>NC_045598.1:27719407-28969407 GCF_009762305.2 Zalophus californianus | reverse complement strand
AGGGGCCTCAGGACGTGAGCAGAGATGGCCCTTTGGGTTCTCTGCCTGAGCAGGAACAAAGGGGCAGCTCTGTCACCAACCCACCAGAAGCTTCCATCCCTCTCTCTTCCTTGGGGAGTGTGGGGCTCCATAGCCACACCCACTAAGCTGCCTCCACGGGGCCTCTACCTGGGAGCTGGGCAATCTCTACCCTCCTATGGCTTTCTGTGAAACCATCACCCATGTTCCAGATCTTACCCTCCTAATGGGTTGAGGACAGATTCATAGACCTCATTGCTTGATTGGAAAAGAAGGCCCAGTGAGAATTCCCCACTGACTTGTGGGGTGGGAGACACAGGGCACCCTAAACCTTGTGCCAGCCAGAAAGAGGCAAAAGTGTGCAGTGGGGAGCTTCCTGAAGGCGTGCAACTATGTGGTCCCCTCCCCGCTCACCCCACCCCCCTCCCCCCAATAAACCTTGTGTCAGAGGCTTGGCCAGGTTCTGGAATCACAAGGAGGGAGCCTGAGGGTAGAATCACCATGGGGAGAGGATTTCCATTAATTGACAGGAGGAAATCACCTGAAAAATCCCCCCTCCCTTCTTTGACTTCCATCTCGGACGAGATGGCAGTCACTCTTTTCATTACAGTCTTAGAAACTGTACTGTCAACTTATTACCTAAAAATAGTTGACTAAGCATGTCAGATAGTCATACACGTGGCTGCAGAAGGAGGGAGCAGGGTGAGGGGATGGTGAAGAAGGGAGAAGGTGCTCTTTTATAAGGATTCTCAAGGAAGGCCCCCTTGAGGAAATCACATTTGAGCAAGACCTGAGTAAAGAGATGGAAGGGAATGAGGTAGACATCGGGGGAAGAGTATCCTTGGCAGTAAGAACAGCAACTGTCAAGGCCCTGAGGTGGAAGGGTGATGGAAGTATTCCAGAGACAGCAGAGGCCCCTGTGGCATCAGCACACTGAACAATAAGGAGAATAACAGGAGACGAGATCATGGATATATGAGGGGCCAGATCGTGCCAACTCTTGCAGGTCATTGTAAGGACTTTGGATTTTATTTTATTTTTTTTTAAGATTTTATTTATTTATTTGAGAGAGAATGAGAGATAGAGAGCACGAGAGGGAAGAGGGTCAGAGGGAGAAGCAGACTCCCTGCTGAGCAGGGAGCCTGATGTGGGACTCGATCCCGGGACTCCAGGACCATGACCTGAGCCGAAGGCAGTCGCTTAACCAACTGAGCCACCCAGGCGCCCAGGACTTTGGATTTTAGTTGGAGTGACATGGGAAGCCATTAAAGAGTTCCTGGCAGAAGACTGGCATGATCTGGCTTAGGATTTCAGGGCTGTTTGGAGAATAGATTGTATGAGCAAAGAATGGAAGCAAGGTTTTCAGATAGGAGACCACTGTAGGTGACAAACAGTGGCAAGGAAAAAAATGGTGGAAGCAGAGGGGGTGGAAAGTGGTTAGATTTGGGATATAAATTTGAAGGTAGAGCCAAAATAATTTGATGAAGGATAGGACATGTGATGTGAAAGACCAAAAGGAATGAAGGGTGGCCTGAGCCACTTGTAGAAAGGAGAAGACTGGGGATGAGTAGGTTGGGAGAGGGGGACATCATGATTTAGTTTGGACATGCTGAGTTTGAGATGCCCAGGAAACACCTTCATGAAGATAATGAGGAAGCAGTAAAATACATGGGTGTGGAGTTTAGAGGAAAGGACAGGGCTGGAAATACACATTTGGGAGCCATCGGCATGTAGATGGTATTTAAAGCCAGGAGCCTGTTTGAGCATTCAGGAAAAGAGGAGGATAGAGAAGAGGTCTCCCCCCACCCTTCCAGGATCCAGCCATCTGCAAGCTCTAGGAGTTCTGGGATGCTGGGAGGAAATCCGGGCCAGGAACAGAGGGACAGGGTGCCTCTTCCTACATTCCCAAGTTCTGGGCTGCAAAGCCTGGGGTTTCTCGAAGCCACTGCACCTATGTTTTTACCTTGGGGGTAGGATGGCATTCAAGATTTCTTCTGCCTGCTTTGTAGGATCTGGGACACAAGAAGTTGAGGGGAGCTTGGTCTTTGGTGGCTGTGGAACTGGACCAGAGGGTCCAGGCTGCTGGGGGCTGACTTTCAGTGGCCGTGCCTGAGAATGGATAGGTTAGGGCAGGAGGTGATTCAGACACTGAACTCCACATATCCAAGCCCTCTCGGTTGCCCCAGGTCTTCTAAACACCCTTCCCCTCTTCCCAGCTCACTTTCCCCATCTCTCTTCTCAGAAGTTATGTCTCAGCTGAAGGAAGCCATGAAGAGTCTTTGGTTCCATCCTAGCCCAAGGCCTGTATCTCCTGGAACCAATGTTTCTGGCACAGGTGCTCAGCCCTGTAGTGATGGAGCGAGCAAGCACTACCAGATCTATTCTTGGAACAGACTACTATGAAAAAGAGTGAGCCCCATCCATCTCTGTGACTTCCTCCCTCATCCTAAATCTGCTCTCTGGGGTCACCCATCTGCGCTTCTTGTGCCGCTCTCCCATCTTCCTTCCCCCGTCCCAATTCCCTTTGCTCCCAGTTGCTGCAGCCCACGTCTCTCGGGACCCGGGATCCTCATCGCAGGGATCTTTCCCCATCGGAGCTTCCGGGCTCCCCCGCCCCCTAAGACCCGTCCTTACTTTGGGGCTCCGCTTCTCCGTATTCCGGCTCACCAACACCGGGGTGTCATACTTGAGCAGAGAGTCCGCAGGGGGGATCATGGCGGCCACGGTGGTAGCAGCCCGGCCGTGGCCCCTCGAGTGTGCGCCTTGTTTGCCGTCACCATGGAAACCTCCTCTCCCTTCCCGGTGGCCTGGGCGGGGCTTCGGAGTGGGGCGGGGCCAGCAGCACAGAGTTTCCGCTCAGCCTCCGTGAAAAATTCTCCTTGCGCTTACCTTATCTGGGTTCCTGCTCACCAGGTCGCCTTGATACTCTTGGAAACATGCAAAACAGGAGTTCGAGTCCCTGCGCTGCATCTCGCTCGCAATTTGAATGAGGTGGCAGATCCCCTTAGCTAACCCCCAATTTTGTCACCTGCAAAATGGGAGTCATGTGACTCCTCAATGAAGGCTTGGGGAAGATTCCCAGAGGAAGGCATCTGGAGTTCCCAGGTTTTAAAAAGTATTTATTTTGGGGGCGTCTGGCTGGCTCAGTCAGTGGAGCATGAGACTTTTGATCTGGGGGTAGTGAGTTCGAGCCCCACCACTGGCTGTAGAGATGACTTGAGAATAAAAATATTTTAAAGTGTTTTTAGGGGGCGCCTGGGTGGCTCAGTCACTGAGCGTCTGCCTTCGGCTCAGGTCGTGATCTCAGGGTCCTGGGATCAAGCCCCACATTGGGCTCCCTGCTCGGCAGGAAGCCAGCTTCTCCCTCTCCCACTCCCTCTGCTTGTGTTCCCTTTCTCGCTATGTCTCTCTCTGTCAAATAAACAAAATCTAAAAAAAAGTGTTTTTAGTTAAATGTTGAAATGACAGCATAACAAAGTTCAAGAACAGAGGGGGGCATACTAACGACTTGCCCACGGGCTACTATCTGTGATTGCTTTTCCCTCTCTCCTTAACTTCGTATTTCCAAACTTAAATGTAATCACAGTTTGCGCACCATTATTTATCCCGCTTCTTTCCTTGAACAAATCAGGGATTCCTCCATCTGTCACAGAGCTTATAAACAGCGTTACGAATGGCGATAGACCATTCATCAGTTGCCTAAACAGTTTCCTACTGCCGGACATTCAGATTGTCTCCGTATTTAGTTATTACTAATAATGCGGCAACAAAAAGCCTCGAAGGGAGCTTTTTCCCAGAAGTTTCTTTCTGTCACTTAAAACTCCCGCCACCGGAGCCGGTCCTGACAGCCCCGCCCGCTGCAGAGTCGTAGTCACGTGCCTAGCTCTCCGCCGCGAGGGTTTCTGGGAGAGCGCGCACCCGGAAGCGGAAGTCTAGGGGTCAAGTCCGTCATTTCCTTCAGCGAGAGGAGCGCAACGGATCTTTTTTCCTTCGCTCGGCTCGTATTCGGCATGAAGGAGGTAAAGAGCGAGCGGGAGCGGGGGAGCCGGCGGAGGCACCGCGACGGGGACATGGTGGCGGCGGCGGTGGTGGTGAAGGTGAAGCAGGAGCGCCTCAGCCCGGAAGCCGCACCTCCCGCCCACCGCCGCCCAGATTCCTCCGGCGGTAGCGCGTCCCCGCCGGCTGGCGAGCCGGGCCGCCCTGGTCACCGCGGGAACCGAGCCCGAGGAGGTAGCCGGTAAGTGGAAAGGCGCCTGGGATGGACTTGGGTCCGGCTCTTCGAGAAAAGACAGGGCTAGCGTCAGAAGCACACCTGAATGCTGCGCGCCGCAGCTTGGATTTAATCTTAAGGTGGTGGAAGTGAGCCGGTGGTGCTTGTGCTGAAGAATGTTTACTCTGGTACCTGTCACTTGCGTTAAGCGCCTGATGCCTAATGGGTAGGCATCATCTCTTCATCTCTGTGCCCAGCTCTTGGCCGAGTAGGGCCCAGCAATTGGCACTGATCGAGTTGAAATAAAAGGTTTTCCCTATCTGCCTGCAAATCGAGTGCTGGCGTTGGCTTTCCAGTTATCTGCCCCCAAAGGTTTCCATATTGAGAGCCTAGGCGATCTACCTGGTAGGGATTTGGAAGAAAGCTGAACTCGTTAATTTATTCCTTCAGCATAGTTTTACTGCATGCTAAAGACTGCGCTAGGTACAGGGGCCTCAAGGGTGGCCCTTGTAGTCTTCGCCCTGGCGAAATTGATGTGCTCTCGCCTTGAGACAAAATAACAAGCCGATAAAATAGTTTCAGTTAGTAACAAGTATTAGATTAAAGAAGAGGTTAAAACAGGAGTGTGATAGAGTTTGAAGGGAAGTGAGAGAAGGCCTTCTCTGAAAAGGTGCCATTTGAGTTGAGACCCGAATGATAAGAATAATCTAGCCTCGTAAAGAGCCAGGCTGAGGAAACAATACGTGCATAGAACCTGAAGCAGAATTAATGTGATTGTTCTAGAAATAGGGGGGACAATTGTCTGTTGATCAAGGACAGTGGTAGGAGTGAGGTGGGAGAGGGAGGAGATAGAGCCAGAGGACTCCCTGATGGATTGGTGTGGTTGTGGCGGGAGGGAGTGGGGAGCTATTGGTGGTGAGAGAAAAAAGAGTCAAGGGTGTTTTCTAGGTTTTTGTCTTGAGGAACAGGGTGGATGGTGGTACCAGTTACTGAGATGGCAGAGACTGTGGGAGGAAAGGGTTTTGAGGGGTTGGGAAGCGAGTGTTAGGCTCTGTGAGAAGGTTCAGTAGGCAGCCATGTATGTGGGCCTGGAACTCAAGACGTCAGGGCTGGAGAGTGAAGCTCCCACCTCCTTTAATATGAAAAGCAGAGCCCTTCACAAATGTGCTGTTTGTGTTAGTAGGTAAGCCTGATACTTGAAGTGAATTTATATGGGGGAAGGGAAATTGAGATAAAACCCTGTGTGTACCATGCTCTGAAAAGGTCCCCAGCCAAAAAGAAAAACAAGTCCTCAGGGAGAAGAAGCAAGTCTCCTCGGAGTAAGAGAAGCCGAAGTCCTCACCACTCAACAGTCAGAGTGAAACAGGTAAGTGGATTGAGATGTTTGGATACCAGGTCCAAATGTAGAACCTCTTCCCGTCATAACAAACACATAATCATATGTGTTTACCTGTATCTGCAATGGGTTTTTCTAAAAATTGGGTTTTGGGGTTTTTTTTCTGATTGTTTTGTTAAACTTTTTTTATTTTGAGGTAATTGTTGATTTACATTCCATGGTTAAAAAAAAATACAGAGGTATACTCTTTACTCTATTTTTCCCACTGGTAACGTCTTACAGAATTCCAGTACAATATCACAGGGAGATATTGACATCGCTATAGTCAAGATACAGAACATTTCCATCACCACAAGGATCCATCATGTTGCCCTTGTGTAGTCTTAGCCACTTCTCTCCCACCCTTACCCCTCAAGTCCTGGCAACTTCTAATCTGTTCTCTATCTCTATAATGTTGTCACTTCAAGAACGTTATGTAAATGGAATCATACATGTAACCTTTAGGGATTGGCTTTTTTCACTCAGTGCAGTTCTTTGGAGATTCATTCATGTTGTTGTATCTGTCAGTAGCTCATTCCTTTTTATTGCTGAGTGATACCCAGTTTTGTGCATTTAACCATTTGCCCATTAAAGAACATCTGGGTCGTTTCCAGTTTTTGGCTGTTATATGTAAGGTTGCTATGTAACATTTGTGTACAGGTTTTTGTGTGAACACGTCTTCATTTTTCTGGGATGAATGCCCAGGAGTGCAATTGTTAGATTGTATGGTAGTTGCACCCCAAACTGAGTGGCTGTATTAGTTTGCTAGGGCTTCCATAAAAAGTACCACAGACTGGATACCTTAAACAACAGAAATTAATTTTCTCACAACTCTGGAGGCTAAAGTCCAAGATCAAGGTGTCAGCAGGTTTTGTTTCTTCTGAGGCCTCTTTCCTTGGCTTGCACATGCTACCTTCTTGTCTGCGTCCTCACGTGGCCATTCCTCTATGGGCTCATATCCTTGGTGTCTCTTCCTCTTCATATAAGGACACCAGTCATACCGGATTAGGGATTTGCTGTCATTTAACTTAATCACGTCTTTAAAAGACCTTATCTCAATAAAAAACAAAAACAAAAGCAAAAAACCCACAAAAATGGTTACATTCTGAGGACAGTGGTTGGGACCTCGACATATGAATTTTGGGGGGACACGATTCAGTCCTTAACAGTGACTGTACCATTTTACATTCCCACCTGTATTGTGCGTGAAGCAGTTTCTCTGCATCCTCATCCGCATTTGGTATTGACATTATTTTTTGTTTCAGCCATTCCAGTAGATGTGTAGTGATTGTGATTTTATTTACTTTTTATTTTTAATTTTAAGTAGGTTCCACACCCATCGTGGGGCTTGAACTCACAACCCCGAGATCTAGATTCCCATGCTCTACCAGCTGAGCCAGCCAGGTGCCCATCTCATTTGATTTTAATTTGCATTTCCCTTTGAGCATTTTTTCATCTACTTACTTGCCCTCTGTATATCCTCTCAGGTGAAATGTCGCTTCATAGTCTTGCCTATTTTCTACTTTTTTTTTTTTTTTTTTTGCTTTCTTAACTGTGCTTTCTTAACTGTTCTGTTTGTAGAGTTCTATGTTACTCGACCTTTTGGGGTACATGGTTTGCAGATAGTTCTCTCCAGTCTGTAGCTTGTCTTTTCCTTCACTCAGCAGGGTTTTTCTCAGAGTAAAAATGTTAAATTGTCATGAAGTCCAGTCTATTAACTTTTCCTTTTTTTTAAGTTTTTTTTTTTATTATTTTTAAAAGGTTTTATTTATTTATTTGTCAGAGAGAGCATGAGCACAGGCAGAGGGAGAAGCGGGCTCCCTGCTGAGCAAGGAGCCCATTGGGCTCAATCCCAGGACTCTGGGATCATGACCTGAGCTGAAGGCAGAGGCTTAACTGACTGAGCCACCCAGGTGTCCCTCCACTTTGCTTTTTATGGATTGTGCTTTCGGTGTCATGTCTCAGAACTTTTTGCCTAACTCTAGATCCCAAAGATATGTTTTTTCCTCAAACTTTTACATTTAAGTCCATGATTTATTTTGAGTTTGTTTTGATATAAGGTATGAGCCTTGGGTTGAAGTTCATTTTTTTTGCCTATGAATGTTCACTTGCTATGGCACCATTTTTTGAAAAGGCTGTCTTTCTTTCCTTGAATTGGTTTTGCTTCTTCATCAGAAATCAGTTGGGAATATGTGTGTAGGTTTACTTCTGCTTCTCTGTTTTGTTCCATTGATCTCTGTCATTCTGCCAGTACCGCACAGTCTTGATTACTGTCGCTATATAGTAAGTCTTGAAATTGGGTAGATGGGTTCTTCTCCTTTTCTTCTTAAAAATTGTTTAGCTATACTAGTTCCTTTGTCTTTCCGTATAAACTTTAGAACAATCTTGTCTATATAAAAAAAAATCTTGCTAGAATTTGGGTAGAAATTGCAGAAAGCTGTATTTCAGAGAATTGGCTTTTTGTTGTTAAAGAATGAATTTATTTATTTATTTAAAGATTTATTTATTTGACAGAGAGACACAGCAAGAGAGGGAACACAAGCGGGGGGAGTGGGAGAGGGAGAAGTAGGCTTCCCGCCGAGCAGGGAGCCTGATGCGGGGCTCGATCCCAGGACCCTGGGACCATGACCTGCGCTGAAGGCTTAACGACTTAGCCACCCAGGCGCCCCAAAGAATTTATTTATCTGACAGAAATAGAGCAAGAGAGCGTGCATGCACTAGCAGGGGGAATGGCAGGCAGAGTGAGAGGGAGAAGCAGGCTCGCCACTGAGCAGGGAGCCCGATGCCAGGCTCGATCCCAGGACGCTGGGATCATGACCTGAGCCGAAGGCAGACGCTTAACCGACTGAGCCAGCCACACAGGCGCCCCGAGAGTTGACTTTTTATCATATCAAATCTTCCAGTCCATGAACACTGTATAAGTCATTTATTTAGATCTTTGATTTTTTTTTCTTCAGCGTTTGTAGTTTGCACTTAAGTTCTATATATATTTTATTAGATTTACACAAAGTTTTTATTTTGGGGGAGTGATTATAAGTGATACTTTAAATTTTGGTCCACATGTTCATTGCTAATCTATAGAAGTATAATTGATTTTTCTGTGTTTTTCCTATATTCTGTGACCTCATTGAACTCAACTTATTTAGTCCAGGAGGGTTTTTTGTAGATTTCTTGGGATTTTTTTTTACATAGACACTCATATCTTCACATAGGAACAGTTTTATTTCTTCCTTTACAATCTCTATGCATTGTATTTCCTTGTCTTGCTTTATTGTACTAACTAGGACTTCCAGCACTGTGTTGAATGAGAGTAGTGAGAGCAGATAACCTTGCGACAAGCATTCGAGAAACTCTATGTTACAATGTGCAAATAGACATTAAGAAAATGTCTATTTTCTTATGTTTCCTATGCACTGTGTTTTTTTTTTTTTTTTTAAGGTTTTATTTATTTGACAGAGAGAGACACAGCGAGAGAGGAAACACAAGCAGGGGAAGTGGGAGAGGGAGAAGCAGCTTCCGAGCCTGATGTGGGGCTTCATCCCAGGACGCTCAGATCATGACCTGGGCTGAAGGCAGACGCTTAACGACTGAGCCACCCAGGCGCCCCACACTGTGTGTTTTTTAATTCAAAAAAGGAACCATGGGGCGCCTGGGTGGCTCAGTCGTTGAACGTCTGCCTTCGGCTCAGGTCATGATCCCGGGGTCCTGGGATTGAGCCCCGCGTTGGGCTCCCTGCTCAGTGGGAAGCCTGCTTCTCCCTCCTCCACTCCCCCTGCTTGTGTTCCCTCTCTCGCTGTCTCTCTCTCTCTGTCAAATAAAATCTTTAAAAAAAGAAAGAAAATGGATTTTCCAGGGCGCCTGGGTGGCTCAGTCGTTAAGCATCTGCCTTCAGCTCAGTTCCTGATCCCAGGGTCCTGGGATTGAGCCCCACATTGGGCTCCCTCCTCGGCGGGAAGCCTGCTCCTCCCTCTCCCACTCCCCCTGCTTGTGTTCCCTCTCTCACTGTGTCTCTCTGAAATAAATAAATAAAATCTTAAAAAAAAAATGGATTTTCCTGTTATTTTGTGAGACTGTGGGCAAGTTTTCTAGTATCTTAAAGATATAAAGCCAGACAGCCTTGGTGGTGTGCAGTGTGAATTGATCAGGTACTGCTTTAGCTATCTCAGAATGCAGCTCCCAGAACCACACCACCCGGATGAGGCCTGTCATCCACTTGTGGTTTTTTCGTTTTTTCGTTTTTTGTTTTTTTCCAGTGTGCAACTGGCAGCTTTTTACCTGTGGTTTCTAAATGAACATTTTACAATAAATCCTGGGACTTTTAGAATGGAGCTTTTCTTTTCTTTTTTTAAAGATGTTATTTATTTATTTGTCAGAGAGAGAATTGGAGAGTGAGCACAAGCATGGGAAGCGGCAGGCAGAGGGAGAAGCAGGCTCTCTGCTGAACAAAGAGCCCAGTGCAGGACTCCATTCCAGGACCTTGGGATCATGACCTGAGCCCAAGGCAGATACCTAACTGACTGAGCCACCCAGGCGTCCCTAAAATGGAACTTTTCTGTGCTTATTGCCATTTTGATGTATCTTCATTTGTTTATCTCTGTTAACTTCCCTCCTTACCTCAAATTATCTCCTTAAAAGCTAATTTCTGTGTGTTAATCAGCTGGAAACTTGGAAATGGCTCTCAAGCAAAAGGGCTCGACAGGCGGTTGACACTAAGTGACTTTCACATGGGTTAATCCTAAGGGAGAATGCATGCAGCCTCTGACTTAAGCATCACTTGTGCTTGCAGGCATTCTTTTCTCTACACCTGAACCACCATTTAAAAAATAAATTTATTGATTGCATGCTCATTGTAATAACACAGAAGTACATAAAGTGAAAGAGTATGGGATATGTTGTGTATGGTTACTTCTCCCATTATCCCCAAAATTGCAGGTCCCCCCCCAAAAAAACCACCTAAGTCTCCAGAGGCAACCATTTTAATAGCTTGATATTTATACTTCAAGACTCTATTATACTTATGTTCTCTTTTTTTCCTTTGTTTTAGTATGCACCTCTGAGTGTTTTCCATGCACTGTGTGTTTTTTAATTCAAAAAAGGAACCATGGGGCGCCTGGGTGGCTCAGTTGGTTAAGCCTCTGCCTTTGGCTTGGGTTACGATCCCAGGGTCCTGGGATCAAGCTCTGCATCAGGCTGTCTGCTCAGCAGGGAGCCTGCTTCTCCCTCTGCCCCTCCCCCTGCTCGTGCTTTTTCTCTCTCTCTCTCAAATAAAATCTTTTAAAAAATGTTTAAAAAGGAGCCATATTATATATATTATCCTACTTCCCAGTAATTGAAATCTTAGTAATTTTGTGTTATCTGGTTATATGATTTGTCATATCCTTTTCCATAGCTTTTACTAATTTTGACTGGTCTACTCATCTTTATTTACTTACCCTGTGCGATGGGGTGGGGCAAGGGCAGAGGGAGAGACAATCTCCAGCAGACTTCCCACTGAGCTGGAGCCCGATATGGGGCTCGATCTCACGACCCTGAGATCATGACCTGAGCTGAAATCAAGAGTTGGACGCCTAACTGACTGAGCCACCTAGGAGCCATGGTCTACACCTCTTTAAAATGAGGACTGAGATTAATTGGTCATTGGAATAGTGGATGTACAGAGTCTTATGGGGATTGGAATACAAGGGAGGTGGGGGTGATGACCTAGAGTCTGTGGCTTCTTTTAGTGTTTCATTTAATCAGGGATAAAGGGCATAATGAGATTAGTTTTGTAGGTGGTGGTGGCAAGCTTGTGAGTATCTTAAGGTAGGAGGGATGGGGGCCTGAGCCTCCCTCTTGATGCTTGTCTTTGGAGGCTAGGCAGTCTAGAAAAACTGAGTCCTACTCTGAGCAAGCAGGCCTGTACTTGACCCCTGTGTGTAGCTGGGAGAAGGCCTTGGGAGCAGGGGAGACAGTGAGATTTCAGTGCTCAGGATTTCCTCTTTACCTTTTCCAGGTGTGGTAGCCTTGCTCATAGCGTGCAAGGCTCCCTCTTGAACTCTGATGTTTTGGTTATAAGGATAAGTTTATTATATTCATGTGTTCATTAGATACTTACTTCCTAGCAAAATTATTAATATCCTTTGCCCATTTTTTTCTTTTGAATTGTCTTTCTTACTGATTTATTTTTTTATTGATATATTAACAGATGTTATGTGTTGCAGTTTCTCCAAGGCTGATTTTCAATACTGAGTCTTTTTCAAGAAACCATGATATGTTTATTAATTTTTTTCAGATCTTTAAAAAAATATCAATAAATTTTTACAGGTTTCTTACATGTCTTACATCTTAAGTGTCTTCCTTGGTATTGAACAATTTTTGTTACTGTTGAAATGAAATCTTTTAAAATTATTACATTTTCATTTTGACATAAGAGAAAACTAGTTTTTTTCTTTACATGTTTATCTTGTACATGACTATTTAGTGCTGTTAGTTTTGTTTTCTGTATATGCTTCCCTATGAGTGTGCCTATAGCTCCTCTAGTTTCTAGGGCTCTGAACCTGGACTTGCAGTGTTAGAACTGTAGTCAGGTATTAACATAACAATAAAAAATTAAAAAAAAAAAAGAACTGTAGTCAGGTGACAGTGTGGAAATAGTCTGTGTAGCCTTGCAAGGGAATACAACCACCACTGCTAACCTTATTTCTGTGGGACATTTTGCTCTGAATGCCAAAGTCCAAATCACAAATGGCTTTTTGAATGCATCTTGTTCACAGAATGTGGACTGCCTTTCATTTACTGGATCTGTTTGAATTTCAGGAACGTGAGGATCATCCCCGGAGAGGACGGGACGAACGGCAGCACCGGGAATCATCGGGCCAGGAACACAGACGAGCTAGAAACAGTGACCACGACAGACACAGGGGCCATTCCCACCAGAGGAGAAGCTCTAATGAGAGGCCTGGGAGTGGGCAGGCTCAGGGACGGGACCGAGACATTCAGAATCTACAGGCTCAGGATGCAGAGCGGGAGTTTTACAACGCCCGAAGACGGGAGAATCGCCAGAAGAACGAAGTTAGTGTTGGTGGTAATGAGTCTCAGGAGTTGGTTCCCCGACCTGGTGGCAACAGTAAAGACAAAGAGGCACCCGCTAAAGAAAAGCCAAGCTTTGAACTCTCTGGGGCACTTCTTGAGGACACCAACACCTTCCGGGGTGTTGTCATTAAGTATAGTGAGCCCCCAGAAGCACGTATCCCCAAAAAACGATGGCGCCTCTACCCCTTTAAAAATGACGAGGTGCTTCCTGTCATGTACATCCATCGGCAGAGCGCCTACCTCCTGGGCCGGCACCGCCGCATAGCGGACATCCCAATCGATCATCCCTCCTGCTCAAAACAGCACGCGGTCTTTCAGTATCGGTGAGTGTACGTTTGCAGGAAGAACCAGAAGTGTGCGTAGAAGCTGAGAGTCTCAGGATTACTAACATTTGTGTGCATGTGTATGCAGACGCAGAAGAATCCCATACTCCTCAGATCTAATCTTCGTTTTAGGATTATGAATCTAACCGCCCTTTGAATAATCACTTACATGTGTCTAAAAGCATCACATTTGGTGTCAGAGATCCAGATTTTGAATCCTGCCACTGCCCCTTCCCAAGGGTTTGACCTGGGGCAAGCCACTCTCTGTGCCCCAGTTTCTCCCTACCTCAAAGGGCTGGCTATATTGGGGGTTAAATGGAAATGTACCTGAGAGTGCCTGGCACGTGTGTTTGCCATTCTGTATTTGACTGTTGTGTAGGGCATCTGTTACTGTGTGATCATCACAACACGTACGGAGGATAGGTCAGCTCTTAATATCCCCATTCGATGGGTGAGAAGATTGAAGCTCAGCAGAGCCTAATAAATGATCTGATTCAAAGTTAGCTCCCTTGACTGTGACGTCAAAATCCACTACTTCATTCCCATTGGGACAGGAGCTAAAATATGTTGAAATACAGGTTTATCTTGATTATAAACAACACAAAATGTATTTTCTTAATCATGGCAAGAGTTCTTGGATTCTGATTTTATATTTTTAATCTACCACGAATTTCCCTCCCCTACTCCCTCAGCAACCAGTTCTCGCCTTTTCTATCAAGTATATTTAACTTGCTCCCAATTTCCAGATCCAAGGCCATCCCTTCCCCTTGATTTCCTAGAGTTTGGACTTGAACTGTGTTCAAGCCAGGTAATTTACATAATATAGGCAAAATGCTGGGTGGTCTGAGGTGGGATTTTGCTTACAAGTTTCTCTCTTTTATCTCTGCTAGGCTTGTGGAATATACCCGTGCTGATGGGACAGTTGGCCGAAGGGTGAGGCCCTACATCATTGACCTTGGCTCAGGCAATGGAACGTTCTTGAACAACAAGCGCATCGAGCCACAGAGATACTATGAACTAAAGGAAAAGGATGTACTTAAATTTGGGTTCAGCAGCAGAGAGTATGTCCTGCTTCACGAGTCCTCCGACACCTCTGAAGTAGACAGGAAAGAAGATGAGGATGAGGAGGAGGAGGAGGAAGTATCTGACAGCTAGCAAACTAAGAAACAGCCCAAACTCTGGAAGGACCTTTCTTTAAAGGTTTTGGGATTGAGTCAGAGAGCACCATGGTTCTCTCTGTCATGCCTCTTAATGCCTTAAGTCTTTCCTCTGTTGCTGACCACCTTCTGTTATAGTATAGGAAAACTGACTTCTGTTTGGTTGAACTTTTTTCTGTGGCACATCAGCCCCTTGCCTGTGGGCATTTGTTTTCAGAACAGTCTCACCAACACATTGTGTTTCAGTAGAAGCATCGTGGCTTTAGTTGGTGCTTTCAGAACTACTGCCTAGGAAACTACAAACCCTTGGTTCAAGGGGAATTGTGGCTTGTTCTCTTTGTACAGTTACTTTATTTATATAGTTGTCAAGCTTTGTGGACTGGGTTTGTTTTTGTTTTTGGGGCAAACCCCTGAACAGAGGACCTTACTCTAAGCTTTGGTTGTCACCAAAACAGCCTCCATTATATACCAAAACTTTGACCTGGTTGAGCTCTTGAGTCACAGAAGTTGACTTTGCACTTCATTTTTGGGGGGGTGGGAATTTACCACATGACCTCATTATTAACTGTTGGACTTAAACAGATGCTTTATGGAACCTGCTGAAGCCTACAACTGTACAGGAAGATCCTGGCTACCGCCAGTGGGTGCTGATACAACGTCACGAGAGGCTGAAATGGGTCATGGATCGGTTTCCTGTGAGAGAATTCTGATTTCTCCATAGAGCATGTACATAACAATTTTGATCATCATATCTGTTCAACTTAGCAGTTTTATTCAAATGTTATTTCTTTCCTTCTTTGCAAAACAGTGTCATTTATGTAGCACGGTCCTTGCTTTATTCTAACAATGTATGTATGTGTGTAAAGGAGGTTGTATAGTTGACATGTTTCATCTTTTTAAAAAAATGTTCATAGAGATTGTATTTACTTTCCCAAGGCCGGAAAGCAAGGGAGTTGCCGTTTCCTAATTTTCCACAGAGGAATATGTGTAAGTAGCAAAGTCATAACTACTTACACATAGTGTGTGTGTGTGTGTGTGTGTGTGTGTGTGTGTGTGTGTGTACCTAAGAGTGTGAGTGAAAGAGCTGCATACTGATTTTCATATGAGAATGTTTTGTGATGTAAATAGGCGAAGGCCTCCCTGCATTTGAATAGCAGGTTTTCATTTGTATGTATTTTTGGGATAAAAAATAATAAAATTTGTAAATATAGCCCCATTTCAAAGGGTTATCTTTTCTTGGCAGAGGACCTTGTGTTTATAGGTCCATTTGCAGCTACAGGAATCTTTGTATCAGTATATTTTTGAGGTAAACATAGGTAGTTGCAGAGGGTGTGCTGAGGCGAGACCAGGAAACAGGGAAGTTGGGGCCAGCAGCAGCTCTGGAAGCCAGACCCTCACACATCAGCGAGTGAGTGCTGGTCCTGTGGAAGCAGCAGTGTTTTCTCAATTGGCAGTGAAGGGGTTTTCCTTTCCAGAATAGTGCGTTGGGGCAGGTTCTACATAGCAGGTCTTGTACCAGTTGATCCCTGTCCCTGCTATGTTGTCCTCGGGTAGTGGTGGGTTGGGAGGCGGGGGGGAGGTGATGCAACTAGGTGCTGCTGCTGCCCACCATTCCTCTTGGAAACTTGTGATGCTGTGAAATTGTCTTTCTCCCACCTACCCACAGTAGGTCCGTCCCACCTACCCATGTGGACTCAGGCCTAAGTGCTGACTAGTGTGGGGAGGGGCAGCTGACTAGTGTTTGTGCAAAAGAAAAAGGAAAAGATCCCCTTAAAGAGTGAATACTCAATGAGGTCAGTTAGATGTAGGGAAGCTCTAACAACAAGAGAGCAGTTAGCATCCCCCCCTCCATGTGCTACACACTGGCCACTGTGACTGCTACTTTCCTAATTTTCCTATCTGCTGTAGACCCCCTATTGCATATGTGCATGTCTGAAAGGTAGGTTTTGCTTTGATGGATCCAGACCAATGGCTTTCTTTTGCTGGGATGAGGCAGTAATCTGGCCTCCAGGGCCTCCTGTTCAGTTTGTGCTCCTACTACTGCTTCCAGGTAGCCTTGGGCTTTGCCACAAACCCATCCTGCTGGGCAGCATGATAGGTGACCACTTGGCCTACATTCTTCAGTAAGAGGTCCCAATTGTGAAGTAAACTTGTTTTAGTGGAGGAATAGCTTCTTGCATTAAGAGATTCTAAATGCCAGACATCTTGGAAGGTGCCCCCCCAACACACATACATACTTTTTTTTTTTTTTTTAAGAAAGAGGGTCTGGGTGCCTGGGTGGCTCAGTCAGTTAAGCATCTGAATTTGGCTCAGGTCATGATTTCAGGGTCCTGGGATCGAGCCCTGTATCAGGGTCCTCGCTCAGCAGAGTCTGCTTGTCCCTCTCCCTTCACCCTTCTCCCGGCTTGTGTGCGTGCTCATGCTCTCATACATAAATAAAATCTTTTTTCTTTTTTTTTTTTTAGAGATTTTATTTATGAGAGAGCACAAGCAGGGGGAGGGGCAGAGGGAGAGGGAGAAGCAAGCTCCGCCCCCCCAGCAGGGAGCCAAATGTAGGGTTCCATCCCAGGACCCTGGGATCATGACCCTAGGCAAAGGCAGACGCCCAACTGACTGAGCCACCCAGGTGCCCCATAAATAAATAAAATCTTAAAAAAAAGGGGGGGGTCAAAGAAAAGACACTGCCCATCTCCAAAGCCAGATATCACTGGTGGACTTCTCATTTGAAGTTGACATAATCCTAAAGCTTTCTTCTTGAATTCTTTGGAAATTCATGTTCCTCCTAGCTATTTGCAACTTCTTTATTCTCCACCTGTTCTCCCCACTGGCTGCAAAACACTGCTGTCAAAACGAAGGTATCAGGACGCCTGGGTGGCTCAGTCGTTAAGCGTCTGCCTTTGACTCAGGTCATGATCTCAGGGTCCTGGGATCAAGTCCCATATCGGGCTCCCTGCTCAGCGGGGAGCCTGCTTCTCCCTCTGCCCCTGCCCCTCCCCTCCCCGCCCCCCCCCCCCCCCCCCCCCCCGCCGGCTCATGCTCTCTCTTTCTCTCAAAGAAAGAAAGAAAGAAAATCTTCAAAAAAAAAAAAGCCATCTACAAAGCAGCCCTTTGTTTCAGAGCCCCTCTCCCAAATCCTCCGTGGTGGTCTACAGTTCTGCTGAAGTGTTGGACAGAATCTTCAGGTTTTCCCCATCAAACCTCTTCCTAGTCACCTAGTTCCCTCATTTGGACATGGACAAAGGACACCTCATTAAGAGCAACTGGTGACGGAGCTCTCGGATACTTTTGTATTCTGGTGATAAAGCAGAGTCATCAATTCAGGTAATGAGTTTTTTTGTTTTTAATTTTTGTATTAGTGTATGGAATATGCCAGTATACAATATAGCTTGGTTTTAAAAGGCTTAGAACTGAAATACATAGTTCAGGTTGATGATTATTTGATACAGTGCACAGAGGGTTATGTATTTTAACATCCTTTCCTTTGCGGAAATTAGTCGTGGATGTGAGGAATGGGGTGAAGGCATGTTAGTGAAAGCCCAAGTGTGACATCAGCGAGCAATGCCTGCTTGTGTGATGGCATTCCGAACCCACAACATTCCTGGGTATGTGCATTTATACAGGCGAGAAGCCTGCTTGATTTAAATTAAAGCTTTGGAATTTAAAGCTTCATCTGGTCTCTTCGGGTTAAGTTTCCTTTTATCAAGTGGGAAACAATTGAAAGAGACAGTTGATTTGTTCACATTTACTCTAAAGTTCAAGTGAGTTAATCCAACAAATGATTGCATAAGTTTACTGTGCTAACAGCTGAATTACAGCTGTGAGTTAGAAATGGAGCAGTCATCTGGAAGTGTACCTTGTTCAAGAGGTGGCATTTGCGGTGTGCCTTAGAGAACAGGTTGGTTTTGAACCAGTAGTAGAAGAGGGCATTGTTAGAGACCAAGCAGTCTGGGGGACAGCAAGACTGGAGTGGGGTATGCAGAAAGTGTTCTGTAAAATGAAGCTGTTTCCCTGAAGTCCCACAGCAAGGCAGGGGTAGAGCTAGGATGAGAAATCACCTCAGTCCTGGTTCAGTGGTCTTTGCTCTAGGCTATTCCCTTCCAGCTCCCTGGCAGTGCTTAGTGGACAGATTTGAGGGAAAAGACAGCTGGTACATTAGTCTTCTTGATTCATAGTGGTTCAAAGAAATCACAGTGGTTGGGCCTTTCAGGGGGACAGTGGCTCAGGCAAATCACCAAGTCAGAGCTGCTTGGAAATCATGTTGATTCATAAAAATATATAAACATTCAATTATCAGGTGCCTAACAAGTGCCATGAGCTAAGACTTCGATAATAAAGTTGGCCAATACTTAGGCGCACACTCTATGTACAGGTGCAATTCTAACCATTTTTCATGAGCATTAATGCAAGCTTGTATTATTATTTCTATTTTGCAGATGCAAAAACCGAGGCAAAGAGAAGTTAAGGTCACACCGGGATTCAAACCTACTCTGGTTCCAGGTGCCACACTCTTACCCACTGTGATGTACTCCCTCTTACGCAGTTGAGAGATATACAAGGTCTGGCCCTTGCAGAGCAATATAAGTAGCAGCTACAGACAGTGCTAGATAGGAGCAGCATTGGGGATTGTGGAAACATAGAGAAATAGGATTTAACAAAGCCTCAGGAGTCAGAGAAGAATGAACAGCCAGAAGAGGTCAGTGGGGTTGAGGAAAGAGAGCAATATTTCTAGGCAGAGAGGCTAGCACTTAGAAATGCCTGAGGTGATAAACTAATGAGGTTTTGGAAGCGCTCAGAAGTTCAATAGGGGAAACAGTGAGTGAAACTTCTGGTTTCTGTTAATGATGGCCTAAGCTGTGTGTGTGTGTGTGTGTGTGTGTGTGTGTGTGTGTGTGTGTGTGTGTGTGTGTGTGTGTGTGTGTGTGTGAATCCTGCTGCAAGAAGCTGTGTGTGTGTGTGTGTGTGTGTGTGTGAATCCTCCTGCTGCAAGAAGCTGTGTGTGTGTGTGTGTGTGTGTGTGTGTGTGTGTGTGTGTGTGTGAATCCTCCTGCTGCAAGAAGCTGTGTGTGTGTGTGTGTGTGTGTGTGTGAATCCTCCTGCTGCAAGAAGCTGTGTGTGTGTGTGTGTGTGTGTGTGTGTGTGTGTGTGTGTGTGTGTGAATCCTCCTGCTGCAAGAAGCCAAAACTTCTGGATAAAATATAAGCAAAAAAATTTCTGAAAGCATTCAAGAACTGACAAATTAGTAAAAATGTTATCAGGTCAAAAGAGAAGATAAATAAAAATTCAGGGAGAAATGGAGCATAGATCAAACCACATTTGATCTAATGGCAAACCACATTTGATTCTAGCCAATCATACCTTACCCTATGTTGAATGGGACAGAATCAAAACCCAGAGCCCACATAAAATGAACAGACTGTTAGAAGTTGTTTCCCACAAAAAGCTGGCATGCCAAAGGGCTATCGTTTTCAGAGTAAAAGAGGTGATCAGAAATGAGATCCTTCCAGGGATTTGTAGCCTGGGAGCTCAGGAGAATTCAAGGCTTGAACCTGGCTTGAGATGATCCTGCACCATTGATGCCTCCAGAAGTATGATAGAAGTAAATGAAATTACTTTTTGGAGGAAGGGACTTATTTTTATCTCCTCTCCAGTTACTTCCACATTTTTTTTCCTGCAAAGATACAATTACTTTTTAAAGCTCACCAGAAAAGTTACTGTAGGTGAGACTCAACAAGAATAACAAACTGATTCTCAAAGACTTAGATACTTGAATTATAAGATACTATAAAATGTACTATTCTCAAAGAAATGATAAACTTGAAAATAGAGGGAACAAGAAATGGCAGCAAGTGAAATGGAAATTTTTTAGAAGACCAACCAAAACTTTTAGAAATGAAAAATACAGTAACTGTCAGAAGCTTCCAGGAGAATCAGTGAACTGGAAGATAGAAATTATCCATGCACATAAATTTAACAAATGAAATGGGCCAATTTCTCAAAAGCCATAAACTACCAAAATTCACCTGATGTGAAATAGGTAATCTAAATAGTCCTGTAATTATTTAAGAAACTGAATTTCTTTTTTTTATTTTTTATTGTTATGTTAATCACCATACATTACATCATTAGTTCTTGATGTAGTGTTCCATGATTCATTGTTTGTGCATAACACCCAGTGCTCCACGCAGAACGTGCCCTCCTTCATACCCATCACCAGGCTAACCCTTCCCCCCACCACCCTCCCCTCAAGAACCCTCAGTTTGTTTTTCAGAGTCCATCGTGTCTCATGGTTCGTCTCCCCCTCCGACTTACTCCCATTCATTCTTCCCCTCCTGCTATCTTCTTCTTCTTTTTTCTTAACATATCTTGCATTATTTGTTTCAGAAGTACAGATCTGTGATTCAACAGTCTTGCACAATTCACAGCGCTCACCATAGCACATACCCTCCCCACTGTCTATCACCCAGCCACCCCATCCCTCCCACCACCCACCTCTCCAGCAACCCTCAGTTTGTTTCCTGAGATTAAGAATTCCTCATATCAGTGAGGTCATATGATACATGTCTTTCTCTGATTGACTTATTTCACTCAGCATAACACCCTCCAGTTCCATCCACGTCGTTGCAAATGGCAAGATCTCATTCCTTTTGATGGCTGCATAATATTCCATTGTGTATATATACCACATCTTCTTTATCCATTCATCTGTCGATGGACATCTTGGCTCTTTCCACAGTTTGGCTATTGTGGACATTGCTGCTATAAATATTGGGGTGCACATACCCCTTCGGGTCCCTACATTTGTATCTTTGTGGTAAATACCCAGTAGTGCAATTGCTGGATCGTATGGTAGCTCTATTTTCAACTGTTTGAGGAACCTCCATACTGTTTTCCAGAGTGGCTGCACCAGCTTGCATTCCCACCAACAGTGTAGGAGGGTTCCCCTTTCTCCACATCCCCGCCAGCATCTGTCGTTTCCTGACTTGTTAATTTTAGCCATTCTGACTGGTGTGAGGTGGTATCTCATTGAAGTTTTGATTTGGATTTCCCTGATGCCGAGCGATGTTGAGCACTTTTTCATGTGTCTGTTAGCCATTTGGATGTCTTCTTTGGAAAAATGTCTGTTCATGTCTTCTGCCCATTTCTTGATTGGATTATTTGTTCTTTGGGTGTTGAGTTTGATAAGTTCTTTATAGATTTTGGATACTAGCCCTTTATCTGATATGTCATTTGCAAATATTTTCTCCCATTCTGTCGGTTGTCTTTTGGTTTTGTGGACTGTTTCTTTTGCTGTGCAAAAGCTTTTTATCTTGATGAAATCCCACTAGTTCATTTTTGCCCTGGCTTCCCTTGCCTTTGGCGATGTTTCTAGGAAGAAGTTGCTGCGGCTGAGGTCGAAGAGGTTGCTGCCTGTGTTCTCCTTTAGGATTTTGATGGACTCCTGTCTCACGTTTAGGTCTTTCAACCATTTGGAGTCTATTTTTGTGTGTGATGTAAGGAAATGGTCCAGTTTCATTCTTCTGCATGTGGCTGTCCAATTTTCCCAACACCATTTGTTGAAGAGACTGTCTTTTTGCCATTGGACATTCTCTCCTGCTTTGTCAAAGATGAGTTGACCATAGAGTTGAGGGTCTATTTCTGGGCTCTCGATTCTGTTCCATTGATCTATGTGTCTGTTTTTGTGCCAGTACCATACTGTCTTGATGATGACAGCTTTGTAATAGAGCTGGAAGTCCGGAATTGTGATGCCGCCAGCTTTGCTTTTCTTTTTCAATATTCCTCTGGCTATTCGGGGTCTCTTCTGGTTCCATACAAATTTTAGGATTATTTGTTCCATTTCTTTGAAAAAAGTGGATGGTATTTTGATGGGGATTGCATTGAATGTGTAGATTGCTCTAGGTAGCATTGACATCTTCACAATGTTGGTTCTTCCAATCCATGAGCATGGAACGTTTTTCCATTTCTTTGTGTCCTCAATTTCTTTCATGAGTATTTTATAGTTTTCTGAGTACAGATCCTTTGCCTCTTTGGTTAAATTTATTCCTAGGTATCTTATGGTTTTGGGTGCAATTGTAAATGGGATCGACTCCTTGATTTCTCTCTCTTCTGTCTTGTTGTTGGTGTATAGGAATGCCACTGATTTCTGTGCATTGATTTTATATCCTGCTACTTTACTGAATTCCTGTATGAGTTCTAGCAGTTTTGGGGTGGAGTCTTTGGGTTTTCCACATACAGTATCATATCATCCGCAAAGAGTGAGAGTTTGACTTCCTCTTTGCCAATTTGGATGCCTTTGATTTCTTTTTGTTGTCTGATTGCTGTGGCTAGGACTTCTAATACTATGTTGAATAGCAGTGGTGATAGTGGACATCCCTGCCGTGTTCCTGACCTTAGGGGAAAAGCTCTCAGCTTTTCCCCATTGAGAATGATATTGGCTGTAGGTTTTTCATAGATGGCTTTTATGATATTGAGGTATGTACCTTCTATCCCTATACTCTGAAGAGTTTTGATCAAGAAAGGATGCTGTACTTTGTGAAATGCTTTTTCTGTATCTATTGAGAGGATCATATGATTCTTGTTCTTTCTTTTGTTAATGTATGGTATCACATTGATTGATTTGCGGGTGTTGAACCAGCCTTGCAGCCCAGGGATAAATCCCACTTGGTCATGGTGAATAATCCTTTTAATGTACTGTTGGACCCTATTGGCTAGTATTTTGGTGAGAATTTTTGCATCCATGTTCATCAAGGATATTGGTCTGTCGTTCTCCTTTTTGATGGGGTCTTTGTCTGGTTTTGGGATCAAGGTAATGGTGGCCTCATAAAATGAGTTTGGAAGTTTTCCTTCCATTTCCACTTTTTGGAACAGTTTCAGGAGAATAGGTATTAATTCTTCTTTAAATGTCTGATAGAATTCCCCTGGGAAGCCATCTGGCCCTGGGCTTTTGTTTGTTGGGAGATTTTTGATGACTGCTTCAATTTCCTTAGTGGTTATAGGTCTGTTCAGGTTTTCTCTGTCTTCCTGGTTCAATTTTGGTAGTTGATACATCTCTAGGAATGCACCCATTTCTTCCAGGTTATCTAATTTGCTGGCATAGAGTTGCTCATAATATGTTCTTATAATTGTTTGTATTTCTTTGGTGTTGGTTGTGATCTCTCCTCTTTCATTCATGATTTTGTAGATTTGGGTCATTTCTCTTTTAAGAAACTGAATTTCTAATTGGAAAAGCTTCCAGGGGTGCCTGGGTGGCACAGTTGGTTAAACGTCAGACTCTTGGTTTTGGCTCAGGTCATGCTCAGTGTGGAGTCGGCTTCAGGTTCTCTCTCCCTCTCTCTCTCTAAAATAATTAAAAATAAAAAGCTTCCAAAAAGAAGTGTCCAGGCCCAGATGGTGATGGTTTCACTGAAGAAGCCTACCAAATTTTAAGAATAATTAGCACCATTCTATACCATCTCTGCCAGAAATTAGAATATCAGGCAGTACCTTCTTAACTTATTTTATGAGGGCACTATTACTTTGGTATCAAAGCCAAACAGAACAGTACAAAAAAAAAAGGGGGTAAGGAAAAGGGGGAGAAGGGGAAGAGGAAGAAGAAACAACAAAAACCCTACAGACCAATATCCCAGAAATTTAGCCACAAAAATTCTGGATATTAGCAAATTGAATCCAGCATATATAAAAAGAATTAGACAACATGACCAAGTGAATTTTATTCCAGATATGCAAGACTGGTTTAACATATGGAAATAAATCTATATAATCCACTATCCCAAGAGGCTAGAGAAAAAATGATCATGTCCATTGGTGTAGATAAAAGCATTTGACAAAATTCAATATCCATTCATGATAAAAACTATCAGTAAACCAAAAGTAGAGGGGGAACTTCCTCAATAAAGAGCATCTACAAAAATCCTACAGCTAATGTACTTAATGGTGAAAGACTGAATACTTTCCTTCTAAGATAGGGAAGGAGTCAAGGATGTCTACTGTGACCACTCTTACTCAGTGTAGAACTGGAAGGCCTACCCAGCACAGTAAGGCAAGAAAAAGAAATAAAACATAAAGATTGGAAAGGGCAGGGGGACCCAACAACCTTATTTGCAGATGAAATGATTGTCTATGTAAAAAAATCCAAGGAATCTGCAATAAAACCCTTCTAGAATTAACAAGGGAGCTCAGCAAGATTTCAGGTTACAAGATCAACACACAAGAGAAATTATCCAGAATGCAGCAGAAAGACAAAAAGATGGGAAACCGTGGGCAAATAAAGGATTATTATTTTCAATTTGAGTTACATAAGGAGAGAGGAAAATGAGGCAGAGGAATATCTGAAGAAAGAGCTGAAAATTTCTCAGAACTAGTGGAAGATACCAATCTACAGACTGTTGAAACCCAAAGACTTGAAGCAAGGTAGAAAAAAAAAATGAAATATGAAAAAAAAAAATCCCGTTCATGGTAGTGGAACTGCAGAACCCTGAAAGATGGAGGGCAGAGGCTGGAGAAGTAAGCAAGAGCCAAATGAAAACCAAGTTAACGATGTTGGACTTAATGATAAAAACGAGTATTTGTATAATCCTTATTACTTGCCAAGCCCCTACGTGAAGTGATTTACTCAGGACAGTTGTACGGGGTAAGTACTATTATTACCTCCATTTTAAAGATGAGGAAGTTGAGACCAGTGAAATTTACTTGTGCAAAATGGCACGGCGGCGTAGCAATGGTAGAGGTAGGATTTTGAACAAGGTAGTTCTGGCCTCGGTTTGTGACCTTAACCGCTACACAAACTTGTCTCTCTAAAGGGCAATGGGAAGCCATCGAAAGGTTTTAACCAGGGGAGTGACACCATATTTGCTTTCCAAACACCAACCATCCTGGCACCACTATGGATAAGGATCAAATAGAGCTAAGGGTGGAAAGAGGCGGCTGTGGGAATAATGGAGCCAAAAATGGGGAGGGCCTGGACGAAGGGGAGGTGGCCGACAAAAGCGAGTGGACTGAGGGCTCTTCCGGAGGCGAGTCTTCAGGTTTTGTGGGGGAGAGGAGAGCGACGATGATATTCACGTTTCTGACTCGGGCAATTCGGCGGACAGTGCAAGTCATTCACTGAGGTGACTTGGGAGGAGGCTGGTTTTGGACAAGGTGAATTTGTAGTGTCTGTGACGCACAGCCGGCCGCGGAGGGACCAAAGGCTGCTAGGACCCACAGTGGGGCCCTTCACCGGTCCGTCCAGGCGGGGCGCTCGCGAGCCCGAGGACCCCGAGCGCGGCGCGGCGGCGCGCGCCTCCGGAAACCGCGCGCGCAGGCGCAGTGCGGCGCGGGCGCCCCCTGGCGGGCGGCGGCGCGCAGGGACCGCCCCCAGCCTGGCGCCGCCGCCGCCCGCCTCAGCCCAACATGGCGATGCACAACAAGGCGGCGCCGCCGCAGATCCCGGACACCCGGCGGGAGCTGGCGGAGCTCGTGAAGCGGAAGCAGGAGCTGGCGGTGAGGGGCCGGCAGCGGGGGCGCTCGGTGGTGGCTCCGCGCCCGCCCCCGCCTCCAGGCCCCGGCCCGATTGCGCCAGGCCGTTACTCCCGCGGCGCAACGCGGCGGCCTGAGGCCGGCTGCGCGTTCCGCGGCCCGCCGGCGCCACGGCTTCCCGGCTGCGCGACTCCGGAGCCGGGTAGCCGGGGCCGGGGGGGCGGGGCATGGAGCGGGGGAGGGGGAAGGGGCCGACGGGGGCGTGGAGGCGGGATGGCGCCTGGGGTGGGGGCTTCTGTGTGGGAGCTCGAGGGAGGCGAATGTCTGTGGCTTTGGGGTTAGGGGCGGTTGTGTCCTTGGCCTTTGCTGGCTGGGTGAGGGCGGGCAGGTCTTTGGTCTTTGAGGGGTGGGTTCGGGCGTGTCTGGGGGGCCGTAGGAGACCGGTTCGGGCTTTGCCAGTGGGCTTGGAGGGGGTGGGGTAGGAGGCGAGTGTGGGAGGGGGACCCAGTCATCCAGTCTGGCCTTTGGAGGATGGAGGGGCGCATGTCCTTTTGAGGACTAGGAGATGTGTTGGATGGGGCTTTTGACGGGCATGGCTGTGATGTTTTGGGGAACATCTAGAAGGTGACAGGCGAGGGGAAAGGACTCAGTCCAGGGAATTGAGAACTGTGACATGCACCCAGGGTTCCAGACACCCTGGTGGCCGCCCCCTCCCCCCCGTGTTTAGGTTTGGGCACCGGGGAGGGCCATCTCACCCGAAGCTGCCCTCCCAGGTTTCCATGGCAACTGACAGCCTGGTGCCGGGCGTTCTCTCAGAGCCTGCGGGGAGGGGAGCGAGTTGGCGCTGGAAGGCTGCTCACCCTTTCCTCTCCCCAGTAGCGGTACCTTTGTGCGTGCGAGTGGAGACTGCTCACGTTCTGCCTGAGCGGGGGTTCTTGACAGCTGGGTTGCCACCAGCCGTCTGAAGCATATGCAAAATTTTGCACATTTTTCTGGAGACAGGCTCTATACATTCCCTTCTGTTCTCAAAGGGCTCCAACAAGACAGGTCTACGGTCTAGACGTCTTAGTCTGAAAACAGCCTTCCTCTCCCCATGTCTTGTCTTTGCAACCGGGGTGGCTTATGTATTGGAGCTTGAATGTGTAAGGCTAATATTCAGAGTTTGGTTTAGTCAGAATTAACGTTTGCATTTAAAACACATTACCCATTTCCTTATTTTTCATCTCGCAGGAAACACTGGCAAACTTGGAGAGACAGATCTATGCTTTTGAAGGAAGCTACCTGGAAGACACTCAGATGTATGGCAATATTATTCGTGGCTGGGATCGGTATCTGACCAACCAGAAGTGAGTGTCAGAAGCCTGTGGTGTTGGTATTGTGCCCTAGTAATTGTTTTTTGGACTATCTATGTTCTTGCTAGCAACTTTGCAGGGAGGCAGTAGTAAAGTGGTGGTGTGGAAAGCCGTCTGGGGTTCCACTTGGACTCTGGCTCAGCCTCTGCCTCACTGAGTAATCGTGGGCAAATCCTACGTCGGGGAAATAGGGAAAGTCGGGCTGGTGGTACAGGGTTGCGTGAGGCGTTAAAGTGCAGCAAATGACAATACCTGACATACCACTTTGTTAGTGTTTTCCATTTTTTAATTAGTCGTGAGTTTGACCTTTACAATATTTGCCACACCTGTGTGCTAACCATACCACAATTTATTTGGTAATAACTATTCTTGAAAACTATCTAAGCTTTTTGAAAATTTTCAAATTTGTAACGCTTCAAGTTGAAATAGTACTGTGCACACTTGATACCCTTCCCTTGCATTCATCAGTTGTTACCATGTAGCTACATTTGCTTTCTCTCTAATGTATATAAATATATACACACCTATATCTGTACTTAAAATTTTTAGAGGCGCCTGGGTGGCTCAGTCAGTTAAGCATCCGGCTCAGGTTATGATCTCAGGGTCGTGGGATTGAGCCCCATGTTGGGCTCTGTGCTGGGTGTGGAGCCTGCTTAAGATTCTCTCTGGGTGTGGAGCCTGCTTAAGATTCTCTCTGTCTCTCTGCCCCTCCCCCTCCTCTCTAAATTTTTTTTTTTAATTTTGATATAATTACAGATACATAGAAAGTTGCAGCAAATTAGAGAGGTTCCATGTACCCTTCACCCAGTCTTCCCCAATAGTTGGATTTTATGTAACTATAGTAGAATATCAAACTCAGGAAACTGACATTGGTACAATGTGTATGTGTAGTTCTGTCACTGTGTGTAGATTCCTTTAAGCACCACTGCAATCAAGATACAGTATTTTATCACCACAAAGATCTTCCACCTGCTACCCCTTTATCGCTATATCTTCCCTTTCCCCCACTTTTTTTTTTTTTTTTGCTAATCATTTAAGTAGATAGCATGACACTTTGCCCATAATTATGTCAGCAGTTACCTCCTACGGATATTTTTCTTACCTAGCCACAATTATCACACATAGAGAATTAGCATTACACTAATAGTATCATCTACTATAGTCTTTATTTCAAATTCCCCTAGTTGTCCCCAACATGCTTTGCTGCCTTGTTTTGATCCATTCAGTGTTCATGTATTGTATTTGGCTGTTAAGTCTCTTTCCTCTCTTCTTTTAGGAGAGTCTCCTACCCTTTTTGGTGGTGAAGTTGTTCATGACGTTGTCTTGCAGAATGCCTCAATTCCATATTTTTCTTTTTGTGACCTCATGAGAGATCCTTTAAGGATTTTTGGAAAAAATCTTACATAAGTGATTTGTATGCCTGGTGTGTTGTTTACCTCTATTATACTGGGAGGCACATATGTCATATTGTTCCATTATTGGTACGAAGTTTGAGCATATGATTTCTCCCTTGTAAAAATTCATTTTTTTCTCATTGTAATTGGAGGCTATACTTTTAGACAGTGTGAATATATTGCTCCTCCAAATTTCTATTTAGTGGTTTTAATATCCATTGTTGATTTTTACCTGACTCTCTTAATATACTGCTGATTCTGATCCCTGTATGTGGATTACTGGCATTTGGAAAGAAGAATTTTCCCTTCATATCTTCTCTCTCTCTCGTTTTCTCTGGCCCTCTCTCTCTCTCTCTCTCTCTCTTTTTTTTAAGATTTTATTTATTTATTTGACACAGAGAGAGACAGTGAGAGCAGGAACACAAGCAGGGGGAGTGGGAGAGGGAGAAGCAGGCTTCCCGCTGAGCAGGGAGCCCGATGTGGGGCTCGATCCCAGGACCCTGGGATCATGACCTGAGCCGAAGGCAGAAGCTTGACGACTGAGCCACCCAGGTGCCCTCTGGCCCTCTCTTTACTATACTAGAGACCAATGGATTTAAAAAAAAAAAAAAAAATCAGTGTGTTGGAATCTAATGCTGTCACTTTTTTATTGTAGAGGCTTATTTTTTACTATGACCTTATTGAAATATATACAGAGAAGTGCATACATCATAAACATACAGCTTAGTGACCAAGCAAACACACCCATCATTATCATGTTCAGTGCTTGGTTTGCCCCATATGTGGACAGAGGGAGCCTCCTTGTGCTGATTCCTTTGTCTTTTTGACTTGACCCTTCAGTCTTCCAGCATTTTGTTGCTTTCTGTCCCAACAAGGTGTCTTAGACTCACCTTGTCCTTTTCTTATCCCAGAACTAATACCAGCCATTTCCTTAAGGAACCCTGGTTTGTTCTTTAATTTTTTTTTAAAGATTTTATTTTATTCATTTTTTTAAAGATTTTATTTATTTATTTGACAGAGAGAGATACAGCAAGAGAGGAAACACAAGCAGGGGGAATGGGAGAGGGAGAAGCAGGCTTCCCACAGAGCAGGGAGCCTGATGCGGGGCTCGATCCCAGGACCCTGGGATTATGACCTGAGCCGAAGGCAGACGCTTAACAACTGAGCCACCCAGGCGCCCCTAAAGATTTTATTTTTTTAAGTAATCTCTAAACCCAGTGTGGGGCTCAGACTCACAACCCCAAGATCAAGAGTCGCATGCTCCACTGAGCCACCCAGACGCCCCGTGTTCATTAAATTTTTTCAGTTAAGCTTGCTTGACAGAAACATTTCATATCACTAGTCTGTGCTAGTTGTTTTTAAAAATATCAAAATAAGTATATATTAAAATGACAGTGACTGTGAACTAACTAATGTCCCATAGTGGAGCACCTGCCATGTGTTGGAAACCGTTGCTATCTGTGTAGGCATTCAGCGTAAAGGTCGTTTTGGTCAATCCAAATGGTATGGAGGTATTTTCGTGTGAAAGTTGGTAATTTAAAAAAGAGAGACAATGAGAGAGAGTTCCTTACATGTGTCCTGGGCCATCCTCAGCTTGAGCCATAGATACAGCTTGGTGCTTATGAGTTTCTTGTGTGTGTTTTAGAAACTCCAATAGCAAAAACGATCGAAGGAACCGGAAGTTTAAGGAAGCTGAGCGGCTCTTCAGTAAATCCTCAGTTACTTCAGCAGCTGTAAGTGAGGTGGGGGGAATCTTTCTGTGGCCCATCGTGGAGGAACTCCTCAGTTAAATTTCTGCGAGTTTTCTCTTTCCCTGCTGTCTGAGTGCTCTCCGGAGGTCTGTGATAATTTTTCTAGTAATAGGTGTTTTTTTTCTTTTAGGCAGTAAGTGCATTGGCAGGAGTTCAGGATCAGCTCATTGAAAAGAGTAAGTTTATTTTTTTTACTTTTTTATTACTTTATTTTTAAGCTACAGTAGCCCTTATATTTAACTCCTATCCTACCTAGAAGTTAGGAACCCTTTTGAGTCTCCTTAATCATGTCTTTTTTTCCTCTTTTTTTTTTTTGAGGGAAAAACTACCATGTCCTCCCTGCCTCTTCTGTCATGCAGAGGTTGACTCTAGCTGCTCAAAGACACAAAGATATGTCTTCATTGCTGATAAGTGTCAGGGAGGGTTTTTTTTTAATTTAAAAAGAAAACCTTTTATCATGGAAAATTTCAGACATATCTGGTAAATCTCCATGTCTCCAATTTAATAATTCTTAGGAAAATCTGATCCTGTGAACAGAATGTACTTGTGTATTCTTAAATATAAAACACAGAGTAGATAGTATTTACTTTGTAAGGAAATTGTATCATTATCTGTAGGTAAGCCATATAGTCTAATTCTATTCTAATGTCTAGTGATGGGATATAGATCTGTACATTTATCTTTCTGAGTCAGACTTTACATAGCTGTCTGTATTGGACACTCTTCCTGTGCACTGGGTCACTCTGAAACATAACCTGCTTTTTGTATTGTGGCTGTGTACTTCTTTCAGTTGGTATATCTTGTGGGATCCAGTTTTTGTGTTTGCGCTGGGCCAGTGATTTGAGGAAGAGGGATTTTGGTAGTTTGGGAGTTAGAACTACTTAGTGACTTTGATTATTATCTCTGTGTACAGATTTCGAAATATCTAGAAAATGTCTTCTAGTCATTTCCGCTCAGATATTCAAGCTCAGACATTTTATCTAAAACTAAACTGTTTTGTTTCCTTCAAAACTTGTCTGCTCAGTTTTTCTGTTATAGTACTTCTTTTCTCCCTCATTCGAAACTCTGTAGGCATCTTTGACTCCTTTCTGCCAACCTAATCAATTATACCAAGTCCTTTTGATTTTTCTTTTACTATGGCTTAAGTAAGTTAAATCTTATTTCTTTTCAATTAATTGCCACTTGTAGAATGTAGAGCTAGTATTATCTGCTTTCTGAGGTCATAAGACTGGTTAAGGAACACCCTGGACCTCACTTCTGTGAGTTGAGATGGAATGATGTCTGACTCCTCAGTTTTCACAAAAGCCTATAATCCTCCTCCTGGCTTGGTGGATGGTTCAGCATCTGGCTTTGTACTTAACTACCCACACAGAATGGCTGCACCTAGGTACCCGTGAGGCAAGGAGTCTTAAAGCCACAGCTTGCAGAAGCTTGGCTGAGACAAGCACTTATGTATTAAAGGTTTTTTGAAGCAGGTGTAGGCCATCCATTCCCGAGATCTTCCCCTTGAATTGAGTCACGTCCCTGGAATTTGTCATATTGATATTTCTTGGTCTTCCCTATAAAGTTGTATTTGATGAATTATATTCTGGTCCTGTTAAATGTGCTACTGTATTTATTGTAAGAGAATGTTGTAAATGTTTACTATCATTACTAATTATTATGATTTTTAGGAATAGTTGTTTTTCCTGAGGGGAGCCTGGGTGGCTCTGTTGGTTGAGCCTCTGGCTCTTGATTTTGGCTCAGGTCATGATCTCAGGGTAGTAGATTGAGCCCCATGTTGGGCGCTCCACTCAGCTGGGAATCTGTTTCTCTCCCTCTGCCCCTCCCCTGCCCCCGCTTGCACACATGCACACTCTCTCTCCTTCTCTCTCAAATAAATAAATTTTAAAAAAAGGAATAGTTGTTTTCCTTGAACAGCTAGTTGGTTTTTACTGAATATCTGATAATGGACTGTTTCTTTGTATAGGTGCTAAAATGTTTAGTGGTTCTCCTCTAGGAAGCAAGTATTTATAGCGTGCATTTTGGGAATGACTCTTAATGTTGCATCCAGCTTACTTTTCTTTTTTATTTATTTATTTATTTATTTATTTATTTATTTTTTATCCAGCTTACTTTTCTATTCCTCTTTGTTTTACTTGTCTCATTTTAAATTTATTTTATTGGATTTTATTATATGAATCTTGGTAAACTGCTTTGAATTCTTTTTAGAATAGAGAATTACATAAATAGTGAAGTTTATCAATTCAAATGGTCAGAGCCCCTTTAAAGTAATTCTGTTGCGTTCTGTCTGTTCTGTCTTACCACCTGTCATTACCATTTCCTCCTGCTGTTCTTTTTTTAGAGGAGGGTGCAGAGGGAGAGAGACTCTCAAGTAGACTCCCTGCTGAGTGCAGAGTCCAATGTGGGGCTCCATCTCAGGACTCTGAGATCATGACCTGAGCCAAAATCAGGGGTTGGTTGCTTAACTGACTGAGCATCCTGGGCGCCCCCCCCTTCCTGCTATTTTTTTTTTTTAAGATTTTATTTATTTATTTGACAGAGAGAGAGCACAAGTAGGTAGAGCGGCAAACAGAGGGAGAGGGAGAAGCAGGTTCCCTGCTGAGCAGAGGTTTCCCCATGTGGGGCTCGATCCCAGGACCCTGGGATCATGACCTGAGCTGAAGGCAGATGCTTAACTGACTGAGCTACCTAGGCACCCCTCTTCCTGCTATTTTTAAGAGTTTATTTTCATCTTGGTTTTTTGCAGTCAACTATAATGTGTCTAAGTATGAATTTCTTTGTAATTATCTGGGTTGGGTTTCATTGGACTTCTTGAAATGGTGGCTTAGTAATTTTCATCAGTTCTGGAAAATTCCCAGCTATTACCTCTTAAGATACCTCATTTGCTCTGAGCTCTGTCCCATCTCTTCTACTCTGCTTACATGTATGTTAAACTTTCTCATTGTATTCTTTATGTCTTTTATTAGCCCTTCCATGTCTTCTGTCTTTGCCTCTAGGCCACCTGACAGTTCACTAAATCTCTTTTCAGTTGAGTCTGACTTGCTGGTAAACCTTTCCTTGATTTTTTAAATTTTTTTACATTTTTAATTTCCAGAAATTCCACTTAATTATTTCTAAAATCTATGTAATTTTTCAGTAGCTTTCTCTGCAATTATTATTAAACTTTATTTCTTTAAGCAGAGTAAGCCCAGTTGTTGTATATTCTGTGTTTAATTTCAACCTCTGAAGTCCTTAAAGATGTGTTTGTGTTGCTTCTGCTGGTTATTACTCATGAAGTCTAATTTCCCTGTGTGCCTGGTTTTTTTGACTGTGTACTGCTCATTGTAACCTCAAGTATTTATAGAATAATTTGAGGGGGAAGATGAAGGTGCCATCTTCGAAAGACTTTATGTTTTCTTCTGCTGGGTGTTTAGACCCCATTAAACCAAGTTGAGGGCCCCTGAAAGACCCAGCTGATTCAAACCAAGCTTTAATTCCATCAGAGGAATGGTCTGCTTCACCTTTTGCTCTTTTTCCTTTGTACAGAATCTCTCCAGTGTCTCAGAATTTCTGTATAACAAATCTTGCAGAATGACTCCTGGTTCTTGATTTTTTTTTTTTTTTAAAGATTTTACTTATTTATTTGACAGAGAGAGATACAACGAGAGAGGGAACACAAGCAGGGGGAGTGGGAGAGGGAGAATCAGGCTTCCTGCTGAGCAGGGAGCCTGATGTGGGGCTGGATGCCAGGACCCCGGGATCATGACCTGAGCTGAAGGCAGACGCTTAACGACTGAGCCACCCACGCGCCCCGTTTCTTCATTTTTGATGGTGATGAAGTACACATTCTTTTCTCTCAGAATTTTGAGTGACACATTCTTAGATCTCAAGGATTTTGGAGTTCAAACCATTCTGAAAATTTTCTTTAAAAATGCATTACTTTCTGCTAAAGGCTTATGTACCCAAACTAGAATGATAGAGTGGATTAGCACGGTCCCCAAAGGGGAATTTTATGCAAATTAGTGAAGCATTGTGTGTTTTTGTAAGAAGAATAAAAACAAACAGGCAGATTTTATCCAGTTTCCTTTAAAGGATCAGCCTAGTTTCTGCTGTTTGTTTTATCAGACTCACCTGAAGCTTTCATCAAACAGATCTTTCCTCAGCATTTATATCATTCCGGTGGATAAGTAAATGGCTGCATGAAGCATTGTTGGATATCTTTCTTTCCTCCTTTAAAGTTTTTGTGCTGATCAAAGTTAGTGCTTTGGCACGATTCAGTAGGTGTTTTTTGTTTAAATGAGTAGAGTGTCTCATTTGTCGGTGTATTATACTTAATAAAAATCTGGCATTCTTTACTCTAAAAACAAGTTTCTTACTTATATGTCAGTGAGAAATGAACTTAGGTATCTTTTCCTGGTGATAGCATCATAGGGTTGACTGACTCGCTGCTGCCCTTTGGGGTGTTGTAACCCACCTCTTTTGCTCTCCTCTCCTGCTTTCATGAACCAAGAAGAGACAATTATTAGGGTGCCTGGGTGGCTCAGTCAGTTAAGTGTCTGCTTTCAGCTCGGGTCATGATCCTGGAATCTCAGGATCGAGCCCTGCATCAGGGAGCCTGCTTCTCCCTCTGACCCTCCCTCCTCTTGTGCTCTCTCTCTCTCTCAAATAAATAAATAAAATCTAAAAAAAAAAAAAAGTCATTTATTCCTACTTTGTGGTCCAACTTTGTATTTTAACAGTGTTTAGTCTCCCTGGCTACAGTCCTTCTTATAAACCACTTCTAGCCCAATAATCCTAAAACATGGGCTTGTACAGAGAGCTCAGGAAACATTCATTGTTTGATGTCACTTCTCTGTTTAGAAATACTCGATGACTTTGCCTTATGTCCTGTTAGCAGCTATTTTACGGCAAATTGTCTATTGTTTAGAATTTGATGTGCATGTTTGTAGATCTCAAGGATATTGAGACTTGAACACTTGCTGTGTTCTAGATACTACTCAGCCACCTGCATTTATCTCATTTATTCCTTAAAGCTACTTCTTGAGGGATAGGTATAGATTATAGGCCCCTTGAAAGTGGGAAACATTGCCGTAGCTCCAGTGTTGACCCCAGTGCCTTGTCTATAAGGGATATTCAGCATAGAGAAAGATTTCCCATTTTACAGATGGAGAAACAGGGTCTGAAAGGTTAAGCAACAAGTCATCTTTTAACCATCTCACACTGTCTCCGTAGGTCAGACCCCTGAATCTGACACTCACGGCTCTCCTTATGCTGTCATGCTGTCATTTCTCAAGCCATCTGCTTAAGAGGTGTTGTTTGATTCATTTGTCCCAAATGTACCTTGTGTTTTCTCTCTGCGCTTTTGCTTGTGCTATCTTTTGTACCTATTTTGGCTTCTCACTTTTCAAGGTCCAGCTTAAATTCCACCTCCTCAGTGAAGCTTCTCCTGAATAATCCACTCTTTCTTCTCTAGCTCCCGTGATACTTAATACCCATACCCGTCCTTTGGGACATCTGTTGCTGCCTGGGATGTTACCGCTTCGGAGAAGTAGCGCGGTGGATTCTCCCTCCATAGGGCTTTGATTTGATTTACACTCTTTTGTGTGTGTTTGCTCATGGGTGCTTATAGAATATGACGGACTCATCCATTTACTCAGTACTCCCATAGCCGCTGGTCCAAAATGAGGAAATATGTTGGTTTGGTTCATTAATGCCATTTAATAGAATTGCAATGCAGGCAGAATTTGCTGTGTCTAACTTACCTTTCTTACTTGTCTCCCACCTTTTTGGTTCATCTGCTCTTCCTGTGCCCAGCCGCTACTCAGTCCTGTGCCCCTTCTGTCACCCTGTCTATGATCCAAAGCTTTTGTAACCTCATGCTCCGTCAGCCTGTTCCCTCCCTACCCAGTGCCTCCACCATTTGCAGTTTTAGAGATGACATTTTTACCTACATAAGAACAGGACGGGCTATCAGAGAAGGCTGTCCTAATCATACTTCTCCATTTTAGACGCATCTTCTTATATTTTGCTAGAGTTTTTTTTTTTTTTATTAGAAAAGTATTATATTCTGATTGTACTAAGTCAAACTATTTAGAGGTGAATATGAGACAGGTTAATTACCTTGTGTTCTACTTCAGCCCCAACGTTCTGAGGGTAACCAACATTAACAGCTTGATATCCTAACACATCCTCCTGGACACACACACACGCAGACACACAGAGTTGGGGATTTTTTTTCACTTGGAATTTTAGTTATGTCATAAAGGGATTTTTTTTTTTTTAAGAAAGAAATTGGATCTAACAGTACATATTATCTGCTTTTTCACTTATCACATATGCTCCTGCAGGTTGAGTGCATCCAGAGAGAAGTGTATAGAGTAGTGATGAAGAGCGTGGGCTTTGGAGCCAAACTATCTTTGAATGTGAATCCTGACTCTTTCCCTTATTAGATGTGTGACCTTGGGCAGGTTTCTTAAACTCCAGCCTCCTCAGTTCCCTTCTCTGTCAAATGGTCATCATAGTGGTAGAGGTTTCTGTGAGGGTTATAGGTAAGATCTATTTAAATTGTATAGAACAGTGCCTGGCTTCTAGTAAGGACTGTTAGCCATTGTTATAATCTCACATTCTTTTCAAAAGCTGAAAATACCCAGCAATCTGGTTGTGCCTCCCCTCTTGGTGAGTATTCACACTGTCTCCATTTTCGCCACTATAAACAGTGTTGCAGTAAGCTTCCTTGTACACTAGCTTGTTTGTAATGGACTTTTTATTTCTATATGATAGTGTCCCAGAAGCGGCATTACTGTGTCAAGGGGTGATTTTCGTAAATACAGCACAGTAGTACAGTGGGAAATATATATTTGGTCTTTGTCCCCTGCTCTGGCACACAGTTCCTAAAACCCTTGGAATCTCCAGAGTGATAAAATGACTGGCATACACTGCATACAAAAGAAATTTTTGAATGCTTGAGTGCCTGGGTGGCTCAGATGGTTAAGCATCTGCCTTCAGCTCAGGTCATGATCCCGGGGTCCTGGGATCGAGCCCCACATCAGGCTCCTGGCTCAGCGGGGAGCTGTTTCTCCCTCTCCCTCTGCCTCTGCCCCTGCTCATGCTCTCGCTCTCTCTCTGTGTGTCTCAAATGAATAAATAAAACTTTAAAAAACAAAAAATTTCTTGGAATGCTAATGGAGATGACTGAGGGCTGAAGGCCCCTAGATGGCTTCAGGATGGGGGCTTAGAACTTTCAGCCTTACCTCAAACCTCAGAGAGGGGAGGAGGGCTAGAGACTGAGTTAATCACCAGCAGCCAATGACTTAATTAATCATGACTGCATAAAGAAACTTCCTTAAAAATCCCCAAACTATGGGGCGCCTGGATGGTTCAGTCAGTTAAGTGTCTGACTTTGTCTCAGGTCATGATCTCAGGGTCCTGGGATTGAGCCCTGCATCAGCCTCCCCCCTGTGCCCCTCCCCCCGACTTGGGCACATGCGTGCGCGCTCTCAAATAAAACCAAAAAAAAAAAAATCTAAACTTGAGCTTTTGTTGGTGAATGAAAAGGGGTGCTAGGAGGGTGGTGTGCTCAGAAAAGGCATGGCAGCTCCCCGCCCCTCCCCATACCTTGCCCTGTGCATTTGGCTGTTGCTGAGTTGTAATCCTTTATAATAGACCATTAACAGTAAATAAATCGTATTCCTGAGTTCTTGGGGCTGATGGACCTTGTAGCAAATTATGAAACCTGAAGAGGGGGTTTAGGGTACCCCTGATTTATAGCTCGTTGGTCAGAAGTATGAGAGGCCTGGTATTTGAAGTGGGGGGGGCACGCTTGTGGGACTGAGCCCTTAACCTGTGGGTCTGCCCTAACTCTGGTAATAAGTGTCAGAATGGAATCAACTTGTTGGTGCCTGGAGAATCAGGGAATTGGTTTTTGGTTTTGGAAAACACCGTAGACTTTTCCAAAAAGAGTATCACCATTTATCGTCCTAGAAGCATAGTTTGGGAAGGCCTGTTACAGATATTATCAAGATAAACTACAGGAAAAAGTGAATACTTTTGAACTCTCTATTAAAGGGAGTTTTTGAATCTATACAAATAAAGAAGGTAAAAAAAAAAAACAAACCCCTGTGTACCCATCACACTGCCCCAAATCCCAGGCCATGGTCAGTGCCCTCTCCATACCCGACCTACTCTCACTTCTGCCTCCTGTGTCACATTGAAAATCCTAGACATCATACCATTTTCTTGTATATTCATGTTTCAATATGTATCTCCAAATGATAGGTTTTTAAAAATTGTGGTAAGGACACTAAAAACAGGGGCACCTGGGTGGCTCAGCTGGTTAAACATCTGCTTTTGGTTGAGGTTATGATCTCAGGGTCCTGGGATTGAGCCCCACATCGGGCTCTCCACTCAGCAGTGAGTTGGCTTCTCCCTCTCCCTCTGTGATCTCTCTCAAATAAATAAAATCTTTTTTTTTTTTAAACAAGAACATTAAAACAAGTTCCACAGGATTTTTTTTTTTTTTTTTTTAAGTAGACTCCACACTCAGTGTGGGGCTTGAACTCACAACCTGAGATTAAGAGGTGTGCTCTACCGACTGAGCCAGCCAGGTGCCCTGACTTCCACAGATTTTTAAGTGCCTATATAGTATTGTTAACTACTGGTACAGTATTGTACAGTAGATCTCTAGAGCCTATTCATGTGTAACTGAAACTTTCTACTCCCCATTTCTCCCTCCACCTGGCAGCCACCGTTCTACTCTCTGCTTCCATGAGTTTGGCTATTGTAGATACCTCACAAAAATAGAATCATGCAGTATTTGTTCTTCTGCGACTGGTTTATTTCATTTAGCGTGATCTCCTGGTTCATCTGTGTTGTAGCATAAGACAGGATTTCCTTCTTTTTTTTAAGGCTGAATAATATATTCCACTATATATACCACATTTTCTTTATCCATTTATGCATTGATGGACATTTAGGTGGTTTTCACACCTTGGGTAATGTGAATAATGCTTCAGTGGACATGGGAGTGCAGGTATCTCTTCAGAATCCTGATTTCAGTTCTTTCGGATAAATACCCACGGTGGGATTGCTGGGTTATACGGTAGTTCTATAAGCGATAGGCTCTTACCACTATAATCACACCAAGGATAAAAACCCCTAAACAAAATATGTGTTACTATTACATTTCTTTTTAATGCTGAAGAGTACTCCATTGAATGGATGTACCACATTTTATTTTATTTTATTTTATTTTTTTTTTTAAAGATTTTATTTATTTATTCATGAGAGACAGAGAGAGAGAGAGAGAGAGGCAGAAGGAGAAGCAGGCTCCCAAGGAGCAGGGAGCCCGATGCGGGACTCGATCCCAGGACCCTGGGATCATGACCTGAGCCGAAGGCAGACGCTTAACCATCTGAGCCACCCAGGCGCCCCTGTACCACATTTTATTTATGTATTCATCAGTTAGTGGTCATTTGGCTACTAGGTATAATACTGCTGTGAATATTCATGACAAGTTTTGTGTGAACCTGTTTTCATTTCTCTTGGGTATATACCTAGGAGTGGAATTGCTGGATCATTTAGTAATTCTGTCCTTAGCCTTTGGGGAACTGCCAAACAGTTTCCAAGGTGGCTGTACCATTTTATATTCCCATCAGCAATGTATGAGGGTCACATATTTATATATTTTTTCTTGTTAGGCTTCCTGTGGTTATATCGAAGAAACCATTTGCCTAATCAAATGGGTTCTAAGAGTTGTATGTTTTTAGCTCTTACATTTAGGCCTCTGATACATTTTGAGTTAATTTTTGTGATGGTGTGAGATAGGGATCCAACTTCATTCTTTTTTTTGAGAATGTCCAGTTGTCCCAGCATTATTTATCAAAAATATGATTCATTGAATTGTCTTGTCACCCTTGAAAGCCATTTGACCCTAACTGTGAAGGTTTATATCTGGACTTTGCATTCTGTTGATCTATATGTCTCTTCTTATACCAGTACCACACAGTCTTGGTTACTGTAGTTTTGTGTAGTAAGTTTTGAAGTTTATTTTCCATTTTTTTTTTAAGATTTTATTTATTTATTTGATGGAAAGAGAAACAGCTAGAGAGGGAACACAAGCAGGGGGAGTGGGAGAGGGAGAAGCAGGCTTCCCGCTGAGCAGGGAGCCCGATGCGGGGCTCCATACCAGGACCCTGGGATCATGACCTGAGCCGAAGGCAGACGCTTAACAACTGAGCCACCCAGGCGCCCCTATTTTCCAATTTTTATATGAAATTGGTTTTCCTGAACCTTTAGAAGCATGATTCATCAGCATACTTTTTCTGGCTTCATAGCTATAGAGCTCCCTCTTCTGCTTTTTAGGGACCATCTCTTTCTTTTACTTTTGTACTCATATGCAACTCAATTTGAAATCCCTTCCCAGCACTTTGTAATACAGAGATATAAAAAGAAGAAAACTGGTCCTTGGTCCTGTTGTCCACATAACCCCTTTTGACAATTTCTAGAAACAGATAGTATACAAAAAAAAAAAAGAAAGAAACCATGTACATATTTGGGCTCCTTCAGTAGTTGAGTAAAGTAAAAGTATTCTTCTGCCCTTACCTATTATGGTTTCAAGAAATTCCTTTCAGGAAAAAATAGGTATACATTTACCAGATTATATGTAATTATTCTTAAAAATACATATTTACGCAAATTGTTTTTGGATTTGCTTACTTAATATATATAATATGTGTCAGTTGAAGAATATTACTACCACTTTTTAGATACTATTTTTTTTAAGATTTTTATTTATTTATTTGACAGAGAGAACGCACAAGCAGGGGGAGGGGCAGGCAGAGGCAGAGGGAGAAGCAGGCTTCCATGGGATCATGACCTGAGCCAAAGGCAGATGCTTAACCGACAGCCATCCCGGCGCCCCTTAAATAAATCTTAATAAGATTTCTCAGAGTAATGGGGCTTCTATCCTCTTGAGCCCCCTTTCTTGATAGACAGGATTCCTGTGTGGTTTGGGGAAGGAACCCAGGCTTCTTGTATAATTATTAATCCCATTAGTGGGTTTGCTGTTTAAGTGACCTTTATGCAGCCAGGAGGAAGGACTCCTGCTTGTATGGTCCCATCCCCCAGCTGTCCTTAGGTAGGTTGTTTCTGGTTACACTGTTTCAGATTACTTGTGTTTCCGGAACTCTGGTAACTTTGATGCTTTGACTGCACATGTCTTCTCTGTCAGTTAGAATGTATGGTCCTGGAAGATGGGAAAGCATCGCTTTTTTTATCTATTAGTGCTCAACAACATCATTCCTGGCTGACGGACTGCCTGGGGAGTGCTGCTAATGCTTCTGGGACTTGTGTTTATTACCTCCAGGGGAGCCGGGAAGTGGGACAGAAAGTGATACTTCTCCAGACTTCCACAATCAGGAGAATGAGCCCAGCCAGGAGGACCCTGAGGACCTGGACGGATCTGTGCAGGGAGTGAAGCCTCAGAAGGCTGCTTCTTCTACTTCCTCAGGGGGTCATCACGGCAGCCATAAAAAACGAAAGAATAAAAACCGACACAGGTCAGTGGCAGGGACCCCCACCTCCCCGCCCTGCTGCCCCGCCACCCCCACTCCCCTGCCCAGGGCTGCCATGACTGTTGCTGCAAAGGGACTTCACTAGAGGAAAAATTCGTCAGGATTGGTGCCGCCTTTCTGTTGCAGATGGGGAGAAATTGTTCTGGTCCAAATGAAACAGGCAAAGTTTTCTCCAGTGGAGGAATGGGTGGGCATTAGAGTAAAAGTGAAGGAAGACAGCCTTCTCACTGTTTCTAGTGTAGAAAAATTTCATTCCATAAACACTTTGTTTAATATGATGAAGCTAAGGAGGAAAGGGGGAAGTCTGTAAAGTTGGACTTGGAATATGGCACTAGTACATGTTTGGAAGCTGCCAAGTGGGAGAGAGTCTTTTGCTCCTAATCCTGGTCCCTGCTTACACTTAACTCCCTTGTGGGTGGACAGAGCTGATCTGACACGACTTTCTTCCTTTTAAATATAAGGTGTTTGATTGTTTATGATTTCTTTGTTTTATATATCTCTGCAATATGGTGATTTCACATATCAGAGAGGAATAATATAAAGTCTATATAAGACATGAGAGTACCTTTCTAGATAATGTTTGTCCACTGTGTGTGTTTTTGTTTTTGTTTTTTTACAGTGCGTAATGAGATAGGAATGACATCAGTGGACAGAGAGGTCAGGTGTCACCCAGAGAGGATTTTAGCATTCACTCTGCCTGGGGTTTGTATGATAATACCAGGGCCTATTAACTCAGATAATTGGAAATTACACAGCTGTACTCAGAGAGGGTGATACATAGCTTCTAGAGTGAGCAGTCTTGCCCTGACCTCAAACTTCCTTCTGGCAGGCATGAAAACCAGGTGTCCATAGGCTGGCTTTTGTCCTGCTCCTCTTGGGAGCTTACATACTGAGGTGAAAGGGCGCAAGCAAGGAAGGGACGGGGTTCCCTGTCCTCCAGTGCCCTTCTGGGCTGGGTTGCTCTACAGACCTGTGGGATATTCCTTCACGCACCCAAGCATCCACGATGTTAGCTTCGTGGTTATGGCACATGGGGATAATATAGAATGAACTTGAACTGGCTTAGCCTCCTAGGCATCAACAGATTCTCTAATTCTTGTAAGAATTTTTCTTGTCAATGGTGGTGGTGGTTTTTAGACTGCAGAAATAGTATTTCCTCCAAATAGTGACCCAAGATCACTGCTTAACACTTTCCTGCAAACCGAAAATCACTATGCCAATCTCATGACTGCAGTAAGAAATAGCAAAAATTGCACATCTTTTTTTGTGTGTAAGGTTATAGGCTGTTTGATCACTGTGGTAGGACTAATGCTAGCTTATCACCAACAGTAGCAGGGAACCAGTATTACTCTTAAAATATTTTTTCAAATTGTTAAGGTAATTAAATGCCATGCTCTGTGTTGCTTTTGTTAAATTCACTCCAGTGTTATTTTAAAGTAATTATTCTTTTCCTGTTTCACAGTGTCTAGAGTAGGGGGACAATTCCTTGAAGTTTCTGGGACATTTTTTCCATTAGTCATACAATAGATAGCTACTGTTTATTGTAGGTGATACTTTCCCTTTTTTTTAATGCCATGATCACCTGACTGATAAAAGGGAATTAGGCGTGAACTTAACTTCCTCCTGTAGGTTTCTAGTAGATTTCCATAGGAACAGCACTTCTTCCTACCCTTTTCTCCTCTGGCTCCCAGAGCTAACTCCTTCCAGAAAAATAGAAGGATTTATAAAGATCTTGGATGTTACTTACTGCTTTCACAAATGGTGTTTTCTTTTTTTTTTCCATGCCATAAGTTTATTTACAAACATATTGAGTATGTTGAAAACAAGAGTTTGATCCATTTTTCAAAGAGACTGCATCTCTTAAAATGTTCCTTTTCACATCTGTTTGATGGATTAATTAAAACATCCTTATTTCTTAAGCAGCTGATGATGTCTTACTATAAAAAAGGTACAGCAAATCCAGATCCAAAGTACAAAGTCATCATAAGTAGTAATCGCCACTTGTTTTCCACTGAAAATGGCAAATTCTTCCCTGGGCCTTCCTCATAGTGGCTCCTACGGACCACAGAGGTTGTGAACCTCCGGATGCTCTGTCCCAACATGGCGCTGTTGGAAGTTCTGCCCATAAATGGTGTTTTCTGTTTGGAAAGCAAGATCCTTTTGTCATCCCACTGGCTTAATATCTGGCTGGCCTTTTCCCTTGGCCATAGGTGCCTACATACCCGAAGAGGGCAGAGTGAAGCTGATTTGCCTTCTTTCTGTATAAAAAGGTTCAGTGCACCAGAGTAGCATCTCAGGGGCCAGTGAAGGTTCTCAGATTCCTGCCATCTTCAGTAAGGAAATGTCCAAATCCCTTGTCCCCGACTCATGTCTTTGTGGCTCTTTCAGATCATGGGAGGATGGAGCACTTTGTTCATACATATTTGTACATTTGCATTCAGTACAGTCCTTGTTTCTCCTCCCAACTTGCCATGCCCCCTCAGATAAAGTCAGTGGTAAATTATTTCAACAAATGTCTGAATTCCTACTGTGTGCCAGGCACTGTTTAGGGGTGAGTAAAGCAGATGGAAATGAATTTGGTACTGTAGCAAAAAGGAATAACTTACGGATTTGTCCTCTTGAGGAATATGAACATTTGTCAAATAATTTTTAGCATTCATACATGATCACAGTGTTCTGAATTCTTATATTTTACATGATATCTGAATAATAAGTCCCAGTGCCTTTAAAGAAAAAAGTTGAAATAATAACTTATAGTGGCTCTTAGAGGTTTTTACTAATTCACAAAACTCTAGAATTCTTCTAGGTAGTTTGTGACATTTTCATTAGGTTACAGTCTCATTTGCCAACAAAATTAAGTTAGGCTGAAAATTAAATTTTTTTTAAAAGTTTTATTTATTTTAAGTAATCTCCACACCCAACGTGGGGCTCGAACCCAACCTGGAGATCAAGAGATCTCTTCTGGCTCTTCCAACTGAGCCGGCCAGGCGTCCCTAAAAGTTAAATTTTTGATAATTCCTCAGATGACTTAAGTGAGGCAGTTGCATAAGAGATACTGAAGTTACGCTTTCTTCCAGCTTCACTCTTGCAGACATGGGCCAGGAGGAAAATAGAGCATTTTGCATATTGTTTTAGCACCTGTCTACAGTGTGAAAGTTGTTGGAGCCAGCCAAAGAGCTGGTGTCATGCTCAGGGTTAATGTTTGCTTTGGAGGTCTGCCCACACCATGGCCTGTTAGCAGCGATATCCTCCTAAACAGCCTCCTCCTCTGCATTGTTCCCTTCCAGATCCCTGAGGCTCAGGTGCTGGTGGATGTCAGCTGTCCTTTGTCTTACTAGGGGGGCTGTAGATTTGGGTGTTCTTAATACTAGCCCTGGCATAAACAGTTACCTGCCATCACCAATTCAGGGGCAAAGTGATGTGACCCTGCAGTTTTCTGGAACAAGACTGTCACCAAAGTTTATTCATTTGACCCTTGGCTTTCTAGGATGAATGCTCTAAAAAAAGAGTCCCATGTTCCCTGGACATTCTTAGAACTTATAACGAGTTAAAAGTTGCAAAATGTTTTCTTTTAAAAAATGTATAATATTTTTATCTTTTGTGTTAGTCAAAGTGTATTGTGCTGATTTGTTAGTACTCTCTTCAAAGCACCCTTTCAATATATGACTAAACCCTTCTTTCTCTATTTCTTCTAATGCTCTATTTATATTTTTCACTATAATTACGTATTTTAAAAGTTCTAACTCTGAATCTGGCAGCTAATAAATGGCCTGCAGGTACCTCATTTTCTAATGAAATAACTTTTCCTTTCATAGTCTGTTCTTCTGATACAAAACCCAGTGAGGGAAGGGACTCTCCCAACCACAGAATCTTTGGTGCTTTGATGTTTGAAACTAAGGCTTAAGATTCTTAAAGCTGATTTTGTTTCTACGAATCTTGCTAGGGTGGCTAATCGACTAATTTATTCAATTAGTATATTAATTTCTATTGCTTTCTTCCTTTCAAATGCTGCCCCTCAGCCCGTCTGGCATGTTTGATTATGACTTTGAGTAAGTTTGATTTGAATTAGTATTTGTGCTGTGTTTTTTAGTGTGTAGAGACCAATATGCCTTTTTGAGACCTTTCTAACCCATAGTTTATCTGTTTAATTGTAGGTATGTATATTAGGTTAGGCTGGGAAGTTTTTTTTAAAAACAGAAAAACGTGATGGAGGTAACATTTTATTTAATAACTTAAGCAAAATTAAGTAAACTTCACTTTTATGCATTTTAATTTCTTTAAAAATAGATAACCTTTAATTCACATTTAAATTGATTTCGTGGCTTTGCTTCATAAGGAGATTAATAGTTTAAGATCTTGATATTTTGGTTTGGAAAGATTTAAAAATTGAAATTTGTTTAATTTCTTTTGTGTTTCATGGCCAGAAATACAAACTCCTAGTCTCTTTCCTGTTCTTAATCATTACGTGTCTCAGTGATTATCAGTGATATAGTTACAAAGCTAACACATTAACATAGAGCATGCCCTCTTAATCCAATCTCTTTAACGTATAGTTTTGAATAGTTTTAAAATTATATGGCTTTCATAACTGCTGTATATTTCTTTTTGTCATCTAAGTTTGCCTTGTGGCGAGAGTATCTGCTTATGTTTTTAAATACTTGCTTAATAATATCTGGGTAAACAACTAAATATGACATAGTCTAATGAAGAATGTGGGTTTTACTTAACCAAATAGTCTTTGTTATAGCTTGTGCCATATGCAGTAGCTGATTCCTGGCCCCTCTTTCTGTAAATTAAAATGCAAATATGTTTTATCTTTTCTATCGCAGGATTGATCTGAAGTTAAACAAAAAACCACGAGCTGTAAGTATCAGCCAGACCATTTCAGAGAGGCTGGTGATTTTGTAGATGATTAGAAAAATGTGTTCGTCTTCAGAGCTGAGTGTTCCTAATCTCAGGTTACAACTCGCATTTTAAAGGCTGGGAAGGGGGGTATCTGTTTGGATACACTATTATTTGTATATATTTTATATTTATTTTTTATATTTATATAGAGAGAAGGGTCACACATTTTTACTGAAGAAAAATTCCCTTTGATTAAAGAATGAATTGTTACTACTAGTTGTTTTTATTTTTGTTTTGTTTTTGATTGGTGAGCTCAGGGGACCTAACAAGGGCAGAACTGATGTTTCGGTCCCTCTGTGGACTTGGAAGACGGGACGTTTTCAGATGTGAAGTATTGTCTGTTGCATTTGAAGTAGAATCTTTGGCTATAGAGCAATCCCCTAGCAGGGTTGTTAATGAATTTCTTCTTAAGTTCCAACTAATGTTCTGAGAGTAAGTTGGGACTCTGTTTTTCTCTCTTTAGGACTATTAGAAGACTCATTAGTGCAGAAGCTTCCAGGCTGTAGAGCCCTGCTTCCCTCCTCCAACCTCACAAAGATACATATCCCTCACCTGAGTGCGCGGCCATCCACCTCTGCTTTCCCAGACCCAGTGCCTGTGACTCTGAATAGTCTGTTCTGAAACGTGGTGACAAGTCATTTCTGTAAGACCACATTGGATCATTTACTGTGTGTCATTTTTAGTAACAGAACTGCAAGAAGACCAAGACATGGTTATAATTCCAGCAAGCATTTCTCCCTTCTTGGAATGAATGTGTCCCCCCAAACTGGCTGGCACCAGCTTCATCTGTGATACCCATTGAGAAATGTTCTCTGGTTTTGTTTTATGCTGAAGGTAGAACATAGGTCACATTTCAGAGGGAGGCTGTAAATATTGGGCATTTTCTTATTTTGTTTGTGTTTTATTATTTTTCTATTGTTTTTACCATCTTCTTTTCTTTGGGGACTTTTTGTAATGCCGTTGTACAGCTCATACCTTCCTGCCGACATATCTGATCATCTGCTTCATGCAGTTGCCAGTATTCTTCACTGAAAATAATCTGGTTTACCATAAAGAAAATGGAGAACTTGGCTCTGTGTTTTTGCAGGGGGAAGGTAAAGAGGGTTTATTTAATAATTACCTATCTTAAATCTTTCTGCGTTGGAGGCAGTTTCATGTTCAAGGAACAGGAAAAGCTGAAAAACCTAAGTTTAAATCAATCCTTTTAAAATAGATATTTTTATTCTTTTATATAAATAAAATTTCGCAGGTGTTGACTTCTCATGCTTTACTTTTAAACTTGAGATTGTTTTTTCACTTATTTTATTTATTCGTAGTATCATGCCTTATGGAAATTTCTTCCTTTTTCCATTTTTCTTTCTTTGCTGGTATCTGCCTGATTAAACATTGCTCTGAAAATCATTAAGGCATATGGAAAGGCTCAACATTGCACCCAAAGCTGGTAACGTTACGGAGTTCTGGAGCAGAGGGAGAGATAGGATCTGCGAGAGCTGGCGATGCCCAGCAGACCCCCTTCCTCACAGGGCCGGCCAGGCTGGGGAACTTGCCGATTTGTTGAACTGTTACCTGCCTCTAGAGTGGTGCTCGATCTCGGCTGCTCATGGGAGTCATCTGGGAAGCCTAAGGACCTACTGATACCTGGGTCCCACCCCCAGAGACTCCGGCTGGGGGACAGTCTAGTGACTGGGATTTCCGTCCAAAGAGTCCCTGGGATTCTGATAAGAAGCCAGGTTGAGAACCACTGCATGAGGAGTGTTTGATTGAAATCCTATGTTGCGAATCAGTCTAGGGGTTAAGATTTGGGGCCCCATCTTTCCTTTGATGCTGTCTAGTCATAGTCCTTGACTTAGGCCCATATCTTTGTTAGAACAAATATGTTCCATTGTGATAATATTGGTAGAGCTGAATACGGATGGTGTCTGTTAGCAAAACGAGTCTACCTTGTCAGATGTGCAAAAGCTTTCACTCCTGTTCTCAAATAAACTTTTTTTTTTTTTTTTTTTTTGGACTCTGTGGCTAATTAGATGTCTTTGGTAGCAGAACTCTAATGTCAGGGTTTTTAAGAAAATAGTTTCTTATATTTAGATTGTTCCTTAAAAAAAGAGAAAAACAATTATAAAGCTAAAAACCATGGGGACCAGAAGACATCTCTTCCCTCCTTTGTCAGTTTCTCTCCTTTCCTGGGAGAGAGAAGTGGGGCTTCCTGTGGTCTCCGTGGCCTAGAGGAGAGCACAGAGCAAACCTGAGAATATTTCTCTCATAGTTTGACATTTGCTTGAGATCTGGTGGGATTGCTCTTAAAAAGCTGTATTATGTAAAAACATACCTGTGTATATGAATACACACGTATGTCTGTGATCATGGTTAGAGGTAGGCTGCTTGCTTTATACTTATTTTCTCTGTAAAGTTTTCAATCATTGATTAAGGGACCTCCAAAGTTTTCCTGTAAGCTGGCCACAGACTGAGGATATTTAAGTCTCAAGAGACTGCTTATGTTCTCTAAATTGGGGAGGTTTAGGCAGAAACCCCAAGAGATGCCTACCATGCTTGTGATATTTGTCACTTTGGTTGTTAACTAAGTTTGTCTGACAAACTTACACGTGACCAGTGACCCTGCCAGAATGGCTGCCAGGACCCCTTCTAGGCAGGCCTTCACCTGATTATTGGGGTTGGGAATAGTATTTTGCTTTAGGCCTTTAGCCTTCTCATCTCCACAATGGGAAGAAGTTGTCCTTCGCTCCTGTTGGTGGTTATAAGACATTTAAAAAAATCCAGGCCCTTGGAAGTTCTATTTCATGTCTTCTTCTGGGACGATGGTTACTGTACATGGCTCCTGAGGGAGTCTTAAGTATGCTTGCTCTTCCAGGGGCTGAGGAAATCGTTTATTTTGTTGAAACGCCAAATGTTCTAAATAGCATCATACCCTGCAACGGAAGATGGAGAGCAGGGACAACCCGCAGAGGAGAAGACCAGCAGCACTGTGGGGCCAACGGGAGGGCCTGAGAGGGAAGGGCCGGTGTGGGCCAAGAGCACGGGCGTTCAGAGCTGCTGTCCGTGTCTTGGGGGCCTCCGGAGTGCTTTGAGAAATGGAGCCTTTGGGTGCTCTAGAATAGTCTGTAAGTATCCTACAAGGAGGATTGTCGATACCTTGACCTGTGTGATAAATAAGGGAATGGAAACAAGTATTTAAATGGCCTAACTTTGAAAGGAGTAAATACGCTGTTCTGAAACACTGCGACTTAGTTTTTGCTTCTATTCTGACTTCTCTGCCCCTCGGCCTCGCTCCCAACTACTGAGGCGTGACTGCGTGTAAAAATGCACGTCTGCAGCCCGCTGCCAGGGCCACTGCACGGGGGCCGAGTGGAGCGTGCGCGCGAGCGTGCATCTTTGTATGCACGTCCTTCCCCGGCTGCTGCCCTGCTCGGGGCCTGGGAAGGTGCCTGAGGAGAAGGCACTGGGCCTCTCATTCCTGTGTTCGTGTAAATGTTACCGTGTCTGAATTTTCCAAGTGAATTGGGTTCAGGATTGGAAACAATTTTCACTTTGGAACACTCCATCTGTAGAGTAAAAGTTTTCACTGCTAAGATGGGCTGTGGTGTTGATTCCGACCCCTGCTTCAGCACAGGGCGGTGGTCCCCAAGGAGGAGGGTGTGGAGGATGGCCCATGGCTTGGGAGGGGGTTGAGGGGGCACATATCAGGCCTTCAATTTGTATGTATTTTCTGACTTAGCCTTTTTTAGTTGTCACTTTGTGTTATATAACATACATAAATATTCATTAGTACATGTAGATACTTGATAAATAAACGTTAGGTTGAACCACAAGCAGTTGCTGCACTTCAGCCGTTTTGATCTTCAGAACGGGCATTTATCCTGATTTAACAACATATATGTGTTGGGGGTGTGTATGCTCTCAGTGTTTACTGTTCGTGGACAAGAATAGCCTTTGGAGGCCCTAGCTGCTAGAACCCTCCTCAGATTCCCCACCCCCATAACTTATTTCTGTTCCTTAAGGAGGCGTTAAAAGATGCAATTTGAATAAATAATACATGCAAATGGCATATATTCAAATAGTATGGGAGCATTACGGTCAATGAAAAAAGTCAGTCCAGCCATCCCTCAGCACCCAGTTGTCCTTCCCAGAGGCGGTTCCTTGCGTGCCCTTCCAGAGGAGCTTTGAACACATACGAGCAGTATGCACACAGGCATGTGCCTGTTACAAAAATGGAAGCATACTTCTTTCACCTGTAATACAGCTTAGAAAGTGTGCCATAAACGCAGCTTAGAAACCTCACTTCTGTTGGCTACCTAACATTCCTTTATGTGCGCACACCACGATTTACTGAACCAGTCCTGGTTTGCTGGTTGAATGGCACCAATGCTGTTTTGTCCTCTTTTGCCATTTTGGGCAGTGTTGTAGTGCCTTACATTTCGCAGATCTGATTCTTGGTGGGCCTGCTGAGCCATATGGGATGTGTTAAAGGGTTAAAACATGGATCTCACTGTGACTTTATTGCCCAGATCACATTTTAAATGTGAATACTTGTGTTTTTTCTCCCTTTCTATTCCTTCTTATTTCTCCAATTCCTGAGGACTTTTCTTGGGTAATTTGTTACCCATAACATTTGGAATTTTCTGGAGCTTTCAGCTTTGCAAAAGGCAGGACTGATGCCTCTGATGTTGCTTTCTGGGGTGCAGCTGCAAATGCCAAGAATTCCCATTTTAGGGGCACCTAGCTGGCTCAGTCCATGGAATGTGTGACTCTTGATCTCCGGGTCAGGAGTTCAAGCTCCACACTGGGCGTAGAACTTCCATTAAAAAAAGAACAAAAAATAGCAAAGAAAAAATTCCCATTTTTGCCTTAACACTTACATATTACTCTCTTTAGAGTCTTGTTTTCAGATCCTATTGAAGATGCTTGTCTCTAGGCACTTCATTCAGGCCAGTGCTGACAGTTGTACCGGGAGGGGCCAGCAGGTGGCAGGCAGAGCCCCACAAGCACCCCTGGCCTTTAGTGGGGCTCTAATCTGGAGAGCCACAGGAATCAGAGCCCTTGGACCCTTCCCAGACCCAGCAACGTGCCCAACCCGGTGTGGGGTGGGGTGGGTTGCCTGATCTTTTTCTTCTACCTAGTTTTGCAGCTGTTTCTTAGATGGGTGAGCAATTTAATGTGGCCAGTACCTGCCTTGAGATGGCCTTCAAAAGGCCACATCCCAGGATGACAGCCTGGGGCCTCCTCCCCATCCAGGAACTAGCTGGAAGGATTTACATACCATGGCCTGGGATGGCCTGAGTTTCCTTAATGGTAGAGCTCTACTTCCTGTCTCTTCAGCCAAATCTCCCACACCCTTCCCATGAACAAGGAGGTCCCCAGAACAGGCTCTTACTCACCACCCTCTACTCCACCCACTCTGCTATGGTCTGGGGGGGGTGGGGGGGGATGAGCCAGAGATTTGAGAAGCCCTGGAGCAGAAGTGCTAGGGTCCCAGGACTGCCTTATTTGGGGGGCAGGAGCCTTTGGGGACCAGCAAGGCCTAGGGCGTGAGGTGCCAGCTACATCCCCCCCAACTCTGAGCTCTGTGCCCCACTGAACCCCAGTTCAGAGACCTGCCCAGCCCCGCCTTCAGCACAGGGGTCCTGCCCTTCCGTGTAGGGCAGGAAGTGGCAGCAGTGGTGGTCAGCGGTGGCCTCTTCACAGTCACTGCCCCACACCGCCCTGCAGGGGACCAGCAATGTTTGAGAGGTCAGCAGCACTGGGGACGTGGGGCCTGGGAGAGCCACTTCCCTGGAGCCTCGGAGCTCTCTCGTTGAAATTCCCCAGACCTTTAGGGACCGCTGGGTTTTCCTCCGGCGAGTGAAGTGGGATGGGGACAGAGTGGGTGGGGACACCCACGGAAGGCAGTTTCATCCATGTGGGGCCAGTTCGTTCTCTGCCAGGGAGGCCAAGGTTTCTGTAGTCCCCCTGTACCCCCAGCACAGGGGTTAACCTCGCAAGAAGACTCGGGGTCAGGCCCCTGCTGGTGAGGGCCCCAGGGTGAGGTGGGGGCCCTGCGGGGTTTGGGGAGGGGCTGGCAGGAGGCCATCCTCTGGGAGCTCCCGAGGATCATTTCCCAACAGTGCAGGGATTTGCATACTCAACAGGTTTCCCCATCAGCTTCTCGGCTCCTGGAACCAGGAAGGCAGAGGAGGAAAGGGCACGCAGGGCAACAGCCATCGGAGTCATCCCCTCAGCGCTGCGGTGGCTTGAAGTTGGCTCTCAGGCTCCGTTCCAGCCCTGCTGCCCTGGCCTTCCCTCGAGCCCGTGTGAACCTCGCACCTCTTCTGTGAGGCAGGCCAGGAAGCTGAGGCTCTAGGAGGGGGAGTTGTGCAGGGCCCCACAGTCAGGACTTCCCTCTCAGGCTGGCACCCCTCAAACTGAGGTATCTTCTAGTCAGTCTAGAGCCATATGCAGGGATCGTCCCTTGGATAGGCGGGAAGAGCGAGACCCTGTGAGGGCAGGTGCTTCAGCGGGCCGGGCAGGAGGTGGTTGGGAGAACTTCTAGTTAAAACCCAAGTCCTGGGCATTGCGCCTGGCAGCCTGCTTGAGAGAGAGCCCCGGAGGAGCGGCTCCGGGTGCTGGAGGGCCGGTGGGGAAGCACAGCATGCGGGCGCAGGCCCACGGGGCCCTGGGCTGACTCGAGCCTCAGCGGGCGCCTGTCAGTGAGCCAGCCGGGGACAGACACGAGCCCCTCCAGGCCTGGACCTGCGCCCCACCGCCCACCTGCCTGGGGGACCCTCCCCCCACACCCCAAAAGCTCCACTCTGGTCAGGGGCTGAATCTAGGGACAGCTGGCTGGTGGGATGGGAAGAGGGGCACAGGCACCCTACTTCTTCCAGGCCATTCCCGAGGCCTCCGGGCCTTTCCATCCCACATGGGGTACGGACGGAGGGGGCTTGGTGGGTGCAGGGCCAAGGGCGTCCCCTGCCTCCTTCCCTCCCGGGCCTGAGAGTTGTTGCAAACCAGTATTGGGGGTCCTTCCTTCTTCCGGTGTGTGTAGAGCCAGGGCCCCAAACTCGAGGGCCTACACCAGCCTGCCCTCAGGCAAACCACTCAGCCTGGCTGCAGTCTGGTCTTTTAGCTTCCTGTCCCATAGAAACAAACGAAGACCCATAAATAGCCTTTTAATCTGGAATACAGTATTCTATTGGAGAAAATATTTTATAAGGAAGGCAATGACATTTCTTTGTGCAGATAAAACCTTCCAAGGAGGCTGGAAGCCAACGGGCATGGGGTACCTTGAAGAGCATGTGTGGGGGCTTCAAGATAACATTTGTGGAGATCGTTCCCATTTTGCGCCTGGGTCCCTGCTTTAAATGCCGGGTTCTAAAGAATGTTCAGGGTGGGGCACCTGGGTGGCGCAGTCGGTTGAGTGTCCGAGTTTGGATTTCAGCTCAGGCCCTGATCTCAGGGCTGGGAGCTCGAGCCCCGCATTGGAATCCTCGCTCAGCAGGGAGTCTTGGACATTCTCTTTCTCCCTCTCCCAACTCGCTCTTATCTTTCCTTCTCGCTCTCTCAAAATAAATCTTTTTTAAAAAAAAGTTCAAGGTGGGGCGCCTGGGTGGCTCAGTTGGTTAAGTGACCGCCTTCGGTTCGGGTCATGATCCCGGAGTCCTGGGATTGAGTCCCACATCGGGCTCCCGGCTCAGTGGGGAGCCTGTTTCTCCCTCTGACCCTTTCCCCTCTCATGCTATTTCTCTCTCTCTCAAATAAATAAATAAAAAATCTTAAAAAAAAAAAAGTTCAGGGTGAAGAACACAGTGGGGGCCCAGCATGCAGGGAGAGGGCCAATGTGGCATGCTGTGCAGGTGTTCTGTGGTAAAGCAGTTTCTAAAAAAAAAAAAAAAAATACTATAAAAGCTTCACAATAAGTACAGATTAGGTGAGATGTTCAGATATAGAATTATTAAATTATTAAAACTGTATTTTTTCCATTTTCTCTTGCTGATGGTGTTCAGGGATCATACGACAGCCCAGCTTTTCACTTAAAATCTGTAGCATTTATATCGCATTTTTTCATCTGAGAAAACTGTATATTCCTGCCTGGCTTCCTTCCTTCTAGGGGCCGCTGAGAAGGTAGAGATGGTGAGGTGAACACAGCCCACAGAGAGCAACACCAGAGGCCCTTTGATGAGCACTTACTATGTGCCAGGCATTGGGTCACGTGGTCAACATGCATACTCTCCCGTCCTCTCTACAATCCTGTAAGGTAGGTACCGTTATTATCCCCACTTCACAGATGAGGAAACTGAGGCCCAGAGAGGGGGAGTCACTTGCCCCAAGTGAATCCGGTGGCAGAGCTGGTTCCTGAGTTTGGGTCCAGGACCCCTAGCCTCCCGTGTGGAGGCTACCGCGGCGTCGCTTTTCCAGGCTGTTCTGCACCCCCTGCTCCACTCTGATGGAGCTCCACGTCTAGAACATGGCAGTGCCTGGAAAGGTGGGGCCAGAGCTGAGCACCCAAGGGCTCCCGCACCACTTTCTCTTCTCAACTATCCTGGAAGCCCTCTTAGCCAGATGGTTTTCTGTCCTCAGCTCTGGTCACAGGACGGAAAAGGGGAACAGCCCAATGCCGCCCCCTGCCCCCAAACCTTGCCACCCCTTGCCACCCCTCAGCCGCAGGACTTCAACTCCCCAACTTTCCCCCACCTCCTCTCAAGTCCTGGCCCACGGCCTCAGTAAGGAAGGCCCTGCCCCCAAGGGACTGAGCGCTTTGGGTCAGGTGCACACCTGCTGACCTTCCACTGCTCAAAGGCCCGCTCAACCCCCAAGTACAACCAAGACCATCATCTCTTAAAGGGGTCACATTGTACTTTACTGACATGTTAAAGGAGGCAAGGACTTACACTTAAAGTACTTAACATTCTACCTGTACACATACATTCACGCGTCCCCAATCTTGCGGAAGGGAGAGGTGACTCGGAGCATAGAGGAAGGGGAAGAGAGGGTGGGGACAGAGGACCCTTGACCCCTGGTGGGGGCAAGCAGACAGGTGAACAGAGTGGGACAGAAGGTGGGTTATTAAGAAGCATCTTGCTTACTAACATGAAGCCTGGTGCCCTGCAAGAGCACCGATGAGGCCTCATTGGCGTACAGGAGGGGCCCTTGGAGGGCAGGCACACGGTGCCTAACTAGCCAGCCGAGGCCGGCATCCCAGGGACGGGGCGGAGGTGGGGGGCCGTGCACAGGGCCCCCAGCCCAGGCCTCTGCTCCCCACCGCCTCCCTCCCCGCCCTCTGAGAGAAAGGGGGGTTTGGGCTTCAGCCACGGACTGATGCCTTTACGGCAGCGTCTCCTTAAACTAAAGATACAATGTGCATCAACAGGGCGATCGCTCCTGCCCCACTCAGCAGCCGGCTCCAGGCGCCGGGGGGCCAGAACCAATCCTACAGTTCTCTTTGGTTTGCGGGTTCCCTTCCCTACTTCAGTCCTCCCTCAGTCCAGCCTTGGGGGCGGCTGCCACAGTACAGCCGGCTCACTCACTGGGGTGCCGGGGCTGGTAAGAAAGAATCTCCGCAGCTAGCCGCTGGGGGTCCAGGAGCTGCGGGAAGCGCCCCATCACAGCCTCTACCAGGTGTGGGGGGAAGACCCCACACAGCTTGGTGAACACGCTGGCTCGCTCCTTGGCTAGGCTACCAGCCCCGCCCCATGGGCCCCTGTCAGCCCCCGGGCCTGGCACCTGCCGGTCCTGCAGGACTGGGGTGGGCGGGGGCAGCTGGTAGGGCTCAGACCAGTACTCTCGAGGTGGAAAGGCAGCCGGCGGGGGGGCATAGTCAGCAGGGACACTGAAGTGGCCGGCACCCACGGCCCCTCCAAAGGCAGAGAAGGCCCGAGCGGCTGGGAGCTCGGCCCCATAGGGGCTGTAGCCGGCATAAGGGCCCCGAGGTGGGCCGGGCTCACCAGGGCCCCCTCCGCGAACGCCCCAGAGTTCGGACATCTGGCTCTCCAGGGAGCCGATGCCTGAGTCCAGACATTCTTGGGACGTGTATGGGAGAGACTCTGGCATCTGTGGGAACCAGTCTGTGGGCCCAAAGCTGCTGCCACTGCCCCCACTAGGCGGGAGGCTCCTGCCGGCAGGGGCGAAGGGCTGTGTCAGAGCCTCTCGGTGCGGCCCTGGGGATGCCTGGGCTCCCAGCTTCTTCCCGTCCAGGCTGCAATGCTCATGCTCTGTGGGCCCAGGGCCGGGCTGGGACGAGGGTGAAGGCCTCTGGCCACTTCTGTCTTTGCCGGGGGCCCTGGAGGGGGGGAGGAGGGCATTGGCGCGAAGCTCGTCAGCCACAGAGCGCTGCGGGCGGCTCGGCCGCTCCGGGTGGAAGAATCGGCACTTGATCCCGTAGGTGCATTTCCTCCCTGCAAGACAGTAAGGGGGTCTCTGGGCGGGGGGCTGCAGAACTGGGGCTGGGAGAGGGAAGGGGGTGGCACAGGAAACTCACAGTTGGGTGGTCTCCGTGAGGAAGAATCAGGGCCCAGGTGTCTTACCGTAGGGGCATGGCTGCTTCCTGTGCTCTGCTGTGAGTGGCTTCTTGCGCAGGAAGTTGTCCAGGCTTGGCCCATGACGGCCCAAAGGGTCATCGGGCGGCATGAACCTGCAGAGGAGGTGGGAGGCGTGAAGGGAGCTTCCCAGTGCTGAGCAGGCAGGGGGGCTGGACAGCGAGCCTCACCAGGAAGAACGCCTCACCAGGAAGAACGGGGAGGGAGAGCAGCTCCTAAAACTGGTGATCATCCTGCAGGACATCCCTGGGCCCTCCGGGTGGGAATGCCCCAAGGGAGAGGAGGAGGCCCCAGCTGGAGGGGCCATCGGAGCAGCTTTCATGCTGGGAGCTCCGGAGGCAGTGGGAGGCCCGCAACCTGGAAATCTGAATCTAAGGCTGCACCCATCCACGGGCCACTGATCAGGGACTGAGTGCTGGGAACCACTGACCATATCCTATCACAGATGCTTCTGCCCCACCCACCACCCTGGCCCATCCTCAGCCTGACCCCACCCCTTCTACCTGGTGCCAGGTCCCTCTCGCTCTCAAAGCTGCCTGGAGGCAAGGCCGTGGCCCCAGCAGAGCTCCCCCTAGCCACCCCCCACACCTGAGGACACACCTGCCCCCCCCGCCCCGCCCCCGGGGACCCCAGACCCGAGGGCCAGGACCGTACTTGTCATTGACGAAGGAATACATGAGCAGCCGCTCCTCAATGAAGCGCTTCCACTCCTGCCGCTCACTCTGCAGGTCCCGGTACGTGTCATTGGAGACCACGACCCCGTCAGACTCAAAAGCCAGCTTCACGATGAAGCGGTCATCATAGCACACCACACGCTTGCCACCCACGCGCCGGGACGGGGTAAACACCAGGATCTTCTTCTTCTCCAGCTCCCGCAGGATGTGCTGGTCTGCAGGACAGCAGCAGGACAGGTCAGAGCCTGCCCTGGCCCCGGAGCCTCCTGCTGGCCAGGCACAGGGGCTCGGAACCCCAGGCACCCTGAGGCAGGAAGGCGCTGAGCGCAGAGGAAGCTGGGAAAAGAAATGCTGGTCCCTGCTTGAGGCCTAGAAGTTGCTGGTCACACCCAAAGGGTCTCTCCTGGGGAGGAGCCCTGCTGGGGCAGGGAGACCACCCCCTCCAGAGGTGCCACCCACCTGTGATGGGCACATCGGGCCGAGGCTGCTCCTTCCTCCAGGATGGCACAAATACCGTGATGTCTGTGTGGCCCCGCTCCAGAAACCAGTTCACTGCCAGGAGGATGCCCCGGCAAGAGAACACCTCCTTATTCCCGTGGCTGGGAAGGAGAGGAGGGACAGGGTCAGCCTGCGAGGGTGGCTGGCCCACTCTCCCCTAGCCCCGAGCACAAGGGACTTGCTCTCTAGCCCCTGGCCTGGCCCGGGTGGTGGAGTGGCTGGGCTCAGCCCACTGCCCTCTGGCCCAAGGCCTGCATTCCCTGCTGGTTCCCACAGCGTCCGGGATGGCCTGACCAGGGACTTTCCCTGAGGTTCCATCTCCCGACAGTGAGGAGCCGCCCAGGAATCTGGCGGCACCCGCTCCCCATGTGGGGGAGGGTCAGGCTGCTTGCAACACACCTGGGGGTGGGGGAAAGGCTCCAGGAGCCTTCTGGTTCCTGCCCCACCCGGGGGTGCTAGGACCACAGGGACACAGACGTACACAGGCACACTGAGTCACCAGTCCTCGCTCGTCCGCTGGGCGGTGCTGTGGGTGGGGGTGGGAAGGGACAAGCCCCGGCTAACAGAAGAGAAACCAGATTGCTCTGGATTAAACATGGATTAAAGTTCAGTCCTACACAGGCCCCAGGGGCTGGGACTGAGGAGGGCGAAGGGGAAGGAGGCACAATCCATTGTCCCACAGGGGGCGGGCGGTGACAGAGTGGGAGAGGCACTCAGGAGCCTTTCGGTCTGAAAGTGAAAGAGCTTTTCCTCCCAAGACTGCCAATTCCCCCAAATGCCTGGACTGCCCTGTCCTCTCCTCACCCAGCTCAGGAGAGCAGGAGCTGAGGCAAGAAAGGCCATCTGGAAGCCACCTGGGGGACTCTCTCTGTTAGCAGGAGAGCTGGGAGGTGGGACATCCCCCTGCTGTGGTCTGATGGCTGGATGTCACCCCCTCCAAAGGTGGCTGGATCCAGAAGCAAGCCTGGACGGGCTGCTGGCTTGCTCTGGCTGTTTCCCTATCTGACAAATGGGCCTGGCAGTCTATAGTCTCCTTAAGAAGGGCCATGTCAGGGGCATTGCTTTCGTGTTTGCTTGAGGCCAGAGACAGTCCAGCAAAGTGGAGGTTCCAACTGGCTTCCTGGGAGGGTTAAGAGGGGGCCGGGGGCCACCAAGAAGCAGTGGGTGTTGTAGAAGGCCTCCAAGCCCAGGCTGGGGGCACTGGACGAGACCAGCTACAGCTCCCTCCCCAACAGCCCCTACCCCTCACTAACCCCTCCAGGAGCAGCTCAGACGCTTACATTTGGCAAATAAAACAAAATAAACGTTACACAAAAGAGGCAAGTCCATGGGCGACCACATCCTGTGGGTGGCTTTGGAGTGGGGGTGGTAGCTGGAGTCCCAAGAGAAGGTAGAGATGGGGGTGGGGCAGCTGGGGGGCACGGAGGCTGTCTGGGGGTGAGGCTCTGGGGCTCCCAATCTGAACGTCTCCATAAATTGTAGGGGAGGCAAAGTCCAGCTGAAGGCAGTGCTCATCCCCACCAGGTGGTGGGGCCTCCCCACCGTCCACCAGCCTGCCTATAATAAAAGTTAACATTTACTGAGATCCAGGAGCCAGGCCCTGATCTAAGTGCTTAGTACGGAATCATCAGCAAGCCTCTGAGGAGCGTCCTATCATTAAAGGCCCCTTTCCCCTTCATTCCCATGAGAAAACCAACCCACAGAGCACAACCAGTTGCAGCGATGGTGGAAGACAGACGCAGCCCAGAGCCTTTGCTCATAACCACCACCGGTGCTGATGCTCAGACAGGTACAAAGTACCAACCCTGGCGGTGGGGACAGATGGGGCTGAGTGGGCACCAAGCTCCTACTGGAGGCCAGATGAGTCCCACACCTGCTTTCTTCATCCTTACGAGGCCACAGTGAAGGAAACCAAGGATGCGCAACTCATCTACGGCTCCCGGGCTAGTGGGAAGAGACAGAACTTGAACCCACATCTGGGGCCCCTGGCTTGCCTTCCTAGTCCTTAATAGCAAGACCTGAAGTTTGTACAGCAGAAAGAAAGGCTCCCAAATCTGAGTCTGAACAAAGTGTTAAGAGGTAGGGGGCAGGCTGGGAACAGGAGACAAGGATGCATCTGGCCAACTCCGGCTCTTCCTCCAGCACCCACATGAAACAGCACTGCCTCTGAGAAGCCTTCCTGGACGGACCTTCCAGGATAGCTCAGATCCCTGGTTTCCCTTCAAATGCCCAGTGCTTCTCCTGTCACATTCCCGCCACCCCCGCTGGGCCTCTGCTGCCTCCCCACGACCAGGGGAATGTGATCATCCCCAGCTTGGCTCCCTGGCTCAGGTAAGCAATCTGCACAAGCACCAACCGGACCCACATCTGTACACATGTGTGTATGTGCACATGTCCCATCCTAGGCCAGCATCTGCAAGCTCGGGGACTTAATCCAGGCCAGCGTACTGCCTCTGGGCATCAAAAACCTGGGCTGGGGACAAGTCTGCTCACAGCTGTCCTAGCCCCTAAAATACTCCGTAGGCAGGTAGTGAGAGCCTTGCTCTTGGAAGGAGTTGAACCCACGAAGTAGTTCCGCAAGTCGAGCCAGGCCAGGAGTGCCTCTATTTAGAGCTAACTTTAGTCCCTCTTGCTGCAATGGAGGAAGCTCTGCTGGCACAGGAAAACCAGACATCCTCCCTCCCCCACCGCAGGCCTGTTTGCCCAGAAGGTCGCCTCTTCCCCGCCCCGCCCCCCCCAGCCTGGCTAACTAGACATTGGCTAAGTTGTGTGAGGATGTAGGGGACTCCAGCTCGGCGGCTCCCACCCAAGGATAGAGGGCAGGGCCACGCCAGGCTAGCCAGGTGGAGATCTGCCTGGGCTGCGCCCAGCTAGAGGAGAAAAATTCCCTTAGAAGGAAACAGAGGTGAATTTCCCCACGATTTGCATACGGTGGGGGCTGGCCTGTCTGCCCTTGGGGGGGAGGGGGCAGCAGGGCAGGAACCCAGCAGCAGCTGAGACAGGAAGTTTGAGGCTGGAATTCCCCTCCTGCTACTGCCCCAGCTCAGAAACCCCCCGCGGCTATGCCTCTCCAGGCCGGCTCCTCAGGCCACCCCCCCTCCTGCCCAGGCCCCTCCTCCTCCTGCCAGGATACAAACACACAGAGCACATGGCTGTCCCCGGGGAGGGGGGGTGCGTGGGAGATGGTCAGCGCAGGCTGCCCCAGGCCAGCACAGCCTGCCCAAACCTCCAGGGGAAGAAGTCACTGACCTGCACGGCTCCTGGGCCAGCTACAAGCTGCTGGAGCCAGAGAGGGGACCCCCCTCTCAAAGAAAAGGTTGTCACCAGCTGCCGACAGCATGCGGGAGCCAGCTTTACCCAACCACCCACCGAGGCTCAACCCATTTCAGAGAGAGGAAGACTGAGCTGGGCCAGGATCAGTCTGACAGCTGACTTGGCCCAGCTGGGTTGGGAGTGGGAAGGGCCAAGGGCATTGAAGCCTCAGGCAGCCCACCTGGGAGACCCTGGGGGGTCCCTAGGCCCAGTCTAGTCAAGGTGGCTTGGCTGAAGCAGAGGTGACCCAAGTCACAGCTGACCTGCCCACGCTCAACCCCCGCCCCCCCCCGTCCCCCGCCCCCATGCCCCATGTAAGCCAGATCCCGGAGCTCACTCTTAGTCACAGTGACAAAGGTCCCAGTACCCGGGCCTGCTTCCTCAGGAGTCCAGGTCTGGCACAACAAGGCCTCAGGGGCCCCAGACCCCTAAGTAACGGTAGTAACAACTACTGCTTACTGAGCTTGTGCTTCTGTCCAGGCTCTGTGCCTCCGCTCCTCACAATGTCATCTGAGGAGGGGTTAGCTGGGTCTTACTGATGAGAGAAAGCTCCAAGACATTAAGTGACTGGCTCCGACATGGACGAGCTGACCCCATAGTCTAATCCCTTACACCATACTGCCTCATGTTGCAGGAGAGGAACTGAGACTGAGTGATGGTCTTCAGGGAGAGATGAAGAGCCCAAGGTGAACACCAGAGACAGAAGGACCCAAGTTCGCATCCCTGCTCTAACACTTACCAGTGGTGTGTGCCCACAGGCACATCTTTGAGCCCCTGTCCTCATCCCTAAAACATGCCTAACAAACCCACTTCCAAGAAGCCATAAGGATTAAGGGAGAGCCTCAATAAAGGGCTTTCCCTTCCTCTTGATCAGTCTGGGAGAACAGTTCAAACTCTTTCCTGAAGGCCCCTCTACCAGATATGCACAGACACAAGGCCACCATTCTCCACCACAGGCCCTGGCAGTGACACGTACCTCATGGCCACGTTGCTCCCGTCGATGACCACAGGTCTCAGGTCACTGCCTTCCTTGTTCTCCTCTGGGGGTGAGGGCTCCAGGGTGGGTGCCTTGGGGGTGCCCCCACCCCGGGGAACCAGGGGGGGCTGAGCGCAGGGGTCCGGGGAGGCCTGGTGCTCCCGCTCGGCTGCTGACCCATGTTTGACCAGCTCGCCCAGCACTGTGTTGGTGTCGGCCTGCACCCCCAGTTTCTGCAGGACGCTATGGATCTCAGCGGATGAGTAGCCTAGCTTCCGGAAGAAATCAACCTTCATCTGCAACTCCACAGCCGATGTCTCCTCAGTGCTGGGCTCCTGAGCTGGCCTCGGGGTACCCTGGCAGCTGTGGCTGTCAAGTTCCCACAGACTCATGGTGGGGCTGACTTTCTGAGTGGACCTCTCTCCACCTGCCACTCACAGCTCAGACTGATGGAAGGCACCTGTCACAGCTCCTGTAGGACAACCGTAAGAATTAGAGATGGGAGTGGCTCTCTCTCCCACCCCTCTCCAGCCCCTACCCCACCCAACAGGTTGAGGCCACACTGGTGGCACCAGGCAAAACCATCTGCATGTGTCACCTCTCCTACCCTCTCAAAAGCCGTCCCAGCTAGGAGTCATCATTCCCACTTTATAAAGGATGAAACTGAGCCACAGACTTCAAGAACTTAAGGTCATCCAGCTGTTAGCTGGTGGCGCAAAGACTTGAACTTAGGCAGTATGGCTCCGCCTCCTACCCCGCCCCCAGCCCCACGGCAACCCAGGGGACCCAGAACTCCTGGGAGGCCTCGCAGGACGTCGCCGCGCCCCCACAGCTGCGGGGCGGGGCTCTCAGATGGAAACCCGGGGCTGGAAGTGCGCTGGGGTGGGGGGGGAGGGGGTGCCGGGGGCTTCCCCGCTGAGGCCATCGCCTCCGCTCGCCCCGCGCTCCGAGCGCAGGCCCAGGAGGCGCAGGGCTCGCGGCCGGGCTCCCGGGCCGGGAAGGGGGAAGTTTCCGGGGTGACCCACCGGCGAGAAAAGTTGCTGGGAAACTCTGGTTGGCCGCCGGGCGCGGGTGACGCGGAGGCTGTCGCGGCCCCGAGCCCCGCGCTCTCTCGGCTCCCCTCTGGACCTTGGCCCCCCCTCCCAGGCTCCCCCAACTTGGGCTAAGTTGGAGGGGTTCCCGAGGACCGGCGAGATCGGAGGGGACCCGCCCCACGTCCTTCCCCTCCGGCCAGTCTCAGCCGGAGCCCTCCCCGCGCCGCCCGCCCTTCCCCGGGGCCCGCGCCCCCGCCCCGCCGCGCGCCTCACCCCGCCGAGCGCCAGCCGCGGCCCGCGGCGTCTCCATGGGGCCGAGTCCTGGGGGCGAGGCCGGTGGCGCCTTTATACGGAGCGGGCAGGTGGCGTTCGGCACCGTGACGCGGAAGCCGGGCAGGGGAGGCGGCAGCCGACCCAGGCGGTAGGGGGCGGAGCAGCCACCGCCCCTTCCTGCTCCGCCCCCGCACCGCCCCGCCCCGCGCCGCCCCGCCCCGGCCTCCGGCCCCGCCCCCGCCCCCGCAGCTCGGACGCGCCGGGCCCGAAAGGGGGCAGGGACGTGCGGGGCCGCGGCCGCGGCGGTGGCGGTGGCGGCGGTGGCGGCGCGGCGGCGCCGACGTCTGCGGGACCGGAACGCACCTCCCGGCAGGCGTCAGGGAGGCGCGGGCCGAGCCAGGTGCGCGCGGACTCACCGGGGTGCGCACGGCGATGCGAGGACCCGTACAGCCACGCACGTTCAGAGCTAGGAGCGCCTGCCAAGTACGCCCCGACTGACCCCCGTACAGTCACGGTCGCGCTGAGTGAATCAGGCACACAGAGGTCGGTCCACGCACCTTTGGAGGTAGGTCCTTAGTTGCAGAGACAGGCACCTTTCAGATTGAGCCAGAAACACTCAACAGGTACACCGTGACTGGAACAGGTACACGGAGGTGGGGCCGTGGTGAGGACACCCACCAGGATAGAAAAGTACAGTCAGGAAGTACACAGTGACCGAGGCGAAAAACCAGGCAAAGAGGCACGTTTACACCAATCACCATGAATGTTCACACAGCATTCTCTTGCACAGCTCACGGATGCACCCACCCCCGCCGTGAGGATGCTTTTAGGTCCCAGGTCAGTCATGGGCTCTCACTAGAGCACAGCACTTTGCATTATTTACCCGTGGGTTTAGGTGAGGAAGACAGATTGCTAGGCCCATTTTAACCTGGAGAAACTCAGAAAAGGTTTAATTGCCCCATCTGGAGAGGACTGGAACGGGGACCAGGAGCTTCCATTCCAGGGCACCAGAAGCCACCTTTGCCACTTTTGAAACCACCAGTGACCTAGGGCAGAGGGGAGACTTTTTGGTGAGAGGATGGGGCCTGACACCTGCCCTCAAGTGTGTGTGTGTGTGTGTTTAAAAGGGGAACACAAAACCCACAAGCTAGAGGACAAAGCCTCAGCAGTGTCACCAGCTCACTTTGAAGATGGGGAAACTGAGGCTCAGGGACCCAAAGCCCTCAAAACTGAGAGCTGACTGTGTACCAATACTTCACTTACATTTTCTCTGCCTTATCATAGGCATGCATCCTATAAGGTAGGTGTTAGTGTAATAGCCAAAAAGTCTCATTGCTATACAGGTACAGCTTCATGGATAATAGTAATAACAATAAAATATCCATGGGTCCACTAGCTAATTTAAAAACTAGACCCATACTAGTACCTTTGAGACCCTCCATATGCCTTCCCTGCAGCCTCCTCCCCATCCCGAAAGACCACTTGCCCGAATTTTGTTTTAATTGTGCTAATCATTTCCTTGATTTTCTCTTAGTTTTACCACCTTGGTATACATCCCTAAATAATATATTGTTTAGTTTAGTTTTGCTTTTTTTGTGTGCAAATGGAATCATTCTATAATTATGTGACTCCCTTTTTTCACATAGCATTTTTTTTAAGATTTTATTTTTAAATAATCTCTACCCCCAACGTGGGGCTCAAACCCACCACCCCGAGATCAAGAGTCTCACATTCCACCGACTGCGCCAGCCAGGCGCCCCCAACACAGCACTGTTTTTTAAAATGCATTTCTATTGCTGGTGTACCTATAACTTATTTTACGATTGAATAATATTCCATTTTAGGAATATACTACTAGTTATTTATACATTCTGTTATTGGGTGTTATTTCTGGGATTTGTTGTTTATTTACTTATGTAGCTATAACCAGGAGCGCACATTGGAAATTCTCGTACCTATCTTAATGCGCTTGTAAAGTTGAAGCAACAAAAACTTCAGAAAGGTGAAGTCAGTTGCCCAGGGGCCCAGAGCTAGTGGAGCTGGGATTCACAGAGCTCTCTCTGAGGTATCCATCTCTGGTACCTGCCTGTTTTGAGAGGCCACAGAAGACCCAGGGAGGAGGGAGCGTGCATTTCTAGCCAGGCCTTGAAGCTGTTCCTCTGGACTTCCCTGACCCTGTCTATCCAAGTCCCTGCTTTGTTGCCTCTCAACTTTAAAGACCCCAAAGTGTTCCCTCCTATGTCCCTCAGGCATAGCAACCCCAGGGGCAGGCCAAGAAGAGAGGGAGAACAAGGCCCCTTCCCATGGGGGGCCCAGGGCTAGTCTTAGCTATTCTGGCTGAGCTCTGTGGATGCCATACCCCTGGTCTTCAGCACAACCCTTTTATAGTGAGGAAAAGCTCAGCAACATTAGGCATTTATTCATATTCATTGTAGGAACTACCTTTAAAAAAAAGAAAAGGAATTTATTTATTTGGCAGAGAGAGACACAGCGAGAGAGGGAACACAAGCAGGGGGAGTGGCAGAGGGAGAAGCAGGCTCCCCTCTGAGCAGGGAGCCCGACGCGGGGCTCAATCCCAGGACCCTGGGACCATGACCTGAGCCGAAGGCAGACGCTTAACGACTGAGCCACCCAGGTGCCCCAGGAACTACCTTTAAGATAGGAAAAATATGAAGAAAGAAGCCCAGGTTAATCATTGTAATGATGATAAGTCAACCACAGCGATAATGCCTCACATTTACGGACTGCTCACTAGGCTGCCGGCACTGGGCCAGTGCTTTGCATCTGCTTATTCCTTGGCTGGGAGTGCCCTCCCCTCCTTCCCTCGGACTGCTGCCTGGCCAATTCCATTCATCTTTTTGATGATGTCACCTCCTCTGGGAGGCCCGCCCAGACTCTTCAAATGCGACTTTGCTTCCCTCCCCAGTGCTCCCTTGGCACATGGCCTGTGTCCCTACGTGCTGGATTGTGATGCCTGCCTGGGACCTCCTCTGGGAGGTCCAGAGCTACCCCAGTTGTAGCCGGCAGGACCAGGTGATGAGTCACGCAGCTCTGTCCCCTCCCCAAGTGAGCTGAAGTCTCACTCTCTTCCGGCTCACGAAGGCGGCTCTTTCCTGAGAAGCTGACTCTTCTGCAGAATCCACGGCTGCTCCGGGGAACCCCTGCTCCATTTACAGCTGGATTTTGCAAACCTTGGCCCTAATTCCCAGGAGCACTCTGGGTGTAATGGTGCCCAGCCCATGCTTATCTGTCTTGGAGGCTGGGCTTGCCAGCTTCCTTCCTGGAGCTTGCCTGCTTTCTTGCCACCTGCCTGCACCTCCTGTGAGGTCTGCAGAGGTCTGCAGAGGTCCAGGACTGGTCACCCCCTTGGCGGGGGATGGGGGACCTGGAGCGAGAAAGGTTCCGGGAATTACCTTAGCCTTTGATGGCTCCACTGGGCCACTCAGACTGGGGAGGACACAGAAGCTAGGTCACCTCTGTAGGAAGGGTGGGCAAGCTGCCCCCAAGCCTTCGCAGAGTGGCCACCGAGGTTAAATTCATCAAGGACTTCTAGACGTGGAGAAAAGATCAGGTCCCTCCCATGTTTTGATGTTACTAGTATATATTTTTTAAATTATTTAAAAAAAATTTTTAAATTTAAGTAATCTCTACATGGGGCTTGAACTCACAACCCCGGGATCAAGACTCAAATGCTCCTCTGACTGAGCCAGCCAGACACCCCATCTCCTAGTATCTTTTAAAAAGATATCACGGTAGAGCTACAAAGAAATTGAGGTAGGTTTTAAACAGTAATTGAACAAAATAACTTTTTTCATCATGTGTTCAAATGCAGTGGACTACTGACAGGATAGTAATTGGAGGATTGGTTTTAAAAATATGTATTATTTCCTTGGAGTAATGGCTGACTGTACCGCTGGGGCAAGGAAAAGGTGAGCCCAGAGCATCTGGTGGCACTGGAGTTGGAAAGCGCTCAAAACACAAAAGGATGGGTGTGTCAAAAGGACCCAGGAGCTAAATCACTCCAGTGGCCAAGCGGCAACAATTAGAGCAATAAAAGAAATAACGGAGTGTCTGGGACGCCTGGGTGGCTTAGTCTTTTGGCCATCTGCCTTCAGCTCAGGTCATGATCCCAGGGTCCTGGGATTGAGCCCCGCATCGGGCTCCCTGCTCCGTGGGGAGCCTGCTTCTCCCTCTCCCTCTGCTGCGGCTCTCTCTCTCTCTCTCTCTCTCTCTGTCAAATAAATAAAATCTTAAAAAAAAAGGAAAGAACAGAGTATTAGATTATAACCCAAAGTATAAAATATATATCCATGAGTCCACACTGGTAGAAATAAATTATTGCATAGATAGCTAACCAGGAAAGAAGAAATAAATCTTCTTTACTGAAGAATTCCAAATAATCTTCATAGATTCTCCCTTCCAGGAGATGGAGCTTCATTATCCCCTCCCCTTCCCTTGACCTCGAATTAGACTTCTGACTTGCTTCTAAACAATAGAGCAGGAAGTGGGAAAACAGTAACCTTGCGGTGGAGAATTCTGGCTGACACCACCTTGACCAAGTGCTCAAGGTTAATATCACCAGGAGTGAGCGGAGTGGATATTGTGCACTCCCAATATATGTGATTTTCTTCCCCCAAGCCCATGACCCCGGAGAACCCCTCAGATGAACGCCAACTGAAGGATGTTTTACAAAACACTTGACTGGGAGTCCTCAAAACAGAAAGGGTTCTAAAAAGCATGGAGGGGCGCTTGGCTGGCTCAGTCGGTTAAGCATTCGACTCTTGATTTCGGCTCAGGTCATGATCTCAGGGTCATGAGATCGAGCCCTGTGTCAGGCTCTGCACTCAATGTGAAGTCTGCTCGAGATGCTCTTCCTCTCCCTCTGCCCACCCCCCCAAATAAATAAATCTTCAAAAAAATTAAAAGCACGGAAAGACAGAAACAGTCATAGCCCAGAGGACACTGGGAAACGTGCCAGGTGGATGCAGTGTGGTTCCCTGGCTTGGTTCCTGGATCAGAGCGAGTGTTGATGGAAAAGCTGGTTAAGTCCACAGAAGATCTGGACTTTAATAAAAGAGATGTACCAACGTTGTGTTGTTTGAGCTTTCACAAATGTGCCACTGTGGTGTGAGATGACAGATGACAGCAATAGGGAAACAAACGGGGTGAGGCGTGTGTGGGAACTCTGTACAATCTTTGTAATTCTTCTGTAAATCTAACATTAATTCCAAAAGTAAAAAGTTGATGTAAAAAAATCTAGGCATATATATATATATAGAACTTCACGGGCCTCAGAGGCGGTGTGTTTTGGCAAGGGGGCTGATGTCTTTGTTCGTTTCCATGGGTGTATATGTATACTGTGACCGAGTGTATTTCCATTTGGAGATCGTGTCCCAAGTCTACACTTGGGGCCTTTCGGTCTATGGGGCCCTGGCCAGACGGTCCTCCTGCCTCCCTTCCTCCCTAGATCACCCCCCACCCCCACTCAGCTACCCCTGCTCCCTCTCTTCTGAACCTTGAATTCTGCTCACATTCTGCACCTTTAGAGCTGGAAAGCCCCAGAGAGACTCTACTAGCCTAGAATCTTTGTTTTATAGATGGGGAGACGGACAGGGAAAGGGACTTGCCCCTGGCCACACAGCAAGTTAATTTGGGCACAGCTGAGAATGGGACTGGCCGGGCTTTCTCCATCCCTGGCCTCTCTGGCCCCATTTGCTTCAGACCTGAGGTTCAGACCCACACAAGTGCTCGGAAGTCCTGGTGACTCACTTAGGGACTAGATCAGGGCAATGCCTAACCCGAAGGAATGGTCGCATCTCAAGTGTCTGTTAAAGGGGGTGGGTGCGGCAGCAGTTTGCCCTTTGGCCCCACTGTGCCTCCCTTACCCGGTGAACCCCACCTGGTTTTGGAGATCTGGGAAGACCTGGAAGCTGAAGGGAGGTGGAAGGGTGAGTCTGCCTGCTCCTGCCCCAGAGCTACTGCACTCAAGGGGCCAGAGAGAAATCTGTAAAGCCTGAAGGGTGTGCACAGGGGTTGGGTCCCCAGTTTTGGGTTGAACACTCCCTAATCTACACTGGGGAACACAACTTTGGTGATATCCTTGGAGCTGCCAGAGAGGCCTCTGGGCTTCCCTAAGGCTTGGAGAGTAAGGGCTGGGCCAAGGTGGCCTTGCTGCAGAGTGTGCTGGGCTGGACACTCATGCCTTCTGCCCTGGACCCCCACGGCCCCCTACACTATGTTCCCACACTTAACTGTGATGGTCTGGGACCCCATTGTCTCCCCACCTAACTGTGGCTCCCCAGGATGGGATTTGGCACGCACAGATGTGGATAAATGCATGGTGAGTCAATGTGTGAGTGAGCCCGAGCGGTTCCAGGTATGTTTTGCTCTGGGCATCTCTGTTGTACCCTCTTTGCCAAGCACAGCTCATAAATGTCCCCTTGTGTCTGAAAAGGGCAGTCATAGGCCTGGACAGTCACAGGCCTCTCCAACTGAGCCACCTGTGAAGGTTCAGTTGGGAGTGGAGAACTGGAAGCTGGACGTGGATGAACTTGCATCTAGGCCAGGTCTAACCACAGAGTCAGGAGCTTGCTGCTAGCTGTGCAGACGTCAGCTCACGTGGTTAGCATGCCCGCCCACACACGGGGTTGTCATCTCCACCAGCTCACAAGATCCCAGAGGTCACTAGTGTGCAGCTCACATGCGGGTCAGAAGTTGTGATGGGCTGTTTGAGACATCACTGGCTGATAAACATGCGGCAGGAAGCTTGCTGGTGGTCTCCATAGTGCCCTTGCCCGATTCCCCCTCCTAACAGTACTGGGAATTTCCCAGCCATGTGATCTGGCCAGAAATGACCCCATTCCAAGGCAGGGCCTAACCGGCTTAAGCAAGTCAGAATATCTCATCCTCTAGGCTCTAGTAATTGGTCAGGAAAAGGCACATGCCCCAAATCAGGCCAATCAGGGTTAATGAATCTCAATTCTGGGTCTTTTCTTTGAGATAACTGGGAAGCAAGCTGTCTGATTTTTGCCAATCACAAATGAGTAAAGCAAGTAGTGCCAGGAGCTCCTGGAAGCCACCTTGTGACACATCATAGGAGGCAGAGCCAAGAGACTGAAAGAACATAGGTCCTTGGTAATAGCTGCCAGATCAAGCCTTGCCTGAAGCTATTCCTAGCTCTAAGCCTTTTGGCTATGTAAGCACATAACTTCTGTCACTCACAGTTGAAAATATCCTTTATATTGGTAACAACAATTACTTAATAATTATTAAGTATGTAATAATTACCTAAATACAGCTTAGCGGATAAAATCTTACAAAATATGTGGGGATGTTTGGAAATAATAAAACAAACTCTTAGTGGTGAAAAGGCCAGCAAACTGCTGATCTAATTCAAGATCTGCTGTTTGGCACATGGTAAGGCCTGGAGAAGTCACAAGATTTGTTTGAGGTTTTATAGCTGCTCAGTAGGCCCTCTGGCTCTCAGTCTACTGCTTCTTGATGTTTTATGATAATAATTGGAATGCTTGAATTTGTATGCATTCCCTGTGAAAACATCCCTACCTGGTTTTTCTCCCTCCTTGTCTATCTGTTTTTTCCATGAGGCAGAGAAAGAATGGCAGTAATCCTCTTCATTTTGCGAATAGGGAGGTAGAGGCCCAGAGAGGCTTAGAGATTTGCCAAGGTCACACAGAAAGGCGGTGGTAGAGCTGGTCCTGGAGGCCAAATGTCCTGAATGTCACTTAAAGTTCAGCCCTTTCCACCTCGCCCCTTGTGCTGACCACCTCTGCCTCCATGAGGGTAGGAGTAAAGATTAGGGGCATGGTGGGGTCCCTTCTTCTTGCCTTTCTTCTCAGCTGCCAAGTGAGTGTGTGTATAGAATAGGTCTTTGAGTTGTACAGGCTAAGGAAGTGATTGTAGGCCCTGGCAGATGGTCTCCCCTCCCACCCTCTCCCCCCACCCCAGCCTTAGGAAAACCAAAGTTATGAGGCTCAGAGAAAACTTAGGCCAGAGCCTCCAAAAGGGAGGTCAACCTAGAGAGATAGGAAGCTGTGTGCGTGAGAATCTGGCCTCACAATGCATGTGGCCCCAGCTCTGACATCTCCCCTCCACTCCCCTCCTCAAAAGCCTTCCATGGCTCCCCAACATTTTCATTAGTCATGGGATGGATAGGCACAGCTGCATGGGTGGTGCACTGCCCAATTTGGATTATGATCTGAATGGCACCCCCTGGAGTTGTGTAGTTCACAGCTTGCACAACCATACACGGTGAGCCTAGATTTCATTTCTCAACATGTTTGAACACTCAAACTGGTTTCACAGCCATAGATGACCTTGCAAACACTTTTTGAATTAAAAAAAATAATTTCATCTTTTTTTGCAAGATAAAGAAGATATTTGGAGAACATTTATTTTATTTTACATCAGTCTGATCCCAAAGATTATACTAAGAAGTTTCTATCCATTAAGATTCCTTATTTTTTTTTAAAGATTTTATTTATTTATTTGACAGAGAGAGACACAGTGAGAGAGGGAACACAAGCAGGGGGAGTGGGAGAGGGAGAAGCAGGCTCCCTGCTCTGCAGGGAGGGGCTCAGTCCCAGGACTCTGGGATCATGACCTGAGCCGAAGGCAGACGCTTAACGACTGAGCCACCCAGGCGACCCTACAGCTGACTTTTGACCCTTTCCTACTTAGTAAGTAATGCCCACTGTTTAACAGAATGTAAATTAATTTTATGAGGAAAAGTAAGATTTATAGACGAATGAATGAAACATATTTTGTCAGGCTTGGTTTGAGGACTGAATGTATGCTGAAATTATCATTATAGATTGAAATTTACATGCTGTGATTTTAAAAAAATAGGCTTTGCTTTCACTACATGTGAGTTTGGAATTCTTGCATTCTGTGCTTCATTTCTGTGATTTATTTAGTTATTTTAAAAACAAATTTTGTGCTCTGATTCTAAAAGAAGAGATAAGAGATATGATCTCCTCAAATAACCCATTCCAGGGACGAATAGCTGTTATTTCCAAAAGATGAAAAGCTAAAATGGCTATATTTTCTCTTTTTAGTGTGGGTTTTTGAAGTACTAGAGCTATTTTGACGTTCCACATAAGACTTTTTTTTTTTTGAACAGGTGATACATCAACAATGTAAAAGGTTCAAAAAGTACAGGTGTGTTTATAGTAGAATCAAAGCCTCTTCTCCTTGGTCCTTAAAGTGGTTCTGTTCTCCAAGAACAACTGAAGTTAGCAGTTTCTTATATATCTTTCTCGACAGAATCTGTGCATCTACAAGGGACTATTTGCATATATACTATCTAATCTGCTAAGTTTCTCCTTATTTCTATTCAAACAAGGCCCTCACTACAACCAACTGCACTTTGCTCACTTCATAATAAACCTTTGTGATAATTCCTATCACTGCATGTTATGCTGTCTCATTACTGAAAAATATCTGGCCGAAAAATATTACATTGTAAGGGTGTATCATAATTTGTTTAGGCTATTTTTGGCTGACAGACATTTGGGCGTTTCTAGTCTTTAGCTATTGCAAACAATGCCGCAATGTAGACCCTGGTCTACTCAGCACTTGGCAACTGTGCAAATACATAGCAGGATAAATTCGTCTTGCTGGGTCAAAGGGTATCTTAGTTTGCCAGGGCTGCCATAACCAAGTCCTACACACTGGGTGGTTAAACAACAGAAACCTATTATTTCACACTCCTGGAGGCTGGGAAGTCCAAGATCAAGGTGTGGGCAGGGTTGGTTCATTCCGAGAGATGTGCAGGTAAATCTGCGTTCTGGCAGCTTGCTGGCAATTTTTCTTATTTCTTGGCTTATAGGTGCATCACCCTATCTCCACCTTGATGCTCACATGGCATTCTCCCTGTGTGTGTCTGTGTCCAAATTTCCTCTTTTAATAAGGACATCAGTCCTGTTGGATTAGGGGCCCACCCCACTCCAGTATGACCCCATTTTAACCGATGACATCTGGAATGACCCTCTTTCTAAATAAAGTTATATTCTGAGATACTGGGGGTCAGGACTTCAACATATGAATTTTCGCGGGGGGGGCGTGGCACAGTTCAACCCATAACAAAAGGTATACGAGCGTTTACCTTTACAACATTTATTGCTAAATTGCTCTTCCTAGAAACTGTACCTTACCTTCCTACCAGCAGTGATGACAATGACCTAGGTCACATTTCTTTGGCAACACAGTGGGTCATCAGATATTTTGATTTCTGCCAGTCTAGTAGATGGAAAATGTCATCTCATTGTAGCCCCACTTATAAGTTCACTTAGTATAAGTGAGGATAAAGGCTCTTGTTTCTTACATTCAAGACCAATTTGCATTTTAAAAAAAAGATTTATTTATTTCAGAGAGAGCAAGTGCGTGCACTTGAGTGGGGGGGGCAGAGGGAGAGGGAGCGAGAGAATCTCAAGCAGACTCCATGCTGAGTGCAGAGCCTGACTCGATCCCACGACCCTGAGATCATGACCTGAGCCGAAATCAAGAATGACATGAGGCGAAACCAAGAATCGGATGCTTAACCAACTGTGCCACCCAGGTGCCCCCAATCTGCATTTTTTTGGTGCCCAGTTGTTTACATCCTTTGCCTGTTTTTCTACTGGATTAGTGGTCTTTTATCCCTTACTGACTTGTTGGAGCTCTTTAAAGATAAGGGAAATTGGGCGCCTGGGTGGCTCAGTTGGTTAAGCAACTGCCTTCGGCTCAGGTCATGATCCTGGAGTCCCGGGATCGAGTCCCGCATCGGGCTCCCTGCTCAGCAGGGAGTCTGCTTCTCCCTCTGACCCTCTTCCCTCTCATGCTCTCTCTATCTCATTCTCTCTCTCAAATAAATAAATAAAATCTTTAAAAAAAAAAGATAAGGGAAATTAACTCTTTATATTTCACATATTTTTTTTCCTATGAATTGATTGTTATTTGACTTTGTATATGAGTTTCTTTTTTCTTTGCCTAGGGGAAAAAATTTCAGTTTAATGTACATGGACAGATTATTTTCTTTTATGGTTTGGGGGATTTCTGTGATACGTAGGAAGCCTTTCTCCACTCTAAGATTATGACACAAATTCTCCCATTTTTTTTTTCCTGACACGTTTATGGTTCCATTTTTTTTTTAAGATTTTACTTATTTATTTGAGAGAGAGAGAGCATGAGTGGGGGAGGAGCAGAGGGAGAGAGACAAGCAGACTCCCTGCTGAGCAGGGAGCCTGACTCGGGGCTCCATCCCAGGATCCAGAGATCATGACCTGAGCCGAAGTCAGGTGCTTAACTGACTGAGCCACCCAGGCGCCCCTATTGTTTCATTTTTTTATGTATATAGTTTTAAAAAATCTATTGGAACATAATTTTGGCATAGGTGTAAGGTAAGGACCTAATCCAGCCCTCCTGGTGGACACTTGGTGGTCCCAACAGCATTTATCAAATAATGTGTGAAAGCCATGATCAGATTTAAGCAGTGTGTTGGTACGTGGAATTTGCAGAAATATATTCACTAAAAAGTTGTCCTGACCGGGGCACCTGGCTGGCTCAGTGGAGTGTGCGACTCTTGATCTCGATGTTGTGGGTTTGAGCCCTATCTTGGGTGTAGAGATTACTTAAAGATAAAATCTTAAAAAAAAGTCCTGATTGTATTTCAGCATCCTTTTTTTTTTTTTTTTTTTAAAGGTTTGGGGGCGCCTGGGTGGCTCAGTCAGTTAGGCAGCCGGCTCTTGATTTCAGCTCAGGTCATGATCTCAGGGTCGTGAGATTGAGCCAAGCCCTGTGTTGGGCTCCACACTCAGTGGGTGTCTGCTCAAGCATTCTCTCTCTCCCTCTGCCCCTCTTCCTGCTCTCTCTCTGAAATAAATACACTTAAAAAAAAATAATTTTTGTCTTTAACCAATGATCCATTATGGGCATAGACTATGAGTTTGTTATTGTAATAAAAATAATTCAAAAACAGTTTCATAGGCAAAATTGGCACTATTCAGCCACAATAAAAGGACTGAGTAACTATGAATGCCCACTCGGTAAGCACTCAAAAGTTTCTCAAACAGTTCCCTTTTAAAAATTAATAGGGGGATGGGTTAGCCTGGTGATGGGTATTGAGGAGGGCACGTTCTGCATGGAGCACTGGGTGTTATGAACAAACAATGAATCATGGAACACTGCACCAAAAACTAATGATGTAATATATGGTGATTAACATAACAATAAAAAATTAAAAAAAAATAAAAATAAAAATTAATAAATGTTTATTAATTGATTATAATATAGAAATAGCAGAAGCTAGTACTGCATTTAAAGATGTGAATCCCCTGAGAGAACCCCTCAGAACCCTTGGGGTTCATTGGAGGGAGCTAAGAGTTTGAATCCTGACCTCACCACCTCCCGGCCCTGCCTCCTCCATGAACTTGCTTGACCTCTCTGTGTCATATTTTCCTCCATCTATAAAATGGAGACAGGAATAGGGGTAGGTTTTGTGGGGCTGAAGCTTCTGCAATTTGGGGGAGCCCTCTTAAAACTTACAAATGGAAAGCTAAGTACCTTCCCCACAGGATCTGGGAAGGGCCTTTGGCCTGCAGATTAAATTTTATTGCATTCATCCCAGACCAATCTCTGAAAATAGTGGCTTCTTCACAGAACCCGTGGGAGTTCTGAGTGAGGTGACATATCTACATCATCTGCACCCCGGGACTGGGCGAGCCCCGGGTCTGACTCCCAGACTGCACACTCAGGTGTGTAAGAAGCACGGCTTCCTTTATGCACCAAAACTGACCTGAAGTTCCGACGCCAAGCCTGCGGCTCCTCAGAGGTGGCCGATGTCTTCTCTTCGGTCGTCCTTGAAGTTTTTAATCTGCCTTGCTCTGAGGAAGAATCAGGCACGGGGTGAGGGAAAGGGTCCATTTTTCTGTGATCGTTATTTGTCTCTGATCATCTGTTCACACACATGTGCACGCATGCACACGCACACACAGAGCATGGTGGAGGCATCTGGTGTTCTTTCCGAAGTCCCTGTAAATCTTCCCCTCTCCCCAGCTTCCGATCCAAGCATGGGACTTGGGGTCTTTGAGGGGTGCCCAAGGAACACTGTTTAGCAGCTTGCAAGAAGATATCTCCTAGTGGGCCCAATTCTAGGCCATACTGAAGACGCTGGCCAGTGGCTAAAACTGTGTGGCTAAAAGCAAGGACTGGGCGCCAGACAGAACTGGGTTCGAATCCAGCAAGTCCCTGTTTTTCTCCTCTGCAGAATGAGGAGGAGGAGAATTCCTCCGTCAGAGAATTGATGTGAGGAATTAAATGTCACGATGTTAACATAAGTGTCTGACTCACAGTGCACAAGCTCTGATAACAGAGCTCATACTTCACTCTCCTCCATTATTGATGGGGAAACTGAGGTCCCAGAGACACTGGCTGGCTGGGTCAAGATCACCATGCAACACTTCTATCAGTAGCTGGTGTAAAGGAACCAAAGGCATGCTTATTATTCATTTTGCAGGAGACCTAAGATTAGACGCAGTGGCTGGTATTTTAAATGATCAAACCAGGGTTCAAAAGCATCTAAAGCAGACGACATGATCGACTAACTCCCCTGAAGTAAAATGGAATAGGGATGGGTATAAAGTGAAAAGATTTTTCATAAAAAAGGTTTTGGCTAAAGGTTCAATATAATCCCACGTTAAATGGCTGCCCCAAACTAATGTGATCTCAGGCTGCATCTGTAGAGATATAGAGTTGAGGATAAGGGAGGTGATGGCTGGAGGGTTGGGTTCAATTCTGGTTGCCCCGCTTTTGAGGGGCAGGGAGGGGCTAGATTCCAGTCGTGGAGGGCAAAGGATGGTGAAGAACTGGGGATACTGACCTTGGAGAGGAGAAGACCCAGGGGCGGAGGCAGGAGTGAAGTATCACCCCGCCTGGTTCCAGAGCAGAACTGGGAACCCACTCTGTGTCTGTCAGGAGCAGGTGCAAGTCAGGTGAGGAAAGGATCCTGCTTTGAGCCCTCAGATAGTCTCAACGAAAACACTGGGCCCTACTGAGAAAAAAATCCTCCTTGGCTCTATAACCACATCTTATAGTCAACAAATATGTAATCCATATTTCTCCTATTCTAAGATATACTTAAAAGTGACTATTACTGAAACTGGGACTGTCTTACAATTCATATATATATTTAATGCATCCTTCTTTTCTGAAAAGTTGTTAAGCATTTTTGAATCAGCAAAGTATAAAATTGGGAAAGTTTTTTTGACAATTTGTATTTCACGTGACCCTTGTCCCATTAGAATGCATGTCTTGAATTAAAAGAAATCTACCTAAATAAATAACACATTTAAAAAAAAAACCCCAACATTCTTCTAGTGAAGCCATGGTCAATCTATTGAATCCATCAGCGGGTGACATTCACCTTGTTGCCAGCATCCTGGCATCTGAAGTGGGATGGAGACAGGCTATTAAATCGTTTTTAAAATATTCAGAGCAGCAGGTTCTTGGCTGGGAGGAAAAAAAAAAAAATCCACTTCTCAAGAGATGTTATTCCTTCAAAGGAGAACCTACTTCTTCATAAAGGGAATTTGGAGAGAGCTTTTTGTTCTGCCGAGACAACATCTGGATTTGAATATGTCCATCCTCAAAAGGAGATTTCTCGTAATGGACCGAACTCCAACCACTCAGAGCACAAGGACCGGCAAGCCTTCAAAAGGAGACCCCTGCGGAGGCGTCTGAGGGTCCTCCTGCTCCCTGTCCCCCGCGCGCCCGCGGGTCCGAGCAGGGCTGGGCAGAAGGGCGGCAGACTCCGCTGCTGGAACTGAAGGATTCAACCCCCCCTCCTTACCCCCGGGACCCGGGGCCTGAATTCATTTTAGAACACGTAAGGTTTCAAGAGGCTCTTTTTTTATGTTACGGCCACCGAGGAGAACTTAGCATGAAAGACCATTTAGAGCCGGGAAGAAGGACGCTAGGCCAAGGCCACGGGTTTGTCAAGGGTGCTGCGTGGAGCCCGGCCACCTGCGGACCGTGCCGGCGGGCACCGAGCCGGGTCCGGATCCCTTGGCGGGCCGGGCCCGTCCCACGCGACCTTGGGGAAGTTGTGTAACCTCTGGGCCCCGCGACGCCCTTTCCTGGAGCCCGGAGCTGGAACGAAGCCCCTCGAAGGCCTGACATCAGAGATGACGCGTCCTCGCAGGCGATGACTAGGCAGAACACGATGCCACTCCCTTTCCCATGTCCCGGCGGGCGCGGGGGGGGGGGTGTCGCCCCCCACCCCCAGGTGGCCTGGCTCCTCCAGCAGCTGTCCCGCTGCCCCGCCCCCAGCGCTCGCCCGACCCCCACTGGCTCTCGGCGACACGGCCCAGTCCTCTGCGGGCACGGGCCGTGGGCTGGCCTGGGGCGCCCCCTCCTGGTGACCGCAGGGAGGCCGGGCACCCGGGACGCCGTGCCTCCTCTCTGAACTAGAAGAAATCCCTTCTGGTATCTAACCTGGATTTCCCCTGCGGCCCTTAGAAACCCGATGGGGCAGCGGAGGGGAGTCTGCCTTAGAAAATCAGGTCACGTAGAGTCCAAGTAGTTATTTTCCTGGGCAGGCTGGACTACCTAGAGACCCAAATGGAAGGGACCTCGGGAGCGGGTGGTGAGCCCTTTGCAGGACTTCTGTGCTAAAATGGCCATCTGGGGAGTCAGGGTGCCCTGCATGAGTGGGGTTCTCACCTGGATGTGGGAAGAGCAGAGCGGCCCCCAAGGGCTTTTGAGGGAAAAATAAGGATGGTTAGGAAGCCTCTCCCTCAAGGAGGGTTTTGGTACAGCCCCCAACTCACTGTCGGAATGGGTTTCTTCCCCCTACAGCCTGGTAGGAAAGATTATCAGCGCTTCTGCGGTGGTATTGGCAAAAGACCTTCCATGAGCCACTTGTCTTCAGAACAGAGGACGAAGGAAGGGTTCGAGCTGAACACCAGGCAGGACTTCTCAATTATGAGGGATGTCAGACCTCAGAGAGGAAGGCCGAGCTGGGACCTTCCCATCCAGGAAATCCCCAGGGCAAGTGGGGTCTGGACAAAGATGGGGAGATGGCCCTGAAGCTCCATGTCTATCCTGAGGGGCCCGTCACTAGGGTGTAGTCCTTGGGGGTCCCAGGATTGAAAGGTCTTTTATGAGGCGCTTGGCAGCTGTGGCCTTTGGGGATGGGATGAACTGGGCAGGTGAGGATGGGCAGGGTAAGAAGCCAGGTCCAGAGTCATTGCCGCCCTCATCCTGCAAACTCATCTTCCAACGCCGCCCCTCAGCTCCTCTCCTCTCTGGACAGCTCCTGATCCCCCGTGAGAGGTCACACCGTCCTGCCCCACGCTCCCACCCCTCCCCTTCTGGAACGGTAGCTCCATGTCTGCCCTCTGCGCTGGGATGTAAGGCCTGGCCTGGCTCTCCCCAGCACCAGCCACACTGCCTGGCACATCGGTGGTGCTCAGGGAATGGATGGGGACTTCGGTTGATTTGGGAAGGTGTCCCGGGTCTTCCCTGGCTTTAGAAAGGGTTTGGGTGGGCAGAGAAGGAGGCAAGCCCCAAGGCTTGACTGATGAGGGACCTGGGCAGTCCCTCCTCCTTCTGCTTCCCTGATCCCTCAGGCTCTGACCTTCCGGGGTGGGGGTGGGGCGCTGCCCTTCCCTCCATTCAGACAGCCCCTCACTCTGGGCTGGCCCACGTCTGGACCCCTCCTCATCCAGCTCACCTCTGATTTCCCACCCTGGGCCCATCCACCCAGCGTGGCTACCCTACTTAACCCCACCCGGTTCTGATACCCGCTCCAGGCTGCCCTGTGTGTGTGTGTCCCCTCAGTCAATTTGTACTCCAATCCCCCAGGCCAGGCTGCCCCTTTGTGACAGATGCTCTCCTCACCCTGTTGGGACTCTGACACCTGTGCTGGGCTGCCTCCCACATGGACCCCCCCTCACCCGGCTCTGGCATTCTGCTCTGGTCCTCTCTTCACCCCCTTCCCAAGCTGGTGTCTCCCTTGCTCTACTGCATCTAAGGGCTTTAGGACAGATGGGTCAAGGAGGAAGGAAGGGAGGAATCGAGGGAGCGGGGAGGGAAGAGGAGAAACAGAGCAGTGTTTTTGAAAAGAATATTCTAACAGTGGAAACTTTTGTGCAAGCAGTATCTTGGATTATATAAAATAGAGATGCTCTGATTGAAGACAGAGGAGAGGGAGGAGGGAGGAGGAGGAGGGGGGAGGGAGCTTGCAAGTACGCCTGGAGCCCCACCCACTTGGTCCCACTCAGAACTGTCACTAAGTCCTAGGGTTCCTTGGTGTACACTTGGGGAACCCTGGAAAAGAAATCTGCCCAGGAGAAATGGATGCCGCTCTGCAGCCACTTAGGTGGAATCCTCTCGAAGCTTTTCAGAGAAGCAGCGCTTGAGGCCGCTGGTTCATTGTCCACCCTTGGGGTAGCTCTCGCGGGGGGGGGGGGTGCGGGGGTGCGGGGAGGAGCCTGCAGTGGCTCCCGTCTGGAGAAGGTGTCTCTGAGGGGCCCTGGACAGGTGTGGGGGACCTGAGGGAGGCAGGTCAGGGTCTGCCGGACACAGGCTGTGAGTTGCAGGGCTTGCCTGTGCTGAGGTGTGGGGCGGACCACCCCTTTCCCATCGGAGCCCTTCTCTGACTCTCTGTGTCTCCATCTCTGCTTACTTCCGGGAACAGAGCCTGGGGAGTCTGCTCTCCCGGCTGGAGCTGATGGCCCTCCGGGCGGTGAGCAACACTTCACAGTTGACAAACCTTTCACATCTATGTGCTGATTGGGTTTGATCTTTGCAGCCATTGGTGAGATAGTCTGTTTACTAATCCACTGCCCCCACCCACCAAGGAGAAAAGAGGAAGTTAGGGTCAGAGGTTGCGTCAATGGCCCTCTGGCATGCAGAGAAGAGGCCAGGAGGCCCAACAGACTCCAATCCCAGCACCTTCCCTGAGCCCCGGGTCTTTCCTTGGGCTTCTCCCCCACCGTGTGAGTCAAATGTGAGGTTAGGGCTTAGAGTGAGGACTCAGTAGTCAGGCAGAAGACAGGTCAAGGGTCAGGACCCTTTCCCAGCACCCCAGGGCAAGCTCTGAGGCCCCTCACTCGGGTGGGGGATTTGAAATAGGATGACCATATAATGAGTCATCCAGATTAGGACACTTCTGAGAATGAAAGAGAGCGCCACTACTTATTACCCTGTGGCAACAGCTGAGAAATGGGCGATAAGATCACCCTATTATGGAACCCCCTGCCCCACTCCTTCACTTCCACAGCCTCAGACCCCTAGACCGGATGCAGAAGAGCAGCTATTCACTGGACGCTCTGCAGAGCTTGCTTTATTGGCTCTTCGGGACAATGTGTGGCTGATCCAGTTTTTGTTTCCTTTTTACTGACAGAGACTGAGGCCCAAAAGATTCTTGCTCAAGAACACGCAGCTGGTAATCGGAGCTGGGATTTGAACCCAGGGAGACTAGCTTTCCTCGGAAGGATTATAATAAAATTTTAATGAGTTAGTTTGGGTCACAAGAATTGGACCGTGGAATGGGGGCTCCCAGAGCCTCTACTCAGACCTTCCCCCCATCTCTCTTAGCTGTCGTTAGCTCAGGGACATCACTGAAAGGACAACTTTGAGTGGTGAGGGGATGTGTAGATGAGGGAGGCCGGCAGGTACACTCAGCAGAGGGAAACGTGTTAGGAGTGTGAAGTAGAAGGGTAGCAGCAGGATGAGAATAATAACAGGTAACATTTATTAAGCACTTACTGTATCCCGGGTTCCGTTTGAAGTGTTTTCAAGGTATTAACCTACTTCATCCTCGCAACACCCTATAAACTTAAGTACCATTATTATTTCCATTTTACAGATGAGAAAACTAAGGTCACTGCTCTTTATTACACAGCTAGCAAGTGGTAGAGTCAAGGTCACACAGTGGGCGTACCCATCATGCAGTTTGTCCTTAAGGTAGAGGATGCCACCGGCCCCGGGGTTGGGGTGGGGGTGGGGGACTGAGTCCCTCTAGCCTGCTTCCTCTAGGGCATCAGGCCACAGATTTTCAGGGAGGAGAGAGTCCCGTGCTTCAGCCTTCTGGGAGGGCTGGCCGAGGCTGTCCACCGACGCCCCCCTGGGCTCCTATCTCCCTGCAGGACTGCAGTCGGCCGAGGTGGGGCCACGCACGATCCCTGCCGCCCTCTGCGGCGGCTCATTTTCCTTCATTGTCTTTAAATGCTTCTCGCTCTCTGTTTTTAAATCTAATTTTTCAGCTTCTTTTTTATCTTCACTCAAGTTGCTTTAATGAAACGAAAATGTGTCTGTTTCCCTCTGCTGGAGCTGCCCGGGGAGTTTCAATATAAAACAAACAAGTTGGCTTTTAAAATTAAAATTTTATGGGTAGCATTTCCTCGTTTAATGGGAGGCACAAAAGGCTGGAGTAAAACCAATTAACACGGGGTTGGGACTCGGTGTTCGGCAAAATTAAACATCAGCAGCGCGGTGTGTGGGGCTCTGTTGGTGCGGGGCTGGGGGAGGTGCGCAGTTGGGTGGCAGAGGGCAGGGCACCCGGCACCTGGCACCCAGCGCCCCGTGCCCGCTCGGCACAGTCACAAGGCAGGTGGTTGTGGGGGCGAGCAAACAGGGGCTGGCCGCTTCAGATTCCTGGGGCCCTGGGCACCAGAGTTTGGAGAGGCAGCGGAAAATAGCTAAGGCCTCTGCAAGGGCCAGAATTCACTGGATAGTTCTCTTCAGGGACGGTCTGAGTCCCATCCATGATGGTGGGGTCCCGGGGCTTGCTCATGGCTGTGCCCCAGGTCCCAGACAGTGCCAGGAGTGTGGTAGGTGCCCCCTAAATGCCCGATGACTGAGCAATGACTTCATGTGAGCAAACAACAGTAACACGGAACTCGGCAGTGAATCACTCATGGTACTTCTCAGCCAGTGCAGGATTTTGCTGGGGTTGTTTTGGTAGAAAAGGTGCAAAAAGCCACACAAGATCAGAGGAGGGAGGGGAAGTGCTGGTGGGGCCCCCACGGGGGTGCTGCTCTGTGGACCCCCTAAGGGCAGAGCGCAGGCAGCCTGGGCCAGGGGGCTGGCAGGAGGAAGGTGTGGAGGTGGGAAGAGGAGGGGCTGAATCTGGCCTGGAGGAAGTGTGTGTGTGCGTGCGTGTGTGCAAGAGGGATTGTGACGCATGGGAGGAGGGGCTTTTTTCCACTGTATCTCCTGGGCGGTGGGGATCCTCAGAAATGCCAAAGCAGACCGATATGATCAGAGGTGGTTTCTGGAAAACTGATTCTGGAGGCTGGTGGGAGGGAAAGGAGGAGTCAGCTAGGTATGGTGGCTTTCGTCCAGGCTGAGCAGCTGAGGACCTCAGGCTGGAGGTTCAGCTGACCTATGACTGCTGGGGGAGGGGAGAGAAGGCTCAGGCATTGGGAAGGGGCCCTCCTCTGAGCTGGGAAGCCCAGGAGGAGAAGGAGGAGGGAAGGTGAGGAATTCTGTATGGCAACCAACTCCCAGGTTAGACCTGATTGTGTTGCGGACACAGGAAGCGGATTTCACACTGACAGTCACAACCAGATCCCATAAACACTCGGTACATACTCAGTGCTGTAGCCGCAGGCAGCCCCCCGCAATGCAGGCCTCGCAGCTTCAGAGAAAGGACCTGGACTACCCCTTCTGATCCCTTCACCTCCCTCCTTCCCCCCCACTGACTCTTTCTGAACCCCACTGGGGCAGCTTTCTCCCCACCTTTTCTGCCCTCTGAGCCCTGATTCTATGGAGAGGGCCACTCTGGTAACTAGAATCCCCCAAGTAGCAATAAGATGGGGGAGGCCAAGTGCCCCACCTGCTCTGAGTCAGGAGATTGAGCTGAAAGCCACCAGTATCCTTAATCCTCCCCAACCAGGTTTTTGGACCCATAAACCGCCCCGGAATCCTGCAGGCCCCTGACAGACATCCAGCATGTATGTGAACTGTGGGTGCCAGGTTCTGGCTCTTTGGGGAAGGTGTGTTTGAGGGAATCTGAGGTCAGAGGAACAAGTTTCCTGATGCAGGGCTGTGCTCGGATCCAGGCCGATTGAAGGGTCTGTCCAAGGTCTATCTGAGGATCCAGGCGAGGGTCTCTTTGAGACCAATTTGAGAACCTGTCAGAGGTTTATTTGTAAGTCTCTTTGAGGCCTGTTTAAAGGCCCAAAGATGGTCTGGGTTGGCTTGAGGGCCACTAGCATAAAAACCAATAAAAATGGCCTGAGGCCAAGGCTGACACTGACTCTTCTCCTTCCATACAACACAGAGAGAAATTCTGGCCAAACTGGAAGTAGGTTCTTATGGTCGGGGGGCTGGGAAAGTGGCCGGTGTCTTTCCTTTGGTGATGGATAAAGTTTACCCCAAAGCACAAAACGGTTGGCTAGAGCCCCCCCATTCCATCCCAACAACCAGTTGGCTCACTTTGAGAAATCTAGCAAAGACAACATTTTTGAGGACCACACCCACCTGCCCCCCTTTCTGGGGAGAAAGACATGATGTGCCTTATCTGAAATGGGCTTTTACGTATGAACAGGAGTTCACCTGGTGAACAAGGTAGGGACAGTGTTGACTGACACCAGTGAATAGAGAGAAATGTCCAACTATTCTCTGTGGGCTGAGAGAACTACCTACAAGTACATCAATTTTCCTGGAGTCTGGAACTTGCAAGAGCCAGACATACTAGTACCACACAAAATAACGTAAGAGAAAGAGCCTTGCAAAGTGTGCAGAGCTACACAAAATGAGGCATCTCTCAGTCATCTCTCCTGTTTGTTGTGGGAACCAAATGAGTCAAGATGTGTGAAGATGTATTGTAAACTGGAAAGTGTTTATAAAAATGTTAATTAATATATTTAGAGAGTAGGTAGATCAAGTGTGAGGATGTGGAAATGGAGTAGACAATTAAAATAGCTGCTAATTTCTCTCTTGAATTCACATTTTAGGAAATGTTTATAAACTGAGAATTCTAATTACTTTTCTCCCCTCACACCTTTTCTCAGATGAATACACTGTAAGAGAGTTGTAGGATCTATTAAAAATATTGTCAGTTTCCTGGCATACCAGTGGGGGACTCTTCATAGAGCAAATTACAGAGCACCCATTGCAAACTTGCTTAACCAGTAAAGGAAGGTAGAGTTTATGGGGCTCGAAAGTCCAAAGGTAGCATGGGCCTCGATAGGTCCAATCCAAAGTGCGTTACACCTGATGCTCAGGTCAGCTTCTCTATGTTGGGTGCCAATGGCTTCTAGGTTTCTACCTTCAAATTCTGGGGGAGAGAGGGGTTGCCCTTTGGCCAACTATCCAACCTACAGAATTCCTGAGTTTTGCTTCTGATTGGACCAACTTGGGTCATGTGGATGGGGAACACCTGTTTGGTGTGAGTCTGGATCAGGTGCCCATTCCTAAAATAATCACTGCGGTACTGAGGACTGAGAAAGGTGGAACGCATGCCCACCATACCTGGGCACTCAGGTGGGCTGCTGGGCGTCGGGTGTGCAGACCTACAGTTGTGTGCGGTTTCCGCCCTAGTTGCTGATTCATTATCTAAACATTCTCTTCCCTTGCATTTGTGATACCGGTCCAGGCCTCGTCACATCTCCCCACACAGTTTACTACGATCTTTTCTGGGTTTTTTAGCTGCTAACTTCGTCCCTAGCCTCTTTGCTCGCCAATAAATTTTGCTCAATAGCTATACACAAAATAGCTCAACACATTTAATCATAGTAAAGCACACGAATTACAGCCAATGTGTTAAGACGGAAAACATGATTACAAAATTTAGCTGTGGGAAAATGATCATCATTTGCCAAAGACACAATTTTATCAATGGAAAACCTAATAAAATTAACTCAAAACAATTCATCATGGCTAATAAAAGGGTTTAGTACGACGTCAGACACAAAATCATAAAAATAAGAAAAAAAAAGCTTCTTTCTATAATGATAATCAGTTCTAAAATACTGTAACAGGTTATCTGTAAGAGAAGGTCTTCATTTTTATTTTTAATTTTTTAGTTTTTTATTAACATATAATGTATTGTTTCAGGGGCACAGGTCTGTGATTCATCAGTCTTACACACTTCACAGCGCTCACCATAGCACATACCCTCCCCAATGTCCATCACCCAGCCACCCCATCCCTCCCACCCCCCACCACTCCAGCAACCCTCAGTTTGTTTCCTGAGATTAAGAGTCTCTTATGGTTTGTCTCCCTCTCTGGTTTCGTCTTGTTTCATTTCCCCCCCCTCCCCTTCTCCTATGATCCTCTGTCTTGTTTCTCAATAGGTACTTTATATAAGTGGAATCATACAGTGTTGGCCCTTTTGTGACTAGCTTATTTTTTATTTTTTTTTAAAGATTTTATTTATTTGAGTGAGAGAGAGAGAGAGAGAGAGAGCACGAAGAGGTGGAGGGGCAGAGGGAGAGGGAGAAACAGGCTCCCCGCTGAGCAGGGAGCCCAACCTGGGGCTCAATCCCAGGACCCCTTGAGCATGACCTGAGCTGAAGTCAGAGGCTTAACTGACTGAGCCACCCAGGCGCCCCAATGACTAGCTTATTTCAATTAGCTGCATGTTCTAAGGTTCACCCATGTTGTAGATGTATCAGGCTCTCATTTCTTTTGAAGGAATTGTATGTATATACATATTTTGCTTATTCTTTCATTCACTGACAGACACTTGGGCTACTTCTACCTTTTGGATGTTGTGCATAATGCTGCTGTGAACACTGGTGCACAAACATCTGTTTAGTCCCACATCGGGCTCCCTGAACGGCGGGGAGCCTGCAACTCCCTCTCCTTCTGCTCCTCCTGCTTCTGCTCTCTCGCTCTGTCAAATAAATAAATAAAATCTAAACAAAACAAAACAAAAATGTCTGTTTAACTCCCTGCTTTCAATTCTCTGGGGTTCGTACCTAGAGGTGGAACTGCTGGATCACATGATTATTCTATGTTTGAGTTTTCGAGGAACGACCCTAAGGTTTTCCGTAGCAGCTGCTCCATTTTGCATTCCCACGACGAGTGCCTGAGAGTTCCAATTCCGGCACGTTTTGGCCCACACTTGTTAGATGGTTGTACTTTTTAACTACTAGCCATCCTAATGGATGTGAAATTTTAGTTTTAAAATAATTGCTCGGGCCACTTTACGAGAAGAAAGCCCAGTTGAGAACCTCTCCCTGTCTCTGGATTGGCCAGGAAGCCCTACGCGGAGGAAATGACGTCATCCTACCGCTGGGACCACGCCCACTGCTGTTGCTGCTTCTCGGCACACGGTGTCGCTGTTGAAGACTGGTCCTACACAGTGTGATGCATGTTGCTTATCCAATGCTTGTGCTGACTGACGTCTTTGGGGGCTCACGTCGCTCCACGGGCACCATTAGATCTTCCGGAGGAAACAGAATGCCATGACTAAGATTACAGTTCCTCAATTAGATTAGACAAGTATTTACTGTGTGCCTTACTGGGTGCCGGGCATTGATCTAGGAAGTCATCAGAACAGAGCAGACAATGATCCCTGCCTTTCTGGGGGCTAGACAATAAACAATGACCACAGTAAATAAGTAAATTGCAAAGCATGTTAAAAGGTCTTAGGCACAATGGGAGAATGGAAAAGTAAAACAGGGCAAGAGGATTGGGGGTATGTGGTGGGAGGCAGGTGAGAGCTGCATCATTGGGAAGACATTGGGCAAAGTCCTGAAAGAGATGAGTTGCATCTGGAGTAAGAGTCCTGGAGAAGTGGGCCAACCCTAGGGCAGAAGTATGTTGGGTATGTTTGAGGTCGGAGCCAGGAGAGGAACGTGGCCTGGGAGACCATCGTAAGGACTTTGGCTTTTACTTTGAGTGACATGGGGATCCATTAAGGATTCCGAGCAGAGAAATGACATGATCTGATATATATATATATTTTATTTACGTATTTATTACTTTCTGGGGGGGCAATTTAAAGACTTTACTTTTTAGAGCAGTTTGAGGTTCACAAAATTGAGAGGCAGATACAGAGATTTCTCATATACCTGTTGCTCCCCCCACCCCCCACATGCACAGCCTCCCCCATCATCAACATCCTTCCCCCATGAAGGTGGTACATTTGTTACAATTGATGAACCTTCACCGATACATCATTATTACCCAAAGACCATAAAAACCAGCGTTCATTCCTGGTGTACATTCTATGGATTTGGACAAATGGGTGATGACATGTATCCATCATTATAGTATCATACACAGTATTTGCACTGCCCTAAAAATCCTCTGTGCTCTATGACTTATGCTTTAAAAGATTCCATTTGGGGGGCACCTGGGTGACCCAGTCGGTTAAGTGTCTGCCTTCGGCTCAGGTCATGATCCCAGGGTCCTGGGATCGAGTTCTGCATCAGGCTCCCCAGCAGGGAGTCTGCTTCTCCCTCTGCCTCTGCCTTCCACTCCCCCTGCTTATGCTCTCTCTCTGTCAAATAAGTAAAATCTTAAAAAAGAAAGATTCCCTTTGGCTCATGTGTTGAGAATAAATTGAAGGGCAAGAGGCAGGAAGAGAGCGGGGAGACCAGGTAGGAGGCATAAGCCTGGGTCACAGGCATCATGGTTTATAAAATCATCCCAGCGCAGAGCCTGGTCACCTCTCCAGCCTCCGCTGCAACGCCTCCTGCTCACCCCAGCTGTTCTCCGCTTTGGAGGGACTTTGAAGGGAACCACTGATTATCTTGTGTAATCCTCACAGGCTCACGAGGAGGGATTGTTTCACAATATTTCCAAGCCCATGCTATGGATGGAATGGTGTCCCCCCTCCTCAAATTCATATGTTGGAGCTCTAAACCCCCATGTAGTGGTGTTTGGAGATGGGGCCTTTGGGAAGTAACGAGGTTTAGCGGAGGACACGGGGGTGGGACCCCCATGATGGGATTGGTGCCCTTATAAGAAGAGACACCAGGGCGCTAGCTTCCCTCCTCTTCTCCTCCCCCTCTCCCCCCACCACCAGTGCACCAACCCAGGAAAGGGAAGCGGGGTGGGGAAAGAAGGCAGCCATCTGTAAGCCAGAGGGAGGGCTCTCACAGGGGACTGAGTTCATCAGCACTTTGATCTTGGACTTCCCAGCCTCCAGATCTGTGAGAAACTGTCAGTTATTTAAGATCCCTGTCTGTGGTATTTTATAGCAGCCCAAGCAGACCAGACAGCCCATTTTACAGATGAGGAAACCGAAACTCTGCGGTTTAGGTGACCCAGTCCCTCAGCTGGGTGTGGCAGAGCACGGGGCCAGGCTGTGGTGGGAGACAGAAGACCAGAGGGTATGGGGGTGGGGTGCTGCTTGTTGGGGGAGGTGGGGGCGGTTGGTGCTGGTGGGCTCCTGCCTGATTGGCACCTCCTCGGTGCAGTTTCCCAGGGGCGTGGCTCTGGCTTTTCCAGGGATGCCGGGTGTGTGGGGGGGATTGCCTGTCTTCCCACTGAGGCCCTTCCTTGTGGCCTTCCTGCCTTGCTGGGGCTTGGGCTGCCCCGGCTGGTGCTCCTGGAGGTGGCAGGTGGTGGCAGGGGTGGTGGTGGAGGGGGGGGGCCCGCAAAACGGGGAGGGGAAGGCGCCCAGGATCCAATCATGACTCCCGGGGCCTGTTGGCTGCTCATTTTCAGAGAAGGGGGGGAAGAGGGCAGAGTGTTAATGACAGTAATTGCTTTAATTATTTTTTTGGTTTGGAGAGTCATAAAATGCAGCAGCTTGCTCAGTGCTAATCATGGTAATTAGCAGGGGCTGGGGCCTCGCCTGGACGGCAGGCAGTCGTTAACCAGGGGGAAGTATCAGCCTGCAGACACACACAGAGAGAAATGAAAGAGCCGCCCGCCTTTCTCTTCTGCCTCCCCTTCCCTACCTTCCGTCTCCCTTCCAGGACTTTGAGCTCCTCATCCCCCACCTGGCTTCCTTCCTCTCCCTTCTGCCCCGACCCCTCCGAGGGACGCCTCCTGGCTGGTGACACAGTGATGGCAGACCAAGGGCAGTGGCTGTGGCTGGTCTCAGGGATTGGCCTCAGGGTGGGGGTGGGGGTGGGGGAGCAGCTGTCAGCGGGGGCGGGGCGGGAAGGGGAGAGGTCAGCTGCCAGCAGAGGTCTGTGCCTGCTCTGGGCACCCCCCTGTGGTGCTCCCCCAGGTCCGGGCAGCTTTGGATCAGGCACCTTGACCCTTATGGATGAGCCAGGTGAGAGAGCAGAGCTGCCTCCCTGAGTGAAGCTGGAGGAAGCCTCACGGAATGAAACTTGGGCCACCTCCCTGCTTCCCTTACCCCTAGCCAAGCGTCACAGGCTCAGCCACCATTTCCTGAGCAGCTAGTGTCTGCTGGAGGTGCCGGAGAAGAATCAGGCTCTGCCTTGTTCTTGAGTTCCAGGCAGATGCGGAGCTGGACGTGTAAGAAATAATGACCAGCCGGGGGGATATCAGAGCTGCAGCACGTAGGCCAAAGGTGCCAACTCTTGGAAAGTCAGGGAAGGCTTCCTGGAGGAGGTGGCAGGGCTGTGTGTGGTTACCTCCACAATAAAGCAGTGTTTTCTGGGTCTTGCAAGGTCAGGAGTAGTTTCCTGATGTGAGGGGCTGGAGGATTCCTGAATGAGGTGGAGGAGGCTGGGAGATACAGCCTGAGATACAGCTCTGAGTTAGAATTCAAGGGACCTCCAAGACCCAGCCACGGAATCTGAGCTTGGCCTACCCCTGAGACCCTGTATGTGTGGGGCTTGGTGAAGGGCTGGAGTCAGGAGCTTCTTTTGTGGGGAATAAAGGAACACATGTAGGTAAAGCACACAGCACATAGTGAGTACTCCTGGGGGTAGCAGTACTGATCCTGCTGATGATGACAGGGACTCAGCCAGGTGCTCAGCCAGGGACAGTGTCCCAGCACCCCACCGACACATTTGTGCAGGTGCCGAGAGACACACAGTCGTACAGACATGTGAGCCACGATCCCACAAAGCACAGACACAAATGCACAGTCACCCCCCACTCAGACACACACCATCATGCACACTCACACCCTGACGAATAGCACCTCCTCGGGGACCCACTCGCCACACTGGACCCACGGATGCGCTTCATCTTCGAGGGCTTTCCTAAGGCTAGAGGTGTGGCCCAACTCTGCGATCTCGTTACTTTGCTCCCTGGGCCCGTGGCAGCAGGGCTGGGGCTGGGGCTGGGTCAGGCTGCTCCTCTGCTCGGCCAGAACGTGAGCCTTGGCGCTGCAGCTGGACAGCCTGAGGCCACATGTCAGGAAGAACTGTCCAGCTGAGGGGCCAGCTTTAGCGACTGGTGAGGCGGACACAGCTGGTTTGGGGAGGGGAGCTGTTTCACCCAAGCTGAACTCGGCCCTCCTCTGAGACCAGGGTCTCGGAGTCAGCACACCCCTCCCGCGGGGGGCTTAGGCAGACGGGGTGTGAGCGCAGTGTGGGACACATCCGTGGGTGCGTGCAAACAGCTGCTGTGGATGATAAGAGCCTTGCAGCAGGAGGGACAGTGGTTAGACCTCAGGGGGCACTTCTGGATTGCCGGGTGGTGTGAGGAATGACAGGAATAGGAACGAAGAGCTCCTGGGGTTGGCAAGGAAGCGTGCTGTGGGCCCGGCACTGTGCCACAACGTGTTTCCTGTACGCACTCAGTAATCCTTCCAACCCACAATGGAGCATGGGGTGCCAGCCACCCGTTGTGCAGATGCGGAACTTAGGACCCGGTGCAGTTCGTGCCGTCGGAGGGCACCGGGCAGCTGGGCTTTGGAGTCGTGATCTGATGGCCTGTCATCCTCAAGGAGGAGGACAGTGACTGCTTGGTCCTTGTGCATGGCCCCGGGCAAGTGTGGTTGTTCACCAGGTCTGGGTGGAAGGGAGGGAGGGAGGGAGGGAACGAGGAAAGAAGGAAGGGAGGAAGGAGGGACGGATGAGAGGCAGGGCTGGTCCAGAGGGTCTCCGGGCATCCGGGCCTCGTCCCCCCCCCCCCCGCCCGTCCTGCCACTGCCCCCACTCCCCAGCTGTTGGGAGCCCTGTGGCTTCTGCCACCACCCCTGGAGCCTCCTGGTCTCCTAAAGCTCAGCTGCCTCCTTGTCCAATTCCATTTTCTTACCACACAAACGAGGGGCTGGATCTGCTTCCCGTTCACACCGACAGGCTGGTTGTCAGCTGCAGTGGCATCTGCTCTTGAAGGAAGTGAAAGTAGCCCTAGCCCTCGAACTGCTGGCTGGAGAGAGGATGGGGGCCCGGCTTCTCCTGGGAAGAGCCTCTCAGTGCCCCAGACGAGGTACCTGGAGGCGGCCGGGGCCAGAGTGGACACCAGTCTTCCACCAGCGTTCTCTTCCCTTAAGGGCGACGTGTGAACAGTGTGGCCTCCGGAGCCACCTCCTGGGCTGAATCCCAGCTCTGGGCTGACCAGCTGTGTGTTTGGGCAAGTTCCCTGGCCTTTCTGTGCCTTTGTTTTCCCATCTGTGAAATGGACAGTGAAATGAATTACTATATGTAAAGCACTTGGAGCAGAATACACACCGGCACTTGGTGAGTAAGTGCTGCATTCGTGTTAGTGCAGTTACTGCTCTCGAGCGCCCTTTCCTAGCGATCCATCGATCGCCCCTCTGAGGGGAGGGCTCTGCCCCACTGCCTGCTGGAGCCAGAGCGGGGAGAGCTCCCTGTGGACTGGGCGGCTTGGAGAAGGCTTCATTCATCCTACAGAACCTTACTGGCCCCAGGCCCCTGGCCCCTGCTCTTGGGGACCCCGCCTTGTCTGGTCGGGGGAGGCTGACCTGTGAGCAGAGAATTATTTATAAGGGGTGGGTACGTAATGTTCAGGAAGAAGAGGAGAAAGCAGGGCGGGGTGTGGGGAGTGCTGGAGCGAGGAGGTCAGGGAAGGCTTCGGAGCAGAGCTGGAAGGATGTGGAGGGGTGAGTAAGAGTTTGTCAGGCAGCCTCAGGGGGGCACGGCGTCCCAGGGAGACTGGGCGACTGTGTTCAGGAGGCTGGGCTTTACCCTCAGGGCGGTGGGAGAATCCTGGTGTGGGGTTGGCTTGAGGGAGGCGGCTCACGTGGCTGTTGGAGGATGGATGGGCGTCCGGGAGGACCGAAGGGGGGGCGCCTCCGCCATTGGGCCCCTCCCGCATTCATCTGCGTCGCCCCAGTGGGGACTGGGCGGACTGGGCGGCCCAGGTCAATGGCATTCCTGGCTACCACTGAGTAGATGAACCAAAAAAAGAGAGGGACCCCTGTGAGCCCCCATCCCAGCCCGAGATGGCTGGGACTGGAGAGGCGGCTGGGCCTTGGCGGGAGGGGGCAGAGCTGGGGGTTTGGGGAGCGTAAGGGGTTTCTCTCCAGGACGGCGCCGTCCTGGCTCCCTCCACAAGTCAGCCTGCGGTGCGCCCAGCTGGCGAGAGCAGGCTGCGGGCTGCCGGGCTCGGCCGTCTCCGTCCAGCAGGGGGCAGCCGCAGTGCGCGGATGGGGCGCGCCAGCCACCGCGGCTCCGCTCTGCACCGGGGACACTTAGGAAAGGGTCTGGGTGTGTGTTGCGGGGGGGGGGGGGGGGGGGTGCGCCAGACCCCGGCTGTCAAGGGCCTCCTGGGTATGCTGAAGTGCAGGGGGGAGGGACACCTTCCCACCCTTAGGATCTCGTGTATTCAGGTGGTCCTGCCGGGGGAACGAGGATGCTCGGAGGACCCCAGAGGCCACATCAGTTGCTCCAGTAATTTTCAACCCTGGAAGCACATTGGAATCACCTGGGAGTGTTAAAAACCTACCCATGCCCGTGCTCTCCCCACATCAACTGGATCAGAGTCTCTGGGGGTGGGACCCAGGCATCAGTGATTCAAAAGTCCCTTCTGGTGATCCTGATGCTACCATGCTGAATTCCCTGCTGGCAACTGACACATGACTGGGCCCTCTTCGCCCTTCCCATGGGGTAGGTCGGCCTCATTTGCATCTTGTGACCTTGACAATCCCAGGAGTGAGTCCGAGGACCGTCCACTCCTGCCTGGATATCTGGAAGCTGAGAGCCGGCGGTGAACAGGGGACCCTACGAGGAGATGCCGGCTCCCACTTGCCCGAGGGCTAGGAGCTCCGAGTGGGTTGTAGGGTGTGTGTCCAGGAACATTCGCGAGCATCTCTGGTTGTGCAGGGAGGCACATTCTTGTGCGAAGGCTCATGGGACTCTCGGCCTGCACAGGTACTTCTGGCCTCTTCTGCCTCCACGGACCTGTGTCCTCAGCCTCTGTGCCAAATGTATGTGTGGCTACACATGAGAGTTGTCTGCGCTTACAGCCATGAGCTGCACGTGTGTCTCTGCACATGTGTGTCTTTGCCCACACATGTTTCTCTCTGGGTCCCCGTGTCTCTCGTGGGAGGCTGGCCTGTGTGTGCTCGAGTTCTTGGGTCTTTAGAAGCCAATAACGGATTTAAATCTCTGCTGTTTGAAGGTATTTTTTTCCTCCTTCTCTCCTTCCAGTCTGATCAATATGCTGCTCCCAAGCAGCCTCCCCAAAGACCACACACAGGCGGGTTCTGTGTGGACAGTCGAGTGTTGGGCTTGGAAAAACCCACCACAGCCTCTTCAGGCACATTGCGTCCATTCGGTCTCCAGGTGGGTGGCTGGGCTGGCTGGCAAGAGCCTCCTGGTTGCTGATGTGGCCAGGAGCGGGGCCCGCACCCCCTGGGCCTGCCAGCCCCCCCCGGCCCCCGCCCCACCCGGCCACCACACCTAGCACATCCCTCCTTACTGCAAACTCTTTCGTGACCCCGCACTTCCTAGAGGATGAAGTCCAAGCTCCCAGCGCAGCACCGCAGGCCCCTGACAGCCGAGCCTTATCTCCCTCCCTGCCTCACCGACCCTCACTGCCCACTATGCAAAGGGCCACCCGGTACCATGTCCCTGGACACCAGTGCAGTGTCAAGCTCCAGCTGTTCCCTCTGCTGGGCCTCTCACCCCTCTGGGCTGACGTCCCCACCTCACCCAGCCTGGCCAACCTCATAGCTCCCGTCCCTGGAAGGCTTCTCGGTCCTTCCCATGAGGAATGGATGGCTCTTGACTCAGTGTCAGCTCCAAACCACCATTGGATCTTCTGCTGTGCACAGTAATGGTCAGCTGGGGTTTATGTTCCCTCACCAAACTGTGGCCTCCTTTGGGGCTATCTCAGTGGTGCTCCTGGCCCAGCCTGGTACCTCAGGGCCAGACTCCAGCCTCTGGGAGACTCACCCTGAGCAGAATTGCAGCACCCACCTATACTCCTGTGGACTGACCATGAGAGACAGTGCTGTCTTCTCTCTCTTTCCTCTGTCCTGGCAGGCAGCTGGCCTCAACTTCCTTGCTCCTGAGAGGTTTGTGGCTGGGCAGGAAGAGACCTCTGCAAGACACTTCTCTGGCAGGGTTTTGTTTGCCTAAAGCTGGAGCCTCTCCAGAGGATTACGCTGGGTGTCTTGGTAAGGGAAGGGAGAGGATATTGAAGAAAGAGAGAGAGGAATTCCTCCTGACTAGACGGAGAATCTTTATGGACCCAAGAGACTGGGAGGTGAGGGAAGTCCGGTGTCCAGGCAGAGGGGACTCCTGTCTGTTCCTTGGCAGGGCCTCAGAGGAGGTAGGATGCCCAGGGGGCTGTGTGGCTCCCAGTTTTGCCGAGTGTGCTGGTGGGGCTGAAGGAGTCCTGTGGGCCAGGACGGTGGCATCTCCACAGCAACCGTTGTTGAATGATGGCCACGATGAGAGGGGCCTTCCCTGGGGCCTTGGTGCTACGCTGCCAATTCTTAGACTCTGGGCTACCGTGGTGGTGGCAGGATTGTGGGCAAGTCATTGTGCCATCTGTAAAATGGAGATAAAATAGTATCTCCCTCTTTTTTTTTAAGATTTAATTTATTTTATTTTTAAATTAAAAAAAATTTTTACTTGTTTTTTTGAGAGAGAGAGCAAGCGAGCATGAGCTGGGGAAGCGGCAGAGGCAGAGGGAGAAGCAGACTTCCCACTGAGCAGGGAGTCCGACGTGGGGCTCGATCCCAGGACCCCGGGATCATGACCTGAGCCGGAGGCAGATGCTTAACCGACTGAGCCACCCCAGGCACCCCCAGTAACTCCCTCTTGATGACAACCTTAAATGAGATGATCAGAGTATCAGTCACCTCTCAAAAGATTCTACCAAATACTGTTCCAAGGAGTCCACACATAGTAACACATTTAACCCTCATAACAACCCTGTGTGTTAGATACTATTATAATTCCCAACTTTATGGAAAAGGAAACTGAGATAGTGAGGTGCTTAAGGTTGTAAACAGATAGAGGTGGTCTGGCCCCTGAACCTAGACTCTTAATGGCTGCCCTCCCCCCCCCCCCCCCCCCCCCCCCCGCCGTGGCAGGAAGTTCACTCCTTAGGACAGAGTAAGTGTGCAGTGACTGTTAGCCCCTCCCACAGAACACATCTATTTTCAGTAGCACTTGCCTAAAAAGTGTTAAAACGGATGGCTACTGTCACCATGTGACCTATGCCAGACCCTTCCTGGACCCAGCGGGAGGTTTTCTAGACGTGAGCAAATCCTTGGTGGAGAGCTAGTTTCCATCCTTATGTGACAGAACCGTCAGCTGCCTCCCCCTTTCCTGGCATAGAAAACCCCGGATTTTTCCTCCTCAGCAAATTGCTTGGTGAATATTTTCACTGGTGTAGGGACTCTTGTGTAGCCCCCGAAAGCACTCAGGTTTGGTTTTGTTTCTTCTTTATGGTTTAATTTAGCTCTGCTGCTTTTTGCTTTCCTCCTGGACAATTCTCATGTTAGCTGTGAGATAGGAACCTCAGACTTTGTACTTCACTGTGCGAGAAAAGACCATGTTTTATCCCTCTTTCTGCCAATTTTGCTATCTACTGTGGAGCCCCCAATTGTTTTCCTCTGGGGATCTGGGAAATTCAGCCTCAGCCACTTTTGGGGGGAAGTTGGAGATGTGTATGTGTGTATTCATGTGCAGGCACACATGAGGCAGGTAGAGATGGGGTTTCCTCCACCCAGAGTGTTGTGAGGCCAACACGGTAGGCCAAGCCGGAGCAGATAAGGGAGCGACAGGGGTATTCGTGGGGGCGCCCCAGGGTAGGCAGGAAGCAGCAAAGAGGAGGACGCCTGTCTTGCCCTGTTAATGTGTGGCCTGGCGTTTCTCCCTGGCATGTGTCGCCATTAGTAGCATCCTGCTCTCTCTGACCTCCCAGGGCACTCTCTTGGGGCTCTGTGAGGACCCTGCCCACAGTCTCTCTTGGGCTGTGGTGTTGATACTCTTTGATGCAATGCAGTTGCGTCTATTCAGTTCAACATGGCAGGACTCTGTGCCAGGTGCTGCAGGTAAACAAACGAGGACATTAGACTTGACCCCGCAAGTGGTTGAGGGGGGCCACAAGCAGGTAGACGCATGGCGAAAATGCGTGCTGTCGTGAGAGTGGGGTATGGACGGGGGCGTTGGGCAAGGGTTTCTAGAAAGGCATGGCATCATAGTCCAAACTGAAGGAAGAAGGGGCAAAGGCAGCTGGAGAAGATAAGTCAGAATGGGGGTGCAGGTGGAGGAGACTGCAGGTGACTTCTCTGGGGGTGCAGAGACATCTGGAAGGGCATGGGGAGACGGTAAGGTTGGAAGCCAGAGTGGTGGGCTGGGGCTGGGCCATGCAGGGTTTTGGAGGCCTTACATTGCAGAGTTTGGACTTCACCCGTGGGTAACATAGAGCCCCTAAAGAGAGTGACGTGGGTCTATTTCTGCCTTAAAAGAACATCCTGTCTGTGGCACAGAAGGTGGGCTTGAAGTTGTGCTGATCAATGTTACCAACTAGCTCCCTGGAAAAAAGCCCTTTTGCCAATTTCTGTGGTGTAAATACTCCCGCCGTGACTGATTTCAAGCTGCTGATGTGATGTCACCCACTGGAATGCAGAGCTGGGATAAGACCCCTGAACTCCTGGGCTGGTCCAAGCTCTAGCACCCCACCACTGGGAGGGGGGACAGGGAGGTCTGATTTCCTTACTACAGCAAGTGAGCAAGCCAGCTTCTCTCATTTCCCTCCCCCAACACAGCCCAGCACAGAGTTAGCACCAAGGGCCAGAAATATTCTGGAGGGATAAGCAAGGCAGAAGAACCCTCAGGAGTGTCCCCATCCCGTTTTCTGAAGGAATCCCTAAGAACCAGCACTAGGGAGGAAGTCAGAGGCAGGAAAGTGTGCCTCATGTGATCAGATTTCAGGGCTGAGGACGGGAGGAGAGCACGCTGGGATGGGAGGCTGATGAGCTGATGATAATAATTATGACAATTATGCAAAATACACAAATAATAATTACAGAAAATCATGATTATTATTTGTGGGTGTGAGATGTCTCCAGCTTTTTGGAACTGCACAGAAGCATCAGATGCCCCTTTTCCCGTGGGTGTGTGTCAAAGCCAAGCTCGGGGCTGTGTGGCAGGAGCTGGGGTTTACAGCCCTCTCCAGACAGCTGTCTCCCACCCCGGGGTCTTGGTGGGATCCAGCTTCCTCACCCAGTGCCAGGCCTGCAAGTCAGGAAAGGCAGGCCCCCCGCCCCCTTCTGGCAAGAACACAGCCATGGGTGGGGGTGAGCTGGGAGAGGGCAAAGGCCAACCTAGGGGAAGAATTCAAAGGCTCAGGAGCCATGCCTCTCCCATGAGCTGGTTTCCTGGCTCCTGGATGATTGGATAACTGACCCAAATGGGGTCAATCAGATTCTCTTTTCCGGAAATTTAGCACTGGGACTGGGTGAAGGTGGGGTTGGGATCTCTCACTGGGAAGCTGGAAGTGGGTAGGGTCTACCCAGGGACCCAGTGGACTGCAGGGAGAGAGCGAAAGAAACTGGTTCCTGGTGGCCTTCTGCGTCCCATTTCTAGTCCTTATTTATGAAATCCCCTGCATGTTTGAAATAAAAGCCAGCCCTAACCACACCGGCTCGACGAGACTTCTGTAACTTGTAGCCAAGAGTCTAAGCAGGGCTGTACTGCAAAGAGCTGGCGAATGTTCTGGTTTCACTGGTCAGTGGTCCACTCAAGCTAGCTCACACAAGACCCTTCTTGCATCATAAGGGCCCTTTTACGGAGATCCGGTAAGAGGAGCTGTCGTAAGGCTGGAAAACAAAGGCCGACTGGATTTAAGATGGCGCCGGGACCTGCGCAGTGAGAGGAAGTGCATTAACTCTGTTGACTTGACTCAAGTTCAGTTCCTGGCTTCTGCTTTTTCTGTCCTGCAATTAGGTAGTTTTCTTTTCCTTCTAGTACAAACTCCTGAGAGCAGAAATCTGATTGGCTCAGCTGATGCCGCTTGTCTCCATGTAGAACTTCTTATGTCAGGCCTGTGATAGGCCATTAGGTAGCCTATGGATGGGCTACTTTTGTGTCAGGTGCTTTTGTGACCCAATCAGATGTCAGCTGTGAAGCTTTTTGGCAGGAAAAATTCAAACAAAAGCTGGGTGCGTGGCAGCCCACTTGTCCTGTGTGAATTCAAGTCTTGGTACTTAATTCAGTAGGTGGCGGGCGAGTCCTGGGAGATTCTTGGGGATGTGACTGGATCAAGCTGGGATTTGGGAGGATTAATCTGGCCACAGGGGCGAGGATGATTGGCGGCAGAGAGGCGAGGCAGGGAGGCCAGGTTATTGGCTGCTGCCTTAGCCCCGTGAGAGATGCTGAAGAGCTGGCCTACTCCGGAAGGCGGGGCTGGCCTGGACTAGGGTGGGCAGCTGAGGCTCCTAAAGTGCCAGGTTGAAGCAGATGCTCACTCTCAGGGGTCACCACTTGCAGGGACCCGAGAACGCCTCTTAAATTTGCCTCACTCACCTCATCTGAGTCGTGGCCCCTGGGCGGGGGGTGGAGGAAGGCAGCTGAATTTATACGAGTCCCGTAAACTGATGGGTTGCAGGTGGTGAGGGAGTGGGTGGATGGGGAGGCTTCTGGGGTTATGCCTGGAGCAGGAAAAGGCCAGCCCCGGAGATGGGGAAGCAGGAGGGGGAGGGGCAGGTTTGAGGCTGATGAGCGGACTCTGGGGTATGCTGAGTTTCAGGTGCCTGCTGGGCATGGATGGTGAGATTTCTCGTAGACAGATGGGAATGTGGGTCTGAAGCGTGGATGGGAGTCAGAGGTGAAGATATGACCTTGACAGAATCAAACATAGAGTTTATCATGAGATACCACGCGTGCCTGGCACAGAGCACAGACTCAACTATGTTTGGTAAACAATCCTGGAAGTCACAAGAGTGGACCTGGTCCCCCAGGGAGTGTTGCAGGGAGGCATAGGTCTCTAGTGGCGAAAATTCAGACATCTGACGATAATCTCTGGGCCAGGGGACATTTGTGGATAGAGGGAGATTCTTTTGGGGCCCCTTAGGTGACCCTGTGCTCCTATTCATGTATCTGCCTTGTCCTCAAGGATGCCTGGAGCATAAATGCCTTGTTGAAGGGTTGAGGCCAAGGTCAGGGGATCTCCTCCTTCTTCTCTATGAAGGTCCCTGCTCTACTGAGAAGTGGCTGCTTGGTAATCCCCCAGAGACCATGCCTGGTCATTAGTGGAACTGAGAGTATAACCCTCCATACCCGAATGGAATCTTAAAGATGACTTCACAGTCATGAATTCATTTGAGCTCTGTTCATTTCCTCATGAAGGAGAATGTGCAGGGTTCCTTCAGGGCCCCATTTTACAGATGAGCAGCTGAGGCTCTGAGAGGTTAAATGACTAGCCGGGAGCCGCCCAGGGCAGGGAAGGCTGGGTTGGAATTCAGGTCTACTTAAAAACACACACACACACACAATCTCCTGAATCTAGAGGTCATATCATGTACTCTAGGCTTTCCTTAGATACATGATAATAAGGTGACATCAGAGTTATATAAATGGCCAATACTTATTAAGAACTTAGGTAGTGGATACTATATTTTTATATTAAACCTCACAACAATTTTGTGAGGTAGGTACTATCATCCATCTATTGGCAAGAGTAAGAAACGCAGTGAAAGTCCAGTTCTGGCCATGGTGTGGGAAGAGGGCTCTTGCGTACATCACCGGGAACAAGAATTGCTATAAATGTTAAGGAACAAAATCAGCAGTAGCAATTAAAATTTAAAATACAGTCACCCTCTGATTCACAAATCCCTCCCTTGGGAATCCATCCTATGGGAGTAATAGCATCAGAACACAGAGATAAATGTACAAAGACATTCATTACAGGCACTGTTCGCAGTGATGGAAATAAACGATTGGATGCCCATAGAGAGGGAAGTGGCTGAAAAACCTGGCTGAGACCCGGGATACCATGGAGGGGGGAGGGGCAGAGACGGAGGGAGAAGCAGACTCCCAGCTGAGCATGGAGGCTGACCCGGGCCTCCATCCCATGACCCTGAGATCATGACCTGAGCCCAAATCAAGAGTCGGAAGCCCAATGAATTGAGCCACCCACGTGCCCATGGACCCATCCAAATCCTGCCATATATTGGAACATGGATTCAGGATCACACGTTGCAACAATGGATATTAGGTACAAAGGATGAAGCAGGGGTGAGGATGAGGGTGGCAGGGTACATGGGCAGGGGGGCTCCTCGTTTATTCCTTCTCCTCTCCTTTAACTCTGTTTTCTCTCCAAGCCCCTCTCCTTCTCCCTCCTCCCATTCCCTTTGCCTATTCCACAGGCACCTGCCGGAAAGGGGCACAGCTGAGTGAGTGCCTCTCTGGCTGGACACGCCATGACCCTCCTCAGTCCCTCTGGTACCTCCCTGATCTGGGCAATTGAGGCAAAGTCACAGCCTGTGATGCCGGAGCAACTTGGAGTCAAAGTGCAGCTCTTCTGCGTACTAGCTGTGTGACCTCAGGCAAGTGGCTGCACGTCTCTGAGCCGTAGCTTCTTCATCTGTACAGTGTGCACACCGATCCTTCTCCCCCAGGGCTGTTGTGAGATGAAATGAGGAAGCATTTACATCTAGCACTGACTTTGTAGATCTAGACACAAAACTATTTCAGGATTTTCTTTGACCTTGTTTTGGAGGGGTTTCTGGCAAAGTCTGTGTACCTCTGCTCTTTTGTTTGAGGGGCTTGCCTCTGCCTGCGCCTGGAACTTGAATTGTGGATTGTCTGCAGCTAGTGTTCAGTTCTCTGCATGTTTCAGGGCTCTGCTTGCCCTCTCTTCCTCCCAAACCCGAAGGAGCAAGTGAGTGGAAGCAACCCAGGCCCCCTACCTGGGGAAGGAGGGCTGTGGGGTGGGTGCAGCCGTGGCGGCTACAGGGGGCTGAGGGCAGCCCGCAGGGGATTTGAAGCTCCTCCGACTCCCACCAGACTCCCTCCCTGGCTCCATGTGTGTGCATGGGGGACCCCGGGTGGCTTCCGTTAGTGGTGATGGAAAGAGCTCTGAGTTATTAATGGTGTTTGCAGTTGTAAGCTCTGCTAATGACCATAATCATGTGCATTGTAATCGTGTGTGGTAATGAAAGCTCTAGCGATGAATAAATAGGTCAGTTGTGATTTTGGCGACCGTGGTAAGTGGTTCTATGTTAACAGACCTGGACTCAGCCTATCATTGAGACGGGGGTTGTGAGGGCAGGAGAGGGCCCGGGGTTAAGAGGCAGCCCTGGGCGTGCGTCTCTGCTCAGTATCTTCAGAGCTGTGTGACTTGGCACTGTTGTGTCACCTCTCTGAGCCTCAGTCTTGTCATCTACAAACTGGAGATGCTAGTAACCCAGTTCTAGAGTGCTGTGAGGATTAAGTGAAAGAATGCACCTGAGGTAGGCCACACCTGTCCGCACGTCCTTGCTTCTTTCCTTTCTTTTCTTTTGAGATTTTATTTATTTATTTGCCAGAGAGAGAGAGAGAGAGAGAGAGAGAGAGCACGAGCAGGGAGAGTGGCAGGCAGAGGGAGAAAACAGGCTTCCTGCTGAGCAGGGAGCCCAATGCAGGGCTCGATCCCAGGGCCCTGGGATCATGACCTGAGCCGAAGGCAGACGCTTAACCGACTGAGGCACCCAGACGTCCCGCCTTGCTTCTTTTCTCAGCCGTGCTGGCCACTCTGCTCCTCAGGGACCGCCACGCACGCCTTTGCCCTGGCTGTTCCCTCGGCTGCCATGCTCTCTTCCCAGATATTTGCACCAGCCAGCTCGCCTCTCCTTCCAGCCCATCTCTGCTCAAATATCACATCACCAGGGAGGCCTTTTCTGATCCCCTTATCTAAAACAGCACCCCCACACTCTATGTCAGCTTTATTTTTATTCACAGCTCTTGACATTTTATATATGTAGTGGTTTATTACGTTATTATCTGTCTCTTCCTCTAGACTCTAAGTGTCACAAGAACAGGGACTGTTTTTGTTCACTGTTGAATCTCCAGTGCCTGGAATAGCCTGGCTCATAGGAAGCACTCAGGAAATATTGATTGCATAAATGAAGGAATAACCCCGTGGGCGGGCATAGGGTGTGTGCTCCATAAATGGTGACCAGGTTAAAACTGTGTGAGCAAGTGAACAGGATCCGATGCAGTCAAGGGACTTATGGTGTAGCTTCTCTCTGAGGGCTGCCTCTTCATAGAAAACCTCTGAGCACCTGGCGTTTTACCTGCCTCCCCTCATGTGCCCCCTCCGCGGTCACTGAGAGGGAGGACCCACAAAGCAGGTAGAGATCTTGGGCAAGGCTTCAAACCACAGCGCTGAGAGTGATACACCAGGGCTGGGGTGTAGCGTGTCAGCGAGGGCAGAGAAGGAACAGCCATGAGCCGGGGGGTCTTAGGAATCCCTGGGCCAGACCCCTGGATTCTACCTAGGATGTCTCCAAAAGTGGTTTGTGCTCATGAGTGTGTTGTGCAGTGTGTGACTCTGATAAATCATTGTGAATGTGTGTGTGTGTGTGTGTGTGAGTGTGAGTTTGTTGTGTGCCTTTGCTTGAGGGGTGGTGTTGATGAAGTTCATGGGGCTGTGTGTGAGTGAGGGGGTTTGACGTGATGTGTGTGTATATATTCTACTTGTGAGGGGGTGCACACAAGGCTTGTGGGGGGCCAGCCATTGCATGAAGGTGTCTAGTCACACAATTTTGTGATGAACTGATCAAGGCTGTCTGTGGTCTGGTGCAGTCTGTCCGTCAAGCATCCACCTTGTCCCCCTTGCGACTTTTGCTACCAAAGATACCAGTTGTATCCTTTTGCTTGTGTTTGTATGACAAGATATCCTGACATGGAGCCGAGAGAGAGGAGGGTCTCTTGGGAAGATTCTGCTGATTGCCACTGTTTCAGTAGAAACACAATTATTTCATAAGGCCGGCTAACGGTGTTGGAAATAGCCGAGTGCCAAGCTGGAGCGACGGGGACCACATCCCATTTGATACTAATTGGTTTGATGATGATAATTGTTGCATTGCAGACGGTGTGAGTATCTCCTAATTTAATATAATCAATAAGGTAACAACAGCTCATGCAAATGAGATGTGGGGAACCGTGGCGGCCATTTGTAAGTCGTGTTCTTTTTTTTTTGTAAGTCGTGTTCTTAATGCATTTTCCTAATTAGCTGTAGCAGGGCTCCCCTACCCCAGAGTGCGGGAGAAGTGATCGTTGCAATGCCATACTTCCTCCCGACCTTCACTTTCAGAGAGGCTCAGGAAGGGCTTATCTTGGGGCTCCTGGGAGCTGCAGACACTTCCTTGGGATCCACTGACACGGAGGCAGTGGGGTTGAGGAGGGGCGGTGCTGACGGTTCAACAGACATCTGCCCTTGTTTATGACATCCCCAGCGGGAACCTCTGCAGTTTCCCTGCCTCTTCTGTCTGATGGGCAGGTGCTCCAGGGCAGGGACTGGCCTTCCCCCGTCAGACTGTCACTGCATCATTCAGGGGACCTGTGTCTCTCTCCCTGAGCCAAGGCTCCCAGGGCTGCTGCTGGCCTGGTGTTTCGCTCATAGACTGGGGCCCTGCAAGGTATGGGTGGGGCTCTCTTCCACCAAGTGAGCATCCCCTCCAGAGCAGAGCTCTGACTCTGCTCTCGGCCCCATGCTTGCTCAGGCTTCTTGCTCAGACTCTGGGTGTGTGTGCGTGCGGTGTGCCACAGGCAGTGAGGCAGGAATGCAGCATGTCAGCAGGGCAGGGCTTACCGGAGAGCTTTGGAAGAGACTCTGGATCCATACTGCCTGGTTTCTGTTCTCTCGGTTCTCCCCCCCACCACCTTCTAGCTGTGTGACCTTGGACAAGTTACTTGACCTCTGTGCTCAGCTTCTTCATTCTATAAATGGACAAAATAATAGTCCCTGCCCAGAAGTCTCTTGTGAGATTTATTTATTTTTTTAAAAAAAGATTCATTTGAGAGAGAGAGAGCATGAGCAGGGGGAGGGGCTGAGGGAGCGGGACAAGCAGACTCTCCGCTGAGCCCGACACGGGGCTCCATCCCAGGACCCTGAGATCAAGACCTGAGCGGAAGTCAGATGCTTACAACTGAGCCACCCGGTCACCCCCTCTTGTGAGATTTAAATGGCATAATATCTTCACTCATTTTAGTATTTATTAGAAGAAAATTAGTTTTCTCGGTCTCATTAGCTATGTTCAAGTGTTCACTAGCCACATGCAGCTTGTGGCTGGAGTATTGGACAGAGCAGATGTCCTGTGTCATTTCTGTATCATCTCCATCATCATGAGAAACTCTGTTGGCTAGTGCCACTGCAGACCGCTGACTCAATGAGCTGAGCAGCTCCTGGGAGCTCGCACGTCCCTGGATCTTGGTGTGGGTGCCCCTGGGTGTTCTTCCAGCTCTAACTCAGTGCACTGTGCAAACGTCTCTCCTGCTGGCCAAAGAATCCAGCTCCGTGCCGCCTCTTGTCACGGCCCCTACACCTGACACCCGGGCCCGGGAGTCCCAGCGGTGGTTGGACCAGATGGCCTGGGAGTTGTGTGTGTGTGTGTGTGTGTGTGTGTGTGTGTGTGTGTGTGTGTGTGTGTGTACACGCATGCACACTCGGGGGTCATGTGCTGTGATCATCATTTTGGAGCCTTCCTTGGGGTAGTAACAATGGCATCCCCACCCAGGAGTCTTCCAGTGGAGGCCCCCTCATAAATCAGTGTGAAAGGCTCCCATTCCCTGCTGAGTGGTCCTGCGGCCCACAATTAAGGGACCCAAGGGCTGTGGGGCTGCCATGGCCTCACCTCCCACTGTCCCCTTCCCCAGCTCTCTGGACCTCATGGGCCCCGTGCAGCAGCCCCAGGCCCCAGTCCCAGGCTCAAATAACCAGTGGTCTGATCTGAAAGGAATCACCTTTTCTCTTTAAGCCTTGATTTTCACATCTGTAAAGTTGGGGGAAGAAAAGGAACATTACATAACCTCAGAGCCCCTTGGAAATGTAATATTTGAGATTTCCAATCAATTCCACCTTCCAGCCCAGAGGACAAATCACAGGACTGTGGGTCCAGGGCAGTCGGGACACTGGAATCACCTTGTTACACATTCAGATTTCTGGGCCCCTTCTAGATCTGCTGCTCCAGGGCCTCTGTAGATGATGACAGTGCATTTTTCTTTGCAACCCCCCAGTAATTCCTGTGCACCATAATGTTTGAGAACTTTTGGCCTAAAGGCACATTCTGTATCTCCAGTGCCCTGCTTGGGAAGAGGAAGTGGCTGGGGTCTTGGGTAGAGGGGAGGGGGGTTGAGTGAAGAGGCAGGGTCTTCCAGGGGGTCCTAGTCCAAAGCCAAGTTCCAGACAGTTTGGCAAACTAGGAGTGAGGCCTGGCTCGGAACAGAAGCTCAGACCAGAGATCTGATCTAAGGAGGCAGGTGACATGAGAGGCCTTCCTTTGAGGTGGGGTTGCTTCTCTGGGTTTCTGGAAACAAGATCTAGTCCTGTTGGAAGGGGTGGTGGTAACTAGGCAAGAGGGATGTAGTTGACAGTGGTGGTGAAAATGCACAGGCTTTGGGGGCACCTGGGTGGCTCAGTCGGTTAAACGTCTGCCTCCAGCTCAGGTCATGAACCCAGGGGCCTGGGATCAAGCCCCGCATTGGGCTCCCTGCTCAGCAGAGAGTCTGCTTCTCCCTCCATCTCTCCCCCTGCTTGTGTTCCCTCTTCCTCTCTCTCTCAAATAAATAAATAAATAAATAAGATCTTTAAAATGCACAAGCTTTGGAGCCACACAAAACTGGGTTCAAATCCTGACTTGGCAGCACCTGAGCCACATGACCTTGGCCAGTGAATTTAAGCTCATCTGTAGAATGGCAACAGTACTGTCTGCCTCACAGGATTAATTATGACAGCATATGTGAAAGCTCCTGATACAGGGAAATACATGCTTTCCTTCACCAACTAGCTTCCAGAATCCTCCTTGACCAGGCTCAGAGTAATATGGAGGCCCAGATAGGATTTGGATAGTAACAGTAACTGCCCCTTGAGCCATGTTCTGTAGTTTACCCCACTTTCATGCGCATGATCTCATGATGGCCTTGTGGCACGCTGACAGGAACGCTGAGGTGTGAAGAAATTCGGCAACTTGCTCAAGGTCATGCACTGGGACATAGGAAAGGGGAGGGGTATGCATCTGTCCTAACTGTGACCCACGGTGCTGCAGTTGGCCACCTGCAAGCTGCTGGTGACAGAGCTTTTCTGAACTCCCTACAGACGGTGCATTTGTGGGGCGGAATGTGGTGGGGTGGGCTGGAGCCGCAGGGAGACTGCCGGGGAATGTGCACTTGGGCTGGGCTCCTGCTCAGCCAGCTGATGTCTGGGAATAGGTTTCCATTGTCAGAGAAGGCTTGCTCTTCCAACAGTTTAGGGCACTCTGGTAGGAGTGGGGTGTGGGGAGGGGTGGGTCTTCTCCTGCTTCAGATCTTGCAGCCCGGTTTTCTGGGTGCTGGGCCAAGTCCCAGCGCCTCTCCCTGTGACGTATTTATCACTCACAGTTCTGTTCTCAGGAACTGAGTGGGAATGGGGCTGCCAGGTTGGGAGAGGCCGGGGTGAACAGATCACAAGCACGGGCAACAGGTAACGAAGTAGCTGCTTGGTTCCGGGCAGGCAGCCAACAGAGGTGGCAGCCCAGGGCAGCCCAGTCATGAACTGGGGCGGGCTGGAGGCAGGCGTGGTCAGGCAGGAAGCAGAGCTGGGCAGGCATCTGGCTCTGGAGTTGGCTGAGGTCAGACAGGACACAGTGTGGGCTGAGCGCCTCAAGGCCACTAGCACCATGGACAGCCCTATAGGCATTCTGGTGTTGGGCCCACTGCAGACTTTTATCCCCAGACTCATTTAACTGTGCACCCCCCCTCCCCCAGCTCTCTGGTTGCTAAAGGGCCTTTGCAAACCCCTTTCTGAGCCTGGTCTCTGAGAAGGCCTCCAACAGCTCTCAAGCTTGTTTTCAGAGGGACGCCCGTGACTTTGACCTCCCTAGGAGGTTTTCTGAAGGGGTTCACGTTCTTCAAGGGCCCATTTTATTGGTGGGTGATCCTTGTCATCTTCTGGGGTCCCCACATTTTTAGTCTAGCACTCAGGCCTGGCCAGGGACTCAGTGTGCTCTGAGTTGGAGGGACTCTGCCTCTCAGCCAGTCACGCTGCCCACCCCCTCCAGTTCCTGATGCCCTAGGGGACCAACACTTCTCCCCAGCTCCTCATTTTCCTCTCCTTTTGCCTGTGACTGCTTGAGTGAATCAGGGCTGAAGATCAGAAGTCACAGTGGAGAAGCTGTTCCCACTAATGAGCTCTCAAGACCCTCTTGCCCCACCCTGCCCTGTTCACTTATTTATGACAAATCGCTGGAGGAAGAAGGGCAATCAGCATTTGGAGGGAAGAGGGCAGGAGAGGGTGACTCAGAGAATTTGCATGGGGGCAAAGTGAGGAGTATAAAACTTTATCATTTTTCTCAGCATAATATCTCTAGTCCAAATTCCTCTTTTTTTTTAAAGATTTTATTTATTTATTTGAGAGAGAGAATGAGATAGAGCATGAGAGGGGGGAGGGTCAGAGGGAGAAGCAGACTCCCCGCTGAGCAGGGAGCCCGATGTGGGACTCGATCCTGGGACTCCAGGATCATGACCTGAGCCGAAGGCAGTCGCTTAACCAACTGAGCCACCCAGGCGCCCCTCTAGTCCAAATCCCTCTTATTGCAGATGAGCTTTCTGAGGCCCAGAGGCGTGAAGTGGCTTCTCAAACCCACCTGGCCAGTGAGGACCACACCAAGAACTGGAATCTCGGTCTTTGGTTCAAAATCCAGGACAGTTTCCACGGTAGAACTTCTTTGGGTGCATTTATTTTGAAAACTGAAATGAGGTCTCTGTTTCAATTTGACAGCTTGGCATTTTTTTTTGGTCTGTCAACACTTTGATAAATTTAGAAGAAATGGATCTATTTTGGCACATCTAGGGACTAGCAAAAAGGATCAGGATTGCCACTGTGATGACCGTGTCTTCACTCTGCCCCCTTGAAACAAAATGGCAGTTGACACGAACATTTTCAAGGGGACCTGCTGTCTTTAATTTGTAATGGATTTCAACATCATTTGGCTGGGGGTAGAAGTTACTGTGGATATGCCTACACTGAATGTGACCTATAGATCAGAGTTATTCCTTCCACAGGTGCATTGCTTGTTCTACTGTTGACCAGACAAGCAGAGGGGGTGGCTAAGGCAGTCTGTATTCTGAGTGGTCATTACTATCATTGCTATTTATGATGGTGGGGAGGGAGGCATCTGGTGCTTAGTGTTTTGGGGGGACATGGCCAGAAGAAGCAGAGCGTGGGATGGTCCATATAAAGCCTGGTGTCCTGAGGCCCACAAACCTCCTTTCCCATTCCTTTAGCCACTTCCCTCTCACCATCAAACTCAGGAGGACTGGAGATACCTGAATATCCCAGACCTGAAGAATCCACAGAGGGTGTACATAATCACTTCCGAAGAAGAGCCTTGGGGGCTGTCTCTGGGGGTCACTGTGGCCGACTCAGTGTATGTGGTCCTTTCAGGAGTTGGGGAGGGGGCAGCAGGGGCCTGAGTTCAGTAACCTGAGTGCTGCAGTATAGACCACTTTTGCTTTCAATCCTTTGTTATCCTCTGCATTCCTTTGCCTTATACCTCAATTCCCCATATCAAGGTAGCTTCCTAAAATTTTACTGCTTAGTACTTATTATGTGTCAGGTACTATTCTTAATATTAGATATATTAACTTAATCTTCATAGTAACTCTACGAGGTAGGAACTATTATTATCCTTATTTTACAGGTGAGGAAACTGAGGCACAGAGGGGTTAAATATTTTGCCCAAGGTCATACACGAAGTGAATGGCAGAGCTGAGACCCAAACTTGGCATTCTACCTCCAGAGTCTGTTCTTTGATCTACTATACTGCGTGCCGAACCAATGAGGCACTGGATTTAGTTTTCCCTCTAGATTCTGCCACTCAGATGAACCCCATTACCCTGCCCACTTATCCATCCTTCCATCCATCCATCCACCATTTCATTCAGCAAATATTTATTGAATACATCTGCTATGTGCCCACCATTCTGCCAGGTAACAGTGGGAACAAAACCAGACACAGTCCTTGCTGTCCAGAGCTGGCAGACTTGGGGAGCAGATAAAGAGATCACGTATTAACACACCAACTCATGGGTATTTACAAGTAGACATCAGTGCTCTGGATAAAAGGGACACAGCTCTATGTGTCACAGCTTATGAGCCAGGGCTGTCAACCAGGTCTCTGTGTCCCATTTCCCAACCCTGACCCAGACCCTCAACCCCCATGTGATGCAATTTCCTAAGCCTAATAGTTGCTGGGGGCTTCCACCAAATTCCCAATGTAATGTCCAAAGCATCTTCCTAACCTGCCAATTTCCTGAGGTGGACAGCGTGTCAGGTGTGGCCAGTTCTAGTTGTGCAACCAGGACAATGAAGGCAAGAGGTTCTTTTTGCTTTTACTGCCCCCCAAACCTTCCCTGCTTATTTGATTATAGATAGCATTATTTTCCTTCATCTTCAGCAACAGTTGAAGCCTTTTGGGGAGCATGGATCTCTTTGAGAGACTGACAAAAATTAAGAACATTTTTTGAGAAAAAAATGCCTCCCTGGATTTCTGAGCTAGCCAATACTCAAAAGTAGCCCCAGATTTGCATCTCAGATTTGGGAGATACTTTTTAAAGCTAAGTGGATTATAATGGCTGAGTAGACAGATGATACCCCCAGAAGTTCACTTCCTATTGAGATGTGGGTGCTTCATCTTCCTCGCCCCAGCAGAATTTACTTGTATCTCATTACTCTCTTTCATCTTGAGCAGTGAGTGAAGCCTTTTTTGGCCATGGCTGTCTTTGAGAGATTGACAAACGCTGAAGACCTCCTTTGAGAAAAATGCACATACTTTGAATAATTTGCATGTAATCTCAAGGGGTTTATACTCCTCCTGTAGCTCATCCATGGGTCCCAGGTGAAGAACTTCTATCCTGAAAGGTTCCCTTTCTTAGTCTTTATGGTTTGTACTGCCTTTTGGCATGACCTCTGAATGCTTAGGTATTATTCATGTTCCAGCAGCTGGTCAGCATCTGGGGGAGTCCATGGTTTTCCCAGGAGGGGTTTCTAAGATGCCATTCAGAATGCCAGAGAGCAGCCCTAGAGATGGAGATACCTGGTACTCCTCTAGGTTCCACGAGCTGGAGGTCCAAAGAACACAGGTGGTCAGCCTCATGGCTCCCAACAATAACTGCGCCTTCCTCTGCACACCCACTGCTCTTGAGTGAGGCACCTAAGGCTCATCTCAATAATTCTCAGCAGGAAATCTAAGTGTGTAGTGCAGGGAAAACAAGCATGAGATACATGTACAACTTCTCCCAACCCAGCGTCCATGACAGACGTTGCTAATCAATCAGAGTTTTCTTTCCCATTGGGCCCAGATAATGGTCTTATAATCTTTTCAAATAACAATTTTGGTAGACACCAGCAATCCATCAGAGTTGGCATGTAGGATGTCATGTATTTACCGTCCTGGATGCGGGGGTTGGGGGAATACGGGCTGGGCACTTGGGCTCTAGGCCCACCTCTTGCCAGTCTAGGGTCTCAGACCCCACATCCCAGCTGGCTTAGAGCTTCAGGCCTCTGTTGGTCTTGCAGAATCCTCAGACATCATCATCTGGTTGGCCAACCTACCCTGGGGCTGACCCAGAGTCTCTTTCTGTATTCCCCTGAATTAATTTACCCATTCCCCAGCTAAGATGTCTTAAGGCATTTTAAAAAAATTCAGTAAGGGGATGCCTGGGTGGCTCAGTTGTTAAGCATCTGCCTTCAGCTCAGGTCATGATCTCAGGGTCATGGGATCGAGCCCCGCATCGGGGCTCCCTGCTCGGCGGGAAGCCTGCTTCTCCCTCTCCCACTCCCCCTGCTTGTGTTCCCTCTCTCGCTGTGTGTCTCTCTCTCTGTCAAATAAAATCTTTTAAGACAAATCAGTAAGGGACGGCGGAGCAAGACGGCGGAGGAGTAGGAGACCTGGATTTCGTCTGGTCTCAGGAGTTCAGCTGAATAGGGATCAAACCATTCTGAACACCTACGAACTCAACAGGAGACTGAAGAAGAGAGTAGCAACAACTCTCTGAACAGAGAAGCGACCACTTACTGGAAGGTAGGACGTGCGGAGAAGTGAATCCGAGGCGATATTCGGGAGGATAGACGGCGGGGGAGGGGGCCTCCGTTGGCCGCTTCTGGCAAGTGCTAGAGCCGCGGAGCACAAAATTGGAACTTTGAGAAGTCGGCTCCGCTGAGGGACGTTGCTCCAGTGGCTAAGCGGGGGGTGGAACCCTTGTGGGACAGTGTGGTCTCAGGACCCTCGGGGTGACAGAAAGACTGGGGGTGCCTGAGTGCGGCAGAGCTCCCAGGTATCGGAGCGGGGAAGCCGGCTACAGAGACAGAGCCGAGGCGCGGGCTCTCAGCTCGGGGTTGCCATAAACTGTGATCCGTGGCCCAGTCGGGCCACTGCTCCTCCAGCAGGGACCCAACAAGCGGCAGAGCCGGGGAGACTCCCCTTCCTCCCCGGGGAGGAGCGGCGCGGGAGCGCACCGCAGGGATCTGCTGGGTTTGGAGACTCCGCGCGGGGTCGGGTGCCAGAGACAGAAACGTTCACAGGCCGGGTGAGCACGGAGTGCGGCCGGAGACCAGGGAGATGGGAGTGACTGACTGCTTTTCTCTGGGGGCGCACTGAGGAGCAGGGCCCCGAGTTCTCAGCTCCTCCGGGTGGAGATTGGGAGGCCACCATTTTCACCCTGGTCCTCCAAAGCTGTACCGAGAGCTTGCAGGGAACAAAAGCTCCTGAGAGCAAACCCCAGCAGCTTGCTTAGCCCGGACCAACAAGGGTGGGGCAATTCCGCCTCCGGCAAAGACATTTGGGAACCACGGCAACAGGCCCCTCCCCCAGAAGATCAGCACGAACAGCCAGCAAGCCAAGACCAAGTTTACCGATCAAGGAGAACGGGAGAACTCCAGCGCTAGGGGAATACTGCACATAGAATTCATGGCTTTTTTTTACCATGATTCATTAGTTTTTCAAAGTTAATTTTTTTAACTGTTTTTTTTTTTTAATTTTTCTTTTTCCCTTTTTCAACCAACATCTTATCAATCCCTTTTTTAAAAAAAACATTTTTTATTTTTCATTTTTAGAGTCATATTTTATCCCTTCATAGTAGTTACCCTTATTTTGGGCATATATATATAAGTTGTTCTCTCTTTAAAATTTTGAGATACAGTTTCTTCTAACAGATCAAAATATACCCTAAATCACTAGTGTATGGCTTTGTTCTAGTCTCCTGCCTGATCACATTCTCTCCCTTTTTTTTTCTTTTTTTTTTAAATCTTCTTCTTTCTTTTTTCAAACAACTTCTTATCAATTCCTTTTATAAAATCTTTTATAATTTTCATCTTTACAGTCATCTTCCATCCCTTCATTGTATCAACCCTTATTTTGTACATATATAGGTCTTTCTTCCTTTAAAATTTTAGGAGGGACTTTTTTCTAACAGACCAAAATACGCCCAAGATCTAGTGTGTGGCACTGATCTATGTACCAGCCTGATCATATTTGATCATATTCTGTTTTTTTTTGTATTGTTCTGTTTTTGTTTTTATCTTTTTCTTTTTTTTTCTTTCTTTTCTCTTTCTTTTTTCTTTCTTTCCCTTTCTTTTCCCCTGGTTTCGGGTCTTTTCTGATTTGTATAGAGTATATTTGCTGGGGACATTGTTAAGCTGTTAGCATTTTGTTCTCTCATTCATCTATTCTCCTCTGGACAAAATGACAAGACGAAAAAAATCACCTCAGCAAAAAGAACAAGAGGTAGTACCGTCAGCCAGAGACCTACTCAATATGGACATTAGTACGATGTCGGACCTAGAGTTCAGAATCATGACGTTAAAGATACTAGCTGGGCTTGAAAAAAGCGTGGAAGTTATTAGAGAAACCCTTTCTGGAGAAATAAAAGAACTAAAATCTAACCAAGTCGAAATCAAAAAGGCTATTAATGAGGTGCAATCAAAAATGGGGGCACTAACTGCTAGGATAAATGAGGCAGAAGAGAGAATCAGCGATATAGAAGACCAAATGATAGAAAATAAAGAGGCTGAGAAAAAGAGAGAGAAACAACTACAGGATCACAAGGGCAGAATTCGAGAGATAAGTGATACAATAAGATGAAACAACATTAGAATAATTGGGATCCTAGAAGAAGACGAGAGAGAGGGGCAGAAGGTATATTGGAGCAAATAATAGCAGAGAACTTCCCTAATGTAAGGAAGGAAACAGGCATCAAAATCCAGGAGGCACAGAGAACCCCTCTCAAAATCAATAAAAATAGGTCAACACCCCGACATCTAGTAGTAAAACTTATGAGTCTCAGAGACAAAGAGAAAATCCTGAAAGCAGCTCGGGAGAAGAGATATGTAACCTACAATGGTAGAAACATTAGATTGGCAACAGACCTATCCATAGAGACCTGGCAGGCCAGAAAGGACTGGCATGATATCTTCAGAGCACTAAACGAGAACAATATGCAGCCAAGAATACTATATCCAGCAAGGCTCTCATTGAAAATTGAAGGAGAGATAAAAAGCTTCCAGGACAAACAAAAACTAAAGGAATTTGCAAACACGAAACCAGCCCTCCAAGAAATATTGAAAGGGGTCCTCTAAGCAAAGAGAGAGCCTAAAAGCAGCATAGATCAAGGAAACTAGGAGCTGGTTCTTTGAAAGAATTAACAAGATTGATAAACCCCTGGCCAGACTGATCAAAAAGAAAAGAGAAATGACCCAAATCAACAAAATCATGAATGAAAGAGGAGAGATCACAACCAACACCAAATGTCTGATAGAATTCCCCTGGGAAGCCATCTGGCCCTGGGCTTTTGTTTGTTGGGAGATCACAGACAATATATGGTAACAGTCACCTTACAGGCAATACAATGGCACTAAATTCATACCTTTCAGTAGTTACCCTGAATGTAAATGGGCTAAATGCCCCAATCAAAAGACACAGGCTATCAGATTGGATTAAAAAACAAGACCCATCAATATGCTGTCTGCAAGAGACTCATTTTAGACCCAAAGACACCCCCAGATTAAAAGTGAGGGGGTGGAAAACCATTTACCATGCTACTGAACACCAAAAGAAAGCTGGGGTGGCAACCCTTATATCAGACAAATTAGATTTTAAAACAAAGACTGTAATAAGAGATGAAGAAGGACACTATATCCTACTTAAAGGGTCTATCCAACAAGAAGATCTAACAAGTGTAACTATCTATGCCCCTAATATGGGAGCAGCCAATTATATAAGGCAATTAATAACAAAAGCAAAGAAACACATTGACAACAATACAATAATAGTGGGGACTTTAACACCCCCCTGACTGAAATGGACAGATCATCTAAGCAAAAGATCAAGAAGGAAATAAAGACTTTAAATGACACACTGGACCAAATGGACTTCACAGACATATTCAGAACATTCCATCCCACAGCAACGGAATACACATTCTTCTCTAGTGCCCATGGAACATTCTCCAGAATTGATCACATCCTAGGTCACAAATCAGGTCTCAACCAGTACCAAAAGATTGGGATCATTCCCTGCATATTTTCAGACCACAATGCTTTGAAACTAGAACTCAATCACAAGAGGAAAGTCGGAAAGAACTCAAATACATGGAGGCTAAAGAGCATCCTACTAAAGAATGAATGGGTCAACCAGGAAATTAAAGAAGAATTAAAAAAATTCATGGAAACCAATGAAAATGAAAACACAACTGTTCAAAATCTTTGGGATACAGCAAAGGCAGTCCTGAGAGGAAAGCATATAGCAATACAAGCCTTTCTCAAGAAACAAGAAAGGTCTCAAATACACAACCTAACCCTACACCTAAAGGAGCTGGAGAAAGAACAGCAAAGGAAGCCTAAACCCAGCAGGAGAAGAGAAATAATAAAGATCAGAGCAGAAATCAATGAACTAGAAACCAAAAGAACAGTAGAACAGATCAACGAAACTAGGAGCTGGTTCTTTGAAAGAATTAACAAGATTGATAAACCCCTGGCCAGACTGATCAAAAAGAAAAGAGAAATGACCCAAATCAACAAAATCATGAATGAAAGAGGAGAGATCACAACCAACACCAAAGAAATACAAACAGTTATAAGAACATATTACGAGCAACTCTATGCCAGCAAATTAGATAACCTGGAAGAAATGGGTGCATTCCTAGAGATGTATCAACTACCAAAATTGAACCAGGAAGACATAGAAAACCTGAACAGACCTATAACCACTAAGGATTTGAAGCAGTCATCAAAATCTCCCAACAAACAAAAGCCCAGGGCCAGATGGCTTCCCAGGGGAATTCTATCAGACATTTAAAGAAGAATTAATACCTATTCTCCTGAAACTGTTCCAAAAAATAGAAATGGAAGGAAAACTTCCCAACTCATTTTATGAGGCCACCATTACCTTGATCCCAAAACCAGACAAAGACCCCATCAAAAAGGAGAATGACAGACCAATATCCTTGATGAACATGGATGCAAAAATTCTCACCAAAATACTAGCCAATAGGATCCAACGGTACATTAAAAGGATTATTCACCATGACCAAGTGGGATTTATCCCTGGGCTGCAAGGCTGGTTCAACATCCGCAAATCAATCAACGTGATACAATACCTAACAAAAGAAAGAACAAGAATCATATGATCCTCTCAATAGATGCAGAAAAAGCATTTCACAAAGTACAGCATCCTTTCTTGATCAAAACTCTTCAGAGTAGAGGGATAGAGGGTACATACCTCAATATCATAAAAGGCATCTATGAAAAACCTGCAGCGAATATCATTCTCAATGGGGAAAAGCCAAGGTTAGGAACACGGCAGGGATGTCCACTATCACCGCTGCTATTCAACATAGTATTAGAAGTCCTAGCCACAGCACTCAGACAACAAAAAGAAATCAAAGGCATCCAAATTGGCAAAGAGGAAGTCAAACTCTCACTCTTTGCAGATGATATGATACTGTATGTGGAAAACCCAAAGACTCCACCCCAAAACTGCTAGAACTCATACAGGAATTCAGTAAAGTAGCAGGATGTAAAATCAATGCACAGAAATCAGTGGCATTCCTATACACCAACAACAAGACAGAAGAGAGACAAATCAAGGAGTCGATCCCATTTACAACTGCACCCAAAACCATAAGATACCTAGGAATGAATTTAACGAAAGAGGCAAAGGATCTGTACTCAGAAAACTATAAAATACTCAGGAAAGAAATTGAAGAAGACACAAAGAAATGGAAAAACGTTCCATGCTCATGGATTGGAAGAACCAACATTGTGAAGATGTCAATGCTACCTAGAGCAATCTACACATTCAATGCAATCTCCATCAAAATACCATCCACTTTTTTCAAAGAAATGGAACAAATAATCCTAAAATTTGTATGGAACCAGAAGAGACCCCGAATAGCCAGAGGAATATTGAAAAAGAAAAGCAAAGCTGGCGGCATCACAATTCCGGACTTCCAGCTCTGTTACAAAGCTGTCATCATCAAGACAGTATGGTACTGGCACAAAAACAGACACATAGATCAATGGAACAGAATCGAGAGCCCAGAAATGGACCCTCAACTCTATGGCCAGCTCATCTTTGACAAAGCAGGAAAGAATGTCCAATGGCAAAAAGACAGTCTCTTCAACAAATGGTGTTGGGAAAATTGGACAGCCACATGCAGAAGAATGAAACTGGACCATTTCCTTACATCACACACAAAAATAGACTCCAAATGGTTGAAAGACCTACACGTGAGACAGGAGTCCATCAAAATCCTAAAGGAGAACACAGGCAGCAACCTCTTCGACCTCAGCCGCAGCAACTTCTTCCTAGAAACATCGCCAAAGGCAAGGGAAGCCAGGGCAAAAATGAACTATTGGGATTTCATCAAGATAAAAAGCTTTTGCACAGCAAAAGAAACAGTCCACAAAACCAAAAGACAACCGACAGAATGGGAGAAAATATTTGCAAATGACATATCAGATAAAGGGCTAGTATCCAAAATCTATAAAGAACCTATCAAACTCAGCACCCAAAGAACAAATAATCCAATCAAGAAATGGGCAGAAGGCATGAACAGACATTCTTCCAAAGAAGACATCCAAATGGCTAACAGACACATGAAAAAGTGCTCAACATCGCTCGGCATCAGGGAAATCCAAATCAAAACTTCAGTGAGATACCACCTCATACCAGTCAGAATGGCTAAAATTAACAAGTCAGGAAACGACAGATGCTGGCGGGGATGTGGAGAAAGGGGAACCCTCCTACACTGTTGGTGGGAATGCAAGCTGGTGCAGCCACTCTGGAAAACAGTATGGAGGTTCCTCAAACAGTTGAAAATAGAGCTACCATACGATCCAGCAATTGCACTACTGGGTATTTACCACAAAGATACAAATGTAGGGACCCGAAGGGGTATGTGCACCCCAATGTTTATAGCAGCAATGTCCACAATAGCCAAACTGTGGAAAGAGCCAAGATGTCCATCGACAGATGAATGGATAAAGAAGAAGTGGTATATATACACAATGGAATATTATGCAGCCATCAAAAGGAATGAGATCTTGCCATTTGCAAGGACGTGGATGGAACTGGAGGGTGTTATGCTGAGTGAAATAAGTCAATCAGAGAAAGACATGTATCATATGACCTCACTGATATGAGGAATTCTTAATCTCAGGAAAGAAACTGAGTGTTGCTGGAGTGATGGGGGGTGGGAGGGATGGGGTGGCTGGGTGATAGACAGTGGGGAGGGTATGTGCTATGGTGAGCGCTGTGAATTGTGCAAGACTGTTGAATCACAGATCTGTACTTCTGAAACAAATAATGCAACATATGTTAAGAAAAAAGAAAAAGAAGAAGATAGCAGGAGGGGAAGAATGAAGGGGAGTAAGTCGGAGGGGGAGATGAACCATGAGAGATGATGGACTCTGAAAAACAAACTGAGGGTTCTAGAGGGGGGGAGGTTAGGGGGATGGGTTAGCCTGGTGATGGGTATTAAAGAGGGCACATTCTGTGTGGAGTACTGGGTGTTATGCACAAACAATGAATCATGGAACACTACATCAAAAACTAATGATGTAATATATGGTGATTAACATAACAATAAAAAAATTAAAAAAAAGAAAAATCAGTAAGGATGAAAATTTATATGTTTTATTAATGGTTGACTATCAACTTCATGCCCCACAGTCAAAAGCTAGCCTTTTGTTTGTTTATATTAAAAAAATATAAAAATTTCTATGTCCATTTTATATCAACTGCATTTTTTTTCCTTTCTGACCCCCTCTACCCCCTGTCTTTGGCAACCACCAATCTGTTCTCTGTCTCTATGAGCTTGGTTTTTGTTTTGTTTTTGATTTTTAGATTCCACATATAGGTGAGATAATATAATATTTGTCTTTCTCTGACTTATTTCACTTAGCATAATGCCCTCTAGTTCCATCCAGGTTGTTGCAAATGACAAGATTTCATTGCTTATTATGGCTGAGTAACATTCTACTGTGCATATGTACCATAATTTCTTTGTCCGTTCATTCATCAGTGGACACTCAGGTTGCTTCCATATCTTGGCTGTTGTAAAAAATGCTGCAGTGAACCTGGGAGTATGTGTATCTCTCTGAGTTAAGTGTTTTCATTTTCTTTGTATAAATACCCAAAAGTGGAATTACTGGATCATATGGTAGTTTTATTTTTAATTTTTTGAGGAACCTCCATACTGTTTTCCATAATGGTTGCACCAGTTTGCATCCCCACCAACAGGGCATGAGGGTTCACTTTTCTCCACTTCCTCACCAACACTTATTATTTCTTGTCTTTTTAGCAATAGCCAAGTGTGAAGTGATATCTCACGGAGGTTTTGACTTACATTTCCCTGATGAGGAATGATGTTGGGCATCTTTTCATGTGTCTGTTGGCCATCTGTGTGTCTTCTTTGGAAAAATGTCTATTTAGATCTTCTGCCCATTTTTAATGGGATTATTTGTTTTTTTGCTGTTGAGTTGTTCAGCATCCTTTGTTCCCCGCCACCCACCCCAGCCCCACGCCAGAAACCTCAGGTTGAACATTTCATTGCCTCTCTCTAGAAGTGTCAAGAATGTCCACGTTCTTACAACTCCTGTAATCCATGCTCCATGCCTCTTCAAGCATACATGTATCATATCGTCTCCTTTTTGAAATCCTTCGGCTCTTTAAAAGAGGAAATACAGTTTTTTTTTTTTTTTTTTTTTTAAGTAGGCTCCATGCCCAGTGTGGGGCTTGACTTCATGACCCTGAGATCAAGAGTCGCATGCTCCACTGACTGAGCCAGCCAGGAGCCCCCTTCCCCCTCCTTTTTTTTTTTTTTTTGGAAATCCGCATTTTTAACCATTGCGTATACAGCCATTTACAGCCTGGCTCCAGCTTCTTTTCCAGTTTCACTCCTCACCATTCCCTGGTGCTTTGACAAATTCTTACAAGGCATCTTATCTTGATACTCTGGGCTTTCGAGAACATCCTCATTCTAGCTCATGCTGTTCTTTCTGTTTGGAATGCTTCCCCATGCCCACCCCAGCTCTTTTCTCTGCCTGCTGAACTCCTGCTCTTCTTTCAAGACCCTTCTTAAATGCTGTATGTATTGATGCATGTATTCATGCATGCTGCATGTCTGCTCCGTGAAACCCTCTCTGTTCCACACTGGGTTTATGTTTCCATTGCCCCCTCCCTACTGAGCTCACTGTGCATATCTCTATCCTGGGACATTTTACTCTGTCTAATAATTGCTTGTTTACATGTGGGATAGTGTCAGATACACCCCTGTGTGCTGGCACCCAACCCAAGACAAGACACAGAGCAGAGACCTTGTTGACATGCACTGCATGTGACTTGCAGTGGGCGGAGACCCCCAACCTTCTCTTCCTGTGCCCCAAGGCAGCATTTGCTCTATCACCCCATCTAGCCAAGGGAAAGCAGCCTTCGTCTTTTAAATGATGGCTTTCCTCCTCGCAGAAAGGGCATCTCATTGAAATTCACCAGGAAAGGGCAGTTTCTGACATGAGTCTCTTGGCTGGTCATAGATACAGCTGCCAACACCGGCGCTCCTGGAGGCAGAAGGGTTTTTGATCATGAACTGCAAGCATACCTTTTACCACGAAATTTAGACCCCTGGGGAAAAACGGACTTTTCCCTTTCTCCACTGGCCTCTCTCAGGCCCTCCTGGCTCCTCCCCGCACTTTTTTTTTTTTTTTTTTTTGGTTCATGTGGCTGGGGAAGTGAGGGGGCTGGTGGTGAAATTGGGGGTGTGGGAGAAGCTTGCTCGCTGTGGTTTGGGGAAGAGCTTGTTGGGTGGGAGGGGGATGGAAGCTTTCACTTAGAGCTCAGTCAGTGCAGGTGACTCTCCTCTGTATCTTTTTCACAGAAGGTTTATTTATTTATTTTAGAGAGAGAGAGAGCATGGAGGGAGGGGCAGTGGGAGAGGGAGAGAGAATCTGAAGCAGACCCTGGTGCTGAGCGAGGACCCCAACGTGGGGCTCGATCTCATGACCCTGAGATCACGACCTGAGCCAAAGCCAAAAGTTGGATGCTCAACTGACTGAGACACCCAGACACTCCTCTCATCCGTATCATTTGATAAACATGGATGATGGGCTCCTCAATGAGCCTAAGGTGATTCAGAGGCTCAAGGCAAGATGGTGGCCCTGGAAATAACAATAAAAATAACATTAGTAAGAAAAATATATCACCATGTAGCCCTGACTCTGTGCTAGGCACTGCTCTAAGTGCTTTTCATGTATTAGCTTCTTTTTTTTCCCAAAATTTTATTTATTTGAGAGAGAGAGAGAGAGAGAGAAAGCACATGAGAGGGGGGAGGGTCAGAGGGAGAAGTAGACTCCCCGCCGAGCAGGGAGCCCGATGAGGGACTCGATCCAGGGACTCCAGGATCATGACCTGAGCCGAAGGCAGTTGCTTAGCCAACTGAGCCACCCAGGCACCCTCATGTATTAGCTTCTTTAGATTCTTAGCACAACCTTTGTGGTGGGTTTTATTATTATCCCCATTTTACAGATGAGAAAATAGAGGCCACAGAGAGATTATTACCTCATGCTGTTTTCTGGGTAAATGGGGACACTAAGGCTGGCCCAGACACCACTGGAAGGAGGTCATGGATGAGACTGTATTATGAGTATAAGAAGAAGAGGAGCATTGGAAATTCCAAGGACATTCTGGCTGTAGCCTTGAGAGAATTATTTTACTTCTCCAAACTTATTCTTTCTTATCTAAACAGTAGGATAATTATATCCTATTGGAAGCTTCAGTGCAAGGATCAGGTGAACTCATATAAGTAAAATGCCTAACTTATGATAGATAATCAAGAAACAGAAGCTGTCATTATTAATTACCCAATTGCTCCCTCCTTTGTGCTCTTTCTGTTTCAGATGCTTCCCTTCCAGAGCCTTATCAGACTTTTTGATGATCTTATCATATATCTGTCTTGCTGCTGTACTCTGAGCCCCTCAAAGGCAATAGCCAGTTCTTATCCACTTCTGAGCTCTTTAGCTGACAGATGGGAGGTTCCATATGAGGGGTTGAAAGGAAGCTGTTTGCCCAAGTGGACAAGCTAATCAGTGCAAGAGCCCAGGTCCCTCCCCAAGATGCTGTGCAGACTTGTATGATCAGTGATCCGTGGTCAGGGAGGTGGGTGGTGGAAGACCCCATCCAGGGCCTGTGACTGCCTGTGTGGGAAGTTGCAGGTTGCTGGGGCATGTAAGAGGGAAAATGGGGATGAGAGTCAATGAGCTGTCCTGGGCCTGAGCTCACAGGCTCAGCACGGAGGGTGCTTATAGAAGATGGACAAAACAGGGCCCAGTGAGCAGTGAGATGTGAGGGTTCACGAAAAGGAAGGAGTCCAGCTTAACTTCTAGGTTACCTTGGAATACAGGAGGGATATGAGAATATGTGGTTAGGAGGGGAAGATCATGAATTCGATTCTGGAAATGCTCAAGGAGAGGAGTTCATAGGACGGGTCTCTAGCAGGCATTTGCCTGTAAGGAGTTGTGGGCAGGGTGCTGATATCTGCCACAACCTATGATCCTATGACATGGTTGTTCACTGAACTGGCAAAGTATAGCTCTAGAGTTGGATTGTAGGACTTGAATCCTGGCTCTATGGTAACTTGCTAGCTGTGTGTGACTTTGGGCATGTTACTTAACCTCTCTGGGTCTCAGTTTCATTTTCTGTAAAAATTTTCTGAAAAAAATTCCTTTTCTGTAAAAGGAGGATGATTGGAAATTACCTCCTAGCATGTTGTTGTAAAGGTCAAATGAAATAAAATAAATCAATGAAGGAACATAGTAAGAGCTCAGTAAATGATGCTCAGTATTATTAGCTGTTCCTGCTGCCAGAATGCTGACCACCCCCCCCCCTTGTCTTGGCACCTTCCTACCTATTTCAGCCTTGCCCATCCCACCAGTACTAGATACTCAGCTACTCATCACAGGTACTCTAAACCTCTCCATTCTTCAGAGACCCTTGTTCCTTAAGCATCCCCTTCAACCCTTTAGGTAACTGACCAAGGAGAAGCAGAGAGTTGTCACTTGTGTTCCTCTCACTGGAGGAGGAACTCCTGTGTTTCTCCTCCGCACTGAGTTTTAATTGTATCTTCAGTGCCTTGACCCATGGGTGTGACTAATGGTGGGAATGTTTTTGACAGGATGATAGGGTTAGGGCAGTTGTTTTTGGGGCAGAGAGATTTTTCTGGTGCTGGTCAGACCAACACATTCAGAAATCGTCTACTGTGTCTTCATGTATGAATATTGGTAATGAATATAAAGCTCAGACTGAGAGGGAATCTGGAAGTTCTCACTTGGGATTAAGTGGGGTTGGGGCACTTCATGCCCTTTTGATTGGGAGGTCTTCTGGCAAACTCTGCAGTCCTCTCAGTAGGACCAGGATGCTCTGGGATTATTCCATCTCTCCCTCTGTTCTACTCCCAGCTTCCAGGAAGGCAGGGAAGTACTGGACAACTGCCTGATGTATAACACATGTCCAAAATGTGGAAGGGAGGGAGGAGAAAGCTATTAACCAAGGATTGGGAAGCCCATGTTTAAGTCCTGCCCCTACCTTTACCAGGTATGTGGTCTTAGACAAGTAACTTCCTTTCTCTGAGTCTCAGTTGCCTATGAATGGAGTGGTTATACCTGAATCCTTTAGCAGACCAAATATTTAGACCAGTATGTTCCCTTGGCTGCTGCAGAAATTGAAGCCCAGACTGCAAAGGGGCTTGCTCGAAGTCATGAAGCCAGAGTTTGGCTGCAAAACCAAGTCATGTTGTAGCGCTTAGTCAAGTGTTGCAAGAGGGTAAGGGATGGTGTCATATTGGTATGGGACAGATCTAATTTACTTGCTTAGGCTCTCAGACCCATGGAAGGGAAGGAGACCCCCCCTCTGCTGAATCATTTACTGCTACACTTTCAAAGCCAGTGGGGATTCTCAGAGGAAGCTGTAAGGCCCAGAGACTTTGACAGTGTATATGTGCCTCAGGGTTCGTCACAAAGCTCTGGTCACACACAAGGTGCAGGCTGTCTTTGAAGCTCTTCCCAGTGACTCTGCAAAGTTTTAGGTCTCAACTCAGCTACAAAATGAATGAACTGCTCATCTCACCAGCACAGAGCACATTTGGGCCAAATTTCTTGCTCAGTTTTATGGGGCCAATACATCTGCAGAATCACCCGTCACCCTGCAGATGGAATGCATTATTTTGGAAAACTTTCTTTTCCCTTTTCCCCCCAAAACTTTTATTCCCTGGCGGAAATGGTTTATCAACGTCTTTAAAAAACCGCTCAGATCTTCTTGGCAACCCCTGATACCATAAAAGAGTGGCAGTACGAATGCAAATGAATTGGAGGGCATTAGAAAAACCCTCTTGCTTCGGCAGCTGAAGTGGAGAAGGGCCGGATGATGGATAACACGTGGCTTTCCGCTGAGCGATTTTGCTCTTTTTACGGCTGCCAATGGCTGATGTATTTCATCTTTTGTTTCCTTTACTGCCGCTTAAGCAAGCACCCTCAGGTTGGGGGTATGTCCCTGGGCACCCACTTCATCTTGCCCCCCGGGATGGCTTCAGCCAGCTGTTTTGCACTTACTGCCTGATTCAGGGAAGGCATGGGATGGCCCAGCTGGATGGGGCCCCGGGGGAGTGCCCCTCCTATAATTGCTGAGCTCAGGAGCAGAGACTGCTGAGGAGGTGGAAATCCTCCCCACGCCACTTTCTATTCCATCCGTGTTTATTGAGGCCCGCTGCATGCCCAACACTCTGCCAGGCACAGGGAGGACACCATGAAGTGGAGGACACAGTCCAGACTTCAATGATCTTTCCCCCATGTTGGGAGGGAACTCACCCCCAAACAGCTACACACACGTACATGCACATGGCTAAGGCTTGCAAGACGTCCTGCACCCACTCTTATCCACGTGTGTTTCGGTACATGCTCACACTCACCTACACCTCAGCACAAATGTATATGGACACAGTCACCCACACAGATGCAAGCGTACACACCTGGGTGTGCCCAGAAACACACAACCAAGCCCCACCAACTCTCAAACCCACGGGCACCTGCAAACATGCACACACAGACACAAAAGCATTCTCCTGTACACCCACACATGAGGAAGTTAAAAGATAATACAGAACCATGTATGATCTGAAGCCACAACGAGAGGGGAGATGAGCGAGGATTCAGGGGATGTCACAGAGGAAATAAAGCTGATGTAGGAAGTTTGCCTTTGAGACTCAGCTCGGTCTCCTAATATCTATGTGACCTTGCTCAGTCTCAACCTCTCTGAGCCTCAGCTTCCTTATTTGATTTTTTTTTTAATTTTAGAGAGACAGAGTATGTGTGAGCTGTGGGAGGGGCAGAGGAAGAGAATCTCAAGCAGACTCCCTGCTGAACACGGAGCCCAACGCAGAGCTAGATCTCATGACCCTGAGATCATGCATGACCTGAACCAAAACCAAGAGTCAAACGCTTAACTGTCTGAGCCACCCAAGGGGCCTGCAACTTCCTTATTTGACATGAGGCCCCTCCAGATACCAGAGCCTATGATTTTGTGAAATCAGAAGTTCAGAAGTCAATGTGAGCTGATGTAATAATAGTTATAGTAATACCAATAATAGCTAATTATATTGAGCACTTACTGTGTGCTCTGCCCTGTGTTAAGCACTCGATATACATTATCTCTTTTAATCTCCACAGTAATCCTAAAAGATGAGTACAGTTATTAGCTGTGTCTTACAAGTGTAGAAACCATAGTTCAGAGAGGTGAGGTTACAAGCCCAGGGTCACACAGCAAATAGTAGTAGAGTTGGTATTGGAACCCCCGCAGGTTGGCTCCAGGGCCCACACTTCTGGCTACACTGACAATGAGCTGAGTTGGAATGATGCTGGGAGATGAAGGATATACATTCCTTGCCCTTGAGGCTTCGGTTCAGTGGGGCGGACAATTGGCATGAAGTGTTGCTTGATGCTGGGGACCTTGGGTTCCTGGAGACCCACCTCTGAGTGCTTGGGACAGCTCTCACGGGTGACTCCTGTGGGCCAGGGCAGCTCATCCTGGCCCTGGGGCTGTGCCCCTGGATAGGGTTTCTCTGGCTTGGGCGGGGACTGTGTCTCCAGATAATGAGCTTCCAGTCAAGTTCAAGAGGCCAGAACTCTTCTAGGAGTGTGTTGTGCCTGTCTTTGTGTCTCGGGTAAGGACACCCAGTGAGGTCCTCTGGCTTGGGCTGGGACCTCTGTAGCTCATTATGATAGGTTTGAGCAAATTAGGATAAGAGCTTCCCTCCAGAGGATTGCAGCACTGTGCCAGGGCATGGCATGGAGTGTGGGCTGGGTTTTGGTCCCCTCCTCATCTCTATATGTGGTGGCCCTGGCAGGGTCATAGGGAGGGAGAAGGTGCAGGCTGGGGAGATCAGAGGTCTTCACAGGGCTCCTTCCTGCAATGGGAGAAGGAAGGTGTAGGACCTTCGGTTGGTCTCTCAGGAGAGGGAGTAGGGTGACCCTGGGGTGGGGTGTAGACATGGAGGAAGGGGCTAGAAGGAGCTGCCAAACCACAATAAAAGCTTCCCAACAAAAATTGCTTGTCCAGATCACACACCCTGGGGTGAGTGGCAGGGGTGAAATTTGCATGCGGGTCTGTCTGACTCCAAAGGTTGGACACCAAACCATTGCACTCTGCTGTGTCCCCAGATCTGCTCTGAGGCCCTACTGTGTGCTCGCGGGACAGGGTGAGGCTGTAGGACAGAGGAAGTCAGAGGGTACCAAGACAGCTGCTGATACGAACAATGCAGCATCAGCAACACACATGCACACACGCAGAGTGAAGTGGGCAGGTTTGCTGACAGCACTTCGCAGATACACACTTTTCCCTTGGGCCTGACCTTCAGTTTTGCCTTCCTTGTGCTCTTGGCCTCCATTTAGTCCAGCTTAGGGCTGTGCCCTCCATGATGGCAGGGACCTGTGTCTCAGGGCCTCAGGCACAGCCTGGCACTGGGAGCCATGTAGGGTCCCACCCTGGGCTCTGTAGGGTCCCCTTGAACCCCCCACCTCCCCTGTAAATCCGCACAACTCCAGCCTGTCTCTGCTCTCCCTGGCCCATGGCATCCTTATTTTCAAGGCCAGATGGTCTAGGTCAAACCTGAGGGTCTTCCAGAATCCCTTCCCCTCTCTTTCCATAGAAATCTCTTGCTCTCTGAAGGCCTAGGTTCTCTTTGACTGTTATAGGTCTTAATGAGGACCAACCACGTGCCATGAGGACCCGAGACAGAGGACCCCCCTCTCTTCCCTGAGCCACATGGATAAAGTTGTTCCATCCACCCTGGTGCTGGAGTGGGGACCCTCAGGGAAGGAAGGTATGGCTATGGTTGGGCCTCCTGCCTTGATCTTGGGGGAACAGCCAGGTGCTCCCTGAACAGACTCCGGGTGCTGGGGTCTGACCCCAGGGAGCAGCCGAGTCCTGCTTTGCACTTGTGTGTTCAGGATAAAACCTGCCCAGACAAGGGGATACTGAAGCCAGGAGAGGGCAATGTGCTTGGCTAAGGTCAGATAGTGAGTTAGCGCCAGGACCAAAATCTGGCTCCTTCTATTCTTTTTTTTTTTTTTTAAAGATTTTATTTATTTGTTTGAGAGAGAGAATGAGAGACAGAGAGCACAAGAGGGAAGAGGGTCAGAGGGTCAGAGGGAGAAGCAGACTCCCTGCTGAGCAGGGAGCCTGATGTGGGACTCGATCCCGGGACTCCAGGATCATGACCTGAGCCGAAGGCCGTTGCTTAACCAACTGAGCCGCCTAGGCGCCCCACTATTCTTTTTTTTTTTACCGGAAAAATTACAGGTGATATGTGCTTGCAGTAATAAAGGTAACCAGTAAGGAAATAGAAAGTAAAAAGTGAAAGTTTCTCCATCCCTGTCTCTTATTCTACTTCCAGAAACAACCAATATCAAAAGTGTGCTGTGCCCTTCCTTCTCTCTGCACGTGTGCACACACACACATCTACTCATCTATATACACATACACACCTAAAACAGGAGTTATTGTTTGTTCTTGCAAAAATAGGAGTGTACTAGACTTACTGTTCTGTGATGATGATGATGATTTTGTAGCCCTTAAAGTCTGGAAGGAACAAGCACTAGACCCAGGGAGCTTATGGTCAGAGTGACATGGCATGAAACACTGGAAGTCCCTTGATCACATTTATGTGCTCAAAGAAGGCAACATGGGCTTGGGGACCCTGCAGGTGGGGACTGGATTTATAAAGTGCGGGTGGTCTTAGGGGGGTGGGGGAGCTGAGTGAACAAAGCCTTCCCCAAGCTGACAAGGGAGCTGAGCCGAAGGCCTTGTGTCAGGGAGTGGGTGGGGGGTTGGGCTGGGAGAAGGTCTTGAATGCCAAGGAGAGGCAATGGCAAGTTATACCGGGCAGTGGGGAGCCCCTGGAAGACAAAAGTGGATGTGATGCTGCTGGGGGAAGGAAGACCTGTCTCCGGTCTCCGTTGTGTGCCCATGCTCATGAGCACTCGCGGGCGCACCTGCCCTGGAGATGGGGTCTTGGGGACATGGGGTAGAGGGAGTAGGGGGCTCTGGATCTGAAAGCCGCAGGTAAGGGTGATGTCAAGATTTGTTGGCTGCCCCTGGGACACTGAATCGAGTTTCCAGGGTTCTCAAAGGGGCAAGGCCAAGACTGCTAGTGCCCTCAGCCTGCCCACATTGTCCCTCCAGCCCCTGCCTCCCACTGCCACGTCTTCTGTCCTCTGAGAGCCTCCGTCCTCACCAGCCTCATTCTCAGGTTTCCATGAGCACCCCTCAGTGGGGGGCAGAGGAGCCGCAGAAGAGCCAGAGGTTCTAGCTGCTTCAAGGCTCCCTTTTGTCGTGGCAGATGGAGCTAAGGGACAAAGGGGAGCCTTGGACACTTCCCTAATCAGTTACCGTAGAAGAGGTGGGGGGGCGAGGCAGGAGAGCTGAGAGAGCAGGGGTGCAAGGGTAAGAATTTTAAGGTTTGGAGGATGTGAGGTTCTGTAGAAAGGCAGAGAAAAGAGGACAGGGGTTTTTTTAAGAGTCTGCAGGGTTTGAACTGGGTCATGTTTACAATGCTTTGAGTGATTCAAGTAAAGATTGGAATTCCTTTTTAATTGCCTTTGGCCGCGAGGCTGTGGCTTTGAACGTAGAGCCAAGGCAAGCCCGGGCCACACGGGGCAGAGGAATTAATTTGGATTGCATAAGGAATCCTTCCCTTCCCTTCTTCACATTTTGTTCTGAAAAGGGGATGCGGGTACACCTGATGCACACATTGTTAGTGAATTAATGATGGAATTTAGGATTCATGGTGTCAGAGACCGCAGAAAACATAATCGTGTCTCGGTTGAAGGAATAGAAACCGACTCTAGCTCAGTCATAAAATGAGCTTTGCTCTAAGGAGGTTGAGTGTCTCCTGGAAGGAGGTAGCTGGTCCTCGGGAAAGGACCAGAACTGCCAGAGAGCCTTCCACCAGCATCTCTCTCGGTCTCTGCTCCTTGCTGCAAATCCTCCCATCTCTGTCTTGCTTTTTTCCTTCTCTGCAGACCAGCTTCCTCTGTTTCTCGGGTCCCCATGGCAGAGATCTCAGCTCCTGCAGCTCTGGGGGTTACATGGAACGATGCCAAGTGCCTTGGAAGGAGCTGAATGTCCCTTGGCTCCAAATCCCAGTTCTTGGAGAATGACTCTCAATGGCCCAGGCAGGGTGACATCCCCTGCCCCCCCAGTTCCCCAACACCAACTTGTGGCTGGAGGCATGGAGGGCATGGTTGCTAGAGACCCACGTGGCTGCCAGAAGCTCCCAGCTGCAGCCTGGTGGCAGGCGGCAAAGAGCAGTTTTTAGAGACAGAACCAGCTGGGCAGGCAACCCAGAAGCTGTTCTCAGCAGATATCTCTCCTTTTGAGTGCTTAATTACTATACCAATCCAAGAGTAACTATAAAAATCTGATTTTCTCTGCACTTCAAGACAGAACTAAGTCCCCTGTGTTTTATCGGCTGCTCTGAAGAGGACCCAGGAGGAAGGTGAAGAACAGAGGCTCTTTCTCTGGCTCCAGCCCTGCAGCTTCTCTCAGCTGTGGCTCACCCCACTCCGCTGGCCTGGGCCAGCTCTGCTCCCCGCTGGGAGGGATTGAAGCCGAGCACCTTTGGGCCATTTGGAGTCCTGTTCCCTTTGTCGGTGCTCCTGGGCTCTGTTCTGGCAAATGGATCCCCACTGGACCCCCAGCAAGGGAAACTACCTGGCCCTGAAGCTTGTCTGGGAACAGCTTTGCCTCTGCTGCTCCTTGCCTCTGATCAGCAAGGACACTGATCCTGGGCCCCAGGAGACCTGCCGATGCCCCCCCGCCCCATTCCCCAGCTCCTTGTAGCCCTGGTTCTGGCGCCAGGCCAGCTGCTGGCCCCGAGCGTCATGGTGCTGCTGGGGGTGATTCCTCCATGGGGCAGCCACGAGCAGGGGCACCGCCGAGGGTAACACCTCTGAAGGTTCACTGAAGCCCATCCAGAATTTTATAATCTAAAAACCAGGAAGGCAGATATTTTAATTTCAAAAGCATCATAATAATGGCCTTTAAAGGACGCTCTGTGACAGGTTTTGTTCTAAGTATTTTATATTATCCCCTTAATCCTCAGGACTACTTTAAGAAGTGGCTGTCCCTTCTAATTCAAAAAGAGGAAACTGAGGTACAGAGAATTCAAATAACTTGCCTGAGGTCAGGCTTTAACCCAGGCAGCCTGGCACCAGAGACCATGACCCTAACCACTATGCATGTTGCCTTTGTAATTCCTGTAGATTTGGTGTCATTTCCAAAAATCAAATTTTATTTTGAATTTTATAGTGGGAGAGGGGAATGGTAGCAGACTCTTCATTTTTTAGGCCTTCTGAAGATTTAATCGCACCTTGACCTTATCTGATTTGAGCTGATCTGTTGGTTTTGGTTAGAGGGGGCCAATGGGTTCCACGTTTTGCTCCAACCATCTAGAACTTTCCTGTCTGTTCTGGTACAAGGCTCTGGCTCAGGCTCCGACCCCTTTGTCTGAACCCTGGGGTTGGCTTCTACTATTTCCTGTGCGGGGCTGAGGGAGAGGGGCACTGGGGCCAGAGGGGTCCAACAGGTGGGTGGTGGTCGGTTCGTGGCGCCTGAGCCCTTCCTCCCCCCTCCTCCGCTGGAGAGACAGCTGGCTCTGGCGTGGAGGGGCAGAGCCCTTTCACAGCCTGCTTGGCCGCTCCTCCCTGGCTCTGGCGCCCTCCCGACAGCCCCAGGCTGGTGGCAGATGGCTCAGCCTCACCGTCACAGAGACTGCTCCTGGGCGGCCCCAACACATCAGAAGCAGATTGGACTTCAGGCTTTGGCTGGCGAGGGGCAGCTCGAGCAGAGCCCTGTTGCGTTTGTTTATTAAACACCTCCGGAGCCAGCTGCTCTGCCTGCCCAAGTCGGGAGGTGCTGAGGCTGGGAGAGGACCTGAGTGGGTCCTGACTGCCCCAATCCAGGAGGAGGGGGAAAATTTCCTGGGAAGCCTTTCCTGGCCTCAACTCCTCATCTGAGCAATGGGTCAGCTGAATGGGGTTCAGAGCAGTGCCTGGTAATAGTAATAAAGATCACGAAGATGGTAATAACGGCCAAAACGTACTGAATGCTGACCCATACTAACTCTTAGTGCTGAGGACTGTACATGTGTTATCCACTCAACAAATATTTACTGAGCATCTACACAGTGTCAGGCATAGCAATTCCTGTAAGCCAGCACCGTTCTAAGCTCCTTAGGTTCAATATATTATTTAACCCTTGCAACAACCCTGAAGGCAAATACTACTATTCCCACTTTACAGATGTCAAAATGTGAGACCCAGAGACGTTAATTAATTTATGCTAGGTCACACAGCTAGTAGGTGGTGGAGCCAGGATTTGAACTCAGCAGGTTGAGTTCTGGAGCTCGTGCATCTAAACCCTGCACCTTCTACCTGTGAAGAAAGCTGCCCTTGAGGATCTGATAGCTGGTATGGGAGGAGGTGTGCGTAAGACAATTATATATATTTATGTCCTTTCAGATTGTTGTGGATGCTGTGAAGGGAGTAAATATACTGGGATAGAGATGAACCTGGAGAGAGATTATTTTAGATACTGTAATCAGAGCATTTTGTTCTCACAGAACCTTGCGGAGGGTAGGTTTGCGATTTCATTTTCCAGATGAGTGTGGCGAGGCTTTGGGAGATTAAATAGGGACCCAAATTCACCATCCTCACCCCTGCATTCCTGGGCTCTTCTCTGAGGCTCCTGTGCTGTGTTTTGGGCCAGGGGAGAGGGCTTTTGGCTAATGATGAAGCTGGGGGTGGGTGGTGTTTTTTGGGTCTCTCCCAGAGGATCTGACCTTGCTCTTTGTTCTGAGGCATCGAGAGGAAATTGTACCCATCTCCGACTCCCGTGCTGTCAGCCTTCTGGGCCTGGTGCATGGTGTGTGCACTCGCGCGTGTGTGACCGTGTGTCTGCCTTCCTCCCTGCAGCCTCCTTTCCACCCAGACCATCCTGACCTTTTATTAGGTCGCTTTGTGATTGATTGAAATGTCCCAGGTACCTTCTTTTAACTCCAGGGTGATTATGACAATTATGATGATTATCATGTAAAAAAAAAAAAGGGGGAGAGAGACAGAGCGAGGAAGAGGGAGAGAGAGAGGGAGGAAGAGGGCTGGGGGCCTGGGGGCTGGGAATCGTGGAGCTGCGCTGTCATTAAGCGACATTGTGTGAGATGGTTCGCCTTCAAAAGGCAGCTGTGAAAAGGAGAGAGTGTCTTAAAAAAAAAAAGGCCCATTATGCAGGCGGTTTGGGGCGCATGGTGTTGGCGGGAGGGCTAGGGGGTGTAATTAGGGCAGTGACAGCCGGAATTACAGTGGTGCCACCTCTTGTGGAGAAGGGGGAGGTGGAGGAGGGGACAGGTAGTGGCTGGGGAGTTCTGGACCCTTGCCAGGAGCTACAGGGTCCTTTGGTGGAGTCAGGGTGACCTGGGATTGGGCAGGAGGAGCAAGGAGCGCTGGCTGCCAGAGCTATTTATCTCTACAGCAGGGAGGGGGCTTCTTATTTTTGGAAGTCTTTTATGACGGCTTGACGCCCCTTCCAGGCTTTTAGAGCATTCCCACTCCAACAGGGAGTTGGCAAAGGAAAGCCAATTGTGTGGAACAGAGGATGCAGATAAATAATTTCCCAGCCTCCTTCACTCAGAGGTCCCAAGCTGCTCTACCGGGAGGGGGAGCTGCAGCCTCCTCCCTGCTTGCCCCCATCCCTGCCCGCAGGGGGGTGTATGCGGGGGTGGGGGGGTGTGCGGGGAGGCTTTTCTGCAGGGCTCGCGCCAGTCACCCTTCCAAATCACGATGCTGGGCTAAACGGTGTGGTGTCCGAGGGACAGGTGGAAATGCCTGAGGCCCCAAACTCTTCCAACCTACAACAGCACGGGGGGGGGGGGCAGGATTCACCCAGTCTCCCATCTTTTCCATTCTGACCTGGGGCTCCCCTCTGGAGCGTCCTCATACCTGTCTGTGGTCCTCCAGCCTCTGCACACTCCCAGCCTGGGAGGTGACTCCTTCTTAGAGAGGCTTTGGAGCCCAACTGTCTGGGTTTACCTCCTCCGTTTATTACTGATGTGACCTTGGGCAAGTTCTGTCACCTTTTTGTGCCAGGTTTCCCACCTGTGACAAGAGGATAATAATCGTCCTTATGGGGCGCCTGGGTGGCTCAGTCATTAAGCGTCTGCCTTCGGCTCAGGTCGTGGTCCCAGGGTCCTGGGATCCATCCCCGCATTGGGCTCCCTGCTCCGCGGGAAGCCTGCTTCTCCCTCTCCCTCCCGCTCCTCCCCTGCTCATGCTCCGTCTCTCTCTCAAATAAATAAATAAAATCTTAAAAAAAAATAATCGTCCTTATGCTTCAGGGCTGTTGAGAGGATTAAATGAGATGCTTGTTGGGTAGGACTCAGCCCAGTGCCGGGCACACAGTGAGGCCTCCATGAATGTTCTTCGGGGAGAGCCCAGCCTGGCTTTCCTGGAGGATGGTCCTGTTTCTGTAGCGAGCTACACTCTGGCAGTTTCGTCATTGATCCTAGCTCTGCATCCTGGGGCCATGCAGCTGGTCGTTCATTCTGTAAATGCATACTGAGCACCCGTGGGGTGCCGGGCAGGGAGACATGCCTGCAGAGAATCGCAGGTGGGATTTCTGGCCCCCGGAGCCTGCGCTTCTCCAGGACCTGGTCACCTCCTCTGCACAGACGCATGGTCTGGACATGCCCAGTAGAGAGAGGCCGCAAGTGGCCACAAGCCAGGTACGACCAGGCCGGAGAGTGATGAAGGTGTGGGGTGTTTGAGGTGGGAGGGGCAGCCTAGACCCTGGGCCTGGGTGCTTTGTCCTCCCTCCGAGAGCAGGCAAGAGAGGGGTCCCCAGTACCCCGCATCCCCCAGGAACCGCGGTGGCCGTAGATGGGCCACTGGTGGTGGCAGAGTCCAGATGTCCCCTCCTGGCGCAGTCCTCTGACGCTTGCGAACATTCTGGCTCTGAGGAGACCTCAGCCAATGGAGCAAGGGGTCACTGCTATCCTTCGGAGGGACTTTAATGTTATTATGACTTTTTGTGACGCTAACAAGCCAAGTCAGAACCTCTGTTTCCTGAAACTCCTTGCGCTGTTGTTTAGATAAGTTTAAATGAGCTGTGATTAAGCTAATTTTGAGGTAATTAACTTGGGGAAGGATTCCTTCACTTCTTAAAATTCTAAGTGACTGTTCATTATAAGAGGGAGCACTCACAAAGGAGCCACGCGGCTTTCAGGAGCCCTGCTTAATTAAAACATAAGGAACTCAGCCACAGAGCAAGAGTTTACTGTCATTAATGAAAAATGAATATTCTTTATCTAATTATATGGCATAATTAATTGCAGTCTCCAACCACAGAGGCGGAGAGGGCAGGGGAAGCCATGGGAAGGCAGAGGCTCCTGTTCCGACAGACCCCAGTGAGGGTTCAAGCCGGACTCTAGGACCCTCTTGAGGGCCCAGGGAGACCCCCAGCTCAGTGCACGGAATGGCCAGATAGTGAACTCCTCACAGTGGGAGCCGGCCCCTGTCTAGTCCTAGTGGGTCTCTGGTGGCAGTTTGAGCCCATGTCAGCCATCCTGGGTCCTATCATTCCCTTGTAGATTTAATGAATTTATCGAGCTCCTACTATGTGCTAGATAATAAACACAAATGAATGAAACGGACCTAAGCCCTGCCCTTAGGAAGCACGTGGGTTCAAGTCCCAGCTCTGCTGCTTATGAGCTGTGCTGATCTTGGGCAAGTTCCTTGATCTTCTGTGCCTCGCTTTTCTCATCTGTAAAATGGGATTAACAATAACACTTCTCTCATAGGGTTGTTGTGAGGATTAAGTGAGTTACTATGCATAAAGCATTTAGAATAGTGCCTGGCACATATAAGTGCTCTGTAAGTGTTTGGCCTATAACTAAATAAATAAATAAAAAGAACCTAAGTCAGGATGGGTGTCATGAGGGAAAAGAACAGGATGTAACAAAACAGAACAATGAGGGAGGACTGGGTTTAGAACGGGTATTCAGACCAGAGAGTGGGAATGAGATGTGGCTGCCTGGCTGTGGTCCGCCCTGTCCCCCAGCAGCCCAGCTTCACTGTTCTCACCAGGTCTTGATGCGTGTTCTGGTGTCTCTAACTTCCTCTCCATCTTCCTCCTGGGGACTCCCTAGGTCAACAGCACACTCTTACTCTTTGCTTTGCCCTCCGAGCGCCGCAGAGCATTCTGCGTAGGCTGGAGTTCTGCCAAGACACCCGCTGCTACAGGTGAGGCAATCACAGAGAACATATGAGAAGGTGTTTTGGAGATGGTCTCCTCGTGCCCATTTTACTGATGAGGAGACTGAGACCCGGGGTGGGGGGAGCTGTGAGGTAGCTGACTGGTGGGGCTGGAGGCCTGGCTCTCTGACTGGCAGCCAGAGGCTTGCTCCCACCCAAAGGTCGGTTGACATCTTGCCTTCTCAAGCTGCATGGGCTGTCAGGTCCCCCGGGTCCGGGCTGGTGCCAGCATCCCTTTGTTTCCCCAGACAGCAACGTCCCTCGATTCAGTTTCTAGTCTGAGCTCTGGCTCAAGGCCCTTTCTAAGAAGCTCCTTTCCCATCCCCTCCCTCTACTGGGGTTCTGGAGATGAATAAGGCTAACCCGCTTCTGGGCAGGTGCTTCCAAGTTAGTCCCATTCTCTGCATCCCGTTGGATGGCCAGACTCCACACCTGCCTCACCTTTGGTTAAGTCCAGTTTTGGGAGGAAGAGTGGCCCTGCTTTTGCCTGTCGCGGTCAGCTGTGGGCATTGGCTCCTGGCCACACCTATGTCACAGACCAGGCAAAGCAGTGGGGCTGGTGCAGAGAGGCCAGTCCCCAGGGAGGCGGGATACCTTCTAGGCCTGCACACCACCTGCTTCTCATGAACCCCAGCTACTCTCAAGTGACAGTGTTGGAGGTTCCCAGGGTAATGGCCACTCCCTTCTGAGGAGGCCATCACTGGGCCTGCAGGCCACTGCTCAGGCTTTGCCCACCTGTCTCCCGACCTGGCTGAGAAAGTGTCTTTGGCATGGGAGCTGTGATGGTGGAAGGAGGGGCAGGAAGCTTCCGGCTGAGCTAAGCTGATCGCGTTCTGGATACGGTCTTTGTTTTCATTTAATCTGCAAAATTTTTTGACATTGTCTTTGGAGAAGAGGGAGAAGTGGCCCTGGGGAGGGGCCAAGCGGGAGGAGAGGAAGAGGGAGTGTCAGGCGGAGACTTACGGGGAGATAAAACAGATGATAGCTCCGAGAAGAGGCTGATGGGAAATGTTGGCTCCCCCCAGGAGCCCACCGCTTGAAAAGGATAATTTGGAATGCCCCCAGCAGTTTGGAAAGTTCTTTGTTTCTGCCTTTCTGGGGGCACCAGAGCCTTCTCCAGGGGTGATTCTCCGGGACCAGGTCTCAGATGGGCTGGGAGGGGACAGGAGGAGCGAGTGCTTCAGCGGCTCCTGGGCAGGAACGAAGACCGGAGGGGACATTTCCACGGCTCTGGTGTTGGCCTGTGAAAGCCGCCTCCCCGGGGGCTGGGCACAGGCCGGTCTCTTCCCCAAAGCCACGGGCACTTTTATGCCCTAGTTACTGCAGGAAATGCGTGAATTTCTTTCTGCAAAGCTAACCTGCCGCAAAAGGCATTAGATTGGCTGGAAGGAGAGACCTGAGAGGTGGGAGTCACTGGTTCCTGGTCCCCCTGGGGACCCAGCCTCTTCTGAGCCGGCTGCAGGCAGAGACTGGGGCTGAAGCCGTCTCTCTGGTTCCCTGTTAGCTCCAGCTTCTTAATTTGATGATTCCTGAGATAGTGGGGAAGCTCTTAGCTCACTTCTCACAAGGGCGAGTTTGAGTGAAACCAAATCGACTTCTAGCATCGTTTCAACCACCTGTCTGAAAGGCTTGATTTAACTCTCTGGTCAGGAAGATGGGATTCAATCAGTGTTCATCCAAAAAAGGGCATTCTTCCTAAAAAATTACTTTGCATGTTATTGAATAATAGCAACACTCCCCATCTCCCAGGATCCTCAGGTTGCATTTGAGAAGAGGTATACGGCACATGGGAAAGTTGTGATTTATCTTGGCAATTTCATTGGGATGCATTTTGTGGCTCTGTCAGCAGATGGGACAAGCGGCATTTGACTTTCCTGAGGGCAGAAGGGGCAGGTACTGGTGGCAGGACAGGAAGCGGTGGCGGGGGAGGTTGCTGGTCAGGCACTACGGCAGCTTTAATAAAACAGGCCCCATCCCTCTGGACTGACTGGGATCCTCCCCTTGGGAGACCCAGCCCTGGCTTGGGGTCTGAATTTCTCGGTGCTGCTGGCTCCTGGCTCTGTGGCCTGAGAAAAGTCACTTTGCCCCATTGATCTCAGTTTCCTTCGTTGTCTGATGGGGAGAATACCACAACCTGGTGTGGTTTTGTGAGGAATGAAAAGGACAACACGGGTCAAGTTGCCGGCTCAGAATGGTTTGAGTTCCACTTTTGGAAGACTGTGGACGAGTCCTCTTCACTGTTACACAGTGAATGCCTGGAGAAAGAAGACCCTAATTTGTTGAATAAATGGAATGTTTATATAAAAGAAATTTGTTTAGCTCTGAATTTTTCATTTCTTTGGTTAGAGACGTGAAGCATGAGCTTCAGTAACGCACGTTGTGACACAGTCAATATTTTTGCTCCTCGAGCCAAATCTGCCTGTTTGTGTAAATACTGTTTTGTTGGCACACGGCCACGCCCATGCATTTGCACATTGTCTGTGGCTGATTCCCTGCTGCAACAGCAGAGCCGGGTGGTTACAACGGAGACTATCTGACCTGCAGAACCTAAAATCTTTACTATCTTGTCCTTTACAGAAAGAAAAAAAAGTGCTGGCCTGTGACTTAGGCTAGCAGTTCTCAAACTTCAGCCTGCAGCGGAATCATTGAAAGGGCTTGTTAAAATGCAGAATTGCTGGGCCCCACCCCTAGGGATCCTGGCTTCGGAGGTCTATGTCAGGGCCTAGGAATGGGCATTCCTAACAAGTTCCCAAGTGAGGGCTGAAACTGCTGGCCTGGGGACCACACTTTGAGAACCACGGGCTGAGGCTGTTTCTTTTGCCTAGAACACCTTTTCTTCCATCTCCTTCTCAAATTCCAACCTTCCTCCAAAGGTCGGCTCAAATGCAACTCATTTATTCACTCAAACGTGAGCTGAACGCCCGTTAGGTGTCAGTCACTGTGCAAGGCACAGGCGGGTGTGGTTCAGTGAACAAAACTCACATTGTCTTTCCCTGTGGAGCTTACGGTCCCATGGGGACACGGACAATGAACAATGAAAAAGCCACAGATCCCTCCAGACTGTGAAGGGTGTGATGAAGGGCACCATGACAAATGGTAAGAGTGGGCCCCACTTGAGTTGGGAGCTGTGAAAGGTCTCTTTAAGGAAGTGACATTTAAAGGGGAGATAAGAAAGATGAGAGAAACCAGCCCACAAAGAATGAGGAAAAGACTGTCTTAGGCAGAGGGAAGAACTGTGCAAAGGCCCTGGGGCAGGAAAGAGCTTGCTGCATATGAGGGAATAAAAAAGGCCAGTGCTGTTGGAGTGAAGGAAGAGAATTGCATGGTGCAAGGTGAACCTGGAGGTGAGGATTAGAGGATAGATCATAGCTTTTGCATTATTGGCTCCAATTCTTTTTTTTTTTTTTTTAATATTTATTAGAGAGAGAGAACGAGAGCACAAGTGGCGGGGGCGGGGGGGGAGAGGGAGAAGCAGCCTCCCTTCTGAGCAGAGCCCGATGCAGGACTCGATCCCAGGACCCTGGGATCATGACCTGAGCTGAAGGCAGACGCTTAACGACCAAGCCACCCAGGCGCTCTTACTGGCTCTAATTCTTAATCCCTCCCTGTACGCACACCCTAGGGAGTCACTGTGGGTGGAGTATCCTTCCTGCTTCTTACCTTTGGGCTTGGCTATGTGATTTACTTTGGTCAGTGATATTTGTCCAGAAGTTCCAAGCCTAGGCACTCCGCCATCTGCATGAAAAAAACACATCCAGGTGGACCTTTTAGCTCAAAGACATGTGGAACCTCTAGAGTCAGACTAAATCATCTGAGCCAGCTGACCTATAGACATGTGATATTGTGTTATTGTCATCTGAGCCCACTGTGTGTTGGGTGGTTTGTTATACAGTAACTGTTGTAGTGGCTAGTGGTTTGTTATACAGTGATAGCTGACCAATATAATAATGTCAAGAAACGGAGCCATATTTTAGGTATAATTGGATGTCATTGAAAGTTTTAACAAGCAGCTCTTTCTGCCCATGGGTCCTATCCGTGTGCTTTAATAAAACAAAACAAAACAAAACAAAAAAAAGAGAAGGTTTTTAACTAGCAGGGCGATATGATCTGATTCATGATTTTAAGCCATCTCTCTGGCTGCTGTGAGGAGGGGAAGGTATATGAAGGAAGGAGGAGACTGTTCTAAGACATCTGTGTAGACCCCGAGCCCGGCACAGTGCTCGGCACAGAGGAGGTGGCCAGGAACTGTCACTCAGCCTTCCCCAGGTGGGAATGAATCTCATCCTTCCTTATGCCCCCCACATGGTCTCTTTGGGCCCTTCTTACCTGTGACTTGGCAGTAACTGTCCTCATTACACTCCTACCACTGGACTGTGGGATTCTAGAGGTCAGGGACCCGGCCTGACCCTTCTATGTGTTTCCTGGACCCCTGGACCCTGCGTAGGCTCAGCTCAGAGCAGAAGCCAATAACAGCCCTAAAATGAATTAATATAGACGCTCTTCCTGCAGCTACTGCAAATGGGATTTTCACTTCGGTGGTCTCTAACGGATCCACACAGCCAAGTCATTTCTACAGGTCATGGGGTGGCTTTCTTTAAAACCTCATCAGCAAACAGGGATCACATGAGTGGTTCCCCTTTAGTCCCAAGATGTTTGGAAGTGGGCATGGTGGAAAGAGTGCTCTGAGCCAATAGGCAAGGAGTAACTCTCCTAACAAGGCCTGAGGATCTGGAAAGAAATCCAGCACGTGCCTATTTACAAACCTTTCCTAAAAAACTTACCTGAGTGCATTCACCCGGTGGGGAGCACCTGTTCTGTGTGGATGTTTCCTAACATACTTTACCTTCAAAATCTCTGGAGGGAAAAAGCAGTCCATATATACATGCTCCACTTTAAATAAGAAAAATCTATTTAAAAAAAATTAATTTGGACGACCCTGCTCCTCACAGTATTTACCCAAGAGGCTCAAAGTATTTAACCAAAAGGCTTCATGACTTCGACTAGGATTATATCCCAAAGGAGTAGGCCAAGAATGGTGATAGTCTCTGGATCCTTCTGCCCCTGGAAATTTTACAAAAAGACCAAAGCTGTAACATATTAGCTGGTCTGGTTGAAAGACGACAACATTCCCCAGGTAGGCTCTATTTACCTGCCTGTTTCAGAAAATGAATTTTAGCCAATTCAGTAGTGCAACTCAGTGTATCAGAATACACCGAGCATCTGACATGCACCCCTCTCTGTGCTAGGCAGTGATGGGGACAAAGATGCCCAAATGCAGTTTCTGCCTCAACAGTACTATGCTTGGGAATGAGATAAAATCATGCTTTAGAGCAATTGTTTCAAGTCAGTTTCTTTGGTTAGACTGAGTGGGTCTGCTTTTGTCTTTTCTTTTCTTGTAAAGATTTATTTATTTATTTATTTTGAGAGTGGGTGGGGAGGGGCAGAGGGAGAGGGAGAGAATCTCAAGCAGACTGCCTGCTGAGTGCGGCGCCCGAAGATGCAGGGTTCGATCTCACAGCCCTGAGATCATGACCTGAACCAAAATCAAGAGTTGGACGCTTAACCGACTGAGCCACGCAGGCGTCCTGGGTCTGTTTTCTTTCGGCAGCACAGTATTAACAACACCTAACACAGTGTCTGCCAGCACATAGGAGGTACTCACTAAAATTTGTTCTAGAATGGAAATATAATTGACATATAGTGAAATGCAGAAGATCTTATGGGTATATTCTAATGAGTTTTGGCAAATGTGTCCCCCCGTGTAACCAACACCTAAATCAAGATTACAGCAGTGCTGTCCTCTAGGAATATAATGTGAGCCGCACAGGTAATTAAAAACAAGTAGCCTTGTTAAAAAAATAAAAAGAAACAGGTAAAATTAATTTTAATAGCATATTTAGTTAACATGATATAAGCAAACTGTTACTTCGCCATGTAATCAATATAAAATCAATCAATATAAAAATTTGCTAATGAGATATTTTACGTTATTTTGCTCATCCCAAGTCCTTGAAAACCAGGGTGTATTTTATACTTACGGTACATTTCAGTTCAGACTAGCCATATTTCAGGTGCTCAGGTGCCACCTGTGGCTAGTGCCTACTGTGTTGGGCAGCACAGAACCAGGACATTTTCATCACCCCAGAAAAATCCCTGGGTTCTGTCTCCCCCTTTCAGCACTTCCCTTGTCCCCAAAGGTAACCACGGTTCTGATGTCTATCATCAGAGATTAATCTTGCCTGTTCTAGGACTTTACATAATGGGACTCACTAACAGTATGAGCTCTTGTGTTTGGTTTCTTTTATGCAGCATACAATTTTCGAGATCCACGCCGTTGTATGTACGAGTAATTTGTTGCTTTTTGCTGCCGAGTGGTATGTGTATGCCACTGTTTGTTTACCTTCCCTCAATCAATTTTTGATTGTATGTGTATGCCATGTTTGTTTATCTTCCCTTTTTGATTGTATGTGTATGCCATGTTTGTTTATCTTCCCTCAATCAATTTTTGGTTTGGAATGAATGTCGGTGAAACAGGGCAAGGTACAGAAGGAGCCTGCCCAAAAGACAAAATGTTCTGAGGATTTGGGGGTGGCGGGATGACAACAGGTCAGGAGGAAGGCCGTAGGATAATGTCCCGGAAAAGACGCGTTTGAGTTGGATCAGTAGGGTACTCAGGTTTGGCACGTGGCAGGGAGGCAGGGCAGGCATTCCAAGTAGAGGAGATGCCTGGAGCAAAGGCCTGGGGGTGAGCGGTAGGGGCTGAGTTAGGGGAAGGGAAGTCTAGGGGAATGCAGGTGGTCTGGGGCCAGATTTGGAGGGTCTTGAAAGCCACCGTGAAGGAGTCTTACCGATGTATGGGCTGTGGCTACTTTGGGAGCAAGTGGACAACCAGAGATCAGAAAGATCTTCCTGGAAGAGGAGACACCTGGCACAGGCCTTGAAGGATGACCTTTTCTGCTCCTTGCTGCCCACGCCCTGGGTTCCTGAGCATCTTTCTGCACCCTTGTGTCTTGGCTTCCTCCAGCTGTCCCCTCTATCTGAAACCCCCCCCGCCCCCCACTGCAATAGCAGGGTTTCCTGTGTGTCCCTGGGCCTCATCCCCACAACATCCTTTCCTCGGGCCTTTCCCACGTTCATGGTTCTCCATCACAGTCTTGCGTTAACCAGTAGCTGCATTGACATGGCCCATACATCAGCCCCGGCCTGTCTCTGTGGAAAGGGGTGTCGTGCCAGGGGGGACCACTTATCACCCTTGTCCAGCTGCTGGAGGCTTCCCTGGACTCCGGGGTGCGTTCGGCCGGAGCCGTCACAAACATCACTAACTCAGCCTGTCCCCGCACGGGGAGGGACGTCCAAGTAGTCTCTGGCCTTGGGAAATGGCCCCGGTGTTACCCTTGCTCAAGCCATGATGTCTCTGTAACATCGCAGACTGTGCAGCCTGGGTAGGGAGAAGCGATGGGTCATGTCATCCCATCCGGTTACAATTCATCTTCAGTCAATTGCGTTGATGTATCAGGAGCTGAGCCTGAATATATGGGCCTCACTGATTCCTCACACCCACCCGGCAGGGCCCGGAATAGCTACCCCCACTTCAGGGATTCACGGACCTACGTGCTCAGGTCACTTCTACCGCGGAAAAGTGGCAGAACCAGGGTCTGGAACCCTAGTCTCAGGACTCCGACTCCAGAGCTTGCTCTCCAGAGCTGGACGGCCCAGCGAGTGGTTTTGTGGCGTGGCGGCTTGCTTCTCTCCTGCCCCCTGTTCCCGGGGCTCCCCAGAGAGTGGCTTATTTCTTTAAGCTTCGAGAAGAGGAGAAAGAAAAAGGGAGATGATGAAATAAATTTATTGCCGTGTTAGAAACATTGGATTGAAGAATTGATCCCTACGGCTAAGTAATTTCCCTCTTTCGTGCAAAATATAAATAAATCTGTATGGCTTATGCTGAGTGATAAGCCTGGGCCGCAGGCTGGATTTCACGACATGAAATGCCCTTCAGAGTCTCCGGCTTCTCTCCTTGACCCCATCAATGAGCTGTTCTAAATAGCCCTTGTGTTCTCCCCGAAGGAGGGATGTTGGCACCTCCTGCATCTTGCCTGCTACAGTTAGGCAGACTTGGGGACGCCTCACAGAGTCTTTCCGCAGCTCAGCTCGACCCTAGCAGGTGTGGCCCAGAACTGCTGATTTTCAAAACCATAAATAGACCAGCTTAATTATTATTATTATTATTCTTTTCTCTAGGCTAAAGGGGAGGGGTGGGGGGGGCTGGTGTCCCAAGTGTGTGATTATACAACACAGATCGCTCCTCTTCCTTAAAGGTTTCATCTAATTTCTGGAAGAGATGGGCAGTGTGGCAAATCCTAAATTAATCACAGGGGGTGGGGGGGGATGGGGTGGGGCGGGGGGAGCTTTAGTCATCTTGCTCTCACGGCAGTTTAATTGTAGCATGTTTCCCTGGGGTAGCCCTTCTTTCTAGCCTCCACCTAGTCTTAGGTAAGGACCTGGGAAGAAAGATGGGGTGCTGGCTGGTGGACGCTGCTCCCTCCCAGGTCAGCACTGGCCTCTGTACCCAGCTGCTGTCAGGTGGGATCCTCTGGGCTTGGAATCTCAGGAAATGGTTTTATAAGGAGCAGGAGTTTTCTGGAAAGCAGATGGCTTGGACTCATGGAATGGTTTTCCCATCTTTGAAGGGTATGGGGCTAAAGATAGACTCCAAGGGGTCAGGCACCTAGGATTCCAGGAAGAGGGTGCTGTTGGCTTCATGGTGGGGCGGACATGGTTGTTTCCTGTGTCTTGATGTGGGATTGTGGCTAAAGAAGCAGAAGCTTTTAGGGCATATGTTGGGGGCAGGCAGGGGCCAGGGAGTCCCTCTTAGCCTTAGTTTATGCTGAGGCAGTCTGTGCAGCTTTTGGTTTCGGTTCCCCCGAGACTGACTGCCCTGGGGGAAAGGAAGCAGCTCAGCTCATCACACAGATTCTGCCTCTGGCTTTGACCTTTTGCTTTCACAGGGAGTGAACATGGGGTTTAAACATTGAGGGTCTGGCCACATGGGACCCACAGTCCCTTCCCTATGCTGCTAACAGGAGTTTTGGGGATCCTAGGTCTCATGGAGTCTTGGGGTCACAGGGTCTAAGGGATTTGCCTATGTGGTGGCCCCTGCCTTGAGGGTTCTCTGAGCCTCAGAGATGCCTTCTAAACCAGCCCATCACTCCCAGTCTTGAGCTTGTTTTTGCTTCAAACTAAGAGAGCCTTGACAAGGAGAGAAGTTGGTACTAGAATCTGGGCTGTGTGAAGCCACTCACAGTGGGCATATACCATTCTTGTTGGTCTTCTGGCGCTGGAACCACGTTCCCATATTTAAGAATTCTAGCTTTTGAGTCTTGGAACCAGACAGCCTCAGCAGACAATCAGAAAACTCACTTTCCCAGGTTCCCTTGCCGGCAGGATACAGGCTGAGGACCAATTGGACACGCCCATCCTGGACCTCGACTAGAGGGTGACAAAGCAGGGGCCTGCAGAGCGCATTCCCGCTGATGGCAGCAGTGACAGTGACAGATGCACCTGATTTCGGGGGGTGCTGAGGGGGGAGGTGCGCCCAGGAGCGGCATCTGGGAAACAGGAAGAGAGGGGCCAGGGTGGTGGTGTGGTGTGGAGTGGAGGGCAGAGGGACTCTCCTCTGCGTCCAGGGCTGGAGGCTAATGGTCCGTGGTTTGCTGCAGTAAAGTGCCTATGAAGCTATCTCTAGGGACCCAGATGGTGCCCACCGTGTGCTGGCGTGGGAGGCTTGGCTGCATTCATGGTAGGAAGAGTAGAATAATAGGTGTTTGCTTCTTTTGATTTTAAGGGAATTCCAGTGGGAGAGAGAGATGAGCTCTGGTGCCCTGTTTTCTACAGGATGAGGCCAAAAAAAAGTAGACATCATGTAATTCTGCTGCAGAAAGCCTTTTCTACCAGCTGCTGGCTCTCTCAGATCCTTGAAGGCCAGGTCCAGAAGTGAAGGCAGGCTGCCAAATGGCGGCTTTGGCTAGTTCTCCACTGGACTATGTTCTCATGGTCAAGGCTCAGGGCATCCCCTCCTCCTGCCACTTTGAAGCTCTTCTAGCATAGTGTCTCTGCTGGGCATAGATGAGCAGTTCCTCCATGGTGTGTGTATGTGTTGGGGGGGGGGTCTTTTAGCCCAGCGTGTGTCTGTGGCCCATGTGCAAAGACAAACAAGGGCTTCTCATTGTTCTTGGGATAAAATCCAAATTGTATATGACTCAAGCGACCCGAGAGGTTTGGCCACCACCCACTTCTCTAGCCTCAAGTCTGGCTACCACTTGCTTTCTCTCTTTCAGCCATGCTGGCCTTTCTTGAAGGTCCTCAGAAGGTGTCAGAACTTGTCTCAGATTGTTCACACGTATTTTTTTGTTATCTGGAACATCCTTCCCATCCTTTCCCTGGCTAAGTCAGCCTTTCTCTATTCTTAAGACCAACCTCTGCACAAAACCAGTTTGCCTTTCTGAACCCAACTCTCTGATTGTGGTTTGACCAGCGTAGAGCAGAACAGGTCTATCACCTCCTTTGGTGCAGATGTTATACACCTATTAATGCAGCCTCAAGCACAAAATTATTTTTGGTAGCTGCTTCATGACATCTACTTACCCATCCTTATAGACTTCTAATTTCCCTGGAGCTGTCCCCTCCTTCAGGGGCTGTGAATTCAGGACTGCTCATGTGTAGCTGGGCTCTGGAAGCAGATAGGTCTGACTTCAAGGCTGGCCCCAGTCCCACTTACCCCTCTCTCGGGCCCTTTTAGGCCTCTTGAATGCAAAGCCACTATTCTGTGCTTCTTGTGGTTCACTCTAGCTCTCCTTGTGAATATAATTGAAATTTCACAGTCATCAGTTTTTAAAATGATTTTTTTTGAGCTTTGGAAAATGGTAGGAGTCACAAAATGTCTTCAGAATATTCTCCTCAAAGCTTCTTGCAGAAGTGAATCTGCTCCCTTCCCACCTTCCCACAAGCCTTTGCTAAGCCCCTACTGTGTGTCGGGCCCTGGGCTCCATGCTTGGAGGAGGAGGGGCAAAGGAGGATCCTGCAGGCCCTCCCTTGCTGTAGTCCAGAGGGGTGGGGGTGGTGCTCACACTAGCACGCCTGCTTGCATCTAAAAGCAAAGGTAGCTGTGATAAATGCCAGGAGGAGTGTCAAAGTGCGGTGGGAGCAGAGGCAGGAGGGGGCGAGGGAGGAATGTGGGATGCTCCACTGGCTTTTTCCCATCTGGAAACCACTGCTCTGCGTTTCTAGGCTATAAATGCAGAGATGTTTTGAAGGGACTGAGAGGGTTACAGAGTCATCCTGCCTGGAGATGGGGGATGGCAATGATGACCTTTTTGTGATTTTAGTTGAGCCACTGCCTTCTTATTTAGAGCCTGTCCCTGCTGGCTTCTCCTTGTGAGGATGCCCACTCTGGGGCCAGTTCCCTGCCTGGCATGGTCATCCTTCCCTGCTGCCTTCCAGATCCCTCCTAAGTGCTGCGATCCTGGGAAGCCTTGCTTGATGATTCCGGCGTGGGGAGAATGCCCTTTGCTGACACTCTGGATGCCATGAGGGGCAGCTGACACTTTGGCCATCTTTTGGGCAATCCAGAATCCTTTTGTTCTGGGCTCTTACCCCTGTAAACATCCCACTGGACTAGGCACTATTCTTGTCCAGCACCAACGATGGTGATCGAGGGGTATGAGAGCATGCTGGTTAAAAGTGAGCAAAAATAGCAACTCTGCAGGGGAGAGACCAAGTGATCAGTGCTAACGTCACCAGTCACAAGTCATGTTGATATCAGGTGCCCCGAATACAATGCAAGGAGCTGGACACTGTACCTCTGCAGTGTGCTCCCCCAAACCCATAACCTCAGACTATTCTCAAGGAAACACCAGACAAATCTAAACTGGGGAATATCTATAAAATATATCTGTTACTCTCCAAAAGTGTCAGGGTCATGAAGGACAAGGAAAGACCAAGAGATGGTCAGTCTAGAGGAGACTAGGGAGATATCATGACTAACTGTGACCTGGGCTGCTGGACTGGGTCATGGAACAGAAGAAGGGCATTCGTGGAAAAACTGGGGGAATCGGAGTAATGTCTGTAGTTTTGTTAATATTGTTGTACCAACATTAACTTTTAATTTTGATCAATACACGACAGTTAAGGGAGACATCAACGCTAGCGGGGGCTGGGTAGAGGGCACATGGGGACTCGTCCTCATGTTTGCAACTCTTCCATAAATTGAAAATTATTTAAAAATAAAAAGCTAAAAAAAGAGGCAAAAGAGGCAAAAAGGAGAAACAGAATACATGGACTCAGATCTGGCTCCTCTGCTTCCTGGCTGCTTGACTTTGGACATCTGACACAACTCCCCGAGCCTCAGTTTCCCCATTTGGAAAACAAGGCTAGTGACAGTGCCTACCTCATAGGTGGCTGTAAAGATTAAAAGAGATAATCATGAGGTGCACACCCAGAAGGTGTCTGGCACACAAGAAGCGATCAGTAGGGTTTAGCTATGATTATTGTTATTGATGAAGAAGGAAGTCCAACTTCTAAAAGCTGGGGGAGTATGCTGGGTGACAGAATTCAATAAGATCTGAGCGATCCAGTGTGATTCGATTAAGTCAACATCTACAGATCTCTTCTGCATGCCAGGCCTGTACTGGGGATTGCCGAGAAGAAATCAGACCTGGTTCTTGCCCTGGTGTCACTCAGATAAGAGGGTGGGGGGACAGACCTGGATGTAGATGATTGTGTAGAGGGACAGGCAGCTTAAAGGAGCATGTTTAAGTTGCTACAAGGTCAGAGGCAGGAGCTCTATCAGAGTCTAGGATTGGGTGGGGAAAACTTCATGGATGTGCTAACACTTGCACTGGGTCTTGCTATAGGGATAGGAATTTTCTAGGTCTACCCAGAAACCTTAGTAGGCTGACAGAGCACTTTATAGGCACCTATAGGTGTTGTGTTTGATGCTTTACCTGAGTTATTTCAAATTCTCTCCACAGTCCTGCAGGTTTTGTTTTGTTTTTTGTTTTAAACAATTTCACCCATTTCCTTTTACTTCCTTTAATTTGGCTACTAGCAAATTTATTACTTTATATTTTATTTTTTAGAGAGAGGGAGAGCACACAAGTAGGGCAGGGAGAGAATCTTAAGCAGGTTCCAGGCCCAGCAGGGAGCCCAACGTGGGGCTCGATCTCACGACCCTGAGATCACGACCTAAGCGGAAATCAAGAGTCAGACGCTGAACTGAGCCCCCCAGGTGCCCCGGAAGTTTGTTTTTATTACCAATTTATAGTTGAGGCAGCAGAGGCTCAGAGAGGGAGTGAAGTTTCTTGAGGTTATAGACTACTTACTGGTTGGTAGAATTCAGATTCCAACCCAGCTTGTCTGAGTCCAGAGCTGCCCGCCATGATGTAGCAACAAGGGCAATGCAGGCTGAAGGAGTGACACGTCCCCAAGTGTGGCAGGGTGAGAACAAGCGCTCGGGTGTGGTCCCCGTCGGCTGTGAGGTGTGGAGGAGGGGGAGGACGGAGACAGGTTGGAGAGATGGGCGGGCAGAGCCTGGAACACTCTGCTCCCATGGGTTCAGACTCTCTCCTCTAGGGCAGGGGAGCCACGGAAAGGCTTACCCAGGGTGCAAGGCGGTCAGCTGTGTGTCCTAGGCAGCAAGCCCTGGCTTTTGTGTGGGGCGGGACAGGAAGCAGAGTAGAGGCAGGGAGCCAGGGGACAAGGGGGTGAGAGCAGATGGAGAGGGAACAGACGATGAGAGGGTAGCATCCTGAAAGCCTTACTCCAGTGAGATGAAGGAAGGTGAGAAAATGTGGCTTCCCGTGAGCCAACCGAGCAGCAGCGCGGCTGCCACACGGCTGACAGACTCGGGCCACCTGAACAGAGGAGCAGGGAGGGCCACCCTCTCCTCACAGCTGCCTGGACCACTTGAGCTCACGCCAGAGGGAACAGAGACACCCCAGTCTGTTTAATATGGGGACGGCATCCCAGATCACCTCCAATGAGGAACAGTTGAAGGACCCAAGGGTGCTTAAACCAGAAGAGAAACAATTCAGAAAACAGAGCAAATGTGTCTGTGTGCCCCAGAGGGACGGGGGAGGGGGCGGAACATTACAGGAGGTCGATTTTGGATGGCCCTGTACTCTCCGTTGTTCTTCTCTGCTCCTTTCTGCTTCCTGCTTCTTTCTCTGAAGCCAGAATTTCTTTGCTTCTCTGGTCCACGGGGTAGGTGGAAAAGGTCCCTCACACAGTTTCTAGCCCCTGGTACCTGAGACTTAATCTCTTTCTTCCTCTCTCTCCACTCCCATCAGGAGTTTCCCACAATCCTTAGGGAAGGGGCTCTGATTGGTCCAGGTCAGGCCGGATGCCCAGTCCTTGTCCAATCAACAGTGGCCATAGGGGCGGAGCCATAGTGGTCACGGCCCTGAGCAGGTGGAGGGAGAAGGAGGTGAATAGAAATGGGTGGGGCCGGACAGAGAACCCAACAGGTGTGGCACAGCTAACCGCTTTGAACCTCTCTGGGCTCTTCCCGAGTTTGCCAACCTGCAGTGATTTTGGAGGGAGGGTCTGAAAGCAGAAAGTGTGTCTATTCCTTGATGATTTGTTCTGCCCAGAGATGTTGAGACTCCTCCTCTCATTCCAGATCAATACTAGGCCCCATTTTCCAATCGTCTGGCTATTTCCCAGCTATTTCCCATTTCCAAGACTGCTGTCCAGCCAGGGCCCGGGGCTCAGTGTTTGGGGACATGCCCCAGCTGCTGGCTCCATGGTTCCTGGGGCCCTGGGGTCTTCAGAGTGTGGGCTTGTGAAGCTAATTGACTCTAAAGAGTGGGCTTGGAACTGGAATTTTCTGGGCCTTCAGGTCCCTGGTTGCAGCATCAGATGCTCATTAAAGCACAGGTAGATGAATTGGCTCTGTGGATGCTGACTGTGCCAGCTCAGGGAGCGGCGGCAGCTGGGCGTCCAACTCAGCGACATGCTGACAGAACAAAGGCTAGAGTCGTGGGTGAGGCACTGACTCAGTCAGTGGGCCCGAATCCTGGTCTGTCTGTCTGCCTGTCTGTCTCACACACAATCCTAACTAGCTGTGTGACCTGGGGCAACCCAGGCTCTCTGGGCTTCAGTTTCTGTAACGGGGGGTGGGTCGGATAGGAGGAGTCCAGAGCCTCCTTAGCTTAGGGATTTCTAGTAGGTATTGATGCCAAACGTTGGGCCAGTCCTGTGTAGGAAGTTCTAAAACCTGACCCATCTGGACTGCCCCAGCCTGTGGGTGGGAGCACAGCCATGGTACCATTAGTCCTAGACCTATAAGAGCTGCAAGCTCTATCTGCCTCTTGGGAGATCTCCTCTTCCCCCTGGAGTGTTCTTTGGTTCTGTTAGGTCACCTACGGTAGCTGGTTCTCATATCCATGCCTCTTCTTCTCCTGGGGCAGCCCTTTGCTCGCCATTTGAAGGTGGTGACGGGTCACCTCTGTTGCTGCTGACGTTGTCATTAGGAAGGTCACTTCCCAGGAGTTCTGCCCGGTATGGATGGCTTGATTCTGCTCTACCACCGCTTCATGTCTCCCTGACTCTGCCACAGGATGCCAGAGCTGAGGGAGAGAGAGGACCTCCCCACCCCACCAAGTCACACCTGGCCACGCAGGCACCAGAGCAGCCCAGCCTGGACCCAGAGTCTTACATCGTCGCTTTCATGAAAACAGCTCCGTCATCTTCTGGGCTGAACCCTTCTCCACCGGCTTCAACCTCAGCCCATGAGGCTGGGCAAGGTGACAGTTACCCCCTCACCCATCCCCTACAGTCCTCATTTCAAGCTTCTGTCCTGGTCAGGAAAACACCAGAAGCTCCTAAGCGTATCATCCTGTGGTGGGAAGGGACGATGTGGCCTGAACTGCTCCACTTGCTGGAAGCATCCATTTTCTTGCTCCAGGCTTGCCAGGCTACTTCCAGTCCTCCATTGGATTTCTGTTTGAGTGTTTCTGTCCATCAAAATTAACCGGCGTTTATCGAGTACTTATTGTGTAGCCAGCATGGGGGAAATTACTCTTTTCTTAAAAAAAAAAAAAAGTTTTCTGCTGATTTTTTTTTTTCCTCCCAATTTCCTCAGCCTTCTGGAAGGGATGCCTTGAATTATTCAACCTGCAGTACAGATCTCTGGAGAACATCGCCTCGCGGCTACTTTAATCACTAGAAAGGTTCGGAGTCAGTTATAATCAAGCCTGAGTCAACGTGGAAATGCTCATCTCTGGCTTGAAAACAAGATCAAAAGGAAGACCAAGGAGGAGATGAAATCTGAGAGGAGAAATGGATAGTGGTTTCCAGAGGCTCGTAGGTCCTTCTCTTATTTCCAAGTGGGGTCGAGGACCAGGAGCCCCGGCTCCTGCCGGGCATGTTACTGCGTATTTCCTCTGACCTTTTGTAATGTCATCGACAAATCAGTTACAGCTCTGTGCCGATTCAGGGGCAGACTGACCAAGGATGGGACTTGTGTCTGATGGAGGTTTCGGGGGGTGGGGTGGAGCTGTTACCTTTTAAGAATGTGTGAACCCAGGGAGTTGAAGCTACGGATGGGGGCAGGGCTGTTTCTACCCAGAGCTAACGTGGGGTTAGGCACCGTGAGGCAAGGACTGCGGGTATGGAGAGTATGGAGGACTGGCTGGAGGCTGTCTGTAGGCATGATCAAGGGGGGAAGGCATCCTAGGGAGGTGGAGAGGGCAATTCTGTCCTCATCTGGGCTCCTGTCTGAGACCTGGGAACGTGGGGGTGGAGGTCTGGAAGTAGAAACAAGGAGGTGCTTTTAGGGGCTAGCTTGTGCCATCTGTGCCAGGCCGTGTGGCACAAAAGGGGGGGGCGTTGTGCCCAGCTTAGCAGGGGGGCTTCAGAGAACACAGAGCAGCCTTGGTGTGTTGAAGGCCCAGGCTCTCTCCCTGATAGCTTGACGGTGACAGGGCCACCACCTGCAGCAGCAGCAGGGCACTGAGGTGGGGGGTCCCCTCTCCCCTGACTGTCCATGATAGTCCTCCCCAAGGATGGATCGGCATCGAGGGCTAGAAACTGTGCCCCTCCCCACCCCCAAGGGAAGAAGGATGCTTATTGCCTAAGTTAAGGACCTCAGGAGGCCACATCTAGGGTTTGTGGGCATGCTCTTTCTTCTCTTTTCCATCCCTGCAGGAGACAGGATGGAGCACTGGTTAGGGCTTCTCCAAAATGGGAGAAGGTCCAATTCTCTGCCTGGATATCTCTCCCCCGTTCCCTAGCTGGGCAGCCCTAATACGGTCTTGTGAGGGTGTAGTCTGCTCAGCCTGGGGACAGCTTTGGGGCTGCTTCTCTCTCTTACTGTCTGTCTCTCTGCTGTTTTTCTCTGGCCCTTGGGGGCAGGGATCAGGTGGGACTAGAGCTCATCTTGCCTCAGGGTCCTGAGATCAGAGATTAGGCTGGGGAAGGGGGTGGCCCAGCCTAGTTTAGGAAAAGGAAGTCTGGGCCAGCCCAGCGTGCTCACATTGGGGCTGGGACTGGAGACAAGCTAGGAAGAGGTTGCTGGCCCTGAGTGGTTCCTCGGTGGGCTCTTTTCCCTAAGGACCTCTTAGGAGGAGGGTAGTGTCCAGGCCCGGGCAGGATCCGGAAATTTGAAGACTGGTCCCGATGCTGTCCTAGCAGTTTGGTCTCCTAGCTCTCTGGCCACACAGCCCCAACCCAGTGGTGATAAAGGGTGCTGGAAGTTTCAGGGTCCCTGGCCCCCATATTGATGCCCTCCATGATGGGTACAGGCTGCCACTGCCGGGCTGTGGCTTGAAGGTGTATTTGTGGGCACACATGAGTCACCCAAGGGGTGCCCAGCTGCCTGAGTCAAATCTCAGCCCTGCCACTGACCAGCTGTGCAAGCTCACCCTCGTCATACCTCAGTTTCTTCGGCTATAAAATGGATGGAAGGTTGTGGTAAGGGTTAACTCAGCTAATGCATGCACTGCACTTGGCACAGTGCCTGGTGCGTAGGAAACACTCAGCAAACAGCTCTTCATGCTCAATTGTGTCTCTGTGTCCTCTTAGAGACTAGAAGTCCTGCCCTAGCAGATGGGGCCACAGAAACGCCGCTTGTTGCTGTAATTGTAAACTCTTTTGTACCCTACAGACTTAAGGGGTCTAGGAAATGCTGGTTAATTATTTTTTTCTTTTGTGGAGTAGTGAAGCAATATAAATGGATGCGACTCGCCTTCAGCATTCCCCCATTTCAATAGAATCAGCAAAAAGCCGATTACATCCTATTATAAACATGTACTGCACAAATAAAAAAAATGAACAATACAGAGGCGTATAGGATTTCTCCACCCTGGGGGGCAGTTTGGTGGGTTTCCTTCTAGACCTGCTGCTATGCCTATGCAAACATGTTTACCCTATAGATACACACATCCTTTATGCTTCCCTCCCTCCCTTGCTCTCTCGCTCTCTCCCCCCCCCACCCCTTTTCCTTCAGAGGGGGAGTCCTATCACATACACGTTATTGAAAAAAAAAGCCTGCTTTTTTCTCCCTCTCACTGTGGCAGGCACATCTTCTCAGGCCAGCACATATATGTCTATTAAAATCCTCCTGTCCCCATCATATATTTGCAGTTCCCAAACATTTAGGGAATGAGTAGGAACAAATATATTCCAATAGCCCCAAGGGAGAATCTAGGAAAGGGGGCACTTTTACCAAAGACTTCAGAGGCACCTGGGTGGCTCACTTGGTTGGGCGTCTGCCTTCGGCTCAGGTCACGATCCCAGGGTCCTGGGATCGAGGCCCCGCATCGGGCTCCCTGCTCCACGGGAAGCCTTCTTCTCCCTCTCCCTCTCCCCTGCTTGTGTTCCCTCTCTCGCTGTGTCTCACTCTGTCAAATAAATAAATATAATCTTAAAAAAAAGACTTCAAAAATTATCTACCTCAATTAAAACATTAATATATTTTTAAGAAAAGAACAATTTCAAAAAGCTGTATATACTTCATAATCACAGCGCCCAGATATAGTCATTGTTAACATTTTGGTATAATTATTTCTAGTCTTTTCTTTCTATGTCCGTAATTGTGTGTGTGTATTTAAATGAAGTTAGAATCACATTATAACATTTTCAATTTATGTTTTCTATTTAATATTATTTCATAGATCTTTTCTTTCATGGCTATATATCATATGAGCCTAAATATATGGTAGCCAAGGACATAACACCCTGTTCTCCCAAATGGAAGTTTCAATACAAAGTTTTGAGGTCAACTTGAATATACAAATATTTAGAGAAATCACCAAATGCTGACTCAAAATGCTTAATTTATAAATGTAGTTACACATGGATATTTAAAACCATATAACATGAAGTATCTCAAATTTAGAAAGATTAGTTTTTTCCACTTTTGCATCTTGTACCGACTCCACTGGTATCTTTGACGTCTGTGCTTTTGTCATCCCCAGAGCGCTTTGTGAATTACCCAGCAGAGCTGTCCAGGGCACATCATTTCCATTTTTGGGTCTAACTTGTTTGAGATTGAGATGCAACACTTTTAAAATCTGTGTACAATGTTGTCTCTGGAAATTGTATTCCAAGCCACAAGTACCTATTTACATAATATTAGGACGGTCTTTATTTGTCTCATAAGTGTGTATTAGTGATCTCTACAACATAACTACTTACTGTATTGCTTTTAGAAGTGATCTTTAAAAGCTTGTTTACAATGACAGCCAACACTTGCAATTGTGAGGTCGTAACCCCCGGAATAATTACAAAATCCCTGTTAAATTTCTCTATCTCCTTTTTGCCAATGCCGGCAGGTGACCTCTTTAAACATTCCAAACTAGCATTGATTGAGGTCAGGGAGGGCTAATGTGATTTCCCCAAACAGTACTTTGTTGTTTAAAATAAAGTAACTAAGAGAGAATGCAATTAATAGGAGACTCTTAAGAACTAGAATTTAAAGAGATTTTTCTTTTTTTTAAGATTTTTTGTTTGTTTATTTATTTATTTATTTATTTATTTATTTATTTATTTATTTTAAAGATTTATTTATTTATTTGACAGACAGCGAGAGAGGGAACACAAGCAGGGGGAGTGAGAGAGGGAGAAGCAGGCTTCCCGCTGAGCAGGGAGCCCCATGCGGGGCTCGATCCCAGGACCCCAGGATCATGACCTGAGCCGAAGGCAGACGCTTAACAACTGAGCCACCCAGGCGCCCCTAAAGAGATTTTTCTTGTTTCTAAAGGATAATTGTGGGGAAAATCCTCAAGATTAATGGAAGCATGGTTTTCCATCTTTTGGCTGTGCACTAATTTATTTAATCATTCCTCTGTTGTTGGACAGTTCAATTATTTCCACTTTTTTTTGCTATTATAAATAACAAGCCACATTCTTGTACTTATATCTCTGAGCACATTATAGATTATTTCCTCAGGACAAATTCCCACAGGGTCAAATGGTGTAGATATTTTTAAGGGTCCTGATACATTATGTCAAATTGCCCTTCAGAAAGTTTGTGTTAATTTATAATCCCATTAGCAGTGAATGGAGGTGGGCACTTTATAATAAACATGCAACATTTCTAAAATTGATGGGGAAAATGCTTCATAAACTCATTGAGGTTTTGTCGAGTCATAATTTATTGGAGCCGTAGGAGTTCTCAGAACTCAGCCAGTCCAACTCATTTCCCAATGGGCTTGCATACCTCTTTCAATGAGAAGCTACCTCCCCCAAATGGAGCCCCTGCCAGGATTGAGTGGTTATGGTGCTAGCTCCCCTTTATCTCAGCCAAAATCTGCCCTCAGGGAAATTGCACAATTAAGCAGATATTTCTTGTGCTTTCCGTTATGCACCTGGCCCATGGTAGGTGCAGCTACTCCTAGGAATTGGGGGAAAGGGAAATGGAGTGTAATGAGTACCAACGGTGGCGTCAGGCACCATGCCAGGTGCAAATCCATGAAGCTGGGGCTCTTGTTTTATATATGTGTATATATATATATATATATATATATTTTAAAGATTTTATTTATTTATCTGACAGATAGAGAGACAGCAAGAGAGGGAACACAAGCAGGGGGAGTGGGAGAGGGAGAAGCAGGCTCCCACTGAGCAGGGAGGCTGATGTGGGACTCGATCCCAGGACCCCGGGATCATGACCTGAGCCGAAGGCAGACGCTTAACGACTGAGCCACCCAGGTGCCCCTTGTTTTATATTTTTAAGATAGAGAAGTTGAGGTTCAGAGAGCTGGAGCAACTTGTCTAAACTCGCGCAGCTGGTACGCTGAGGTGCTGGGACCAGACCCAGGTCTGCCTGGGTTTCTAAGGCTCTGTATTGCCTTCCTTACGTCTTCTTTTTTGGGGGTGCTTAAAACAAGTCTGCCCTATGGGGTGGAGGCCCCTGCCATGTCTGGAGAGCATACCTCCTAGAGTTGTCAGGACAACGCTGATCTCGAACCTTCTACTCTGTCGTCCCCATAAATGCACTGGTTGTGGTGGTTTATACTGAGTGGACTTGGTGAACCCGGACTCCCCTTCCCTGGGCAGACCCCTATTAGAGTTGGCCAAAGAGGAAGCCGCAGAAGACTGAGAGGTGGAAGGGACATGGTGGCCATTACTCTTGAAGGTCATCATAGGAGGAGTGGCAGATGCAGAGGTGTCCAGCGGGTTTCAGCTTGTCCCTCTCTCCTCCCTCTGTGGTCAGCTCCTACCTCTGGCTGCCTCCCCCACTGACCCTCAGCTCAGCCCACCAGCAGACACTTGGCTGCAGACCCACGGAGTTGGGAGCTCTGCTCCGACCTCTTCATCAGCTCCCCCTTCACGGTCCCACCTTGATGCTGGGGGCACCTGGCTTCTCTGGTTAGTGGCTCCTTCTCTTGCCCTCCGACTTTTCTTCCTGACTTTCGCTTCCTTAGCCCCTCCCGTAATTGTGTCAGGTCTGATTCCTATAATAGATGCCTTCTCTCAAGGCACTCACCTTGGTTCTGCCCCCATGGCTGGATGCTGGTGGAAGTGGTATCACGTGGCTTCAAAACTAGGCCTCAAGAGGTCTTGCAACTTCTGTTCCCTTTCTCAGCACCCTGAGACTGACATGCTTGGGAAGAAACCCAGCTGAGAGGCGACGTGAAGGAGAATCGAGGAGCCCTGGTCAACACAAAATGAAAAATAATAAATATAAAAATACAAGAAATCATTGCAGGGGCATTTTTTTTTTTTTGCAAAGAAAATATTTTCTTTGTGTTTCTATTAGTGGATCGATTTGCCATTATGTTGCATTGCATAGTCAGTTAAAATTACACTAAGTGAGATTTAGTGTCATCTGATGAGAATAATTGAAAATTTAAAATATTTATCAACTTTATTAACTTAGCACTAATAAAATTTGCCACTTTTTAGTGTGCTAAATATATATATAACAGAAAATTTACCTTTCCAGCCGCTTTGAAGCCTCCAGGTCAGCATTAAGTACATTCGCATCACTGTGCGACTATCATCACTATCCATCTCCAGAGGCTTTTGGTCAGCCCAGCCAGAAACTCTGTCCCTGTTACACACCCCCTTCCCAGTCCTCCTCCCCTTGGGGTAGCTTTAAGCCACTAAACTTGGGGCTGCTTTTTTACACCACAGTAGATAACGGAAACACTCAAGAATAAGAAAAACGCTTGAGAGTATGACCAGGCCACCCTGGGCCTGCATTCCCACAGGACAGAGCTCTTGCTGGGCTGATTGGAGGCTGGCCATGTTGGGGCAGACCTGGGGCAGCCTGCCCCAGTCCAAACCAGGCCAAGCTGTGCTTCTTTCCCAACACTTACACCTAGCCCCTTCACCATTTGCTCTAGAGGCTGCTTGGCACCTGGGCATTTGAGTTTCAACCTGGGGTCTAGATGGACAATCACCTCCTATGAGTGGGCCTAATCTTCTGTTAATACAACCGTAGGGCTCAGGCAGAGCTCAGCATCTCCTAACCCCCTGAGCTTTTCCTGCAAACTCACCCTGTGACATCTTGGGCATGATGCTTACGAGAGGCCATAAGGGCTTTGGTGATCTTTCCACCCCGTCTTGGAACTAAAGAGAGAAAGGAGGCAGGGGCAGGGGAGTGCCTGACTGGGGGGCTTGTGATAAAGGCAGAGGTTTGATTTCAGGACCAGAGGATGGCTCAGATCCTGGCCTGATAGCCTCTCTCACAGCATTTCCAAGCCTCACAGGTGGTGTCTTAGTTTGACCTGAGTTCCTGTTACTATGTTTGGGTCTTCCTCCCTGGCCATTGGACAGTGAGCTTCAGGAGGGCAGGTGGTTTGTGATTCATCTTTGAGTCCCTAGAGCCTGGCATGCAGTAGATCTTAATAGGTGTTTGTTGAATCAAATATTTGAAGGAAGAAAACTTGAAAATGTATAGAGGAATTCTGGCATGACACAAGAGGGAGGGTGCCCAGAGAGAAGGTCCTGAGACCCCCCCTCAAGAGAAAGCATCTACAAAAGGAGCTGGGTCCGGTCTTCTCTGCCCTGGAGTAGTCAAGGTATACACTTGAATCTGGGATGGAAACATAAGGGTTTGCTAACTCATCCCTTTGTTGTCAGATATTTGTAGGGTACCTACTGGCGCTGAATGTAGAGCCCGAGATCTAGTGAGGGGGCAGGGGAGAGATCTACTTGAGTCAAAGGTCTGCAGGGGCAGGAAGTGGCCATGTAGGCTCCAAATGTGGAAAGGCCTGACCCCTTCTGTGGGAGCTTCAGGGCATTGGCAGACGTCTAGACCAGGGTGAAGAGCCCTATCTTCGGAGTTAAACAAACAGGCATGAGTTAGAATCCTTGTTCTGCCACTTGTTAGCTGGGTGCCCTTTGGTAAATCTATGAGCTTCCATTTTGTCACCTGTAAAATGGGGAAAATACCTACCCTCAGGGTAATTGTGAAAATTCTCTGAGTTATTTATGTGAAACACTTGGCGCAGTGCCCGGCTTTGGCTTTATTGTTACTGTCGTTAGTAGGTGGGGGAAGGCAATGGGCCATGGCCGGGGGTGGGTCACAGCTTCCCAGGGAAGATGAGGGAGTGTTATGGGGCAGATCATCACGTGGGCCCAGAGGCAGGCCCCATGGAGGTGGGGTCTGCAAAACCCTGGACACTTGCTGGCCATCTGATTTGGCTGGAAAGAGAGGCCTCTGTGAGATCGTGCCTATCTTTGGTTTGAGGGAACTGCTACTTTGGGTCTAATTCTAGCCAAGATGGGTGGAATGAGTAAGTGGAAAAAGCACAGGCCTTAGAAAAGCCTCCTGGAACGGGGGAAGGTCAGCCTTTCTGGGTGTAGGCAGGCACTTATCAGAAAGTTTAGGCCAAGTCACCCATGAACCCAAGGCCGAAGCACGAAGAGGGAAATTGAATGGAGCCGGAAGGTGGTGGTCAAGAATGGGATTCTGATCACATCACAGGGCTGATCTCATGGTGTCCAGAGAGATGGATGGTGCCTGCAGGGAGCGGCCCCGGGTACATCTGTTCTGTGTTGCTGATCCCCCGTGGGCATGGCTCAGTAGGCTGCGTGCACAGCAACCCTCACCATCCCAGTGTCTCTGGGCCTCTCCAGATCGCCTTCCTGGGAACACAGCTGGAGTGGTGAATGGGTAGTGGGATCCATGGATAATCCTACAGCTCAATGGCTCCTAATCTGCTCCCACAGGTCACGAAACGCTAATAATACAATCCCCCATGCCCCTGCAAGCAGGTGCTTCGCTCAGGCAGACATCAGGCCCACTCATGTAAAGGAGATAGGTGGCTCCAGCCCTGGCTGCGTTGTCAAGCTTGCAGCCCATCTGCTTGGGGAGAACTGGCCTTGGGGATGGTTGGATTCAGGCTAAGACATTGTCTGAATGAGGCATGTGAAGAAGGAATAAAGCCAAACATTGTCCTCTTTTCTTTCCAGAGTGTGGCACCTCATGTTTGGAAATAAGGGAAATCTTCAAGTCCAGCCTGTCCCCCGAGCTTGTGAATTATTGCCTTCCATATCCTCGTGGATCCTGTGACCTCCGTCCACCTCTTCCGTCATCCCCAAGCCCCCACAGAGAGGGAGGAGGAGCAGTTGTCCAAATCAGATCGTTGAGTTTATACGTATCACTTCTGTGGCCCTCCAGAGCATGGTCTTCCTTCTCTGCTGATCTCCCGGTGTTCTCAGTGCCCTACCAAGGCCCCAGGGAGGAGGAACCAGGCTACCCAGGCTACCTGAGTAGATTCTTCAGCAGCAGCTCACAGGACGTTTCCTTACTTTGCCCATATTGACTGTGGAATTTTGGGGGGCTGGGAGATGCTTCCAGTGTCTGATCCTACTCTGTTTAGATCCTGGGGCTTAGCTTTTGGGATTGGGTTGGGCTATTTCCAGCCACAGAAGCCTTGGCTGTTAATGGATATAACCCCAATTTGCCAGACATAGCTACATGAGACCTACCCCAAGAAGTGAGCCAGGTCTTGCGGCCAGGTATCTTTTCTTCAAGCCATTATGCCAACTCCTTCCAGGCTTCCTCCCCAATTAACTTCATTAGCAGTAATGACTCAGGGGGTCCCTCAGCTTTCTGTGCGGACTGATCACCCACAGCAACTTCTCATTGCAAAAAGCCTCCCTTCTCTCTTGCTCCAGCTGAGACCATTCAGTCAGTCTTCGTTCTAAACACAAGAAAAAGGCAGAAGGGTCTCTCCTGCCCTTTTGGTGCATTTTCAGAAACCGAACTTCCAAATGTCTCCTACTTTCCACAGGAAAGAAATACCCATCCAGGTGCTGGAAAATAGCAGCCAGAGGTAAGGAAGCCATGGCCTTTAGCCCATGGCTGAGCTCTGGTTCAGCGTTTGAGAGAATTTCTCTTGTTTCCATCAGTTCTCAACCCCAGGGACCTACTCCTTTTATATCTGGGGGCCTTGTGTGCATCTCCTTTCCTAGGGATTAATGCCAACCTCTTTCATGAATACCTTTAGCTTTCATTGCTTTGTGGACACCATGGTGGCTCGGTGCTTCTCTTTCGGGACTCTTTGGGGAATCTTCCCACCTTGCTGGGGGAAAGGAACCCTAATTAATATTGATTTCCATTAGTCTGAGCATCTGGCCTGCATTCCTGCCTGAGCACTCTGCAGAGGTCCCTCGGGGATTCTCCCTCGCCACCTTCATCAGCACCAGCACTCCATCACCCCTGTAAAACTATCTTCCTTCTTTCAGCTTTCTGAGATCACATGACTCTCTAAGCAGCCCTACCTTCACACTACCTTTCCCCACCATCCACATAGCGTTGACTCCAGATCTCTTAGTTCAAATTCTTCCATATATGACTGTGGCCTGCTCACAGGATGACTGTCCAGCTAATGGATGAGCTGTCTTTGAGGCAGGTATTCCCTTCTTGGCCAATGAGCTGTGGCCAGGTGGTGACGGGGTCCGGTGATACAGAACATGGCTGGTTCCACTCAGTAGAGGCTCTGGGGGGCTGATAATGATGGATACATTTAGGAAAGGAACATAGGCTAGCCATGCTCTCCAAACCCCAGCAAACCCAGCCAGGGCACTTGCCTGGATCCCATCCTCTTCTATTCACAGGGACAGAGCCTTGACCCATCTGTGCTCCCCAGATAGGAGGGTAGTAAAGCCAGCTGCCCACTCAGAAGGACTCAGAAAGGGACACGAAGGAGTGGTTTTGGAGGACCCTGGACAATGCCACCCCTGCAGACAAGGCCCCTCTGGTAGGTTTGTGGCCAGGATCTTCCAGTGTCTATGCAGAGCCCCTGCAAAGGTTCAATGCTTGGTTTAGTCCTGAAGATCAGAGGCACCCACCAGGAGGCCTGAGCAGCAAAGGGCTAACTTCTGGAGTGGAGTTTAAGAAGGCAGAGCTCGGTTGGAGAGCTGATGACCCACCCACCCACCCAGGTCACCTCCTGCTGGCTTCTCTAGGAACAGAGACATCGGGCATAAGGGAGAAGGGTTCCCTTCCACTCTCCTCACTTTCTGTCAACCATTTGATCACACAGAGGGGCCAAGGCAGGCCCTAGCCCTTAGGGCAGCTGAGCAGGAACTCCAGGTGAGCTGGTGGAAGGGGACATCCCAGGCCTGGCTTCTGCTACAGAACTCACATGGCTGTTGGCATAGTCTTTATATGTCTGAGATATTCTCAGATTGTGACCAGTGTGCGCAGTGGAGAAAGCTCTCGTCTAAGAAACAAGGATATGGGTTCTAGTCCCCAGCTCTTCCAGCTTGCTGGGTGACCTTGGGCAAGTCTCTTCCCTTCTCTGGGCCTCAACCTTCCCATCTTCAGAGTGAGAGGATTGGATGAGATCATCTGTAAGAACTTGGCAAGCTCTCACATCATCGTCATTACCACGAAATCACTAATGTTTACTGAACGTTTCCATGTGCCATGTGTTTGACCTGCGTTATCTCATTAGATTCTGTCATCATTTGTCAGTCGTTTTCAGAGGAAGAAATGAAGGCTCAGAGAGGTTAGGTAGCATACCCAGGATCACACAGCTAGGAAATGGTGGGGCCTGTGTGATCTCAGAGTTTTGGTGGGCCCTTCCAGAGGAGGGGGATGGTAGCCCAGGGGCCCCTCATTTTTAAAGGCATTGACAGCTTTTGGGCCTGCTTGCCCCAAGCCCCAGTGCTGTCCCTGCCACTTACAGTGGAACAGAGCCGGCATGTTTAATAAAACTCAGTAGGTTCCAAATCATCTCACCCTGCCAAAAGGTAATGGATGGTCTACAGCCCTGACAGACATCATGCTGTCCCTGGCCTGCATTTATGTTCTTTAAGCACCAAAGCTGGATCAGGTCCTATTTCTTTTACGGGGAGGCAGAGCATCCCAGGAACTGCAGTCAGTCGGGATTTTCCAGGCAGCTACTTTCTTCATAACGCCTCCAACATATGAAATGGCCCTTCTGCCGCATGCAGGCGCCAGGGATTTTTTTTTTCTTAAATTAAGAATTTGATACATTCCTTCAGTTCCCCTCCAGGGGTTACAGAGAGCGGGGAAAGTGACGCCTTGAGCTAATGTGCAGGTGTGGTTATGCATTTTGAAGGATGTCTTGACAATCTCCAGGAAAAAAAAAAATGTCCCCGAATGACCCTCTGTTCTTGGTGAGAAATGCTGGCTTGTGTGAGTGCTGAAGGGCCTTTCGTCCCCTGGATCTCCAAAGCCTGTATGTTAGAGAGTCAATGACAAAGTGGAAGTGTGTGTGTGTGTGTGTGTGTGTGTGTGTGTGTGTGTGTGTGTGTGTGTGTGTTGAGTGTCGCTGGGGCACTGATCTATTCTGAGTGAGTGCTCTGCAGATGAAGGAGCACTGCACAGGGGGGCTGGGGGGCTAGTTTGCTAGGTGACCCATGACCTTGTAGTGTCCCTCATGGGGCTCTTGTGAGCCTTTATCCACATGGCCTGGCACACTGTCACCTGCATGCAGGCTCTTCTGGGCTGGGGAATCGGAGCCCTGTTTTAGTGAGGGCAAACCTCCATCAGTGGAAGGTGGAGGTAGCAGTTCCCAAAGAAATGGGAGTTTTGGCTTCGGCAAATTACTTGGCCTCTCTGAGCCTCAATTTCTTCATCTGAGAAATGAGATAATAACAGTACCCACATCACAGCTTGCTGGGAAAATTAACTGGGTGCTAATCAAAGTGTATTGCATGTGGCAAAATAGTATTAATTTTTTCATACATGAGTTTTCCTTGAAGCTGTATATATTTATTTAAATTTTTATATACTTAAATTAATAGACTTTATTTTTAGAGAAGTTTTAGGTTTACAGGAAAATTGATCAGAAAGCACAGAGATTTTCCCTTATACCCCCTCCCCACTTTTCCCTATTATGTACATCTTGCATTGGTGTGGTACATTTTTTATAATTGATGAACCAAAGTTGATACATTATTATTAACTGACGTCCTTAGTTTACATTGGGGTTCACTCTTGTGTTGTATGTTCTGTGGGTTTTGACAAATGTCACCATTACAGTGTCATACAGGGTAGTTTCGCTGCCCTAAAGATCTCTGTGCTCCACTTATTCATCCCTCCCTCCCCCTGAATGTCTGGCAACCACCGTCTCCATAGTTCTGCCCTTTCCAGAATGTCATGCATTTGGATCATACAGCACCTAGTTTTTTCAGATTGGCTTCTTTCACTTAGTGATTTGCATTTAAGGTCCCTCCATGTCTTCCTATGGCTTGATAGCTCATTTCTCTTTATCACTGAATAACTCCACTGTCTGGACATGCCACAGTTTACTTCTCCACTCACCTGTGCTACCGAAGGACATCTTGGTGGCTCCAGGTTTGTGCATTACTAATTTTATAACCCCCCAGGGGTGGGTGTCATGGATTGAGGGCAGGCACTTTAGGGTCAGATTCAATGGCTCCAGATTCTGCCGCACTCTAGATAATCTTATAAAGTTATTTCATGTCTTCCGCCTTCCTCCTCCGAGCACTGAGGATCTGGAAAGTCAGACAGTGCCCCACAGACCCATGGACACTGTGGTGGCTAAAAACGAGTGGAAATTTCTCTCAGGTAATGGCACAGGTGGGTGGGCTCCAGGTCAGCAGAGGGCGCTGCCACACTGGGTAAATTCAGGAACCCCAACCCACCACTTCAACGCCAGGCTCCTACAGCCGCTCCGGCGGCCCTTGTCCGTGCCAGAGGCAGGCGGTGGAGAGAAGGTGGGGGCTCCACTCACTCCCTTCACCGCCCGGGCTGGCAGTGACGCAGTACCTCTGCTCACGTGCTATTGGACAGAGCCTGGTCACGTGGCTCTACCTCGCTGTAAAGGACGCTGGGAAATGTAGTCTGGCCGTGTGTCCGGCTTCAGTTGTCATTCAAGGAACGGAAGAAGAGAGTTTGGCGGGCAGCGGGCAGTCTCTGCCAGGTGCTAGAACCCATTTCATAGGTTTCTGATGAGGATTAAATGAGATTTGTGTGAAGCCCGTAGCTTAGTGCCTGGCGCATAGTTAGTGCTCAGTAGGTGTTAGTGTGCTCTATGATTATTCACTAGGGATTAAAGGGTCAGAGCATTTTCTGAGCCAGGGGTTTTGCAAAGGGATCTAGTTCAGTGGGTTTCACACTGTGTTAAGGGACCTGGGGGCGGGGGCGGCACGTAGGAAGACCAGCAAGTCCTTCCAGACTCCTGCGGGAAGTCTGCCCCGCCCCCTCCCCAAGCCGCTTATTACCTAGTTAATGTACTGGGTTCTAGATAAGATGCAATCCAGGAGAAGGGGCTTTGGCTTAACAAACTTAAAAACCGCTCACTTAGGGAAATTCCCCGAAGTCACACAGTGGGCTCCTCCACCTCCCCAAGAACCCCAGCCCCATCTCAGCTTGTCTCTTGGTTGGGGTGCTACAGGGCTGGGCTCCAGCTTCATCAGGGCCCCCAGAGTAGACACGAGCAGAGATGACCATGAGGACAAACGAGGCAGGGAGTCCCCGCAGGCATGGACTGAAGTCAGCCTGGAGCTCATCCCCAGTCAGCCAACTGTCCGCCACCCCCAGTGGGATGCAGGTCTAGCCTCCGGGTGTGCACACCTCAACAGGGTGTGCAAGTCCCAGGTAGGACGCACATTTCCCACCTCTCCTTGGGCAGGGCTTTGCTTCCAAGTCCAGGATTTCACATCTGCACCTGATAAACTCCATCCTGGCGCCCTGGCTCTGTGCCCAGGGCACTGTCCTCTCCAGAGGGTTTGAATGTGGCTCTGCTGTCCCAAGTATGTGCTTTGTTTCCGGCTTCAGGGCCATTGTGAAAGTGATGAACTCCCCTCCCTCTCCTGTATGCTCCCAGGAGGCTACGGAGTGGAGTGTCGGGAGTATGAACTTGGGGTCAGCAGACCCAGGTTCAAATTCTGGTGTATTTGCCTCCCTGCGTGTGTGACCTTCAGCGTTGCTTGTTCTCCCAAGCCTTAGTTTCTCGTCTGGGAAGTGGGGATAATAGTACCTTTCTCAGAGAGCTAGTGTGAGGATGAGCAAGATCATGTGCATGAGTCTGATAAATGGCAGCTATAGTGAATTATTTGTGATCCTAGCTAAGAGAGAAAGTTTAAAATACTAACAATATATTAAATAGTAATACATATTTGTTATTAAAAACCCTGAAGGATGTAAGTGAAAGTCTCTTCCCTGTCTGGTCTTTCCTTCCCCCTCCACCCCCAGGATCTCTCTCCAGAGGTTCTGCTTCCTACAAGCATCTTTAATTAGCCACAGGTCCCTGAGTTACACTTGGCCTTATAAACTCCTCACTGGCTGACCCAACCTACCTTTCCTCTTTCACCTTTTGCCAATCCTGTCTCCTCCCCTGCCATCTCCTCCTTCAAGTTCTGGCCACACTGAACTGCTGGTCCAGATGCCATGTCTTGGCCTGTGCTGTTAGCTCTGCTTGAAGTGCCTGTCCTCCCTTTCTTTCCACCAAACTCCTACTCACTCTTCAAAACCCAGTCCATGCACCTCCTCCCCTTTGTGAAACATCTTGGATTCCTCACCTCCCTTATGGTCCACACCATCCGACTCTGGGATGGTTTAACTCATGTCTCTTGACCCCTATACAGCCCCTATAGGTCAGGGAGCTGGGTCTCAGTCTCTCCTCCCCCCTGGTGCCCAGCGTGGGACCTGTCCCAGAGCAGGTGATCAGGGAGAGTCTTTGAAGGATGAATTTTCTTGTGGTTTACATTTACATAAATAACCAAGACCCTTTTCTGGGGTCCAGCCTTGTGGTTCTAATTTCCCTTTTGTCCAAGTGATAACTGAACTGGGCTGGCCCCAGGCCTGTGGTACTGATAGAGCCAGTTTTCTCTGGAGGTGGGTTGGTGAATTTAATGACATTAATGGCCAAGGAGATGTAAAGGGTTTTGCCCCACAGAACAGTCCACAGTGTGGACTCTGTCTTTGGGAGGGCTCCCTTAAGGGGAGCCACGGAGAGAGAAGCACAATGTTGACATTTCTCCTTCCTTTGCTGTATCCTTCTGGGGAGAACCAATTGGATGGGTTCAGGCTCCTAAGGGCTTTGCCCCTGGGCCTCTCAGAATGGGACCAGTGCTGTGGCTTGAGTTTAGAAGCAGTATGAGTAAGTACAAAGGTCTAGAACCTTCTGCAGAGGCCCAGGGATTCAGTTGCAGTCAAAGTTTCTACAGAACTTTCTGCAGCTCCTTGGACTCAGGGATGGAGAAATCCAGGTAGACACATGCCAGGTTGGCCTGGGAGCCTCAGCTGTGTGCTTATGCTCTGTCTACCTGTGTCACCTTGACCACTCTTGGGCCCTGGGACAGTTAACATGCCTTCCGTTGTGCTCTTCCCTCCTCATGTCCTCCCTGCCGTTTCTGCATGTCCCGACCCAGCTCATATTTCAAGGCTCATTTCAAACACTAGCTCCTCTGTGAAGCCTCCCCTGATTCTCCCCACCTCTCTCCAAGCTAGGATGAATTTTCCCTCTTTCAATTCCCCAGACACTTTTGGCATTGGTTACCTTGTATTATTATTCATTTAATTTTTAAGTTGTAAAAGGAATGTCTACTTATTTTAAAAGTCAAACAAAATAGAGATTTATTTTTAAAAAAATCAAGAATCTGCTCCTCCCACTTTTCCTACCTATCCAAACCTGTTTCTCTCCCCAGTAACCCCTGCCAAGGGTTTGGGGTGTTCTTTCCCCAGTTTTCCATCTCTTTCTTCATGATTCATGCTCACACACACACACGCACACGCATCCACATGCATGCATGTGCATGCCCTTTGGTAGACCCTTAATGACTTTCACCTCCTATAGTCATGCCCTTGTGTATTCTCCCCACCTTGAATGAGAGCTGGACCTAGTGACTTGCTTCTCCTGAATAGAATACAGCAAAATTAATAGGATTCACTTCTGTGATTGGTTGCGAAAAATGCCAATGTCTGTCTTCTTGGTATTTTCTCTTTGGCTCTGCTCATGTGTTTGCTCTCATAGACAAGGCCACCTGGCAAAGAACTGCGGATGGCCTCTGGTCCACCACTGGTGAGGAACTGAGGACTTCTGCCCAAAAGCCCTGGATGAGCTGAATTCTGCCAACAACCATATAAGTGAGCTTGGAAACAGATCCATCCACAGTCAAGCCTTCAGATGTCTACAACCCCGGTGGACACCATGTGAGGGACCCAGAGCCAGAAGACCCAGTGCCTGGATTCCTGACCCACAGAAACTGTGAGATAATACATGTGTGTTGTTTCAAGGCCCTAAGTTTTGGGGGGGCAATTTGTTACATAGCAATAGATACTACCACAGCTTATATGCTGGTGCTTTTATTTCTATAGGATAAATTCACAGTAGTGATATTGGATAATCAACAGGTATACACATTCTAATTGTCAGCACATGGAGCTATAGTTTTTTCCAAAAGATGGTAGCAATTCCTGCCCCCACCAGCCCATGCCCTTCCATCTCCATCAGAACTGAATATTATCAATCTTTTACAATTTTTCTATCTCCAGTGGGTGAAAATGGCACCTCATTTTTGTTATCATTTGCATTACTCTTGCTACTAAGGAGGTTGAGCACTTTTTCTGATATTTATTGTCTATCTGTATTTTATTAGACATTTATTGAACCCCTACTGTGTGCCAGGTACTTTATATTGTTAAGGTGTTAATAGGACATTGACCTTGCCTTCAAAAAGCTCACGGCTTCATGGGGAAGATGAGCATACAAAAATATATAAAATGGTATGACAAACAATGGAACAAAGATTTGTATCCACTGTTCTGGAAACAAAGAAGTAAAAGAGACCAAGAGTTTTGGGGGTTGCTTGAGAAGATAGGTGGAGGAGAGGACACTTGAATAGGGTATTAAAGGAGGGGGAGAAGTTTGTCAAAGGGAGAGGAGTACAGCATGGGCAAAGACCCCAAGGCAGCAACAGGCTGGTGCTTAGCAAGGCTGAAGCAGGGGAGGCTGAATGCTGGGGAGGAGGAGGAATGGGGCCAGAGTTGAGATGGAGCGGGTCAGTTATGACTGATCGTGAGAGGTTTCAGAAACTATGCTCAAGCATTCGGATACCGTCATGTGGGCAATAGGGAGCCCTGGAAGACTTTTCAGCTGAAGCATGACATGATGGGTTGACATGATTTGGGCTTAGTTGTGCACCTGCCACATCTCATTGACTAGAGGACATGGCCCCGAGGGTCTACATCAGTTCCATCTCGGTGTCTTTCCCAACACACAGTGGGCATCCACGCAGATCTGGGGACTGAATAAAAAATACAGGTTCTGACCCCTGGATGGGACTGGCCAGGGTAGGCTGGAAACATCCATGTAGATATGAGCTGAGAGCCATAGGCTGGGACATATGCAATTCAGGAAGCAAGAGGAGAGGTTCAGGTACCAAAAGATGATCCAGGACCATAAAAGGCTCCCAAGATGTCGAGGACCCACATGGGGTCCCTGCACCTGACTCCTGGCTGCAGAGCTCTGGGTGCTTAGCACACACATGGTTTCTCTCTGTGCAGCTCCTGAGGAACGTCCTGAGGCCTCGGCCCCCGTAGACAGATGGTTTCCTTTCTTCCCTCCTTTGCCGTGGTGTCTTCTGCTTCCCAACTAGCCATGATGAAGGTGGCAACCATGCTCCTCATTATATTTTTAATAAGGCTAGATGTTCTCAAGGAGGAAAGAGGATGAGCTGAAAGGAGCCCTTCATATTTCTCCTGTGCAACAATCCTCCCCTGACAAATGTAGTTATTTCTTCTGTGCATGAACCCCAATCGATTTTCCCTCTGTCAGAGTCCCTCAGGCGTTGCCAGCCTCCTAATGGTAACCGATGAGGACACGTTGGGCTCCCATTGTTAGCGGGACTGCCAGTGGCCTTGGCATGTTTATGACCTACCCACTGCAGGATGAGGACAGCTCTGCCAACAGTAATAAAAGCTATCATCTATTGAATGCCACCACGTGCCAGGCACCACGCTAAGTGCTTTCCATATGTAGCCTGGTTCAGCCTTCTCACTCGACCTGTGATGCCTGTATTATTACTAGGCCCACTTTCTAGGTGAGGAAACAGGTCAGGGGAGTTAACTAACCAGGTCAGTGCGACGCAGACACTAGGGTGGGGTGAGAGGCCAGGATCCGCAGGCTCTGTAGGGAACCCCAGAGCCCTGCAGATCCATGTCCACATTTTAACCAATTTGAACCCTCCATCCCGGGTTCCCGTCGTGTGCCTGGAATGTTCTTCAGATGGTGCCAAGCTGACCATTGGTGTGGTGTCTCTGCATGAGTCCCCCCTCATGGGTACCATTGCAAGGGGTTGGGTTCCTGCCCTGGTGTTTTGTTCAGAGTCAGATGAACAAGGAGGCTAGTCTGAGCCAACAGTCTCGATGAGCTCTCTGACTCATAAGCATCAGCCAGGAGTTGGGGCTGCACGTTATCCCTGCAGGAACGGTGGTCCTGGAGGAGTATCCTGGAGGCAGGAGATTAGGGTCTGCGGTGAGTGCTGGAGTCAAGCTCTGGGAGTCTTTCCTGGGCCTGGGCTCCTCATGTGGATTGAGAGGAGAAGCTTTGAGGGTCTTCTGGGGGCGGTTACCTTTGTCTTCCTCCTTTCCCCTCCCCTCTGCCCTCTTCCTCCAATATGAAGAACAACATTATTGTTTTTCTGAACATAAAAATTCATGCTCTTTGTAAAAAAAAAAGTCAGACAGTGTAAAAGTTTAAAGACAAACATAGAAATAATCCATAATCTCCCCCATCCAGAAATAGACCCCTTGACATTTTGGTGTGTAGCCGTTCAGAGTCTTCCATGTTTGCCAGGATGGACTCAGATCATACACACTGGATCTCCCTCGGAACCTCTCATTTTACAAGAGGCCATGGTCATCCCCCAGAAATAGCCATAGATCAACCTTGTCATTTGACGTGCTTTCATTTTTGGGCTTTCGTTGTTGGATGGATCTTCACTTAGGTAGATCTTACTGGTTGTACGTCTTTCCTAAAACACGGATGTGTGCCTCTCAGGAACTAGTTAGTTCTGGGTGTTTCATCTTACTCCCTCTCTGGCCTGCCCCTGGACCAAGGGTCCTGGGGTTCAAGGTGGACAGAGGAAAGGAGAGAGAAGCTCAGTGTCCTCACAAATCAGGGAGGGAGAGAGAGCATTCCGGGCACCAAGCTGGCAGGACGCCTGGATGTGGGTGAAGGGGACATTGGGAGGCATTGCCTGTGCAGGCAGCAGTGCTCTGGGTGATGGACAGAACTTTCTTGGGTAACTTGACATTCTAGACGAGAACAAATCCCTGGCCCACAAGGGAATGAGATGTCAAACTTCCATTCATCCATCAAATATGCATCTACATCCATTCTGTATGTCAGGCTCCGTGCCAGGCACTGGAGATTCAGAAGCAAATAAATCATGGTCTGTACAAAGTGTTGTAAAAAGATTCATGGGAACAGAGAGAAGGAAAGGACTGCAACCTCTCTGGGGCGTTTGGGAGGAAGGCATTGGACCAGGTCAGGGAGGGGAGGGGAGAGGAGAGGAGGGAGCTGGAAATTCTAGACTGGAGGAATAGCATATCCGGGCAGTTAGGTGGAAAAGCAGAATACATAGCTGACGTGGAGGTGGGAGTGAGAAGGAGGAGGGGTGTGGATGGAAATGAGTTGATTAAGACAGACTAGCACCAGATCTTGAAGAGTGTTGAATATCAGATGTCATGCTAAGGGACTTACCCTGCGGGCCTTTGAAGGGTTTGGAGCATGCAAAAGGTCTGGTCTAACAAAGATCCCTCTGGCCATTTCATGGAAGAAACTGGGGCCAGGGGACCAGGCATAAGGCTCTGCATGGCTGGCGGGAGAGGCAGAGAGGGATAGAGCCCAGGCACACGTCTTGGGGGTCAATGTAGCAGGAGCTAATGAGACAGAGGGGACTGGGTTTGGTGCCGGGCAGACGTGGGGGCAGGAGAAGGGAGGAGAAGGCGAGGATGAGGGGCAGATCTCCAGGGTGGGAGCCTCCAGGAGCTCTGAAAGCCGGGGGTGTGGAAGAGAGTCAGGGTGAGAGCGGAACACAGTCAAGGCACTCTCTTGTGTGCTGCCTGGGGCAGGAGGAGTCAGTCATTGAGCACTCTGGGTCTGTGTTTTGCTTTCTGATTCTCACAGACCCAGAGGCTTACTGTTAAGAGGGAGACCAGCCCACCCACCTCCTCATTTTATGGATGGGGAAACTCAGACCCAGAGCGGAGGGGGGGGGGCGGCCCAAGGTCACGCAGGAAGTCACTGGAAGAGCTGAGGCTGCATCCCAGGTGCTGTGATCCGGACAGCCTGGTCCCACCACCAGGAGCCATGGCCAAGCACAGGGCAGCCGTGGGCTGTGCAGCCGGCTACATCTGGCTGGACTCTGGGCTCAGCTCCTGGCCGGCGACCTTGGGCAGGTCCACCAAGGCCCCTGAATTTCAGTTTCCTCAGCTTGACTGTAGGACTAACAGTCCTTGTCCCACCGAGCAGTCACGAGGTCCGAGTGAGATGCGGGAGAAAGACGCCTTGTCTTGTCCCTCTCAGGTGTGGCTCTTCTGCCCCTTTCTCTCTCCAAAGCTTCGCCTGATCATTTCCAGCCTCCAACCTCCCTCCCATTCTCCACTGAGAGCTTACACATTTCCTGAATTGGCCAGGATTCAAATGAACGTAAACTTCCTCCCTTTAGCGAGTTTCTTAACTTCTCTGGGACTCAGTGTTCTTATCTGTAAAATGGGAAGGATAATCCCTACCTCCCAGGATATGGGGGGATTTGAAGGAGACAACGCGGATAAGGCACCTCCCATGACAGCCAGCCGCGTGGCACCTGTCCATGTCACCTCAGCCATCTCTGGACTGTGATCCCCTGAACTCCCAGGAGGTGTCGGAGAAGCTGTGGCTGTTCTCATGGGGGACACACCTGCATCAGAAATCCTGGCAAGCTTGAGCCTGGCATCTCACCGGGCCCTCCAGGGTGCCTGAAGCAGTTCTGAAAGGCTGAATTAGGAGCAGTGTTCTCTTCTTTGCCGTGTCTCTTTTTAACTTATTTTGCTTTGATTTTTCCATTTGCTACTAACCATGTATGAGTTACCTGCCTCTGTGATCTGTGCATTAAATACGGCTGACTGTTCAGCACGAGGAGGAGGCTACCTTCATTCATGGGGTTTATTTTCTTTCTATTAATGAAGACAGGGCTTTTAACATGCACTAGGCTCTTAGGTAGTCTTTCGGGTTTTTTTTTTTTCTGTCTCAAAAGGATGGGAAGAAACTAAAATGGTGAGTGATCTTGGACAAGGTGGGTCAATGCTTGGATGCCTGCATTAGCATGATTGAATTTACTAGGCATGATCCATATCTATTACTCTAAAGAACAAACTACCTTCTCACACTGAGAATAAAACCAAAACCCTTAGCCTGTTCCATTCTCAGGGCCTTTGCCCTTGCTCTTTTTTCTACCAGGAATGTTCTTTAGATAATCCTATAAACTTGCTTCTTTATTTTCTAATAAATATTGTTTATAATATTACAATGTTATGAATATTATTTTAAAGGTTCTAATGTGTTTGTATTGGTTGGGATTGTCTGCAATTATGATCCTTTGATACATGTACTATGCAGTAACATTCAAATATGTGATACTAAAATAACTTCCCAATGATTCTACTATTGAACATAGAATAGTTCTATCTCAATTAACAGTAAAAACCAAAACCACTGGGTGCCTGGGTGACTCAGTCGGTGAAGCATCTGCCTTCGGCTCAGGGCATGATCCCAGGGTCCTGGGATCGAATCCCATGTCAGGCTCCCTGCTCCGTGGGGAGCCTGCTTCTCCCTCTCCCTCCGCTCCTCCTCCCCAGTCATGTGTTCTCTCTCTCACTCAAATAAATAAATAAAAACCTTAAAAAAAAAAAACCCAAAACCACTGGGTTTATCTTGGAAAATTTGAATCCAAGCCATTATTTCACAATTTGGAAAGTGAGGGATCCAGCTTTAAGATGATTTTCTCACTGCTCTCTCTGTCCACGTGTGATTCAGGACTTCTCTTGTCTCCCATATATGACACACTCGGAGTCACATTGCACCTTGCAATTGTCCTTGTACTGGACCCCTATCGGGACTCTGGACCCACCCTACCAATCCCAGCTGCTTATTCTCAACCTGAGTTTCCTCGCAGAAAATCACTTCTAGCACATTTTCAAAAATTTCATACTCCACTGATAGCAGGCTGCCCCCTTCAGCCATGCTCAAACCCTCCTCCTCTTCCTCAGAGGGGGCGGGGGTCACTTGGGTGGCCGTCACACCAAGTGGTTTCCCCCAGCCAAGGAAACAGCCGTGCTCAGAAGCTTAGAGTGGCCAAATATTATTAGTCAGTGGTGACTACTTCCTCCTTCATCAGAGAGGTCTCCCTGAAGCTCCTTATCTAACACCCTTCCCCCACTGCTATCTCTTTCCTCTGGTTTAGTTTCCCTCCTAGAACTGACCACTCTCTGTCATTGCACTGTGGGTTTATTGTCTCTCTTCTAGACCCACAGGGACTGTGTCTGGCTTTGCTCACCGTGGAGGCATCCCCCACACCCCGGCCTGTGCCTGGTCCAGAGGAGATGCTCAGTGAGTAGCTGTTGAGTGGATGCTGGCAAAGGCACCTGGGGTGGGGGAGGGGGCGCCAGCGATTTCCCATAAAAGCTTTTCCCACCAAAGCCCGGGGCCCTGGAAAGACCGGGGAAGTGGCAGATGACTCCGACTTTGCCACCCGCTGTGAACAAACCACGGGGCAGCTTTTAAGTCTACACAGCAGGAGTGGGAAAAAGGGGGAGGCTGTGTGGTTCCCCCCCACCCCCTGCCCATCAGGCACACTGCCTCCAGGGCGGGGGTCCTTGGGGTCTCCACTTGACCCTCTTCTTCATCCTCATTGGTATACATCTCACCTTCACTGAGCGCTGCTCTGTACCAGGCCCTCTTCTAAATGCCTTGCCTGAATCAGCTCACTCAGTGTTCACGGCAATCCCGTGAGCCTGGCCTGGATTGCATGCTCCCTTGCAGAAGAGGAACTGAGGCTCCGGTGAGGGAAAGAACATGCCAGGGCCACACAGTTGGTGGATGGGAACCTGGGATTGGACCCCAGAGCTCTGGGACCCCTGAGTGCACGAGTGACCCTCTGTACCAGGACTAGAGTGGGGAAGACACCTGTCCCGCCACACAGCTCCTGTGGGAGAAGCTGGGCTGGACTCCAGCCTCCTGACTCCCAGGCGAGACTCCTTTCATAGCTTCAGGTGGTATGGCTGCATGGGAAGGGGGTGCGGCTGGGAGTCAGGCTGACCTGGATTCGAATGCTGCCTCTACCCGACCATCCGGCAGCTGACTCCAGAGCCCTGGACCCAGAGGCCCGGAAGCCGGAGCACCTGCCCGGTCGGCACTGTGTACTGAGGGAGAGGCCAGAGCCCTCCGTGTCCCTGTGTGTCTGCCTCTTGCCCTTTGAGTCTTACCAGAAAGAACGGGGGAGTGCAACCCTAGCCTCCCTGCCCTCAGCCTCTGAGGCTGGGGATCCAGGGTTGACGATGGTTTTTGTGGGTGACGTCAGAATTGCAGCCACCTGGCTTTAAGCTCTACCGGCCTGAAGCACCTGTTTGCCTATGTGTTTTGAAGCCATGGGTTTTGGGGAGGACACTGTAGACTTGGAAATCACCAATCCTCGCAGCATCTCTGAGTCCCTATCCCTCCTTCTCTAAGACAGCCTTGCTTTCTCAAGGGCTGTTGTGAGGGTTTTATAAGATAAAGTGAGTCAGAGCTTCTCCAACTTTTCCACCAAAGCAAAACCTAAGGGCAGAAGCGAGTAAACAGGTACCCTGGGGGGTTTGAGGGCGTAGCTGAATAGGCAGCCTGCCACAAGCTCACGATGTATTTGAAGTTGTACTCTAGCTTAAAAGTGTATGTGCATTTTGCATTCTGCTCCATAATATATCCGTGTTGTTTCTAGCAACACAAAGAGTGTTTTAAGTTACTTACCACCGGGTACTTTTAATGTGGGCAAGATGGGCAGCGTTTGTCACGTGGCTCTGTAAACTCCCTGGCCCGTGGACAAGAGCCCCAAGGGTGTGCGCCCCCCAGTTTCAGAAGCATTCATGTAAGAAAAAGTGATCTGAAAGAGCAAAAAATGCTACATAAAGGTCAGAGAGTTTTAGTGTGACTGTTGGAAGGAACGGGAAGCGGTACGGTGAGCAAGATGGATGATGGGGGAAGAAAGAGAGGGGCAGGTAGAGGTGGAAGAGTGGGAATAGGGTTGGGGGGGTCAGCAAGGGAGAGGTCTGAGCCTCTGTGGTCCATAATTCCACATAATTTATGCAGAGACTGGGGGGTTGGGGGCCCCATCCTTGGGAGCTGGTCAGCAGGTGCGGGAGCTAAACCCTATCCTGCAATACTGGGACAGTCCATCCTCCCCTACTGGTTGACCAGGGCTCAGGGAGGCTGCTGGCAGCTCACTGTCACAGTGAACTCTACTCATCGACTCCTCTGACATAGGGTGGCTTTCCTGCACCTGCCATCCTCCCCAGAGTGTCCTCACACTCACCCCAGCACTGGGGATTGGCTCTCCATACTCCTTTCATGGCTGTAGGGTGCAGGGTGTGAAATCCTTCTAGCAACCACCCTAAATCCTCCCTGCTGGCCCTTTATGTAAATTCTCCCAGGAGAGCTGGGGCAGCAGGGTGGTGGTGGGGGGTCCCAGAACTCCCCAGGTGGGCATACAGGTTAGGCTCTGCTGTGACCCAGGGTACAGGTGCAAACCTCCTTAGCCTTCTTTCTGTTCCTTTTGGTATCTTTTTAAAATTGCAAAGCTCCCATGCAGAAATATGCACACTTCGCAATATTACAAAATGTCTGAAAGCAAATATTTCCGAAGAATTGTGGGAACACAAGCAAACACCTTCCTTTCTTCCTCAGTTATTTCTGGGTGAAAGCAGATAATGAGTTACCCTTTTCACAATCAATGTTCAGTGGATTTTGGCTACATTATTCGGAGCAAATATAAACAGGGCAAGTTAAAGGCATGGATTATTGCAAGATAAAATTGGGATACATGAAGCTTAAAACTCTTAATTTTAAACTACTCCTCACAATAGGCCAGAACTTGATCCTCTGTAATTCTTTGCAAACAGCGTTTGCATTTTATTATCGAATGTGTTTTATAGTGGCATAGGATGAGATTTGGCTCATGTTTTTGCATAAATATAATAAAAGGAGGCTTCCCAGTGAACACAGATTTGGGAAATAGTGTTTACTTATTTCTCTCAATTCAAAAGAGTGTGAACTGGAAATTTTTTGTTTCAATATTTTTTTTCTTTAAACACAAAGGCTGTGTATTGTTTCTTTCCACAAAGAACACAAGCTAATCTGGGTACAATTATGGTTTTGTATTTTTCTCTGAGAAGCACAGGCCTGTACTGTGAACTTGCCAATCAGCAAACAAGGCTCCACGCTGCCCAGACGGGCTGTGGACTTAGCATGGCAGTGACAGGGGCCTGGGGCTCCAGGCTCGGGATGGGGCAGGCAGGGGCTGGGAGAACCTCTGGAGGGTGAGGGCAGGTGGGGTGGGGGAGCACTGAGGTGTGAGGCAGGCAGGGTTAACACTTCTCTGTGTTTTTATCTAGTCCTTCCAGAGACCTGCTGTGGTTACTGGTAAGGGACATGCTTATTTTGGGGGGGAGGAGCCTGGAATCTCAAAGAGACCACTTTGGGTCTAGAGCAGGTAAGAGGCTTCAACAAAAATGGGAGAGTCTGGAATCAGCCAGGCCTGATTCAGGTCTGAATCCGTTCTCTACCGTGCACTAGCTTTTTGACCATGGGCATGTGACTTCATCTCTTTAAGCCTCAAGTCTCTGATCTGCAGAATGGGGGTAATAATAGGACTTATTCCAAAAGATTTTTGTAAAGATTTACTGGAGGGGTAATGTATAGAATTGTTGAATCACTATACTGTACACATGAAACTAATATAACACTGTTAACTATCATGGAATTAAAATAAAAAATATAATAATAATAAAAAAAGATTTCCTGGAAAAAAAAATAATAGGTAAAGCGCCTTGCTTGATGTCTGGCCTATTTGCAGCTATCATGGTTAGTTCACGCTAAGCTGCAACACCCACACTCAGAGGAGTTGACAGTTCTGAACTTGGGCCTCAGTCCTCCTAGAATTAGTTATTTATGTCTGTCTTGATTATGGTTAAGAGTTCCCAGCGGATTGGGGCACACTTAACTGACTCGGGTACCTCAAATACTCAGTCATTGTAGTTTGAAGTACACTTAACTTAATTTCTCTTCTAAACTGGTTATTTATGCCCTACTTTGTTCCTTCCCTTTGTCAAGGTTTTTTTCTGCTTGGGAGTGAGGGGGGAGGTGGTTGCTGGTTCTTGAAACATCTTTGTGGCTTCTGGCAGGATTTTTCTTTTAGAATACTCTTCCTGCAATATGTACTCCTCACCACCAGGTGGCAGTAGAGTCCCTGGCAGTCGGCACCAGGACCCCAAACAGGATTTCCATCCTTGGGGGATATTTTAAAAATGGATTTCTATTTATTAAATCAGTTCAATGAGATTAACCTACCCAGCACCCCCAACGTTAAGCATGGCAATCGTCACAGCAGCTAATGAGACAAAATACAAAGTGTTTTGTACACTCAATTATCTTTTCTCAACTAATCCCTAAAAAGCATATAATCTGGTGCTCCCATTCCTTTAGAGAAGGCTTTCTCTTCTCCTAACCCCTGGTTTGCTTCAGTTGGTCTCACCGCCCCCTGTGCCTTCCTTCTCCTCTGGCTTCTATTCACCCATTCAGCCGGTCCTTACCATTCCTCCACTCTGTGCCAGGCCCCGTGCAGGGTATGTTCTGTCCTGAACAAGCTCACGTTCTAGTGGGGGCAGGCTGACCGAAACAGAGCAGGAGGCCCCAAACCCAAATGCCTACAGTGTCTGGGCAGGGCACAGAGATGAGTGACGCAGGTCTCGGGTGAGAAGGGGAGGGACTTGGGGGGCCTTGGCCACCGGGAGCCTTGGGACCAGCTACCGGGGGACACTGGCCTCTCAGCTCCACCTGATTTTGTTGCCAGGTCAGAAGATGGCTTTGCATGGCCAGATCGTCCTCTTCTTCAAGAGAAATGAATGTACTGATCTTTTTATATATGTAAAATCACTTACTTTCAATCTATTCTGGGGCCAGATTTGGCTCTCGGGTTGTGAGTTTGAGACTGTGAAAGGGAGGCCAGTGGCTGGGCATGAGGGGGCAGTGAATAGCTTTGTCCAAGGGACTGTGGGAGCCCAAAGAGGGGAGCCCCACCTCTGCCTGGAGCATGCATGCATTCGTTCATTCAGCAAGTATTTATTGCCTTCCTATTGTGTACAGAGTTCTGTGCAGAATGCTGGGGATTCCTAGGTGCTGTCCCCCCTTCATGGAGCACACAGCCCAGTAGGGGGGACAAATACCCAATGTTGTATTCCACCAGCTATGGTTTGATTGCAAATTGTGTTGCATTATTTGAGGGGCAGGTGTCCTGTGCGGCGAGAACCTGGGGATGGATCAGGGACGCCTTCCCTGAGGAAGTGACGTTTGGTTTGAGCTCTGAAGGATCAATTGGGGTTTATCTTATTCATTTCCCAGGCCGGCTACTTCCTCCTTCAGAGGTGAACTAAATACCCCCTGGGGAGGATCTCCCTCAGACAGGGTCATGATCTGGAGAAGGGGCTCTCGGGAAGGAGCCCCAGATGATCAGTGCTGTGGAATGTGCTGGAGAGAGCAGAAACCCACTAGGGATAAGACAAGGAGGGAGGAGAGACATTGCTCCTCCTCCAACCTGGGCCACATGCTGTGGGAACACCCAGCCAGTGGAGGAGAGCCCAGGAAGGGGCTGGGGACAGCAAACAACTTCTTCAAAGACCAGAGAGAGGGCCTCAGGCCTGCTCTTCAGGAAGGAGGGTGGGACAGAGAATGGAGGCCCAGGCCCCAGGCTCCAGGGGCGGGGAGATTCCAGGCTCCAGCTTTGGTGCCTCAGAACGGGGACCGGTGCTCACAGTGGAGCTGAGTGCTGAAGACACAGATGGTGAGGATGCTCAGGGCCCACAGGTCTGCCCAGAGGGCTCAGAAGTGGGTTGCACAGTTGCTTTGGAACATCCTCAAGATCAAGGGTCCCCACTCATGCCTGCCCCTCCTGTCCATCCTCAGCCTCCCCTGCGTTTGTCCTGACCACTCCTTTTGCACACATCTCTTTGAACACTAAACATTCAACAGAAGACACAACCATACATTTTCTGGTACGTCCTCTTTGGAATGAGAAAAATAAGTTCACACTGGTCCCCAGCCTGAGATCTCTGGGAGAGCCACCCACATGCTGGCTCTGACATTCCCGGCAGTGTGACCTTGGGCAGGAGACACTTTACAGATGCTACTTTGTATTTCGTGGGCTGGTTTATGACCGGGAGGTTTTCCTTGGCACTTTCCTATTGCTTTCTGTTGAAGTGAAGGACTGTTTCCCCCAATCTGATTGTTGAATGAATTCAGCGTGGTCTCCGTCAGTGAACCAGCGCATGCGAAGTTTTGCCTTCTGCTCGGCCAGTGTGAGGCTCCAGGGTGAGAGGCAGGGCGAGCAGGGGATGTTTTTGCCGGAAACCTCCCTGGAGGAGGTTCCTTGAAGGCGGAGCCGAGTTCAGTGCTCGGTCCTCTGCTTGTTGGCTGTGGGACTGGCTGAACTTGGCTGCCCGTCCTGACCCTCACTTTCCTCGGGGGGGTCTCAATGTTATTGTTGAAGACATGTGGGAAGTTCGCATCAGGGGTTCAACACGCCATTGTTCTTCCTATGAATTGCTATTTATAAATGCGAGCATGTGCGTAAAACCCATGTACATACCTGATGAAGAGTAGCTATTCGTAATGATCATGCTCACAATCATTATAAATACTGCACAAGACATGCTTGGAGGGGGGGTAGCGAGTCGGTCCTCAGGAAAGGTGGTTTGGGATATCCAGGGGGATTCTGATTGTAAACTGGTGTCCCAGGGCCTGCTGAGGGCCGGGGCACAGAGACAGGCATGGAGGGAAGCTGCCACTCCTCCCCACCATCCATGCTCCCTGTGGTACAGCTCCTCCTCCTCCAGGGTCCAGGCTGGATGGGTGGCTCCAGCATCACCAGCGGCCTCCCTGGGCTGCTCGTCCCACCCCATGGTTATCCTCGGACAGACATGGCTCTTGCCGTCTCTGGCTGCAACCTGGGTCTGCGTGCGACTTTTCAGTCCCCATCCTGAGCAACCCCCTGAAGCCCTGACTCCTACTACACCCAGAATCTAGGCTGGGGGAGGGCACCTCTGGCCTCTGAACCCTCCTCCACCCCCATTCCCGACCCCCAGCTCAGTGCAAATCCTCAGCCTCCGAGGCTGTTCCCAGGTGTTGGGACAACGCTTGGCTGAACTATGAGGACCTAGAGCCCTGTGCTCAAGACACCCCCATCCTCCCAGGAGACCTGGGAGAGCTGGCTATGCCATTAAACCCTACTCTGCCTGCTTCAGGTATATACACGAATGCCCCCACATGTGTCACACACACAGACACGGTCCATCACGTGCACACACAGAGGTCTCTACCCAGACACACCCACCCACACCCAGGCCCTTGTGCCGATCTTCATGCAGGCGTGCCCACACAGCCAGCCTTCACCCACAGGCTCACCCTTCAGGCCCTCGACCTCCAGCACACACACACACACACACACACACATTACTGTTGCACCCCGTTGCACACTTGTGGAGGTTCCCGGTATCCCGATATGCACATCTGAGCACACACCTCCAGACAGTTCCCTTTCCTCACACACTGTAAATATCACACCACCTCCTGCCCTCATGAACACGCATTTGCACTCCCACAAAGGACATGAGTCCTCACAGGGATGCCCCCATGCCCTTCCCAAGCACAGACACACAAAGGTATGTCCCCAGACACCTGTGTGAAGCCCCCACTCTCCCCAGACCCTCACACCATGGCCCCCCACTCCTGAATGCTGCTCTGGCCCCCCAAGCCCCCCGTGAGTGCGCAGACAGCCTGCGCACGCACTGCCCCCTCATTCAGGGGCCTCCAAGAGCACGCTTATGAAAACATTCTTCCCCGTGATGGAGTGCTTCCTTTGGGCCTCTTCGGCTTGTAACAGATTAAAGGCGAATAGGCATTTGTCACAGGGAAGTGTACCCAGTTGTGCTGGAAAATGGACTTTCCGACGAGCGTGAGAGCTTGAACCTGTCACAGAGGGGAGAGCCGGTGTTATTGCAGCTGCCCGCCGTGGGGGTCCGCGGCAGGCGTTATCGGCCATGGCAGGCATCACCTCCGACTGGAAGGATCCCATTACCGTAAGTAATGGCTTCATCGTAGCCAGTTTGTAATGGAGATGACCTCTCCCGTGTCCCACTGGCCTCCTGGATGGATTGCACCTCTCCACGCTGTGACTAACAGCACTCAGTCCTGCTCTCCCATGGAAGGGCCACCGCGCCCAGCTGGGACACGGAATCAGGTGGCGATGGGAAAAGGCTGCGGCCCGGGAGAGCAGGGGCAAGGGCTGGGAGAGGAGGAAGGCACCAGAAAACTCCGGGCCCGACTCTGGGTCCTGGTGGGGACACTGAGACCTGCCGAGGGGGCCCGAAGGTCACTTTGGCTACAACCCAAAGGCAGGGGTCTTCCACAAGCCCAGACTGTGTATCGCAGGGGCTGCCTTGGGGGAGCCCTGGGGCTTGCTCCATGCTGGTCTTGCTCAAGCCAGTGGGGCAGTTGCCCAGCAGGGTCCAGGTTAGAACGTCTGGGGACTCAAGTGGGAGACCAAAAGGAGCTTCAGGATCCCAGTGAGTACCTGGGGAAGAGGTTGGCACTTAGGAGGATTTGGGGTGGAGTCCTGGTTCTACCACCTGCCAACAGGATGACCCTAGGGCAGGATAAAGCGTCGAAAGTGCCAAGAAGATCCTGGCACCCATCAAATGGAAACTCCTACTGTCATTCATATTTTGCTGTAAATGTGAGGCTCTGTGATAATGCAGGGAGTAAAATAAAGTCAAGACAGGGTCTGTGTATGGGGAACCTCTTTGGGTCTCAGTTTTCCCACCTGGGCAATACCTAAGCCTTCCTCATGAAGGTGCAAGGCTTAGATGGTATTCTATGTGTGGAGAATCCCAAGGCCAGCCTGCTAGCTGGTTGGGACTGGCTAAGATAAGAAATACCTTCCACAACAGCTTCCTGGAAGGAGGCCAGGTGGTGGCTGAGTTGGGCCCCAAGAATGCGGTCCGTGGGTGGTCGTGGTTATAATCCGCAATAGGCAGGCGGTAAGGATGGGAGTTAACATTTGTTGACTATGTGACAGTCACTAGTGCCACCCATGGATTTCTCATGTAATTCTCCCCAAACTCTAGTGATCCATTTTTGTTCCCATTTTACAGATGAGGCAAATGAGGTTAGGGGCTTTGTCGGTGTCACCTGGTTAGAAGATGGAGCTCCTGGATACAGACTCAGGCCATGTGGTTGAGAGTCTGTGCCTTAACCCACTCGACCGTGTTTGGGACATTTGGGAAGCCCCCAAGCCTTTTCTCTTTGCCTTTGGAATACCACGTGAGCACCCCCTCATTGCCTTTGGGCACCAGTGTGCTCAACGTTCCGGTTTGGGGCAGGGGTGGGGGGCTGCGGGCAGCGGGAGGGACAAGGGCCGAAGGCTCTGGGGTTACAGACAGGAGGGGATCTGGGTGGGAGGCCCTGACTGCATAGAGAGGCTGCCATGGAGGGCAGGTCACAGAGACTGCAGAGAGAGTTGGGTTGGGAGATTCAAGAAATGGGGCCTGCAGAGGATGCTCTTCTCTGCCACGATGCTTATCTGCAAGGCTGCCTGAGACAAACCTGCTGTCATGGGACAGGAAGGACCCAGCCACTGAAGCTCATTTGCTGAGCAACATCTATCTATTCAAGGAATATCTAGCAAGTGCCTACTATGTACCAGGCCCTGGTCCAGGCAGTCATTGGGTTTCATTTGCTTTGTGATATTTCTTCAGCAAGTATTTATTAAGTGCCCACTGCGTACTGGTCAGGTGCTGGGACGCAGAGGTGAGCAAGACAGACAGGATTCCTTCCTTCCTGGAGGTAAGCCAGCCAAGGAGATACAAAGAAGCCCCAGCTCAGCATCCTCAAAGTGTTCATGGAGGACATACTCGGCCAGGGACAGGTGCATCCCTTCCCCTTGTCCTCCTAACAACTCCATGGGGAGGTAGCCGAGTGCTGCTCAGTTTCTCAAACGAGGCAGGCGAGTTTCAGAGAGATTGGGTGACTTGCCCGAGGTTGCACAGCTGACACGTGACGGAGCCGAGCCATGAGCCCAGATCTGCGGAAAGCCTGTACTCTGAACAACCACGAGCATAGCTCTGCGCTCCCATCTGCAGGCAAGGCCCCCCGCGCATCCAGAGCCATGCTGCCAAGTGGACTGGGTGGTGATAGCAGTCTGGCCCTCTCCCTCTGGAGGGCGCTTTCTTCTCTCCCCCCAGCCAGCCTCCCTCAACCCCCAAAGTCTGGGCCTTGCCTTCTCTGCAGTTGGGGAGAGCTTATTCTCATGCTAATTGCAAAACTAATTGTTCTTATTGCAAAATCCATTATATAGTATATTTATATTGCAGATAATGAGCTGTTTGGATTAAATAGCTCACTAAAAGTCAATAAAAAGAAATTTGCTTTACTGTTCCTCCCCTCGTTTTTCACGGGCACCGTTAACACAGCGTCCTTCTCCCTGAAGGCTGGAATTCATTAAAACGCCTGGAGCAGCGAGGGGGTGTCGCTGTGTGCTTCCTCCCTCTTCCTTTGAAAAGGCTTTGGAAGGAGAGGGTTGGAAGACAAGAAGTGGGTTCTTTCCTGGTTTTAGTGATGCAGGGGTGACTAAGCAAGAACAGTGCATCTTAATTTCTGGCAGCATCGAAGAGCCTGGCTGCTCCAACACAGAACCCGGGGCTTGGGGGGTGGGGTGGAGGGGGTGTGGGTAGGGACAGAGCAAGGAGCCGAGGCCGCTGCTGCCACGCATCAAGGAGGCCTCATGCTGGGCTGGGCAGGAGGAAGCAGTCTCTCTCGGAGGCCTGGCTTGGGGACAGGAAGGAGAGGGCAAGAAGACAGCTCTCAGGTCACGCTCTGGGACGGTGATTATCAGGTTTGAAGTCAAGGGTCTGAACTTCCAGGTTCTTGCCCCTTCTGGCACCGCAGAATCTTTGGGTGGCTTTGAGAACTTTCCTGGTCTACCTCTTTCTCTGGCCGTGGTGGCTTGTTTAAGCTGAGCACCATGGGAGGAGGGCTGGGGTGTGAAGTTGCGGGGTTACTAGCTCGGGCCCTTGGGCATTACTGTGTTTCACTGCATGAGATGTGGATTTCCCAGGAAGGGCTGCAGTCAGGACTCAAGCCTACGTCCACGCACTCGATCGTCAGTAGCACTGCTCTCTGAGCCCTCCAGGGTGGCGAGGCGGGGGCGGAGGGTGGGTTGAGAGGAAGGGCCTGTTGCTGATTTCTTTCCCCAGGAGCCAACCTCACATGTGGTCTCCTAAAATGGCAGGATGTGAGCTCGCCATGGCCTGGCGGAGGGCTGCTAGCCCCCTCAAATTCAAAACCAACCCTTCCTTCGTTCACTCGGTAAACACGCTCTGAGTGCCCGTGATGGTCAAGACCTGGTGTTAGGCCTTGGTGATAACCCTGAATAAAAGCACACACAGTCTTTATTATCATGGAACTTAGTGGGGGAGCAGATCCCAGTCACAGAGGCACACAGATGAGTGATTCATTACACCCAAGGCAAGTGTGGAAGAACGGGATCCTGGAGGACAGAGCCTGGATGGTGGGGCTGGAGACTTTCAGGGGCTGCACCGTAGGAGCGGAGCCCTGCAGGGTGAATGTGTCCGACAGAGGAGGGGAGTGGAGGGTGGGCTCAGGCAGGCCCCAAGTCGGGGGCAAGGGGTCGTGGTAGGACTGCAAAGAGGCCGGTGGGTTGAGGCTGGGCGGGTGGCTCGGGGCCCGCGCAAGCAGGACCTTACGTGTCAAGAAGTTAAGGGGTTTAACCTTCCGTGTGGGAGCCATGCGAAGCCACTGAGGGGTTTACTTAGTGGGGGGACATGAACTGTGCGTTGCAAAGCTCCCTCTGGCCACCAGGGACAGAGGCAGCCCTGGGAGGTTTGAGCAGCAGGGAAGGGTGGTGGAGGGGGTAGAGAGAACGGAGAGAGAACAGCAGGATGGAAGACAGAACCTTGGGGAGAATGGGGGCGAGGCAGTTTGCCCAAAGGAAATCAATGCTGCAATAGCAGGGAGCAGAGATGCTGGCTGTCTCCCCACTCAGTGCAGTGCCGAGCCAACCATCGCTGGGGGGCTGATTTTAGACTCGCAGATGACGGTGGTGTGTGGCTCCACCCGGATCCAACACCGCAAATTCACTCAGCCATTCCTCGGAGCACTGGGGGCCTCGGTGGCACCCCCAGGGATGCCCAGCTCAGCACTTGCAGAGCCAGTAAAGCCTCCACAGAGCTGTCTCCTGGGAGCACAGCAAACAAAGATGCTGGGTCAGTCCCACACAAATGCCCTGGCTTTGTGGTCGGGAGAAGCCCTGGCATTTGTTGGCCGGTCTGGAGAGGGTCTTCGGGGGCCCCCCAGACAGAGCAAACAGGCTCAAAGCAAAGGGAAGACAGCAGAGAAGGTCCTACCCCAGGCAGTTGAAACCGCTGTAATCCACAGCCCCCTTTACTAGCAACTTCAAAGGGAGATGGGAAGAGGGAGGAAGCTGGGTGTCGGAGCAACTGGAGTATGGCTGAGACCGAAGGCGATGTGCCGCCACCTGCCCCTCCCGGCCTCAGCACCCACAGACATTCTGGCATGGAAGGGCTCTCCAGGGGGGAAACTGAGTCCAGCTGAAGGGGCACGAGAAGCCCCTTGCTGGGCAGCCCAGCCCAGCCCAGCCCCTCTGGGGGGTTGGCAGAGCTCAGGGTCCCCGAGTTCTGATGCCCCCCAAACCCCCCCTGGCAGATGATCAGGGACTCCCAGGAGGAAACACCGTGCTCTTTGAGCCTCCCTGGCACCCTCTGTGGGGGTTTGTGTGTACCCTAGGCTCTCATCCAGTCCTTTGGAAGCTGAGAAGTTGGTGTGGCAGTGGGATGTGGCATATAAGTGGGGGACAGATGGATGTGGTCAGGGAGGGCTGTTTCTTTCCGAGGCAGCTCTGGGGTTGCTTAAGAGTTGGAGATTGCCCTCCCCTTGCCTGGCTGGTTTGAGATCTGCCATGCTTGGGAGCAGGGGCATGGACAAGTTGGTCTTCTTGTTGCAAGCTCTTCTTCTTAGATCTCAATGGGGCCCCTGGATCTGGGCAGGGGCCATTGTCTGTTGACTTGTAGCCAGCAATGTCCTCCTCTGGCTCTGAGGCATCTCTCCGCCCCGGGGTTTGGTGCTTCTGTGAGTGTCTGGGTCTGCACGGATGGCAAGCTCCCTGGGGCGGGCCTTTGGTACTGCTCATCCTTTTGGGTGTAGCCCCCAGCGAGCAGTAAGAAGTGTTCGCTTAAACAAATGAGGGACTACAGGAATGAATAATGACTGACATTCTTAGTGGGCTGTGGTCAGAGCAATGAAGGGGCAGCCTTTGCTGGGAGTAGGCAAGGACCTGGGTGCCAGGGTCCCTAGGCTGTGGGGAGGGTTTAGTTTCCAATAACCAGAAGTCAGGATGGGGGCTTGGAGGAAGGCCGAGGGCCACGTTCCTGGCGGTACAAGGTAAAGGCTCAGCGCTTAAGTTGACGACCAGGATGGGAAGTGCGGAGAACCAGTTAGGAGGGCCTTGGGGAGTGACCAGGGTATGCTGGAAGTCTTCGAGGGCTATAGAGGCGGGAGCCCCAGGATGAGCCCACAGGCTTCAGGGAACAGAGTGCTCACATGGCTGGTGGCTCTGGAGACTGGAGGTAGGTGTGTGTCCTGTGGCTCTACAGTTTGGAGAGATGCATGAAGACTCTGGGTCTGGGACCACAGGAGGCCTTTGGGGGTGTCTCTTTGAGGTGCTGGAGTAAAGGGTGTGGCCCTGAGATGTTGGGGGGGGGCTTGGGGTTCCTGGGGTGCCAGACAGGGCCTCTGGGAGGACTGGTGCAGGGTCTATGGGATGTTGGGGGGGGTGTTCCTTTGACCCGTGTCTGCCCAGCACTAAGCAGAGTGGCTGGCCAGGGAGCCGCTGGGGCAGGGGGCTCTTTCCTCTTCCCCTGGGATGAAAGTGGTTCTGTTCCTCTTCAGTTCCCTCCTTGGCAACTCTGCCTGGGGCAGGAAGAGACTTGTGGGGCGCACATGAGGTCATCTGCACCCAGCTGGTACAGCAAGTAGAGGGAACCGGGGGGCTTTGTCCGAGCCCACTCGGCCTTCCCCTCTGCCTACCTATGAGGTGGGGGATCTGGGCACAACAAATACGGACTCTTCTCTGTGTGTGTCAGAGTAAGTGTGCACACACGTGTGTAGGGGACAGAGTATGTGTTTGAATTCGCGTGTTTGAGGGGTTTTGTGATGGGTAAGCTTGCACGAGACGTCTCTCTGAGTGTGTTTGTGTTGTTGTGTGTGTGTGTGCGTGCACGCACCCCTATTGCAAGGTCCAAGGGCAGTACGAGTTGGGCTTTCTCAGGGGAGGAGGGGGACCCGGGAGGGAAGGAGTGTGTGTGCATGAGCGTGCCGAGCAGCAGGAATGACAAATGATTAATCTATAGAAATCTATATTCTACTCTTCCATGCGTCCACTCCGCCCTTCTCACGCTCCCATGCATCACCTCTGGAAATCCATCACCCGACTCCCAGCCAAGGACAGGCTGCTAGGAGCGAGTGCTTGCCTTATTGATGGACTTGCCTGTGCGTTTTACACATGTGGATATACGGAGAAGGAGAGCTTACTCTGGCCTCATGGTTCATTCTCTCATTCACTTATTCATTCATTTGATCACTGGTCCAGCGAATTGTTCTTGTATGCCTACTGTGTGCCAGCAATGGTCCCGGATGCTCAGGGCACAATGATGAAGACCGTAGATAGGGTCCTAACCTTATGGGCCAGTAAAGTAAGGAAGGGCTGAAAAGTGCCAAGGGGTTCCAGGCGGCCTGCTGGCAATTTCAGGAGAATGTGATGCAGGAGGTATGGGGGGCTCTGGAAGAATAGAGGGCGTGGAGAATTAACTTGGACCGGGGGGTCACAGAGGCTCCTGAAGGAGGTGACACCTCAAGGGAGCCCTGAAGGGTGACAGAACCAAATGAGAGGGAGAGAAGAGGGTGAACCAGCCTGTGGGAACCGCATGCACGAAAGGACAGAAGCAAAGAGAAGCGGCCCGCTGGGGACACTAAGAGTGGTTCAGTTGGCTGGGTCTGGAATGTGAGGAAGGAAGAGGCGAGGGATGAGGGTACAGAGGTTGGGGGGACAAGGGAGAGCCTTGAGAGCTCTGTTAGGGAGGCTGGATTTCACCTCGAGGGCAAATGTGGAGCCATGGAAAGGTTCAGGTGGGGGTAATATGATACTGCATTTTATAAGGCAGCCTCTGGTTGATGGCGGGGAGACTGGAGGCTGCTGCAACCATTCCAGGAAGGGGTGGCGGCGGCTTGGATTAGGGTGGTGGTGCGCACGCAGAGATGTGGGCTGAGTCCAGAGGTATTTTGGAGGAGGACTGAACACTGGGGCGAGAGAGTGGCATGCATGACCCCACATTCCTGGGCGAGTTATTCTACCTCTCTCTGCCTCAATTTCCCCATCTCTAAAGCGTGGATGACAATTCCTGCTTTGTAGGGGGGGTGTGGGGCCGTCTGCCTCGGTCTCTACCTCTGACCACCATTGGAGTCCCCTCTGGAAATGCTATGTTTGTGCTTGTACTCCCACTGCTCTTTTCTAGGAGGTTTTTGGGCCCATCCACCCCCGGGTGGGTGTTCCGTAACCTATGCCCCAGGCAACCCCTACACTGTGGGTTTTAGCCCCGGAGGTCATCCAGGCCGGCCTCTTGTCCACAGATGGACAGACAAGCTCTCAGGGGACAGGACCTGTCATCCACCCCTGCTGGTGTCCCAGAGGCCACAGACACATCCTCAGGCCGACTGACTCTCTGAAGTCACCACGTCCCACCCTCTGCCTTCAGACCCAAAGGATCTGTGCTTGGCAGGTGACTTCCTGTTCTTAGAGGTGATTAGGGAAACTGGGAGCTTCCAGGCCCTCCCCGGGGGAAAGGGGCACCAGTAGGAACCCTAGGAGGCTCTGCTGATGTTTCAACTGGCCCCTGTGTGGTGCGATGAAACACCCAGAGACAACTCTTGCTCTGATTCCCCCCTGGGGCGGCCAGGCCGACTCCTGATCTAAGAAATCTTGCTTCAGCAGATTGCTTCTGCATATTTGGATAATGTTCCATTTTGCAAAACAACAGGCCCTTTTATACACAGGCAGAGCTGACACTTATCACAGCAAAAACATTTTTTTCTCTTTCCTCCCTCTCCCCCCCAGTGTGCAGCGTGCATCGTGCGAACAATGTAAAGGCTGCGTACAAAGGCCTCTCCTCTGGGGGGCAGCGGCGAGAGGGGCTGCGCTCTGCGGGGGCAACGGAGTGCGGCCAGGGAGGCGGGAGGGCGTCCTGGCCGGCATCTCTGTCTGGGTCTTTGATGCATTGCTGCATTCGGGGAGGACATGGCGACCGTGGACAAAAGGGGACCAGGCTCTTCTAAGAAGAGCTGAAAAGTGCCAAGGGGAAGGCCCCGCACACTTAGAATGTTTTCAAATGAAGTGACAGCAGGCGCAACAGGAGGAGAGAGGCTTGTGTTTCTGTGGAGCGCTCCCTCCCAATTTATCACTACCTAATTTTTTTCCCCTTGGGTTTTCTCTCTCACACATTTTCTGTCCCCATCTGACAGCGAAATGAGGAATCACATGCCTACGTTACCTGTTTTGTTCAGGAATTAGTCCCGTCGTCAAACACGGACTGCGGGCGCACAGAGCCGGGCTGCCCCTCCCTGGGCAGGGAGGCCCTTCCAGCTGCCGCTCCCGGGCCATCTGCTTGGAAAAGGCGGCCTGTGAGGACACACACGAGCTTTCTGAGACGCTCTGCCTGTCCCTGAGCCCTGGCCTCGGGCTCCTTGGACTTCAGAAGATCCCTCTAGGGATGGCTCTGCTCCAATCCTTGGTCAAGTTCATGGTGACATTAGACGTGAGGTCAGTCATTGGAGGTCATGCTGCCCCTCCGTCTGTCTCTGGCAGCTTTGGGGAGAGAGGCACGATGGCTGACCTCAGGGAAGGGGTTAACCCAGCGGCAGTTGTCCTCTCAGGAAACCCTCAAGTACTTAACTCTCCCCGCCCCCGCCCCCACACCTGTGTTCCTGCAGCTGTGTTCCTGCAGCTGTGTTCCCGCAGCTGTGTTCCCGCAGCTGTGCTCCCACCTTGCAAGTGCCTGGAAGCCAGCTTGAAATCCAGGCAGAATGAAAGGAAAGCAGAGGGCCTTTGGGGTGCATTTGGGCTTTCAGAAGTGGCCTGCCTGTCTTCCCTTTCCCCCTCGTTCTCGCCTTATTCTGTTTTTCCTCCTTACCTCACTTCTCTCCTTCCCTCCTTTCCTGTTCCCCCTCCTGTGCTTCTTTCCCCCCCTCCACCCCGCCCTCCTTCTCTCCTCCTCCTGCCATTTTTGTTACAGTGATGAGTCAGATCCAATGGCAGATAAGACAGACCTGGTCTCTGCAATTTAGTAACTGCAAATGGGTTGAGTTCTTGGACGCAGAGGCACAGGGCAGTCCCAGACTGTGGAGCAGGCTGCCTCGGCTGGAGGGCGGGCTGCAGGAGCGAGGTGATGGACGGGGCGAGGCTCGGGATAGGAAGAGAACACCGGGGTGGGGAGGGGTGCCCGCGGTCCCCAGACCCTTGGCTCCGTTTGCAGGCACACCTCCATGCATGTCCCCGCTTGACTGATGGCAGCCTCGCCCATAAAGCCGCCAGTTGCATGAGACCCAGACGGTGCCTGGCTTTGCTCATCCACGCCACCCAGCTGTGAGCCCAGAGGAGGTGGAGACGATCATAGGTGTTCCTGTTAGGCCAGAGTCCATGAAGGGGTAGAGGAGAGAGGTGGGGGCCGCGAGGGAAGGCGTGGGCCCTGCCCACAGTCCCCAGATTCCCCCGTAGCTGGCAATTTCCTGCCAGTAACTGGTGCTTCTCAAATATTCTCGTCTCTAGATGTCACCTTGAATGGCCCCCAACTTGTGCCGGGGCGGGGAGACCACCGCATAAGGGAAGGAGGGCGGGAGGGTTGCGGCCCACCCACTAAGGGCCCAGACCCTGCAGCCACGCGTCCTGGCCCAAATCCAACGTCTGCTCCTTCCTATTTGCAAGACCGCTGAGCTTCGGTTTCCTCGTCTGTGAAATGCGGACGAAATGTGGATGATGGGAACAGGCTCTGTGTCTTAGAGACGCCGTGAGGATGAGACCAGAAGACGTGGAGCTGGGGCCTGACACATCACCTGCCCACTTACGGCTGCTCCAGCCCTGTTTCAGTGGGGCCTGAGGAACCTGTCCAGCCCTTCCCTCTCCTGCTGCAGCCCCCAGAGTGTTCTTGCCCTTGTCCTTCTCTGGCCAGCGCGGTGACCTGCAGACCCACGTGCCCTCGCCTTCCTTCCAGCTTGGCTATGTGGGGATGCTGGTGAGGAAGCAGATGGCAGCTGGGGCTGAGCGTGACAGTGATTCTGCAGCGGAAGGGTGATAATTTATTCTGCTCAGCCTTGACTCGGAGTTGGAAGGAGAAATCTATTACTTCTGGAAGGCAAGGCTGAGGGTGACCTCCACTCTCCTACCTCTAATAGGCGGTTGGGCCTTGTTTCTCTGGCTCCTTAGCTGGCGGAAGGTGGGGAGCAGGTCTGGGAGGACCTGGGGAGCTTCCCTGGGCAGGGACCTCTAGCAGGAGTTGGGGGTGGGGGGTGGCCTGCAAGTTGGGCCCCAGAGACAGAAAGCTGGCAAGCGGCAGGACCTCAACCCCTTGCAGAGGGAACGGCAGGCCCCGGAGGTTTCTCTCAGTCTCTCTGGTTTGGCCAGGGCACCAGGCCCAGCCCACATTTAGGCCTTTCCCTCATTAATCTGCTCATCTTCCTCGTGAGTGGCGGATGCCTTCTAAGCAGTGAGGAGAAAGATGTAAAACTAATCCCCACTCTAATAAAAACAGCCTCCCGATTAAATATGTATGAACACATATTGATTTGGGGATTACACAGAAAAGAATATTGAGCCTGTAATTGAGCTGGGGAGCATGGATGGGGCGAGACTTGGGATGTACTTCTTCAAACACACCTGCTGGGGGTGGGCCTGGGCCTGGGGCTACCTGGGGTGGGGGCGGGGGGCACCATAGGTGCCACTCAGCGGCACCCTAGGAGCTCCTCGGTCAGAGGGAGCGCCTGCGGAAATGAAGAAGCTGAGCCGAGATTTAGCCTACAGCCTTCTGACTCCAAGTCCAAGGTCGTGTTCGCTGTAGGCCAGGCCTGGGCCCTCTCGTGACACCGGCGCTTGCAGAGTCGTAGAATTGTGCATGCTCCAGGCTGGAAGGGCTTTTGGCCTTGAATCCAGGCCCCTGTAGGAAATTTATCACCTTCTTCCCCTGACACAAGGTCATCTGATTTTTCCTTGCATGTCTCCAGGGATGGGGAGTTCACTATCTGTCAAGGGGGAGAGGAGAGCTCTTGGAAGGAACCAGAGCCTGTCTTCCTACCATGTCCACCTGTAGGTTCCACATCCGCTCATTGGGTTGAAAACAGGAGGACAGGGGAGACCGGACTGGTGGTTGTTGATCACCTAGCGTGCACCAGGCCTTGTGCTTGGCAGCTCACATGGACTATGACCTTTAGCTCCCTAAGGACACTGTGACATAAATCTGATTATTTCTACCCCATAGCCTAGAAAACAGACTCGGAGATTTTCAGTCATCTGCTAATCATCATCATCATCATGATCATAATGGGACCCATTTATTGAACGCCTACGGTATGTCAGGCACGTTCCATACATGCCAATCCTCCCAGTAGCCCGGCAAAGTAGATCTATTTTCTTGATTGTACAGAGAGGGGCCCGAGGCTCAGAGGCTAGAGACGAGGCCAGCGCCGCTGCAGCTGGAGGTCTGTGGGCTCTCAGCCGTCTCCGTGGTCTGACGTGCAAGGCACTGCCTGTACCCACCCTGGCCGTTTCTCACTCTGCCCCGAGAGGTGTGGTCTCCTGGCTCCTTGCTGCTATCTCCTCTAGATGCCCCAGCCCCAGCCCTGTGTGGTCTAAGCAGGACGCCCCCTCTCTCCCTGAGCCTGGCCCCAACTCCTCCTGCTCCCAGGTCCTGCAGGGCTCCTCTCCCCCAGAATCTGCTGGGGCTCCTTCATCCATTCCCAGCCCAAGTCCCCTGCTCTGCCCTTCTCTGCCACTCCCCAACCCCCGCACTAACATCAGCCAGGAGCTGCCTTTCCCCCACAGCTCTAGGCCGCCACATCCTCAAGGTGCACCTCACTGTACAGTACACAGAGCAGTTCCGCTTTCTTACCACATCCTAGGTCAGCAGTGGCCTGACGCCCCCTGTGACCCATGAAGCACTTGAGGCATAGCCGGTGGGGCTGTTTGCCCCACGTCACAGAGCCGGAGAGTGATGTTGCCAGCTAGCCTGCCCAGGTGTGGCTGCACCTGTCCCAGGGCCCGCATGGTACCCACTGAGGTCTCGTGATGGAATGCAAAGAGCACATGGACCTGGGTTCAAGCCCCTGTGCTTCCTCTAGCTGGCCGTGTGACCCTGGGCAAATTATGTAACCTCTCTGGATTATATCTTTTTTAGGCTTAGCTTGAAAGCTTTGGGGCTGGAGCCAGAACCCATACGGGCATCCGTTTTAGAAGTGCCCTTAGGACTCGGGGTTTGCCCACACAGCTAACTGTCCGAGAAGCACCTGCAGGGACAGCTACCTCCTTGGTGTGGCCCCAAGAGAGAGGAGGGAGACCATCCTCAGACGTGGGGTGGTGCGACAGGACTGCCCCAGGGTCCTGTGGCAAGCAGTGCCTTGCACATCAGACCACGGAGACGGCTGAGAGCCCACAGACTTCCAGCTGCAGCTGCCTCCGCCCTGTGGATATTAAAGCAATGACTTAACTTGAATACGAGTGTGGAGTGTTCTTCTGGAAGCCGCTGCCGCCACTCCGTCCCTGATTAAAGGAATGAATCAGGCAGGATCCAGCTCCTACCTAGTGAGGCTGGGAAAAGGACCATCGGGCTGGGCTCTTTATAGAGACTCCAGCATCTGTAGAGGGAGCCCAGGCTTGGGGGCCTCATCCTTCTCCCTATGGATGGGGGTGCTGGGGGTGGAGAGGGTGCTGGTAAGACAGAGGCTGGGGCTGCCTCCTGTCTCTGCCACTACCCAGCTGCAGGAGTGGGGGTGAGGAACTCAGTCCCTCTGAGCCTATTTCTTCTTCTATGAAATAAGCTCGAATTATTGGTCCTTTGAAGGAGGACGTCAGGGACACATGCAGAGCCAGGGCCTGGCTCACGTGCAGGTGGCCCGCGAGCCCGCGAAGCATTATCCCAAGCATTAGAGTCTTCTCTCTCTTACCTCGGTGTCTCTGTGCACCTGTGATGTGCAGGCTAGGATTCGAACCCTGGGTCTCTGAGTCCAAGTCTAGCCAATTTATTTCCCTGCCTCGTATCCCCATTACTCAGGCAGAGAGAGCTCACAGCGCGATCACTCCCTTCTTCTGCATCCCTGCCTTAACCTTCATGATGGTTGGAGAAAGAGGCGTGTGGGCAGGCTCCCAGGGCTGGCTCGCCCATTTCACAACCTGGCAAAATGGGTCTGGGGAGGGCTTCTGCCTCCCACTCAGGCCTCCTCAGTCCTTCTGCAGGAGCCTCTGGAGGAAAGCCTTGGGCACTCTCTGATTTCTTAGGGAGACCAAATTCCATCCTGTTCAGGAGGGTCTCGTGTGCTGAACGTGTGGGTCTGTCCCCCGCAGGCTGGAGGTCCCTGGGGTTCTTGAGCTGGTTTGTTTGCCACAGGCCTGCCCAGGGGGCTTGGTTCCCAGGACATGCTCTTAACTTCCTTCTTCCTCCCAACTCCCATCGCAAAGTGCTTCGGGGAGCCATTTGGTCCAGGCTGTCAAGGGCAGAGCCCATCCCATCACTTCCCTGTGGATGGAGGCAAAGGATCCAAGTGATATTTTATTGCTCATTATTCCTGGTGTTTTCCACTGTGCTTAGCCTGAAATCCAAACCTCTTACTGTGATTTTCCAGGTCCTCCATGATCAGAGGGCTGTATGTTTCCCATTTGCCTCCTAAGATCCAGGCTTCCCTCCTCTCTAGCCTGTCCAGGTCTCAGGAGGAGGCCCCTTGGGGATGTTGTCTGGCTCCCGGGGTGGGGGGGCAGTGGCCAGCGGCTGTCCACAGCGGGAGAGTGGAGACAGGGTAAAGGTTGGGTGTGGGTTTCACTGGAATGTTCCCCATTTGGTCACTGTGGCTGTGTCTCAGCTTCCTTCGAGGCAATCCTCGGTCTACCCAACTCCACCTTCTTCTGGTGGACGCCGTGTCCTCTGGTCCTCTTGCCTGGGGTTGTTGTGGACCTAGAGATCTCCACCAGCCTGTGACTTCCCTGCGCACACCTGCATAAAGAGTACCTTTATTAAACTGTTCTCACATGACACAGCGGGTGGGCGCCACTGTTGTTCTGCCGGGCCCCTGCTGATGCACCCCCGCCCATGGGTCTGGTCACCCAGCGCACTCGTCCTCCAGGGGCAACAGTCCTTTATAGCTGGGGTTCCCTTCTGACTGGATGGTGGCTGTGCTCAGCCAGCTGGTAACTATTTCGAATTTCATCTCTGACTTCATCTGCCCTCCCTCTCCCCCTCACTCAGTACATTCCAGCCATACTGACCGTCTTTCTGTTTCTTAAACAACCCAGGCTTGCTTCCCCGGCTACCCTGTCTCCCAGCACTTTCAACAGCATCTGCCTGTGTCAATCAGGGGCCCGGAAGGAAAGGCAGGGCATGCTTAGCTGGGAATATGAAGAAGTATGACAAGGACAAGGGAACACAGCGACCGGCAACCATGGGAGGCTGTCAGCACCCGGGGCCAGGCAACAAGGCACGGGGGAGCAGAGAAGAAATCCCAGGACCTCTCTTCCCTTCAGCTCTCATTTCTGCCAGGTTTCCTGTTGGCTGAGCTCAGCCAGAAGCAGGTGGCATGGGAACCCAGGGACGCAGTCACAGGGCTCAGCCCCTCAGAGCCCAGAGAAGACTGGGGGTGGGGGAAGGGGGAGAGGAATGGAATCGAGGTCAGGGGAAGAAACAGAAAACCCAGCACACCTTTGTGTTGCCTTTGTTGTGCTTATATCACCATCTGAAATGGTCTTATTTCTTTGGTTGGCTCATTGTTTACTGGCTTTCTTTTCTACAAGAATGTCAGCCCCCCGAGGGCAGGAACTTCTCAGCTTGGCCACGACGGCACCATTAGCGCTGAGCAAGGTGGCTGGTACAGGGCAGGTGCTCGATGACTCTGTTGAATGAAAGAATCAGGAAAGAATGAGAATCGGCATTAGGCTTGAGGTTGAGCCCAGCCGCGCTGTTGCGCGGGGCTCCCTAGGCCATCTCGGTCCTCCTTGGGCAACCCAGGACAGGGAGGGGATGTGTGTGCATCCTGCCAGGTTGGAGTCTGACACTGGCACGGAGGGCTCCATGGCCACTGTAATGACGCAGGATTGGGTCTGGTGCGGGCGCGGGGAGTGGGGTGGGAGCCCAAAGCTTTACTTTCCATGTCCTAGGTGCTGAGCTGCTGGCCCAGCTTTGGAAGCAGAGGGGAGGGTAGACAGCTTCTACCCTGGCAAGGTCTGGCTTGATGGGAGGGTCTCTGCAGGGATGAGGGGGACCCTTCTTTGTTTTCTTTCTAGCCACAAAGCCAGAGACTGAGAGAGGTAGCAAGAGTGCAAGGAGAGATAGGGTTGGTTCCTCAGATGACCTACTTCCATTGTATCTGTGGTCCCTGTGTCCCGGGCAGGCCCTGGGAGCAATGCTGGGAGAAGCCCTCCTCAATGGTGGGTGCTGTCACTCAGTGCATCTGGGCACAGTGCTGTTCACTGGGCTCGTCCATTTGTTTGCCTAGCAACTATTCATTGAGCACCTACTATGTGCTAAGCCCTAGAGATAACCATGAACAAGGCTCAGACCTGCTCTATCTGTATTTGGCCATGTTTCCAGGGCCCCCTAACAATGGTACCATCCCCCACCCTTCCGAAACAGTGATGTACTTGCTGAAATCTCATCTAACAGAACAGTGGACCTGGCTGTGGGCATTTTTCCACATTAGCAAATCATGGCAGCTCCACGGGGAAACCCGACTCCGGCGGTGTCCGAGTTACTCAGCAAATCCGACCACGGTCATTGCTTACGTTATTCCATGCACCCTCCTGTGGCCCTTACGTTCATCAGTTCATCACTCAGGGTGCCCTCCCAGATGCATCCCTCACACTACTGCTGGACCTTTGCCAGGCGCATCTCCCAGGACCTAGATCACACATGTTCTTTACATTATGGAGCCCATAATGAACTGAGTCACTTCTACCTGAATCTCCCAAACTTGCAGGAAAATATTGTCCCCAGTTGTTGGTGGCTGTGGAAGGGGACAGGGTAAAGGGTGGAAGCTGGATCAGAAAAGGCAGAAGCCAAATGCTCTTGGAGCAGGAAGAGACTCTGAAGAGGGTAACGGCTCCTTGCAAATGATGAATGAAATGCAGAGCATATGCTGTGAGCAGTCGTGGGCAGGAGCTTGGCTTGGCTTCCCAGTCTCTCCCGCAGAGCTGTTTGCTGTGACCCCGCGTGCTCAGCCCCCACCATGCTGGGAGTCCTCTGAGGGTGGGCTCCAGGACCCTCAGCAGACCATGGCAAGCCCACAGCCATTTCTTTCTCTGGTCTCTTCCCTGGAGAAGGTGCTGCATACACTAGGTACTCAATCCAGGTGGCAGAGCGTTTCTGCCTACCCTGGTCCACTAAAGTCCAAATAGGAGGACTGAGAGTCATGAGGAATTGGGGAGATCATCAAGCCCAACCTGGACATTTCCCAGATGGGGAAGTGAGTATGGAGCGGGAGGGGAGCTCGCTCAAGCTCACATGGAGAGCGAGCAACACAGCCAGGGCTGGACCCCGCTCTTCACCTCTAGTCCCAGATTCATAATGACACCTACGGGCAAAGGGCTTTGTTTCTCCTGGTGGCTCCCAAATCTTTATTTCTAATTGCATGGTTTTGGTCAAGCCCTATAACTTCTCTGAGCCTCCCTTTCGTCATCTGTAAAATGGAGACATGTGTACTAACCTGATAGAGTTTTGTACACAGTGAGCTGGGCTCGGGGCTTGGCTCAGTGAAAGCACACAACAAATGGTAACTGCTTTATCTCCAGCCCTGAGCTCTCTGCAGAGTTCCAGCAGTTGGTGCCCAAAATTCAAGACATTAAGGAGGAAGAGTCATACACTCGATTGAGCCTGGACGTCCCATGAACGAGGCTGCCATAGTCCTAACCACCTGGGCTGGAAACCCTAGAATCCTCTTTGCTCTGTTTTGACCCCCCGGTGTCCTGCTATGTCCTAGCAGGCATCTCCCTTGTCTCTTCCATCTGTCCCCTCTTCTCTACTCCCTACGCAGCTACCTCTGGCCTGTTAGTCTCTGTATTCATAAAGGGTTTGTTTTTTTTTTATTTTAAGGGATAAAATTCCAGCTCAAATGGGCTTAAGCATAAAAAACAATTTATTAGGGGATGCCTGGGTGGCTCAGTCGGTTAAGCGTCTGGCTCTTGATTTTGGCTCAGGTCATGATCTCAGGGATGTGAGATTGAGCCCCACCTCAGGCTCTATGCTGATCGTGGAGCCTGCTTAAGATTCTCTCTCTCTCTCCCTCTGCCCCTCCCCCTACTGCACACGTGTATGCACGCACACACGCAGTCTCTCTCTCTCTCAAAAAACAAAAACAAAAACCAATTTATTGGTTTGTGGCAACTGCATTCTTCTAGTTGTTCAGGCCAAAGTTCCTGGTGCCATCCTTGACTCCTCTCTTTCTCTCTTACCCCACATTGGATCCATTAGCAAACCCCGTTGGCACCATCTTCAGAGTCCATACTCTTGGTCCCACCTCCATTGTCGCTCCTCTAGTCCCAGACACCCCCATCTCTCACCCAGACTGTTGCAGTAGCCTGTTAACCACCCTCTCTGCTCCTGCCCTCGTCCCCTGCGCTTGATCTCCGCACATCCTGGAGCTGTCCTTTTAGGACCCAAATCAGATCACATCCCTCCTCTGCCCGTGAGCCTCTGAGAACGCTCCATTTCCCTTACCTCCTCCACTGACCCTTCCCTCCCGTGTCCAGGAACATGCCAAGCACCCACAGGCCTCAGGGCACCTGCACTTACTTCTCCTATGGCATAGTATGCTGTTATTTTAAGTATTGGTGTGGCTGATCCAGGCTCCGCTCAAGCATCACCTTCTGAAAGAGGATTCCTGAAGATCAGATGTAAACCTAGCACAGGTTGTTCTGGTTTTTTGTTCTCGCTCATCACCACCTGATATGTGGTAGTTTCTATGTTCCTCTGCCAGAGTGAAGCCTGCCTGAAGGATGGCATGCGGTTGGCACCTGGCACGTAGTAGGTACTCAATAAAAATGTTTGCATGAATTGGTGAATCGATGCCAGGTAATTGCTAGGTACTGAGAATATAATAGTAAACAAGGTAGAAGGGTCTCAGACCTTTAGAGCTTGCTCGCCTATGAAGGGGATACATATTAAATCATAAGAGAAATGATATAATAATTGCTGAGAAATGTACTATGGGAGAACAGCACAGGCTGATATGACAGGGAACTAACCAAGGGCCTTGAAGCTGAGAGAGTGGAGGCAGAAGGGCTATCAGGGAAGGCTTCCTTGAGGAGGTGATGTTTTGGAGAAGATCCAAAGGATGGGGAGTTGTCTCCATGAGCAGGGACCAGAAAAGCATTCCAGTGTGAAAAAAGAGAGTGTTCAAAGTCCCCGATTAGGAAAAAATTCAGTGCTTTTATGGAGTAATAGGAAGCTAGGGTAGCCAGAGTGAAGTGGAGGGGGAGGCAGTTGGAGGGAGAAGAAGTTCAGGATAGAACAAGGCTATGAGCTCCTGCTTTGTATGCCTCCAGCGCAAGTTCAGTCCTGGCATGTTGCTGACCATGCCAAGAGCACTGGACGAGGAGCACAGCAGACCTGGAGTCTACCCCTCACTTGCTGTGCCTCCTTGAGCAAGTCTCATTGCTTCTCTGAGCCTATCCAGCCCTCATCCGCTGCTATAGGGACAAATGATAATACCACTGCCCCCCCGGTGAACCTGCTCGGCATCCCGCGGTGCCCAAGCGGCTAGACGGGTTGCCAGCAGGGGAGGGTGTGAGGCTGCTTCTTGAGGCTGTCATTGCTGGCACAACTGGGGACCTTCAGAACTTAGGAAATGTCCTTTCCCAGACATCTTCTAGGATAGGAGCTATGATCCTTGGATACGGCTGGGGCCTCCCCACCCAGAGACAGAGTCGGAAACAAAACACAACACCCCTGGTCTCCAGCCATGCTGATTCATTCTCATGCTCTGTGACTCGGGAAGCCGCGGAGCCGCATCACACCTGGTCCCTTCCTCTGCACAACGCGCCCCACCACCCCCTCCGCCAAGACTCTGCCCAAGTGTGCGGACTGCTTCGGACAAGGTTTGTGTCTCCTGCCAACAGCATGATGCTTACAGCAAAATGAGATGCTCACATCTTGTGAGGCTTGATCATAAAAGATGGTGGTGACAGGCTGGAAGCAATAGGTCATGTTGATATTTTCACATTAGTTTTCTATTCTTATTACATTTTGATGGATGGAGAGAGTGGGGATTTTATCGTAATCTCATTCCTGTCTTAAACTGCTAATTCATGCCTGAGTTCCCTCTTCCATTTTGTTTCTACAAATTCCGTCAAGTGCTGATGGGATGAAGATTTAATATGCAGCTGCAAGACTGGGGTGCGGCCCGCCGGCAGGAAAGCGTTAGCTGGGGAGCAGTGTTTTTGAGAGAACAGTCTAATCAGGTCATTTTGTTATGGAAGTACCTTGTTACCCTGGGAGGCTGGTCTCCTTGTGTGTAAATAGCAAGAACCACATAACACTGGAACAGGGTCTTACAGTCATAGGGCACTTTTCATTTTTGTTTATTTGTTTGTTTTGTTTTGTCTTGAATCCTCCTGACAGGCCTGTGTGTGTGGGAGGGTGTTCTTAGCCCCATTTTATAGATGAAGAAACTGAGACTCAGGGAAGGGATGTGACTTAGCCCTGGCGCCTCTCGGAGTGGAATGCGGAGATGAAGCGCCAGGAGGCCGGGGGGTGGGGGTGGGGTGGCAGAGTCTGCATTTGGAACCAGCTTGTAGGGGACGGACACTGGATCTGGTGACGTTTGTGTAGTGCACTCACAAGAAAAGGCTGTGATGGGCCTTTTCTGAGGCTTCCTTTTAACTGCGCTCCCCCTGACTATATGCTTTGGCAGCTGAAAACTCCTCACTCCTTCCCCAGGATCCCAGAGTATTTACGGCCTCTCCCCACCCCCACCCCGGGATCTCCTGGCACACCTCATTTTGTCTTGCTCACCAATTCCCCCTCTGTCTTTGGTTTCCCTTTCTCCTGGGCCGAGCCAGCTGATGCCTTGTCTCAGCCCTGCTGAGAAACCCTCCCTGGTCCCCCACTCTCCCGCTGCCCTTCCGTTCAGCACCCCCAGAGCTCTCAGCAGGGCCTGGTGCCCAGACCTTCACATCTGGGGCTATGTGGGCTGGATCCCCCGGCTGCAGCAGGCCAGGGAGCTGGGCGATGGGAGGAAGCAGCCCTTCAAATCAGGGAACAAAATACAAACACAGATGCAAGAATCCTGGAGCCTCACAGGGCCTTCTGTGCCCATAGCCCTTTCTAGTTAGGAAGTGCCTTGGCAGCCATGCACACCAGACCTCCATGACTATCCCAGGAGGTCCCTGTTGGGACGCCCGAAGAAACCGAGGCTTTGAGAATTTCCATGACCTTGTCCAAGGTCACAAGCCCCTCTGGGCAGAACCTTAACTCCAAGCCAGGTCTTCTGACCCCAAGTCCGCTGCTATTGGCAGAGACCATCAGGGTGGCCTTGAGCTGCATCTGGGGCAGCTCTTTCGGGTGGCATTTATACCTTTTCCCACATTTTGGGGCGGCAGCGGAGGTCACGCCACAAACGCCTTCCTGGCTGCCCCCTGCTAGCCTGAGGCATGCCGTGTGTGCCCCGTAACCTTAGCCGAGGACGGAGGGGTGGGGGTGGGGCCGCGGACGGGAAGCCTGTGTGGCCTGAAGCCCTTGCCAGATGCCCCAGCTCGCCCCGCCCCTCTGCGGGCGCCTCGGCTTCTCATTCCTTCCAATCCCTTTCTCTCGCCTGCAGCTTTCCCTCTTCCTCTTTTCCTCTCTCCTTGTCTCTCTCTCTTTTCGGAGAATAAAAATGACTGGACTTGGCATTATCTGTTGGTTTCCATGGTAATGAAATCTGTTTCTGATAATGGCCCTTCCCTGGCTGTGGTTAGTTTTGGTAATTTTAGCAACACTGCCGCACAGAGGCCACCTGCATTTCAATACCACGCAAGCTGCATACGACTGCCGCTTTCAGGTTGAATAGAACTAAGGGAAAATGCTTGCTCTAAAATTTCTAGGCTGGGTAAATGCTCGAGAAGAAAAAGAAAAGTTATGTAAACCCTGCAGGCTTGAACGTGCGCGTTGCTTAAGACTTGAGTGTGATCCTGTTATTCTCCTGCTTAAAACCCTCCCCACACCATGACCTTGGTGCCTGCAGACGGAGTCCAGACTCGCCGTGACGCCGGGGCCTGCCCGACCCTGGCCTCCAGTGGCTCGCTCTGCCGTGTCTCTGGGCCTCTCATTCTTGGAGGCCCTGTTTCTTACCTTTGAGTGTATGCATCTATTGTTCCATCTGCCTGCAATGTCTATCCTACCTTGGCTGCCCAGTGAGCTCCTCCCCAGCCTTTGAGAGTTGTCCACGCAGGCCCACATCCCTCTCTCAAGCTCTTCCTTTTTCATGCCTCCCTGTAACTGGTACATTCATTGTTCTACACTGCACACGTTTCCCACCATATGGGCATTTTTGTTTACCTGTCTTGCTCTTCCACGTCCTAGTGAGCTCTTCGAGAATAAGGATGCTGCTTGGCTTCACCTGTGCGGCTCCGGGGCTGAGTGCACAGCGTGGACTCAGGGAATACGAAACGTGCATAGTAACAGCTACGGCGCCCGGGTCCCTGGCTCTGTGGGCCAGGCACTCGGCTAAACGCTTTGTGGGCAACTTCTCATTGCTCCTCATTCACCCTCAGACGTAGGTACCCTCGCATCCCTCGCTTTACAGATGAGGAGACTGAGGCCCGGATCAAGATGCTGGCCCCAGATGACAAAGTTGGTCAACAGAACGGGTAGTAGCTCGATGAATGTGCACAGGGACGGATTCGGGTGGAAATGTGAATGGCAAGGGCTGAGCTCCTTTTGAATCTGCAGGAAGATTTTCCTGGAAATCTTTAGGGGGAGCTGTGAAGACTTTGGCTGCAGGCAGGAGTCTGGCAGGGCGGGGAGGAGGGGGGGTGGGAGGGCAGGAAGGAAGGAGGGAGGCTGGGGAGGAACACAGATGTGAGGGAGCCGCACACACATTTCCCTGATAACTGTAAGCCTCTGGGCAGTGTCAGGAGTACCCGAGGCAGGAGGGCTGGGGCCTCGAGCTGCCCAGACTGAAAATGGGCTTGCATCTCAGCCCTCGAGCTGGCCGGGACTGCTGTGGAGGCACCGGCGAAGGTCTCCTGTGTGCCAGGGCCTCATGAAAGATTTAAGGCTGGGGAGCCTCTCAGGCCGCTCAGAAGGCTGGAAGAGAAAGCTCGGGAAGAGGCAGAAGACACTCAGCTCCCTTCTGCTGACAGCCTGCGCTTTCTGGGCTGGCTGCGCTCTGATTCATGCTGCAAGCCCAGCCCGTGGCTCCCCGAGGACCCACTCTGCTGCATCTGTACTTGGATTTGAAAGGGTTCTTGGGAAGCACTTAGTTGGGGCTGAGCCTGCGGGGTGCAGTGAGGACTCTCGAAGGTTGGTTTGTTTAAGCAGATCACCGTCTCCCTCAGCCCCTCCCAGGCCTGTGGGATCGGGACTTTCATGAGGCCACGGGGCCGGGAGCTTTCATTCCCTGTCCACGGTCAGCCAGGAGGGGCCCGTGGGTGCCTGTCCACAGACCGAGGGCTGGGGAAGCTGAGGGAGGGGAGGCGCTCTGCCTGCCGCTGGCTTCACGAGGGCCAGGGTTGAGCTGCAACCTCTCCCAAAGCTCCTTAACCACACTAACGGAAGGCATCTAGCATGCTCATAAGAGCAGCCCGATGTACCCTCCTCATTTGCCTTCATGTGATATCTGGTGAGGTATCCTCAGGGGCTCTGGAATGAGGGATGCTAGGAGGCAGTTATTCATAATAACCAACACTGATAGAACACTTACTATATGAAAGTGAAGTCCTTTCGAATGTTATTCTCATTTTATAGTTTAGAAAACTGAGGCCCAGAGAGGCTAATTTGTCCAAGATCTCTCACACACACGTGTTGGAGCGAAGATTTGAATCCAGGTACATATTCTTTAAACTATCAGGCAAGGAGTCACCAAGCCTTCTTCCTGGCTGGGTGTTGGGAATCGCTTCTCTGCTTTGCACATAATGTCAATAACTATTGAATTGAGACATGAGCTTGGAGATAGGGTAATTGTTGGAGTGGCCTCTGGCAGACAAGGCCAGTCTGGGACTTCTCAGATTCAATTTACATCGACTTTTAACTCTGGCATCAAGGAGAGCTGCATAAATTTATGCCTTGTCACCCCCATTTTGCAGAAAGAAAAACTGAGGTATGTGGAAGGCCTGTCCAGCCGGTGATAGGTCTGGCAAGTCTGGCTTGCAACATGGGACACACTTCAGGTCCTGCTCGAGATTTTGCCCCAAGCCAGGATCTTTCCCTGGGTTGGGGGGGCAGGAGTTGACTCAAACCAGGACAGACTCATGAATCGCCCCAAGGATCCAGAGGAGCCGGATGCTGCACCACATGACTCCTGAGGCGCCTCTCCTCTGAGCTGGGCCTTCCCTCTGTTGGTCCACGATCCCTGCTTGGCAGATGCTCTGAAATGGTCTGCCTAACCCTCTGACAAAGTGGCACCTTCATATCAATAGGTCAGAGTTAGAAGGGCATCCTCTCGGGAGAGGGGAAACTGAGGCCCAGAAAGGGGGAGGGGCTTTGCCCAAGGACACTGTCCAGGTGTCCTCAGTGAGTGCGTGTCCCTTGCCATTTGCCAAGCCAATCCTTATGAAAGGACACAACGCTCGCTCCTCATTCCCTCTTCCCGTCAGGTAATAACTGTCTTGTTTAAACTGTCTCTAGAATTAGTCAAACAATCAGAGATCACAGCCGACAGCCACCCTGTTCTCTCATTACCCGGTGCCTATAATTAATATTTATAAACCAAGAGGGTGCTTGTCTTTCTTTGCTGAGAAGGAATTCAGGATTTCCAGTCAGTACAAACATACGGCCTCTTGTTACCCATCACGGAGAAAGAGCGGGGCTACTTCAGCAAACGTGCTTGCAGTTGTAGCTGACGGGAAACGGAGCCCTGGGGTGCAAGGGGTGGGGAGAGGGGAGACAGGCTGAGAGAGAGGGACAGAGACTCTGAGAGTGCAGGAGTCACAGAGACACGGAGACAGAGAGGAGAGAACATGAAAATCCTGAGCAAGAGAGAGAAGGGCTGTATAGGCCCAGAGAGAAAAGAGATTGAGCCGGAGACCCGGGTGGAATGGCGGTGACAGAGAGGGACAGAGCCCACGCAGGAGGCGGGGGGAGAGGCACAGAGACACAGACACAGACAGAAAACTTCAGAGGCAGAGAAAAGAAGAAATCAAGAGGCGAGCAAGTCAGCAGAAGCCCATTGAGAGCAAGGGGAGGAAGACAGAGCATCCAGAGATAGAGGGACTGACCGGGAGGCGGAGGCGGCAGAGTCTTTAGGCTATCTGCCATGGAGTAGGTGGCACCTGGCATAGAACCCGCACACAGTCGGTGCTCAGTCAGCTCATGGCCTGGCCCCCAGTAGCTCACTCAGCCCAGATCCTGGTATAAGCTGCCCAACACAGGACCTGACATCTGCGTGGGGGTTGAGTAAGTCAGCAAAGGAATAAATAAATCCCAGCCTCCAACCTTTGCCTGTGCTCTGCCCCGCCTCTGACCAGCAGGGGGCAGTGGAAGGAGCCCCGGGGCTGGGAGGCAGGGAATCGGGTTCATTGACTTGGGCTAGTCTGTTTACTTCCTCGTGCCTCAGGGTTCCCATACCTTAGATGAATTATGCCTCAGTTTCCCCATATGCTAGATGAAGGTCGGTTCCAGACAGTCCTAAGACTCCCTGACTTCAGGCCCTCCTGTCTCACAACCAGCTCAGATAATCCCCTCACGGTCGGAGTCCAGCCCAGCCACCTTCCCCCGGCTCACCTGAGCTGTCCTGGCGAGGACAGGGCTCTTCCTGGGGCTGCCGGTGGCTCTCTGGTTTGCACATCAGGACTCAGGACCTTGGCACAGCAGCTGGAGAAGAGGGAGTATCAGTAAGGAGGGGCTCTCAGGAGCCATGAACTTGGCCCTGGAAAGTGGATGCCGCATAGTTGTTCATGAGGGCTGACACAAGGCAGTAGCGTGGGTGAGAGGAGGGAGAGGGCAGAACTGGGAAGCCGGGAGCTGCCACGTTAAAGAAAAACCAGAGACCTTGGATGGAGATGTTTAAACCAGCCCCCAGGAAGCGCCTTTATTTTATAGGTAGAGAAAATTGCTATGTCACAAGGCACCCCCAGATCGCAGTGGCTTACAACCCCAGTTATTTCTGTTCCTGGATCTGTGGATCAGCTGGCCTGGGCTGAGCTTGGCTGGGGGTGGCTCTCTTCCCGCTCCTGAGACCCGTGGGTGAGCCTGGCACATTCTTGCCATGGCGGTAGCAGACGTGCACAAGGTCTCTTGGGCCCAAGCTTGGAGCTAGCAGACAGCACTTTGCACCTTACTCTACTGGCTGAAGCAAGTCACGTTGCCAGACTCAAATGAAGAGGCGGAGAGAGCCATCCCACCCACAGTGAGAGAGCACTGCGAAGTTCATAGCAAAGAGCACGGGTGCAGGAGAAACAAGGACCAGAGGACATGATTAACCTGCAGAGTACCTACTCGGCGCCAGGCACTGTGCTCAGAGCCAGCGAGTCACGGTAAACGGGACAGTTGAGGTGACTGTCCTCACGGGCTTACAGAAACCCGTGAACAAATGAATAAAGTCACAGATCATGGAAATCGCAGGGGGGTGTGATGGGGAGAAACTGAGGCACTACCCACTGATATGATGGACTGGGACAGCCTCTCTTGAGGAAGTGGTGTTTGGACAGAGCCAAAGGATAAGAATAAAGAGATGGAAGAAGAGCTTCTTGGACCAAGGATAGCGCAGGTGGAGGCTCCAAATTCAGTACTCTCTCCAAGCAATGCTGCTGCCTCTTGGGGGAGGGAACGCTGGGGTCCTGAGGGTGTGAACTCTTTTCTCCATCACCATAGCCACTACCCTGAGCACCAATGTCTGGATGACCAATAGCCCCTCTGCTGGGCTCCCACCTCCCACTTCTCTCCTTCTCAGTGGTACACCCCCCATTACAAGCCCCCTTTGAAAACCATGAATCCATGTCATAAACCATGAATCCAGGGCTCCCGAGGGCCTACGGGTTGCCATCTAAACCCCTGAGCCTCAGATTTTGGGGTCTGTTCAAACCATCCCAACTCCCTCTCCAGCTTTATCCTTGTACCCCCAGCCCCTTGCTCCTCAGTCTCCCACCAGATCGAACTGACTTCTAAACACTTTCCTGCAATCTCTTGCTTCTGTGACTGCTACCTGTGTTGCCTGTCCCTCCTGTCTGTCCAACTAATTCTTGCTTTCCTTCAAGACCCAACTCAAACCTCAAGCCCTTTCTCAGGTCTTCCCTGATGCCCTCCAGGAGTTAGCCACTCCCTCTTGAGGGCCCCTGCAGTGCCCTGTTCAACACCTATGGTGCCAAGTCGTTCGAGGGCAATGGGAGCGGCAGTATTAAGGGTTTGATGCTCTTCCTACCACTCCAGTAGGTGAGGGACCCAGAATGCCTTTAGATGACCCTTTTGCTCCAGCCCCAGGACCATAGTCTATGTCTGCCACTGAACTGCGAGCTTTTTAAGGGCTGGGGCCCCATCTTAACCATTTTTGTGTTCCTGATGCTACCTCAAGGACCGCCAATGTTTAGTGTGACACTCTAAGACATTCGTGTGCTTGAGGTAGCACCATGGGCTGCCCAGAGGAAATGTTTAAACCTTTCTCCAGATCCACACTCTGGTTCAGGTGGTAGGCAGAGTCTTGGGGTGCATGGAGGGGAGAGAGTCCTACCAGGCCCCCAAGCAGGCACTGGCTGGGGGAGATCTCTATTTGCCTTCAAGTCTAAGGTAGCACGATTTGGGGCCATGGTCATGGGTGGGAAAGAAGCTGAGTCTCTACTGGCTTTAGAGATAAAACTTCCAGGGAGTAGTCCAGTGTCTGGCCCAGAGTGGGCCTCCATGATTTGGTAAATGAACTCTCTGAAGATCTATGAATACCTCTGAGCACCTAGAACTTGGTTCTCATCGCTGACATCAGAGTCACCTGGGGAGATTTAGAACATACTAGAGCCTGGCTCCACCCCAGGTAACTAAGTCAGAATCTGAGGCTAGGGCTCAAGCATGCCGTTTTTCAAAAAGTCCTATATTAAGGTAGCCTTAGTGGCTCTAACAGACAAACCTTTAAATCTTAATGGCCTAAAGTGGGAGAAGGATTTCTTGCTTCTGTAAAGTTCATTCTGCCTGGGGGTTATGCTCCACACAGTCATTCAGGTCCCAGCTGATGGAGGCTCTGTCATCATCAACTCATGGCTTCCAGGGTCACCTGGCCTTCAACATCCAGTCAGCAGATGGAGGATTGCTTGGGAGGATTTTTATGGGCCAGCTCGCGACGCGATGTGCGTGACTTCCACCCGCATTCCATTGGCAAGAGCTCTGTCAATGGTCCCATCTCTATGCAAGGGAAATTGGAAATCTAGTCTTTGGCAGGGAGGCCACTTCCCAGCCACACTCGGAGGGAATCATAAGCCTTGGTGGCCAGCTGGCCACTCTGTCACAGCCTCCTGGGTGATCCTAATGTGTGGTGGGGTTGAGAATCACTGGTCCAGAGCTTCCCAGCTTGATGAGAATATCATTCCAACTCTTCCCTGCCCAATCTCTAGTGCAATGGAGCTACGGATGAACCTCCTCCTGGGTGGCCATGCCTTCCAACATCATGGTGTTTCTCAGAGCCCAGCCAGGATGGGTGGGAACCTCAGAGAGTCTCAGGATGCAGCTCTCTTCCCATAGGGAAGTACACACCAGAGAGCTGAGGGAGATGAGGCTGGAACAGAAGGAGTCAGACCCTGGGGGACTGTAGTAAAGACCTAAGAGGCTTGGCCTCTATTGTGAAGCCATCAAAGGTTTGGAAGTAGGCAAGTGACAGGATGAGAATGAGCTTTAGGAGGGCTAATATGGTGGAAAGGGGTGTGCAGAAGCCTGGAGGAGGTGATGCTGCTGGTCCATTGTGTTTGGATCAAGCTTTCTGTACAGTCCTGCCTGGTCTGGGGTGTCCTGGGTGCCTAGGAGGAAAAGATGGTGGCTGAATCCTGCCTCACCTCCAACTCCCCTTCTAGGAAGCCTTCCTTCTACTCTTGCCACTCTGAGACTATTCAGAGGAATATATTATAGACCCTGGAAGTAATTCTATAAAAGAAATGTCTAATGTATTATGCCATGGGAGTGCTATTGTAAGAACTATTTATAGCCTCCCAAGGGGAGGTCTTTGTGGGGAAAACACTCTTTTGTATATGCAGGTCTGGATTGTTTGAAAGGGAAAATCGGTACTCTTATCGTTAAATTCATTCACTCGTTCATCCAACAGATATCTATGGAGCCCAATTTCCTATGGTGGGCACCAGGGACACAAGAGTGAAGAAAACAGGCGTAGAGGTCCCTGCCCTCATGAACTCTGTGGCTGTTCTCTCCTTTGCTTAAGATCAGAAATGTGTCCATTTGCAGATGAGCCTACCTGTTCCTAAATGCCCCATTACTGAGTCCCATTTAGGTCTTTTCAAATTCGAGCAGTACACCAGCATCCCTTGATAGAGACCTAATCGGAACACAGACACAAAGGTACCTTTACAGCATGTGGAGTAAACAAAACAATTTTCTCTTGAAAAGGTGTTTGTAAGGTATTCAGGCTGAGAAAATTGTGCCCAAAGATGGTGAAAGTCACAGGAATAGTTTCTGTGCAGGCAATGGTTTGTTCATAATACTCAATTTCAGTCAGACTTAACAGCCTCAGCAGCTAAAAAAATAATGTTTATTGTGTTCCTGATTATAAAAGTAATATGTACCCATTGTAGAACATTGAGAAATAACCAGCAGTGACATTTTGGTGTTTTCCCTTCCAGTTTGTCTTTTAATGCTTACATTAGAAAAAAGTCACTATCAAAATGTTACGTTATAAGCATTTCCTCAGTTTATTAACATTTATCATAAGCATCTTTTAAAATGACTACTTAGTATTGAGATATATGATTCTATCATGATTTACTTAACTAATTCTGTGTGAAGCATTTAGGTTGTTTCTTGTTTTTTTTTTATATTATAAGCAATGCTGTGCTGTACATTTTCATGCATGAAGTTGCTTCTCTGATTATTTCTTCAATATTGATCCCTTTAGAAATTAAGGCACCTGGGCGGGTCAGTTGGTTAAGTATCTGCCTTCAGCTCAGGTCATGATCCCAGGGTCCTGGGATGGAGCCCCGCATCAAGCTCTCTGCTCAGCGGGGAGCCTACTTCTCCCTCTGCCTACCATTCCCCCTGACTGTGTTCGCTCTCTCTCACTCTGTCAAATAAACAAACAAAATCTTAAAGAAAAGGAAAAAAAAGAAATTAAGGCGCCCAATTAAAAAATGGGCAAACAATTTAAAGATGGACCTCACGAACAAGATATACAGATAGCCATAAACACATGGAAAGGCGTTCAGTATTGTTACTCATCATAGAAATGCACATGAAAACCACCATGAGATTCCACTCTACACCAAATGGTTAAAAGCCCAAAGACCAACAATGTAAAGTGTTGGCAGAGATAGGAAGCAGCTGGAGCTCTCACACGTGGCTGGTGTGGTTGAAAATCGTATAGCCATTTCGGAAAATAGTTTTTACTCAAGTTAAATACACACCAACTCTATGACCCAGAAATTTCACTTCTAGCTTTGTACTCAAGAGAAATGAGTGTGTGTCCATAAAAAGACATATCTAAGAATATCCATAGCAGCTCTAGTCATCATAGCCCCAAATTAGAAATAATCTAAATAACCCATCAACAGTTAAATGGATTAAATAAGTTGTCTTACTTTCATACAGTGGAACATTATACAGCCATAAAAAGGAGCAAATTACTAGCACATGCAACCACATGGATAAATCTTACAGGTATTATATTGAATGAAAAAAATTTTTGTATGACCTCATTTATATGAACCTCAAGAATAGGCACAATGAGCTCATGTTTATTGAACCCAGAATGATTGATTACATCTGGGGGGAGACACAAACACACGGCATATGATAGAAGCTTACAGGGTATTAGAAATGTTCTTTTATTGATCTTGGTGGACATTACATGAGTGTAGAGAATAGGAAGACCTGATATCAAGCTACACAATGAAACAAATACACTTCATGTGCTGTATGTGTGTATATAGCCCATTGTGTGGGCTATCCTTCCATTAACAAAAGAGAGAAATTAGGATGAAATTTCAATGATATTACTATGGCCAGGAATTCAGACATGCTGGAGTTCCCCCTTCACCCGCCTTTGAGGATGTCGAGAAGCAGTATGCCAGGAACGACAGCAGGACTGGGATCAAGTGTCACTTGGCCCGTAACCATGCGAGCACCCAAAGTCCCAAATTCTGACTCTAGTGCAAGTGCTAAGTTTGGGTTCCTATTAGCGAGAGTTCTCTAGAGAAATGGAACTGATAGGGTCTGTATATATGTAAGAAGAGATTTTGTGTAAGGAATTGACTCACGTAAGTATGGAGGCTGAGAAGTTGCAGTCTGCTACCTGCAGGCTGCAGACCCAGGAAAGCTGGTAGTGTGATTCAGTCCTAGTCTAAAAGCCTGAAACCAGGACCGCCAAGTGCAGGAGAAGATCAATGTCCCAGCTCAAGCAATCAGGCAGGAGAGGCTGAATTCTTCCTTCCTCCACCTTTTGTTCTATTCAGGACCTCAGTGGATTGGATGATGCCCAACCACACTGGAGAGGACAAACCATTGACTGAGTCCATTGATTCAAATGCTAATTTCATCCAGAAACACTCCCAAATAATGTTTAGCCAAATCTCTAAGCACTCCATGATCAATCAAGTTGACACATAAAATTAACCATCACAGGGTGTGTGGCGTAGGTTCGAGGCTCCAGTGGGGCCAAGTGCTCCCCTTCTCCTTGGGTCTAAGTCTGGGGCAATATCCTCAGGTGTGCTCACTGAGTCCATCCCACAGGGTAGGAAGCACCACCGGGAGCATGCTGCAGGGACACTGGCTTCAGGGTCCTGCTGCTAATGAACTTGGACTGACTGATGCCTCTGACCAGTCAGATGGTGGCTTCCTCTTTTTTATGGGGGGGCATGAGAGTCATAAAGAGATTGGGGATAAAGGGGTGTCTGGCATGGGGGGGGTGGCTGAAGCATGTTTTCCCACTCCTGATTCCAAGAAGATAAAGGGAATGAACATTTTGAAGGTTTTTGTCAAATCGTCCTCCAGAAAGTTTCCATCAATTTGCTCTATCACCAGTAACACACAGGAACGTGCATCTCACCACATCTTTGCCAGGAAGGAGAATTATTATTTTGTGAGGCGGGCGATGAAGCCTCGAGGTGCTTGCCTTGGATGCCATCTCCAAGCTCTGGAGACTCTGATGCCTGGCCGGGTGTAAAGAAACTAGTCACTCCTGCCACAGTGGGTTAGTTCTGGGATGGCGAAAAGAGCCCAAACCAGACGAGAACACGGCCCCAAGAGACCATGGGGGAAGGCCCTTGTTGGGTGCAGTGACCATCAAACCCTCTCTCTGGGTACCATTCAGGTGGGCACAGGTAACCAGAGGTGGGTGGCTGGAGCTCAGCTGCACCCAGAGCAGGCGGGGACATTTCTTCCTATTTCAATGGGGCCCTGTGCCCGTAGGGGCCAAAAACATTGTTCTCTTGTGACCCATTCCACCCAGGTGTCTTGACGATAAACCCCTAACAGCAAAGAAATCTACCCAGGGTCTTGTCTTTTCCTCACAACCAACATAGGCAACAGGAGCATTTTTTCCCCCAAAACGTTTTCTGATTTCACCCACAAAAATGGTACTGTGGTTGTTGTAATTGGCATTTCTTTGACTGCTTGTGAGTTTGAACCTTCCTTTTTAGGTTTATTGGCTCTCCATTCCTGTGGACTTGCTGCTTCTGTCCTGCACCCCGCTTCTCCCTGGAGGGTTTCCTGGAGTTTTGAGCAGCCTCCAGAGTGTCCCTCCCTTCCTCTGGGTGGGGTGTGGTCTCTTGGATCCTGAGCCTGTATGAGCGTGCTGGATGTGTTTTTGTTGTTGGTGGTAGCACTTGGCGTTTTTGTCTACAAGAACTTTCCCGGGAAGCTGTCTCAGCCCCGCAATTAGCTCCCTCAATCAGGAAAGCAGCTCAAGTGAGATTAGACACATCTCAGTGGCTGATTGCCGGGAATTTGGGAGAGAGCTGGTGGGTGATAATCTCCCGCTTTCTCTCTTTCTCTGTGTCTTTTTTCCTTTTTCCATTTTAAATAACTGCTTGATTGTAAAGAGGGATGATTCACTACTCGAGATTTCTTCTGTAACTTAAGCGGGCGAGGTTAAGAGAAAAGAACTGCCTCACCCTCTTCCCCCTCCCTTCCCTGAGTCCCAGATCTCTTCTGTTCAGTTGCTCCCATGGGGAGGCAGGGAGAGGGAGGGAAGAATGCAGCCCTGCCCGGCCTTCCGCACACAGCCTGGGGAAGCTAGACGGCCTGCTTCCCTCTGACCCTCGCTCTGGGAACCCGCTTCCTAACTGCACATCTCCTCCTCCCTCCCACCGCCACTCTGTCCCATCCAGCTCCAGGACCTTACTTCTGTCTCTCACTGTCACCAAATACTTTCTACATCTACCTCCAAACCCTCTTACTGAATTTCACTTTGTTTGGTCCTCAAGAGCAATTTATTCCCTCTCCTCTCTGATGCTTCTTCTGCAGGCACAGGCCAGCCTTCTCCTCCCTCCCTCTTTCCCTTCCTCCTTTCCTCCCTGCCTTCCCTTCCCTTCTTCCAACAAATATTTATGGAGTGTAATGCATTGTTCTAGGCATTGAACAACACAGACAGTCCTTGCCCTCATGGGGTTTACATTCGACTCAGGGAACAAGACAATAAAAAAATATATACACATACATTTATATTGTGATGGCTGGTAGTGATCAATGAAAAAAGGCAGAACAAGAAGGTCAGTAGCAACAAGGGATGCTGTTTTGTAGTGGGCAGTGATGACCTCTCTGAGGAGGTAACTTAGCAGAGAGCTGAATGAGGTGAGGGAGAGGGCCACATGGATATCCCCAGATGAGGGAGCAGCAAGTGCAATGGTCCCGAGGCAGGAGCATCCAGTGCGTTTAGGCAGGAACACCAAAAATGAAGAACAGAGATTTGGCAATGAGGCCAGAGACGGGCAAGGACCAGACCATGCAGGGTCTAGTAGGTCACGAATAAGACTCAGTTTTTTTTTTTTTTTTTATTCTACGTAGAAGGAGAAGTGACTGGCAGTTTTTTTTAAAGATTTTTTTTTTTTCGACAGAGAGAGAGACAGCAAGAAAGGGGACACAAGCAGGGGGAGTGGGAGAGGGAGAAGCAAGCTTCCCACCGAGCAAGGAGCCCGATGTGGGGCTCGATCCCAGGACCCTGGGATCATGACCTGAGCCGAAGGCAGATGCTTAATGACTGAGCTGAGGAGTGACATGATCTGACTTAAGTTTTTAAAGCCTCATCTGGCTGCTCTCTGCTGATTAGACTGTAGAGGGGCAAGAGTGGAAGCAAGGAAATAACCCAAATAACCCTTTTTTGTCTCAGCGAAGTAACCCCCTCCCTCTGGCTGACAACAGGGAACAAATTCAGCTGGAAGTGTCACAGGCAGCTTAGCGACTGTTCAGTGAGGCAGAGCCCAGAAGCCATCAAGGTGTAATTTGTCTTTTACAAAGAGAGGAGTTAAAAGGACAGATTATAAAATTCAGCCCAGTGGGGGTTTTTTTTTTTTTTTATAAGCATCTACTGAGTTTTTTCTCTATCAGATGTTTTGTTGATCAAATTATATTCTTGACATTTGGGGGACCTTCTATGTTTTCCCAAATGCCGCCTAATGATGCCAGAGTGCAATTAAGACTAATTTGTTGGCAGAAATAATGGGAAGTTGTTTGGTTCTATGAAAGAACAAACCTCAGTGCTCTTATTATTATTATCCTTATTATTGAGGCCATTATTATTGCTCGAAGCATGTGTCAGGCTGAAAGAAGCAGGAGGGAAGATGAAAAACATCTGGGAAGGGAAAAGAAGGTGCCTCAGAGGAAGTCAGAGCACTTGGAGTCAAACTTCCAGAGTTTGGATCTCACTGGCACCACCTGCTCATTGTGCGACCTTGGACAAGTGACTTAACCCCATCCGGCCTCAGTCTTCTCACCTGTAAGTTGGGTGTCTTAATATTGTCTATACCATTGGACTGTTGAGGAGGAACTGAGATGAAATATTTAACTCATTGCCAGAGAGATGGGGGGGTGTTGTATCAGTCATGATTAAGTTCAGTTGTGACAAACTCAAAATAGTGGCTTAAACAAGTAGATATTTATTTCTTTCACCTGCAAGTCTGATGTAGGCAATAGAAGGCTGGTGCCAGGAAGCCCTCAGGGACCCAGGCTCTTTCTAGCTCCCTGGTCTGAAATAGCAGCCAGAGTTCCACCCATCATACTTACCGTGCAGGAAGCAGGGTGAAGAAGGGAGATGAAGAGGGGGTCAAAGAACACATGCCAGCTGCCTTTAAAGAAGGCTCCCAGGGCAACCACATGACACTTCCACTTATGTAGCATTAGCTAGAACTCAGTCACATGGCTGTATCAAGCTGCAAGGGATGCTGGGAAATGTAGTCTTTGTTCTGGGAGGCATTTTGTCCAGCCAGAAACTGGAGATTCTAATACAATGCGAAGAAGAGATATTGGATATTAGGAGATAAGTGGAGGTCTGTGGGAGGAAGGAGAAGGTAGGGAGACACCCACAAATACCAGAGTTTGTTTCTCCTTCTCCCTTTCTCTCTTCTCCATAGCCAGTCAACCACCAAACCCTGTTGGCTCTACATCCTAAAATTCTCTTAAATCCACTCTTTCCCCCCAGTCTCCATGGAAAGAGCCCTAGTTCAGACGTCATCATTCTCTAGGACCATTACAAAGTTTCCTCACTGCCCTTCATCCCAACCTGTGGTGCCTCCTCTTTACTAATGAGTTGTCTGACTGAGAGCCAATGGGGTTCCCACTGCCTACAGGGTAGACTCCAACCCCCTGAGCTCAGCCTTCAAGGCCCTATAGGATGGGTCCCAGTCTCTCATTGTTTCAGCTCATACACCCTTCCTGGCAGCTGAGAAGAATACTTTACTGTTAGCTGAATAAGCCACCTTCTCTGTCTTTAAACTTGGTTTTCCCTCCACCCTTTCTCACTCTCCTGCTTGGAAAGCTCCCATTCGTGCTTTGAAACCCACATCAAATGTCCTATGTCCTCTTTCTGTGAAGTTGTTAGGACTGTGCCACTGATTTGACTGTTTGCCCTCAAATCCATCCCTTGCTCTCCTCCTTCTCTCCTCCACCATAGGGGAAGGGGATGGCTGACTCCTACTGGCTGTGCTTAGGCTCCTGGTGAGCTGTCTTTTGGCTGGGTTTACCAGATAAGAGGCATTGGCAGGAGACCGGAGGATAGAAGGGAGAAGCTGGGGGCATTTCTCACCTTTTCTCTGCCTGGGATAGCATCTCGGGCAGCAGCTACATCTCCTGCCAGACAGTGTACCTCTCTGTGGTTCCAGATTCTGCTGGACAGCCTTCCTGGGGGTATCTAGCTCCCTGCAGAGCAACTCTGGTTTCTAGGATCTAGGAAAACCATCTCCTTTCACTGTCTCTCCATTCCTAGAGGTGCTGGTGGTTTCCTGCTGTTGCTAATTTTTGGATAGTGCTAATTTGACCTCTCAACTCTTCCATTACCTGTATAACCAGTATCCTGCATGAAGTTCCCACAGTGTGAAATGCCTAGAATGGTTTCTGTTTTCTTAACCAGGCCCTAAATGAGCCAAGTGCCTGGCACAACATCTGGCATAAAGTGTCTGTTCAATAAGTAGTTGTTGAATGAATACATGAATTGAGCTTCCCTACCCCATCTGACCATGAGCTTCCCCAGCTCCTAGGTCACTGATTCATTACAGCATGCACTGAACTTGTTTGTTCACACAACTGTCTCTCCCATGAGACATCATTGGTAGTTGGGGATGTAGACACAAATATTCAGGCATCCTGACTCCTGAAAATGTTTCTTCTCCTTTCTGCCTCTGGGAGCTGGGAAGGAAAGGAGAGGGGAATGGAATGGAGAGAGGTGGAGGGCTCACTACGGGTCACCCCGCCTCTCTTATTTTAACACAGGCTTTGCTTCTGGATTCAGGCAAGGATTTATGAGTGTGTTTAGGCAGTAACACGAAGGGACCTTTGGCCAGAATGTTCCCTGTCACGCTCTGACAGCCTATGGAGAGAGGCAGCTGAAAACATCAGAAAGGAGATTTTTCTCGAGCTGGTAGAGGCTCCAGCCCAACTGTTGCCACCCTTTAAATGCCACCTGGACACGCCTGGGGGAAGAGGGGAGACTCCTGTTTTTGGGGTGAGATGTGCTTTGTCAGAGAGGGGCACTTGGATGAGTTTTCTCAAATTTCAATTTGGGCTTCACTGAAGACAGAGCAAGGCAGTTGGAAGGATTGGAATTAGACGCTAGGAGGAACTGTTGTCTCATCCTTCCTGATGACGTGAAGGTAGACTCAGGGGCAGAACCTCATTATTAGCTCCTGCCAGTCTTCCTGTTCTCTCCACTCCAGCCAAGCTGGTCTTCATTTTGTCCCTTGAATATGCCTCAGGGCCTTTGCACTCACTGTCCTTCCCCTTCATTACTGGATCCTTCTTATTCAGATCTCGGTTCCCATGCTGCCTCCTCAGAGAAGCGTCCCCTGCCCATTCCATCTAAAGTGGCTGCACATCATCAGTCATTCCCAAACCATTGCCTTGTTTTATTTCTTTATTACATTTGTTATTATTTGCAATTATCATATTTCTTCATTTCCATACCTGTTCATTTTCCATCTGAACCTACTAGATTACAGGCTTCCCCAACACAAGAATCCTTTTCTATTGTTTTTCCCACTCATCCTTGATACCCAGGACAGTGTTTGCCACCTAGGCACTCACTAATGATTTTTTGAATGAGTGAGTAAATTAGTTACAATGCCTAAAAAGAAAACAGTGGCTCAGAAGTGACCATGGGTGTGCTTAACTGAGATCAGTCTGGGAGGTATTGCTGGGAAGGGGAGAGAATGCGCATAGAAACTGGACTCTGGATCATCGGTTGATACAAGGAATTAAATGACACAGTGCCTGCATGGCGCTTAGCACAGGGCCTGGCGCCTTATCAAGGGCTCAGTGAGTGTTGGCAGCTGTTAGGTTCAGATATGCTCCCTGCCGCTCCATGTGGAGCCCCTCCTCAGTGTGGCGTGGTGGGGTCTGGGCTCTCTGGGCTGAAGATGGATGGGTACCAGGCCTGGGCTTGAGGGTGCCTGAGCTGGCCCTACCATGGAGGCTGCTGGACCCAGGGCCAGGGGACAGCTTGCTCCTGGGAGCTGGGAAAGACTGCCCACATGGACAGGGAGCCTCTGAGGACCTCGTAGAGAGGCAGATGAGATCGTTGCTGAGAGTGTGGATTCTGGAGCCAGCTGCTTGAGTTTGAATCCCAGCCCTACCGTTTCCTAGCTTGGCCGGTTACTTGACCTCCCTGTACCTCAGTTTTCCTATTGGTAGAGTTGGGACAACAGCAGTACCTGCCCCATAGAACCTGTTCAGCTCTGTGAGGATTTCAGGAGACCATGTAAAGCACCTAGGCCCGCATCTGGAATGAAGTAAGTGCTGTAGGGATTGGCTGTTAACAACACCAACAACAGTATCCCTATTATCTCTGGGTGTTAGGGGCTGAGTCCTGCCTCTGCGCACCTCCCCACCCCCACTCATTTGTTGAACCGCTGACCCCCAGTACCTTAGAAAGTGACTATATTTGGACATAAGGCCTTTAAAGAGCCGATTCAGGTAAAATGAGACATTTGGGTGGGTCCTCAGCCAATCTGACCGATGTCCTACAAGAAGAGATGAGACATAGGGAGACACCAAGACTGTGCCCATGGAGTAAAGGCCACAACAGGACCTAGAGAGAAGATGACCACGTACAAGCCACAGAGAGAGTCCTCAGGAGAAACCCAACCTGACGAAACCCTGATCTTGGACTTCCAGCCTCCAGAACTGTGACAAAATAAATACATCTCTGTTGGTGAAGCCGCCCACTCTGTGGTCTTTTGCTATGGCAAAAGCGAATGCACAAACGAATGCACTGGATCAGGAAATCCAGAGGTCCAGAGAACCGGCTGTATCCTCACCCTCTGGGACATCGCGGTTGTGGGGACAGCCCTGGAGCAATCCAGGCCTCCCTCTGCCTGGACCTTCCTGACTCCCTCCACAGCACCCCCCCAACTCAGGGTGATAGCCCTCCCTCCACGGAGGGTCATCCTTGATGGGGTCCATCACTTGGCCTGACTGTGACTTGCTCCTCGGGTCAGAGCTGTGCTGAGGAGGCGAAGGGCATCCTTCCTGAGATCTGCCTCTGGTGATAAGAAAGAAAGTTGGCAAGAAGCCCGCCTGCCTGGGCACCTCCGCACGTCCCGCCTATCAGTCCCTGCACCCGAGAGAAGCTCCGCTCTTTCCAATGACCTTATCAGTTTATTTCCTTCCAAACACCCACCCCGACTCCCACCTCTGCCTCGGGCCTTGGAGTTTTATATTCCCCCTTCTTCAGCCAGAGCCAATCCCAGAGAAGTAAGCAGGAATGGGCCCACCTGATTGGAGTAAGAAGTGCTGGAGGCGGGGCCGAGCGGTTGACTGAACGGAGTGGAGCTGGCGGGGGCTGGAGCGGGGGCTGCAGGGAGAGTTCGGGAGCTTGCTGGAGGACAAGGTGGGCGGAGGCTTCGGGAGCAGCTGGTCAGCCGGGGCCTTGGCAGGGCCGGTAGCTCTGCTCAGCTGGTGAAGTGATGCTCTCCTCTGATTGAGCTAATTATGCTGATTGAATTTCCTCCTCTCTCCAGTGCCTCCTTCTGCCTCCCCTCCTCTCCCCTGTCTCTCCCCTCCCCTCTCTCCCTTTAGAGAGAAAGGGAAAGGTTTCCTTAATGTGACTGGTAATTGTTATGCACACAGTGTCAGATGTTAATGTGAGCTGTGATTGACAGCTAATCAGCCCATCAGCTGTACAAAAAGAGTGAATAACTCAGTAATTTGATTTCCCCTGATTCCCCTGCGTGGGATGGCAGGAAAGTCTAAATTAGCAATCAGGGAGCCTGTGGCAGATCCTGGAGGGCGGTGGTGAGGATCCAGGGGCTGCGGGTGCAGCTGTAGCCTTGTGGGTCCCGGTACCTAGGGCGAGAGAGCCTCTACTGGCCTCGACTGCGTGGCGGAGGAGCTTTGTGAGCTGCACAGGCTAAGTGTAGAGAGAGACTAGGGCAGTGGGTCAGGTCCTTGCCCCGTGAGCTGGTCCTTCCTTGGTGGCAGTGAGGGGGGGAAGCATCAGGCTGGCCCCCGGGAGAGGGGAGGGTCCCAGGCTGGAGGGGCTCTTATCCTGTTGTCTAGGAGACCACCATGGAGGTAGATGGGATGTGGCAGCCAGGCACCTCCCACCCCCCATCCTTTTGGAGCTGGTTGCCAGGGTTTCCACCGTGTGACCCAAATTCTCCCAATTCAGGGAAATAGTTGTCCCCTCACTCATCTTCTGGCAGATTCCATTTAGGCAAAATGGAGCACAGCAGAAGCACATGTGGATTATCTGGTCCCGTGTGAAGCCATCTCTGGCCCTCTTAGGCAGACAATAGTAGCTAGACACAGTTAGCATCCCCTGGGGACCCACGGGGGCCAAGGGACCATGCCAAGTGTTTTGTCTGCATCTGTTGTAAAGAGGCAGGAAGACTGGGTACCTGGCTCAAAGTCCCACTGTGAGAAAGTGGTGGAGCTGGGATTCGAACCCAAGGCAGCACCAGCTTCTCTGCTGTGGTGGCAGAGGCAGCCTCAGGTGCCTCTCTTACTCCTCAGAAGGCCTCCCCACTCCCTGTGAGGTCTTAGCCCCTGAGACTCCCCAGCCAGAGAAATGCCCCTGAGTATCTCTAGTCATATGTGAATGTTTGTCCTTTTATAGATGGGGAAACTGAGGCCCAAAGAAGACAGGGGCAGGCCTGAGGGCACATAAAGAGCTATTGACCCAGCTAGGGCTGAAACCTACCTCTCCTGCCTCATTCTAACAGTGTCCACCCCAGACTGCCCCCTGTCTTATTGCTCCTTCCATTTCTAGCCATCCCCTTCCCGAATCCCCTCCAACTGTGGGAGCCAGCAGGGAGCTGGGGGTGGGGCTGGCAGCCAGCAGGGCCTGGAGATGCCCAGGGATGACTCTAGGTGGCAACAGCATGTTGCTGGGAAGGAGCCAGCCCTCAGCAGCTCCACTTGCTGCAGGAGAGGCAGCTGCTTTGGGGTGTGGGGGTTGGGTTCTGAGAACACAGTGGCTGGGCCTGGGAGCCAGAAGGACTGATGGTCCCTCCCATCCAACACTGCCTGGCCCACCTCCAGCCTTGAAGCCCTCATATATTGCCTTTCCTGCATGCAACTTGGGGGTACAGATATGGTGGGGGGTTGGGACACTCTCTGATGTGGTTTCCCTAGGTCAGTCAGTCCCATTCTCGGGCAGTGGGCACCCATTCCAGTCCATACTTTGTGCGTGTGCACATTTAGCAAGGCTGTGTGCATGTACAGACACTTGGGTGTGCGTGAACACTTATCCTTTCCTTGGTGCTCACGGACCAGTCTGTGCAAGTGGGTTCCCTGGTGCATACACTGAAGTGTACCTGACCCGTGCTCATGCGGCATGCCGCAGCCTGTGTGTGGGGACCGGGACCCCTCCACGGGCCCCAGGGGAGTTGGGGAAGTTGGGCCTTCTTAGACCAGCCACGTGGATGCCCAGAGAGGGATGAGGGGTCTGGGAAGAGACAGGAGGCAAGAGCCACAATCTTGGTCCTCAAGGATGCTTGGGAGGCTCAGTTTAGAGGGAAGCGACAGCTAGATGGGGCAGGAGTTGGTGTGAAAGCCAGGGATCGTGGCCTTGACCTTTACAGGCTCAAGGGTGGGGAAATGGCCTTGGGAGGGGCTGTGGTCAGATCTGAGTCAGAAAGAGGTGACGTCCAGTAGGGGTGGCATTTGGAAGAGCCACATCCCTGGGGACAGTTGCGGAGCCTGTTTTGTTCCAGCCTATGTGCTGGCTACTGAGGGGTGGTTAACCTCCGTGTACAGATGAAGAAACAGGCTCAGACGGGCACGAAAAGATGTTGCTCAAGGTCACACACCTAGGAAGAAGAAAGCTCACCCTTGCTCCCCTGCAGGACCCAGCAGCGGCAGGAGGAGGCAGGGAGAGGAGGGGGAGGAGAAGGGAGCGGGAGCTGCAATCCGTCAGGAGTCAGAGCGTCCAGGCACTCGAGGGGCAGGGTAGAGTTGAACCCACCAAGCTACTGAACGCAAATATTTACTTGTCTTTTAGCCAACAAGTGTTTACTGGCAAAGTGCTATGTATGAGGCACGACCCCGGCGAACCAAACAGCTTACCGTCTGCTCTTGTGGGGCTTACTGTCTCCTGCTGGTGTGAGCACGTGCATGTGTGTGCACGCATGTGCCCTGGTGCGTGTCCGTGCACGTGTGCGTGGTGGGGGGAGGTGGGTGAGGCTAGTCACAACGCCAGCAGGAGTGATCATAGCTCACATCAGTCGAACTCTTATTAATTCCTTTGATCCTCTCCACAGCCCTGTGGTGCCGCTCTGTTCTCCCCATTCCACAGATGGGAAAATAGAGGCCCTGGGAAGGTAAGCAACTTGCCCCAGGTCTCACAGCTAAGAGGTAATAGGGCTGACTTCTGAACCTGGGCTGTTTGGCTTCAGGGTCAACACTTTTATTCTTCAGACAATAAATACTTACTAGCAAGTAGTGATGGGTGCTATGGAAAAAGGATAAAGGGGAGGCTCACCGTGTGACGTATCTGCAGGGCCTTAGCCTGCACAGAGTACGGGAGAATTTGCACAGTTCTCGCTGTTCATTATGGCCTTTCGTCCCCCCAGTGGCCCAGAAGTCTGGGTTAGGACCCCATTTACCGGATGGGGCCGGTGCAGCTCAGAAGAGGCAAGACACATGCCCGATGTCTTGCTCCCTGGGAGGCCCGGAGCTGACTCCCTGAGCTCCCCAATTCCATCCCGGAGGGGCCCCGTGGGCCGGCTTCTGGGCTGTTGAGGCCAGTCGGCTTTGTGCTCGCCCTCCGCCCTCTGTGGTCCCTGCCCACCGCCAACCCTGATGTTTCCTAGTGACATTTCTGTGGTCTGGCTGCTCTGGGCGGCGAGCTGTCCCCTGGGGCAGCCGGCCACACCTGAAGGGAAGGCTGACAGGGCCTCAGCTGTGAGAGGCATTTAGATTCTGCCCCTGAACTTGCTCCTCTCACTTCTTCCCCTCAACACCAGCTGCTGCCCCCACACTCTACCACACGAGAAGCTGGTGGGGTCTGAGGCTCCTCCCTCGCGTCTGCTTGGGGCTGGGGCTCTGGGATCCCAGAGCTCCATCTCTGGACTCCTGCTCAGCTCCTCCTTGCAACCTTGGCGTCCCCACAAGGGCCAACTCCCCAGCAGCGCTGGGCATTTCCAGGATGACCTTACCCACTCCTGACCCAGCCTGACCCCCAGGCTCATGCTCTCCTCTGGTGGCGTCAGGGGAGAACCTGCTGACCCACTGACACAGTGTCATGGCATGGCACTGGAAGTTGGTTCATGTACCCGGTTTTCAGATGAGGGAACTGACGCTTGGAGAGGGTGAGTGCCTTGCCCAAGGTAAGAAGTAGAGCTGACCTCCTGGGATCCAGAGTCCGTATCCTAGAGACAGAAAGACGTGCTGTCCCCATGCCTCCTTGTTCACCTCCCCTGTCCCAGAGGTTGGCTGAAAGCCCAGCACAGGACATCTGTTTGGGTGGAGGGGCCTTCCTGGTAAAGCTCATCTGAGAGGCACAGGGGAGGTCTTGTCTCAAGTCCGAGCCTGGATGGCTAGTGTGGGTTGAGGTAAGGGAGGGGAGAGGGGATATTTAGGAGAAACTGAGTCAGAGGCCAGGCACACGAGGACTGGGCTGGGTCGGGACTGTGAACTCGCGGCGGAAGGGCGGGGACACTCAGGGCTGTCCTGCAAAAGCAGGGGGGCCAGGAGACTGGGCAGTTTTGCTCGAGAGCCCTCCCCAGTGGCAGGGCTAATGGGGTGGGTGGGGATGGAAGGGGCAGCCACAGTGGCTCCTGTCCTTGTCCCGTCTCCTGCCACTTTCACTTGGGAGTGGAAAGCAGGGAACAGAGACGTCCTATGAATTGGCAGAGGCAGTGAGTCAGGAAGAGGGACCCAGGTGTCCTGGCTTCCAGCCCAGGGTCACCTGGTAGCCCCAGAGGACCCCGCTTCCCTAGGGTCAGCCAGCCAGCCAGGGCTGCACGGTCTGTCGCATCTGGCCACAGGGCCATGCACAGTGGGGTGCTGCTCGGGATGGCGGGACCTCTGCCTGGGGAAACGCCCCCACGTGCAGACACACTCGCAGACACATAGCCGCCCCCGCCCCCCCCATTTACACACAACCCACACGCAGATACAGGAGCACAGATGTACACAATCACACAGACTCACACATTCATGCCCACTGGCCCTCACAGGAGGGCCACACCGTGTACTCACTATAGTCTCTTATACACGCATAGCTCTCTCTCAATCTCTCTCTCTCTCTCACACACACACACATACAGCACAGCACAACCAGGTGAGTGGGGAGCCAGGCACCTGGAGTTCTGTTCCTGCTTTGTCCTTGCTCTGTGACCTTGAACTAGGTCGCCCATTATTTTAAAGCCTTTCCTGGTAGCTCTCCCCAACTCACGCCTCCCCCAGAACTGAACACCCCACCCAGCACAGGCCCTATCTCCGCACCGAGGCTCCTTACGCTGCTGCCTCCCCCAGAACGGAAACCCCTCCACAGGGGCTATCTGAGCCTGCCAACAGGTAGGTGCTCCGCCTGTGCCCTCCACACATGTGATGGAGTCATTTCACTTTCAACAGGCCTTGACTCCTCCTCCCAGCCCTGAAACGCACTGCTTCTCACTGAGGCTCTTGTTAAAAGGTAGATTCTGATTTTGCAGGTCTGAGGGCTGAGATTCTCCATTTCTAACTGGCTCCTGGGTGATACGATCCTGCGGACACACTCTGTGCTGCAAAGCTCATTCCTCCAGGCTAACCCTTTGCAATCCAGCATCCCCTCTGCCACCTCCCACAAAAGGCCTCCAGCCTTGGCGTTAATCACTGCTAAGGATAGGAATGTCACTACCCGGAGGGGAAGATTTCCTTACCGTCTAGATCCTGGAACTCAAATTCTCCTTCCCCCACCAGGTTGAGCTCCATCTCCAGGCAGCCTTCAGGGATGACAAACAAAAGTCAAGGGCTTCTGGATTTCTCTCCTCCTAGCTGGGCAGCCGTGGTTCCTTCAGTGGGCCTGGGGTTGGCTATTTCCTTTGCACATTCAGAAGTTGGTAAGGTCCTCCTAATGTGTGATGAGAACTGCATGCAACGCTCTACAGAGGTCTGGCCAGAGCAGGTGCAGGGAGGCAATCACCTCCCTTAATCTATAAATCATACTCCTATTGACATAGCCTCAAAGTTGACTGAATTTTTTCAACAGCTGCCTCATTCTGCTGGCCCATATTTACCTTGTGGTCACCGCAGGACACCAGAGTTTTGCCCCTACACGAGTTCCTATCATATAACTGTCCTGGTGAGTGACAATTCTGTTACACAGCAGTCCTGAGGAGTGTGGTTTGTAGTCAGGAAGTGTGGTCTCCTCCTTCCTCCCTCCTGACCATTTACTGACTCAGAGATCTGGGCAGTTGCCTTGCTGGCCGGCCCACTGCTGTGTTCTCTCCAGCAGGTTTGGCCTCCCCTCTGTGTTTTTGTCCTGCCTGTTTCCCTGCCCCCCGTCATGGTTCAGGAACCACAAACTCACCCCTTGCTTCTTTGTCTCTCTTGTATTTCTGGAACCAGCTATAGTAGGGGAAGGTCTAAATTAGGGAGCCTGATACAAATGCTAACCCATCTTTTCCCAAGGGGCCACTTTGGTCCCCTGGGGCCTTGAAGACCTACCATGTGCCATGCAGGGGGCAAGGTGTGACTTGCATGTGTTATATGCCTGACTCAAAGTTCTACAGAGAAAGGGGCAGGAGGAGGTGGGATGAATTAGAATACTTCATTCATTCATTCATTCATTCATCCAGTAAGAATGTGTTGAGCACCTACCCTGGCCAAGTACTGCTGTGAGCACTGGGGAAACAAGAGAGAATAAGATAGGAGAAGCTTCCATATTCAGGAGCTAATGACATTCAACTGGGGTGACAGACAAGACAACTGAATAAAGATAGAAGGGGAGAAGCCAAGGAGGGAGACGGGGGAAGGAAGCCACTTCAGTCAGAGACAGTGTAGCACACTGGTTAAGGACCCAGACTCTGAAGCTAGAATACCTGCGTTCGAACCCTCACCCTCTCTGCGTGGCCCTTGATGAGCTCCATGCCTCAGTTTGCTGACCCTTAGGTTGTTATAAAGTACCTGGTACCGTGCCTGGCACCTCGTGAGTGCTTCCTACTACGTGGGGTGGTCTAAGAAGCTTTCTTGGAAGAGGTGATATTTAAGGTTGAATAGGAACCAGACATATACAGATCAGGAGAAAGAAGAACAGCACGTGCAAAGGCCCCGAGGCAGGGAAAGATTTGGTTTGTTTTGGAGAATTGAAAGAAGGCCTGTGTGGTTGGAGAGGGTGAGTGAAGGGAGAGGAGATCAGATTCAGGAGGGGCCAGTCAAGTTGTCTGGCTTGGAGGTTCCTGGATGGAATATACACTAAGGCCAATGGGACATCAATTAAAGGTTCTAAAGTTTCAAACTTGAGTGTGCTGTGGTGTGGGAGAAGTTCGCAGGGAGCCAGGAGGAGGTCGGCAGCCAACCCTAGGCAGGGCTCTGAGCCAAGGCCATAAAACCAGCCAGAGACTTGTTCCAATAAAGTTGGTGGGAGAAGCGCCTCCCCACTGTTCCTGAATCTTCTTAATCCACTAGGGCCTTGAAGGGAGAAGCAAAGAGGCCCGGAGGGGAGCTTCTGAGGGATGTTATTTTGCATCTTAATTGCATGCTAAGCAGGCCCGTGGGCAGGGCCAGCTGCCGAGCCTTAGCTGCCACCAAACTCTGGTGACTCAGGCCACAGAGCCTTAAAATATTTATTTTTTGCTGCATTTGGAATTCAGTGTCTGCAAGGGACCCACCACTGGGAAGCAGCACGCGGAAGCGGGTACCTGTTGGCAACAGCAGTCTGGAAACAATGCAGGGCCACGCGGGTCCTGCCTCCTGAGCATACCTGCAGGGTGCTCCTCTGTTGGTGGCAGGTGCCTCGCTTGCTCAGCTGGCCGGCCATCCCAGGCCCCTCCGGGGGATTGCGGCTCCCTCCATTACAGATTGATTTTCCACTTTATAGCCTGGGCGCCTGGTTTGCAGCCCATCTCACATTCCTTTTGGGTCCATTAGAGGGAAAAAAAAATCCTAACTTCGTGTCCTGGACACGTGAGGATGTGAGTGGGCGTATTCTGGGAGGTGTGTATGTACAGTTGCATTGACACGAAGCCCCGACTATCCCCAGGGGTGCGTGGCGGTGGGCGGGGGCGCAGTTGGCAGGGTGGTTCAGATGGTGGAGGAGCTGTAGTTCACTCCCACCCCTTGCCAGCCTGCAACCTTGGCCAAAGCACCATACCCCACTGCCCTTCATCTGAAAAATGGGGCTGAAACCCCCACCTCACAGGGCTGTCCTAAGTCTTAGACGAGGTTACTTACCCATGCAGAGCACTTGGCCCAGTGCGTGGCTTGGCTGGTCCTGAGGTCTCCATAAATGGTGGATATTATTATTGGTGCATTCGGTAGGGTGTGAGCCAGGCTCACAGGGGCGGGCCCCCATTTGACCCATGGGGAAGCTGACCACAGACTCTCAGACACCTGGATCCTGGCGAAGGACTCAGGCTGGCGAGGACATGCAGCATCACTCTCTTCTCCTAGGCATGACTGCTGGTGGGGATGGGGCTGTGGGGGAGCTTCAACGTTTGATGACTCAGTTCCAGCTTTTTTATTTCGGAGAGTCTGCTGAGGCAGGGAGCGGGGCTGGATTACCATGAAGTGCTCCTAATTTGCACAGAGAGATAAGGAGCTCATCATAACTGAGAGGGGGGACTGTTATTTCCAAGCAGCTGCTGCGAGCTGGTCCTGGGTGAGCCAGAATCTCTGCCCTAGGCGAGAGGTGATCTCCGTCCTGGGGCCATCATGGCAGGAGGTGGCAGGGGAGGGACAGACACTCCTAGACAGAGGTGCTTGGGAGAGAGACATAGATGCAGAGAAGCCTGAACATATATTTCTGAAAACTGGACAAGCTACTGAGTTTTGTGAATGCCTGTCCTGCCCAAGGGATACAGGGTTATAAACTGGAGGCTGGGCTGCCATGTATCTATGCCCTCCCCCAGGCACTCCCCCCACTTTGAACCTGACCGAGGGCCTGCGGGGTGGATGACCCAGATGCTTTTATTTCCTAGGCTTGCTCAGCCTGCAGTCTGGGCTCCTGCTGCTGAAGGGACAGAAGGCAGGTCCTGGGAAGGATTTTGTTAGGAAGCATCAAGAGGGGCCTATGCAATCCTAGCCTCAGGTGGCTTCTAGGGAGAGGCCTCCAGCTGATGCCCCCTTTCCTGGCTTGGAACCCCAGCAGACACTGGCTGGACCTGACAGGGAGAGACAAGTTGCTGAACTTTCTTGGGCTTGGGAGGAGGTCAGGTGGGCAGCGGAGAGGTCTAGGGGACTTCGTTCTGGGGGGGACAAGCTCATCACATCTGAGCATGGACATCGTCTTGAGGGACCGCTGCAGAAGAGGAAGCCTCTCAGGGCAGTCGGGGCCATCTCCCTGGGCGGCAGGAAGGACGGCTCTGCCGGGGTGGGGGTCTTGGAGCCGAGCGATATGCAGTGAGTGGGCTCATGGAAGCCGCCTCTCCGCCGGTCTGTCCTGCTGCCCTGTGGGTGCCTCAACGTGAGCAGAGTGGGCCGTGGCTGCAGAGTGGCAAGAGCACTGGACGGGAGTCCAACCCCCATCCAGTCCGTAAACATTTATTGAGCACCATGAGATTACCCATTCAATCCCACACCAGCTCTGTGAGGTGGACACTCGTTCCGTGGCTCATTGATTCTAAGATACAGTCTTAGAGGTGGGAAAGGTGTTTTGGTCGGTGAGCTTATATTGGAGAGCATTTTTCCTTTTCAGTGGTCTATGCAACAGTGGCATGTTTTGCATGAATGAATAGTTCTATGAGATACAGAATTCTCCCAATTTTGCAAATAAGGAAATAATAATTATAATAGTGTTAATACACTTGTTAAGTGTTGAACACATGCCAGGTACTAGGTTAAGAACTTTATTATTGTTGTTATTATTTCCAGTTTGCAGATGAGCAAACTGAGGCTGAAGAGCACTTGGGGTCACGCAGAGCATGAATGGTAGGGCAGGGATTGGAACCAAATCTAGCTTGAGCGTGGCTCCCTGGGTTCTGGATGCACTGGGGAGGTCAGTGCGTCCATCTGCTCCGGGGGAGAGCTGTGAGCGGGGCAAATGTGGTGCTGGCCTGCTCAGACCGTCAGCAGTCTGGTGTGGGTGAGGTAGCCTTGCGGGCTGAGATGGCTTTGGGGGTCCTTGAGGAATTGCTGCTGAGGGTGGGGTCAGGAAGGAGGTGTGTCCAGTATTTTTGCTTTAAGCGTCTTCGCTGCTAGCATTTCACCCCATAACTAATTCAGGGTAAGGCAGTTTTGCCCTAAAGCATAAAAAATAACTGGTTGATAGTTTGGTTTGACAGTTTCTTTCATCGACTGGTTGGCGGTTTGTTTTCCTTTCTCCACGGACACGATCCTCCCATTTTTATATTATATAAATCTTAGCCCTCATAATGGTCTGGACCGGGATGCAGAGTTTGCACTCACGTTTCCCAGAGGACTTTGGAACGACTCTCAAGGGGCATGTGACAAAATGCCAAGAACGAGCAACAGTGGAGAAGGATTTCATATCACAATACAAAGTTCATTTATGAACATGCATCCTAGTTCTTGGAAACAGATACTTCTGAAGGAAGAAATTTCAGTGAAAATCGAAGAAGTGCGATGCTGAACAAGAAGTCGAATCCACAAACAAAGAGAAATGTATAATACTATGGCTGAAAGACTCTGAAGACAAGTGCGTAGGTACAATCCACTGAATAAAATGAGTTATTTGCACAGCATTGCCATGAATCTATACGTATTTTAAATGTATTCAAATACTTTGTATTTTGCCATAAAGTATTTTTAAAATTTTTATTTATTTATTTATTTATTTATTTATTTATTTATTTATTTTAGAAATAGGGAGAGAGTGAGAGGGAGTGAGAGCAATTGGGGGGGCAGAGGGGAAGAGAGAGAGAGAGATTGTCTTAAGCAAACTCTGCACTGAGGACGGAGCCCCAAGGCAGGGCTCGATCTCAGACCCTGAGATCATGACCTGAGCCTAAATTAAGAGTTGGACGCTTACCTGACTGAGCCACACAGGAGACCCTGCAATAAAGTCTTACAGATTTTGTTCTTCATTGTTCATGTTTCATTACGTCCTTTTTAAGGAACGTCCCTCTTTTTTTTTTTTTTTTTTGTGGTTTTATCTGTGATGGCAAAATTGCCATGGGGCTGATTAGTTTTGTGGTAAAAATACAGCAAAAATATGTACAGCAAAGATGCTTATGGCAAAACTACCGAGAACTGGAAGGTGGGTGGAGTGACTACAAGGGAATGTTCAGGAATGAGGGTTGGGGGTGTCGAGGAAAGCGACAGGGGTGCTCTACAAAGGACATGACCATTGGCTCTCCCACCTCCTTGCCATCACTTCCCTCCCTCCCCTCTTTCTTTGCCACTGTCTCGTACACCATCACCTTCTCCGGTCAGGGGATGAGGTCAGCATGCACGTCCAAGGTGGCACCAGAGGTCATGGGATCAAGGTACCTCAACTGGCTCTCACCAAGAAGTGACTGAAACCTCAAAACCATATAAAGCTAAATCCCTGAACAGGAGAGCCATGGACAGGGACATAAAGGGGCTGATGGTAGAGCCTCAAAACATGCGATGGGAAGGCCAATAAGCTTTGGAGTGTCAGGCCCCAGAGAGGAGACAGGAGTGCAAGGTGGGCAAGAATGCAGACGTCAAGGTCAGATAAACTTTTGTTCTAATCTGGGCTCCTCCACTTACTCGTATGTGGTCCAGGCAAGCTTGGTGATTTCTCTGAGCATGGTTTCCTCATCTATACAATGGGAATAATAATGTTATTAGTTGCCTACTGTTACATAATAACCGCCCCCCCCCAATTTAGCAGCTGAAAACCATTTACATTTATTATCTTGCAGTTTTTGTTGATCAGGAAGCCAGGCGTGGCTTAGATGAGTTCTCCGCTCAGCATGTCTTGCAGTCAAGGTGTCACTGGGCTATGGTTTCATCTGAAGCCTGTGCTGGGGAAGGATCCACTTCCTAATGCATGCATGGGTTGTTGGCAGGGTTCAGTTCCTTAGGGACTGTCAGACTGAGGGTCTCAGTTAACCACTGGTGGTTGGCTGGAGGCTGCCCTCAGTTTCTTGCCCCTTGGGCCTTTCCAGCTTGCTTCATCATGAAGAGCCAGAGAGAGAGGGGGCAAATGAAGTCACAGCTTTTTATAACCTAGTCTCAGAAGTGATATGCCATCACCTTTGCCCTATTCTATTATTATTCATGAGAAGCAAGTCACCAGGTCCAGCCCACGCTCAAGGCAAAGGGATTATTACATGAGGTATTATTATGTGAACATCAGGAGATGGGGATCATTGGGAGTCATCTCAGAATACAATAGTATCTATTTTGTGGGAAAGTCATAGAGATTACAGGAGATTCTGCACGTAGGTAATTAGCATGGTACCTGGCATGTAGTATCTGCTCAACAAATTGACTATTGTTATTTTGGTCATTATTCTCAAAGCCAGGCTGGGTTGAGGCTGAGAGAGGACAGAACCCAACAGCTATCCCTAGTTCTCATCAGCCCAGCACCAAGGGATATTAGCTCACCTACCCCATCTCCAGGTAGGTGAATCCTGTGTTTCCCTGGGCTCACTCCATGTGCTCCAGGAAACTTTCCCCTGAGCACCTGTGAGCTGAACTTCCTTGAATGCCCCCTCCTTGTTTGCAAGAAAGGGAGCACCCCTGGTTGGGCTGATGGTCATGAACACACCACTAGCATTGTCTATCTCATAGGCCTTGGTGGTGGGGGAGCGCTGGTGGCTACAATGTTTGACGTTTACAGATTTCTTAGATATAGCAGTGGAAGGGTTTTTGTTTTGTTTTGTTTTTTTAATCTGCAAGTTAAAAATTGTGAAGTTTACATTATTGCAAAATAATTAGAACTGTGACTTCTGTTTCACAATTACTGTAGCTCCTTTATGTACTTTTGACAGTTCTAGCATGTTACTGACAGTTACAAGATTTTCTCTCCTTCTGGAAAATTGGGGGAGGGGGTCATGTGACACCTTCCTGCTCTGAATGCTCTGCTCATTAAAGATGAGGAAACCACCACTCAGAGTGGTTAAGTGATTGGCTCAAGATCACAAAGGGATTTGAAGCCAGTTCTCTGTTCCAAGCCCATGCATGGTCTTTATATTATATCCATCCATTCGTTTATTCAGGAAACATTGTTTAGTCCCAACTATGTGCCAGTCTCTGTGCCAGGCACTAGGAATAGAGAGATGAACAAATTTTTATTCCAGCTCTAAAATGCTCTTAATACCCCTCTTTTCCCCTACTCCCACTGGATTACAACTTTTCCAAACAGAGCCCCCCGTGTCTCAGCATCTCTCCTTCCCCGTGCCTATTACATGGTTTTGAATTTGAAGTGGGATTGTATTTAAGGAGGAGCTCTATCAGCCATTGGTTTGGGTGGAAATGTGGCAGGAAATGGCTTTAAGGTCTCAAGAGAGAAGGATCTGAGCGGATACAGATTTGGATGGAAGGTAGTCAGAGGCCCCGGAGAAAAATGAAGAATGAGATCTACAGATTAAAGCAGCTGCTTGACTTTAACAGCAGGCTCTTCTCTATGCCTTGGCAGTGATGGACCTCTCCCCTCTCCCTTCCATGGCCCTTGAGGAGTTAAGCCCAAGCCACTGCCTTCCTGCCCAGTGAGCCAGGTGATGGGATTGCAGTTAATGGCAATTTGAACAAGTTTGGTCAACTAGAAATACATAAGGAGATTGAAACATGAAAATGCCCTCGAAATTTATACAATTGATATACTGTAGCTCAGCCAGCTGTTAACTCCATTGTATGAAAGATGGCAGAAATAATTTGTAACCAGCCTCACATTTGTTTATTGAACCTTTGCAAAGGAGGACATGGAGGAGTCAGCCATGTCACCAGGAATGCCTCCACTCTCCACCCCCCATCAGGCCCCCCAGTGCAGTCCCTCAGCCAGGCACAAATTACTGCTCAGTGGGACATTTGTGTGCTGGACACTTGGCTAGGCACTGGGCACGTGGTAGTGAACACAAGGGAGAGAGTCCTGCCGTCTGGAGCTTACTTACGAGCGGGAGAGAGATTGTAACAAAGGAATATATGAGTAATTAAAGTCAGGCAGTGAGAAGTGCTCTGGAGAAAAAGAAGGCAGGGTAATGGAGTAGAAAGAGATGGGAGTTGGTGAGGGGGGAGACTAGGAGAGCTTCCAGACCCTGGGGCCTAAATAATTCTTGAGATGGTGTAAGTGCAAGCCTCACCTGGCTCACTGCTCTGAAGCTTCCTGCTCCATTTACTAGCTGTGTATCTTTGGGAAAGTGACTTAACCTCTCTGAGCTTCAGATGCCTCATCTGTAAAGTGGGAATAATAATATCTGTCACAAGATTATTTGAGATAAAATGTATTAAATCTCATTGTTCACTGTTCTATATATGTGAATTGTTAAGATTGCAATTACAATGCAAGGTCATTCATACATTCATTTATTCTTTCCCTCACCAAATATTTATCATGTGCCTTCTATGCGCATGAAGGGGCACACCACTCCTGATCTGCTATTCTGGCCCAAACATAGAAAGATTTTGGCTTAGTTGAGACTGGGCTGGAATATTTAAATAAGACTTTACCAGCGTCTTGGGGATGACAACAGGGAAATAAACATGGTAAAATTTGTAGGTTGAGTATAAATGAACATGTTCATATGTCAGTGTCTGTGTGTACATGTGCATATTTGTGTGTGTGTATGAGGGTGTCGGGGATCATGCTTCATCTCAGGGGGCAAGGTGACTTTGCCCCATTTGGGGTCTGTAATATTTCTAAATCTCTTACACCACATCACCCCATGGCAGGGGACAGCACAGAGGCTGCCATTCCCATTTGGCAGATGACGTTGAGGCTTCTTCAGCTCTCTGGCTTAGAGAAACCAGCACCACACAGCACAAACTCCTACTCCACCTCCATCCTATATCCCCCACGCAGGATGCTGTATGCCCCCCCTTCTGCCTTGACTTCTCAGGGCTCCAAAACGCCCAAAGTTCTGTCTCCTCTCTTCTGGGGGGAAGGAAGGGCCTGGCAGGGGGTTGGTGTGGCTCTCCCATATACACACAACATGCCCGCTGTTTCCGGCTTCAGTCCCGGGTATAGATAGCCGGCAGTATGGTCCTCAGCTTGGGGCCACAGAAAGCTGTGCAGTCACAACCTGGGTATGACCAGGAGGGGCTTTTAAGCTCGCTGAGCCTCAGTTTTCACATTTGTATATGAAATATGTTCCTAATTTCCCCCAACTAGTAGGACAGTCATTAGGAGTAAAGGGATGATGGATACGAAGCCCCTGCATAGGGCCTGGCCTCTAATAGGTGTTCAGGGAATGCTCATTCCCTCCTTCCCAAATGCTGCCACTACTCCCAGCCAGAGGGGTTTCTGGTTCTGACTGATTCCTTCAAGATAGCATCTGAGTACCAAACTTTGTCCAGGAGAGTGGGGCCCTGGTTCTTCTGCCAAATTCCTGCCAGGCTCCTCCTTCCCAGGGGCAGGACCGTGCTGTCTCCTGTGCACCTGCAAATGACTGGAGCCGTGAATGTACTCAGTCAAGGCTGCCTTGGCCCATAATGCTCTGACCCTTCCATAGAGCTCTGAAGTGTTGCTTCTGCCCAGAGACACCTGTCACACCACCTCTCACCCCATGGGACTCCCAGAAGGGTAGGAATCCTGGCCATGTGGTTGACTCCTCTGTGTTCTTTACAAAGGTTCAGTAGACAAATGTGATGTTGGTTGCAAATTATTGCCACCTCCATGGCCTCTCTCTGGTTGTTCTGCCTGTCCTACCTGCTGTGCCTCAATTGCTAACACCTTCTATAGAGGGTCCAGACCGTGGCCCAAACCCCTCCCACCAGCTCACTCCATTCCCATCCTCCAACTGGTCCACCACCACAGGATTCCAACGTTTTGGGACAAAAACTTCCATCCATTCACATGTATTCTGTTCTCTGGAGCTGCACATGGTAAGTGTCATCCCTCCTACCTGTGACATCTCTTAGAGCAATTGTTCTCAAACTTGGCAGTACCTGAGAATCACCTGGGCAGATTTAAAACACTACTAAAGCCTGAATCCACCTCAGACCAACTGAATCAGAATTTCTGGGAAGGTGGTCTGGGTATCGGTATCTTCTAAAGGTTTCTCCATATGATTCTAAGAAGTAGTCAGTGCTGAGAACCACTGCCTCCCCCCATCCGCATCTCCCAGGAGCTACTTGCAAATTTCATAGGATTCAGTTTTCAGACCTCTCATTATTCTAGCCACTTCACTATTCTGTCCACTTCACATCACTAGTCAATGTCACTTGGGAAACATGACTTCCTATACTGACTGTCTAGGGCAAGACCAAACCTCCTTTGCTCATGATATTATATCTCTATTAATACGACCTTACATCAAATACGTTCTTTCTGTCTACATCCTGCTCTATGGCTTATTTAAGCTCACCCAGCCTCTTCCCTTTAACAGCTCTTCCACTTTTCTACTCTATTTCTACCAACATAAGAATTCCTGTCCAAGTAGAGTAAAAAGTTAATGCCACAAATACATGTGATCAATTGCAGGAAAACCTTCCAGGACTTGGTGCAACCTTCTGCAGGGTTCAGAGGGATTATTAGCTCTCCTGTTTCAACAGGTCCATCCTGAGGTTAGCTCCATCCATCGCTTCTGATTTGGGATGCACATAACAGGTATCTAACTCCCATACATTCGATACCTGCTCTTAAACTTAAATAACAGATTCCATTAAAAGAGCATTAGCATGGCAGTCCCGTAATTAATCTTCTCTGGAGAGCTAATAGTTCAGAAAGCACGCAGTGGAGCGAGGGCATCATACATCACTAAGCTCATTTATCCTAATTGATTTATCTAAGAATTCCTGGGGCAGCCAACCTTGTGCCCGATGACCCGTGGTGGGGGCCCCATGGGTGCCTGGAGTTGGGGGAAAGGAACAGTGTGCATGGAACTAGGGCTGGCAGGGGCTGGCTTCATCCTGATCACAAGGCAGCAAACAACATAATGGGCCAGCCTCAGAGGCAGGCCAGCCCGGGAAGCTTTTAGACTCTCTCAGCAGCCCTTGTAGCGCACCCAGATTACACAGGGAGCTATTTCACATCATTAAACCCCCCAATTTTGTCCCTGAGTGCTGCACACCCTCTGCATCAGGATGGGCTTCAAAGTAACTGCTTTGCCAAAGCAGGTATAGCCACTGCGGCAGGCTGACCCTGGGGCACAGGGACACATTTGCTGGCTGTTTGTTTGTTTGCTTGCTGGCCTCCCAGCCCTGGAGCTGGGAATGACGTGATGGGGACCTGTATCTGCTCAGCCTGCTTGGTTAAATTCCAGCTGCTATTGGTGCAGGAGGCTAAGGAGTGGGCATCACTGGGCTCCCAGAGCCACCAGAGGCCACTGAGGTAATGATCTCCCTGCCTTCCTCATCCCCTTCAGCCCCAAACCCATAATTCCTCAGGCTGGCCAACAGCTGATGGGCATTGGGAATGATCCATTAGTATAGAACAAGCCTGGGCTACATGTGATCCTGTGTCTATTTTCCTCAAGAAGCAGGAAACAGGGAGCCAACAAGGCAGAGCAGAACCTAAGGAGACAGACCCTTGTGCCAGGTGATACCCTCTCTGACTTCCTGGAGGTCTTCTGATTGGTGCTCTGTGCCAGTACTGACCCTTCCTCACATTCATATGGTTTTCTCTCATAACCTTTTTTTTTTCAAGTTTGATATTTGATCCCTGGTATGAGCTTTTATTTATTTATTTTTTATTGTTATGTTAATCACCATATATTACATCATTAGTTTTTGATGTAGTGTTCCATGATTCATTGTTTGTGCATAACACCCAGTGCTCCACGCAGAATGTGCCCTCTTTAATACCCATCACCAGGCTAACCCATCCCCCTACCCTCCTCCCCTCTAGAACCCTCAGTTTGTTTTTCAGAGTCCATCGTCTCTCATGGTTCGTCTCCCCGTCCGACTTACTCCCCTTCATTCTTCCCCTCCTGCTATCTTCCTCTCATAACCTTTTATCTGGAGCCCTTCCTGACATCCAACCCATAGGGTGTATTTGATTCTCCTTCTGTATCCACTCCCCAGCTACTATCTGCGTCCTGCTTCCCTTGCATCCAGGCTCCAGCCCATCCTGAACTCCATTCTTGCAGGCTCCATCCTTCCCAGCTTCTCCCTCTACAGGCATAAGCTGGGTGGGCCCCCAGACTGCAGTACCCATTGCCAGCCCCTGTGTTATTACCTTGGTTTGTGTGCCACCTTCTGCATTGATTTCCTTGTGTCTCCCAGGTCTTAGCTGGAAACAGAGTCCTGCACTGCATCCCAGCCCATCTGTCTGGAGCATGAATGCGCCCAGTCCCCAACCAGGTTTTGCCAGCTTTGTCCTCTCCTCGGGGCTGAATACTGTTCTCTGTATCCCTGGCCAAACCTGACAGACCAGAAGAAGTCATGATGTTGCTATCTTTTGACCAAGAACCATTTTTGTATCATGCCCACTAGATATGACAGATCCACTAGATATTTGACCAAGGTTACACCTTTGGAACCTGAAAATTCTGGATCCTTTATTTGCCCTTTGCCCACTTTCTCTGCTATAGTCCTAACTTGCATGAAGGCTGCAGAATGAGGGACATCTGCAGACTCAGTGGCTCACACTTGTGTGACCTTGGGCAATTCCCTTTCTTTAAGTTTCTTTATCTGTGAGATGAGAAGGTTGGAGATAATGATTCCCAGGGGTTCTTTTACCTTTGAAATAAAATGGAAAACAAGAGACCCTGAAGACAAGGAGGGATTAATATGGTGGTCAAATCAAGCTGGGTCTACTCTCCCCTCTGCCTGGGGCTTCCACATCATAAAGAACTTGGCAGTGGATTTACAGAAGACTCTCAGCACAAGGGCCCTGGGCTCTCACCTTTGGAAAATGGTGCAATTTAATGGTAATGCAATTACAGATGTGCTGAGATTGAAACAGCCCATCTTATCTCAAACTCATCTTCTCCACCAAGTATCAGGGCAGGTGCTGATCCCCAATAGCTGCTGAAATGAATTCACCAGGCAGCTGGGGGCTCCTAGAGAGGAGATCTGTGTGCAGAATAAGAGAGAATGGGAGAGGGAAGAGAGATGGAGAGAGGGCGGAAGGGAGCAGGGAGGGAGTGAGAGAAAGGGAGAGGGAGAGAAACAACACACAAAGAAATGGGGTGAGATGGAAGGGTGGGTGGAGGGGATGTCAAGGGAAGAGGGGGAGAGAAGCAGGCAAAGAGAGGGAAAGAGACAAAGCAGGGAGAGAAGGCAGATCTTAGAAGATTGTGGGAGGGAAATAGAGAGGAAGGAGAAAGTGATGAGAGAGGAAAAGAGACGGAAAAAGAAAAAGTGTAATGGAGAGAGACAAAGAGATGAAAAGACTGGGAAAGACCATGAAAGAGCCAGAAGAAGGAGGGCAGAAAGGGCAATAGACAGCTGGAGTAGGCTGGGATTTCTGAGGACAGAGGGGGAGAGAGAAGAGAGGAGAGGGAGGCTGGAGGGAGGAAAAGAGAGATTGATAGTGTCAAGGAGGAAGGAAGGGTAGAGAAGGAGGAGGCAGGGGAAGGAGGAAAGGGACATAGACAGGAAGGGGAAGGAGCAAAGTGGGGGTGGTATGATAATGGGACAGAAAGAGAAATTGAGGGAGAGGAAGCTTGAGTAAAGGGAATAAAGATGGGTCTGTATTTCTAAAATATTAAGCTTCTCAGACCCACCAGAGGATCTGTGTCATCATAACGAAGAGTCCAAACAAGAAAGGAAAGAAAAGGAAAGAAAAATCATGAAATGACTAGTAGGAATGAGCTCCTCAGGACGAAGGCAGCCGCCAGAGAGAGCGAGCACAGGAGAAGGCACTATAGGATTGGATCCAGAATTAGAGAGAGGATTGGGAGCTCTGGAAAGAAAGAAAGTGTAATGATCCAAGACCCTAGAATAGGCACAGCTCCCCAGACAATCAGCCCGTCCCTCTAGCCAGTATTCATTTCCACTCCCTGGCAATTCTGGGTCAGCTTGGGTTCAGCACCACGGACAGCTCCAAGCCTCCTTCCGGGGTTCAATTCCACAGACCAGGGTAGCAGTAGACTGCAGCCCCCTCCCACGTTGGCCCCTGGCTTCTGAAAATGGCTCTTTTGGGCGGTTGGAATGCAGGCCTGTGAGCTGCTGAATAGATCAATTATTTTTCAGAACATAGTTTTGATCTCGATGTTACTTCACTGGATCACTGAGTGGAAAGGGCTCGCAGAGAAAATGGCATTTTTTATAACCCTGGCAAAATGCTCCCGCGCTGATGAGATGAGCCACCCAGCGAGCGCGCGCGTGCACATATGATACATAACTAACCAGAAGCATAATCTTCTAAATTGAAAACCATAATGTTTGTTGTTGGAGCTAAATATTAACAGGGCGTTGTCTCCCAATGACCCTCGGGAGGCAGCTGGCTTAGCGGGAGGCTGTCGTCATATTCAAGCAACTCGATTAAATTCCTTTCTGCCATCAGAATTAAGAAATGAATAGTTTTATGACAGTCATGCCACAAAGGACAGGGAAATGAAATGCTCGGGAAAGAGGGTGGGGTCGGATGCCCGCCAGTACCTGCCTTCTACTTCTGGAGGGAGGAGCCTCACCCTTCCTGGGGCAGGCTAAGGACTGCAGGCTGACTGACTGCTGGGTGTGATAGCAGCCCTCTCCTCCTGGCTGGCATCCCTGCTGGACTGGCTTTGCAGCTTCCTTTCCCCCTGTTCATCTGAGAGCAAAATGGATACACACGACCTTCCTCAGGAGGCCTTTCCATTATTCATATTGGAGGCAGGAAAATGGAGAGGCTTAAATCATGACCTCTGGAGCTAAACTACTGGGGTTCAAATACCAGCCCTGCCACTCACTTGCTGTGCGATCTCAGACAAGTCACGTAACCTCTCTGTGTTGAACTTTTTTAGCTATAAAATGAATTTATTGGGGCGCCTGGGTGGCTCAGTCTGTTGAGTGTCTGACTCTTGATTTCGGCTCGGGTCATGATCTCAGGGTCATGGGATCGAGCCCCACATCGGGCTCCGAGCTCAGCCTGGAGTCTGCTTGTCCCTCTCCCTCTGCTCCTCCCCCCCTCAAATAAGTGAATAAATAAGATTTTAAAAAATGAATTTATTATACTACCTACCCTCCAGAGTTGTTGTAAGGATTTAATGAGTAATAAGATGCTTAGAACAAGGCTTAATACATAGTAAGTACTACATAAGCATTTGCTATTGTTATTATATGATTTAGATTATTGAACTGTATAAAATTGGTGTTTTGTAGAAAAAATATCCAATATTGACAACTAAATATGAAGTTTGTACAGCAAGATTTTTTTTCTTCTGTGGCCACTCATTTTTGCCCCATGGCCCTGACACAGCCTCAGCAACATTGCAAAGGTTCTTGAAGATATACTATCAAGGTGCTATTTTTGTACTCAGAAAAAGTACTTTTTTGTTAGAAAAATACTAGTGAACCTCAGGCTCAGAAAGTTTACTCTGTGTTTCTTCTGGAAAGAGGAATGCAAAGGGAATTACCATTTATTGGCCATCTTACTAAGCACCATGCACTGTGGTGTTGTATTGCATGTGTTGTTTGTTTAATTGTCCCAATAATTCTGCGTGGTGGCCACTTGGACCTATTTTACAGATGAAGAAACTGAGGTTCAAGGACGTTGAAGGCTTTGTTGAAAACCCCATGGCCAGGGTGGCGGAATAAGAAATCAAACCCAGTGCATCATTCTGGAGAAAGAGAGTGAGGTGGAATGCAGGTTTGATGAACCCTGGCTGACCTTATCCATCCTTTTCTTTGGATTTCTCCTCCTACCTTCCTCCCAGAAGACCCCTGTGTCTGTATCTCCAACTTGGGCCCCTTCCTTTTCCCTTTTGGGAAGTGATGAATCTATAAGGTCACGTGAACAGCCCCGCTGCCTATCCAGGAAGCCCACTCTGTCCTTTAATAACCTAGTTTTAGGAAAAGCCACGTTGAAATGGGTGGCCTAAAACTTCTGGGAAAGCTGCTCCTGAAAAGAAAATCCTTTCCATAGTAAACAGTCCAGAAAAAAAAGTGGGAGGGAGTAGGAATTAACAGAAATGGAATGAGTGGGCTGGTGAGAGAGGACTTGGAAAAGTCCCCTGAAATGTCATTTGTATTGGAAAAGAAATAGTCATGGGAGAATGGGAGGGAGGTAATGCAGGAAATCCCATTTTTCCCCCTTACTTTGAGTCCATTTTTTTCGTTCCAGAGAGAAGCAGGCAGAGGGCATTCTGTTCTAACCATGCATAGATCAGGTGAGCCTGACCTGGGGTACTCTCTCTAGTGGTTCTTAGGAGGGTGAGGGAGAAGGACGAGTGCCCTAGACAACCGTGGGGTGGGCGTGGAGCCAGTGGGAGGGGCTGGCTTCCAATTTAGAAGGGAGCTGAGCCCCACATGTGGCTCGCAGCAGGCGCTCAGCCTAGGAAGGCCTGATGTTAGGAAGTGCTCTAGGGGCAGTTGGGGACTTAGATGTGGGAGGAGGAAGAGACATGTGGTGTCATTCATGTGCTCATATCATTAATGCTCATCACAACTCTGTGCGATTTGTATTATTATCTCAATTTCCCAGGGTAACTATTCATAAACAGCAAAAGTAGCAGTGGGGGTAGTCCTGGTGGCAGCAGAAGTAGCTATTGTAACTACTTACCATGCACCCGAGATACTTTGTAAAAACTTGTAGACTTGAGCGGACATGACCGTAGGCCCATGTCCCCTTCCCCTCCCATACTATAGAGCTGTCTCTGAGAAGTGCTACCCAGCCAGAGCCTGTTTCTATTTCTAATCCTTCTTACATCTAGATGGGGCCCATGGCTTAGTCTTATTAATGGAATTGGAGGGGAGATCATGCATATTCCTTCTGGGCCAACATTGATGAGAATCAGCTCTGTCTTCTCCAACCTCTCTTTCCTATTGATTGGCTGGATGCAGAGGGCTCCATGCCTCTAGGCAACGGCAAAGCCACTACATAGAAGTAGCCTGGGCCCCCAAATCGCCATGTGAAGGAAAGTCACCAACTAAACAGAAACAGTCTTATTCAGCTATTATATAATGAAAAATACACTTTTGTTGTGATAAGCTAACTGAAATATCAGGGCGTATTTATTACAGCAGTTACTATTACTTTAAGAAATATATGTACAATTATCTCATTTAATCTTCAAAACAACCTATAGAGGGCAGGTATCAAGAACCCATCTTATTGCAAGACTGTTGAATCACAGATTCAACACATTCACTTCTGAAACAAATAATGCAACATATGTTAAGAAAAAAGAAAAAGAAAAAGAAGAAGATAGCAGGAGGGGAAGAATGAAGGGGAGTAAGTCAGAGGGGGAGATGAACCATGAGAGACGATGGACTCTGAAAAACAAACTGAGGGTTCTAGAGGGGAGGAGGGTAGGGGGATGGGTTAGCCTGGTGATGGGTATTAAAGAGGGCACATTCTGCATGGAGCACTGGGTGTTATGCACAAACAATGAATCATGGAACACTACATCAAAAACTAATGATGTAGGGCGCCTGGGTGGCTCAGTCGTTAAGCTTCTGCCTTCGGCTCAGGTCATGATCCCAGGGTCCTGGGATCGAGTCCCACATCGGGCTCCCTGCTCAGCGGGAAGCCTGCTTCTCCCTCTCCCACTCCCCCTGCTTGTGTTCCTGCTCTCACTGTCTCTCTCTGTCAAATAAATAAATAAAATCTTAAAAAAAAAAAAAAACCCATCTTAAAGGTAAAGAGATCTAAACTCAGAGGTTAAGTGATTTGTTCAAGGTTACACAATTACCAAGTGATTCAGCCGGGGTTTGAACCTAGATCTCCCCAACTCCAAGTTCATAGAGTAGAGTTCCTTCACTGTGATCTTAAAGTGAGGAGAAAGCACAGAAAAGATCATGGGACTTCTGGGGTGCAACTGGTAAGGAAGCCTACCCTGGCCCCAGAATCAGAACCAGTCTTGAGTGTGGATTTCAGAACAACTTTAGGACTAATGAATCAGAAAGAGAACACATGCCGGGCTTAGGTCCAGGAAAAGGAAAGGCAGGGAAAATAATGGCATTTTGGGGACCCTGAACCCGAGCGTCCTGCACGGTGTTGTAAATGCGGCTCCATGAGGCTAAAGTGAGGACTCACATCCAAGAGCATGAGTGTGATCTTTCCCTGCCAGGGTCCTTCCTCTGAGACATGGAAGACAAGACAAGAGCAACAATCCTAATCATTATAATAGGAGAGGTAGTGGTAGAAGTAGTAGGAACTGGTACTTACACAGCATTTACTATGTGCTGGGGACTCTTTCAAGCTTTACATACATAAATTTAATCCTGAAAGCAGCCTTATGAGGTAGGTGCTAAAACGATCCCCATTTACAGTGGAGGAAACTGAAACACAGTTTGTCATACAGCTATTAAGAGAAGGAGCTGGGAGGTGAACCTAGGCACGTACTCCACAATCCACGCTCTTCACCTCCGAGGAAGGGTGGAGCTGATTCCTGGTTCCCGACTGGGCCAGCACTGTTGGAGATCGAAATCCAGGTCTGGCCTCTGGCAGAGCCAAACCTTATAAGACCAATGAGAGGATGCAGAGTGCCTGTGCCTGGGCTTGGATAAAGCTGACCTTGGTGCCTGTGTAGATTTGCCTGTGAGGCTTCCAAGCTCTGGCTTAGTTTTCTTGAGTGATTGTCCCTGAAATTCTGGCTAAATTCATGTGGGGTCTCCATGGGGGCAAAGTCCGTCGTTACTTTTCTTCCCCACCTGGAATGTAGGTAGGCCTTATTAATTCCTCACCTGGGAATTCCCACTTTGTGGCAAAACCTCAGCCTCCAAGATGACTTAGCCCAGCTCCTTGCCCAACTCTGGAGTGGCCTTGCTCATCACCAGTGTGCTCCAGGAATGCGAAATCACTTTAATATTGGCTAGAGACAAGCGTAATTAGGAAGGTAAATCTGCGGGAAAAGAAAATCATATTATGCAAATGTGATTAGCAGTGACTTTTGGGTTCTTTGTTTTCTGAGAGTTTCTCTTTCTTTGCGCAAATGTGGGCAGTAGGCTGCTGTGTTCACTGGGATGACTCTTACCAGGTGCTCAGGAAATGGGAGCTCATGAACACAGAAGTGGCACAGGGGCCTGCAGCCCTGGGCAATCGGAAGGGGGATCCCCTGTCAATCACCCCTGGGGGGCCTGTGGGTCTCCAATCAGAGCCAATTCCTGTGGAGGAGCCCCAGGGAGCAGCCCTCACTGGTGATAAGGCTCCCCAGGAGGGAGGGGGCTCTTTGTTCCAGGCTAGAGCTGAACTCACAGCAGAACGAGCTGGAGGTGTGGTCCCGGGATGGCTAGTTCCAACAGTGGGGCTCCCCTATTAAGGGTCTGGTGGGACCACCACGGTTTGAGGGCGTGACCTTGGCTCTGTCTGTGTGCACCACCGGAGGTGATCAGAGCCTGGGGTGGCTTCATGCCTGTGGGGTCGCATGTATTAATTTATAGCGGGAATGTTTCTTCCCAGGATTGGAACAGATTCTGCCAGATTCAGGCGTTCTCTGGAAATGGCTGTGGATGTCACACACTCTGGTTTTTGGAGCTTCCTTTATAAAAGTGATAATGTTGGGGATGCCTGGGTGTCTCATTCGGTTGGGAGGCTCATTTGGTTGGGCATCTGCATTCAGCTCAGGTTATGATCCCAGGGCCCTGGGATCGAATCCCCCATCAGCCTGCTTCTCCCTCTGTCTGCTCATGCTCTCCCTCCCCCTCTCTCTCTCTGAAAAATAAATAAATAAAAATCTTTTTAAAAAGTAAAGGTGATAATGTTAAAAAAAAAAAGGCACCTGTTTAACTTATTAAATCCAGGTACTATGCCCACCTTATTTAATTTTTCTAACAGTTACATGAGGTGGGCACCATTATGATCATCTCTCTATTTAGATTAAGAAACAATATGAGATGATGGATGTTAACACAATTTGACTGTGGTCATCATGTAACAATACATGTCACATCATTTTCCTGCACACTTTATCCAGGGCAATATGTTAGCTACATCTCAATACAACTGGGGGGAAGTTGCTGAAAACAAAGAAGAGGAAACTAAAGCACAGAATGGTTAAGCAGTTTTCTCCAGGTCACCTCTGTCAGTAGCAGAGGCAGGATTTGAATCAGGCTTAGCTTGATTCTGAGGGCTATGCGGCCGACCACGAGGCCAGTCTTCCCCGTGGGGCATCACGTGAGAGTGAGTGGTAAGTAACTCTTCCCTGCACTCACATTCCTGTCTCGCCCATGCATACCCCTGACCATGCCCAGATGACCCCAGAGACTTCCAGAAGTTTCTGGAAGCTGGCAGTCCTTGCTCTACCCTGGGAGGGTGGCCCTGTCTCACTCCTGGGCCCCCTATACATTGGTGGAAGCCTGCCTTCCAAGGCTGTTTGGACATTTGGATGTCTGGAGTAGATTAGGGGTCTTTTTGGGTCCCCTCATAACTTGCCTTCCAGCCCAGACCCTCTCTAGACTTCTGGGAACCCACCATCTCTTTACGTATCCCCATTTCTCTCCTGTCCCCCAGTGTGACTCCCTCCCCCGCCTCCGGAGGGACCTCGAAGCCTCAGGGAAGTTCTCTGAAGACTGATTCCTGTCCTAGATGTGCTTCCACTGGCGGGGCCTGAAGGAGCCAGCACCACCTCTTGGGGCCAAGGCTGTTGGCCCCTAGCCCGGGGCCCCCAGGTCTGTGCAGCTGCCCCCGGTCCTCTCTGGCTAGTAAGCCAGGTGCACCCAGGCCCTTCTCAGACCTTCATTTCTAACAACCACTGGGTCATCCTCCTCCCGGGGCAACTCCGGGCAGCTCAGACCTGACATGTCCAGAGTTGGCTTCCTCTTGCCCACAGACATGCTCTCTGACAGCGCTCCAAATTCAGGGATGGCATCCGTGACCCCTTTCTGTCCTTCCCTGCCACATAATATGGATGCCAAATCTCTCCAAGGCATGTTGTTTCCTCCTCCTTCCATCCATGCTGCCTTGGATTAGCTCACCACGTCTCCCCTGCATTCTTGCAAAGACCCCCCAAGGCCGGCACCTGGCACCAGTCTTGTCCCGATTCACTCTGACACGGTGGCCACAGTTGTCTTCTAACGAAATCCATCATGGCTCTCCGTTGCCTCTGAGGGGCAGCATCCAAGGCCTGCCATGGCCTGGCTCCACCTCTTCAGCCCCTGGCCCCGAAGCTCCTCAGCACACTCTCCAGACCAATCTGCTTTTCCTTTTTACGGGCCCCCATGTCTGCGATGCCTTCCCTCCTTCCCCTGGGGACAATGTGAGTCTGCGTCCCATGCTGCCCTGTGAACTCGGTTGGCTCCCAGGGCCAGGGCACATCCTCCTCCTCACATTTCTCCAGCGCTCTGTCCGCTTCCCTATTACAGCCCGGATTACACCCAGTTATTGGTTTACACACCTGTCTCCCAATTGGCCAACAGCCCCCGGAGGGCAGGAACGCAGGCTTATTTATTGCTGAATCCCCAGCCCAGCAGAGGGCCCAGCACACAGAGGGCCCAGCACACAGTAGGTGCTCAATTAGTGTTGGTTGAATTGAATTTCCTCAGAACTCATGGAATTGATTCAATTTGGAGACAACATTGCATCCGTAGAATTGATTCTTGCATCTCCCGAGGGCGTGTGATGATACAATTCACCTCCTCATTGGCCGCCCCCCCCTTTTTTTTTTGCAGAAAACAAAACTCCCATTTCTGGACAGAACTGAGCTTGTAGACTATGTGGGAGGGGCAGGAAGACTTTAAGTGGAGTGGACCTTGCTTTTCCCAGGGAACGGTGTGTGGCTGCCAAGGTACCCCCTCGTGTCACGGAGAAGAACAAGTGGAGGATGCTATATTACTTTCCACAATTGAGCCAGAGGCTAAAAGTAGGCTTCCTTCCTCCTGGCTGACAAATAGGAGGAATAAATTACCCAGGCGCTAAAAGTTGCATTAGGCAAATAAACATTTCAATAAGAATTATATGTGACATTCAAGAGAAAGCAAATAAACCCTAAGTTATGGGGACCTGTCAAAGCTCTAGGAAAATTAAGTAACTAAAAATCATTAGAAGCTCTTAAACCTTCCCTGTTCCTTGTCCCCGCTGTAGGGGCTCAGAGCAACACCACATGTCCCCTGTCATGTGTCTCCTGAGAAATTCCCAGTTTCCTGGGACCTCAGATCTGGAGGAACCTCAGAGAGGCTCCAGACCAGTGTTTTTAAACACTGTTCCATGGAATCCTAGGGTCCCGCAGAAGCCCCAAAAGGCAGGGCTCCCCACCCCCTCCACCTAGGGAAGTTTCTCTTCAACCTGGCTTATATTAAAGAGGGATTCCAGAAAGCTCTCTTCTGGTAGAGGGTTCTGCTTCTGTGTGATTTGAAAACCACTGAAAACCACATACACCCGATAGAGAAATCTCTGTTAGAGCACTTCAGGAAATCTTTCCTCAGCCTCTTTTGAGCACCTCCAATGACAGGGGACTTCATTCCAAGATTTTTAGCCAGACCCAGGTTGCTCTACCTTCTTCTGCACGTGATTCCCATCCCAGGACTCTGGTGCCAGAAGCTCGAGTTCGAATCCAGACTCTGACACTTACTCGCTATTGAACGTTAGGCAGCTACTGAAGTTCTCCTGGTCTCAGTTCCCCCATCTGTAAAAAGGAGATAGCGCAGATTAGTTCCCTATGGCTGCTCTAACAGATTACCACCAACCGTGAGGCTTAAAACAACACAAATTTGTTATTTTACAGTTTTGGAGGTCAGAAGTTCAAAGTGGGTCTTAAGGAGTTAAATTAAGAGGTCTCAGGCCACGTTCCTTCTGGAGGCTACAGGGAGAACCCTTGCCTTTCTAGAGGCCACCTGCATTCCTTGGCTCATGGCCCCTTCCTCTATCTTCACAACACATCAGTCTAGTAGTGTCTTCTGTGACCACATCCCCTTCTCTGACTCAGGCCTTCCTGCCTCCCTCTTATAAGGCCCATCCAGATAAGCAGGATAACCTCCCCCACTCAGAATCCTTAACCCAATCACACCTGCAATGTCTCTTGTACCATGTAAGGTGACAGATTCGCAAGTTCCAGGAGTGAGGATGTGGACCTCATTGGGGGGTTATTATTCCACCCACCTCAGAGGGCCGTGGTGAAGGTTCAAGAGGAAGCTCACCTCACGAGCACTTTGCATGGAGCCCAACACACAGATGGAGCTCAGCAAGTGTAAGTCAAATATCCATCCTGTAGGTGACTCACTGCCTCCTCCATACCCTCCTGCAGCTCAAGGACGGAATGTACCAGACCTTGGAATTTAGATGATGGGGTCTTGTAGGGACTGCTCAAGAGTTTGGACTTAGACCCGTGGCTGTAGGTAGCCCTGTGGATTGTTTAAGCCAGGGAGGGTCATGACAGATACACTCTTTAGGAGGAAGTTGTTGACCACAGTGTGGCTGGCAGGAGATGAAGCAGGTGCCAGGGGGATGGGATGGAGGCTGCACCTTAGTCCAAGTGAGATGAGCAGGACTGGACCCGGGCCGGGGAGCAGTGACTGGATTCAAGAGCCGTTTCAGAGGTGGAAGTGGGAAGACCTGATTGGTTGGGGGCAGTCAGGGAGGAATCCAGGATGATTCCCAGCTTCTGGCTTTGGCTGCTGGGGACATGTTAGCATCATTGAATGAAGATGGGGAGTAGGAAGGAGGAACGGATTCCAGGGGGTGGGAAATGGTGAGCTCAGCTCAGGGCCTGCTGTGTTAGAAATACCAGTGGGGCACCCAGGTCAGGCACCCGCAAGGGAGTCGGATGGATGGGTCTGCAGCTCGGGGGAGAGAATGGGGCCAGGGAAGGCTTCTGAGAACTGAGGTGGGACCTGAGGGCCTGCCGGTGGGCCAGAGCCCTAAAGAGTGGGAAGGGGAGGGATGGAGGATGGACATTGGGAATCCGCAGTGTTCATGGGACCGAAGAAGAGCGGTCAACAACAGAAGAGCCATAGCCATGATGGGGGAGGCCCAAGAATGACCCACATTCATCCCCATGCAGCTGGACCTGCCAGAGGACTCCCGTCCGCTGCTGTACACCTGGGGTCACACTCGGGAGACACTAGACATCCCTCCCATTTGCAGGGAACTTATGGGTTTAACCAGCAGCATCACATCGTCCCGTTTAATCTGTACAACCGACCTGCTTGGGATTTACCTTTTCACTTTTTTTTTTTTTAAAGATTTTACTTATTTATTTGACAGAGAGAGAGAGAGAGAGCACAGCAGAGGGAGTGGCAGGCAGAGGGAGAGGGAGAAGCAGGCTTCCCACTGAGCAGGGAGCCCGATGCAAGACTCGATCCCAGGACCCTGGGATCATGACCTGAGCCGAAGGCAGACGCCCAACCGACTGAGCCACCCAGGCGCCCCTCCTTTTCACTTTTAAGATGAAGATGTGGAGGCTCCCCGAGGCCCAGAGGCTTGCTTGAGACCCATAGCTAGTGGGGGTCTGAGCAAGGGTAGGAGCCCACATCTCCTGACTGCTGTGGTCCAAAGCCTTCACACAGACCCCGTGCGCATGGACATTCCAGGCCTGCCCAGCGCCAGGCCTTCTTCAGCTATGTTTTGAGTGAGGCTGAGACTTGGCTTTGTGCTTAGACTATAAACCCAGGCCCGGGTGCTGAGCATCCCTTGGGAATTCCTGTAACAGGTGGGAAGTCACAGGGAGCCCCAGGTGTGTCAGGAGCCTGGAGACTTACAGGGATGGGGAAAGAACTTCAGACCTAAGCCCCTTTCTTTTCTCAGAGGAGAGGAAAGTTCCACTCTCCTCAGTCTTAGACATCTCACCGAAGTCAGACGGTGAAAACTGTCTTAGGAACCTCAAGGTGGGATCTCAGGGCAAGGGTCCTAGGCAGGGTTGGCCTCCAGATTTCCAGAATGTCATAGCCATTTATAGTAATATGGCTCCTAATATGTGCCAGGCTCTGTTCTGAGTGCTTAACATGGAGTAATTTATTGAATCCTCACAACAGCCCTGGGAAATACGCACTACTCTATCCACATTTTACATGAGGGCCCAGGTGTACTGGTCGCTGGGCCACCTCTGCTCAGCCCTACGATGTAGGAGGCAGGACCACCCAATTTAGCTTTTCCTCACCTTCATTGGATACATCTTGGTCTTTCATTCCACGAGGCAATCGGTGGGGGAGGGGGGAGGTCACAGGAGGGTGGGCCAGAATTGTGCAGAGTTCCCTCCAGCAGGGACCAGGGCTCTGGGACACCTTCTGACCCTGGGCAGCGCACCCCCCGCACCCCCTGCAACCTCTCTGAGCTTTAATTTCCTTATTCATCAAACAAGACGAAGAGCTCCTTCCTCCCAGGGGGGTGGTGGTGGTGGTCCCCTCCCAATTCTCCTTCTCCTTCATCACCATCATCCCAGCCAGCAGGTACCATTCATTACCTGTAGGCCAGGACCTGTTCCAGGTGCTTCTCATCATTGCTTCTTTCCCCCTCCCAGCAACCCCTGAAAAGTAGGTGTTATATTACCCCCCAATCCCTTCCACCTCTCCCCCGCCCCAGACAGAGGAAGACACTGGGGCGCAGAAAGGCAAAGTCACTTCCCTGAGGCCACCCAGCCTGTTAAGTCACAGTCAGGCCTGGACACAAGTCCGAGATGTTCCACCACACTGTCACCCGGGGATCTGGCCTGGCACACAGCGGGCACTCAGCACACACGGGTCTCCCTTCTCTTCTGCTCAGTATTCCCTTGGCAAAGGACTCCCTCCTCTGAGTCCTCCCTGCCAAGAGGGAGGCTTTGCTTTCCACTGGAAGTTAAAGATCCCTGTAGGCCTGAAGATGGGGCAAGGGGCCCCTGCTCGCTTCCCCCTCCACTCTTCTGCATCCCCATCCCAGGGACCTGCCTTCCCCACCAGCATCTTTGCCAGCTCCCTGTGAATTTGGAGCCCCTCTGCAGCAGGAAACCTAAATTTAGACCCGTGCTCTGTTAACTCTGTGAATAATTCTAATTAGCATAACAATTCTTCCTGCAATTAAGTTGGGGAGGGGGTGAGGAGGTGGTGCTTGGCCCAAGAGGAAGTTACACAGGGAGGACTCTCTTATTGCTAGTTTTGGGAGGCCTCACTCGAGGTGTCTACTTGGCGTGGCTCTCTTCTTGGATGGCTGGATCCAGAAAATGCCTGTTTGGGGTGGAGGGAGTGTCTGTCTCTAACCTTATTGTGATGTGTTATTGGTGCATGTATTAAAGTGCAGCTTGGAGCCCTGCATGGCAATGAATTAGGTTTTGTAAGCAAGCTGTCACCTGCTCTGAAAGGTGTGAAAAAATTATGAACTGCATTGTCCTGGAAACCACAAAATAGCACTTCTTCCCTGAAGTAAACACGTAAGTTTGGGAAATAAAGTTGAAATGAAGTTATATTTGGAATTTAGATTTATTTGTTTTGGGAGATTTGCCAGTGCTCTTGCTTGACCCAGCAATGCCAAGTTGCCTACCTGTAGGTCAGGATAACCCTCCAGTCCAGAAGCCACCAGTTGAGCCCCAAGACTCCACCTGCTGCTTCTGTCCTTCCCTGGGGGATGTCAGGAATTCTGACACCTCCACTGGCTGGGCCAAGGTGGGGCAGATGAAGAAGGGTATATCAGCCCATCAGGTATTTACAGATAGCCCTTGTATGCTCTGAAGCTCCTTTCCCTGGTTTTCTTGAATATTTTCATGGCCTTTTTTTTTTTTTTTTCCAGACTCCCTCCATTCTCATCTCCGTCCTCTGGGCATTCTGAGTAGCACAGAACAGAGGACTCTCCTCCGTTGCTCTGGTCACTATACCTCTATTGATGCAGCCTAACTTAAGGTTACACTTTTGTCAGCAGCCATATAACTCTCTTGGCTCATATGGAGCTTGTGGACAGCTAAACCTGCAATGAAAGAATTCATTCATTCATTCATTCATTCACACATTCCCTATTTATGTTAAGGCATTTTTCTACTCTCTGAGAATGTGAGTGAAAGATGAATCAGAGCTAGTCCCAGCCTCAGTGGAAGGTACGGACTACCTGGGGAGAGGGAGAATGGGAATGGGATCCAGTATGAGGGGCACTAGGAAGGAGGCAAGTGTGAAGGGGACCTCTGGGGAAGGCTGCACCTAGGGGTGAGAGATGAACTGGACCATGAAGGGTGATAGGACTTTGACAGCTCATGTTCACAAGAACTTCTGCCAATTTAAGTCCCTCCATCTTTGTGACTGAGACTCTGATATTTGAAAGTAGGGGCAGGATGTTAGATTGATCTTAATTAAAAGCTGTCTTGGTGCTGGACCATCCATGGCGAGCCCATATGTGCCATTCAAATAAATGAGCTCTCTGTCTTATTTTGGCTCATCTACAGAATTGACCCAGGTGCTTTAATATGTTCTACCTGTGCCACTCAAGAACATTATAAAGAGGAGAGGGCCAGTCTGAGAATCTTTGACAAGTTCTTTCAGTGACTCAGTTGCACACATCTACTCCTCTGCCCTCACTTGCCCCCCATTGGCCTCCTACCCGTTCCCTCACCGGGGGTTACCAAAGCCCCTCTTTTGCCCACTGTCCTGACCGCTCTCCTCCTGCTAGGTGCTTACCTAGCTGTCCCTTGGTGCCCTGGGGTTCATCAATGCCCCACATTGAGTGCTCTCTCCTTTCTAGGCTCTCTGCGAAGTGCCTGGGGACACGGAGTCCTTGGAGGTAGAGACCGTTCAATTTGGTCAGCTTATTAATTGGAGCCATAGAAGTTTCTATTGCTAACCCAGGGTTCCCGGGTCGGGAAGTGGGAGAGCTGGGATTTGGTACCGTTTCCCATCCATGCTTCCTTTTTCCGCGAGGCAGAGCCCTCGAATGGAGATTCAAGTTCCATACTCAGTTCAACAGTTGTAATTTCCAGATGTCAAGGCGGGGCTCACAGCCTGGCAAGTGGCTGCTAGGTGTTCTGACCCACGTTCTCACTTATAGGCTGCCAAGAGGCCTGGCACATGACCCGCTGTTGGGCCAACACTTGGTCTGACCTATATCTTTGCACACGGTCTAACATGTGGACAGATGAATAGGAAAGCTGAAGTCCAGCCCATCCCAGAGCCTTGAGCTGTCTGATCATCCCTGCTCTCTGGAGCCAAAGCCGGGGCAGAAGCAGGCACACCAGCCGTCAGTGAGAGGCAAGACCACATCCTTCCTTGTGAAGACGAGGCCCACCGAGGCCCACTGGGCAGAAGGGATGTGGCTTGGTATGCACACGCATGCGCACATACACACACACACACACACACACACACCCATAGACACACGTGAGGGCTGGCACCCTCTGCCTCGCCATGCAGAGCAAGCTGCTGGCTCTCGGTGATGATGGATGCCTCTCCATGTGTCGCTCAGCTCTGCCTCCCTCCTTATTCTGCACGCAGGGCTCGCTGAGTAAATGGCTACACCCGGCTGCCCGGCAGGGGTGGTAGATGGAGGGACTGGGGGAGGGAGGGAGGAGTGGAGCCATTTGTCTGGGGCACCGGGAGGGGAGCTGGCCACTTACGGCTGTGATGGATGGTGATTCTGCTCTGCCATCTGTTGGGGCTGGCAGGCTGCCTAGCACAGTACTGCACACCTGGCTGGGGCGTCCCTGTGGAGCTGGGCCTGCCTTGGCTGGGGCCTGGGGACCAGGCTCCTAATGCCCTGGGGCAGGAGGCTGGTAAGGAGGAGCTGCATGGTGCTCCCTGGCCCCAGTGAGGGAATGATGACACATACTCTGAGAAAAGGGCCTGGGGAAGCCGGTCTTGCCCCGCCCCCCCTCCCCCCCCACCTGCTTTCTTTACCAGTAGCCCAGGGCCTCCATGAAGAGAAGGAAGGCCACCCCTGGGCATTCCTGGGCTGGGCAGAGCCCATTGGAACTCAGCTGTCACTTCCCTTGGTAAGGAAAGTGTGCAAAGCCCCTGGCACAGCATTTAGCACATGTGTGCCGAGTAGAAACAAAGCAAGCTGGACCGTGCTTCACATCCAGCCCCTGTGAGTGTGGGGGCCTAACAATGCTTTCAAGGTCACCGGCTACTTGGGTGGAAGACGGGAGGGAGGTGCCCGGCCTGCCAGCCACACTTTCTCTGGGCTGCGCCTACCTTCTAGGATATCAGAATGTTAACGTTGTAAGGGTCCCTGGGGATCAGTGACTCAAAGTCATCTAATCTAGAGGTGGGAAGCTGAGGTACAGAGAAGGGAGGGCCAGCTTAGTGGCCTGCAGCACCCTGTCTTCCCTGCTCTAACCCTCCCTATTTCTCCAGCTGGCCTTGACCTGGGTCCCAGAACAAGACCATGGGTGCCAGGCCCTGCCTTAGTGCTTGGGCTTCCATGGTTGCACCTTCTCGGGGCTCTGCTGCTCCCCTAAACCTTCATCTGCTGGGCTTACCCCATTCTCTCCTGCAGGTCACACCTTGTGGGCTCTAGTCTCTTCCTGGGAGCTACTCACTGCCCACGTCAGAGTCCAAACTCCCTGGCGCTGGGGCCTCCTCCTCCAAGACAGAAGGGCAGTGTTGGGGGAGCTCATGCAGTGCCTGGCTCAGGTCGCTCCAGGGAGGCACGTTGGAGGCTGGAATCCATTGCTCCAGGCTGGTCAGGGATGAGCTGACCTTCAAGCTCAGCCCTGGGTGGAGTTTAGATCGAACCAAAGAAAAACAGAAAGTGGGGAATTTTCTGCACCCCTGAATCTGCAGGGGCAAACCCACAGCTGGTCCAGGCTTATGAGCAGATCCACTTTAAAGTGGAGACAGGGATGCCTCAGATGGAAGAGAAGGTGTGAGCGAAGGCGTGGTAGCAAGAGAGTCAACCGAAACCACAACAATTTTTGTTTGGTTGAAAGGGAAATTGCAAAGAGGCATCACCTTTTGTCCCTGCCTTCATGGAACTGCTTCATTGTGGAGAGGGGAAAAATAATACAAGGGAGAGAACAAAATTCTCCTAATTCAGGGGCACCTGGGTGGCTCAGTCATTAGGTGTCTGCCTTCGGCTTGGGTCTTGATCCCGGGGTCCTGGGATCGAGCTCAGCATCGGGCTCCCTGCTTCGCGGGAAGCCTGCTTCTCCCTCTCCTACTCCCCCTGCTTGTGTTCCTGCTCTTGCTGTCTCTCTCTCTCTCAAATAAATAAATAAATAAATAAAATCTTTAAAAAAAAAATCTCCTAATTCAGAGGGAATTAAGAAAGGAGGAGAGGCTATAGCTGCAACCTAGCAGGGTTTCTTGGAGGAAGTGGCATTTTAACTTCTGGGTCTTGCTGGATCCTCCTTTCCTGTAGGACCTGGGGACAAGAGACAAAAAAGACTCTCAGGGACCTGGGATAACAAATAGATGGTCTCACCCACCTTCCCTCTGGGCTCTGACAAAAGAAGGGAACCCCTACTGGCCCAGTGCGTGCCTGCTGCTGGGAGGCACATTCCTCCAAATCAGTCTCCGGACAACCTTGGGAGAGGCATTATTGTTTCCACTGCAGCCAAAGAAAATGAGGTTCAGAGAGGTCGAGTGATTCGCCCAAGGTCACAGAGTCAGGAGGTAGCAAAGTGTGGACAGCACAGCCAGGTCTCTGACTCCGAAGACAGCGTGCGCTTTTCCGGCACCATTAACACCCCGTGGGAGACTCAGCTCCGGGCAGGTAAGTGGGGCTGCCAGCAAGGGGTTGGTTCAGCGGGTGGCCTTGGCCACTGGAGGTGAGCGCTGAAATGCCAAGCCTGCTTCTAGACGTGACAGCTGGGCTTTGTTTGCCAGGCAGCTGTGGGTTGCGGCAGCGTTCCTAGGAGTTGGGGAAGCCTGGCATCCCGCAAAAAAGCAGGAGCATAATTTGGCGCCTCTTAATTGATTTGCAAATGTGCTGAAGAATGGTGGTAATTCCTTTAAATTTTACTCTCATTCCAATTTTGGAGGTAAACATAATGAGAAAGGAAAGTCAGCACCATATAATGGAGGAAGAAAAAGGTCTAGCATTTTATTTTATTTTTACCCTGGGCCTAAGGAAAGCAAATTCACTATGAATATCTCATTGTTTGAATTTCAAATATTTCTCTCGAGTTGAGCACAAAAGGAAACTTCAAAAAAAATATTAACACACACTCACGTATACGTACCCTGAACCCATATCCTCTTGAATATGTGACTCAGAATGTCCTAGTTTAGGTTAGAATAGCGCAATTGCGAGAATCAATCAACACGAGATAGATGTGTTTACTCAGAAGTGCTTAGAAAGGACACCAGTCAAAAGAACATTAATATCTTAAAACATTGAAATTATCTTTACCAAAGAACATTAGTTATAAGCATTAATATTTGGGAATTCTCTTTTGCTTGTAAAGTGTCTACCTGCAGATGAGCCCAGAGGTCAAGGTATAGAGGAAAGGGAGGAGGTGCTTATTCGAATGAAGGTGCAGCGTACTGGAAAGAGCTCAAGACCTGGATTCCTTCCTGCCTACACTCGTGGATTCGTATGCCCTTACTCAGCAGTATAGACTACAGATTAAACCCATGGGCTTTGCAGGCAAGCAGACCCAGGTGAAAAGCCCTGCCTGGCCACTCGATTAACCATGCCACCTTCGTGAGTCATTAGACTGCCCAGGACCTCAGTTTCTACACCTGTAAAATGGGACTAATAACAGTGTTAGGCCAGAAGTGACCTTTCAACACACTCAGCACAGGACCAGTACAAAGTAAGTCCTCAGTAAATGGTAGTGATTTCATTGCCTTGCCCATTGAGTGTTCTGTGTATCAGGCACTGCTGAGTGGGAACAAAGGATAAATGAGATGGCCATGGTACATCTCCTCCTGGAGTTTATCATCTAGAGGGGGAAGGGGGCAATTACAATCATGGTGCTCAAAAGACTGGGTCTGGATGCTGGCTGAACCTAGCTCTTAGCTGTGTGACCTGAGAAAGCCACTTAACCACTCTGGTCCTGAGTCCTCTATCTGTGACATGGTCAGGAAGCTCTAACCTGCTACCTAAAGAGGTGTGAAAACCAAAGAGATAAAGCACAAGGGATCTTGGAAACAAGAGTTTTACTGTAGCAAAGTGAGGTCCTAGCTGGGGAAGCTCTGGGGAAGCTCCTGTTCTGGTGTATTTAACCCCTTCTGAGCCCCAGACCCGAGTGGAATCAGGAATGAACACCAAGGAATTCTCTTCCTTCTGGTGAGGTTTCCACCAATTATACTCTCTGGGTATAATTGACTGGCCTTATGTGGTCCATCGCACTAGGAGTTTGTATGCTATCCTGAGGACAATGGGGGGGAGGCGGTGAAGACATTAAAGCAGGCAAGTGATGAGATCAGACTGGGTTTAGGAAGATAGTTCTGGCTGTGGCTTGGGGGGTGGGCCAGAGGAGTGAGCCGGGAGACAGAGGGCTCAGGTAGAGGTGACAGGGACTCCTGCCTTGACCAGCTTTGGTTAGGCTCCTCTGAGCCCTCTTCTAGACTGGCCTCAACCCTGGTTTGCTATACTTGGTCTCTGAGCCTAGTTTTACTAAGAACCCTGCCCAAGCCACGTAAGCAAGAATCCCTCCACCTTCAATACCAAACCAAATTCCTCTTAGTCATTTTCCACCACCCTCCCCCGCCCTTGCTCTCACCCTGCCCTTTGGCTATAAATCCCCAATTGCTCCTGCTGTATTTGGAGTTGAGCTCAGCCCTGTAACACCGTAAGATCTGTCTTGCCATTTTTAGCAAGTGTCCAGTGCAATTTGACTTTGACACAGGGCAAATGCCCAACCAAGCAGAAGACGGTGAGGGCCAGAGGGAGTGGGGAGAGAGGTCACGCTTCAAGGTAGAGTAGCAAGACTGGTTGCAGGGCAAGGACAGGAAGGCGTCACCGGGACCCACCTCAGGCTTCCCAGTGAAGCAACAGTGATGTGGAATCCGAGAGGTAGTGTGGCTTTTGGCATGAGAATGCCAAGTTTGGTTTTGGGTTTTTGGATTTGGCCCAGTTTGCCTTTGGTGCAACCCCTTTGGTGTTTTCCTTGCAGATGCCACCCCTTTGTGCTTCTCCACCCCATTCCCTAGATGACTACCGAGTTCCACCTGGGCCTGCTGCCTCTTAGCAGTCTCCCGTTCCCCTTCTCCAAACTCGCGTGTCTCACCCCCTGGAGATGCTGCTCTCCCTGGTGTCAGGTGCCTAATTTAAACAGCAAATCTGGGCTAACATGCACAGCTCCTTCGCTCAGCTGAGGTATTTGCATTTTAACAGGGACAGTTAGGAGGTAATTCCTTTACCCCAAAGACAATGAAATGAGGTTTCAGAGGACACAGACTAATGGTAGAGGAAAGATTTCCAAAGCAGTGCCAAGAGCTTGGGCTTGGAAATCAGGCAAAGTGGAGTTGAAAACTAGGCTCAAAGGAGTTCTTTCCCTAAGGCTGGCTGCTTCAGTGGGGGCCCCATGGCTCCTTCGAGGAGCTGACCTATCATATCTGGGCATGTCCATCACCTTTCTGGGACTCATGGGGCCTCATTTCTCCTTTGGAAGGGGGATGGTGCATGCCTGAACAAGCACACGCAACTTCCCCATCCTAGTACGTGCGCACTTATTCCCACCCCGCCCCCCAACACACACACTGGTCCTCTCCCTCGTGGGTGGCCACCTGCTCACTCCACCCCTTTCTCTCCCTTGACCTTTGTGTGTGCCTGGTGTTTGGTCTGAATCTCCAGTGCTGTAGAACTCCAGCTGGAAAGCTTGTTGTTTCTAAAGATGGGTGGGGAGGCCCACCCCTGTTGCACTGCAAGACAGGAGGAGTGGAAGCCTGGGGCTCACAGAAGGCGGCCCTATAATTAATCCCCCAACCCTTGCCACCATTGTCTCTTCCCTATTGAGATCGGCCAATTAGCAGTTCTGCATTCCTCTGCGTGGCAGCCCCTTATTAGCGAAGACAAAGGCAGCATTGATTCCAATTTGTCCTGCATTTGGCTGTCTCTGAAGTTAAAGACTGCATTTGGGTATCAGTGCTGGGGAGGAAAACGCAGGGCCATGTAGTGAGAGTCCCTAAAATTAGCTGAAATACTTTTAGCTCTATTGTGAGTGGCTAAACTAAATATAAACAGAAGAGAGAAGAAAAATCTTTATAATGTTAATTACCATAAGCATTAAGTACCCAAAAATGAGGCGTACAATTTGTTTGGTGACACTCTGATAATTAAATCATTTTCTCCCATTGAGGCTCCTTGCAGGTTTATGCAGAGGCTGGCTCTTCCTGAGTGGTTTTCTCTGGCCCCGAGGGATGCTCAAAATTCTGTTTCCCATGTTTCTGTGTCCGCAGTGCTGCTCCAGTCCAGGCGAGCTGGGCTATGTTACTGCTCACTTGAGTAATCCCTCAAGTAATTGCTAGGTCTTGGACGAGCCTGAACCCCTTAGAGAATGAGCTGATTTGAGGTCTGGGCTGATGTGGACAGGAGGACTGCTCACTGCCCAACCATCCATCCATCCATCTGTTGGTTTGTCCATCCATCCATCCATCCATCCGTGTTCATGCACCTTTCCGTTGATTAATTTAACCAGCATCTTCTTTTGTGCAAGGCACTGAGGATACAGAGAGAAATAAAATACTGTTCTTGTCCTCAAAGCTTCTAGTTGGGGAGGAGGAAGGGTAACATGTGCATAAAGAACCACTTATAACACACTGTCAAAAGCCCTATGACAGAGGTATAAATGAAGTATTTTGAAAGCATCATAGTGAGACACACTCATTTTGCCCAAGCAAGGAAGGCTTCTCAGAGGAGGTAACATTAGAACTGGTTTTAAAAGGATGAGTAGGAGTTTGCTGAGCGGGAAATTGGAAGAAGGGATAATACCATCAGTGGGGACTGGGCAGGAACAAAGGCACGGGGTTTGGCAGACTTTGGTGAGGGTGAGAAGGCTGGTTTTAGGAGGAGAAGAGGGTGGACGAGGGAGGTGGTTGTAAGAGAAGTGGCAGAAACATCCCTGATAACAATGCATTTATTGAGCACTTACTATGTACCTAACACTGTGTCAAATGTCTTACCTTCATTATCTCATTTAATTCTCCCCTTCAGGCCACCCCGAGATGATTGTCCCCTCCTTATATAAGGAATTCTGGGGCTCAGAATCTACAAAGCTGGGACTCACAACTGTGTTCTCAGACACAACACCATCCTGCCAGACTGTGGGCCAGAGAAGAGCTTAGAAGCTAAGGAGCTAGACTTCATTCTGTAGTTGCTGTGGACATGTGTCCAGAAGACCCTGACCTGGAGCTATCCCACCTGGTCCAGTTAAGGAGAGAGGGGTCCATCCATCGTAGGGGTAGGCAGGGTGGTTTTGCTGCCTGCTTAGTCCTTCTCTTGGTTCTGGGATGTCTTTTGTGCCACGTACTTGCCCCTGGTGTCCATCGCCCCAACAAAGGCACCAATCCAGTCAGGCAGAAGGTGATTGTGTGCTTAAGTGCACGTCACTCCCAGTGAAGCCCTTTCTATATATGATCTCTTCTTGCAAAATGGGTCTTATTGTCCCATTAATACTGAGAAGGCTCAACTCTTAGAGACGTCATGTGACTTGGCCAGTATGTTATGGTCCTGGACTCTTACCCAGCTTGAAAGCAGAAGTGACTCACTCTTCCATCATTGTCTTCCTTCCCATTCCATCATAAAACTCACCCCAACCAAAGTAACTACCTGCATTACCTCCTCTTTGTCCCTCCCATTATCTGTTCATCTACACTATTTGAAATTATTATTATCTTTTATACATTTACCCTCTATGCTCCTGCTCCAGAGGAGAGTGCTTGTCTAGTTTGTTCATTGATATGGCCTCAGTGCCTAGAATAGATGTGACAAACAGTAGGTGCTCAACATGTGCTTGTTCATCGGGTGATAAACTCCGGCTCTATTTGGGCAGCTGCCAACCACACACACGTGTTGAGCAGTTGTGCCAAATCACTGGGTCCTATCTATGGGACATCCAAGTCTTTTGCAGTGACCTGCAAAAATACTTACAATGGAGAATCATAGAAAATGAGCTGAGAGGTCAAGTTCAAAGGTAAAATGAGGTAAGTAAACAAGAGAGCCAGTGTGTGTCAGTTAGGCTGGCTTTGGCTGCAAGGATTATACAATAAGCCTGTTTATCTGACACATCAGCAAGTCCAGAGAGGGTGACCCAGCACCCACATTCCTTCTGCCTCTGTCCTGGTGTGTGTGTGTGTGTGTGTGTGTGTGTGTGTGTGTGTGTGTGTGTGCATGTGCACTTTATCCTTAGGCTGATAGAACTTTAAGGGATCATATCCAGACATCATGATGCCCAAAAGAAGAAGGAAGACCACCTCTTCTTAGGAGAGTAGAAACTTTTTCAGATCCGTCCCCACCTCCCAAGCAGACTCTCACTCACTACTTCTTATTGGCTAGAATTAGGTCCCTCCTAAGCCAAACATGGATAAGGGGAATGGAATTTCATGGCTGGCGAAGGCTAATCACAAGGGCTGGAATGAATATTGGGGCACTGGGGTGACATACATACCATGAAATACCTAGAAATATATATCATGTGGTTCTGTATCGCTGCTAGATGTGGGTTGCGAACTTAACCTCTGAGTTTCCCAGCAGCCAAGGCAAAATGGAGAAGCCAAACTGTTTACAGTTTTACAGCTCCCTTACTGTTCTAAATAAAGCAGGTGCTTAGAAGAACCCCAACTTTTTCTGAAACTGAAATCCTAAAATTTCTGATGTTGGCCTTCATAAGTAACACATTGTGGTGGGTCATTTCTAGGCCATACTCCCATGCTCAGCGCAGTAGTAGGCTGCATGTAACTATTTCTTACAATGCCTCAATGCAAGCTAAAGGAAAAGTTTTAAAGGCTTAGCACCAAAGTACAATTTAGAAAGTGATTCAGAGGTAGGAGAGAGAGTAGGAGAGGCAGGCTAGACTAAATAGCACAAGTTACATACCCAGCCTTCAGATGGGCTACACGGAATTTTATCCATGGGTAGAATTTAGACTAGCTAAAGGAATGGATGGATAATTTGTCTTTCAGGCAGCCCACCAGGAACATCATTTTTCCCAGCAAAGTTTTTGATAAAGAAGGGGCAGCAGAGAGTTCGAGGTTGTATTCTCTGGCAAGGACCTACGTGCAGATTTTCTCAGATATTCATATGTTTTGACAGTTGGCAGAGTAGATGGGACATTTTTTGAATAAGAATTGAGGAGCCAGACCAGAACATGTACCTGAGTGGATGTCACAGATGTGGGTGTTTTTACATCTAGCCTCCCCTGTGCTTGTGAAATTGATACTTTAACTCCATATTCAGGGCTTTATCTCTAGGGTGACTGTGTCCCAGCATTGCATTTTTCATTTGGTGTCCTTTGTACTCTTAAATGTGATCCATTTTGCAAAGAAATTATATGGCTTCTCTACACCCATCCCAACTGGAGTAGATCTTGTTAGCCATCTAACCCATTTGAACCTCTGAATCTTGAGTCTGTTACAAAATATGTTTGCTCCTCCACCTGCAGGTCTGATCATATACAGTGCCATCCCTGTCTTTATCGAAGACCCACAGGTGAGAGGTTGAATAAGCAGGTACAGAACTACGAGATGCTGGTGTGTGTGTGTGTGTGTGTGTGTGTGTGTGTGTGTGTGTGCGCATGTGAGTGTGAGTTGTGAGAATGTATGGCTGTATTAGTGTGCAAGTGAGAGTGTGTGTGAGTGTGAGTTCGCGGGCACATTGGTGGAGGGGAGGGTGAGTGTGTGCGAATGTTTTTCTGTGTGTGAAGGCATCTCAGCGTGTGTGTCCTGACTGAGCTGGTCTGTGTGTGTGTCATGGCATGGCACCCACATTTGAATATCTGTGCAAGTCCTGTCCCTTTAGAAGGTCCTTAAGCCAAGGTCAAATCATGGGTTTCTTCCTTTTTGCAGCAGACTCCAAACCTGACCCTGACAGCCCCTGCTCCCGTACTCATGCCCCTCCCACGGAGTCTGGGCTGGCCTGTGCCTCAATGAACAGAGAGAGTACAGAGAGGTGGTGCTGTGGTGCATCCTGGCCTCCGTCTCAGGAAGTCTGGAATGTTCCTCTTCTGTGCCTTTTGGAGTTGGAGCTAGCAACGCGCTGGAGAGACCCCATGAAGAAGACAACCCGGGACTCCCCAGAGGAGAGCCCCAGCCTGCAGCCACTCCCTTCAAGCACAAGGCATGAGAAGGGGCAGGGGCCGCCCTGCAAATTCCAGCCCAGCCAAGTCCCCGGATGCCTGCCTGTCTACCTGGCTGACCTTATGTGAGCAGAACCACCCAGCTGAGCCCGGTCAAGTCTCAGAACCAACCCTCCACGAACTTGGTGCTGTCTTGAGTGCCCCGGTTTTGGGGGGATTTATTAGCCACAGTAGAGAGTCATGATACTTGGGTATCTCTCCCTTGCTCTAGCCCCACACAGGAAAGGGCTGCTGAGCTGGCGGGGCTGGTGAAGGGTTCGGGGCAGACAAGGTCCTGGAGAAGGCAAAAGCCTCTCCTCCCTCCCTTTCTCCCCTTCTGTCCTGCTTTTTGTTTGTTTTTTCTCTTCTCGTCTGGTCTGAGCAGGGACGAGCCTGGGCTCAGGCCTGCCGCAGTCTAAGCTGACAGTAGGCGGTAGGCGCTGGTGTCTGGCCCGGCGGTGCCCTCGGAGTGGGGTCGTAGCCTGTTGGAATTCCACCAGCATGCCACCGGGTAGACAGGCATCTGCTTAAGTGGGTAATTTCATCAGGGGAGAGGCAGTCTGCATTGTGCCTGGAATCCTAATGGGGGAGGCCACGCGGAGAACACACTGAAACTCAGGAGCATGGTAGCTGGACCCCAGCTAGTGCCCAAGCTGTGGTCCCCGCCCTGAGATTCAGACCCATCTGAGCTCTGTAATCAGAAGAAAGCAAGAAAGCAAGAGAGAAAGAAAGGAGATTTGGGATCTATGGACACAAATGTCCAAGAGCCTCCTGGAAAAACTCACCTTAAGAGAAGAGGCGGGATACAGTCAGCTCAAGGCAATAAGCCAGCTGGGCAGGGAGAGCTGAGCTGGGTGGAGGGTTCTCTTGCAGGGGTCTCCAGCACAGCCTCTGGGCCTGCTTGAGTTCTGGGGCAAGGAGATGGCCGTCAGAGAAGCCCCCCATTTCTCTGCTTTCTTAGGCTTCGAGTAGCAGAAGCCCACTGGAGCTGGCTTAGACCGAAAAGGATCTGTGTTGTATAGACACAGGGGGTCTCCTGGAAGCCAAGGATAGGGGTGCAGCTGGCCCCGGGAGGGCGGAGAACCAGGAGTTCTCCCATTGTTCATTTCTGTTTCCTTCTCATCTCGCCCAGAGTGTAACATGACCCCTCCCAGACCCAGCATTTATCCGCGGCCACCTGCAGAAACCGACGGGTATTTCGCAGTCCTCGGTCCCAACGCCCGGGAAATAGGACTGGCCTGCGGGGTCGGATGTCTCCCTGAGGGTTGGGGGCACAGTCCAGCATTATTCCAGACGTGGCTTCGGGACCTGCCTGTGTGCCCGAAGAAGCGATTTCCAGAGCAGTCTGGGGCAACCTCTGACTTCCAGTGTCCTGAGTTACACACTGCTCACCATCGCCGTGACACCCCGAGCATTTGGGGCATGGGCTGCGTGGGCCGATGGGGTGGGCTGCAGTGGGCTGGCCTGGGATCTTAGCGCCACGGGAAAGGCACCTAGGGAGTAACACTGAAGAAAACCTTCACCCTGGGAGCTGCAGGAGGGAGCGTCAACTTGAATGTTGCACCCTGGGAGGGGGGCTCATTTGTCTCCCTGGAGTCCCAGCCTTGGTAAGGGGCATCTGCACCCCCCTCCCTGCATGCAGTGCTAGTGCCCTGGATGCCGGCTCACTCGGAGCAGACAGTGGATGCCCACAGGGTAGCACGTTGCCCTGGGAGGGTGTAGGGCACCTCTGTTGTGTGTGGGGTTGGCAGCACAGGGGCAAAATTCAATGAGTCTTAAAGTAGCTGAGGCCACACGGTAGCCTGAGTGTCCATGACGGACTCCTGGGAGGTCCTGGAGGCTTGTGGGAGGTGGGAGTGGGCTGAGAGTAGAGCTGCCCTCATGTGGGCGGAGGGCAGTGCCAGAGAAATCCCGGCTTGTTGCTGTGACTGTGAGCTTGTCTTACCCCTGGAGCTGCGGTGGTTTGGAAAACAAGTCACATCGCTGTGATGCCTGGTGTCACCTTCCCGTGCCCGGTATCACCTGGTCACGCCAACGGTCCTGGGCATGGACAGGCATTATCATCTTGCGTGCATATATGAGCCCAGTGAGGCTCTGAGGGGCCACGCCACCCACTCCCCAGGTCACGTCACCAACAGTTTGGACTGGAAGCGACCGTAGAGGGTTCTGTCACCACCTGCCCTGTGTACACACGGAAGGAAACTGAGGACCAGGAGGTTGGAGCGTGTGCTCCCCATCACACAGTGAGTCAGGCAATGGAATAAACCCCGCTGGATCTTTTTCTTTAATTTCCACCGTTACCTTTTTGCATCACCCAACTGAAATTTGACTAGTACACCCTGCATTTCTAACCTGAGGACAAATCCCCCCAACCTGCTGTATCGACAGGCTCACACCCTTGTGGACTGTTTTGGGGCACACGTCGGTCTTCTCTGCCTGAATACCCCCTGCAATTGCCCTCCCCCAGGCATCTCTTTGAGTTTAGCTGATGTGGGGCAGCTCAACTAGGACTCGCTACAGATCCTACTCAGCTAGAAGGTTCCAGTCCTGTTCCTGGTCGCTCCCAGGGGCTGCCCTCAGCTTGAAGGAAAGCAGAAGGACAAAGCCCAGCCAGGCAGCAGCGCAAAGGACACCCCCTCCTGGCCAGACAGCTCTTTGCCCAAGCCCCAGGTCCCCTGCCAGGCAGCCACTCGTCTTTGAAACTTGAACCTGTGTTACTGCTCTTTTAAAAAAAAGTGATAAATTTTAAAGCAATGAAATCTGTACATTAAACACTTCATCCTGGTGATAGCAGCTCTGGCCAACAGCCTGGCAGCTCGCTTTCGAGGCAGCTCTGCCATGGGTGGGGGGAGGCGGGGGGGGGCCCTCCATCACCTCCCAGCTCTATGGAACTTCACCTCTAAAACACATTTGCAAGGGATATACTGTGGGTTTGAAGGAGATGCAAAGCAATACTCTTTTCAATAACCCTTGGGTCAAAGAGGAAATCACAATGGAAATAGGAAAATATTTTGAATTGAACAGAAATGAAAATAAGAACAAATCAAAACTTGTGGGAATGCAGTTAGAAGAGTGTTCAGACTAGGTGTTCTTAACCTGGGGTAAGAATTCAGGGACACTGTGAACTTGGGTGGGAAAAAATTATGTATTTATTTTAAATAGGCTAGAGCAGAAATTTAGCATCTCCTTCAATTAGGAGTACAAGCAGAGGACCGCAGTCCTATTAGTGGTATGCGTGGTGTCACCAGTAGATATCAGAGATAATGAATCGACACTGCCCACCAATTTAGGGATCCAGTTGATTCATTTTCTCTGCCTCGGTCTCACAATGCGCACCCAGGCTTGCCTAGAAACGGGGGCACAAATGGCAACAGTTTATGCTTTTTTCTTGCTTTATGAGCTATGTCAGCATAAGCACTGAGGAAAGATGTGTCGAATTTTGTCAAAGAGGCGGCGTGGGCAAGATTTTCAGGTTACCATACATAGAAACATCCACATGTGGACCTTGCACAGAGGACAATTTGCTAGATTCTTAGAGCAGCCTGAAAAGGCCTCAGATCCACTATCAGCCTCATTTACTTTTTAAAAAAACCTTTTCATTTTGAATAGATATAGACTCACAGGAAGTTGCAAAGATGGTAGAGAGAGACCTCATGGACCCTTAACCCAGTTTCCCTCATCTTACATAAATATATCAAAATCAGGATATTGGCATTGATGGACAGTGTGTATATAGTTCTATGTAATTTTTGTCACATCTGTAGCTTTGTGCAACCACCACCACAATCAAGATACAGAACTATTCCAACACCACGAAGATCTCGCTCATGCTAGGCTTCATCGGTCATGCCCAGCTGTGACTATCTCTACCTCTAACAACCACTGATCCATTCTCCATCTTTATAATTTTGTCATTTCAAGAATATTACATAAGTGAGGGGTGCCTGGGTGGCTCAGTCTGTTAAGCGTCCGACTCTTGATTTCGGCTCAGGTCATGATCTCAGGGTCCATGTGCCAAGTTCTGCACTGGGCATGGAGCCTGCTTAAGATTCTCTTTCCCTCTCCCTCTGTCCCTCTCCCCCACTCCTTCTCTAAACAAACAAACAAAAAAGAATATTACATAAATGGGATGAGTATGAAACTTTTGAGATTGGCTTTTTTCACTTAGATAATGTCCTCGAGAGCCATTCAAGTTGTTGCATGTATCAATAATTTATTCCTTGTTAGTGCTGCATAGTAGTTTATTGTATGGATATACCACAGTTTGTTTACCATTCAACGATTGTAGGACATTTTGGTTGTTTCCAATTTGGGGCTATGAACAATTGTGTACATGGCTTTGTGTGGACAAGTTTCATTTCTTTGGAATAAGTGCCCATGAGTACAAATGCTGGATTGTATGGGTGTATGTTATTTTTAAAGAAACTTCCAAATTATTTTCCAGATTGCTGCACCATCTTACATTCCCACCATCGAAGTCTGAGGAAACTGCATCTTTGTCAGCATTTGATACCCTCACCTTTTAAAGTTTTCACTGTTGTAATAGGTGTGTAGTGACACTTTGCTGTGACTTTAATTTGCTTCCCCCATGGCTAGCAATGTGGAAGCTCATGTACTTATTTGCCACCTTATGTTCTCTTTGGTGAAGTGTCTCCTGGTGTCTTTTGCCCAGTTTCTAATTGGATTGTTTACTGTACTGCTGAGTTTTTAAAAATTGTAGTAAAATACATATAAAATTTATCATTTCACCCTAAGTGTACAGTTGAGTAGTGTTATGTATACTTACATTATTGCTGAACCAATCTCCACATCGTCTTCATCTTGCAAGACTAAAACTCTGCATCCATGAAACAACTCCCATTTCCCCTCCCCTCTGTCCCTGGTGACCACCATTGTACTTTCAGCTTTTATTAATTAGACTACTCTAGATAACCCACAAGGACTAGAAGGGAATCCTACAGTATTTGTCTTTTTGTGACTGGCTTATTTCATTTAGCATAATGTCCTCAAGGTTCATTCATGTTGTAGCCTGTGCCAGAATTTCCTTCCTTTTTTATGGTTGAATGATATTCTATTGTAGGGATACACATTTTTCTTATCCATTCATTCATTGATCACTTGGACTCCTTCAACCTCTGGGCTATTATAAATTATGCTGTTATGAGCAAGGATGTACAAATATCTGTTTGAAATCCTGCTTTCAATTCTTTTGGAGATATACCCAGAGGTGGAATTGCTGGGTCATATGACAATTCTATTTTTAATGTTTTTGAGGGACTGTTATACTGTTTTCCATAGTGGCTGCACCATTTTTACATCCCCACCAACAGTGCACAAGTGTCCCATTTTTTCCCACATCTTTGCCAACAGTCATTATTTTCTGTGTGTTTTTTTTTAATAGTAGCAATCCTGATGTGTGTGAGGTGATACACTGTTGAATTTGAGAATTTTTTATTCTAGATATTAGTTCTTTATCAGATACATGGTTTGCAAATATTTTCTCCCCATCTGTAGCTTTTATCTTCTTAGCAAGATCCTTTTCAGAGCAAATTTTATAATCTCAATGAAGTCGAATTTATTGATTTTTTTTCTTTAATGGATTGTGCTTCTGGTGTTCTGTCTAAGAACTCTTCACCAAGCCCTAGGTCCAGAATATTTTTTCCTAAAAGTTTTCATAGCTTCATGTTTTAGATTTAAGTCTATGATACATGTGAGTTATTTTTTATATAAGGTGTTCAGTTTAGGTCAAGGTTAATTTTTTTTGCCTGTGGGTGAATATTCAATTGCTCCAACATCATTTGTTAAAGACAACTGTATTCATTTCTTTAGCCTGTTAATATGGCAAATTACATTGACTGATTTTCAAATATTGAATCAATCTTGCATTTCTGGAATAATCTCCACTTGACTGTGGTATACAATTCCTTTTATATATTGCTTCACACATTTTGCAGCTCTTTCATTTGATGCATACACATTTAGGATTACTATGTTTTCTTGGTGGATTGACTCCTTTATCATTATATAATGTCTACCTCTGTCTGGTCATTTTCTTTGCTGTGAGTGCATTTTCTCTGATACTAATGTAGCCATTCCTGCTTTCTTTAGATTAATGTTTGCCTGATGTATCTTCTCCATTCTTTTACTTTCAATCTGTTTCTACTGCTATTTTTGAAGTGAATTTCCTGTTGCCATCATATAGTTGGGAAAAAATTCATTCTGCCAAATCTCCATCTTTTATTTGATGTATTTAGATAATTTACATTTAATGTAATTGTTAATATGTTAGGGATTAAGCCTGCCTTTTTTTTGTTTTCTCTTGTTTTTCCTGCCTTCTGTGGATTATGTGAACATTTTAAAGAGTTCATTTTGAATTATTTATGATATTTTGAGCATATCTCTTTGTACAGATATTTTTTAAGTGTTTGCTATAGGCATTACATTATATATACACAACCTTATGCCAGTCTACTGGTGTCGACATTTGTCAGTTTGAGTGATATATAAAAACCTTATTTCCCTTTGAATTCCTTTACTTCCAACATTTATAATGTAATTGCCTTAAATACTTCCTCTACATATACTGAGAACCACATCAGTGTGATAATTTTTGCTTCACCATTAAACATAATTTAGAAAACTCAAGAGGAGGAAACTGTTTTTATTTGCCCATAATTTTACTTTTCTTCTTGTTCTTCTTTCCTGATGTTCAAAGTTTCCTAATTTTATCATTTCCTTTCTGTATTCCCTTATTTTAGCCATTATTTTAGGGCACATCTGTTGGCTACAAATTCTCTTAGTTTTCTTTCACCTAATAATATCTTAATTTTTCTTCATTTCCAAAGGATATTTTTTGCTGGATATAGGTTTTTAGTTTGACAGCTCTTTTCAGCACTTGAAAAATGTCATACCACTTTCTTCTGGCATCCATGGTTTCTGATGAGAAATCATTCAAATTGCTTTTCCTCTATAGAAAGAGTATTGTTTTTCTCTGCTTTCAAGATTTTTTTTCTTTAGTTTGCCGAAATTTGTCTATAATGTATCTTGGTGTGGATTTCTCTGGGTTTATCTTGTTTGGAGTTGCAGCTTCTTAAATTCATTGGATTGTGTCCTGCCAAACTCAGGAAATTTTCAGACATTATTTGAATAGTTTTTCAGCCCACCCTCTTTTTCCTCTCCTTCTTGGACATGAAAGTTAGGCCTTTTATTAAAGTTCCACAGTTCCCTGAGTTTCTATTCATTTATTTTTCAGTCAATTTTTTCTGTTGTTCAGATCTGTTTATTTCTATTCTGCAAGGTCACTGGTTTTCCTCTGTCCTCTCCATTTCACTATTGAGCCAATCCATTGAATTTAAAATTTTCAGTTATATTTTTCAGTTCTAAAATTTCCATTTTGGTCTTCTTTGTATGTTCTATTTCTTTGTTGAGTTGTTTTTGTTGTTGTTGTTGTTTTGTTTTTTTACAAAATTTGTTTCAAATGTGTAATTTTTTGTTAAATCATTTTTATGATGGCTGCTATAAAATTCTTGTCCGATCATCTTAATATCTGTGTCATCTCAGTGTTGGCATCTGTTGATTGTCCTCCTCATTCAAGGGGAGATACACTTGGTTCTTGGTATGATGAGTGACTTGATTGAAACTGGGACACTTTGGGTATATTCTTATAAGATGCTGGGTATTATTTCAATCAGTTGTTTTAGCAGGGCTCATCTGACATAGCTCTGGGGTGAAAAGGGGAAGGCTGTATTGTTACTGTCAGGTGGGGATGGAAGTCCAGGCTCCGCCATTCAACCTCCATTGACACCATAGTGGGGGAAGGGCTATTTGTTACCACTGTGTGGGGAGGGGGTGCAGGTTCCCCATTAGGCCTCTACTGATACCACCCTGGCTGGTAGAGGCAGAAGTGCCTTGTTTCTGCTCTTCACATGGCCTCCACTAACACGATGTGAGTGGTGGTGGTGGTGGTGATGGTAGTGGTGGTGGAGAGGCCTCATTAAGTCTGAGTGGTGGTGAAAGTCCCAACTCCTCACTAGGCCTCCTCTGACACCACCTCAGCAGGAAGGGGAAGGGGACTTTGACCCAGCTGGGTGGGGGTAGAAGTCCAGGCTGCCCATGTTCTCTCTACTGACATAGCATAGAGAAACCTCATGACCACTTAGTGAATATAAAAGTCCCAGTTCTCCATTTGGTCTTTTTTGACACCACCTGGAGGGGGATGGCAAGAAGGCTGAGCCCCTCATTTCAATCTGATGTGGATGGAAGTCTAGGTTTCCTGCTCAGCCTTAGCTGGTGGGGGTGGGGATGGAGCCAAAGGTTTTCTTTGTTGTTTGGCTGGATAGAGTACTTATTATCCAGAAGTTTTCTGCCTTGCTAAGATGCTCTTTTTTTGGTCCTTTGTCTAGAGAAAGCAGAATTTACTCAACTTGTCTTTTGTCTGCACCCATTGACATTTCCAGGTTGCTGACTTCTCTGGCACCTGGTGGGGTATATAAGGCAAAAAAAGATCCAGGGAGCACACTTGAATCATTACTTAGTTCCTGAAATCCTCAGCCAGTCTGTCTTCTTTTCTCTACCTTTCAGAGCCTTATGTTTGTTTTGAATATCATGTCCATGATTTTAACTATACTTAGTAGGAGGAAGAGGGAAAAATACATCTATAATTTCTTTCTAGAAGCAGAAGTCCAGTCTCACTTACTAAGACAATGACCTAAGAAAGAAAGAAAGAAAGAAAGAAAGAAAGAAAGAAAGAAAGAAAGAAAGAAAGAAAGAAAGAAAAAAGAAAGAAAGAAAGACCAGCTCAAGCTTTTTGCAAATGTTGGGCAATTTGATTATTTTGTTCTCAGGCTATGTCAGCAAATTCAAGAGCCTGTATGCCTGCAGTTCCAGGTGTCCCCATAATTAAGACCAGGACTTGGTGTGATTATTAATAGTGTACCTCCATAGTTTGGCCTTAAAGATTTTGATGGAGTGTGTTCAACCTTGAAAAAAGAAACTTGCTAAATAAGCTGGTTTGGGGAACCACTTTGTCATTAAGATGAACAACAAATTCCTTCCACTCATCAACGTTTTCACACTGGGTTTTGATGTCTCAGAAACACCAGCTGGGAGCTCTCCTTGTAAAACCAGTGTATAGTAGTGAGGTAGAACAAGCTTTTCAAGGCACTTTCGGCAAGATGAGTATTCAAACCACCCCTTATTACAAAATTTACCCATTTTACTCCCCCAGTGAGAACACGAAGGCAATCAAGAGGCAGACCCTTTGAGGGGAAGCATGAAGACCACTAAGGCGATGGTTCTGGCTCATTCAGAGTGTGCCTGAGCCTGATCCTGTCACTCCTGCAGTTGCGCCTGTCAGAATTTTACCTCCATCTGTTCGCTTTCAACAGCCAATACCATGGTTTGCTCAGGAACTCATATTATCTTGTCGAAATTTTCTTAAACAGTTATCTCGCCATCAAGAAATTTGCATTTAATGTCTTACAGGCATCATCATTATAAACAGAGTGAACAAAGACCAATAAAATGCCCTAAACATCAACATCTGTTCAGTCACACAATTGTAAGGTAAAGAATCCACTTAACCCCCATCTCCTGACTGGTTGTTCAAACATGCCTTTTCGAACACATTAAAACGCGGCATTTTATGGTTCAGCCTATAAGGGCATGTTCTTCTACCTGGGCTGCCCCTTTTGACCCCAAATCTTCAGCCATATCTATGGTTTGGTCCCTCATCTTCTCTCCCTCTCCCCCAATACGTGGGCTCTTTCATTCCAAGGTGATTTAAAAAAATCATGATAAAATATACATAATGTAAAATTTACCATCTTAACCATTCTTAAGTGTACACAGAAGGGAAATGTGCTTTTATTTCTTGAGTTAGGGTTTTCCCATGAAGTCTTTGTCTGACTTTTGGTTGCTTTGTCAGGATAGTTAATAGTTTGCCACCATCTTTGTCTTCTCTTCTACTTTCCTTTTTTCTGTCTTCTGTTCCTCCTCTTTCTCCTGCTCCTTTTTTTTGTAGCATGTTTGGTGACTGTCTCATGTATTTGTGGACCCTTGCTTAATGTGGAAAACAGATCTTCTTTCTCTAACTCAGTGAGTTTGAATTCTGTTCAGTGCCTTTCTGAGACAGACCTGGCAAAGTGAATTGTGCACTAATGACCAAGCTCCTAGTGGTATTGCCATTCCACAGTTTACTTTGCTAGCACGGTTACATACTCAGCACAGCTTCACAGTTAGCTCAGGCCATAGAGTCACTGTCACCCAGATTCCTTAGCTCAAGCTAGGACAGTGAGACAATGTGAGGGAGACATTCTTAGTGTGGTTCCCCAATTCTAATAAATATTTTCAGAGACCAAGAAGAAAGTATTTCATCTATAAAGCAATAAGATATGATAAAGTTCTCATGGAAATAAAAATGATGGTTCACATTTCAAAAATGAGTGGAGAAAAAAGTCAAGGAAATAGACCTAAAGCAGGACAAAAAGATAAAGAGTTGAACGATAAGAGAACAGCAAGAAGAGACATAGAGAACATGCCTTAGAAATTCCACTTCTGACTAAGAAGTCCCCAGAAAGGAAGAAAGGAGGAGAGGGAAAGATACAGAAGAATCTAAGAAAAAAATTTTCAAAATGAAAGACATCAGGTTCATGATTGAAGAGGCTCACTTCATAAAGGGAACACATCAGAAAGAGAAAAAAAAAGACCCATATCAAGACACATCACAAAAAGGTTTTAGAATCTGGGATTAGGAGATCCCTTAAAAGCTTCCAAAAAGCAAAATAATGCAAAAGAAGTCACCCACACAGGACTAGAATCAGAATGACATCAGACTTCTCAGTAACAACACTGGATACCAGAAAGCAACAGAATGGAATCTTACGGAATAGAATTTTCACCTGGAATTATTTACCCTGCCAGGCTATTATTAGTCCATTGTGAGGGTGGAATTAAGACATCTTCACCCCTCCCTGGGCAATTTGCCTGCTTGAAACTCTTTCACGGAAAACATTGAGAAGATGTTCCAGCAAATCCCAAGTGTAATCCAAAAGAGGGGAAGTCATGGAATTCAGGCAACTGGGGATTAAATTCAGGAGACCATGGGGGAGAAGGTGCAGATTAACAGCTGAGAGGGACCCCAGCCCGGAGTGGAAGAAGAGATTGGACACAAGTATGTGGAAAGAATTAAGGATATGCATATGGAGAATTCTGCAAGTAGAAATGATAATTAATTTTCAAAAACCACTAAAAAAAACTACATGAAAAGATACGTAATCATATACTGCTCAGCTCTGCAGTAAACCATAAATAATTTGCTGTGTATCATAATGAAGTAAATCCTTATGTTGGTGAGGAATCTTCCCTTTGCAAGTAACTCAAAGTGGCTTAAACCATAAAGAGAATTATAGTAGGTAGCTCGCATGATTGGCAACTTTGAAGGCAGTTTAGGCTCCACATGAGCTCAACCCAGGAGCTTCCTAAAATCTTTAATATTCACCCCTCCTCTGCTTTCCGCAGTATCTATTAAAGTAAGCCTGCCTTTTCTCGTAGTTCCAAGGTGGTTTCTAGCACCTGCTAGGGGCTTTGTGCTTCCTCCTTCACGTCTATCAGGAGGAGACTATTTCTCTAGGGCCTTCTACAAAAGAGCAAGGAAATTTTGTTCCAGTTTCCACCAGGAAACCTTTCATTGGTTGGTACTGGGTGGCATACCTTTTCTTGACCAATCACTACAGCTTGGGGGGATGGGGTTCGGCCAATCAGAGCCTCCCATAGCTAGAGCCGGAGTCAGCATCCAGCGAGGGCGGTGACCATGTAGGGGAGCTGTGGATTCCCAAATAGAACTCAAAGCACAGATAAAAGGGGAAAGAGAATGGCTGTTACGTGGCCACCAAACAGCAAATATGTACTTAACAGCGCAACCTACTTAACTACGAATAGTAAACTAGCTGTACGGGGCCATGCAGATTGGGGAAATGAAAGAGTCAAACCCACAGCCATCATAATTCAAAATCAATAGAGAATGTCTGAAATGTATGGATCAATACAGAGCAGTTTAAATATTATTTAGAAATATGGAAGTAGCTTGTAGGAAAAAAAACAGTTGCAAGGGTTATAAAGACTTACAGATCGTTACCTCCGGGGAGCCGGGCTGGGGGATAGAGTGGGATAAGGCAGTGCATTATGGTTTTACATGAGAAGTTCTTTGTATTATTTGACTTTAAAACTGTAACTTTGTTTTTAAAAAAATACAACTGTAACTTTGTGTGTTACTTTGATTAAACCTTAAAAAAAAAAAACCCTCCAAGCTTTCACGAAAAAATATGAAATTACCCAAAATGGAAAGCAGAACGGTGCTGCCTTTGCTTTATGACAAAGATGTGTGAGAGTGGCAAGATTCAAAACAGCCCCCTGCCTCCTGCCAACCACTTTTCAGTGAAATCCGAATGCCACGGGTGTGTGGCTGTATGCCCTTCCAGCCCACCGCTGCACGTCCCTGGGGGGATGGGAAAATGTGCCCTAGTTTGAGAGGTATGGATTAAGACACATCAGGGCAAAGAGTTTGAAATGTTTTAAAAAGGGATAACTCAAACTTTACCCCAGAGGAATTCCAAGACCAAGGCCTCCTGTGCACAGAACACCATGTGGTAACACAAAGAGGAGTGTTAAAAGACGCTGGCTTTGGGGTGTTGTCAAGAGTCCTGCCCTGCCTCCCTTCTTTCCATCTGGCCCAGTCAGTACTGCATTGTCCTTCCTCTGTAGCCCACAGTGTGGCTGCTCGTGTGCTTTCTCCTTCTAGTGCACAAAAACCTTTTCTTTAGTTTGTACCACCAGCTTCATCCAAAATGGTTCCTTCCTCCAGGAACCCTGGACCCAGCAAGAGTAGCATCCTGGAAAGAGCAATTTCTTTTTTTTTTTTTTTTGGTTTTATTTTTTATTGTTATGTTAATCACCATACATTACATCATTAGTTTTTAATGTAGTGTTCCATGATTCATTGTTTGTGCATAATACCCAGTGCTCCACGCAGAACGTACCCTCTTTAATACCCATCACCAGGCTAACCCATCCCTCCACCCCCCTCCCCTCTAGAACCCTCAGTTTGTTTTTCAGAGTCCATCATCTCTCATGGTTCGTCTCCCCCTCCAATTTACCCCGCTTCATTCTTCCCCTCCTGCTATCTTCTTCTTTTTTTTTTCTTAACATATATTGCATTATTTGTTTCAGAGGTACAGATCTGTGATTCAACAGTCTTGCACAATTCACAGCGCTCACCATAGCACATACCCTCCCCAATGTCTATCACCCAGCCACCCCCTCCCTCCCACCCCCCACCACTCCAGCAACCCTCAGTTTGTTTCCTGAGATTAAGAATTCCTCATATCAGTGAGGTCATATGATACATGTCTTGGAAAGAGCAATTCCTGGGGCAGAACTTAGGATATCCCCCTTGGGGAGGCTTAGGGGTGAAAGGAATGACCACAGAGGGGGAGAGTGGTTTAGGCACCACCCGTCCTTCCCAGCTGCTGTGTTTGGAGATCACTTCCGAAATATAAAGGCGGACCCCAAAATTGATGATTAGAAGTGGCAGGAAAAGGTCCTGTTTTAAAAGCTAGTGACTTCCAGTTTCATCAAGGGGAGATTTGTGTATAAATGTGAGGGCAAATTATGTCCTAATTTAAGACAAATCCTTTTTTTTTTTTAAAGATTTTATTTATTAGAGAGAGAGAGATAATGAACAGGGGGAGAGGTAGAGGGAGAAGCAGACTCCCCGCTGAGCAGGGAGCCCAGGGTGGGACTCGATCCCAGGACCCCGGGATCATGACTTGAGCCGAAGGCAGACGCTTAACCATCTGAGCCACCCAGGCGCCCTTAAGACAAATCCTTTGATGGGACTTTGGTTTCATCGAAGTTTGTTTGTAAGGCACAACACTCTTTTCTGAAATGGAGTTTTGGGGCAGTGAGGAATGGTTTCGACACTCTGTCTTTGCTGGGGGTGGGGTTACATGTCTGCAGATCATGGGAAACAGAGGCTGTGGGTCTTTTTCTTTTCTCCTCTTGTTGGACCGCAGAGGATACAGGACAGGGGCAAGTTGCTGAACTGTAGGGAAGAGAGAGACAAAGCACTTGTGCTGTAGACAGGGAGATGGCCCCGGTGATACAGCATCAGGTGGGAGCTACAAAGTCTCTGCTCTTTGCTTGTGGCTGAAAAATTGACAAGTGCCTCTTCCAGGCATTCAGTGGGAGGTAAGAGAGCGCCACCGTTGAGCACTGTCTTTGGCATCAGAGAGCCTGACTCAGCTGCTTACCCTCAGTATGATCTTGTGTGAATGATCTCAACTCGGATCTGAAATAGGGATTCGTACAGTCCTTGCTCACGGGGTTGCTATGCTGATGACTGAGATACATGTGTGTAGCACTCGGTACAGTGCCTGGCCCATGGTAGGCATCCAGTAAAATCCAGCTATGAATATCACTTCCTGCTGGAAATCAGGAAAGGGGAAATCCTTCAGTTGAGTCTAAAATATAAAATCAGGGAGCTTGGGTGGGCTCAGCTGGTTAAGCGTTTGTCTTCGGCTCAGGTCATGATCCCGGGGTCCTGGGATCGAGTCCCGCATAGGGCTCCCTGCTCAGCGGGAAGCCTGCTTCTCCCTCTGCCTGCTATTCCCACTGCTTGTGCTCTCTCTCTCTCTCTCTCTCTCTGACAAATAAATAAATAAATCTCTTAAAAAAATAAAATATAAACTCAGTATTTCCATATGAACTTCAATTAATAATAGCAACTGTTTGGCCAAGGCCTTGATAGTTTTCATTTTTGGCTTGTCCTAGAGCTGAAACAGATGAAATAAACAAGACCGAATTGTTTAAGAAGGTATTAACTCCTAGTTAATCAATATGTCACTAAGGTATCCTTTTTTTTTTTTTTTTATTCATGAGAGACAGAGAGAGAGAGGCAGAGGGAGAAGCAGGCTCCCAAGGAGCAGGGAGCCTGATGTGGGACTCGATCCCAGGACCCTGGGATCATGACCTGAGCTGAAGGCAGACGCTTAACCATCTGAGCCACCCAGGCGCCCTGTAACTAAAGTATTCTTTGAAGCAAGCCTGAAAGGTGAAGTAGACATTTGTCTGGCAGATAAGGGGCCAGCCAGGATGGTAGAGATGTGGCTGGAAGCCTGTACTTGCCCTGCACTCTCCACCCTTGCTGTGTATCCCCTGCCTAGGGCAGACATCATGAATCAATCACAGCATCTCGTCTTGCTGAATCTGGATTCTGCCTTACAATGCTTTTCTTTCTCTTTTCATTTCTCTGTACTAAAGTATTTTAAAGCAAATTTCAGACACTGTGTCATTACAGCCCTGCAACATATATTTCCTAAAAAGCTAGATGTTTTCTTCATAACAACAAGGCATTATCACACTTAACAATTAGGGAAAAATCCTTTGTATTGTCTAATACTGAGTTCCTAACCAAATTTCTCCGACAGTCTCAAAATATTTAGGATTATGTTTAACACAGCTGTGTACCAGTGGCCAGAGTTTCAGGTAGGAGAAGTGACGTTTTTAGGCACATGAGTCAGAAGCATCTGCAGGCTGCTCTTTGAAGAAAGGGAAGGAGGGGCGTCTCCTACCTCAGGATCATGCCTCCAAGGGTTTTTTCCTGGGGTGTGGGAGCATCTGTTGTCTCCCTTCCTTTCTGAGGATTGCCAGTTCCCTGAATCCTTTGTTCTGCCAGGAAGCAAGGGGGCCTTCCTTGTAAATAGGACTCTAGGACCCCAGGGCCCCCAGGTTTTCCAGGGGTGACCCTAGCTGATCAGGCCCTGTCCTACCATGAGTGGGTGGGTGAGACAAGTAGGGGGGTTATGGGGACCCTCCGTCCTCAGGAAGTTGCCGATTCTAACCTGGAAGGCTGACTGTGGGAGTTAGACCTCCCCCTGCCCAGGCTGTCCCAGGTCATCAGTGCCCTCTGCACCCCAAGGAGCAGATGCCCTGTGTGCTTTGGAATCAACTGCCAGAGTGTCAGCAGGGACTGACATGGATTTTCCATTTCCTGTGCATGCTTGAGAGGAGAATGGAGACTGAATTTCAGGATGTCTGGGCTTGCACAAAGGCGGTGATGACGTCTATTGTCTGGGAAATGGTCCATTGTGGAGGTGGGGGGGGAGCAAATTAGGGAGAGAGTCTCCGATCGATGATGACTGTCGATTCCTTCCTCGGGGAGCTGAGGCTGTGCTCCCACAGACAAAGATCTGATTTAGTGCAGGACACACTGGAGTCAGAGAGAATGTCCCAGGGGTGCTGCAGAGGATTTCAACTCAGATCCACATTCCTCAGTGTCTTGCGAAGTTCAGGGGCTCAGGCGGCAGGGCAGGAAGAGGAGCAGGGCAGCCTATATGGGGTTGCAGGGGTCCCTGGGAAACTTTGGGTTGGAAAAAGAGAGCTGAAGGTTTGTATGTTGACTTCGTGTTCTTTATGACACTGCCTTAGCCTTCCAGGGAGAGGGGGACATTGATCTTTCCTGTGTCTCCTTTTTGTTTCTTCCCCTCCCTCTCCCTTCCCCTCTCTCTTTCCCTCTCCCCTTCCCTCTCCCCCTCCCTCTCTCCACCCCCCTTTTCTTTTACTTCTTCATTCATTCATTTATTCACTGTCTTGTTCAATGACCAATTATCAAGGGCCTTCCTGTATGTCAGCCACTGTGCCCAGAACTTAGGTTAAGAAGGTCAAAGAGGCAGACACAGTCCCTGCCCGCTTGGCATTTACAGGCTCAGAGAGAGATGACACCAACCAAGTGACACAGAGGTAACTGCAATGAACGTTGGAGGAAGCGTTGTGAGGAAACCAAGTGCAGAGATAGAGCACTCCACTGTCTCTTGCTTCTTCCTGCATGCCATCTACTAGCCTTCTGCAGATGTGCCAGATGTGCTGTGCTGACCCATTCCCTGCCCTTGTCCCTCTCTTCCCTCACAGTCACGACTACCTGTCTCCTCCTGTGACTCCTGGCTCCATGTTGAGCCAGCTGCCAGTGGGGGGAATTTGAGAGCTCTGGTCCAACCTCCTGGGACTCTGTCCAGACTTCTTGGCTGCTAGTTAGGCCTTGACTTTGAGCCTCAGACCTATTTCTGTGCCAGAGATCCTGTCTTTTCTTTTTAAATCTACACAAATATGTATGTTATTTTTTATTGAGAAATGATTTCTACCTAGTGAAATACACAGATTTTTAGTTCGGTCAGTTTTTGCTTCATGTGTTTTGAGGCTGGTATTAGATGCATACACATTTGGTATTGTTCTGTCTTCTTACTTATTTGATTTTTTTTAATCATATGAAATGTCCTCTCCTTACCTCTAGTAGTTTTCCTTGTCTTGAATCCATTTCATCTGATATTAGTATACCCACCTTGGCTTTCTTTTTTTAGGATTATTTATTTATTTATTTATTTGTCAGAGAGAGAGAGAGAGAGTGCATAAGCAGGGACAGTGGCAGCCAGAGGGAGAAGCAGGCTCCTTGCTGAGCAAGAAGCCCAATGTGGGACTCCATCCCAGGACCCTGAGATCATGACCTGAGTTGAAGGCAGATGCTCAACCAACTGAGCCACCCAAGTGTCCCCCACCTTGGCTTTCTTTTAATTAGTGTTTCCATGGTGTATCTTTTTGCCAACTTTTTTACTCTTAATCTTTCTGTTTTTATACTTAATGTGAGTATCTTACAAAAGGATACAGTTGGGTCTTGCTTTTTTATTGTCAATTTCTACCTTTTAATTGGAGTGTTTAGTTTATTTACATTTAATGTGATTACTGATTTGGTTGGATTGAAAACTACCATTTTGCTATTTGATATCTGCTTTCCCCTTTTGTTATTTTTAAAAATTTTCTTCCCTCTTTTCCTGCCTTCTTTGCATTCTTGAGAATCTTTTGTATTGTATTTTTTCTCCTGTACTAGTTTTTTTTTTTAAATCTACATCACTTTTAAAATGGCTGTTCTAGGAATTGTCACATATATTCTTAAATTATCAAAGTCTACCTTGAATTTATACAGTCCCACTGCACACAGAACATAAAAGTCTTACAACAGGAGATTTCCATTTCCTCCCTCTTTTGTTCCTTTTTTTGGCATTTATTTTATTTTTATATAAGTTAACTCACAAAATGCATTATCATCATTTTTTTGTTTTAAATAGTCATTTTTCTATTAAAGAATTAAGAAAAGTCTTCCACATTGACTCATATATATTGCCATTTTTGGTGCTCTTTATTCTTTGATGGGGATCTTAGCTTCCTTCTAGTACCATTCCTATTCAGGGGGAGAGGAGCAGGGAGCCAATGGGGGAAGGGAGTCTGGAGAAGGCAGTTGGGGTATCACTTGCTATATTTTGTTTACAGCTTCCCAGTGGAGCCCCAAAGAAGGAGGCAGCTGTGTGTTACTGAGCTTGTTGAAGAGGCAGGGAGAGAGGGGGTGCTGGAGAGTGCAATTAGCCAATGGTTTGAGACTGATGAAGTGGATAATGAGAGGTGCTAACACAGATTTCTGTGCTAAAAAAAGGAGACCGAGGAGACACTGTGCACATTAACCTGCTCAGGCCTGATCTGTTAGGAAATGACTCCTTGCCAAAAGGCCAAGGACCAGAGGACTCCAAGGCTGGGCTAGTACCTCCTTCCTGGGCAGCCTCCTTGGAGATTCTTACTATCATTATCCTCATCATTAACACCTGAGATCATATGGGCCAGGTCTCATGCTGAGCAACTTTTATGCTTTACTCACTCAATGTCCAAATCAACTCTATAAAGTTGGTTTTATTATAATCCATTTTACAGATGAGCATACTGGAGTGCAAGAAAATAAAGGAATTTTCCATTGTCACTGTGGTCTGATACCAGTGCCTGATACAGTCTTTGTGTCTGTCTCATGGTAAAATTATACTTGGCTCTAGGGAGTCTCCTCAAAAAAGTAGGGACGCATGCTCCAGCATCTGCTGTGCATGAGGCTCCATGACAGACTCTGAGCCAAGCATGTTACGTTTCTGCTATTTTGTTATGTTTTTCAATTATTTCTAACAACACCCAATGAGAAAGGTACTATCTCACCCCAGTTTTACAGAGGAGAAAACTATTAGAGAAACTAAATACTTTGTCCAAAGAATCAAATCTAACAAATTGTAGAATATTAGAATGTATTAAACTTCTAGCCAACAAGTATATATTGAATGCCTACTATGTGCTAGGCTTTGTTCTAGGTATTAGAGATATAGCACTGAATAGAACAGACAAAAATCTTGCCTTCATGGACCCTTGTTCCAGTGTGTGTGTGTGTGTGGGGGGGGGGCATTGGTAGACAATAAACAAGCCAAATGGAGGTAAATGATATAGAGATATAGAGGAAAATAGGCATGGGAGGTGGGAAGGTAGGGTGTGGAGGGCATCATTTTGGGTGTAAAATGTTAGGAAGGTCTCACTGAGAATGTGACTTTTGCACAAAAACATGAAGAAACTGAAGGATTCAGACCATGGATGTGTATGAAAGAGCATTTCGAGCTAAGGGAAGAGCAAGTGCAAAGATCCAGAGGCACAGAATTGTCAAGTTACCCAACTCCACGTACAGCATTCACAGAGCAAAACAACAATGTGAAGGGTATCTTCTGGGGTTGTGCAGCTTCCCACCAGCTTTCTTCCTCAGCCCGGGCGAGATAGCCTGACACAGTGAAAAGGACTCACCCAAAACCTGTCGCTCGTCCACTGGGTGACCTGAGCAAGCACCGGCTTCTGTCCTCCCCCACCTATTGAGTGCCAGAGGAGCACCCACCTGACAGTGTGGTTGTAAGGCTTGAATGAGGCAATGCCCACCCTGGGGGCAGTGGGTGGAAGTCATTCTCTCACATCTGTGATGCATAACCACTCCCTCCTCTTCTCCCGGGTTCCTACCACTGGGAGTTCTGTCTCCTTTTTCTCCACTCATCAAAATCCTACGTGCCAGCTTTGAGGTCCTCAAAGACATTCCCCCCATTCTCACTGATTAACATCTCCATGATTCCTAGGCATCATGTTCACTGCAGAGGCAAGGAGAAGGATTTTGGTATCAGACAGATTCCTGACTTGCTTCCACCTCTGGGTGACTTTAGGAAAGTCACTCGAGGCCTCAGTTTCCTCATCTGTAGAATAGAATCTGGTCATGGAGGCATTTTGAGAATGAAATGAGATGATGCAAGGAAAGCACTTAGCACGGATAGCTCAACTCAATGTTACCAGGAACACTTCAATGGAGTCCTACAACTTGGCCCTCAGATCGACCACTGTAGCTTCCAACCTTAGAGTTTATCAGATCAACCAATGTAGCTTCCAATCTTAGAGTTTATCTAGACCAGAGGTCTGCAAACTTTTTCTGTAAAGGGCCAGATAGTAAATATTTTAGGCTTTGCAAGCCATTCAGTCTCAGCTCCTCTATTCTGCCACTGTAGCTCAAAATCAGCCATAGATGACATGTAAATGAATGGGCATGGTTGTGTCCCAGGACAACTACATTCACTAAACAGGTGATGGGCTGGATTTGGCCCTAGGGGCCATGGTTTGCCAGTCTTTGATTTAGCTCAATCCCCTCACTTAACAAAAAGAGGAGAGAGAAGCCCAGAGCCAACAAGCCACCCATCTCAGATGGTTGAGCCACCAAAATACAGAAGGAGAGCACGTAGGCAGGAAGACTGATTTGGGATTCTGTCCTGAATTGTTTTCTTATTGGTCCATGTGGGCTAGCTTTCTCTCCCCCTTTGGTTTGTCAGTTGCACACAAGCTAGTTTCTCATTCAATATTCATTTGATTGGTTTAATATAACCATACATCTTTGACACCATCTTGGAAACGTCTCAGTTTGTCCTTTGGAGACAACTGAAAACAGAGGTGAGGAAGGAATCCTGGGCTGGCCCAACATCCCTGGGTGAGTCAGGAGTTCCCCGCTTCCCAGCCCCAGAGGGCATTGTTAGCATGACAAGGACAGTCTTACAGCACCAGTGTGACAAACCTCTGCAGCTGTGAAATTCTTCCTTTGGTTTCTCGAAGAAAACAATCCTCTAAAAAGAATCTCGTCTATTAATGTGATTATTAATCTGGGAAAAAAAACCACTTCTCAATAAAATGAATCTATGACACGACAGATGTAATAAACCTGGTTAGGATTTATGATGTGCCCAGGCAGCGTTTTGCAAAAGATAATGTTCCCCTGTAATGTTGATTTGCCGGATGAGAACCATGTAATTTATTCTGTCAATGTACATAAGAAATGTTATCTGTGTGGGGAATGACTGATGGCCTCATGAAAGCTGGCAGGGAAACAAATAAAATAATTTGGGCCTTAAAAATATAATCGCTTAATGATCATGTCCCGGCATTTGCAATGGGGAGAACAGGACTGGGGAGCTGTGTCTGTAATGAATTTGCTGTCCAGATTTGGGACCATTTACCCATGGGCTTGGCACCAGAGGGCAGCAGGGAGTCCTAAGAATCTCTCTTGACTCCGGATTCCTCCCTCTGGGTCCTTGCTCAGGTTGTTCGTCTTCCTGGCTGTTCTTCCACTTATTCTTCAATGTCTGGCTCAGCGGGTCTTTCCTCCATGGTGACCTTCTGTGCCTGGAGCTCCCCAGACACATCCCCTGGCAACAACAGGGATTTTTCCTTCTTAGGACTCTTGCATTTACCTTCTGGGCCTCCTTTATGCAGCTCAACACTTGTTCCCTTGGAATCGAGTGATGGATGGCATCTCCACTTTGAGAATAGTTCATCTCATCTTGGTTCAGCATCCTCCAAAGGAAGGATTATTTCATGAGTGCTCATGGGTGTTTGCTGAGAGAATTAATGCTCAGAGATAGAGCTAATGTTTGTTGAATACTTCAGATGTGTCAGGTGCTGTGCTAGGTGCTTTATAACAAGGTCACATTAATGGAACCACCCTGGGAGGTAGGCACCATTGTTGTTCCTTTTTGAACTGGGGCTCAGGGGCCACCCAACTTGTCAAAGGTCATACATCTAGCAAGAAGAGGAGCCAGCTTTCAAATCCAGACTACAGAGTCAACTGTGATTGGATATTAAGTAAAATCTTCACCCTGTTTGCCTTCTTCATGGTGACCGCCCCCTCCTTGAGACCCTTTCTTCTCGTGGTTTCCATATTCTATGCTCTCCTGGTTTTCCTCCCACTTTTCTGATCACTCCTCATGCTTCTTTCCAGAACCTTCTTCCTTACGTCTTAGCGTCATCAGGCTTTGTGCTCAGCATTTCTTCCTCACTCAGCAGTGTCTTATTCACCCCTCAGCTTTCAACGCAGGGTCTTGTCTCCCAGTTTTCCACCTGTGTCCCAATCCCTCTACCTACTGTGCATCCCCAAGTATACATTCCTAATGCATTTTAACCCCAATATGTCTAAAACTGAATTTATCACCACTGATCCCATGCCTGTGGGATGCTGTTCCCAAAATTTGCTCCATCTTCCATGTTCCTATTCTCAGAGATTGGTAGCACTTCCATCTACCTAAAACAAAACATAGATTTCTGAGAAGAGGTCAGAGTGCAGGACTGAGGACCAGGCAGGGCCTCTTACCAGGGCACGGCCAGCTGGGAAGTGGCTGCGTAGCAAAGGGCAGTCCTGAGGAGGATGTGATGGTCAAGATGCCAGATGTTGGGTCAGGAAAGCCTATATCTCAAAGATACAAGCCTAAGGCCTATAGAGGAACCTGGATCTGGGAGCTATCATAGGGCCTAAACAGGCAGGCTTAAGACTATCCACCATGACTGAGCCTTTGGACCTTGAGTCTGGGGGATATGACTATAACATTTGAGGTCTGGTGAGAAACAGAATTCACCCAAGATGATCTGAATGAAGAGGTCCTAATGCACGGTCCACTTATAAGAGGTAAGAGCAGCATTGAAGGCATTGTCAAGGGACCACCCAGAAAGGCACAGCAACAGAGAGCTGGCACCACCCCTAGGGTTGAAGAGACAATGGGAGGAAATAATGTTCCCAGGGCCCAGTGAGAACTGGAGCCAGGAGGATGGCTGGTAAGGACTGTTAGTCACAGAGGTAGGTAGCTACTGCCAGAGACATGGGGACAATGCAAGAAGCAGTGGAAAAGAAATGATCCGAACTCTTTCTCCTCCCACCTTTCCAGTGACTCCCATTGGTTGAGCCCAGCAGCAAGGTCAGATTCCTGGGTCATGGAGCAGTTGGGAAATGGAAATAGAGTTGATCTGGGGTTAAGGAGAGACCAACCAACACAGTGACTCATTATTGAGTCTCCTAGTGCAGAACTGACTCATATACTGGCTGGGCTATAGGCTGGGCCATAAGGGGATCTAGCTTTGAGATCTGGGGAGGCAGAGGCAGCAGGGGAATATGGGGAGCCCCCTCGTGCAGATGGAGGCCTCCTTAGTTGACCCTCTGTCCTTACCTTGCTTGACTTCAAGCAAGGATCAAACATGGAGTCTGGGTTGTGATGAGGCCAAGACCACGACGCCAGGACTTAGTTTTCCTAAGGGTAGAATGGGGCATTAGATCAAAGCAGCAACTCTCAAATGGTGTTTCAAGGGGCTCCAGAGCTTAGCAGAGATACTTCAGGGGTTGGTGCATATGTAGAGGAGGAGGCAAAGAGAGTTGCGTTGAAGGAGCATTTCAGCCTGGATCTGGCTAATGCCAGAGAAACAGTTATGGTAATAATAAAAGCTTTTGGCAAGCTTAGACTGTGGTCCATGATCTAAGAGGCAAGATATTGTTTGTACTGGAGTCCTGGGCAGCCCAGCTCAGCAACTGTGGCTTTTGCCAGCCTATCTCTGGCTTCTAATTCTTGGGTCCTCTTTTCTTCCTTATTCTGTTGATGTCACCATGACAGTCTCTCCCAAGACTGACACCTTCCCTGGAATTCTGCTCTGAGCAACACTTGCCCAGTTTAAAAGATCTCACCCTAACTCCAGGTCTTAGAAGCCCTCACCTCTGCACATAAGTCTCCACACCAACCCTGCCAGGACCCATGGAATTTCTAGCATAAGCTTTCAGTCACAACCACAAAGGGATCTGCTCTTTGCTGCAATGTGCATGGAAAAAAATTGAAGAAAAATTAACCAACACCTTTGCATATACAAGATAGTTTAACTTGAATATAGCTTCCAATCATAGTAGTGGCTAACAGTTATTGAGCTAACAAGCAGAGAGCAGGAGATGCCAGCCATTGGGGAAGATCCAAACAGGGCCTTATTCAGACACAGGGAGAGCACTAACGGGGCCTGGGAATAACTGTAGTTATTGAGCAATTACAACGTGCCAGACACTGTGCCAGGTTCTTCACACACATTCCTTCAGCCCTCTGAGGGCTGGCCTTTTATCATCCTCAATTGTACAAAGGAGGAGACTGAGGCTCAGAGAGGAAGTACATTGCCCAAGGTCACATAGCTAAGAAGTGATGGAGCCTGGGTCTTACTGTGGGAAGCTTCCTGCTCAATAACTACTCAGCATTATTCTGGGCTTGGGGAGGGAAGTGAAAAGTCCCTCCACCACCTCTGAAAGGGCCCTTCTCAGGCACAAATTGAGCAAATGGTACAAAAATGTGGACGAGTGACCCAGAAAGGCTGATCGATAAGGCATCATCTGCAAGAAGCACAACAATTAACTGAGGGAATGGAATAGCTTTCCTGTCTGTAAAATAATGGGCTCATATTAATTTAAAATATCATTGTCCATGATAAGAAATCCAAGTTTGATTCCTTCTGCTTGGATCACTCCTCCTTGTCTCCTTGCTGAATGGCCTTTTCTCTTCCTTCAGGTCTTGGCTTGGATGTCACCTCCTTAGAGAAACCGTCCGTAACCTTCCAAACAGAAAGCAGGACTGCCCCATGGTTCTGTGCTAGCCCTGGGTTCCTTTCCTTCATAGCAGTTATTTGCATATCATGATTTGCAACTGCGTGTGTGTGTGTGTGTGTGTGTGTGTGTGTGTGTGTGGTGTGTGTGTGTGATTGTTCTGTCTCCCCCACTAGACTATAAGCTTGGTGAGCCTATAGATGACCTCTCATGCAGTCACCCCTGTAAACCACACACCCAGCACCATGTCTGATATGTAGCAGGCACCTAGCAGACATTTGTCAGGAAAATAGATGAATAAGTGTGATGTTATTTACCAGAGTTCAGAAATCCATTTTTATGTTCTCTGATCTTATTTAATAACATATCACTTAAGAACAATTTGATATCCATTGCAATATGTAAACTGGGAAATCATGTAAATGTGGTTATTACTTTCTGGCTCTCAATGATGCCTTTGTGTTCTTAGAAGGGAGAGAAACAGAATAAGGGAAAGAGCATCGCACTGGGAATCGGAGCTCTGGGTATGAGCCTTGGCTTTGCGGCTTACTAGCTGTGGGACCTTAGACATGACCTTTTCCCTCTCTGGTCCTGAGTTTCCTCAGCTGTAAAATGAGCTCAGACCAGCGGCTCTCTAAGGGCTCTCTCAGCTGTAAAAGTTTAAACTCTGAGGATTACATAAACTGAAATTGTATGTGGCTGAAATGATTGGATCGGGGGCACCAAAGCGTGTTTGGGCTGTGCTGGAACCGGAATGGCATTTTGTTGGGATCTAGTCCCAACCTAAGGCCTGGATGGCTTCTTGTGTCATCTTCATTGTGATAGGGACCTCCCAGGCCGCTCTGGGCAGTGTTGCGAGCACAGTGGAGGGCAGAGCTACCCCCTTCCTCCCTGACTGGGCTTGTCCTTTGTCTGCCCCATCCCACCCCGAGAAGCCCTGCCAATGGAAGCCTGGTAAGGAAGAAGCTGCAGAAGAACAATGCCCCCATTTTATCCCCCACTGCCATCTCCTTGTCCTCAGACCACAAAGCCTCCCACTGCTCCTTGATGGCTGGACTGGAATGAGAGTAGGGCAAGATGCATTGTGAGTTTCCAGGCACCATGGCCCGAGGAGCCCAGAGGAGCCTGAGGTCGCAGGGTCTGTCTGGGCCAGTGCTGCAATGCCTATTAATCGCTATTTAAGTAGTGTGGAGTGGCTGCCGCCACTGCTGAGCTCAGCCTGGGCCCAAGGAGCTGGGAGCTGGGTTAATAACACCTTATTTAGCAGAAAATTCCACTCCACTGGAGCATGTTTCAGAGGAGTTTGATTTGAATGAGGATTGATGTCAATCCTGCAAGGCAAAGGCGCCTGAAGCTGCTGCCACAGCCTCCACCATAAAACGAGTCATTTGCAGTGACCGCGGGGATGCCTGCGGAACATTGCCGCGCCCCGTGTCCCTCCACCCCCACCTGGCCATGCAGGCGCAGGGCTTGTCCGTCTTCGATGGGTAGAATGGACAGTCTTTAGAGCACTGGCCAGTGGGAGCCCTGGTGCGTTGGAGATTCCTGGGCACATTTTCAGCTTTGGATCCAACGGACCAGATTTCAAATTTGGAGCTGCCAGTTCTTAGTCATGCGATCCCGGGCAAGCTTTGTAAACTCTCTTGGTCTTGGTTGACTCATGTCTGCCATGGAGATGTTGATGCCTACCTTGCAGAGCTGATGGGAGGATTAAAAGAGCTTGGGTGCAGTGAGTTAGGAACTAATGCACTTGCTGCCATGGAGCTGGCCCTAAATTCACTGAGGTCCTATCTCACTCCTGTTGCAGGCCAAGGTGGGGACACGGGGGGTGGGGGAACGAGTGTGGATTCAGCAAAGAGTTTAGAAGAGCTCTTCCACCCTCCCCAGGTATGGGGGGTGGGCTTCACTCTGACTTGCCTCCAAGGCTTTTGCTCCAACCTGTGATTTATGGGATCCCTTGAACTTAGTGCTAGTGAAGAATCAGACCCTGTCTGCCCTTAGCTCCCAAAAGTGGGGCTGGCGGGGCTTGGTGGCTTCAGGTCCAGGGGTGTCCTCAGAGGTCCAGATTAGAGATAGTATTGTTGGATGGTGGTTCTCCAAAGATCTGTCTAGCAAAGATGATGAATAAAAGTCTTTTCCCCCGCCTCTGTTCTTGTTGTGATTTTCAGCTTGCATTTACCGCCCTGCATATGCAGTGTGCTGTTGGAGAAAGCAGTCTAGAAGAGAATCAGGAGGCCTGTGTCCTACCCTTTCCTGAGTACATGGCTCACTCCAGGACCTTGGGCCCTCCTCCCCTTGTTGTCCTCAGGGGTCCCATCAAAGACCCAAAGCTATAGTCTCCAACAGCTGTAATGTTCTCAGATTTAGAATCCAAGCAGGGGAGAAGTTCTGTGTCATTGTCTTCACAGCCCTGCTGGGATCCAAGTCCCCTTTTCAAGGCAGGAATCAAGGGCCAAGACTACATGATTTGTAGCTGCAGAGGGACAGGGCCCTGAGAGTGGGTGCATGGCTCCATTGTGTCTCCACTGAAGGGTTTTGCAAGGGCCTCTGAACAGGGCCCAAAGCAGTTTTCATGTTTATTTTTAAATCTCTTTGGGCTTCCTGTTCTTGATGGTACTGGTTTTAATTCCTCTCCTTTTCTAGCCCTTTCATATGGGAGCTGGATGACAAGGCATGGGCATGATTGTGTTTGCCCAAGTGCAGATAAGATCAGTCTTGGCAGATCTGCTAAGCCCCAGCTCCAAAAGAGAAATGGAACATAATAAACAGGTACCATGGGGGACAAATAAGGAGGATTAAATCTGAACAAAGGTAGGAACATCTGGGACATACAAAAGCTTGTTCAGAGAATTTCTTGGGAGAGAAAGAAATGGAGAAGAAAACAGTCCACTTCACTCTTACCTGGCCTCTCTCCTGGGCTCCAGGAATACAATGCACTCAGGGACAGCCTCTTGAGAGGGGCGGATGAGACTGGAGCAGAGAAGAATCTGTGGTCCTGAAGGATCCCAGGTGGCAAAGCTATGGTTGACTCCCCAGCTGTTCCTGCAGAAGAGGCCAAGGAACACTAAGGCCCCCAGCCCCTGATGTTAGCCCTTGTTGCCCCTCCCCAAGACTTACTTCATTCCCCATTGGGGATCACCTGAATCTCCTCTCTCACAAAGCCTCCTTGGACTGCCCAGAGATAAGCAAGCAGACTCTGCTCTTCTTTGCATTGTATTTGGGCTGATTCTTTTCAGGTATGCTTGTCTGGTAGAGTGTGAGCCCTATTTCAGCTCCTGGTTGACTGAGTAGACCAGGAGAAAGAAAAAAAAATCTTATTTGAGTCTCTTGGACTGATCTACTTCTTCACAGTCATGCTGCTCTTACTGCTTTGGTTCTGGCAACCATCACTTCTCCCCAGTAAGATTCTCTTAACTGTCCTTTTGCTGCCTGTTCCATCCCTCCAATCTATTCTCAATGCAGAGGCTGAACAGATCCTAACAAAATGATTTGATCATGTTCACTCCCAGTTAAATTCTTCATGAAAGGGAAGAATTTCTGTAATGGAAGAGTATGAACCCTCAGAACTCTGCTCTTCCATGAAAGCAAGGGAAACACTGGAAAAATTGTCGAAACCAATATTTTCAGAATGCTGGAAATTAATAAAGGCTTGCAACAATCCAAAGACTGTTTACTCAGGGAAAATGGCTTAATTTCAACAAGAACAATGAGCTTTGTGGCATTTTAACTTGTCTTATTCCTATGCCTCTTTCCACAGCTCTGTGGTAGCCCTGAGAACCAGCAGCATGACAATCACAGTAGCTGTGAAAACTGGGAGCCTAGCAGTCACTGGATGGAGAAATACAAGTTTAGAGCTTCCCCAAAGCTCTATCCTCAGGGAATTTTCACTATTTGACTTGCACAGCAGTTCCATAAAAGGACCTGTCTTTATTTGTTTTGACCAGGAGCTTGTTCAGCAAGACACTTTATCTGCACAGCATTTGTCAAAAACAATCGCAGGCAATTGTTTAACATTACAGTTACCTGAGGTGGTAATACCTATCGGGAAAACAAGAGGCTGGCCAAAAGACTTAAGTCTGGTGAATGGGTTGTTCCCATAGGAAGCTTTGAAAAGCTTGACATATTCCTGGGGATTTAGAAGGACACATACATGTGCAGGGTTCTGTGCATCCCCAGGAAAACCTTGAGAAGGCTCCAATCTCTCACCTCTGTCTGATCTTAGGACTCTGCACAAGCAGAAAATGATGGGTTCAGGCAGAGTTGTAAATTACCAGAGACTTCAAGGTGTGCATCAACATATACACAGAGACCCTCAGAAAAAGATGGAAGACTTATTTGTTGAAATTATATAAGGAAATCTCTTCAATCATTAGATAATCACTAAGCTAACTGAGCAGAGATTCCAGTGGTTGCGCATGACAAATAATACAGACTTTATAGAATTATATCAGAAAAGTAAATAAATAAGCAGTAATAGCAACAAAAAACAGCAACAATGACAAACCCTGGGTGGGGGGAAGGAGTCTTATTTGAAGACTTGCCACAATATATTATTTTAAAATTTCTAATTCTCAACAAAAAATTATGAGACCTACAAAGAAACAGGAAAATATGATCCATACACAGGAAAAACGTAGTCAGTAAGAATTCTCCTTGAGGAAGTCCAGAAGTTGGACTTACTAGACAGAGACTTTAATCATCTATTGTAAAGTGTTCAAAGAACTAAAGGAAAACACTTCCAAAGAATTAAATGAAAGTATGAGAACAATGTGTCACCACATAGAGAACATCAATAAAGAGATGGAGACTATAAAAAAAGAACCAAATAGAAATTCCGGAGTTGAAAAGTACAATGACTGAAATAAAAAATTCACTAGATAGTCTCTACAGTGTATTTGAATTGGCATAAGAAAAGATGAGAGAACTTGAAGATAAGTCAATTGAGATGATCTAGTCTGAGGAACAGCAAGAAAAGGAATTTAAAAAAGGAAGAACCTCAGAGACCCATGGGACACCACTAACAATACCAATGTGTGTATAATAGGAATCCCAGAAGGAGAGGGGAGAAAAGGGCAGAAAGAATATATGAATAAACTTCTAAAACTTCTCAAATTAGATGTAAAATATTAATCTACACATCCAAGAACCTCAACAAATTTCAAGCAGAATAAATTCAAAGAGATCCATACCTAGACACATCATAGTCAAATGGTCAAAAGTCAAAGACAAAGAAAGAATCCTGAAAGCAGCAAGAGAAAAGTGACTTGTCACATACAAGGGATCTTCAATAAGATTAAAAACTGACATCTCATTGAAACTATGGAGGCCAGAAGGCAATGGGATGACATATTCAAGAAATGAAAGAAAAAGGTCAACCAAGACATTCCAGCAAAACTAAGCTTCAAAAATTTAGGAGATATTAATATATTCCCAGATAAACAAAAGCTGAGAATTTGTTGGTAGCAGACCTGCCCTACAAGAAATACTAATGGGAGTCTTTCAGGCTGAAGTGAAAGGATACTAGAAAGTAACTTGGAACCACACAAATAAATCAGGAGCACAAGGAAAGATAACTACATAGGTTAGTATAAAAACAATATAAATGCATTTTTGTTTATAATGCTTCTATTCTCCCGTCTGATTTAAAACACAACAGCATGAAGCAACAATTATAAAACTGTGTTGAAGAACTTATAATATGTAAAGATCTAATTTGTATGACAGGAAAACAAAGGAGGAGGGAACAGAGATATATTGAAACAAAGTTTTTACATATTATTGAAATTAAGTTGGCATAAGTTCAAACTAAATTGTTTTAGGTTTAGATGTTAATTGCAATTCCCAGAGCAACCGCTAAGAAAATAACTTTAAAAATATGAAAAAAGAAACAATAGGGAATTAAAATAATTCACTTTCTACTGTACTTCTAACAGAAATAGAAGCACAGAGGGCCAAAAACCATAAAACATGTAGAAAACAAATAGCAAATTCCAACTGTAACTCCTACCTTATCAGCAATTACTTTCAATGCAAATGGACTAAACATCCAATAAAAGACTGAGATGGCAAAATGAATAAAAACACATGATCCAAGTATATGCTATCTACAAGAGACACACTTTTAGATTCAAAGACACCAATAGAAAAAGGTGTGCCATGCTAACATTAACCAAACAAGACCTGGAGAGGCTATACTAATACCAGACAAATAGATTTTAAGACAAAAATTGTTAGTAGGGACAGAGAAGGACATTTTATAATGATGTCAATTTCTCATAAAGACATAAAAATATAAACATATATGCACCTAATAAGGCCCCCAAACACATGAAGCAAAACATGTTAGAAGTGAAAAAGGAAATAGACAATCCCACAATAGGAGCTGGAGACTTCAACACCCCACTTTCAGTGGGATAGAAAAACTGGGCAAAAGATCAACATGGAAGTAGAGGACTTGAACAGTACCATGAAGCAGACATCTATTGAACACTTTGCCCAATTAACAGCAGAATACATTCTTTTTAAGGGTGCATGGATTTTCTCCAGGTAGGACCACATGTTAGGCCATAAAACAAGCCTCAATAAATTAGAAAGAATTAAAATCATGCAAAGAATGTTCTTTGACTGCAAGGGAATAAAATTAGAAATCAATAACAGAAGGAAGTGCCAGAAATTCAAATATATGGAAATTAGGGGCGCCTGGGTGGCTCAGTTGGTTAAGCATCTGTCTTCAGCTCAGGTGATGATCCCATCATCCTGGGATCGAGCCCTGCAGGGAACCCTGCTTCTTCCTTTCCCTCTGCTTGCTCTCTCTCTCTTCTCTCAAATAAATAAAATCTTAAAAAAATATATATATATACATATATATATATGGAAATTAAACAACACATTTCCAGGTAACTGATGGATCAAGGGGAAAAAATCACAAAAGAAATGAGAAAACATTTTGAGATGAATGAAAACAAAACCACAACATACCAAAATGTAGGGGATGCAGCTCAAGCAGTGTCTAGAGAAATGTATGGCTATTAGCACCTATATTACATCAGAAGACAGATCTTAAACCAATACCATAGCTTCCACCTGAAGAAACTAGTGAAAGAAGAGCAAAGTAAACCCAAAGCAAGCAGAAAGGAAGAAATAATAAAGATAAGAGTAAATAATAAAGATAAATGAAACAGAGAACAGAAAAACAATAGAGAAATTTAATGAAATCAAAGTTGATGCATTTTTAAATACCAACAAAATCAACAAACCTCTAGGTAAACCAGTGAAGAAAAAAAAAGAGGGATTGTTCAAATTATTAAAATCAGGAATGAAAGCGAGGACATTACTACAGACCTTATAGAAATAAAGAGGATTATGTAGTAGTACTATGAACAACCACATGCCAACAGATTAGATAATTTAGGTGAAATGAAAAGAAATCCTAGACAGACACAAATGACTGAAAATGACTTAAGAAAAAGAAACTCTGGGGGCACCTGGGTAGCTCAGTCAGTTATGGATTTCAGTTCAGGTGGTGATCTCAGGGTCATGATCAAGCCCTGTGTCAGGCTCCTTGCTGAGCATGGACCCTGCTTGGGATTCTCTCTTTCCCTCTGCCCCACCCCTCCACTTCACCCCCACCCCTCTGCTCTCCCTTGAAGGAAGGAAAGAAGAAAGAGGAAAGAAAAGAAAGAAAGAAAGAAAGAAAGAAAGAAAGAAAGAAAGAAAGAAAGAAAGAAAGAAAGAAAGAAAGAAAGAAAGAAAGAAAGAAAGAAAGAAAGAAAGAAAGAAAGAAAGAAAGAAAGAAAGAAAGAAAGAAAGAAAGAAAGAAAGAAAGAAAGAAAGAAAGAAAGAAAGAAAGAAAGAAAGAAAGAAAGAAAGAAAGAAAGAAAGAAAGAAAGAAAGAAAGAAAGAAAGAAAGAAAGAAAGAAAGAAAGAAAGAAAGAAAGAAAGAAAGAAAGAAAGAAAGAAAGAAAGAAAGAAAGAAAGAAATAAAGAAAGAAAGAAAGAAAGAAAGAAAGAAAGAAAGAAAGAAAGAAAGAAAGAAAGAAAGAAAGAAAGAAAGAAAGAAAGAAAGAGAAAGAAAGAAAGAAAGAAAGAAAGAAAGAAAGAAAGAAAAAGAAAGAGAGGGAGGGAAGGAGGTAGGGAAAGAGGAACGAAGGATTAAAGAGAAAAAGAAACTCTGAATAGACCTATTGCAAGTTAAGAGATTGAATTAATTAGAAACAACCACACTTTCAATGAAGAAAAACTCAGGCCCATATGGTTTTACTGGTAATTCTACGTAACATTTAAAGAAGAATTAATGCCAATCTTTCACAAATCTTTCCAAGAAACAGAAGAGGAGACCCTCGCCAACTCATTCTATGAGACGAGTATTATCCAAAACATCATAAGAGAAGAAACATCATAAGAGAAGAAAACCACAGACCAAAATCCCTTATGAATACAGACACAAAATCCTCACCAAAATATTGGCAAAATCAATCAAACAATATATAAAAGTGATTATGCACCATAACTAAGTGGAAATTATTCCAGGAATGCAAAGTTTTTTCATATCTGAAAGTCAGTATAAGGCACCATATTAATAGAATAAAGGACAAAAATGTCATGATCATCTCTTTAGATGCAGAAAAATATTCAATAAAACCCAATTCCTTTTCAAGATAAAAGTATTCAATAAAAAAGGAATAAAGGGGATCTTCCTCAACTTAATAAATGGTATCTACAAAAGCCCACAGCTAACATAACAGTGAAAGACTGATTACTTTCCTCCTAAGACCTGCAATAAGACAAATATGTCCACTTTCATGACTTGTATTTAGTGTCATAATGGAGCCTCTAACCAGGGTAAATAGGCAAATAAAAGAAAAAAAAGAAACATCCGGATTGGAAAGGAAGTGTTAAAACTGTCTCTATTTGCGGCTGATATGATATTGTGTACAGTATATACTAAGAAATACACACAGACACACACACACTATTAGAATTGGTTCAGCATAGTTACAGAACATATGATCAATATACAAAAATCAATTATATTTCTATACACCACCAATAAACAATCCAAAAGTGAAGTGAAGCAAAAAAAAAAATTCTGGTTTCCAATAGCATAAAAAGAATAAAATACTTAGGAATAAATTTAACAAAAGTGCAAGACTTGTACATCAAAAACTACAGCTGAAAAATATTTTTTGAAAAGTTAAAGAGGATCTCTGAATAAATGAAAAAACATTCCATGTTCATGATGGGAAAACTGAATACTCCTCAAACTGCTCTACAGGTTAAAATTCACCTGTATCAGAATATAAGCTGACTTCTTTGTAGAAATTGACAAGCTGATTCTAAAATTCATATGGAATTACAATGGACTCATAATGGCCACAAGTACCTTGAAAAAAAGGAACAAAGTAAGAGTACTCTCAATTCCTGATTGGAAAACTTACTATAAAGCAACAATAATCAAGACAGTGTGGTATTGGCATTAATAGAGACGTATTGATCAATGGACTAGTCTGGAAATAAACCCATATATCAATGGCCGATTGAATTTTCACAAGGTGTCAAGACAATTCAATGGGGGAAAGAATGGTTTTTTCAACAAATGATGCTGGGACCCTGGACAGCCAAATGCAAAAGAATGAAGTTGGACCCTACCTCAGTCATATGCATAGGGTAACTAAAACTGGATCAAAGACCTCTGTTATGCAGGTGTGTCTCTAGCCTTTTCTGCCTGGACCATGAACAGCATGAACAGAAGCTCTGCGGCTTGGTCCACATATAATAAGGCACATTCTTTTTTTTTTTTTTTTTTAGATTTTATTTTTAAGTAATCTCTGCACCCAACATGGGGTTTGAACTCACAACCCCAAGATCAAGAGTTGCACGCTCCACCGACTGAGCTAGCCAGGCACCCCTAATAAGGCGTATTCTGTTGTTATTCAGTATACTTCCTCTCTGAGCTTCTAAGATGTGGGTCTGCACGGGTAATTTTCCAAACTCTAGCTCTCCTGCTGGAGAAGTCTCCTGGATGACAGCCGGGGCCTTTAAATTCTGTATATTCCAAATGGAATTCCTGTCTTTCCCTTCCTTACAAGTCCCCCCGAACCAGTCACCTGCCATCACCCTGCACCTTGAAGCTGTCACCACTGGCCTGCCAGTCACCCAGGTGGGAAGCCTGGCTGTCAGCCTGACTCCGCCCCCCTATGTCCCCTCCCAACAGTGCATTCTTCCTCCTCAGGTCTCTCCACCAGACCACCTCTTTGCTGGCCTCCAGCCTCCAGCCTCTTCCCTTTCCTGTTGCTCTGCACACATGTGCTGTGTGATGTTCCCCCAAATCCTGCCTGGACATCAGTACAATAAATCATGCATTAAACTCAGGTATGTCTGGCCCCTGCTTTTTCAAGTACACGGACGGGGTCAGCCCATTCCCCCTGTTCAGAGAACTTCCATATGTCGTATGTCTTATTCCCCAGAGATAAAGTCCAAAGTTTTCTCCTTGCCACTCAAGGCCCTCCACGAGCTGGCCCCAGCCCAGAATTCCAACTAAACTGGCCAACTGGTTGCTCATATTTTCCTTTGTTCCTCTGAATTTTCACTTGGCTATTTTTACCTCGCAGAGCAAAGTTCTCCCTCTTCTGGCTGGAAGGTCCCTGAGGGATGCCTGTTGCGGGCTTTCCCTGAGTGCGGACAGGAGAGCACCCTTTAGCTCTGCGTAGGAGAAGGGCTTTGGCACATTCACGACATGCTTCTTGGATGGGAGGGGCAGAGGATCGGGGAAGGGAGGGAAAGCGGCCCATCTGTGACGACCGAACCCTACATTTATTATTGGGAATTATTAGGATGTCTATATAATTTATGATCCAAGTGGAACCACATGTGAGAGTTAAAAGGGTGCTATTAATAATTATGCTGAGACAACAGGCAGAAACCTGAGATTCTCTTTAAGAAGCCAGGATGTGTGGCCACACCCTGGTCACTACAACTATTCTGAATCCTACTTTCCCAAGAGAGAAGTCAAAACTCACTTTCCCACCCCCAGTGTTAGTGACCTGGCAGGCACATGACTCGGGACCCTGCGACTGGTTGCATCGATGAGCAGCTTCAGTCCAGAAGGGAATACACAGAGGAAGGAGGTGCCGTGTGGAAGTCGTGCTCTCAGCCAGAGGCCAGAGGACCAGCGAGCTTTTGGAGGCAGCCACGACAGAGCCCTGGGGGAGCTCCCAGGAATGCTCCCATGCCTGTGTCCAGGACGGGAACCATATCCGCAAGTGGGCCAGCCCCCTGACTTGAGCGTAGTGTAGAACCCAGCTCTCTGGGCTTCTCTGCAATTCTCTGAGTTATCTAATAACTTCTGCTACATTTATTTTCTTCTTAAAACCAGTGAGAGTGGGTTGTGGGTTCTGACTCATGCAGGAGGGAAATGTGTAGGTTTTTGTTGTTGTTGGTTTGTTTGATTTGTGTGTGTGTGTGTGTGTGTGTGTGTGTGTGTGTGTGTGTGTGTGATGGAAGCAAATTTTCCAAAGCATAGAAGGTGGCAGCCTCAAGGCTGTAAGCACTAGAGTTGAAAACAGTTGTTCACAGCCCTGGGCCTTCCTACGGGGACTTGTGACGATGCTCAGGCAGATGAGCAAATGTGGCTTCCCCGATCCCAGCGTCTGTTCTTACAGGAAGAGCAACTGGTAGGGGCTCCATCGAGCCCGTGGCTTCACAAAACTCACCTTCCGTCTTGCTCTCCCATCCCTGGTCTGCTTCTATGTCTTTTCTTCATTTGCTACTCTGAGAACTTGCTATCGGACCTTGGCGGAAGCTCCCTTGAAGACAGAGACTATCGAGGGGTCCTGGTCCAGCTGCTGTGTGCATTCAGCTTTGTCCAGTAGCTTCTAGCCCCCGACAAAGCTCCCGGTCTCAGTATCCCGGGGTGGGCATCCCCAGCATCAACTTAATTTGGTCTTTGCCACATGCACCAAAACCCGATTCAAATTCCTCCTCCTGCTCCAAGTCTGTCTCATTCGTCCAGCTCAGTGTTGTCCCCCACCTGCTTCCGGGCTGGCCCTTCACAGCTCCCAACGTCCTGACCCCACCTAGCAGTTAAACACAGTATCTTGTTTAGAACTGTATAACGACCTCCTCCTTCAAAATGATTGCATTTGTCATGGGATTCTGTCTGGTTTCCCTGAGTAGATGGCAAGCTCTTTGAGGGAAGAGATTATGCCTTATATTCCTAATTTCCTCACTTTACTTCCCTTGATGGCATTAATTGACTATCTTCCTTATAGGAGATGTTCAAAAATATTTGTTGGAAAAAAAACCCGAACCCAAATATGAAGTCGAATAAAATGAAAAGCAAGAAGAGTTAACTGTTTGCTTTGGCTCTCTCTGCTTACCCATTATTAGCTGAAGTACTCAGACGCCCGCTGTGCACATACTGGGTTCAGGCTAGGTTCTGTACGTGTCCACGCGGGAAGGTTCGTTTCCCTGTGAGGTCACAAGTCACCCGTTGAGGAATAATGTGACCGACGAGGATTTTCTGTGCTTCTCCACTCCTGGGGATAGCCGCTCTCTGGAGCCAGAGTGGGTTGTGGCCATGTCTGCTGGGGCGCACCCCACATCAAAGGCAGTGTGGTCTATGTTTGAGAGCAGAGCCTCCAGAACCAGGCCCCCTGGCTTTGATCCCCAGCTCCTCCACTCTTAGCTGTTACACTTTAGGCAATTTATAAAAATCTTTCTGTGCCTCAGTTTCTCCATGTGTAAAATGATGCCGGTAATCATATCTACCTTCTGGGATTGTTGTGAGGATTAAAGAAGCTATGGTACGGGAAATGCTTAGAAGGTATTTGGAAAAGTGCAGCTAGGAGTATTATTAAAAATGATAATGTTAGGGGTGCCTGGGTGGCTCAGTCAGTTAAGCATCTGCCTTCGGCTCAAGTCATGATCTCAGGGTGCTGGGGTAGAGCCCTGCGTCAGGCTCCATGCTCAGCAGGGACTTTTCTTCTCCCTCCCCCCCTGCCCCTCCCCACACCTGCTAGTGCTCTCATGCATGTGCTCTCTTTCTCTCAAATAAATAAAATCTTTGAAAAAATGATAATGTTATTAGAAAAAGAAAAAAAATTGTGTGTAGAACAAGCATCCAAAAGAAAGATCACACAACAATGCAAAAAGGTTTACGAAATTCTCCAGCATGTGTGTGTCCCTATGCGGACCTCAGAGAGAGGCAAAGAAACTGTGGCCCCATGAAGGGACCTAGGGGGAAGTCCACTCTCCTGGCATGTGGAAGCTCTGTGCCAAATCACCTTCCAGTGTTGAGTGCCTGGCCAGATCTGTATTCATCCTAAAACAAGTAGTTTTTGCTCCCGAGTCACATGGGATATCCCAGTAGAAAAGCAGCTTTAGCCTTCGTTTGGGCAGGTCTTTGATGTCTCATCCATCCTGTGGTGCCTCTTTTCTATGGTCTCCCCACCCCCCCCTTTTCATTTTAGAGAACACTCACTTCTGATTTCAGGCCCATGGCAGACTTTGCTAGAGCCCACGCAGATCCAGTCCTGCTTTCCTCCTGAGCACACAGAAGACCACAGCTTCCTCGAAATTACGCGCAGACATGTGGTATGTTCTGGCCCGTGGGATATAATAAGAGGTGACAAAGTGCAGGGGAGGATGTGTCAGCTCTCTGTGCATGCTCTTCCCCTGCCTGCTGCAGGGGCCAAGAAGATCAGGCTGCAGAAGGTAGTGTCTCTGTCCGCCTGGGACCCTGAGTGAGACCGTACGGTGCAGAGAACCCCCCCCCCCCGCCAGCCCACCCACGACGAGCCCACAGTGTGAGCGAGAAATAAAACAGGGTTCGTGAAAGCACTGAGGCTTGGGGTTTCACTTGGTGCCGTGGTGTAGCCGATGCTCCACAAAACCCGTGGAAGACGCTCCTCTGGGAATTGGCGGACAGGCACATCCTCCCTGCCCCTGGTGATGATAACTCCCTGCGGTACCCACAGCAGTTACCGTTTGCAATAGCAACGAAAGCCAGGACCCTCGGCTGGCAATTTCACTCCTATTGAACTAGGTACTGTGTTCTCTCTGTTATTACCTTGCTCCCCTCCGATCCATTCCACACCCAGCGGCCAGAGTGATCTTTTGAAAAAACACAAAATCAAATCAGATCTTGTCACTCTCTTGCTTAGCGCAGGGCCATTCACCCTCCCCCCAGCCCGGTCCCCACAGATTCCCTGTGGTGGAAGAAGGACCGCACCCACTGCTCTGCTCCTCCAGCCACATTTGTTCCTGAGTCATAGTCTACTCAGCCTGCTGTCCCCTCTGCCTGGCTTGCTCTTCCCTCTTCTTATTAATCACGATTCAGCTTAACCGCAGTCTCAGAGGGGCCCCGCCTTCCCTGACCCTGGCTGCTAGAATGCCCCTCGCCCACACACTCTCTGTTCTCCTGCACCACTGTTTACGCCTTTGTAGCCCTGATCGCCACAGAAAAGCACCCTGCTTCATTCTCTGTTTATCTACTTCTTCTCTTTCTTCCTCACTAGAGTATAAGCTCAAAGAGGGCTTGCACCTTTCTGTCTTGTTTACCATCCCATCCCTAGGGGCCAGCACCGTACCTGAAACACGGCGGACGCTCTGTAAATAGTTTTTTCAGTGAATGGCTAAATAAATAAACAGATTGTCAGCAGTATTACTGCTGATAAACCCTCCTCTGTGAAGCTGCCTGCCTTTGAACTTGGCCTTTCTGGTGGGACAGCTAATTTCTTTATTAGTCATTCTGACCCCACTCTCCTTCAGAATAGTTCAGGGCAACCGGCGTCCGATGAGCGATGAGCTGTAGGAAGTACCTCCAGCGGTGGGTGAACCCCCCCTTCTTTCCAGGTAGCCAAGCCCCTAATTGTGGCAGTCTCCTCTGCTATGAGCTCTTGGGACTGGGTTAATTCGTTACTGCAATCCTGGCTGGCAGAGGAACTTTTGGGACATTCTCTTCTCTCTGGGTCAGTTGTGCCTCTGAGCCTTCACACTGCGGATGGATAAACAACACACAACCAGAATCGTAGAATGGTGATGCCAGAGAGGAGCCGAAACACTAACATGTTTTCTTTTTGTGGATGGGGAAACTGAGACAGCAACCAGGAAGAGAAATCGCCTAAGGCCTTCGGCTTATTGGATCATTTAGCTGATCACTGTGGCAGAGGTTTCCCGTTCTTGTGAACACCATTCCTAGGAATTCACACCTGATGACTCCCCCATCTCTCATTCGAGGAAATAAAGATGCGAAGTACTCCCAGTCCCAGGCTCCCTCACGGGTAGGGTGTGGACACGTGACCCAGGCTGTGCCCATCAGGACACCAGCCTCAGGCTCTCAGTCAAGAGCTAATAATATGAAGAAGCAGGAGGGAGGGGGGCAGCAAGTTCAAGTTCCCAGAGGAACAGGGTCACGTTGTTGCTGGAGGGGTCATAGGTCCGTGGTTGGGGATGGTGGTGGTTTCAGCAACAGGCACTCGCTCTCATGGAAGATGGCTGTGGTGTCTTCACCACATAAATCCTGCCTTGTGTTGGCTGGGCATTGTTCTGCTCTGTGGTCCTGAGCCTCGTTCTCCAGGGCTTGCTGGAGATAACCTTTGAATATGTTGTTTTTTTCCCCTTAAATCAGATGCTGTTGGTTTTGATGCTTGCAACTAAAAATCCTGACTGATTGGTTTAGTTGTTCACTTATGCAGTGTATGCTTCTAGAAGACCTATTGTGTGCCAGGCACCGTGCCAGGTGCTAAGGAACGATGCTGAGCAAAATGGAGTAAGGGTGGCCCTCTTGAAGCTTACGCAGTAATGCTTAGATGACTGAATAGAGAAAATACACTAAATTGCATTACACACTCCACTGGAGGACATCTATGGAGACATGGGAACATTAGCAACTTGACAAGTGATGATAGCAGAATACTTCCTGGAGGAGGTGACATTCAGGCTAAAGGACCAACAGGGTTTTCTGGGCCAAGGGGGAGGAAAAAGACATCTCTAGGGTCAGAGGAACAGGGAGTTGCTCATTGTAGCTGGAGTGGAATATTCCCAAGAAATGGTGGGTCCTGATGGTGCGGGACCTTGCCTACCACCCCCTCCCCCCACCAAGGTGTTTGGAAATCATCTTATGGACAAAAAGAGTCACTAAAGGTTTTCAAACAGGTTGATGATGAAGCTGGATTATAACACAGGTTCCCTTCTTTCCAGTTGTCTCCTTTCCTTGTGCCGAGGGCCTTCCACGTTTCAACAGAAATGGAATTTGGGTCCTGCAAGAAGCAGCTAAAACAATTCAACACAAAAGGGGCACATCACACGTGCTTCACGATGGTCTTGAAGCAAATGCAATTCCTATGCCTATTTTTCCCTGTGACTACAGGACCGTCTGTGCCTTCACAGTCCAAGGTGACACTGCCAGGCCTGAGAAAGCGCAGTGACAAGGGGAGGAAGACTGAGGAGCATTGTGGCTGCTTCTGAAGGGTGGTCCAGGGACACGGGGAACAGCCATCCTCCGGGCCTGTTCCACGCTGGGAGGAGGGGCTGGCAGGAGGGCGGGAAGGGGCTCAGAGAGCCCCGCTGGGGAGAGGGTGGAAGATGCCCAGCTCTGGACCAGGGCCTCGTCCAGGGAGCCGGGGACATGGGGACATGCGGACATGGGAAGGTGGGCCCTGAACGAGAGACCCCCTCTCAGGCCCTGAGTTTGACACTGTGTAGCAAATCTGAGTTCCGTTCAGGGGATATCTGTGTGAAGCAAAGACTTTGGAGTCAGTCTGCCCTATGTCCAAATTCTGGCACAGCCAATACTTACTGTGTGATGTTGGGCAAGTCACTTAACCCCTCTGTTCCTCAGTTTCCTCATCAATAAAGTAGGTATAATAACAATAATAATAACACCCACTCAGAGGATGGTTGTGCAGTTTAAATGAGATAACTGTAAAGCATCAGCTTGTGACTCTGACGACCTAGAGTGTGGGGCCAGGCATTGAGAGTCCAGGGACCCAGGCATTCAGCTGGAGCTCCAGTCAGGGCATCAGCATCTTGGCGATGCTCAAATCAGTCCATCTGCAACTGGGTTGGCTCTCTGGGGACCAGGATACGGTGTCCACTCTGCTCCAAGACAGGGGACAGGAAAGGGCTTGGAAGGTCCCAGAGTTTTAGTCGAGAAGGGCAGGTTTGGGTCAGGCAGGCTCTTGGTCTAATCAGGGAAACTAAGGTAGAGATGAGCAATTACTTGAGGTTACAGCTGTGCCGAGGGAAGTAAAGGGTGCCACAGAGCAGGGGGACCCAGTGGGGTGTGGGAGTCGGGGAAGGCTTTCTGGAGAAAGTGGTGTTTTAGTTCAGAATTGAAGGAGGAGTAGAATTCACCTGGGGATGTGGGGAAGACAGGAAGGAGAGCATTGCAGCCAGAGAGCATAATGTGTGGGAAAGACGCTGGCAGAGAAAACATGCTTCTCTGGGAAAGGGATATAAATCCAGTGAGATCAGAGCTAGAGATGAGGGGATAAAGCTTGAGATGGCTGGACAGGAAGGCCAGACAGGGTGCTGGGAGCCACGTTGAAGAGTTATAGCCGTAGGCAATGGGAGAGTTGTCAAGAACGGTTTTAAAAAGCAGATGAGTGGCACTAATGGGGCACATTCTCTAGAGTTGCACAGTGAGCAACCAGCACAACTGTATGAGGTGGTCCTGAGTGATGCAACGGGGCAGAAGTTCGGAGTGCACTTCCTGCCTGGGTCATGATGTGCTCATAGGACATGGGCGTGGTCAGAAGGGCAGTGAGGGCTCCTTAGACCCTCCCAGAAGAGAAGCTGAAGGCCACACAAGGTAGGGAGGGTTCTCATGTGCCCTTCAGAAAAATAACTGGAGGGGCCCTGTCCTTGAAGCAGTCGCTGCTGGGCTGGGGGTGGGGTGGGAGCCCCAAGGGGCGTGGGGAGTCAGTGCCGCAGGAGCCCCCCCCGCTCAGCCCCTCGACAGCATGGATGGAAGTTACTATGACGCTCCAGGTGATTGACTTCTGGGATCAAGACATTTCTCAGTTTGAAACCCAGTTTAAAAAAAAATCGATGTTTCACATTCAGCGGTGTTTGGTTAAAAAAAGAAAAATAGCTCCAGCTTGTGCTTTAACGGCAGAAAAGAGTGAGCCCCATCAATTACAGCAGGGAAAGCAACAGTGTCTTGTGGCAGTTTTGTTCCTTCTACTCCAAAAATATTAAGCCATTTAGCCCTACAAACCGTCCACTTGGCGGGCAGCAATGTCTTCATTTGAAAAGCACAGGCGCTGGTGTCCTGGGGGCCAGGGCTCCTTCTCCCAAACCAGGGATGCCGGGGAGCCCAGGCCTCCCACCTCCCAGCCACCTGCCTGACCTGAGACCTGTCTGAAGGAACCCAGACTCATCACCAGGACTGACCTCATGCCCCTCCCAGGCCACTGACCCCAAATCCCAAGAGACGCCCCCTCTCTGTCCTGGAGCATTTAGTACTGACTTAGAGTCCTTAGTAACGGACAACACCCCCATTCCTTCAGCCTCAGTGCAGGTTCCCCACGCCTGGTGTACCCCAGAATCACCTGGGCCTTTGCAAACTGCAGTGCTCAGGCCATGCGCCCCATCAACTAAATCAGAATATCTGATGGTGGGACTCTTGCAACTGCATCTTTACAAAAGATTGTTAGTTGAGTCCAATGTGCAACCAAGGTCAAGAACCAAGCAATGTAGAACTCACCTGAAGGGTCTAGTGTGAGTCAAGGTCTACCCTACGTAGGCTCCAGTGATTCCTCCTCTGAAGCCCTGTTTACCCTGGTGAAGTTGAGACAAAGAAATGAGGACGTCAGACAGGGAGATGGGATGTGTGGCTATACTTTGACAGTAATACCCTGGTTCAGCCTTACAGGTTCGGATACTAATATGCCTGCAGGGAATGAGACTCAGGGAACCAACTCCAACTGATTAGACTCACAGACGTCAGAGGTACAAGCCAGTTGCCACTTATTACAGTGCAGGGGCTGGGGGCGTGGATACAACTTTATTTCTATGACTAGAACTCTTATATTCACCATTCAGAGAAACTGCCTCAGGGTAAAAAAAATCTGCTATGTATTTCCTTCCTATCCTTTTAGCTTTTTAACAAACTACAGTCAAATGATTCTTACAATATATTCAGATTTAAGCGATTTCTTGTGTAGCTATATACTATTCACAATCATCGCGCAAAACTGCCATTGAGGAATTATGCCATTGGATTTTTAGATATTCTACTATTTCCACATTTTAAATGTGATGTCATACATGTAGTTATTTCCATGTTAAGCACCCCTCTCTTAGGCCTGATCCCCAGAAGTGGGATCTCTGAGTCACGATGTGACTATCTCTGGGACAGCCAAACATCCCGAATCTTCTCCCCGCCATTGCGCCTTGTGTGTGTGAGATACATTTGACTAGATCAGTAATTTCCAAATGTTCCAGAAGGTGTAAATAGCTGTTTCTGAAGGGGATGAGGGAAGCTCTGTAGTCAGAGTTAAAACACAAATTTGGGCTAACCAAAGTTAATAATGTAAGTTTCTTTATGTCTGGACCTCTGTGAAAATTCAAAGTTGAGTCAAACAACCTGGAGAGAGGACCATCTTTGCGGAGTGTGGGGGGCTTTTGGGGGGGTTGGGGGGCAGTGGCGGGGAGCCTCTCTGGGCTTTTATGATGCTAATGTGCACCTTGAGTCTTCAGGACAAGGCTTCACATTCCACATTCAGCATTTCCAAAGCTAACTTGATCCTGGGCGTCTTTCTAGCAGAGCCAGTTTTCCAGGGAAGGAGTTTTGGGCAAAGCCAGACTTGATCTTGGATTCCTTCATGCACTGAAGTTCTGAGACTTTCAATCTGAGTAACAAAGCCCTGTCTGCTGCCCCTCATAACTCAAGTTCATTCTTCCAGTGCATTTTCCCTGCCCCTGTCCTAAGCCAGGTCTGCATTTCCTCTCACTTGAATTACTCCAGCAGCTGCCCCCCTTCCCCCTCTTCCCTCTGCTCCACGCCTCCCCCCCGCCCAAGCTCAGCAGACCCACCGCACTAAACTCCTCTTCTCCTGCCTTCCCTTGCTCAAGAACTCAGGTCCCACCTCCTCACCGGGCCTTCCTGACCTGCTTCTGTGGCCATGCCAGCCTCCTTCCCCTCACTCACTCCATCAACAGGTGGGCCAGGACCCTCATCCGAAGGAGACTCAGCCTGTGGCTGCCCAGTGAAGTCCTGAACGTGAGTAGGAGGCAGTGAGGACACAATGGGGAGATGGGGGAAGGCGGGGCAAAGTATCCCCCCTCCATGCTTTCTTAAATTGGATAAAATCAAGATGAGCAGATGCTGCCCCTGGTGGAGAGGCCAGTGCCCTGGGCCCCTGCACTCCCCATCTCCATGGCAACCAGTGTGTGAGGCCTAAATGATGGAGTTGGGGGGGAGGGGCAGGCTGGGTCTTAGCCCTGTGCTCTTGGAACCTGAGCAGGGGAGGGCTCCTAGACCTTGACCCTGGCATTTGTATTCCCTCCCTCCTCTCTCTTCCTGCACTCTCTGCCTTCCTCCTGTCCACATTTATCCAACACAGAGCCATGGAGCCTCTCCAAGTGCAGTTCTTGGACTTGGAGATCAGAAAACGGTGTAGGCCTGGTCTCTGGATTTCAGCTGAGCATTCATCAGGGGCTCCCATGACACATGTAGACACAGCAGTAATAATGGAGCCCATTTATTGCATCCCTACCATGTTCCAGGACTCCTTCATATATATTATCTTATTTACTCATAAATCATGAAATGTCAGAGCTAAAAGGGGCTTTAGGGACACTCATGCCAGTGGTTTTCAAACTTGCTTGCAGCGATGAACTTCCATTTCCTAAGTGAAACTTTGCTGCAGAAGCTCTGTATCCAAAGCAGAGAAAAGAAGTGCTGCTTGGTCGAAGCAGGGTTGTCCAGAGCTCCCATGTTTGCTCCTCAGGCTCCCCTTTGCCTTTAGGGGACTCAGGGACCCATAGAAAACCTCTGGGAAGCCACTGATTGAGCCCCACCCCTCATTTCACGGAGAAGAACCGAGGCTCACAGAAAGGAGAGTACTTCCAAGGTTACCCAGCGAGTGAAAGCTGCCTGGATGCCCATGGCCCTGCATCTGCTAACCCCACAAGATGTGCCACGCTTCTCCACCCTTTCCAGGGATATGCAGCAGTCTGGGCTGAGCTCTAGCAGCCTCTGACTGGCTGCAGAGGCAGAAGCCAGGCCTTCTGTTTATATGGTGACCCAGCTGTGTGCAAGATGGAGAGATGCCCGTTGAGCAGGTGGTGTGGGCAGCTCCCACAGATGCCGTCTGGAGTGGCCAGATGTGTGGGCACCAGATGCCCCTCACAGGGCAGGCTAACCTCTTGTGTGGCTGAGATCCACCCGGTACAAGGCTATAGCAACTCTGAACATTTCCAGCACCTCCTGGGAGAAGGATGCCCCTCACTTCCCCAGCGTAAGTAGGCTCGCATCATGCGAAGATGGGCAATAGCTGCTCCTTGACCTGGCAGTGGCTGATCCTGGAGGCGCCCTTGGCCTTTGGCAAGTCCAGGCTCCCAGCACCCTGCCTCCCCACCCCCCGGGGAAGGCCTGCACGGCTGGAGCCTCTCTCACTAACCTGAGCCGTCCTGCTCCCTGGGCCTCCCCCCGGGCCTGGTGTGTTGATGAGAGCACTGGGAAGTGCCAGAGTAGGAGGGAGGTGGATCCTTTGCTCATCTAGAGGAGGAAACAGCATTCTTCCCAGGCTCATCCGAAGGGTGCCCACACCACTCATGGGGGAGGAGGGAAGGATGGCCCTGAGTCTGCTGCTTGGCTGACACTCCTTTGGGTGAAGTGAGGTGTGAGCCTGGCTGCAGAGATGGGGGTAGCCGTGGTTGAGACATGGAGCAGGTGAAGGAGACCGAGAAGGAGAGGGGACAAGAAGCATTCTTTAGTCACTCCACAGACATGACCCGCGATGCTGTGTGCCAGACACACACCACAGGTGCTGGGAATAAGGACAGACATCCATGCTCCCCTCCAGGGCCTTCCCTCAAGCTTTCCCTGACCCATGGCTGGTCAGGGCAAGCGAAGTGAAGACATTTTTGGCTCAAGGAATAGAAAATGCTTGAATGCTGATAGGTGGGGTGGATAGCATTGATGGCAGAGCCATGGGGTAGGAGGTCATCTCGGGAGGGGAGGGCTGTGGTCTTATCAAATGGAATCTCCAGTTTTTCTTCTGCCTCCAGATCCTTAGTGAGAGAGATCCTGGAGCAGGAATAGGAAGTACCTGGGTCAGGAAGCTGTGGGAAATTATCCTGCTCATTTGGACTTTAAGGGAGAGTTGGGGAAATTGAGGTCTCAACATAGTGATCATGCCCCTGGCATCCAGATTCTCAGATGTGGGCAGGACATAGGACTGGTACCTTAGCTGTCATCACGGGGAGGGAGAAATCCTCCCGTCCAGAGAAGGAGCCATGTGCCGTAGTGTCCACTATCACACGCTGCTCCAGAATCTTCCCCTGGAGCTTGCAGAGAAGCTTGCTGTGAGGATGGGGTTGGGGCAGGGGTGGAGGAGTCCTCCTCAGGTGGCTCTTGGCAGTGACTTCCTAACACTGGAAGCTTGAAGAAGCATTGAGATAGACATTTTGAGAGGAAGTGTGACACCTGGATATTACACACTGTAATGGAACCAGCCAAGTGGTAAATGTAGCTTTTAAATAGGTTTTGTGTTCCCCATTAGCTGCCCTGATGTTGATTAGCCCTGAAAGCCAAGGAGAAGGGGCTGGTCAGCAACTTTCCCCTGATAAGGCTTCCCTGCTCCCCAGGGCTGTGAGAGCTCAACCTACAAATTCAGCCATGTACCGGAAATTGCATGGACATGCTTGGGGAAGGGTGGGTTGTTTTTTGAAGGAATCTGGTAGGTGGGCTTAGCCCTAGGCTTCTGTTTTCTTTCCACCCTTTCCTCTACCCTTGCACCTCAAGTAGAGTTGACCATGGAGATTCAGAGCCAGGTGTAGGGGGATGACCTCCCTTTACTATATATGTGTGGAAAAGGGATCACAGTAATGAGGGACTTGTTCAGTCTGGAGGTGCCCTAGGAAGAGAATTACCCTCCAGAATTTGAAACACTTGAATGGTCTAGTTTGATCTATTAAATGGCCTTCTCTAGATACACCTTCAGACTTGGTGCTGGAGATAGGTAGGTCCACACTCAAGAGTCAAGGAGGACACATGGAGGACAACTAAGAACCAGGGACCATGCCACCAGGATGCCAGGTTTTCTAAAGCAAGGATAATGATTGAAACCATGGAAGATTCCAGACATATGGTAACTCCCAGAGGTATCCACCTTCATGGAACATCAGAAGAGATTATAATGAAGGAGTCTGTGGGATTGTCCTTGGGGAGAAAGAGGCGGTGGGGGGGGCAGAGAGATTGAATCCCATCTGGTAGCTATGATCAAGATTCATAGGTATGTTGGTGGCTCCAGAAGATGGAGGAGAAAGGATGTGTCCTTGGTTGATAGGAAGAAAGAATTCAGAGAAAGTTGATCAGGGGCAGAGAAGTGACCTAAGGGTTTTAACCCCAGGGTATTGAGCTTAGAGGAACAGGTGTAGGGGTTGTTTCTTAGCCTGCTACTATCATCATATATTCTCAAAGGAGGGTTTTGTCAGCTGATCTTATTTATGTATTGCCCAGTTCAGGACCTGGGTCCCGAGTATGTAATCAAAGGAGAACTATCCCCTTTACATGCCTTCCTCTGGGTGAACAGCTTTTGCTCAGCCCCAGACTTGAAGAGGCAATGTTGTGAAGTCTTGGAAGTTTATCGTAAGTAGCTCCTTCCTCTTTTTGCATCTGTCTCTGTGGGTGGTCTGCCTCTGCCTCACAATCCGCTACCCCACTGCTCTGGCAATGTCCACTCCCCCTGCCCCCAGGATGAAACCTCTGAGAACTCTTTCAACTCATTAGAGGTAAATGGCAGAGTTGAGTTTTAACTTTAATCCATCTGACTCTATGCTTATGCTTCTTCAAGCACCCCATGTGGTTTTCACATAAAAATGCTCATGATGGTATGATCTATGAAATAGAAAAAAAAAAACTGGAAATAACCTAAATGCTCAACAATTAGGGGGTTGTTTAGTAGATCATGGTACATTCATTTGTTAGAACATTATACAGACATTAAAAGTGATCATTACAGAGACTGTCTAGCAACTTGGGGAAACGTTTATGATAAGACACTAAGTGAAAATATAATGCAAATACTACAATTGCTTCAATTGCAATGATGGAAAATATGTCAATGTGTCAACAAGGGCTGAAATAATAACGTGCAGAAGTGAAAAATGGCTGTGTCAGAGTAGAGGAGAGATGAGGTGGGTTTTTTCCTTTTAAAATAATTTGCTTCTCTTTTTTTGTTTTTCTTCATTTTTTTTCCTCTGAGATAATTTTTAAAGGCTGGTATAGACCATACAGAATATAAGATCAGACAAGATCAGAATCTGGGAAATTTCCACAATAAGACACTCCCTAAAATAGTGACGTTGACTCCTTCACATTAGGGGTGCCCAGTTCAGAGAGAGAATCACTATATTGTGGTTAATAGTATGAGTGCTGGAGTCAGACAGACATGGACTAGAATCCCATATCTATTACTACTATCTGTATGAGCCTGAGCCAGAGAAAGCCTCCCTAACTTTGCAAAGGCGCAGAGTCAATGCAATGTTATAGAAGATAAAACTCTCAATACATTTTAATTCCATAGAATGTCTTCCTAACACTTCCTCTATCATCTACCATCAGTATTAAGTGTTTAAATTTCCCTACTCTCTTCCAAAGCAAAACCTAATGTCTAGGGGGAGAGGGGAAGGAAGGAGGGCTGACTTAACTGTCGCTGTCCATGGTTCTGAGTCAGTGCTGCACATAAGTACTTTATTTCTCTGGGAAATTGTGGGGGCTGACACTCCCTGGCCTATCTTATTTCTCTTTGAAACTAGATTTATGCTACCAACTTTAACATGGTCTCCATCAATGGGAGAATGAAAACCATTGGGATTTCTGAAGCTGGGCAAGAAAGGGAATTGGAACAAGCTACAGGTCAGGGACAGGGAAGGTAGATGACATGTCAGCCCTGACTGTGTTATGATCCTGATTAATGGCAACAAGACATATCATACATTGGGCAGGAAGTGAAAGTTTTAAGTACTAGTGTTCTTTGTAAGCATCAAAACCAGGGAAAAACTACAGGACAAACAGTTGGTGTTGGTGCCACTTCTCTAATCTGCAGTTGTCACAGAGTCTTGGTATATTTTGTAAGGTGTAAAAAAGTGGCTTTGATGATCTATTCCATAAACTATCTCCAAAATGTTGCTTGATAACAACCAGCAAACAGCAACTCCAATAGAAAGTAATCTGTGTCCACTCTGTCTCTGTCTCTGTCATATTCCTTTTCTATTTATCTCTTTCTCCATGCTCAGGTAGAGTTTCTCTCTCTCTCTCTCTCTCAGCTGCATTCCTCTCCCTCTCTCCCTTCAATATATTTTTGCTTGTCAGAAAAATACTATGTAATTTTCTTTAAAAATTAATTCTACTCTACAAAATATGTCTAAAATATTCAAGAGGGAAAAAAAGTTTCCTTTAAGAGTAGCTTGTATTAGAACTGTTTCTTCCAGTATAATCGAGTTAATTAACACCCCCTTAGAATTTAATGCAAAGTAAATTTCACACTAGTGGTGAGCTTTAAAGATGGGTGAATAGATGACTAATAGCATGGTTTCCCTTGGCAACCAAGGTAAACTTTGATCCTGATTGGGCAAAATAGTCAAGGAAAAGATGGAATTAAGTGCAAACAGCCATCGTTGTCACCAGTGCTCTTTGAAGCAATGAGAAGAAAAGAAAGGCAATCATGGAAGGTGGAACAGGGTAGGAATGGATTGTGAAGCTGAAGTTAGTCACACAAGTTTTCTTTTTGGTCTGGGCCTCAGTGGAGAAACTAGAAGGTAGGAGTGACACCCAATTCCAATCAAACCAAGAACAAGAAAAAATTTGTTCCAGTGTGTTTGAATATGGAGGCAAGTCGGTCCATGAGTTGCTGCAGCAGGCCATCAGACAGAGATGAGTCTATGCTGTTCATTAGCCCTGAGAGCCAGAGCCCAAAGCAGAGTAAACACAATCCAGGAAGTCTGCTGATATAAGGACATGTTCAAAGAAAATTTGCTCTGCAGTCAGTCTTTGAAGCCTGTAGAATCTTTCTACCTAATATCATTTTAATTCACCCATTTTCTCCATTCCCCACTGCCTTCAGTCAAGCTTTTATCATGTCTCACCTGAACTACTGCAACATCTTTCTAACTTATTTCCACATTGGCCAGAAATATTCTCCTCAACCACTCAAATCCAGTCAGACCATTCCCTACTTAAATCTCTTGGAAGATTTAAGACAGGGATACTTAATGTGAGCATACCTGATACAAACTCTCTAGCGTTGAATACAAGGCCCTTTGTAATCTCGCTCCAGCCTTCCCCTTGCCAGCCAGGCACAACTCTTATCTCCCCTGTGTCTTGCCCCACCATGCAGTCTGTTATTAGACACTGAACAATGTGCCAGTCCACTAATTTTTGTATTATTCTCCCCCTTTTCTCTGGGTTAATCATTCTGACTGATTTCTCTCTTCTTCTCCTATCCATTTCCAACTACCTCATGTCCTTTAGGATTCAGATAAAGTTTGCTCTTGCCTTCCTTGACCACTACCTCTTTCAAAGTCTTAGCTGATTGCCCTTACTATATATTTCCCAAACATCAACACATACTCTATTTTAACACCTACCACTTTCCCCCATAACTGCTGATTTTCCTGTCTTTCTGTCTTTACTATTGGCTCCTAGAGGGCAGGGAATGTGTCTTGCTTCTTGTGGCACTCAAGTTCTTAGCCTGGTGCCTGGTATATGCTTGGCACTCAGTAAATGTTTGTTGACTAAATAAAGAAACCCAAAATTTCCAAGGCAAGATTAATTGCAGACAAAGTTGAAAGTGAGAAGGGAATAAATCTGTCCCTTAACACTGTGTTTAAGTCTTTCTTCAAATAGAATTTTCCCTAATTTTAATATGTAATTGGGGAGTTAATATCACCAATATTTGTGAAATTTCATGTTTTCTAAAGAAGAAAAATAACATCTGTATATAAATAGCAGCTGTAGGGGTGCCCAGGTGGCTCCCTGGTTGAGTACCTGACTCTTGGTTTCAGCTTAGGTCATGATCTCGGGGTCATGGGATCAAGCCCCATGCCAGGCTCTGTGCTCAGTGTGGAGTCTGATGATCCTTCTCTGTCCCCCTCTGCCGCTCCCCCTCCTCTCCCTAAAATAAATAAATTAAATCTTTTTTAAAAAAACACCCAGGAGCTGTAAGTAAAATATGAATAGTGATAGGATGAAGTGCTTTGGGAGAACATAGGAGAGGGAGACATTGCTATTGAGTGTGATGATAGAGAGTCCTTTGTAGCACTTAGGAGTTGCCTACCCTGACCCGGTGCCTTTAACTCACATGGTACCTTCTCATGAACCATGACTGGTGGCTAACGTGCTAAGTTTCGGGAACCTCAGCTCTGGCCATGGCAGTGGGACAGTATCTTAATTTGTCCCACACCTATTCTCATCCATGGTTTGTCCCAAGGTCTCTCTGGCTTTGGATCCTTCTGGTTTGTTTTTTTTCCTCCTGGTTCCATACTTGCGTAGAAGATACACTTTCTATGCTTGCTTTCTTGGAATCCTAAGGTTTAGATCAAGCTCTTCCTGCTCCTAGATGTTTTGGGTAAGCCCTGAGATCTTACATGTGCTATCTAGTTGGTTCCCTGAACCAGGGGTTGGGAAAGAAGAGAGTCTTAACGGATGGTAGTAGCTTAATAGACAGAAATTAAGGATGCATAAAGTCTTCAAAATAAGGGAGAAAATGAGTAAATGCATGAGTGGGAGATCAGTGGTAGAGTGCTGATTTGGGCATAGTGTCTAATCCAGCCATGGTTGGTGCTCAGCAACAGGGCATGGCATGGGGAGGACAGTTGCTGAGAGCAGTGAATATGTCTTGGTGAATGCCCACCACTGAAGACACTGGGAAAAGAATATGATCCAGCAGACAAGGCAGTGGGCTGCAGGAAGAGCGGCCAGAGAACCTGAAAGACATCGTGATGGGAGTCAAGCTAGACACCAAACCAAGGACAGCCCAGCTCTTAGAGCCCAGGAAGCCATTACGTACATGCTTCAAACCAAGTTTTTCCACAGGTACACAGTTGGAAGCATGGCCGGGTTCACAGACCAGGATGACACAATAAGAAATGCCAGTCTCCATAGGTCATTTTAGGACTCAAATTTGACAGGAGCAGACAAGAGACAAAGACAAAGACTAAGAGGGATGGGTGGTTGGCCTTAGGCAAGATCATTCTGGGAGGCCAGCCCCTATAGGCAGACCTATATTCACTGTGAAGTCTTCTGGACTAGAATCTAGCATCTGCAAACTTAGGGAGGGAGGGCAGGGTCCACAATGTTGCACAATAGAGAGAACTGAGTTTGAAAAAGTCATGGCTTGGGCAATTTGGAGGACTATGGAAGACTTTCAGAGAAGAATAAAAGAGTACTGAGCCAAGTTATGGGAGGTCAAAAGAGAGGACTTGTCCTCCTTTGACAAGTATGGCTGTGGAGGAAAGTGAGAGTTAGGACAGTAGCTAGGGGGCTAAGTGGAGGCTTTTATGCTGTTATTTTAATAGTTATAGTTTGCATGTAAAACATAGATGTCATGTGTCCGTTTCTGGCCATGCACTCCAAAAGAGGAGCCTACCTTAATGAGGACCTCCACTCAGGTAGTGCAGCCCAATGCCTGGCAGGACAAAGGAAATTCCTGTGACTGTCATCTGGAAATTGGGCCCTTGGATCTGCAGGGATCTGTGAAGACAGTAGGCCCTCCCTTTGTGTCCTTTTAACTATTGTCAACATCCCCCAAAACTCAACACAAAAGATGCATTTACCTGTGATCAGGCTGCACAAGGCTGATGTCTCAAATGGCAGATTTCTTTGCTTTTGGCTGGAAGTACAGCAACCGAGTGTGGCAACATGAGCGAGCTCCCACTGCTCTGAAGCTCTGATTGCCAGTTATAGACGTCTTTGATGAATAAAAAATGGGAAAGCAAATTAATTATTACTTATGAAATGCACATTGTTTGGTAGACAGATATCTTTCAAACTCTGGGGCCCGTCAGGGAGGATAACAAAAGGAACGATGAGAAAGTTGGAGTCCATAGATCTAGGGGCGACTTTGAAAGCCCAGCTCCATGATGAATGATGGCAACAGTCTCTCTGTCTCTCCCTCTGTCTCTGTCTCTGTCTCTGTCTCTCTCTGGGTTTCTACCCAGCCTTTCTGTCTTCCTGACTCTGGCTTTCTAATTTTCTCTGCTTATGCCCTTCTCATTCGGTTCCTATCTTCAGTGTCCCTGAGTCAGGGCATGACTCTGGTCTTGTTCACACAGTCTTAGGGTCTCAGGATTCTTAACTACTGTTGGTATCTGTCTCATGGCCTCCACATCTCCTGGTTTCTTTGGTGCTGTTTTTTCATTGTGGCTTCTCTATCTATGTCTCCTCTCTCTCTCTCTCTCTCCTCCCCCTTCCCCTCCTCCCTCCTCCTCCACCTCCTCCATCTTCTCCTCCATTCCTTCCTGCCTCCCCCGCTCGTCCTCCATCCCCTTCCTCTTCTTCTCCCTCTTCCTCCCCATCCTCTTTGGTCTGCATGACATTTTCTGACTCTTCCCTGGCATGTCGGTCTCCCTGGTTCCCTGGTTTTTCTATCATGTCACCCTATTTTGTTTTCTTACTGTTATCTGAAGTCATGTTCTGGAGGGTTTCTTGTGGATTGTCTGTCTCTCCTACCCTGACCATTACTCCACTAGACAGGGAGTTCTATGAGAAAAGGGTTTTACCTTATTCATGACTGTATCCCCAGGGCCTAGAACAGTGCCTGGCAAATGGCAGGGAGACATCAATAAATATTTGCTAATTGACTGGCTCTATGTCTCTCAGGGTCTCTGCTCTCACTTTTATGTCTGTCTAGGTCTCCATGGGTCTTGAGTCTCTCTCTTATCTGTTCTGGGCTTTCTGTCTCTTGGTAGAGGTCTTTCTTTCTTTTTACCTCGTGAAGCTTCCTCCTGACTTCTGTCTCTGTCTAACCTGGCATTTTCCTCATGCCCACCATCTCTCAGCCAATTGGGAAGGGGCTGGAAGGCAGTCTGGGCCAGCGCAGAGCCAGACCCCTCCTCCAAGACTTGCCTTCTGTACAGCCTGCTGCTGGGCCTCCCTCCGGGACCCTCTAACAGGGACAACAGAAAGAGAAGGTTGGTTGGTTTGCTTGGAAGCAAATGGTGACAGAGAAAACTGCCTCTGAATTGATTAACCCCTCCCCTCCCTGCCCTCCCCTCCCTATCTCACTGCTTTGAGCAGTCAGAGGTTTAAAGGGCCGCTCTGGACGGTGATTGCCGCTGGCTTGCCGCGGGCTAGGCTGTGGTGTGGGGGGCCCCTTTCTTGGCAGTTCCTGCCTGGCTTGTGGGCTGAGTCATGGACAGATACCTGGTTACTGAAACTCACAGCTGGTTTCTTTAGAAACATCTCTAGACCCATAACTCCAGCTGGCTTCATCCAAACATACTGCAGGGGTCTGAACCCATGGGAAGGGTCAGCCCTGGAGCAATGTGGGATGAGGCTCCATGTCATGGGGGTTAAGAGCATGAATCACACAGATGGGTTAAAACCCCAGGTAAGACACTGACCTCACATCTCAGTTTTCACATCTGTAAAATGGGAATGGTAGGCTCTGTCTTACAGGAAGGTTAGTGGATTAAATGTGATAATACATGGCAAGGATGGTGTCTGGCCCGCAGTAATCACTCGGCCAGCAGGAGCTATTAGAAATGTTGGAAGACAGAGGAGTATGCAGGAGTTTTGCTGAAGACAAACCTCCATGACGGCTGTGTGTAGTTTGAGCAGTAACACAAGAACTCTGGAGAGGGAGGGAGCCTCGGCTGGCTGTCTGCTCCAGCCCCCTGCCTCAGGCAGATGTCTTTGCGGCCCACAGGAGGTGGACAGAGGTGTTCTGTTCTGGAAGCTCCCCAGGGGACAGACACTGCAGCCTCCCTCTGTCCCCCATCTCCAGCCTTTCCCCGTGACAGTCAGGGTGGCTTCCTGCTGTCCCCATGCAAAGTCTCTTGCTTCCACACAGCTTGGTGACTTGTGGCAAGTGCTCACTAGACCTGAGAAGAGGAGAGCTCTTGTGCTCTTAGCCGTCACGGTGGCCCTCCAGCAACAGTGGCTCCCAGATGGGAGCCTTCACAGTCCCCCCTTTCAGCAAATTACAGGAAGTCAAAGATGACACAGAGTCTGCAGTGCAGAGCCAAAAACTCACTCGAAAATCTCTCCTAAGCCTTTCCCGAGTTCCTGGAAATTGATGAGTGTTTCCAAGATTCAGCCTTTGGGACTGGGCCAGACTGGGCCCTGCCTTCCTCCCCAGCACCCCTCCTAAACCAACGAGTGCCACCCCATGCCCTGAGCCTGCCTCAGTGTGGCTCTTTGCCACCCCTGGGCCCACCGCTCTGGGCTCCTCCATGTGGCCCCGCGGATCTCGGCACCTGCAGATGCCGGCAGAGTGGGAAGGGAGGTTGGGGCGAGACTTGTTCCCATCTTTGCTCCAGATGACTCACCACCTGCCTTAACATTTCTCTTCCCATCGTTACGTAATCCTGACTCTAGGATTAAAAATACTCCGCTGACTACCCCGTCCATCTGTCATTCTCCCTCTCATCCATCTACTTATATGTATATATATATATATATACATATGATCTTATTTTAAAAATATTTCAGAAAGAGCACTTTCATCATTCATATTATATCAGAGATGGGTTTCCGAGTCAGCGCTGGCTTCCTCCAGAACAGCAGTCCTGGGGGAGTGAGATTTCCCCAAGCCTCTAGGATAGCGGTCTTGTTTGTACTGCGGTTCAGGGGCCTGTGTTTGGAGCGCTTCCCCGGGGCAGCCTGTTGGCCCTTCCTACAGCTGAGGCTGGCACTTATGACATTGAGTTGTCCTCCTCCCCAGCCTAGGAGTAGGAGGAGGTGGTGAGCTGGGTCACCTGGCCTAACTTGGGGTCCTGGTGGTGGATGGCCTGAGTCCAGTCACCAGGATGGGGGACTCCGTTCCCTGTTCTGCTCTCATTTCACGAACCAGCTCCCCCTTCTATGTACCAGAATCATCCCTGGACTGACAGAGGAAAAAGGGCAAGAGCTGAGACCTGCTGTTCCTGTTGCCGAACAAGCTGAGGGCTCTCTAGAGCCAGAGGGGACCGACACTCATGCTTGGAAACTCATTCATCATTTGCTTATCTGACACATACTTATTGGGGGTTACCATGTGCTTGGTGGGTCAGACAGACGGTACCTGCCGAGAGGGTGCAGCGAAAGTAGACAAGATAGCTTATGAGGACGAGAGAATTCAGTGTCACTAATTTAGTGACAGGAACTGGAGGAGGTCCTATCTCTGCCCGATGCCAGTTATGTGACAGCCATCAGAGCTCCCAGAGCCCTGCTGTCCTCCTCTGTGCAATGGGCATGACACATTCTGTCCCCCAGGGCTGGCATAGCATTCGTGGGAACAGAAGAGCCTTGGAGGCAGTGACACTGAGCAGGAACACTTCAGCTGGTGTGCATGCTTTCAAAGCCTGAGACACCTGTCAGGAAAAAAAAGATGCCTGTGGGAGAGGCCTCCCTCCCGACCACTGCCTCCAGTCTCATGTCCTCTGACCCATGATCCACCCTCCACAGGGGCCACCTACTGATCTCTCCCTGCTGGTCACTGCAGCCAGTTTAAGTTCCTGAGAATGGCACTGGAGCCCTCCTCCCCTGCATCTCCTCAGGACCCCAGGGCTGGCCGAATAGGCCCTGGCCTTCCTGCTCTGTGTGCTCCTGGTCCAGAGATTATGCCCCTGTGTCTCAGTTTCCTCAGCTGTATAATGGGCTAATGAGAGTAGGCCTCCAAGAGTATAAATGAGCGAACACGTGAAGAGCACTTAGGACAATGTCTGGCACACAGGAAATGACCAAATGGCCATAAGGTTTGTGACTGGCAGCAGCTGGTCTTCCGTGACCTGGAAAATGCTCTTTCCTGTGCCTGGAATATTCTGTTTCCACGACCTGCCCCTCCCCGCAATCTGGCAAACTCCCACTTGCAGCAGGGTTTGTTTTAAAAGGTGAGCCGGCCCTGGTCCTGGCCTTTGTGGTGTTCCGGTTCCCCGACACCCAGGCTGGCGCACTTCTCTGGCTCTGCTTCCTCCACAGCCTGTGTGCGTCTCGGATTCTCAGCATGCTGTCTTCCACAAATATTTATCAAAGACTTGTCACACGCCAGGCCCCAACCCCTCCACCCCCGCTTCCCCTTTATCTGGTGCTTGCTAAGTTCGGATTCTGTGAGCCAATCCTTGTTTACTTTTTGGCAAGCCTGGGTTGAACCATGGTTCCTTCCCTTCTAATGGCACCACTGGGCTCCGTGAGCTCCTACTAAGCACCAGGTAACAGATACATGACCCCTCCCAGTAATCCCAAGAGAGATTGGCCCACTGCAAAGGTGAGGAAAATCAAGGCCAAGAGGATTAACCACCACCCCAAGGGGACGACGCTCACTTACTTTGGCTTCAGGATCAGGCCCGGGCCTCCTGCTTGCATGCTCCTGGCCTCCCAACCCTGGTGTGCCTAGACGTGCCTTCTTCATGCCAGTCCCAAACTGAAAGCCTGGCAGGGACCCAGCTCCATGGCCTGGTCAGGGCAAACCAGGCCCCTGTCACTCTGTCTTGGCCTAAGCCATGAGTCTGTGCCTCCAATGACGTCCCCTCCAGAGCAGGACCTACATCCTGGTGAATCAGAGAACTGTCACTGAGCACAGGAACTTCTACAGCATGACCCGGACCTACTCCGGCTGCCTGTGCAGGGCTGGCCTCAGCTTAATGGAGAGGTCCAGCAGGAAAAGCAGAAGAAAGGGAGGAAAATTGCTTTTTTGCTGCCCCAGCTATAATCGCCTCCAGGCTGTTACATAATCAATAAAATATCAGAGCCTGTGATGGGGCTCTGGGCTTGTGCCCCTGGGAAGACCCAGCCTCTGTCTTGACCAGTCATAGTCTGCTCTGTGATTGTTGCTCGGCGGCTGGGTGGGATGGCTTTCAGGACTTTTTGGTGGTGGAAGGTGGCCAGCATGTGCACTCCCCTGTCAGGTGAGCTTGCTGCCTTTTCTTTTTCCAGCAGCTTCAGCCCTTCCCCCTCTCCTCCAGTCCCCCCTGCCACCAAAGCCATCGAAGGCCTGATTGAAGCTCAGCCCAGTTTGTGCCATTTGTCTGGGGGTGGGACTGTCGTAGCTGACAGCCAGCGTGCTCATGCGGGCACACTCACACACCTGCTCAGCTGTGCACGCATACACACTCTCCCCTTGCACACACAGCCACACACACACACACACACACACACACACACACAGGAGGCCTGCCCGCAGGCCCTTCCACAAACCCAGCCCAGAGGTGGAGACACACTCATGCTTGCTCCACTCACAGACCCTCCTCACACACCCCCACCCACAAAGGCATATCCTTTCCTAAACACGGACCGGCTTGTCCTCTCCCCTTTCTCCTGGTTTCTGTCTCCCTCTCTTTCCAGTGTTTCTCTCTCTGTTGGTGATGAGGGGGATTTGGCAGCAACATCTCTTTGTCTCTGGCTCGCGGCATCTGCACACACCTCCCCCCTCACACAGATGTGCGGTCTTCTCGGTCAGGGGCTCTGATCTGTGGGGTAGCCAGTGAGGAATTCCAGGAGGTGGTCCAGTTCAGAAGCCTGGCAGACAGCCGTGGCATCAGGATGTCTGACGATAGAAACAACAATGCCCAGAACAGAAACAGAAACACTGGTGTTCACGTGGAAGGCAGGTGCAGTGTGGTGGTTCAAGATGGACTCTACAGCCAGCTTCCCTTCGTTTGAGCATGTGGTTCTGCCACTCTCTAGCTGTGCAGCTTTGGGCAACTTTCATAACCTCTCTGTGCCTGGGTTTTGCTGTTTGTAAAATGGGAATGTATCAGCACCCATGTCACAGGGTGGTCATGAGTTCAATGAATTACGTGTGTTGAATGCTTAGAACTCCATACTAGGCACTGTGATAAGCACCGTATCTCTATTATTGTATTTAATTCCCCTATCAACCCTGTAAAGATATTTCCCCTGGAGATGAAATAACCTGCTCCAGGCCACATGGTTATTACTCAAGCAGCTCACGGATTCATAAGGTGTATATTCTGCTACTTGCCTGTCTATGGCAGCTCTCCTTTCCGGAGGCAGAATCTGGGGTGGGGGCAGGAAGGACAGCCTTGCGGAAGGATGGCCACAGAACATGGTAGGAACTAAGACCCCTCCAGGGACCAAGGTGGGAAACTCTATGTAGATGCAAGGCTGGAAAGCAAGGCAGAAGCCCAGCAGAGTTGACTGGCCAGGAGCTGAGTGAAAAGAAGGCTTGGGCTAGTTGTGGGGGGGGGGATGGGGTGGGGGGAGGAGAGGGCTGGAGGACTTCGAAGGCTCCTGGGGCCAGCTTTGGGCTGCCTGCTTGGGTCAGGTGGGCACCAAAATGGACTTGGGGCTGCCCCCTGCCGTCTCTCAGGCACCTGTGTCAAAGCAAGACAAGGCATAATCTGCTACTCTTCCTTCTGGGGACACGATGGGGACTCGAGTGGGTCTGAACATGCAGGGGCCGAATCAAGCATTGGCAGGGGCAGGTGAAGGCCCAAAGAAGGACACGGAAGCTCACTGATGTGTTCCGGGCCTGCACATATGTAATCTCACTCACTGAATGCTTACCAGAATCCACCCATGAGCATGCTCATTTCCACTTATAGAAGCAGAAACTCAGGCTAAGGGAGTTTAGGCTGCCTGAAAGCACCTGCTGGGCTGCACTTGGGCCCCTTGAGCCCCTGCCTAGGGCAGCCTGGGGGCAGAACTTGGTGGGGGATGGCTGAGTAGTGTCCAAGTAGCCCCAGCCATGAGAAGCAGGGGCGCAGGGCACGGGGCCAGGTGTGGCATGGCAAATCAAATGGATGTTGAAAAGTCACAACGTCCACCTTTGGCACCCTTGTCCCCTGACCCAGCAGTGACTGTGTAGGGCTAGGACAGGAATAAAAGCCATTTTCTGTTTAGCAAATGAACACACATCTCCTCTCTCCCCCAGAGCAATATTTTTCTTTTCCTTCCCTCCATCAGTGGGCACTGAACCGTTCCTTCCCCACTGAGTGGCAGAAAGAGTCAAATTCCACAAGGCGGTGTAGGGAGAGGGGGGTGAGGGGCAGGCAGGAGGGCCGAATCACCTGTCTCAGCTGCTGGGCACAGGATGCAACACTTGGGTGGATTAACATTCGGGCTAATTAACATTTTTTCTAATCAGCATTTCACATGGAAAAGCAGGGCTCTCGGGGATGGCAGTGCCCCTGCTCCAGTCGGGGAGGGAAATGGGTCTTCTGGCTCTTCTGCACAAGTAGAGTTATTGGTATTATCACATTTACAACGATGGGCAGGGGGACAAGGTGGGTGCTGGGAGGATGCTGCCAAGATGGTGTTAGTGCCCTGGGTGACAGGGTCTGGGTGGAAAAGACACCCCCTGGGGGGTTCTGGTGCTGGCAGAAATGACCTCATCGCCACACTGTAGAGATGTAGCTCCTACAACCGTCCAGAGCAACTTGACATTCATCCACTCAGGGCAGGCACTGAGTATTAGTCATCTCCATCTGTGTGGCACATGAAGACCTACTGTGTGCCAAGAGCTGCCCTACTTGCCTTGACCCCTGCCCCTATGGAGCTTGCAGGCCAGGAGGGGAAACAAGCCATGATGACAATAAACCGTGAGTTCCATTATGCAGGAATACAAGAGCTGAGAACGCATATAGCGGACATATGGCTCTGCACTCGGGGCCCGGGCTGTGAGCTCCACGGGGGCGGAGACCATTCCAGCTCATTCCCACCAGGTCCCCCAGCATCTGGCACAAGATCAGGAGGTATGGAAGAATGAATGCTTGATATTCAACTGAGATCTGAAATATGAAGCATTAGCCAGACGGAGAGTGGCAGCGGTGTTCCAGGCAGAGGGAACAACATATGCAAAGGCTGTGAGACAACAAAATGCATAGCATTAGTTTAGCACCTCTGGAGGAATGGAGGCGGACATGGGGTGGGCTGGGAGGAGAGAAGAGGAGCAGGAGATGAGGCTCCAGAGGGAGACAGGGCCAGGCCATGATGGGTTTGTGGCCCGCTGGAGAAATGAGGAATGAGAGATACATGTGACCCCCACCCCCGGCATGGGGGCAGGTTGGGTTGGGGTAGGCTGAGGGCAGACAGACCCCCGGGGGCTATGGCAGTGCCTGGGAAGGGAGAGGATGGTGGCCTGCCAGGGCTGGAAGCCGGGGTGGGAGGTGGGGAGGTGGCAGCGGGGATGGAAAGAAGAGATGGGAGGGCCAGGCTTGCGGGCAGAATGGACGCCCGGGGAGTCGTGGGTACTCCAAGCTTCTGGACAGGGCCATTGGACAGAAGGTGGTGTCTGCCCCTGAAACAGGCAATGAAGAGGGTAGAAGAAGCGGTGTGGAGCAGGCATGGGAGCACGTGTGTTGAATGAATTAAACAGAGATGCCCCTGGGCCAGGGATTGGACTTAGACACGGCTCTGCTTAGCTACCCTCACCCCCCGATCCCCACTTTCTCCTCCCCCAACTTCTCCTCCATGTAGACTGGAGGGATCTCTCTGAAGCACAAATCTCACCACATCATTCCCCCAAAACCCTCGATGACTCCCTAGTGTTCCCACAGCGAAATCTCGTGTTGTCATCATGCCCCTGAAGACCCTGCGCGGTGCGGCCAGTCTCACTGCTGGGCTCCTGTCCCAGGCCCTTTCATTTTGCTCAGCACCTGGCAACTGTGCGGGGCTGGTCCCAAGTTCTTCCCTGCCTGGGGGCCCTCTCAGGCGTTGTTCCTTCTGCTGACATGCTTTCCCTCTACTTCCTTCCTTGGACAACTCCTGCTCATTCTTTAAATCTCTAAAGGCACTTCATCAGGGAAACCTTCCTTCACTCAGACCAGGTGAGGTCCCTCCAGTAGAGCACTGCAGCCTTCCTTCCCTCCGTAGCCTCCCAAATTGTAGCAAAGCGGTATTTGTGTAATTGCACCTACTGCACCCTACCCCCAACTCTAAGTTCTAGAGGGAGGCAATCATGTTTGTTTTACTGACCCCCGAAACCCTGGTGCCTAGCACAGTGCCTGGCACACAATAGGTACTCAGTTACTGTTTGTCAATGAGTGAATGTGCTACATGATAGATTAAAGATTATTTGTACCACAGTGAATGTTTGGCAACAGCTAATTTCCGACATTAGTCAACTGACACCAGAATAGCACATCCCACTTTAAATATAAACCTCTATGGAGATGACTCTCAGCCTGCACCTCCAGCAGAGACTCTTCCCCGACTTCTAATCTGCATCTTAAACTGTCTGTTGGACATCTGACCTAGGATATCTTTGTTGAAAAATGCCTCAAAACACTTTGTTGGGGTTCCTCCTTTCGTCCCTGGCCTGTGTTTTATCTTTCAGGCATCCCACCTCAAACCCGGGCTGAGCCTGGATTCCTCAGGTCCCCAGATGGCTTGTAGGATGGCGAGTGAGTGATCCTGCACCATGGGCTCGTCTCCTTTCCAGTGTCTTCCATGCACTCTCACTAGGGGAGGTGGGATGCATGAGCAGGACGTGGAGAGGCTCAGCAGCAGGGAATGGCTGAGAGCCCCGTGGCCTCCTCCAGGGACTGGTTAGTATTCCCCCAAGGGGCTGGGGTCTGGGAGGGGCCATGAGGCAGGGGCAGAGGCTGCAGCCGAGCAGACAAAAAGGTCTACAGCTAGAGGCAGAGACCACACGGAAATGCAAAGGCACAGGCAGAGAGCGCGTTCATTTATTTCTCTATAATTTATGATCTTGCTTCCATCCAAAAATGATACGACGTCACTTGCTACAAATATACTGGTAAAAGCCTACAGGGAGATTCAAAATAGATGGTTGGAGATCAGCAACCAAATAGATGAAGGGGAAGAAAATGGCATCAGGCTCAGAGCATCATCTTCCATTAGGACAGTGCTTGCAGTTTCCAGACTCAGTCTGTGACGGTCCTGGCCTCATTTGACCTCTATGGTGTCCTCTGATTCTACAGATGGCCAGGGAGGCAAAGGCACCCATCCAAAAATCACTCAGCTGGTTAGCGCCAGGGAGAGGGGGTTGCAGCCCAGAGAGAAGGCCCAGAGGAGGCTCATCCAGAAGTGCTCCCTCTCCATTTCCCCAGCTCTCCCCCCACCCCAACCAGCTCCCCTGTGCAGGCCCTTAACCCTGCTCTGTAGAAACATCCTGCATCTTTGTCCACCCGGAGCACCCTGTACACAAGGACCGGATTCATCTACTGCAATCATGGGCCCATGACCCCACTGCTGCTTGGTTTAGAAACCCCAGCAGCTCTCCATCTGCAGCAGCACCCCTTCCCCCCATGCCGGCACTGCCCACGGCCCTCTCTGCTCAGGCCCAACCTGGAGGGTCAGCCTCAGGGCCCGTTCCCCTGCTTTTCCCACCAGGGAGCAGCTACAGTGGAGTCTGAGCCCCTCCAAAACCAGGAGGGACTTCCCTCTGTCATGCTTTTCCACTTGGACAGGGAATCGAGCAGAGCGGCCAAGTGCACGGACCCTGGAGCCGGATGGCCCGTGCTCACATTCCAGGTCTGCCACCTTAGCAGCACCCTGGACAAGTCCCGTCCCCTCCCTTCTCCTCGATTGTCTCAGCTGTCAAGTGGCCTCCCTTATAGCTGTCTCTTTGGGAGGGGGTTGGGAGGATGAAGGGAGGAGGTAGTGCACGCAGAGGGCTCAGAGTCGTGCCTGGCCCTTCCCAGGCCTGGGAGTATGAGTTATGCCTGTTACTCACCCCTCTTTCCTGGCTCAGGACCCCCGACTGCCTCCCCTACCACATTGGCCACTGAAACCCTAAACATCCTGAGGAAACATTCCAGGAGACCCCCTCTCCTGCTTCCGTGACCCCTTTGCTTGCCAGGATGGTTCCAGCTACGTCTTCCCCACAGTCTGAGCACCCGTTTGAGTCCTAGGATGATGCCTTTGATCAAGAGGGTTTTTCTCTGACTTTCAGAGAGTGTCTTAATCCCCACCAGGTTGGTGAACTCCCAGGGCAAGGACCCTCTCTTATCTCTCTGTGAGACTCATAGCAGGTGCTTTGCAAACACTTGTTAGGTTTACATTTTATGACATATGCCCCCTTCTGCCCTGGTAAATCCCTCTGCTCACTCTCAGAGGGGGATTCTCTGTGCTGGGGGTGTGAAGATATTGGACAGTCTCCTAAAGACATGTCATATATATGCTGCCATGAGCCAGTTGATGCAGGTGGGGGCCGGTGGGCAGGTGGGGCAGGTAGGGGCAGGTGGGGGCAGGTGGGGCAGGTGGGGGCAGGTGGGGGCAGGTGGGGGCCGGTGGGGCAGGTGGGGCCGGTGGGGGCCGGTGGGGCAGAGGAGTGGGCTGTAGCCCTGTCAGATGGCAGGGGAGCAGCTTCTCAGACCCAGAGGGTACCATGGGCCAGAGAGTCGGACCAAGGCTAGCCAAGGTAGCTTGTCTCCACTAAGGACGAAAGCGGCCATGGGAACTGGGGGCCAGAAGGCTGACAAGAGGTCACAGGACTGGGAGGGAGGAAACAAGATGGTCATTTCTTATCCTTGTAATCTTTCTCCTTGCTTCATTCATGCTACACATTCAACTCCCTCAACCACCCCCCACCTCATTTCTTAACTCTCTCTTATTAAGCAGTCCTCAGTTTCAGCCCCAGGCCTACTGGTTGCTGACCTTGGGAAAATACGTGACTTTTCCAGCCCCACCTATGCAGAGGGACCAACAGCATTCTTCATGGCATTCTGGTGGAAAATGTGATATAAAAGCATTGGTTCCCAAACCTAGCTGAGCAGGGAAAGACCTCAGGGATTACCTACAGAGGCAGATAGCAGGCCCCACCTCAGTTCAACTAAACCAGAATTTCCACCCAAGGAGCTCATGAATCTGTAGTTTGAAAAACAAAATCCACAGGTATTCCAATATAGCTGGTCCATAGATGGCATTTTTATTACTACGTTGAGAATGCATGAGGCCTTGTTACAGAGAGAGAGGGAAGGCATGCTGGGCAGGGGGACATTGTATGGAAATGTATCAAGGTGAGAAAGAGCAGGGTGCACCCAGGGGATGGTCAACAGTTTGGCATGACTGGCAGCATGTCCAGGACGGGGCCATATCTAGAGACAAGGTTCCTGGGATTCAGATGAATTCTTGGGTGCCCTCCCAGTGCCTGCCGATGGTATCATTAACTGCAAGCCAGTCAAGCTCAAATGAACCAGATTTAATGGCAATCTGAAAACACAGCCCTCCATTCGGTAGGCACTGTGGTCCCTTCCTGACCACTAACCTGAGTCTCCATCAGCCCTCCAACCCTTGCAAAAGGCCCTCATAGGGGACAGAGCTCTTTTTTTTTTTTTAAGATTTATTTATTTGTTTTAGAGAGAGAGGGCACATGCATGAGCATGAGCAGGGGAGGGGCAGAGGGAAAGAGAATCTCAAGCAGACTCTGCACTGAGTGCGTTGGGCTCTGCACTGAGCCCTGCATTGGGCTCCACCTCACAATCCTGAGATCATGACTCAAGCCAAAACCAAGAGTCAGACACTTCACCAACTGAGCCCCCCCGGACACCTCTTGACTGAGCTCTTGCACACCACCACTTTATCTGATCCGGTCAAGGGCAGGTTCTAAATCAGGCTGCCTGGTGTAAATCCCAGTGGGGAGTGGACATTTGCCTTGTTTTTGGCTGTCTGGACCCTTAGATCATCCTCTGATGTTTGGATAATTCCCAGTTCCACATGCTCTGTGTGTCCAGGGGAAAACCCCGAGCTCTCATTTTCCCAGTCCTCTTTGCAACCGGGGAGGTGGCAGATGAGCTGGGCTCTACCGGCCAAACACACGGGTCCAGACTCTCATGAGAAGTGAGAAAATTGGGAGAGGAGACTCTCATGGAATGCGTTTTGCTGTTGAGAGGGGCCGTCAAGGCTACTGGCTCAGGGGGTGGTGGGGGTAAAAGTGGGATTCCTGGGGCAGAAATGGCATTGATGCCGGAGCTAGGAACAGGGTGCTGGAGCTAAAGGCAAGTTCTCAGCCACGGTGTAAGCAGCTGGGTGCGCTTGGCAGCTGCATCAGTGCTACAGGTGGCTTCATCATGTGGCCTGGCTTTGGAAGCTCAACCTCAGGCTGGTTCTGTGGCCACGCACCACCCTTTGGATGACCGTCTTTTCTGCTTATGCATCTAGGATCAGCTTCTGGTGCTTGCACCTAAAACCCTCTTGATACACTGCTCTGCCGTTTACCAGCTGTGTGTCCTGGGTAACTTACTCAACCATTCTGTGTTCTGTGCCTCCGATTCCTCTTCTATAACATGAAATACTTAGAGTCTTGTTCCTCAGATTCAGTGAGAGACTCTGCACATTCTTGGCACACTATTAAGCCCACAATAAATATTAGCTATTATTTTCACTAAATCTGAGAAAAATAAGGAAAATACCTTTGTTTCATAAAGAGGCACAGAGAAGTGGAGTGACTTATTCAAAAGCTACAGAGTGAGCAAGGGAGAAAGTCTCCGGCCTCCAAAACCCAGATTCTTGCCTCTCTCCTGCAGCCTAACGTGTGTACGTGTGTGTCTGCGCGCGTGCATGCGTGCACATTCTTTATTGCATAAAGCCACTGTATTATGTGTGCTGTCAGATATCCTATTAAAAAGCAAAGTGGAAAAAACAGTGAGCAGTCTTCCTCTGCCTGTGCTTCCACTGATTACAAAATTAAATTAAGCTTTGTGGCTTGCTGCTGCTGTCTGATGGGGAGTACAATGAATTGCTCTTTGCCTCCCCGTAAGAAGTCCCAGAGAACAGTGCTGTGGGAGCTCGACCCAAGACAGTATTTCTTCCTTCCAATGCCCAGGGGGCAGAGCCTTCCTCTCTCCAGAAATGTTAAGCCCCTGAACCAGACTGCCTTTTTATTAGGTTAATAAAACACCAGGCCCATCAAGTTTCAGGCTCGTAAAGGTCAGTGAGTCACGTCTGAGAGCAGGGGAGAGCTCGTAGGGTAGCAGCCTGCTCCCCGGGGTGGGTGCGAGGGAGAAAGCTCTCCCCAAGGCCAGCACTGACTCTGGGGCCAGGACCAAAGACGCAGGCAGGGCCACAGTGGGGAGACAGACAGGGATCCTCTGGTGCCATCGGGGCTTCGTGGGCCTCGGTCGAGCCGGGTCCCCAGGGAAGGGTCAGGACCAGGAGATGGCTGACAAATTTGGAGCTGGCAGGAGAGTGGGAGGCAGGCGGGCAGACAGCAGGGGTCTACACCAGGGCAGCAGCAATCGGAGAGACTTTGGTGTTCGGTAGCTGGGTGGATAGAAGTGGGATCTTGGAGTCACTGAGCTCTGGGTTCAAATCCTGCCACTCCATCTACTTCTCACCTTCGTGTTTCAGTTCTCAATTGCTGTGCATCATACCGCCCCAAAACTTAGTGGCTGAAAACAGCAACACCCAGTTGTCTCTCCAAGGTCTGTGAGTTGATGGGGCTCCGCTGAGTGGTTCTTAGGTTCCACGCGGTGGTGGCCAGGCTATAGTCACCCACAGTGGCAGAAAGCTCAGCCATCACTCTTACTTGGAACGCCTCCTCCACAGCCTCTTCCTATAGCTTGGGCTTCTCACAAAGGTGGCTGAGTTTCAGTGGGTAGAGTTCCAAGTGGCAGAAACAGAAGTTGCACAGTTTGGAAGGCCCAGGTGTGGAAATTACACAGTATCCCTTCCACTGCCTCCTATTGGTCAACGTAGGTCAAGGGCCAGATCTGGAGGGGGAGGAAGTAGACTTGGCCTATCTGTGAGAAGAGCAGCAAAGAACTAGTGGCCATCTTGCATCGTCCACACGGCCGGCCCCCTCCCAGGGCCAACAATGATCTTGAGATGTACCCCTGTCCTCTTCTCCCTTACTAGCTTCCCTTTGCTTTTTGATAAATTCCAAACTCTTCTGCCCTGGTGACCTCCAGGGATCTGACCCCTACTTACCTCTCTAGACCTCATCTCATTCTACTCAAGACCTTGCTCGTTGTGCTCCAGCCCCACCGGCCTCCCTCAGTTCCTCCCACATGTCAAGCTCTTCCTACCTCAGGGCCTTTGCATGTGCTACTCATGCTACCTGGGGTTAGCCACTCTTTGCCTGACTAGCTCTTTCTCATTCCTCAGATGTCAGCAAAAATGATACCATGTGACTTTTTCTTTTTAATCTGCTGGCAAATGTTTACTGTGTGCCTACTATGTGCTAAGGATAGTCTAAAGCCCCGTTAAGAACAGATCCCATGCTACTTTCTACTTTAGCATCCTCTCCCATTTTTTGCTTTAATTAAAGCCTGTAATTATCTTGTTGTATTTGTTTTCTCTGCTCATTATCTATATCCTCCACTAGAATGAGGCCTGTCTGGCTCACCATGGTCTCCCTTAGCACAGGGCCCATCACAGAGTAAGTACTCAACAAACATGAGTTGTTTGAGTGAATGCTACCTACTTAGGCATGTGACCCTGGCCAAGTGGTCTGCACTTGGCTTGCTCCCAAGTTCAAGGGCTCTGGGCCAATGTAAGACAGACATAAGGGGTGATATCTTTGGCTGGGCACTCCCAAAAAAGCAGGTGTGAAACTTGGCTTCACCACAACTTGCTGTGTGACCTCAGGAAAGTCACTTCACCTCTCTGGGCCTCAGCTATCAGAAGGAAACAGTAGCCTCCTATTTTCCAGGGTAGTTGGGAGTCAAGGTAACAATAGGACACAGCAGGGCATGGACATAGCGCTGTATGATCTTGGCCGTCTGAGGCTGCTGGGGACACTGGATGTGTGGGAGGGGGTGCCAGGTGCTCACTCTTCCTTCAGCAAGGCTGGCCCCTGGGTGGAGGACCCAAGCAGCTACTCCTCACCAGAGTCCGTGCCCACCTCCCCAGGCCCAACCTGGGCAGGCTGCTTGTCCTCGGAGGTGACAGCGATGTTCGCCCACCCAGAGAGATGTGATACCCCGCGTGAAGATCCTCATACTTGCTTGCAGCCTGCCCAGCCAGAGACTTGGCTCTCCTCCTTGGCTGGCAGGCCGGCGGTGGGCGCTAAGGCCGCTTACATCCTCCACCTACGTGTGTAAATGTTAAGAGCTGCAGAGGGCAAACACATTCAGGAAGGCCCCCCGACTGCCTTTCCATTTACCTTTCCCTCAGGGCGGAGATCAGCCAGCCCAGGAGATGGGATGCAAATTTCAACCCTGGGGCTGAATGAAAGAGCAACGCCCCAGGGGCCTGTGGAGGAGGAGGAGCAGGGACAGACCCTGTCCTCTGAGAGGCAGGGGGAGCCCTGCCCGGGCTGACTTTGTAGGAGGACTAGATTTGGGGCAAGCACCTCAATCCAGGGACCCTTACCCAAGTTCTACAAAGGTACCTGCAAAAGAAGTGTCCTCCCGTGGGCTATGACAGCTCCTCTTGAGGACAGCCCCCACACTTCCACCCGTGTCCGATCAGCTGACCCCCGTCACCGTCCTTTGGGGTGGTCACACACCACTGGGTAGAGGGGGAAACCGAGGTTCCTATGCCCAAGGGCTGGAAGTCGGCAGTGGCTCTTCCCCCGACGCTCTTCGTCCCACACCACGTGCGTGGGGGCAAGAGGTGGGGCATGCAGGTAGAAAATACGGCTGGGGAGAGAAATTTTAGATCAATGCCTCATAACTGACTATTGGGGTGAATCAAGTGGTCTGTCTCGGTAGTGAGCACTAGGAAATGAAGATTCTAGAATGGCCCTCTGGAGTTGGGAGTCTGGGGAGGGGGCAAGGACAAGGCGGCATAATGGATGGGAAAGTGTCTTGTAGCCCGCAAGTACCTCACACAGGGAGGTGTGTTATTCTTAAGAACAGCAAGTTATCAGCAAACAGCATTTCAAAGGTCAGCGTGGGAAGGAAATTCTTTTGGAATCCTTGCCACCTGGGACTCTGCCCGTGTGTCTCTGTCCACCCCCGTGTGTGTGTGTGTGTGTGTGTGTGTGTGTGTGTGTGTGCGCGCGCGCATCTCCCCCACGTTTCCGTGCCTCTCCTTCCAGCGTCTCTCGTCTCTTCGGTCTCTCCCACCTCTCTGACTTATCTCTGATCTGTCCCGCCTGCTCTCTGTCTGTCCCTCTTCCCCAGGCCCCTCGCCATCCCTTCCACCACTTCTCCTGTCAACTGCTGCTTCCGAGTCTGCACACAGGTTTCTCCTGGCCGGAGTGATTTATGGGCCGGGCTCAGCCCAGGAAATGCAGAGTGGAGTCCCTGCTGTTCCAGGAGCCGGTGCCTGGGAGGCAAGCTCCGCCCTTGGTCCCCAGGCAACTGACTCTGGGCTAGGTTCTATTGTTTCTGCTTTCCCACTGCTGGTCCTCACAGAAGCCTCGGCTTTGAGCTGCCCCCTTCCCCGGGCCGTCCCTGCTCTGTCTCTCTGCTCCCAGCGCAGTCTCTGTCTCTCTCTGTCTCTGCGTGTCTCTCTCCCTAAACCCAGCCCCATCTCTGAGCCCCCCTCCGCCCATCTGCCCCTCTGGCTGTGCCTCCTATTAGCTCTCTCTTTGTCCCTCCCGGATTCAGCTTACAGCACTTCTGTGATGCCAAAGGCGGCAGAGACAACCTGCGAGCATGTTCTCCAAGCCAGACTACCCTCAGACAGCTCGGACCTAACCTGGGACCTCGGGCCATGCTGCCCCCACCCCTGCCCCCTCTGGTCTTTCATGTCACTTCGAGGAAGTTTCCTGAACTCCCGGTGACACTGCTGTCAGGGCCCGACTTACCAGGAGAGCATGAATAATTAAAAGCTGTAGCTGAGGCTTGTTCCGATTTAAACTGTATTAGTGTTGCCAACTGTCCTGACCCATTTAATATTCATGCCATTCTTGGCTCTTTTAAAGAGAGGGGAGTTTGCTACCTGATTTAAATTGTGCCTGTCAGTTTCGATTAAAGATCAGGTTGACCACAGTTTCAGGGAAATTAAATGAACATTCTCTTAAGCAATATCATAGAATTTAATGTAGCAATTAATATCTATTGCAATGTGCTGCCCTCAAGAGCTGCTTGGAGTATAATCCAGGGCTCATGGGGGCGAGGCCAGCAGTGGCCCCAAATCTCTTGGTTCTCCACAAACCGGGGTCCCACGTGGGTCTGGCCATTGACCAGCCTCTTCCTTGAGAAGCAGAAAGGACAGATAACCGCTGCTGTTCTTTAGGGCCCAGGACTGATCACGCAGCTTTTTGTCCAGTTCACATTTGGGGAAACTGAAGCATGGGGCATCAGAGGTTTATTCAAGGCCAGTTTTGATTTGTAACAGAGGTAGAGCACTGGGCAGAGGCAGGATCAGCCCCTGGGGACCAGAAGTGCCCAGGTGGCAGTCCCTGTGCACAGCCACGGGAGACACAGAGGAAGACAGGCAAAGCTTTTAGACAGAAGGGCTGGGAAAGTCTCCGAGCACCTGCTGAAGCAGAGCTCGTTCACAGCTGAGGGGGGGCCGAATAGGTTCCAAGGTGTGGGCCGACTCTGATTAATAGCACCTGCCCCCGGAGGGACCTGCGTTTGTGCACGATCTGTCAGCTGGGTCTGCCGTGGGCCTGGCAAGGTGTACGAATGGGCACTGTGCCTGCCCAGAGATGCTTTGGTTTCCTCTTCTGGAAGATGGGGAAGAATAAGTGGCTCCCAAAAGGGCCAGTGTGAGGATGAAACGTGCTAATCAAGGCAAACCACAGGCTCAGGAAAGGCTGTGCTGTCCAATGGTCGGGGACACAGGCTCGGGAGCTGGCAGGGTGGGTATGCATCCTGGCTCTGCCACTGAGAAGGGGCATGTCCTCGGGCAGGACTCCAGGACTCGGTTCCCCCACCTGCAAAATGCAGATACTAACAGTACTTTATCTCATAGGCTTTTCATGGAGGTTCGATAATGTTAGTCCAGGTAGTGTTCAGAGCAGGTCCGGCTCCAATGGGTCCTACGAATACTTGTTGTTATTAATGCGGTAGGGAAGACTCAACAGGCAAAAACGGGGATTTCTTGTTCCTCTAATGTCAAGTTGCTTGCGTGGCACAATAAAGGAATAAGGTGTTGGTTTAACGTCTCCTTTTGTCTCTTTATTTCATCTGATTCCAATAAAAGTATGTGTGTGTGTATAATACATATGTGTGTATAATATATACATGTGGGTATAATGTGTGTGCATATATGTGTAAAATATATGTGTGTGTATATGTGTATAATATATATGAATGTGTACAATATATGTGTATATATAATAGGCATGTATAATGTACATGCATGTATAATATTTTATATGCACATAATACATGTGTATGTATAATATATGTGTGTATAATATATATGTGTATGTGTGTATAATATATATATGTGATAATAAAATGAACACCAATGTTTCCACTCCAACCTAAGTACTAGAACATTCCCAAACCAATGAAACTGTGGTGTGTTCCTCCTTAGTTATGATTCCTTGCTCCCTGCCAGGGATAACGAGCTGAATTTTGTGTATATCATTCCTTTGTTTTCTTTAGCAACATAAAGTCTGGGGGTTTTTCTTTGCTTGCTTCTGTAAACAAGAAAGGTATTCATTTTGCAACTTTTTCACTCCACCCTATTCTTTAAGATCCCTCCAAGCTGCGTGTCCAGCTGCAGCTGGTTTTCAGGGCTGTGTGGTTTTCCACACAGGCTGCACACCTTGTTTACCCGGGGTTTGGTTGTATGATCACTGCTGCTCCGAACATCCCTGGCCATGTCTCCAGGTGCCCGTGGCCAGTGTTTCTCTAGTGAACTTGGAAGGGAATCATTTGGCAGGGGGATGGCTGTCTAAGACAGTCTGATTTTTTATGCCTTTATCTAATCCTTGATGTGTTTGAAATCACAGGAAAATCAGACTAGGTCAGTCCCGGTCCTGCCAGAGGATGAAGATAGGCCATGGATGTAATGACCTCTGGGCTCTGGGATCCCACAGAACCAGTGCCCACCCTTTTGCTTCTGCCTTATTTGTCCCCCTTTTCACACCCGAGCCCTGCATGGAGCTGCCCAGGACACAAGCTCCTTGACGGGTGAAACAAAGCAAGTCCAGGGGCTGCTAATGAGTTGGCAGGCTCGGCTTCCGCCAGGAGCTGGGGGCCCACATTTGTCCCTCTCACCTCTTAGCACCAGGGAGAGAAAAAAAAAAAAAGCAGCATTAGCAGAAAAATGGAAGTGCTATTGATACCTTCTAAAGAGAGCTCTGGTCAATACATGTAAACCTTATGGTTCCACCCCCACATCTGTTAAATGGATAACAATATCTGCCTCATAGATTGTTGTGAGGATTGAGTGAGTTAATACAGCACAGCATTTAGAACAGTGCCTTGCATGTAGTAAGCACCCAGTAAATACTAGCTATGATATTATTATACACACAGATACACAAACACACATCCATGCACATAGAATAGACCCATGCATGTACAGATTAATACTGTCCGTTTGTTTTGCTCATTTATCTCTCTAACAACCTTGCGGTAGAGGGATTACTCTTCCCATTTTACACCTATGGAAACTGAGGCCACCAGTCAGTACTTGACAATTCAAATGGAGGCCTCTCCATCCTCAAAATGCAGGCTCATCATCTCCATGCTGCCCACGCTCTCAGTCCCTCCTCCTGCAAAGGTACCTGGTCATCACACACATCGCATGCAGAGAACCTCATTCAATTCACTAGACGACCCCCGCCATGCTTGGGGTGGTACGTCTTAGGGCTGTCAAAAAATATGTCCTGTAACCATTGTAACTGTGGAAGATGGTTATTATTTTATCCCTACTTGACAGGTATGACACTACCAAGATGAAATGGTTGGCCCCATTTACCCACTCTGTAAGCGGCAGAGCTGGGACGCAAATACATCTTGTGCCCTGGAGCCCATGTGGTCAGCCCTCACACCTTGAAGACAGGGGACAGTTAAGAGTCAATATACACAGCAGGTATGGGCATCTCTGCCCAACTGCACGCTGGAGGGGGATGGTGAGGGAATGTTGAGGTAGGGTGTGAATCCTCCTGGGATGACTCCAAGGGTGTCACCTAATTCATTAGGGTGGCTCCTGCCTGACCAGTGGCTGGGAAAATAGAAGGATGGCCAGAGCAGGACATGGTTTAGGTGCTTCCAGAATGGTCCCTATTTGGCCTGGGCAGGACATCTCTCAGGTGAGTGGGCATTGATGGTTGGGGGAGTCTCTGGCTGCATGGCTCAGGCTGAGACCCTTTAAAATCCCCTTTCTCCACTCCCCGGGGCTGGTTCCGGGGCCCCGAGTAGTCTTCAGATGGAAATTCAGTTTCTTTCATTTACATGTGTCCATGGGAAAGACGGTCCTGCCAGATGACCCCAGGATTCCACTCTGTCTCACAGTATAATTTCTCACCCTAAAGAGAAAAATTGGCTCCTTTGAGTGTGGTTGAGCTGTGAGTGGTTCTGACACTTCAGGGAGAATAAGAATCACTAGACTGCTTGCTGAAGGTGTAAACTCTTTGGGCCTCCCCAGGATCTGTGGTTCCAGGTCCTCCAAGGTGGAGCCAAGAATGTGTAGTTCTATCCAGCTTCTTGGGGGATTCTAATGCTGGTGGTCTCAGACCACACTTGGAGAAACTCTAGGTGTTAACCTTCCGCAGTCAGGCTAGGTTAGGCTCTGCAGCATTAATAAATATACTCTGATGTCTTGGTAGCTTAACACAACAAAGGTTAATTTTTGCTTGTATCACAGTCTGACGTGGGTTGGACGGCCACCTTGGAGCTTTCCTCACATTGAAGACTCCGAGATCCAGGCTCCTTCCATCTTGCAATGCTACCATCCCCAACACATGGCTTCCAAGTTTATTGATGAAGGGGAAGAAAAGAAAAAAGAAAAGGATCATCACCTAACTAGGGGGTTTTATTATGCAGCCTATAAGGGCCCTGAATCAATTCTGCTCACAGCCCATTGGCTAAAACCAGTCACATGACCTCAACTTAACTGCAAGGAATGCTGGGAGATGTAGTCTTCCTGTGTGTCCAGGAAGAATGAAATAAAATGGGATTTGGTAAGTATATAGCATTGTCTCTGTCACAAAGCTTGATCCAGTTTGGGTGCATTAATAATACCAAGTTTCTGCACCTACAGAGCTTCGGACAAGTGGCTGGGCTGTGTCTGTCCCTGGGAAGCCCTGCCAGCTTCTCTCCCATGTTTAGTAGCCTATTTTGAAAGAGGGTCCATCCTTGCTTGGGTTGGTCACAATTCACAGGATGGTCACCACTCATCCATCCTGTCTATATGGTGAAGGACTGGCCTACAGGATTCATCTTTGACTGAGCACCATGTTGGGTGGAGAAGATATTTTGAAAGCCAGTTTGGATCCAGTGAGCTAAGTTCCGTGATTCAGTAGTAATGTCTGCCATGGGCTGGGAGGGGTGAGTGGTGGCATGAATGCTACACATTTGCCATCCCTGTCATGGCCATTATTAGGGCTAAGTCTGACTCTGCACAGCCTCTCCCCACTTCTATACGTCCAAGTCTATCCTGCTGGGAGAAGAGTTAAGAATGAGTTAGAAGGGGCTTCTGGCACATAGTAAAAGATCAACAAATGATAGCTGTTATCCCAGGTGGCTTCCCTGAACACAAGCTATCTCTGTATCCCTCTCATGGTAAGATTCCTCAAAGTTACATTTAACTTTGTTAATATGGGCTGATCAAGACAGTAGAACAGGGTTTTCACCTCCCCTTTTCTACAGTCTACCTATATTCTTCAGCCAAAGACTAGATGCACTTTTTGGTGACATCACACTAGTGACATACATTGATCTGTTTTCTAAGGCCACAAATCTGTCATATATATTGCAACCAAGCCCTGTGTATCAGCCTCCCTGACTTTGTTCAGACTTTCTTCACCTGAGCGTAGAACTTGGCATTTACTCTTGTTTTATTTTATCTTGTTCAATTCGCCTTCCAGATCATCAAGGTCTTCTTTTTTTATGCCATGAATGCTCTTTTGTCTGCTCTTCAATTAACTTTTCACAACCGGTGTGAAGCCTGGGTTGGCTGGCAAAGAAACCCGAGCTGTAAGAATAATAACAATTGTCTATCCAGCATTTTCTATGTGTCTAATATTGTGCGCTTTACATACATTATCTCATTTGGGCTTTATAACAACACCATGAGCTACATATTACATTCACCACCATCTGATAGGTAGAGAAACCCATCTCAGTACCAAGGTCTCATTGGTAGAAAAGGATAAAGCTGGAACTTGAACCATGGTCTTTCTGAAGCTAGAGTGGATGCTCCTTACCAGTATACATACAGCTAGAGAGGAAAGAAGTCCAAGGCAGAACCTGCTGCCAACTTCAGGAGTCTTAGCTGCAGACAGAGTCTACTCCAACTGGTTGAAATAAAAAGGGATTTATTCTAGGGATTGGGTAGCACACAGAATTCTGGGGAGGGTCAGGAAATAAAGCTAGGAGAAATGTACTGCCATAAAATAGAGCTGTTCTAGTGAAGCCCCTTGGCCACCGCCTCCCAGTGCTCAGGACGTATGACTAGAAATTTCACTGTGGACACTTAGCTAAAGCTTCTGTAGAACATCCCATGGCTAGTGCCTCCCCTGGCTCATTTTCACCTTCATGCCTCATCCCATATGTCTCCTTGGCAAAACCCAGGTCACATGAAAAACCTAGTTAGCAGAGGGTGTCTACTGTACAGGAAGACATTTCTACAGGGGAGAGTGATGTACCTGCCATACTTGGGACCCTCTGGGAATTTAAGGACAATTCTGGCATTCTGCCCTCTGAAGAAGCTCTTACTCAGCTGAACTTTCACTTCCTGGGTGAAGCCTGCTGTAATCCCTCAGGCTTGACTCATGATGCCTTCCATGGCCATCTAGAATCCTTTATGCCCACCGTTGCTAAAAACTACTGCACTGTGTTTTATTTATGTGTCTCTATGCCCCACTAGCTTGAGCCTTTCTCAAGTCCTGGACTGTGTGTTTTTATCTGTATCTGAGATAACCAGCATATGATCTATCAGAGAGTAGTTACCAACAGACCTGTGTTGAAAGCATGGATGAATAGGTGGGTGTTTGTAGAAGATTCTCCCCTTTCCTTCCTATTTTCAGAAGTGTGTGTCCTGCAGGGAGGAGCGTGTCCTGCTGCTCTCTGAGCTTGAGGGCAGTGCGGAGATGTGGCCACTTGTCGGGAATGTGTGTCATCCTTACTGTACTCAGAATACAGAACATTCCTTGGGAAGCCTGGAGTGAAGTATGCAGAGATCACAGCCATCAGTCTGCCTCACAGAGTCTTAGAAAACTTGGTTGATGTCATAATGTACAAGGACCGTGAATCTAGGCAACACTACCTCCCAAGACCAGCCCATGGAAGTGAGCTTCATAAAAAAGTAGAATTGTCCAAATCCCTTTCTTGTTTGTGGCTCCCTGTCAGGTCAGGTTCTCTCCATGGCCATGACGAACTGTATCCCACGGTAGTACAAACCATTATCCCAGGGAGCTTTTCATGTTCGCCTCCAGGAGTCCCACCCCAGTTCAGTCTTTGCGATGCAAAAGGTATAGTTGGTATAGTTTCATAGATGCCCTGTGTATGTGCATTGTGATCGGTTCCTGGTTGCAAGTAACAGAAACCCAACTTCAAAACCGTAACAAAAAAGGGACTTTATTAGAAGACTCGTGTGATAATTAAAGGGGTGTAACCTGGCCTTTGGGGGAACTAGAACTGCCCAGTTTTCTGTCTCTCTGTCTCTCCCCTTCATCTCTGTCACTCCATCTTGCTCGTCTTTACATGCCAACACTGACCTTCCCTCAGACCAACTTCCTCCACATGTCAAGAAACGACCACTGGCATTTTCCATGCCTTGCACTCCACAGTTTAGCCACCCACCGAGAACCAGCCCCCCTTCCCTCAGTTCTAGTCCAGAACTCTCAGGGAAGGCCTCTCCCCGGCCCAGCACAGGTCTCCTGTCTGCGCTTAGTCTACATCTGAACTCAGTGCAACCATGAGGTAGCCACTATGACTGGCAACCCCCACAACCTCACTGTGAAGAGAGAGGAGGAGCCATCATGCCAAAGAAGGCTCAGCTGCTCGCAGAGGAGTGGGGTGCTGGGCAGACAGAAATTAAATGAGCCCCATCTAATCAGCACTTGATGAGGCTTCAGGTGGATCAGGTGCTCCCAGCTTTCTGGGGCCAAACTTACTTCTTGGAACCATCAACATCTTCGAGTGCCCTGCATTAGTACATCAAAGCTAGAGCAAATGCTGAACAAATGATCCTTTGTGGCCAGTAGTGGGAAAGTTCAACAATTCCCACTCTGACCCAGCTTAATCATAAAAGGCGCTTATAACGCAGACCAGCAACTAGGCTTTATTTCATGTACAGTTGGTAGTGGCTGGCTGGAGCTCTGGGCTGAAGTAGTCTGAATCTACATCCAGCCTTAGCAAAGAAGAGTGCCATGATTGATTAGTGATGTCTGCCACAAGCAGAAGGTGGAGGACGGTGGCGTATGCCACTGCTGCTCTAAAATGCTCCGTAACGGGGGGGATTGTGGGATGGAGCCCCAAACACTGGCCAGAATGGATGCATGTTTAGGTGTCCGTTGCTGACCTTTGCACTCTCAGGCCAGTCTCGGTGTGCAGTTAGCCACAGTCCCTTTAGGATTCCTCTTCTTTGGCCTCCCCTGTACTCTCAAAGGCTGTTTCCCAGGCAGGATCATGGCTTCAGCTGTGCACATGGATCTGTAGGCACCTCGTGATTTAAAGTCAACCGCTCACATCCTGACTGCATGGCCATGGGGCCCTGCTGTCCCATAAGTGGTACTGAGATGATTTGGCTCCTCCCGTGGGCTCAGGTTCTAAGGACATCCTTAGCAGACGATTATCTCTTTTGCTGCCCTAATTCATCCTAATGGCCCAGTGTGGAGGGGCTAACAGTGAGCAAATGCGAGCCCTTGTCAGGCCAAGCAGACACCCAAGTGAAGCTTGCTCTGTGTGTTCTGGAATAATTGCAGTTGTTTGTAGTAGCACCTTGTTGGCAGCTCAGCTGCTCAAAAGAAACTCTGATTCCAGGCTTTCCTCTTAATCAGTTAAAAATAGTCTTGAGTCTTGGATTAGATTGTTCCAGGGAAGCAAGAGGGTTGGGCACTGAGTGGAGCTGACACCACAGCCAGGTTCTGGAGCAGTGACTGGAGCTGTGGGTGGGCCGGGTCCAACACTGGCAAAGACAGGATGCACGGACGTGGTCTGCGTCCTGTCCTCTGTGGGCTGGGGACTCAGACGCTGGCCACTCGTGACCAGTGCCGGGGAAAGGAGGACACTGTTCCCAGTGACCCAATTGGCTCGTAAACCAATGAGCCGTGAAAGTGGTTTTCAAGCTCTGCTAGAGATTCGCCCTTGACTTCCAGGGTCAAGTTTAGTGTGGCTTTCCAAGACCTGCACGGTGTTCCTATAGAGACTATATCCACCAGGGGCCCTCAGGGTGTGTGTTGTCGTCTAAAAGAAAACCACCATCCCTTCTTATCAAGAAGGAGTGTTACGATTGATTAGTGATGTCTGCCATAGGCCAAGGATGGAGGATTAGTGAGTGTGCCATCCGCTGAGCTCCATCTCCCTGGTCCTGAGCCCTCTGGAGCTTGCCTCACTTGTTTGCCTACCACCCTTGGAGGGAGGGAGGGTACCCATAATCAGGGGATCTCTCCCTTTTTTTCTGTCTCAGGGAGAGGAAAGAATACCCCTGGGCTCTGTAGGGCAGTCCATTCAGGGGAGCCTATAGGATTCCAGGTCATATTCTCTCTGTCTCTCCTCCTATCTCTCTACGTCTGTCTGTCTCACTCCAGCCAGGCCCAGGCCTTCTCCAACCACAAGCGGCCCCCCAGGATAAGAGGCCTTCCCTTCCCCAGGCTGAGACTTCTGGATGGGCGGACCACAGGCACCCCTCCCCAACCTGTACCGCCCGGTTTTCTAAGCCTTCCTTTGGGACAGTGGGCATGAGGGATGCTATGAGGTACTAGTTGGAGCAGTGACAGGAAGCCTGGTCCCCAGAGGCAGGGAGACCCAAGAGGAGGCTTCCAAGTCCTCTGCACCATGGACTGTGGAGTCAAGTTCATCTGTGTGTGAATTGGGTGGCCACATACTAGCTCTAGAGTGTCATGAGGTTGTGAGCTCCCTGTCAATGGAGGGTCGCAAGAGGCTCTGGCAAATGGTTTCTTGGGGATTTCTCACCAGGCAAAGAGCCAGTATCCTTATTGTCTTGTGTGTAAAAGGGGCATAATAGCGTTGACTCACAAGGTTGTGTGTGGATTAAATGGACTGTACTCAGTGCATACTGGGTCCCTCTGGGCTCTGCAGAAGCCAGTGGCCCCCTTGGGCTATAAGGCCTCATCTGGTTTAAAGAGGTCACCCCAGCTTGGTAAGATTCTCCCAGGGCTCTTCTGGTCCCCTTCCCCTCCCCCCACCTCTGGTGCTTACCCAGCAGGGGGGTTTCTCCAAACTTCCTCCTGCAGTTGTGAACTCAGGCCTGGCTTCCCTCCTTCCTGATTCTGTCTTCTCTCCTCCTGCTCATCATTTGCTCTCCTCCCCCAGGCCTTAATCCTTCACCCACTGTTTTGCTTCCTTCCAGTCAACTGCCAGCCCACTCCCAATTTGCATTTAATCAACCTCCTCTACATAGAACACCCACCTGAGGGCTCCTGAATACGGGGAACATGTGCATGCTACTGCACAGTCCTCTGGGAAGGGACTATGTACCTCACTTTTTCCCAGCTTGGGACAACTCACTCTCTTGAAAGCAAAGCCCAGTTATCCTGTTGATGGTTATGTTAAAGAGATCTGGGAGGCTAAGGGGGCTATAAGCTTTATGAGAGCCAAGGGAGTGATGTGGCTGTGAGCCTGTATTAATAGACGTCTTATGTCCAGAATGAGGGAGGACATGGGCTGTTCTGGCCTTGCTCTTGCCTGGGGTTTTGACACCACATTCTGGGGCATGCCAGGCTCAGCCTGGCAAGGGCTATTGTGGCATCCCTTGGAGGGAGGTACTGTGATGGCCCCATTTTACAGATGGGGAAATAGACTTAGGGAGGTTCATGTACCATGTGCAAGGTCACTAAGGTAGTGAATGACTGAGTAAAGATTTGAACCTCCACAGTCTAACCCTGGCCAACAGATTGGCTGGGGAGGGAGCCAGGCAGGGGTGGGCACTCCGGGTCCTCAGTGACCTGTTCCTGGAAAACTGTCAGGACAAGTGCTGAAAGGCGCTGTGGAGTGCTTTATTAATAGGTAGACTGGTCTGCAAGTCTCATCTTTGCCATTCCCCGGCTGAGTGACCTTGGGCAAGTGCCTTAACTTCTCTGGGTCTTACATCAACTGTAAAATACAGGTGATGTTAGTCCTGGACTTGTGGCTTTTTGAGGATTAAGTGAGCTCATGTGTGTAGAGGGACCGGCACAGAAAGCCTGGCCCGGGCACACGACCTGCGGGGGTCGAAGCTTTGTCCCCACATCGTCCCATCCCACTGCCGTCCTTGTGAGGAGGCTGAGCGCAGGAGCAGAGGGGCGGAGGGAGAAGAGGCCCAGAGCTGACAGCTTCCTCTTCTTCCCCCATCACGCAGGCACCTGAAGGCACGGGAAGCCTGTCTGCCTTCCTCCGAGGGGTCTGACAAGTGTAATCACACAGTTTAGCAGTAACACCAAAGAGTCTCTGGATGCCAGGTTTGTCGCTGGCTGCGAGCAGGGCTGGCTGCAGGCACTGCTTCCAGGAGACACCTGCAGGAGATAGCCACTTGATTCCCAGCCCCACCTCTGCCCGCCACTCCCCCCACCTGCCAGAGCTGGGACTGGCCGGACGGGCCAGGCACAGGCCGGACAGGGTCGGGTCCTCTGAGCCCTCCTGACCCGTTCCTGGAGAACCTCGTCAGGAGGAGGGCTGAGCCAGGCTGCAGAGGGGCTGGGTGCTAGTGGAGCACTCGATCTGGGGGCCCACTGGTGTCCTGGACAGGCGTGGGAGGGATGGGCAGCTCAGGGCAGGGGGGGCTGTGTCCTTCTTACCCCTGGTGAGTCAGGATAGATGCAGGGAGGGCCTGCCCATGGACTGCTAGGGGTAAATAATCTCGGGGAGGAATCACCTCTAACCCTTCTCCCTGCTCCTCATGGTCAATTGACCGCCTTCCCTTTTATTTCCCTGAGAAAACAGAAGCAATCAGACGTGGACTTCACGAACACCTACCACCACCTGTGCAGAGCTCCCAATGCCCACACGGTCTGCCCTCCTCCTGTGACCATGGAGGACCCATGTGGCTCCCGTGTGAGGCCAACCCCTGCCCTTACCTGCTGGACTTCGTCCCCTTGAACCTACTCGTGGTGTGGCCCTGCCATTGACCTCTGCAGCGTCACCTTTTCCCACCACGACTGGATCCTTCCCCTCAGAAATACAGTGCTCTAACCCTATACCAATCTTCTAGAAACCCCTCTCTTGACCTCACCCTCCCTGACAGCCCCAGGCCCGCTTCTCTGCTGACTTCCAGGGAGGGTGCTGGTGCTCGTTGGGTCCAGGCCTTCCCGTCACGTTCTCACGTGAGCCCGGGGTCCTCCTCCACCTCCATGCTGCCAAACCCAAAGGGCAGTCCTCTGCTGGCGGCAGGTGCCACGCCCGCCACACCCTCCTGCCCTGCTGCCCTTCCTGCACTTGGTTTCCTCCGCTGGCCGCTCCTCAGCCCCATTTGCAGGTTTCTCATCATCTCCCGGACCCCGAACATTGAGGGACCCCAGGGCGCAGGCTGCAGTCCCTCCTTCTTCCCATCTGTACACAGCCCCTGCGTGACTTCAATAACCCATCTGCCCCTCCTGCCTCCAGGGCCTTCCCCAGATCCAAGTCCCCACTGTGACCCACAGGCCATATGCACGATCAAGCCCCTCTGATCTCATCTCCAAGCGTGAATGGTTGTTGAGTGAACGAATGGGTGAGCCACGGAGGAGGTTGTCACGGCCAAGCCGGGACGCCATGCTGCCCCCTTCCTCTCCAGACCTCCAGCTCCCTGCCCCGAGGAACCTCGGAGCCCCTTCCCCTCTCCTTCATGGGATCTGCCTGATAAACGGCCAGCCCAGACCCCCTCCTCAGATGGCCCTGCTGGCTTCCTCAGCTGCTGGGCTGCTCCCTTTATTCTCTCTTTCCACGGTGGCCGTGGGGGCAGCCGGGTCAGGCCAGGTCAGGCTTCCTCATACCCCTGCCCCTTTGCACCTGTAGGTCTGCCTGGAACTTCTTTCTATGCTTCACCCTGATTGCACCTATTCTTCCTGCACGACCCAGCTCAGGTGTGGTCTCCTTCAGGACCCCTTCCCTGGGACACACCAGCAAGCAGCATCTAGGGGGCCTCGTTATCAAAGGCCCTAACTTGCCATTGGAAGCTTACAGACGTGGGGAGACTTGTTTAGAACTCTCAGACAGGTCCTGAGAGATATCCTTTGAGAAGCAGCTGGGGGTATGGGGGTCGGTGGGGAGAGGAGAATGGGAAGGTCCCTTTCATTGTTGGGCTTTTGTTTTGAGAGGTGGGTACAGAATCGAGGAGGCAGAACTGAGTTGTTTGGGACCTGGAAGACAGGCTGAGCCTTTCGCCAGTACAGATTAATAATACTGGTCTGACTCGCACCACATTATATCCTCTGTGGTCTCCCGTGGGCGCCCGTTGGCTCTGCTTGCCTGACCTCTCCAGCCTGGACCAGAAGCCCCCAGTTCTCCACTCACTCAGCGTCTTCCATCCCAGCAAGGACTGCCATCCACTGTGAACTTCTGTTTACACATCTGTCTCTCCCCTGGACTCTGGCCCCTTGGAGGCTGGGTCTGTGTCTTTTCTATCTTCACAACCCGAGTTACTAGCCTGGAAGGCTGGCATGCAGTAGGTGTTTAATAAACATTGGGTGGCCTGATTGCCCCTTTCCTCCCACACGTACATAGGCTGATTTCTTCCCATGTGTGAGGCTTGAGGCCGGAATGCCTTCCGAGTTGTGTGTGCCAGCTTGCAAGTGCATAGATTAGACCCTGCATATGTCACCAGATGTTTAGGGGACCCTAGAGATGCGCTGGGCTCAGGCTCAGCAAACACAGGGGCTTCCTCACTGTGTGGTCTTGAGATGGCCATGTTCCTCTAAGAATGTATCACTCCGTGAGCAAGAAGTTGGACTAGTGCTTTTCAAAAGTCCTTCTCACTCCGAGAGAAGCTGTAAGGGAGTGGAGGCCTCTGGAGATTTGGAGTCGAAAGAGCTGACTCATCCTCTGGAGACCTGTTTCCCCATCTCTAAAATGGGGGCAGTGGCGAAGCCATAACCACCTAACAGACGGGCACAGGCTTGCGGAGCTACGTGGGGCTCCGTGCGCAGAAGGAGCTGTGGGCAACGGTTGCTACGGATGATCGCCAGCTGCAGGCTAGCAGGCACGCTCTGCCTTGTACCTTCTACTCTAACCTTGACCAACGGCCCTAAAGACCTCGGAGGCCTTCACGTGTACTCTCACTCTGTCCTCCATGTCCTCGCGCGTTTGGTCCTTCATTCGCTTTTACTGGTGCTGCTCTGTGTCAGGCCCTGGGGCTACAACTGTACAAAATGGGATGAAACGAAGGATAGCTCCCGCCCTTAGAGGCCAGTGATCGAGAGCAGTGAGAATGGCTATTCCCACTGTCGGGGCTTCCATGCCAGGCACCGAGTCAGAGGCTTTTGTCCTCACGTGTTACTGGCTCCATTTCACAGACGTGTAAGCTGAGGTGCAGAGAGGCTGAGTTCCTTGCCCAGCTAGAATGGCAGACAATAATGAGAATCCAGGTCATTTGGTGTAAAAGCCTGAGCACCCTCCTAGCAAGCTCTACAACCTCATGGGAGGAGCACAGGAGGACATCTGCTTGGAGCTCCTGTCCCCCGCCCAGAAGGAGTGAGGCGGCCCACCCCAGCCCAGGGGCAGATGCCGCACGGGGGGCCCCCTGTGGGACCAGGCTTCCTGAGCACTTGGACACAGGGTGAGAAGACCTCGGCCGGTGCCCTTGGGATGCCCCCTCCCACCCCGGGTGGAGCAGCCCCGCCCTGCCCACCCACGCCGCTTCTGCACAGCCCTTTGTTCTTGCTCCCAAGTCACTAAGTGACAGCCTGCTCCTCCTTCCCCGGGGAAGCTGGGATCTGAGTCAACACTGGGGCCCCTGATGGAACTGCTCAGAGGAGGCACTACAAAAATCCTGCCACGGTGGGGCCAGGGTCTTGAAATCTATAAAATAATTTTCGGGCAAATACCTCGCACTCCCAGACTCTCCACTGGCACCAAGAAAGAGCCCCCCCGCCCCCCATCCTGAGACAGGGGTACCCTAGGGTAGGGTTTAATTCTCACCATTGTCTCCTACAAGTCCTTCCAGGAGTAAGCTGGGGTTTGGAACCGTGCATGTGCAGGGGCGTGCCCGTGTGTGTGCACGGAGGCCATGTGGGCGTCTGTGTACACGTCTCCGGGTGCAGGTGTCCCCCGAGCGTGTTTGCTGGTAAGCTCTCCCTACGGACAGAGCCCACCAGCTGCTGGTGTCCACGCACCGGGATTGCCTAGGCTCGGCGCCACATGACTGTCCCCTCCTGCTGGGACCAGCGGGCTAGCCCAGGCATGTTCTTTTTATGGTGTTGGCATGAGAACAAGAGGGCACGTGGAGGCCTCACCTTGGAAGTGGCACTCCGTCACATCTGCCTGACTCTGTTGGCCAAAGCAAGTCACGTGATCAAATGCAAAGTTAAGAGGCAGGTGTTCTGCACTCCTCGGTGGGAGACACCGAAAAGTCACACAGCGAAGGAGAGGTGAAGGACTGGGGCTCATACTGTGTTCTACCTTCACCTGCATGTCTCTATGTGTGCACAAGCTCACGCACAGGTGGGCAAAACGTTTGTGCGTGCGCGTGAGGGCAGGTAGCTCCCTGTGTGCATAGGCGCCCGGTCCCACATATGTGAATATGGGCGGGGCTCTGTACATGCATGAGAATGTCGAGCTGAGCGTGTGCCTGTATTTCTGCGTGTGTCTGCCCAGAGCCCCCCCTCAGATGCATGTGGGCGTCCCCCAGCCAGGCCCCGCCAGGAGAGTGGACAGCCCGGTCCCGTGAAGTGAGTTAACCCCTGGCAGAGAGATACTTGTGGGACCCTCCGCAACGTCTTGTGCCATTTGCACGTGCTGAGGGAGGTCTGGCTCTGTTCGTAGCCCTGAGAAAACGCGCTGGTCAGTTGTCTGCTAGTCTGTTATTACCAGATGTATGTGCATTCCAAACAATTGTTTTTAAATTGCTTCATTAGTCTGTCTTGGCAGACCCAATCCCACTATGCTTCACTGGCTCAGACTCTAGAGGACAGAGCTCTAGACAGGCAGCTTGCTTGCTGATGTGTCTCCTAGAAGGCGTGTCTCTGGGGGTGATGAAGAGAAGGTGCCCCTACCCACCTCACGAAAGAGGCAGCACGGAAAAGCGTGGACTCTGGAGTTAGAGAGGGATGATTTCAACTCCAGAACCTGTCATTTACAAACTGCATGACCTTGTGTAAGTTCTTTGAGCCTCAGTTTTCCCTTCTGCAAAATGGAGTCATTGTCCCAATATTGTGGGTGGGAATGAAGATGGAAGGAGATGATGCGGTGTGTAAAGCACCTGCACGACGCCTGGCCCGCCTGGCCAGTGACTAGAACAAGGGTATTACCTTCCCTCTGCTCTCATCAAGAGCCTCTGAGCTCTCCGCAGAAGTTGGGCCACAGTCAGGGCTGAGCAATTGAATAGGTAGCACCAGTGGCCTCACCCACAGGAGTCCACCTGACTCAGGTGAGCCACTGACGATTCAGGATCCTGAGAACCCACATGTAAGGACCTGCCCTGCTCCAGAACAAGCCTGCAGGCAAAGGTGCCTGCCTGGCCTCAAATCCCTGCTCTCCACTCCCAGCGCTGTGACCTCAGGCTAACTGCCTATCTTCTCTAAGGCCCCGTGGGCTCCTCTGCAGGCAGGGATCATAACAGGACCCAACCCACATGGTACATTTTCTGCATAATTGAAGCTCTTTCCCCAAACCCCCAAATTCCATCTTATTCTCTGGGATGAAAATTATCCTGAAGTCTACCCATGTCCCTGCCTTGCCAGCCAGGGGATCTTAGAAGATACAGTCTCTCTCAAGAACTCAGGATTGAGGCGTTGGCACCCACTGTACTGTGCAGGGAGACAGCTCTGGGTTTCTGAGTTGTCACTTCCTCCTGTCAGTAGCTGTCACGTCTCCAGCAGCCCTTGCACCCCTGCTCCTAATCCACGGTGGACACTTCTGTAAAGGGCCACATCATAAGCATTTTAGGCTTTGTGGGCCACATATGGTCTCTGCCACATATTCTTCTTTGTTTGTTTCAACGCTTTAAACACATAAAGCCCATCCTTAGTTTGACAGCCGCACAAAACCACTGTGTGCTCGATGTGGCCCGTGGGACGTGTTCGCCGACTCCTGGAGAGGCAGGTAAACGTGATGGTTAAAAATGCAGATTCAGTAACTGTTATCTTGGCTCTGGGTGGAAATGCTGCATGGCTTTGAGTCAGTAATTTCAGGTACCGGGGAGAGGTTGTGTTTCCCAGGCTTCGAGCTCCTGATTCTGCCATGGGTGTGGGGTAATTTCACCAGCAGCAAATATTCGTTCGGTAGAGATGACGCACGGGGTGCAGTCCGGGTGCCTCCGCACGACTGATCTTGCTTATGTCTCAAACAATCGTATGGGGTCGAAATCCTCATGCCCATTTTATATACAGGGGCTCAGAGCTGACATCCACTCTGGTCACCCCAGTCCAAAGCCATCCCTACACACAGGCCCCCGCATAAGTATTTGCAGGGGATGGGTGGGGAAGGGAAAGAGGGAGGAAGGCGGACACTCCTTCAGCCCCTGTCTTATATTATAAAACTGATTAAATCGCAGAGTGAGTTTTTGGCAAGTATTTTTAAGGTTTATACATATATATATATAAAATAGGATACGTGCTCATTGTTATAAAAATCAGTCACAGAAACATACCAAGAGGAAAGTAAAAAATCACCCCAAATCCTGCTCCCAGAAACAACCCCTGGTACCGTTTTGGTGAACATTCTTGGGCACCTCTGTCTGATTATAAACACATATGTACACGGTTTTAAATGAAAGGGAGCAGACTCCACAGGCTGTCGTGTAAAACGCTTTTTCCTCTCGACAATATGTTGTGGACATCTTTCCATGTCAATAAATACAGAGCGGCGGCTTCGTGTTAAGTGGCTGTGTACTATTCTCTCACGTGTACAGTCGGGACTTGTAAACGCACACGTGGCGTTCAGTGCCACGGGGCTCCGAAAGTGAGCTTTTGTGGGACTGTGCTTGGGGGCAGCCCTGGTGGCCGAGCCACACCTTAGCTGCCACGGCTGCCACAGCTGGGGTCTGGACTTGCCAAGTGAGACAGCGAGTCCCTCGAGGGTGGGCCTGGGGGGCAGCCTCGGGCAGGGCTGTTGGAGAGGGTGGGTGGCCCCAGCCGGCTCCCTGGAAAGGCATTGCTGTCCTAGGGGACCCCGCTCTCCTGGGGTTCTTTTTGGGGCGCTGTAGTAAGGCATGGCAGATGTCTCCATTTCATGCAGAGACTATGGTATTCCAAACCTATACGTCAGAAAAACAGAGACGATTTTTCCTTGGGAGAGTGTTGCTCATGATGAAGAGCAATTCACCACTTTTGTGATCCAGGGCAAGTTGTTGAAATCTCCAAGATGCAGTTTTCCCACCTGGAGAGTGGGGGTAATTGTAGTCCCTAAACCACAGAGTGTTGGTCAGGAGTAGATGAGAGGCTGGAACCAAGTCTGGATCCTCTGTCTGGCATGTGTTCAATGACTGTCGGTACCCTCCACCCCAGCCACGCCCCCCCCCACTTCTTCCTCCTCCTCTTCTTCAACTTCCCTGGAGAATTGCAGCTTTCCTCCAACACCAGCATAGACAGACTGGGGGCGGGGGGTCAGGGGCGGCGGAAAGAAGAATCTCCATTCTGGGATGGGCTTCTCCAAGGAGGGGCTGGGGGTCCTGGGGGTCAGACAGGAGAAGACAAGCCTTGGGATGTGATGTTGGTTCTCCAGTCCCTGCAGGGAGCAAACGAGGGGCATGAGGGACTCAGGATCCAACTTCCATCCATGGGGGGACTTCTGGGTCACCCAGGATGGTCAGCAAGGAAGGGCAGGAGAGGGGTAACATGCACCCACCGCTGCAGGGCTGTGGGCATAAGTGGGGATGAATTGAGGGAAATCTTTCCAGAGCAGTCTGTGAGAACAAAGGTCAGTGGACGCTCCCCACTGAAGCTCTTAATGGGAAGCAAGGGTGCAGAGGAAGCGAAGGAAGGTGCTGCTTCTCACCTGCTCCCCGGGGCAGGTGGGGCCCCAGCTGCCACCTCTGCGGTTTGCATTCAGCCCTTGTCTCTGACAAACTCCACATACAGCAGCCTGCTCCCAGAGATGTGCTATTTTAAGTGCTTCCCCTCCTCCTCTAAGGGTGCCATGTGTTTATCTTGCTTTCGAGTTAAAAGGGAAAATCAATTTCACTCTTACCTTAAGGTTTGGGGGTGGGGGCTGTGGGGTGGCTTCATTTCATTAAAATGAAAGTGGCAGTGGGGGCAGGGAGGGCTTCAGAGTCTCACCCCCGTGGCTAGTTATGAATAAACAACAGCCTGGTCCACCCAGACTGTGAGGCCCAGGAGGCCTAGGGCTCACCCGTAACCCGGCGCTGAAGCTAGTCCAAGGATGTATGTATATATGGGCCTGGCTTGGCTCTGAGCTCTGGGCACCATTCCTTTGGATGGACAAGGGCTGTGGCCTGGGCTCTGGGTCTTAGCTGGGTTGTTTCAGGCTTGGCCGGGCTAGGCTGGGTTGGGCCACCCTCCTCGGTCCCCGTCATCCTCCCTACCATAATGGTCGCCACCTTGGTGTCTGCATTTCTACCATCCCTCTTCTCAGCAGCCTGTGAGGAATCCCAGCTCCAGTCTTTGGGCCAAGAGGGCTGCTCATGCTGCTTCCTGCTCTGACACCGGGGGCTCAGGGGGCTGTCCGGCTCCAGAGAGAAGCTGAGGCAGTCAAGGGGAGCTTTCCATCCACAGGGCAGAGGCGCCTGGCCAGAGAAGAGCCAACCAGAGGTCCCTCTCTCCTGTCTCTGGAAGTTTTCACTGAGAAGGACCTTTGGAGTGGAAGGTGTAGGGAAAGGGCCTTCTTGGTGGGGGGACTCTGGAGATGGGGTCTTCCTGCAGAGCAGTAACCTTCGTAGTAAAAGGCAGCTATCTTTTCCCAAAGACCACCTACCCTGACTAAAGGCTGCTGGGTAAGAGCGTGGGTTTGTGGACTGCTTTTCTTTCCCATCCATCTTATTATTTAGCTGACATCTATGGAGAACCCTTGGGTTCCAAGTTATTTAAAAATCTCCTTACCTTCCCGTCGAATGTGCTCTCCCATCCATGGGGCTGATAGGGACTGCAGCAAGGGCCAGACAATGCTCCTGTCCTCAAGGAGCTTCTGATCCAAAGGAGACCAGACCCGGGAACAGACTCATCAAGGCAGGTGCTCTGAGGGGAACATGAGCAAAATGCTGTGGGAACGCACATGTCAGGGAGATTCCCTCCGATGGAGACCTGCAGGAGAAAGGCTCATGGGAGAAATGGGGCTTCAGCTGACCCCAAAAGGATGAGCTGGGATAGAAAAGGTGCCAAAGCAGGTGGGGAGTGCCCCAGACTAGGGGAGTGGCCTTGACAGGTGTTCAGTGATCTGATGTGTGCGGTGGACAGGTGACAGTGATGAGGCGGGGGCAGGGGTGGTGGTGGTGGGAACATGCACCAGAACCATGGTGTCCTGAGGCCAAGGGGATTCAGTACTCTGCTCTCTCATTTTATCCTCATGCCTATCCTTCAAAGTCAGCATGAGTGTCCCCAATTTACAGATAAGGAAACCGAGACCCCCAAAGGACAAGTGACTTGCTCAAGGTCAGTGAAATGGTAAGTGGCAAGGCCAGGATTCAAACTTGAGTGCATCTGACCCCAGAGGTCCTGCAGCCAGAAACAATAGGCTTAGGCATTTGGATTTATGATGGAGGCAATAGGGAGGGGCCGAGGGTCTTGAAGGTTTTGAGGAGAGGAATGGAAGAGTCTCAACTGTTGCCTTGAGAAGATCACTTTGTAAGGGTGGTGGGGGATGGATTGGCCCCTGGGAGAGCTGATGGGTTTGGAGAGCCATCAGTGGGCTTGCAAAACAGCCCAGGCTGGAGAGAAGGAACAATGGCAGTGGCGATGAAGGATCTGGGAAGGGTAGGAGAAGCAAAGCTTTGTGATAGCAGATGGAGGGGCAGGGACAGTACTTGTAGAGCTGACAGTGGTGGGGTTCCCGCCACCATCTCGCAGAAACTGTGGGTTGGAGGTACCCATAAGGTCAAGCAGTCCACACTCTTGCCCCTGCCCCTGTGCCTGAACCCCCTGGCAAACCACCTGGGCTTTGGGAATCCAGTGAATGGCTCCTCCAGGATTCAAAAACACCTGAGTGCTCCGCTACACTCCTCTGGCGCACCTGTGTTCACGTCCTTCCAGCTGGATGCTTCCGGCTATTAGAAGGGTCACCTTTCAACTTAAATGAAACTTGCCTCTCTGCAGCCTCCCTCAGTCTGTCCAGTTCTATTTCTTGGGACAAAACAGAAAGGGTCTGATGCATATTTCATACGCCTGGTCATCAGATACTTGATGACTATTCTCCTGTCCTCCTAAACTCTTTTCCTCTCTAGGCTATATAGTAAAAATGGTAATAATGTGAACACTTATTGCGTGTTTCCTGTTCCAGGTGCTGCGCTGGGAGCTTCACATACGCTATCTCAGGGGCTGGATCATGAGTAGATTTGAAATGTCTTTGTAAGGGGTTCCATTGTAATCCCAAAGGCATGAGGGCTCATCGCAGAATTTTAAGTACAAGAGAGGAAATTTTAGAAAGACCACTCAGGTGGCCAGTGTGAAAAGTGCCTAAAGGGATGAGGTAAAGTGGGGAGGCTGTTGGTGAAGAATGAATAGGGTCTGAACTTGAGTGGTGGTAAAGAATGTGGCAGACAGGGATAATGGGAAAGACGTTCAAAGGCCAAGTCAATAGAAGCTGGGGAGTGCTTGGACACAGGAGGTGAAGGAGAAGAGTCCAGGGCATCTTCAGATTTTTGTCCCAAGTGGATTCTATGAAACAGAAAGTCTAAGAAAAGTATCTGGATCATTTTGAAGGTGATAAGAAGAAAGAGATTACATTTGGTTTTGCATAGATGGAGTTGTAGATGCCAATGGGATAGTATTTACTTACTTTTAACAAGCCTTTTTTGAGGATCAACTATGTACCAGGTACTCTGGTAGGTGCTAAGGTAGTGAAAATTTGGGGCACCCTGTTCTTGATGGGCTTATTAGCTGGTGGAAGGAGACATATGTATAACTTGTCCAGTGTAAAAAAAAAATCGTATTACAGGATTTTCTTTAGTGGGTGAATGAATAACCTGTGGTACATTCATGCAAAGGAATATTATCCACTGCTAAGAAGAAGTGAGCTATCAACCATGAAAAGACACAGAGGAAGCTTTAACATATATTACCAAGTGAAAGAAGCCAATCTGCAAAGTTTAAACACTGTATGATTCCAACTATCTGACATTCTGGACAAGGCAAAACTATGGAGACAGTAAGAAAATCAGTGGTTGCCAGGAGTTGGGGGGGGGGCGGGATGGGATGAGTAGGCAGAGCACAGAGAACTCTTAGTGAAACTACTCTGTATGATACTATAATGGTGGATAAATGTCACTGTACATTTGTCAAAACCCTTAGAAGGTACAACATTGAGAGTGAACTCTAATGTGAACTATGGGCTTGGCGTGATAATGACTTGTCAATGAGGTTCACCGATTGTAAAAAATGTGCCATTCTAGTGGGGGAGGTAGATATGGGGGGGATGTGCATGTGTGGGGACTGTGGATATATAGAAGACTATCAGTACTTTTTGCTTAATTTAGCAATGAACTCAAAACTGCTCTAAAAATAAAGTCTATTTTAAAAGTTAGCATTATAAGATGCTAAGATTGAAATCTGTGTAGGGAATAGACTTCTGAAGGGGAAGGGGTGGTCAGGAAGGGCTTCATCATGGAGGGGACTGTGACTTGTGAGAGACATTCAGTGGAGACCAGTGGATAGCTCAGGAGAGGGCTCTAGGTGGGTGATAAAAATTCGGAATTCATCAGGTCATCAGTGGAAATCGGGGAACCCGGGGAAGAGGGTGTCAAGGTCAGAAGAGAGGAGTCATGAAGGTGGGACCCGAGCTAGGCCAGTGCCTGAGGGGAGGGAAGACCTTGGAGAGAATGAGAAAGGGAGAAGGTTGGGACAAGAAGGACCCGGGGAGAAAAGAAGCTTCTGGCAAGTGGAGAGTGTACGAGAGTGGCACCGAGGAACTGGGAAATGAGGGAAATGGTGAAGCCACTGAGTCAGTTTGAACCCATGGACTAAAGGAGAGACATGCTGGGTCATCTAAAACTGAAAAATAGTTCGGGGACCAGGAGTACTGGACTGTAGCCTATTTCGTATGTCTAGAAAATATAAAATAATGTGTTGTCCAGAAGGAAGTTGGTCCCAGAGCTGGAGAAAGTGAGAGTCCCCAGAGAAAAGATAGGCAGTGCCCATCCCAGGGTTGTGTAGAAGAGAGGAGATCTTGACCCTCAGTCTCAGCAAATTTTGTTCCTAAAGACAGGTACAGAGGGTTCAAGCCATAAGAATTTGTGTTCTCTGGGTCCATCTCAAGAACAAGATGGATGAATGCAGAAGGCTGTGGTGGCCTCTAGTCCCTTCATTCTGCCAGCCGTCTTTGCTCTGAGTCTATTCACGGAACAGCCGTCCAGCATTCATGCAGATCTGCCCTTAAGTTGCCAGGTCCTGAGTCCAGATTTGCCCAGGGGAGGTTGAGAAATTGGAATTTGGACATTTATCTCCAGCTGCTCATCAAATCTCCCACATGTCCTTTCTTCTCCTCATTTGGCCTCATACTTCATTGACAGAATGAAACTCCCTCATCTTCTTCTCCCACCACCAAATCTACTAACCTACAGATATTCGTGTCTAAACCTACAGTTGGTGTCTTCCCTTTCATAACATGGATTTCTTGTGTTTATGTCCAAATCCTCCACTTATGCCCTGGACTCACACCAGCTCACCTTCTCAAGGACTTTCCTCCTTCCATTCCCTCCTGTTCCTCTGCTAAATCATCCTCACCTGTAGATGTACATGTTCTGGAATAACCCATCTTTTGAAAACCCCTCTAACTGACCAGACATCTCCCTCCAGGTAGTGTTCTATTTCCCTGATTCTCTGCACAGCAAGACACGTCAAATAAATAATTATCTATAATCACTATAATCATTCCTCCACCTCTGATTCTCCCCTTAAGCTTTTCTAACTGGTCTTCCATTCCTACCATTCCACCAAAACTCCTCTTGTCAAGATTACCTGGGTTCCCCATCCTGCAAAATCCAACAGTTGTTCCTCATTGGCACTTGACCCCGACGATCCCTACCTTTTCCTTAAAATAGCCCCTCTCTTGGCTTCTGGGACACCCACTCTTCTTGATTCCTTCCCACTTCATGGGCCTCTCTTCGGTGTCTTTTGCAAGCTACTCATCCTCTACTTGTTGGATGACCACTAGCTCCCCAAACTATGTCCTCAGCCTTGACTGCTCTAACCCTAACCTGTCACGCCGCATAGTTGACAGCATTCCATGGGTGTCTGTCAGGCCTCTGGGTTGGCACATGGCCAAAGCTGAACTCCTAATTTCCTCACAAAAGTCTGTGCCCCATCTCAGGAATGGGACCCCCATCTTCCCCGGTGTCCAAACCAGACACTTGGAAGCCACCTCTGATTCCTCCCATGTTCTGTCCTACAAACTCTGTCCTCCTGTGTTCTGTCCTACAGTGAGGCCAACTATGAATTCCACTGGTTCTACCCAGAAATGCTATTCTGGTTCTGTCCGATGCTCCACATTTCTGTAGCCACCACCTGTAGCAGATGTCATAACATGACCAAGCACTCATTCCTCCAGCAACTGAGTCCTTCTCCAGGAATTCCTCTCAGCTGAAGAGGACCCTCTTGCCCAAGGCTGTGTTCCTTCCCCAGGCCTACATCCCACTGTCCAGGGACTGGTTGATTCTAAGGTCCGAAAGCCTGGCCCTCTGGCCCCCATTCAGGACAGCCCTGTGGGGGTCTCCCAGCTCAGGAGCAGCCCTTGACATGGGCAAGAGTTCTGCTGTAACTTCTTCACAGTTTGATTTCTCCCTGTGCCCAACCCTGCTTTCCTCACTCCCCCAACAGGTGTCACCCCTGAGTGCTGTCCCCAGGAAATTACCTGAATGCGAATCACAGAATTCCAGAGTCTGCCTCTTGGGAAACAATCTACACCATTCTAGTCAAAACCACCATGACTTCTCCCCCACACCACTGCAGTAACCATTCACCTAGTCTCTCTGCTTTGGCCCTTGCCTCCCTATAACCTATTCTCCACGTAGCAACCTTCATAAAACAAAAACCACATCACTGACTCCCCTGCTTTAAACCTCTATTCATTCACCATTGCTCTTGGACTAAAATCCAGACTCTCCACCACTGGGCCCAGTGTGGTCTGAGCCCACTGACGTCTCTGGTCTCGTCTCCCACCCCTCTGCTGCTCGTGCATCTCTGCTACAGGCAAGCCGGGCTTCTTTCTGTTCTTTAGACACCCCAAGCTGTTTCCCACTTTAGAGCCTTTGCATTAGCTGTTCCCCTGGCCTAGAATGCTCTTCCCCCAATCTCCCCATGGTTGGCTCCTTATTTTCATTCAGACCCCAGCTCCAATGTCACCTCTCTAGAGAAGCTTTTTCTGACTACCCGGTCTAATGTAGGTTCTCTACATAGGATGCTCTGCCACTTCACCCTGCCTTATTGTCATCATAATACTTACACACATGACATCTTACGGTTTGACTATTTCTTGACCTATTTTAATCTGTGCCCCATGCCTCAAAAGCAATCTTCATTGAAAGTGGGGACTGTGCCCATATTGTTGGTGATTTAGTACTGCACCTGCAATACTCACAAGTGTACAAGGGGGTAAAAGGATGAATGAATGAATGAATGAATGAATGAATGACAGTTTCCAGGAGCCGGCATTCCAGGATCTAATCACTCTTCAGTCCTCCCAAAGAGATTTAGATGCAATGAACATCTCCTTGGGACAAAGCTCTAAGCCCCTTTGGTCACCAGCATCAAAGGCCACAAAGAAGTCAAGTATAGGAAGGACACAAGTCATTCATCAGATTTAGTAACTAGGAGATTATTGGTGACCTTGAGGAGAATAGCTTCAGTGGAGTAGAGGAAGCAGAGGAATTAAACTGAAGCAAAATGAGAGTGAATAGAAGGGCAAGAAATGAATACAGAAAACTCTTGGAAGGAACTTGTCAGGGATGGAAAATAAAGGCTCACTTGTTTCTGTTGCTTGTTTGAGATGGACTTTGCTTGGTTATAATCTAGGGGTAAATTAGTGACCTGGTACTGCTATGAGCATCCACTAACACTCATAGGCTACTGGCAGTGCCAGGCTGTCTTCTAAACCCTTTATGTGTGTATTCATTTACATTACTATGGAACAAATTGCCACAAACTCAGCAGCTTAAACAACACATATTCCCCATCTCATAATTTCTGTGGGTCAGGACTCCTGACTTGGAATAATTGGGTCCTCTGCTCTGGGTCTCATCACCTACAATCAAGGTGTCAACTGAGTTGCATTTGCATCTGGAGGCTCAACTGGGGCAGAATTCACTTCTAAGCTCATTCAGATTGTTAGAATAATTAATTTTCTTGTGGTTGTAACACAAGGGGCCATGGATTCTTGCTGGCTATTGGCTAGAGGCTCCCCTGAGGTCCTAGAGGCCATCTGCAGTCCCTGGAGGATGCCCAGGGTCCCCCAGCGTGGCTGCTTACTTCATCGAGCTAGCAAAGAAAGTCTGTATCAAGTCTTCTGAGACAGAATCCTATGTAATGTGACATAATTATGGGAATGACATCCCATCACCTTTGTCATATGCCACTGGTTAGGAGCAAGTCACAGGTCCTACCCCTACTTCTGCAAGGGGATTTCATGATGGCTCAAACAGCAGGAGGTGAGGATCTTGAGGGACCTTAGAGTCTATCCACTTAACTCACTAATCCTCACAAAACACTATGAGGTGGATCTGATTGTTATCCTCGTTTTACGGAGAAGAATGCTGGAGGTGAGAGAGAAGGGGTGACAGACAGAGCAAGACCCCTCAGGCAGCAGGGATGGGGACAACACAGGCCAGAGCTGGAGAATTCTTCTGTAATTGGAGGAGAAACACCTCAGTCACCGATGCTGGAGAGGAACAAGGGAAGGATCCAAATTAGCTTATAAGATTGGGGTAAGTTCCTAGGTATCTACCCAAAAGAAATAAAAATGTATGTCCAAAAGATGTGTATGCAAATATTCATAGCAGCATTGTTCATAGCAGCCAAAAAGTGGAAACAACAAAAATGTCCATCACCTGGTGAATAGATAAACAAAATATGTTTTATCATATGATGGAACGCCATTTTGCGATAAAATGGAACCAACTTTTGTTGCAGGCTACACCATGGACAAGCCTGAAAAACATTATGCTCAGACACAAAAGATTACATACTGCATAATTCCACTTACATAAACTGTCCAGAAAAGACAAGTTCTATAGAGATAGCAAGTCGATTTGTGGTTGCCTAGGGCTGGGGGTAGGGATGGAGCATGACTGAAACTGGGCACAGGATTTCTTTTTCAGGTGATGGAAATGGTCTAAGATTAGAATGGGTGATGATCGCACAGTTCTGTCAATACATTAAAAACCATTAGATTGTACACATCAGCAGATGAATTTTATGGTATGTAAATTACACCTCATTAAGCTGTTAAAAAAAAAGAAGATTGCGTCAATAAGTTGGCAGAGTACTTCCCACCCCTGCCAATTGGTCTTTTTCTCTCCCACAGAGGTAAGGTCATAGGCTGAGAGTGAGGGGTGTGGTGTGGGGATGGGGATGAGGGAGGATTGTCCAGAGGGATGAAGACTAAAAAGCCAGGAGTTGGGGACTATAGGCGAAGCTGACGTGTGGAAGGTCATCACCAGCAGAGCTGAAGGTCCAGCCCTGGAGGAGACAGTGAGCGGGTCGTGTCCCCAGCCTACAGTATATTTTCCAAGTCCCTCAGCAGAAAAACAAGAGTCACCGGCTTAAATCAGACTTGGCATTTTGCTGGGTGAGATGGGGAAAAGGACAAGGAGGTTGAGGGCATTGGAAGAAGGGGATCAATGTGGTGGTGGCAGCATCTTAGACAGGGGAGGAAACATGCTGGATTCCGGGAGGCGATGATGGATGGGACACTGAGGAGAGTTCAGACACAGGGGTTGCAAGAAGGCCAAGGGCCAAGCACGGTGGGAGTGGGGGTCTGCAGGGACCGTCACAGGGGGTGTTGAATATGCTTCTCCTCTCATGAGACCTGAGCATCCCATCCCAATGTGCTGTACCCCAAGCAGAGCAGAGCAGATGGCCACCTCCCTTGGGATGGGCCAAGTTTAAATAGTCTCTTTGGCAGCTCGGAGCAGCCTGAGCAATGGGCTTTGCAGCCAGCTTGGGTGTATTTCAAATCCTGCTTCCACCACTTTCCGGGTTCCTTGGGAAAGTTGCTGACCAGCTCTCAGCTGGTTAGTTTCCTGGTCTGCAAAATAGGGATAATATAGTTTTGTGTCTCATAGGGCCATTGTGAGGATCAGATGGGACTCGGCCAGAAACACGGAGTGAGGTGCGGACCTAGAAAGCACCCTCCCTGAGTGTGCACTGTTGTTACTGGCCCCCACAGCAGAGAGCTGGCTGGTGCTGAGCTTCCTGTCGGCTCACAGCCTCAGAGTTACATGGTGGGTGCTGCTATAAGCCCGCAGCTGGGTTTGGGACCCAAGGGCAAATTGCACATTTATGCTTGTGACACTTCATCTTCTAAATCTCAGCCTGTTGGTCCAGCCTGAGGACGTCTGTCTGATCCCACCTCCTCAGCGGCGGGAGACTCTGCAGTCTCCACCTGTCTGCAAGCAGGTGCCTTCTGGTCCTCTCTGTCACTGTTGGAGATGCAGGCTCCTGGGCCACCAGAGCTCCTCATGCTGACTGTGGCTATGGCCCCTGGATCATCCATCTGAGGAAGGAAATTACAAAAAAAAAAAAGCAAACCCTTTAAGGTCTTCAAACACTTGCTTGGGGAGTGGGGTGTGGGGGGAGCAATCTCTTCCATTGGATGCCTCTCTGGGGTTCAGAACCCCCTCTCACCAGCCAGCCGGCACTTCAGAGGTGAAGGCGAGTCCACCCCAGCCTCCCTTTCACGCTCCAAGTCCCACAGGAAGGAGGATCGATGCTTTCTGCGTCTCCTGGAGACAGACCGCACATTCCTGCAGGGCTATTGACAGCCTGGCCGCTCTCTCGTATCTTCCATACTTCATTTGTGAAAAGAACTGTAATTACCCTCAAGGAGTCATTGGAGAAAAGTGTACAAATTGAAAAGGACTGGAAATGGGCACCTCTGGCTGCGGAGAAAACACTTTCCATATTGAACCGTCTTCACCCGGGCCGGTGTGTTCCCATTTGCTCAGCCCTTAGCATTTCCACTGAAAACTGTGGCAGGCTTTGTGTTTACCCGGACAACAGGCGTTTGACATAGAGGGCAGCGAGATTAATGAAAGACCAGAGTTTTCCATTTCTCCCTTCCACAGCTAACTACTTTCCTTTCAACTCCTACTGCTAAATAGCTCGGACAATTAATAAAGCTTCGGTTGTGCTTCTTTTTTTTTTTTTTTCCCTCCCTTCTTTTCTTCCCACACAGTTGGTTGTTGATGCTGCCTTAACCTGACCATTCACTGGCTTGTTAACTGGTCCAGAGACTTAGATCTTGCCAAGTGTGGAGAGTTATAGACTCTGGGGAAGAAAAGGTCCCTGTTATGGGGGCAGTTTCTGAGGTCAAGAAGCTGAGAGTCCTGTCCCAGGCCCTGAAAGGAGACCTTGGGACGGGGGCCAGCCTCTGAGCTCCCCACCCAGCTGCCTGGCCGGACGGTGCTCTTAGTCTTGAGGCCTTTCTGTTTGGGGAACTGTATTCCTTTCCTGGGGCTGCTGTAACAACGGACCATAAACCTAGAGATAGCTTACAGAAACAGAAATTTAGTCTCCCACGTTTCTGGAGCCTAGAAGTCCAAAATCAAGGTGTCAGCAAGGCTGGTTCTTCCCGGAAGCTCTGAAGGAGAATCTGTTCCATGCCTTTCTCCTGGCATTGGTAGCTGCCCGCAATCTTTGGTGTACCAAGGCTTGGAGAGGCATCACTCCAATCTCTGCTCTGTCTTCACAGCTCCCGCCCTCGCCCCCTCCCTGATTCTCTGTGTCTTCTCCTTTTCCATCTCTTAGAAGGACATTCGTTGTTGGTCTTAGGGGCCACCCTGATCCAGGATGATGATCTCATCTTGAGCTCATTACCTTCATCACTTCTACAAAGACCCTCATTCCAAATAAGGTCACAATCAGAGGTGCCAGGTGGATGTATATTTCAGGGGGCACGACTCAAACTATGGTAGAGCCCCCGGAATTCAGAGCTTGGGCTGCTTCCAGCCCCATTGTCTGCCTGGTGCCGGAGGCTAAAGCCCAACGTGTCACAGCAGCCGTCAGCGAGCAAGTAGGGGTGGCTGCGGAACAGGCTCGAAAGGAGGAGAGTGAGCACAAACCCCCACAGCAGTGGACCCTCCCCCCACATGCTCCTTGGCTGTCCACGTTCCTCCAGCAAAGCCTCCAATCCCAGCTGGGAAGCTGCTCAGGACCCCTCTCCTCAACCTAGTCCCTCTCCATCCTGTTTCCCCAGCTCTGAACTCTCAGCTCTGGGACACTGAAGTCAACCTCGCTTTTGACTTCTCCGCTCGTTTCTGTCCTTGGACCTCTGTTCTTGCAGACTCTCTGGGCTCCCGCCCCTGGCCCCGCCTCCTCCTCCTGCCCTCAGTGCCAGTCATTATATTAGTAGCACACATTTGTAGTGCGTATTCTTCGCCAGGCACTGTTCTAAGCACTTGGTTTGCATTAGCTCCTTGAATCCTCACAACAGCCCTATGAGGAGGGTACTGGCAGTGCCGGCCCCATTTCAGAGATGAGAAAACTGAGGCACAGAAATGTCCGGTAATTTGTCTCAGGCAGGGCTTCCTCAACCTCATCAAATTGACATTTGGGGCCAACAATTCTTTGTTGTGGAAGATATTCTGTGTGTTGTAGGATGTTTAGCTGCATCCCTGGCCTCTGCCCACTAGATGCCAGGATCATCTCCAACCCCCCCAGTTGTGACAATCAAGGCAATCCAGACATTGCCAAAGTCTCCTGGGGCGGGGTGACCCCAGCTGAGAACTACCGGCCCAAGGCCATGCGGCAGTGAGTGGCAAAGCCAGGATGAAAGCTCAGCAAGCCTACACCTGGCCCTCTACTTCCCTCTATTTGATGCCTATTCTGGGCTTGAATCTGTGCAAGCACCACATGTTCAAGGTTGGGGTGAGCACCTTAGCTTATACCCCATGAAATCTAATGTCCGTCCTTGCCTTTCACTTCACACCGAGACAGGCTAACTGGGCACGGGGCGGACGGGGGCACACTGTCTAGGACAGCTGGGGGTCTCCAACCCTGCACAGTGCTCCTAGCTATGGCCGTGCCGCCTAGGGCCCTGAACAGCTCAGCATCTGGTTGTGAACACCACAGCTCCATGTGCACTGCGACACCAGATTCACAAGTACGACCCGGGATTCTTCCTTGTCTCCTGTTCTCAGGACAGGGTGGCCCCCCCAGGGAAAGTGCAAGGACCCCACCTATTCTCCTTAAGAACAGGAGAAATTCCCGCTTGTGCTCGCTGGGGGGAGGGGATGGCCTTTCGAGGTCCCTTCAATCCTGGCTTTTGTTGATTCTAGAGATGGTGAGGGTTTGGGAGTCTTCAGAGAAGGATTAGTGATTAAAAGACGGGGTTAATTGCCCCTGGTGGTCATGGCTACCGCCCTTGGCTTATGTCCATCCCTTCTTCTACAGGGAAGAAAAGAAGAAATTCAACCAGGAGAGCCAGAGAGGGTTGTTTGTCCTGTGTCCCCCGCCCACCCCCAACACAAGTGTGTACGGCGATGGTGAAAAGCTCTGCATTTCTTTAACAAGAGCTCCTCTCTGCCTGATTCCATAATGAAGGAGAAAGGACCAGATCGTGTCATTCTCGGGGGAAATGTACCCACTCTTTCTAAACATACAGTGGCCCTGAGGCGCTAGCTGCTTTTCATCGTCTGCTATAATCGCTCGTTTTTTATTGGCACATAAAAGGGCTTCCTGTAAAACATATTAAAGCTCCCAATTCTGAATGAAAGGCACTTGATGTAAAACCTCTCCGTGAACAGGAACCACAGCCAATGGGGGCTGATGGCATCTCCCCTGCGTGGGGGGGTCAGAGCGGCCCGGGCTGTGTCCTGTGCCTCCCCTCCCAGGAGTTGGGCCTGAGGAATCCATCCTGGGGAGGACGTGGCCTGGCCAGGCCCTCCACGAACCTGGGTCTTTGATCCCTCTCCTACGGCTGAGCCCTCCCCAGATGTGTTCAGATACGTATCAAGGGGGATCCGAAGCCCCAGGCAAACATGATACATGGCTCCCGGATGCCTGTTTTATTAGAAGGTTCAGAGAAAAAAATGTTATTATCTTTATGTGCAAATAAACATGGCAATATTAGGGAGGAGAATACAAAATATGTGTGCATTTTTAATATTAAAACACAGGATTTCAGAGAAACCGCCTGGCTCTGGGCAAAGCTCCTATCTAGTAGGGGTCCTTTAGTGGAAAAGTTTGAGCAGCATTGATGTTCAGGTCCAAGCTCTAATTCCTGAGCGTTTCAGAATCCTTTACGGTCCGGCTCCATAGCTGGGGTGGAAAAGTCCACGGCCTGGAACAGAAGCTTCCAGAATGCAGGTCTATTTTTCCCAGTTTAAGAGAACTCTGGCTCGGAGGGAGAAAGGGTTCCCACATCACACTGCGAACAGCAGCATCAAGCTGCTCACTGAGGCGACCTGCCATAGCCCCAGCTTCCCAGTGTCATGGTTACAGCTCTGAGATCGAGAGATGTTCGGACCCACAGCGAGTTAGTGTACAGCTCGAAGTTAGGGCCACAGAAGCTGGATATAGCTCCCGTTTACCACCTGTACGATCTTGGGTGGTTGAAAGATTAGCTCACATTAATCGCGTGTTACCATGTGCCGGGCATTCTTCTAAGAGCTTTGCATGTGTCATTTTATTTGCTAGATGAGATAGCCCTAAGAAGGGGTTGCTATTATTATGCTCATTTTACAGATGGGGAAACTGAAGCACAGAATGGTTAAGCAAATGGCCTAAGGTCACACAGCCAGGAAGTGGAGAGATTCGGGATCTGAACTCAGGCAATCTGGCTGTAGAACAGGAATACAACTCCCTCTTAAGCTTCTCTGTACCTATTTTTTTTTTTTAGATTAGTATATTCTCAAAGAGGAGTCCTCAGACCAGCAGGATCGTCGGTATCACCTAGGAACTGGTTAGAAATGCACATTCTCGGGGCGCCTGGGTGGCTCAGTCGGTTAAGTGTCTGCCTTCGCCTCAGGTCATGATCCTGGGGTCCTGGGATCGAGCCCCGCATCGGGCTCCTTGCTCATGGGGGAACCTGCCTCTCCCTCTGCTGCGGCTCCCCCTGCTTGTGCTCGCTCGCTCTCTGTCTCTGGCAAATAAATAAATAAAATTTGGGGGGAAATAAAAAAGAAAAGAAATGCACATCCTCAGTCTGCACCCTGGACCTCCTGAATCAGAAACTCCGGCGCTTCGGAGCAGGGGTCTGTGATTTAGAAAGCCACTCGGTGATTTAGATTCCTGCCAAAGTTTGAAAATCACTGCTTTAGAGGGTTAAAATGAAATAATGTTTATAAAATTCTTAGCACACCATTCAACAAATGTTAGCTATTATCATGACCAGCTTTATTTTGATAAGAGTGAAAAAACTGTTGTGGGGAATATAAAAAAACACCTGCCTCCTTGGTACAGTGCCGTAGAAAGCAACTTACACTGGCAAAAAAAAGAAGAAAAGTATTCAAGCGCACAGGGGGGTCGGGGGGGGGTGTGGAGAGATGTCGACAAAACCATCATGGCACACCTGCCACCTGGAACTCGATCCAGTCCAAATAGATGCAGGCCCCCGCCCCCGCAAGGGGCAGAGCCCAGTTTGTCATCTGAAGGACGTGGTTGCCTTCTCTGTGAATCCGATATGATTTGGTTAATGTGCTGGCCAGCTGATTCACCGGCTGGCTTCAGAGCTGGACCCCAGTCCCCAGTCCCCTCCTGGGCACCCCAATCCCTGCCCACATGGCCTCCTGGCTCAAGACATGGATGCCTCACCCCCGCCCTCCTATGCTTGCTCAGGTATCGTGAAGACACTTTCCTTCGGGTGAGACCTGCCCTCTTGTCACGGTGCATCACCCTCACTAGGGTGACAGGCCTTCCCATCCCTGGGCCAGGTGTGTAATTGGCCTGGCATTCCCCAGCAGTCTCCTGCGAATCACTTCTGTCAGGAGCGGAACAAGCTTATCTGTTTAGCCTGAATTATGTCACCATGTGCTCAATGTAAATCTGACCGCCTTCCCAAAGCGCTGGTCCTGGATGGATGTGTGAATAATTTCGCCACCACAATTATTTTACAATTTTGAATCTTCGCTGGCAACTTAATGCATAGTTTGCAGCAAGAAGCTGCATAAATCAGGACTTCAAACAAAGGCTCCCCAATCGGGCTAGGGGCTCCCAGTGCTGAGAGAGGGGGTGAGCCCCCGACTCAGGGGGCGGGGGCTGGGCTTCTGGGCCCACACTCCCCCAGGCTGCGCCCAGGCTTGGAGCTTCCGTCCGCCCCGGGGGCCTTTCCAGTGCTCTCCAGGCTAGCTTTTTCTTGTGATCTTAGTGTTTAAGTTGATTTCCACTTTTATAAATGGAAGTGGGAGGGGGGCGGTGGTCTTACCTTTCCTCTTCCTGCTTCCATAGCCGCCTTCCCAAAGCTCGTCACCCTCCAGGACAGGACCTGGCCCATAAAGATCATCTACTCCAGCATCTTTTAAAAAAGATTTATTTATTTTAGAAAGACATGGGGGAGGGGCATAGAGAGAGGGAGAGAAGGTCTCAAGCAGGCTCCCCACTTGGGCCGGTGGCCGGGCTCAATCTGAGGACCCTGAGATCAGGACCTGAGCTGACATCAGTTGGATGCTCACCTGACTGAGCCACCCAGGCACCCCTCCAGCATTCTTAAATGTCTGTCCTCCAAGGTCCCAGAGGTGCTTCAGGAGCTGCCTTGGAGGGGGGCAGAGAGGCTCTGGGTTCCATGGCTCAGCAATCAGGGCAGCTCCCTTTGGGTTCATTTCACACATCGGGGTTCTGTCTGAATAAAAGTGTTCACCTGCTAAACAATTCTGAAAACCCCTAGTCTAATCTAACTCTTTTGTTTTACAGAATGGGAATCTGAGCCTCAGAGAAGGTGGGTTGCTAAGTACATTCACTGTGAGAGGTACATTCTCACCCAGGTGAGAAACTCAGGCTCTGGCAAAGGTCCCTCCGACCAGCTTCTTCCATTTACTAGCTTGTGCAACCTTGAGCTAAGGCCACTTCACCCCCTCTAAGGCTCCGTTTCCTCACCTATGAAATGGGAATAATGACAGATTTGTTCTGTAGATGAAATGAGGTCATGTGTAGAGTGCCCAGGCCAGCGTCTGGCACATAGTAAGTGATCAATACATGGATAAATGTGAGCTCAGAGTATTACCTTGGGTCGGCTAAATCCTGACCACAAGAACACACGTGGGAAACTATTTGTGGTGGAATCTGTGTGTAAGGAAAGAAGAGACTGGCATGAACTAAACACCTAATGCCTGCCCGGGTCCTATCATTTCATCTCCATGCTGGCCTGTGGGTCTCCTCATCTGCATTTTGCCAGGAAGGAAACTGCACTCCCCATGGCAGATGGACCGGGGCAGCCTCCAGGATGGAATTCCGTCCTCCCAAGACCAGACACGGGCTGGGCAGGGCACTACAGCCATTTCGGGAAAAGAATTTGGCTGGCACTCAGGCTGGGCTATTAGCAGTTTCTTTAAACCCTGTGAGCTGTGTTCCCCCAAGTACGTTTATTAGCAGACTTTAGTCTCCCTGCAGCCTTCTGACTGTGTTTACTTATCTAGCATTCTCCTGCTGCAGTATGTTGTTCTATTAGCTCGCTCTCCTCCCTAGTTTTGTTTTGTTTGTATACGCTCTCCACTTTCATAAGTGATGAAAGAGACTCACGAGGGGCCTCTCACTGCGCAGGGAGCACCGGGAGAGTGGGTGATGTGGTTCTTCACAAGCTTCAAGGCTGTAGACATATGAAGGGTGTTCTTTCTCCGTACATATGGGAGAGGGATGGGGCATCCCTTTATTCATTCAATTATTTAGCTGGTCTCCATCCAGCACTTCCAGGCACTCTGTGCAGGGGTGGACAAGGCAGACCTGGAACTGGGGGGCAGTTGGGAGTGGCGGAGGGGAGGCAAACTAGCCTCGGGGAAACTGAGTGGTGCAACCATGGGGAGGCAAGTCCTTGGTGTGGGTTGGGAGAGAACCTCACAGGGGCCCCACCTCAGCACCCAGCTCAGGCATGGCCCAGAGGAGATCTCAGTAAAGATGCTGAACAAGCATTTGTGAGAAAATCACAGTGGCATCAGCTCCTCACCTGCGAGCCCAGAACTTTCCATGGGGTCCACAATTGGTGTCTGCTCAGACCTGCAGGCATCCAGGGCAGCCCTCAGGGGAGTTTGCTCTGCTTGTGTTCAAGCCAGTGGGGCCCTCGACTTTCCTTCCCTGGAGTCTGCTGGGGACCTGTGAGATCCCAGCAAGGGCAGGGATGAGCAGAAGAAATAAAACTCCTGCCATCTCTCATACATGTAGACACACTTACATACACGTATGCGTCTCTATTATCTGCACAGTCTTGTGCACACAGGTAGGCATGGGCATCCAGAAAGACATGTTCCCATACTTAGAGGTACATGGCAAGCACGCACGCACACACAGAGCATAGAATCAGGCAGTCACTTAATTCTTCTTGAAAACCTGCATATACCAGACACCATTCAAGGCACAGGGAATAGCAGGGTTTCAAAGAAACACTCCACACCCTCATGGAAACAAAGACTAGACAAGTTAACACACACACACAAAATATACAGTAACAAATGCACCTGAGTGCATTGAAGGAAAATAATAGAACACTGTGAGAAAAAAATAGCAGGGAACATGTTCTTTAAGTTGGATGGGGAGGTAAGCAGCAGAGGGAGTGTTTCAGGGATGGGAGCACACAGGCCGAGGCCTGGAGGAAGGAAAAAGTTCCGTACATTCAAGGAGTCAAAATATGGAATCAGCATTCATATGAACACAGACCGTGCATACATACATACGTATGTACATAGAAATCTACACACAAATGAGTGTGTGCCCCAAGGACACATACCACACACACATAGACAGGTGCATGGAGCACTCACACAAACTCCGAGGCACATATACCAGTGGGGATGAGCACATGCACACACGCATCTATGAGTACACACACGCACCTGAGCACACGCACACATGCACCTATGAACACACAGACGCACCCACCGATGAGCACATGCACGCCCCAGAGCACACGCACACATGCACCTATGAGCACACAGATGAACCTGAGCGCATGCACACACACACACACACACACACCTATGAGCACACATGCACGCACCTATGAGCACACACACACACCTGAGCACACGCACACACGCACCTATGAGCACACATGCACGCGCCTATGAGCACACACATGCACCTGAGCACATGCACAGACGCACATATGAACACACATGCACGCACCTATGAGCACACACACACACCTGAGCACACGCACACACGCACCTATGAGCACCCATGCACGCACCTATGAGCACACACACGCACCTGAGCACACGCACACACGCACCTATGAGCACACATGCACGCACCTATGAGCACACACACACACACACACACACACCTGAGCACACGCACACACGCACCTATGAGCACACACACGCACCCACCGATGAGCACACGCACGCCCCTGAGCACACACATGCACACACCTATGAGCATACACACGCATGCACCTATGTGTACATGCAAAGCAGTATGCAGCAGAATATGGAATCGTGTGTCAGGCTGGCCTTGGTAGAAACATGCACAAGTGAATAGGAGAACGCTCCTAGAGGTACTGAGCACATACATGGCTGTGTAACCCACACAAATACTCACACATTCACCCGCACGCACACAGACATGAGATGAGTGTGCACCATATCTACATAGGTCTGCCCACAATCACCCGCCCAGGTGACATGCACACACGGGCACACACGATATGTTCGAGGAAATAGCAGGTGCTCCAGAGCATCAGAACGCACAGGGATTCCCGGGCCCTGGATCATTAAAGTCAATGGCCATTAAGTAGCTGATCGCTCATTCAATTCTGCAAACACTTGTGGGCGTAATGTGTGGCCCCCTCCATTTCTGCACAGCTTTGGAAGGATTCTGGAGGGTAAGGATGAGTGAGGGAGATCGGGGTCTTAGAGTCTTGGCTGTTGGTAAGCCTTTCCCACCGCAGCTCTTCTCCTCCCGGCTGTATGCAGATGTTGCTCTCATGTTCCAGAGGGGGCTTGGCTCCTTAATCCATTTTCTTTGGCCTTTCTGTGGAGATTAGACAAGTGCCCTCTTGGCCACCGAGATCAGCTAACGTTCCCTGGGGACTGGAAGCTTCCTTTTTCCAGTTGGGGGGGGGGCGTGGATTGTTTCTTGAGTGTCTGGACATCCCTTTCCACTGCTGGGTGTGAACAAGGCAGGGTCTGGGGACCATGCTCTCTGGGGACATGAGGCCCAGCTGAGGTGCCAAGAGAGCTGGGCAAAGTTCAATTCTCAAGGTCAAAGAAGTGGTTAAAGTCTAAAATAAACCTTAACAAAATCAAGTGAGGCCTGTCTGGGAGCAGTAGGGCAAAGTGTCAGCTGAGCAGCCCAGACGGAGAGTCACTTATATTTCCTAGCTTTGGTTTTGTCTTCTGTAATATGGATTTATTCACCAGCTCTTTGTCTTTCTTCACCTCACGAAGAAGACTGAAAGACAAATGGTATAACGGACCCCCGGTTTCTTTGCTGGATCTTCAAGGTCCCTCTATGACCCAACCCCTCTTACTGTCCTCCCCAACCTCGTTGCTAACCTCCCCACCGCTCCCTCCCACTACAGTCCAGTTACACCGAACAACCTAAAGTTCCGCAAACACACTCTGGTCTTTCTTGGCACCACACCTTTGCCCGTGCCCTTGGAATGCCCTTTCCTTTCATGTTCCCTCAACAAATTTCTTCTGAGTTACCGAGGACCGCCCCCCCCCCCCCCCCCCCCCCGGCCCTGAGCTGTGGTCTCCTGCAGGGACCCTGCCCTGATCAATCCACGCAGCACTGGACGTTTCCTCCTCTGTGAGCCTGGCCCGCATCCTCCTGCCCCGTGGGAGGCCCTGTAAGGACAGGGATCACGTCCTGGCCATCCCTGCATCCCCAGGTGTCCCTAAGAGCTCGTCTGATGCTGGTGGATGAGGAGTGCACTAAAAATGTCAGGTTTTAAAAAGACAGCGACTTACTTTAAAAACCAGATGCAGAATTTCTCTCTGGGAAATAACAGCTTTTGTTTAGTTATGTCTAGGGAGTAAAAGGTGATGTTTGCAGTAAAAGGTGAAGTCCACTGCCGTCCTCCCCATCTCAAGACGTGGTCAGAACGAGCCAGAAAGAGAAGGGGAAAGAGGAAAAGAGATGAACTGCTCTACAAAACCGAGTGGAAGAATTTGGAGTTTCCGGAGCAGCTAGGGAAAAGAAAGCCAGGAGCCAGGAAGGGTGGGGCTGGAGGGTGGGGAAGAGGACCTTGAGACACTGTGGGCCCTGGGGCTCCTGGGATGAACGCCCAGTCTCCCTGACGAGTCAGAGTGGAATTCCAGTTTGTGCACGATGCTGGCCACCATGTAAACCTCTCCAGCCCCGCCTCCCAAACCTCAGTAAAGTCAGCCGTACACAACAAACGCCACGTGTTGGTGGACCTTGGAGGGCACCAAAGGAAAGGGGCCCATGCTGGGTGCCAGTGGGGAGAGGCCAGCAGGTCTGGAAGAGAGATGACACAGCAGATGCCGTGAAAACCTATCTCCACTTATAGACAGGACCCAGGCGCAGGCCCCCACCGCCACGGTGGGTCGGGGTGGAATGCAGGTCCAGCACCTGCCCAGAAGCCTTTCTGGGGACACTGGGCAGCCAGAGGTCTATTAGTGTGACAGTAGGAATCACTGGTCTGGAGAAGCTCTGTGGCCTGGGGAGTGGAGTGAAGTGGGGCTGGGGACCAGGAGGGACTTCCCGAGGGCACCTGCCCAGGCCTGGATGCACGTTCAGGAGGAGGACCGGAAGAGCCTGGCAAGGCCTGAGGATCTGCAGAGAGACTGGTCATGCTGAGTCTGCAGCTAATGGGGTGCATCAGGGGGCAAGGAGGAGCTATGCCAGGGGCCTGCAGATCCAGGGGAGGGGCAGCCTACCAGGGACAGGCCCACACCTGATCCCTGGCCCAAATGGACTGGGGCTCCACTGAGGCAGCTCTGAGTTGTGCAGCAGTCTCTGATCCAGCCCCCTGACAGCTGCCTCCCTCCCTGGGGGGCCCAAGCAGCAAGCAGGAGGCTCCCAACATGCTCATCACGCCTGCCCCTGGGGAGGCTGAGGAGAGTTCGCCCAACTCAGCCATTCAGCACGTCTATGAAATTAGACTGAGCAATTAGGCTGGTTTAGAGGCAGAGCGATGGGGCAGGAAGAAGGCATGCCAGCCATGGAGTGCCCATCCTTACTTACACAGTGAAGCCATGCTCACAACCAGGGAGCATCTGGCTTCCCCTGGCCCGTGGGCTCTGGGGTCCCGGGAGCTCAGGCCCAGCTGGGGAGAGAACTGTCTGAGAAGGGAGAGTGAGAAACATGAGCAACCGAGGGAGACAGCTGGAGGCTCTGACGCTGGGTGATCAGAGAGGAGACTGCAGGATGTGGCCCTAACACAGGGAGCAGTTTGGGAGAAATTCCTTAGGGACCGCGTTCTTGGGAAAGGGAAGGAAAGCGGCTCATTCATTCAACAAGCATTTCCTGGGCACCTGCTCACGTGCCAGTTCTCAGCATTCGTGGGGGTTCAGGAGAGCAATTGGGTTGGAATTTAAATGTCTGTACAAAGAACCTGAAGAGTGAACTTGAGCTCCACATTCGGCGGGCTCTAATTTCCTCGTGATACAGAGTTTGGAGGAAGAATCCTTGACTTGAGGTGGGGACAAGGAGAGAAGCCAAAGGTGGAAGTAGGAAATGGACTTGGAGATGTGTCTAGAAGCCTGACTAATGAGCCTTCAGTGCCAACCCGGCAGAGGTGGCTGTGCCCGCGGCTGGCACCAGCTCCCTCCACAGTGATGGAGGCCTCTGCCCTCTGACTAGCTGAGCGAGGCCATGTGTGTGCTGAAGATGGCAAGGACTGGGGGGAATAAAAGTAGAAGGACAGGTGGGAAAAAGGCTCACTTGGGGGAGTGGCAGCAAAATGGAGGCAGGGCTCTCAAGCCTTTGGGAGGCCTGGGGCAGCGTCCAGGGAGAGGGCCGGTCTGTCTGGAGGTGAGGAGGCCTGGCATCTGCTTCCAGCTGGGCTGTTCCGGAGAGTGGGGTGGCCCAGTGAGCACCCAGAGGGAAGGGAGGGCAGAGGCAGGGGCGGAAGCATCCAGAGAGTCTGACCGAGAGGCAGGGCAGGCGCATTAGACACGGCTGAGCACACCCCTGGCATCAGTGGGGTTCCTCACCTCCTTCCCCCATCCCCCCTCAGCCAGGCCTGGTCAGGCTGAGTCAGGAACCCGGTGACAAAGCGAGCAGAAGGGGCTGAGGACGGCTGGGCAGACAAGGGAAGAGATGTAGCAAAACCCAAATCATAGAGCAAAATAGATCCTTCCCCAAGTGATGCTATTTAGATGGCCCCATTAGGGTTTGGTGCATTTTCCTGACAGTATTTCTTTGGATTGAGAGGTGTGACGGTCCTTGGGGGAAGGACTGCACATGGCTGCAGGACAGGAGGAGAGAAGGAAAGGCCTTGGGGCCAGAAGGGGAGGGGGCTTTTCAAGGCAGGCTGCACTAGGGTCCTGGGGGCCCGGGCCCATTTTGGGTCGAGTTTTGAGGGCTGAGTTTGGCAGTTTTTGTTTAGATATTAGAAAAATTAACTGGGACTCCACCCCAGGCCAGTGGCAGAACCGGAAAGGTGGAAGGAACAGCGAAGAATGTGGGGAAGCCCGCAGTGTGCTCCCACGTACGCCCGCCCATTCAGTTGGTAAAAACCAAGAAGCCCAGCGATACACAGTGCAGCTTCAACACTAGAAGCACACTGGCGCAACGACCTGGGAACACAACTGGACGTTGTCTTGTAAAATCAAAGAGTCCAAACACCCTCCGCCCCAAGGGATATGCGTTCAGAAACCCTGGCACCTGTGCCCCGAGAGGTCCACTGACAAAGGCTCGGGGCAGCCGTATTCATAAAATCAAACATAAAGCCCTGAAAACGGGAAGCAACGCAAGTGTCCAATTCTGGAAGGATGGCTGAACAAACTGTGGCAAAACTCACACTGTAAGATGATAAGGAGCAGCGGGGAACGATGGAGCTGTGGCTGCACCAGCAACCTGGGCGAATCCCGGTGACCCGATGTAACCACGGAGGCTCCGCGCACCGCGGACTGTGTGATGCCCCCTTGATGAGGATCAGAAGGAAGGCAAAGGGCACGATCATTGTTTAGGCAAGCTTCCTGTGTTAAAACTGCAGGAAGGAGGAGAGAGGGAGAGAGAGACAGAGAGAGTCTAGAAAGACAAGAGGGGAGGGCAGGAAGGGAGGAGAGGAGGGAGAGGGAGAAAAGGAGAAAGCAGCTCGCTGAAGTAAGCGTCGGAGGGGAGGGCAGGACCGTAGGGTTAGGGGAAAGCACATAGATAAATTCTAATTTGTGCTTTGAGTAGCAGGTTCATGGTTGTTTGTTACATTCCTAAGCCAAAAAATGTTTTAAAAATCAATAAAAAAGGGTCATCATGAAACAGAGTGTGTCCTGAACAGCAGTTTATGGCCAATACAATTCTGTGCTCTGAGGGACGAAAACATTGTAGAACCCCCCCCCCCCCCCCGGAGGTCCCTTTTGAGACCTTGGTTCCGCTCTCCTAGTGTCCTCAGGATGTCCCTAGGTCCCAACTACCCCTTTTCTACCGTCCCCTCCCTCCTACCATGACTCCATCACTTCCCCCGGGCATCTCTCTGAGCTCAGGGATGAGAGGATGCTCGGAAGGCAGAACCATGGGAAGACGGAACCCTCAAGACAAGAGGGCCATGCCGCACCGTCCTGCAATGCAGGGAGGGCTGCCGGCGCTCAGCAAAGGGCAGATGGAAGAATGGCTGTCCCCGTGTCTGACGTTGGTCCTTGTCCCCTCCTGCTGTCAGCGACTTGCTGACCTCCCTCGCTTCACCTTTGTGCCCACGATGCGTTGTGTCCTGTGTTGGGGGCACTTCTTGTCAAAGATCTATAGGCTCCAGGGGCGCCTGGGTGGCTCAGTTGGTTAGGCGACAGCCTTCGGCTCAGGTCATGATCCCGGAGTCCCGGGATCGAGTCCCGCATCGGGCTCCCTGCTCAGCGCGGAGTCTGCTTCTCCCTCTGACCCTCTTCCCTCTCGTGCTCTCTATCTCTCATTCTCTCTCTCTCTCAAATAAATAAATAAATAAATCTTTAAAAAAAAAGATCTACAGGCTCCAAAATCACAGTAGCCTTTCCCCACATCCCTGCACCAGCCACATCACCGGCTCCTCTTCTAGAACGGCATTCATTCACTCGGAAGCATTTGCTGAGGGCTCACTGTGTTCCAGGCGCTGTCCCAGATGCCGAGAAGGCAACAGTGAACAAAAGGAGCAAACATCTTTGCCCCTGGGGCACTTGTCTTCTTGGCGGGAGGAGGGCGGGCAGGACGACAGACAGTAACAAGGTAAATGTGAAAGAGACCCAGGGTGGCATATAGGGGTAGTGAGCCGTGGGCAAGGAGAGGACCGGGCCTAACTAAGGGTAAGGAGCAGGCTGGCTGCCGTTTTAACCAGAGAGGCCAGGGATGGCCTGATGAAGTGAACTTTGAGTATTGACCTCAAGGAGGTAAGAGGGCAAGCTATGGGGCTACTGTTGGGGCGGGGGAGGAGCCTTCCAGGCAGAGGGAACAGCCAGGGCAAAGTCCTCTGCAGTGGATGTGCCTAGACACAGGGGAACTAGGGAGGGGAGGCGAGGTGATGTAAGAGCCAAGGCAAAGGGGATAGGTAAAGAGGCAAAGGTGACACCCGGCAGGGACCAGGGGTGACCTGGACCAGGCTGGTGGCCGTGGAGGTGGGGAGAAGTGGTTGGGTTCTGGGTGCACTTTGAAGGTAGAACTCGTAGGGTGGCTGTGGTGTAAAGTATAAGAGAGGGGTCAACGATGCCACCGGCTCTTTGTCCTGAGCCCCTGGAAGGAGGGTGTTGTCATACACTGAGCTGACACAAGGCTGTGCAGGACAGGTCTGAGGAAGAGAGGGATTCCGTTTCGGATGTGTCAGGGCACGAAGGTTGTGGGATGTCCAAGCCAAAGGTTAGTGGGCACTTCGAGGGCTAAGTGAGAAGGCAGGGGAGAGCCTTGCTTCCAGAATACTCAACATCCCATGGGGCGCCTGGGTGGCTCAGTTGGTTAAGCGGCTGCCTTTGGCTCAGGTCATGATCCTGGAGTCCCTGGATCCAGTCCCGCATCGGGCTCCCTGCTCAGCGGGGAGTCTGCTTCTCCCTCTGACCCTCCCCCCCATGCTCTCTCTCAAATAAATAAATAAAATCTTAGAAAAAAATACTCAACGTCCCTTCACCGGCCACACCCCAGTGCGCCTTGGGGCTTCGGGAGGACAGGGATCATTTCCTAGGCATCCGGGTTTCTCAGTGTCCACTACAGGGCCTGGCCCATAGGCAATGGTGAACGAACGAACAAACGATGAATGCTCGAAGATTAAGAGGGTGTCCACTTTCTGGTCTGATCCACGATGACCATGTATGAGCAGAGAGGAGCAGCTGAAGCAAGGTGTACATAACTATAGGCGCATTTTCGGAGGAGTCCGTCTAGAGAGAGTGACCGTCCCCCTTTGAGGACTATCTCAGGCACTCAGGTGAAACTTGCCTGGAAGGGTGTCAGGGAGGGTGACAGGGGTCCAGTTGGGTTCAGGGTGCTTGGGCTGACATCACTGCCTCTGCAGAGGCTCATTAGCCCCAGGGAGGGGAGGGAGACCTCTGCAGGGGACCTGGCTTCTGGGCAAAGACAGCGTCCCTTTCGGCAAAGGTCTCCTGGGGCCTCCCTGCTCTCTTTCAGATGGCTTGGTCCAGCCTGGTAGTTTTCAAACATTCTCTTTTTCAGGTCATGGAACCCTGTAATAAATCTCCCTGGGAGTGGGAAGAGGGGGAAGAGAATCCCCAGCGGTGGGGGACCCCAGGTGGCACAGGGCACAGCAAGAGGACGGCGGGGGCCCCAGTGCTGGGTCAGGGACCGGCTGCATTCAGCCACACAGATTCCTAGGCCCCACTCCAGAGACTCCAAATCCGTGGCTGTTCTTTGCCTAATGGCTAAGTCCTTGGCCTCCGGTTTCCAATTCTGTTCCCTGAGGTCCAGGATGTGGACAAAGCGCTTCCCCACTCTGAGCCTGTTTGCTCCTCTTATAAAAATCCAGGTTCTGTGAGCACCTTGTTTATAGATGACGATTCAGCAAGACAAAGGCCCTAAAGCTTCTCTATTGTGACTATCAAAAAGCTCCTCCAGGATGAGTAGCTGGGAGGTCACCGCCCCCCTGAGGACACCACTGTTGTCAGATTCCATGGAGCATCTCCACCTTCTTCACAGTGTTCAAGCACTCCCTCCCCCGCCAGCTGTGAGTGTCTGCCTCTCTCCTCGCCCTTCCTCCCCCTCCTCCTCTGTCCTGCCTCTCACCTGCCTCTTCTCAGCCCCTGCCCTGACCTCGGAGAGGGACGCAGCCATTCTGCAGGGCATCACCTGTGAGACGAGCAGGTGTTACGGTAGACAATGGACTTCTGGCGAGGCCTCCTCTCCCCAAAACCTCTCAGAAATTGGGGGCAGCTTCTGAAGATGCTGTTTTTGGCCCAGGCACCAACCAGCACAAACAAAGGCATTTTCTACGGCTGCTGGGAAGGCGACAATTGTTTTCATTCAGCGAACATTCGCTGCTGATGCCAGTGTTTCCTCTTGGAAGCCAACGTTTGGTGGAGAAGACAATGCCAAGCTCAATATTTTCTCTGCATAAAAATCCCTTTAATTTTTTAATCATTTGGCAACAGCTCCTTCCTCCCTCCCCTCGCCCTTCTGTTCTTCTCCCCCCCCTCTCTGTCTCTGGCTGTGTCTCCATCACACCCAACATCTGGGCTGGAGTGGAAAAGTTTGGTGGGTCACACAAGTGTTTCCAGACCTACAAAGGGTGGACTTTGTGCAGCGGCTTGATGGGTGCACATTGTTGTTGTAAGTGTTTTATCTCGATAATTGAGGCTGATGCAGACATGGCCTTCAGCCCCCTCCCTACCCCATTCCAGCTGCTTATATTAGGCCCTGGTTAAGAGAGGCCAGCCCCACAGTGATGAAGGGCCCCTATGCTGCCAGCCAGGGCTGGGGTGACAGTAGTTCTCCTTCACTCTCTGGCTGAGGGTTGAAGCAGCTGTGGTCCAACAGGTCCCTCTTGCTTCCTGAGTACTCCATGGGGAGGATAGCCCCATCTCACTCTCTGTGCCAAGGTCCAAAGGTTCTCAGAGGTCCGGGCTTCCAAATTCCCTAGATCCAGGAGGGAGAGTGCCCTGCCCTGTGCCCCACCATGCCTCCATCCTGACAGCACCACAGCTGGGCCTGGACCGCTCTCTCCCACCGCCATCATGGTGTCTGCCCTTCTGGAGCTGCTTTCCCATCACACTACCTGGAATCAGGCCTCGTCCCCACTCTCTTTGGATGGTAATGCATACCAGGAATGCCTCAATTTGGACCTGACTCAGGTCTCCTTCCCTAGGGAAAACTTGTGTTTCTAGAACACAGCCCAGAGGGAGAAGCATATATGGGCAGGACTTGCAGAATTAATAGATAAATGGGTAAATAAATCAATGAGCGGATGGGTGGATGAACATGTGAGGCGGTGAATGGGTGAGTGAATGAGTGACCCACACGTCATGTGAGAGACCAAGTGAATAAATGAACTCATCCCTGTGTTTGTGCCCAAGGGCACAGTGTGCACACTGACACTGGAGGTGAGTCCGATAAATGTGAAATTGTGTGGAACGAGTCTCCGTGGAGCTGGTAAAGGGCGATTGCGTTTGTTCCTTCTTGCCGATAAAAGCTCCACCGTCGCAGGAAGGGCACCAGCTTTGGATCCCAGGCCCTCTACTGGGCTCGACTGCTGGCTTTGTCATTTCTTGGCTTGTGAACTTGAGCAACTTGCTTCACTTCTCTGAGCCTCGGTTTCTTCATCTGTAAGATGGGATGAATGGGTACCTATCTTTTGGGTGGTGTGGAGAATTTGAGGATTTGCACATAGAGAGAGCACTTACTATTAGTTTTTGTCTCCCTAAAGGAGGCTGAGGTTTTTAGGTCAATGGAAAACATAGGCTTTGGGGCGAGGTAAGGAGTAGCTGACCATGGCCTGGCAGTGGGTGAAGACCACCTTTTGGCTCCAAGGGAACATCTTTCTCTCTCTCTCTGTGGAAAGACATCTGGCTCCAAAGACATCTGGGGGAACACAGATATACCCAGAGGATACCGCCAGACTCCTCTGTCTTTCCCTCCTCTGTCCTAGCTCCTGGTGGATGTTTGACATCACATGGACCAAGCCGGTGTGGGTGGATTTAGGACAAATCCTTCTTGGTGTGAATGATGGAACTTCCTAGAAAGAACGACTACGAAATATTAGCAGGGGCACACCAGAGAGAATGTTCAGTTCACTGGGGCTGAGCGGGCTCATCACCAAGGCCTACCATCACTGTGAACACCGTGATGGGGAGCCTGGAGGCCACAGCTGAGGTGCTCCCTGGCTTGTGGCCTTGGCCATGTGATTTTGAGGGTTGACCTCCATTTCCTCTTCTGAATAATAGCAAGAATAGCATCTACCTCAATGCTAGGCACACAGTGAGCAATGTTGTAAGTGTGAGCTCGTATGGTAGATGGGATGATAGTCCCCAACTACACGCGCCTTCTTGCAAGAGGATTATGCAAGCTCTCCCCATGGCTTTGGGGCTTGGGCATGTGACTTGCTTTGACCAATGGCGTCTCGGCACGTGGGACAGTGTTCTAGTTCCCAGAAGAGCTTTTATGAGTATCTTCTGCTGGCTCTCTTCCTCTCACCTCCACCACGAGAACAACATATTCTAGATACCAGTTGTTTCTTCAGCCTAGGACCTGGTACAAGACACGGGGAGCCCAGCCAAGTCTGGCCAAGTGCAGGCAAGCTGCAGCCCCCATACAATGAGAGCAAGAAACAAATGTTTGCTAGGATAAGCCACGAGTTATTGGCATTCTGTTACTGTGGCAAAACTGACCGATTCAGCTGTTGTTACTCTCATTATCCCCATTTTATAGACGAGGAAGCCAAGGCTCCAAGAGGTGAGGTTACTTGCTCATGGCCACACAATGATTAAGGGGTGCAGATGGAGTTCACACTCAGAATCACTCATTCATTCAACAACTAGTGGCTGGCCCTGCAAAGGTAGATGGGGCCCCTGCTCTTGTGGAGCTTACATTCGGTTGGGCAGAAGTAGAAAAATACAGGCCGACCAGTAAATAAACAAGAAAAATGGGGGTGGTCATAAATGGTTCGAAGGATATAAAATAGGGTGATGTGATCGTGCCTGGGGAGGGGTGAGGGAGGAGCTTCGACAGGACAGTCAGAGAGGACCCTCCCCGCCCCCAGCCCCGCCCCAAGGAAGTAGCATCTCCTTGAAGAGGTCAAGGGTAAGAAGAAGCCGGCCCTGGAAGGAGGCAGGAGAAGACCGTGGCAAGCAGAGGGAACAAATGCAAAGGCCCTGAGGCTGGAACCAACTTGGGGTGTTCCAGGAACAGAAAAGGACCCAGGGTGGCTGGGGGCGAGTGAGGGCCAAGAGTGGAAGACAGGAGTGCAGAGGGAGAAGGGCCAGTCACCTGTGCTTTGTCATCCCTGCTCCGGAAAGCGGGTGGAAACGTATTCTGAGGGCCTGGAGGATTCTAAGCAGAGGCGAGAAGCGTTTGCATTGGTATTCTAGAATCATCGTGATTTTGGATGGAGAAGGCTTGCAGGAGGCCAGCTGGAGACTAGGGTGGTGGTGTAGGAAGCCGCGGTGGCCCGGCCCGGGGGGTCAGAGTGGAAACAGCCAAAGTGAACTGACGGTAGGTATGGTTTAGAAGGAAAGGCTGCATGCTCTTTGGAGGTGGGAATGAGATAAGGAGGTGACTCAAGGATGACCTTCAGGTGACCTCGGGTGGGGGTAGTACCCAACTCTGGTCTGGGGAAAGCTGGAGTCCGGATAGATCTGGAGGGAAAGCAGTTCTGCCTTAGATGGGCCTGTTTGCCACAGGGGGGCTGTTAAGCGGGCAGTGGGCTGTAAGGGCAGGGCTGGAGTTCAGGCCCGATTTAAAGGGACAGGGTGGGGGTGCCTGGCGGGCTCAGTCGGTGGAACATGTGACCCTTGATCGTGGGGTTGTGAGTTCAAACCCTGTGTTGAGTGTGGGGACTACTTAAAAATAAATCTTTTTAAAAAATACTTTTTAATAAAAAAATAAAAATAAATACAATAAAATAAAATAAAATAAAAGGGACAGGGTGTGATCCCCTGAGTCTGGGGCACCGCACTTGAAAGTCAGTTGGCCTTACAGGAGCCAATGAAACAGTCTGAGAAGGAGAAGCCGGCAGGGTACTTCTGTCCAGTTTCAGAGGAGGAGCTCATTATTCAGAAGCTCTGTAACCCTCGAAGCCTGAGACCGTGCCCTGTCTGATCTGGTAGCCGCCAGCTACAGGTGGCCACTGAGCACTCGAAATGTGGCCGGTCCATGTCGACATGCACTCGAAGTATAAAACACACCAGACTCCGAAGATGTAGTGTAACAAACAGAATGTAAAATATCGCATTAATAATTGTTATATTGATTACATGTTAAAATGATAATATTTCTGATATATTGGGCTAAATAAAATATAAGGATAAATCAATTTTACCTGTTTCTTTACATTTATTTTTAATTTTTATTATGACTATTTTTTTTTTTACCTGTTTCTTTATTTTTAAAAATGTAGTTACCAGAAAATCGAAAATCACAATGGGGCTCACATTTGTGGCCTGTGCTGTCTTTCCATTGGGCTCCGCTATCGTAGAAGGACCACAATGGGGTGCCGCCCCACAAAATGACATAACTGCTGAAGCACTGGCCAGAGTCGTCCCCAAGACTTTCCTCCTCCTGTTCTCCAGGGTCCCTGGGCTCCTCCAGTCAAGAGTAGGTGTCAGATTTCTCCACCAAGACTGACAAGTTCTCACTCCAGCCCCTCTGGACCTGTTTTTGCCTGGAAACCACATGCAGTTTCCATCAGAAAGAAAAATACACACAACATGAAACTAAAGAAAGGAGCAAAATTTCCCTGACGCACTGCCAAGCAACTGTTCCATTTCCCACAACACCCTGCAGTTTCTTCAAACACAAAGACGTTTGCCACATGGTCAATGAAATCATTTGGGAAAGTGTCAAAAGACCATCCACGGCGCTGGAAAGTTGCAGAGCCCTGAGATTTCCCCATGCTCCCCAATGGTCTAGGGGCCATTTATCTGGCCCCCTAGCTCAGATCTCCCGGGGGGGTAGTCCCTGAGATCACACCCCTGTAAATCCGCACCCCCCCTCACACTCACAAGGATTGCCACTGAGGGTCTGCATGAGCCCTGGGGACACCTTGGGACTCTGAGCCATTATTGTTTCTCCTTTGTGGAGGGCATTTTAATGCAGTAGGGTCAGGCAGTTTTTGAAAAGTGTCATCTTCCCTGCCTGCCCACAGCCTAGATTGGTTAGGCCACCTTGCCCTGGGGCTGTTGAATGAGGTGGACCCTCAGTAGAGTGAGCCAGAGACCTTAATGCTGCAAGAGAGAGGCAGAACCCCAAGAGACTGCCCAAAGAGAGAGCCCAGAGACAGTGAGACAGAGAACAGAAGGAACACAGAGCAAGGAGGACACCTTGGATACTCAGGTAGGGTCAGGCCTGAAGAAAGCTCAGAAGAAGGGAGTGCATTCACTCATTCATTCACAAAAATAGAACTGAGTACCTTCTATGTGCTGGGTACTGCCTTAGGCGTGGCTAATTCAGCAGAGAGTGCAGCAAATCTGGCGTCTGCCCTTGCAGGCTGGCAGACCTATTGGGAATATTAAACAAAGAACGCATGAATGTATTTGTAAGGAAAACTGCAAGTGCTGTGAAAAATAGGGATGTGATGCCGTGAAATCCCCACCAGAGATGTTTGAACTGAGCTGGGAGACCAGGAAAACCTTCCTTGGGGAAACAATATTTGAGCTGAGATCTGAAGGGGGACTTGGGGTTAACTGCATAAAAAGGAAGGCGAGCATGCCAACCAAGCAGAGGAAATGACATGTGCAAAAGTCCTGTGGCAGACGGAGCAGACTGAATTTGAGGAATGGAGGGCAGTGTAGTTAGAGCAGAGCTAGCTAAGGAAAGCTTGGTAAGAGATGAATCTGGAGATGAAGGCAGGGCCCAGACCACATGGGTCTCATAGAGGCTTCAGAGTCAGGTCAGAAAGTAGAGTCAAGATTCTGAAGCCACACACTAGAAAGAGGAGGAGACTTGTTCATTGCCAGGGAGAGCAGGTGCATGGTGACACATGGTGGAAGCAGTGACAGAAGTGGGGACTGTGCTGGGAGTGGGTCACACCTGCAGTCAACCACATCTGGGTTCACAGCCCCAAGATAATTTGTACTTTATGGGGGTACCTTGACGACTAGATGAAACAATGCCGGAGATGCACTTGGTGGAGTGCTGGCACATGGCAAGTGAACACATTATAAAGCAATTACATATTAGTCTATTATTCTTATTGTGGAGATGGGGTGGGGGACATAGACAGGGAGCCCCACAGCAGAGCTGAGACCTAGCGACAAGATGGTTCGGGTCCATGGAGGAGCGGGGCTGGTGAGAGGTATAGCAGTCGGGCACAGTATGCTGGGCAGGGCACTGCCAGGCGTCCCCAGGCCCTGCCACCCCAGTCCGGGGACCTCATTTCCCGTCTTCCCTCCCATCCACCTGGGAGTTGGCTGGTGTCTCCCATAAGGGCAGTGGACAGAGGCAGCATCCCCGGGCTCTGCCCTAGTGTCTCCCCCTAAGGATCCCAGATGACCATGCTGGCACCAGCTTCTGAGACCTCACCCTGTACCTTCCGGGGGGAACCTTCTGGGAGCCTGGGAGGTTAGCATCAGCGATGTGAACAACGGGCGTTAATGTACCTCAGGCTTCTCAAAGATCCCAAACTTTTACTCTGCCTTTAAAATATTTTTTTCGGGGCATCTGGGTGGCTCGGTCATTAAGCATCTGCCTTCGGCTCAGGTCATGATCCCAGGGTCCTGGAATTGAGCCCCGCGTCGGACTCCATGCTCTGCGGGAAGCCTGCTTCTCCCTCTCCCACTCCCCCTGCTTGTGTTCCCTCTCTCGCTGTGTGTCTCTCTGTCAAATAAATAAAATCTTTAAAAAAAAATTTTTTTTTCAATTTCAAAGGTTTGGAGCTTTTTGGGGTTTTGTTGTTGACATGGGTCAGAAGAAATGCAAACAAAAGAACCTGGGGATTCGGGAGGTAATTAGTATACATATAATATGTTTTTGGTTTTCTCTTAATTATAAAAGTAACATATACCCAACCTGGAAACTTGTAAAACACAGAACAAGACAAATTAAAAAATTGACCTAAACCAACGCTCCACAGATACTCACTGTTAACAGTATATATATATATATTTTTTTGAGCTCTTATTACAATATAGACCAGCCACCGCACTGGGGCATTTTAGGCACAACCTTATTTTTTTTAAGATTTTACTTATTTATTTGAGAGAGAGAGAGAAGAAGAGAGAGCACAAGCAGGGGGAGCAGCAGAGGGAGAGGGAGAAGCAGACTCCCCGCTGAGCAGGACTCGATCCCAGAACCCCGAGATCATGACCAGAGCCAAAGGCAGACGCTTCACCGACTAAACCACCCAGGCGCCCCAATGCATGATCTTATTTTGTCCTCACAACAGCCCTATAAGGTAGTACTATTATTATTCCCATTTCACAGATGAGGAAAGTGACCCTTAGGGCTGCTACACAGTTTGTTCAAAGTCATTCACACTAGATGAGGAGAAGCAGGTCTGGAATCCAAACTCGAGCCTGTCTGACCACCGGCACACGCAGCTTCGGACGTAGGTCACATCCTCGCCATCTTCCTTTCTAATACACACATTTATACACACATATACACATCTCTAGTAATAGTTACCCTTATACTGATTGCATGAACCAGATTATTTTGCTTTTTCACTTTGCAGCATTTCGTGTGTATTTCCTCAAATCAACCATATTCTTCTACGGCACTGTTGTGAACGTCTGCATTGCGCTCTGCAGTGTAGACAGGTAGCACTCTCAAACCCTGGCTCCAGGGGCATCTGGGAACTTGTTGGAAATGCGAATTCTCAGGCCTTACCCCCAGACCTGCTGCATTAGATATTCTGGGGGTGGGGTCCGGGAATCTGTGCTTTAACAAGCCCTCAGGTGATTCTGACACAGCTGACGTTTAAGAATGGACCCTTCAGGCGTTCTGCGTTTTTCTGAACTAATCCCCTATAATAGGCGTGTTTAGACGATTTCCAAGCTTTGGTTATCAAAGACCAGGCAAAATAACCATCTTCATTTGCCCGCGTGTGAAGATCAAGAAAGCGGTTTTAAAATAAAATAGGTGTTGAAACCAAATCAAAACAAACAAAAAACATGGACTACTAGATGTTACACTCAAAAAAAGGAAACTAAAGAGAAGCATGAGAGATTTTGGTCAGACCCAAGGAAGGACTTTCTTTCCTGGCAGGACCACCTGGCGGGAGGAATGTCTCTGGAGCACGGGAGCTCACCTGTGGGGACAGCTTTGTCCTGCGGGCAGCCCGGGAGGGCACTGCTGACGCACTCCAGGCCTTTCTCACAGTTTCTGGGCTTTGGAGCATATGGGCCGAGACGTTTATGAAAGAGACAGTTGCTGTCTGGGCCCACCCAGCGGGAGGAGGGCAGAGGGGTTGGGAGCCTCAAAAATGGATCTGGAGGGCAGGCTGGCCACTCACCTCCCAGCTGGTGATTTCATTAAGTGAGCACCTGTTGAGTGGGCTCGGCCCCACTCCTCAGCTGCCCTGCCAAGCCGTGTGGCTTGTTAGTCTGAGGCCGAGCCCAGACTTCAGAAATCAACTCCAGGCTGCTCCCCGGGGTCTTGGAAGACACCCTCCATCTGATGCCAAGTGGAGATCTGTCAACAGGGTATTTTGCTGCCTGTTCTGGAGTTCCGGACTATCACGAACGCCTGCCAGTTCTCATTTCCTGTCCGCCTCTCTAGCCTGCCTATTGGCAGGAAAACTTTCCTGGAACCTGATGGGCCTGAAGGACGCCGTAACAAAGAATTAAGAGAAACGATTTTAACTTTCCTGGCGTGTCTCTGTTTTCTCGCCTGTGACGTGGAAGCAGCAATCCCCGTCCAGCGAGAAAAGGGACCTCGTGTGGGTTGTAAATGGTAAGCCTTGCCTATTACGTAGGGTTCAGATGTCACCGCTGTGCATTCTGATTCTAGAAGCTGGTGTTGTGGCTGGCTCCTGAGGCAAACGCTGCATGTTGGCCTGGGGTCAACAGAACTCTTCCACTTAGTGACTGTGTACCGTGGGCAAGTCCTGTTTCCTTCCTGAGCGCCCGTTTCCCCATTGGCGAACAGAAGTAATGAAGTCTAGCTCATGGGATGACGGAGAGCGCCCCGCACGCAGCAAGCCACTCAGCAAGGGCTGTCTCTCTCTGTGTGGGAGACGGTGAGATACAGTAATCTGTGTTTTGACCTCAGACATCAGCACATCTTTTTAACTGGCTTTTCCAGTTAACGGGCAGCTTTGGACACATCACCTTACCTCTCTGTGCCTCAGTTTCCATATCTGTAAAATGGGGGAACAAAAGCACCCACTTTGTGGGGCTCTCGAAAGAATAAAATAAAATGCTGTCCTTAAAGGGGAGTGACTATACGGTATCACTAGTCCTAGTTTTCCAGATGTGGCACAGCCTGTGCCAGCAATCACCTGGAAATGTGGACACACCGGGAGAGTCCACTGCTTGTCGGTGTCGGTGGGATGTTCCGTCGGCAGAGATTTATCGGCCACTTACTGCTCCCCGGGTCCCTTGAGTTTGGGGTTTGTGGAGGCCACCTGGCAGAGAGGCCTCGGGACCGGACAGACAGGAGGGCGCGGAGGGGGTCCCTGTGAAGGTCAGAGGAAGTGCACCGCCCTCGGCCACTCTCCCGCAAGGAAGCAGAGTTCTCAGCTGGTGTGGCTGTGTCTCAGGGCAGTGGCCATCCCTGACAGCCCCTCCCCGCCACCTCCAGAAAAGCAAGACCTTGAACAATCGCAGGTTAGAAATCAGCCCTCAAATTCCACTGCAGGTTATTCAAGGGAGAAAAAGAATAAAAATCAATGCGAACCCAGTCTCCGGTTCTGAGGACCAGTCGCATCTTGTTTGTAACCTGCAGGGATCAATAAGAGATGCTTCTTTGGGTCCATTTTTAAGCTCAATACCATGGATGCAATTTGGTTGACAATTATGAGCAATCAGTTATCTTGTACAGCCTCGCTCCCACCGCCAGCCGCCTGTTCAGGCAATCATGAGCTATTACCGAGGGGGGCCGCGTTGCTGAGGGCTGGCTACTACAATGCGCTCACCAATGATCACTCAGAAGTAAACAGAATTTGCTGATCAATTAAGTCATTGGGATGGAGAACTTATGAGTGCTCCAACGCAGAAGCCTGGCTTTTTCTGTTTGTATCCATTAGCCAGGAATAGGTTGTTATTGAATAAATGATCTTTCTCCCTGGCATTGGCAGTCACAGGGGACAAATGTCTAGGTTAGGACTCGCAAGAGTTTGCAAGAGTTCAGAACATCCAGTGCCCCTTGCTGCCATCAAGAATGCAGAGGGATAGTCACCTTCATGACACAGATCTGAGTTGGGTGGATAAAAATCTACGGGGTGCCCCTGGGTTTTAGGCACCCCAGAGAGGGGCCTGAGCTAGGGCTTGTCAATGCCCTGTGGGGAACCTTCCTCCAAGATCCTTGCCTTGTGGCCACTTTGCTGCAGGAGCAGCCCTAAGCAGAGGGGTGAGTGCCAAGGTGAGTGAGTGGGTCATGGACTGCTTTGACAAATGGGCACAGGTTCTTCATCCTTTCTTTAGAAAATTGCTCAGATCCCCCAAGTTTTGCATATCATTTTAAGGCAGCCTATGAAACCTGTGATAAGAATGTAAAGCCAAGGCTTTTGGAATCAGATAAATCTTAATAATTGCTTCCCATTTGCAAGCCATGGGATCCTGGGCAGGCAACTTTAGTTCTTCCTCCCTGTAAGGAAATGGTGATAGTATTGACCTAATAGATTTGCAGGATGGCCCATGTGAAGCAGTAATCCATATGCCTAGCATGTAGTAAGTGCTTAGTAAACATTAACCAGTATCATTATTAACATGAATAATAACTACTAGTAGGGAGTAACTATAAATCATGTACTCTCTCTATGCTGCATCTGTAAAATGAGGATATAATGGTTCCTGTTTTGCAGACACCTTTATGGAAGAGTTACTTAAAAGGATATGTGGGAAGCACTTACCCCAGACCTGGCACATTGTAGGTGCTCAATAAATAGTAGCTGTTTATCATTATTCTGGTTGTTCATATTTTTATCCTAATGAATATGACTGATTGTTTCCTGTTCCCCCCATCTGCCGAGGACAGGCTTGGGCTGAGGGGGATCCTGATGAAGGCCTTGGCAGCTGGCCCACGACAAAGATGGTGGAGTTCATGATGGACTCAGGTGGGGGATAAGGAGTCCACAAAACAACCATGTGATGCGAGCTGTCGACCCCAACCCTGCGATGGATGTGCTGTGTGACCTTCGCTAAGCCTCTTTCCCGATCTGGCCAGCACTTTCCCAAACATATGCTGGGCAACTGAAGTTGATGATTTGTAGTTGGCTCAGCCCATCTAGTTAATTGCTGGAGAGATTTCCTGTAGCTGACACTGGGTCTAGACAGGTGTGGCCTGATGCCAATGGTGGACTGGGGCGGGGCCGGGGGGAGGCAATAACTTGACCAAAGGCAAAGAATGCCCCTCCTTTGCCTTCTTTCCTTGGGAAAAATAGGGCTCACTGACTACAGATGTCTCCTGAAACCTCCTGGCCATTGTGGGTCCTTCCCTCCATCACATCTAGAAGCTTCAAGTTGGGCCACGATTGCCCACTGTCACCATCCCAGCAAGCCAGGCAGCCGGGTCCTCTCTCCATCCTGCCCTAGCCTTACTTGAGACCAGGAACCACGGGCTGCCTTTTGCTCAATGCTTCGGCCGGGGTGGTGGGATGCCCAACCTGTACCGCCTCCACCATTTCCTTACAGATCTCTCAGAGCCTTCATTTCTCCTTCTGTGGAACAGCATGAATAGCCCTTGCCTCGCTTTACCCCTGTGGCAGAAAGGCAGGACCTCTCCATGTGGAGCAGGGACAGTGATGTGGCCACCAATGAAGCCACCGTCCCCTTCAACAGCACTTGGAGTGAGCTGGCGCACCCCAGCAACCTCTCCTAGGGGCCCGAATGGAGGACCGGCTGGGCGGGGTGGAGACGCTGTTTCTCACCCTGGATTTGCTCCCTCCCAGGCCAGCCCCCTTACTCTGGAGTGTTTCTCTGCAGGAAATTCCTGATGCCATCTCTCCACCTTCCTCCTCCATCTCCCTGCCAGCCCCTGATTCCAACTTCACCCTGTTAACCTTAAAAATCAAACTGCCAGTTATTTTACCAGAAAAAAATGGGTTTATTCAAGAACCACAAATCACAATCTAGAACAAGCAGGCTATGGCAAAACCACAGGCAAGACCAGGAAATGAAGGAGAGAAACTCTCTTTTATAGAGGAAAGCGGAAAGTTGGGAGGGGCTGTTCTACACAAAAAGTCCACTGGAGTTAACCTGGGAGCTTGAGTCTGGTGGCTTTTCGTTGGCTGAATTGTGGCGATGGGTCATTGGCTGGGCTGTTGCTGGGGTTGGAGGAAGCCGGCTTACTTCCTGCTGGGACAGTAAGGTAGTGAAAATCCCTCTCTGTCCGCTGGGTCTGCCATGGACTTCCAGTGGTAGGGTGGACTCTGTTCTAAACAAGGTTTGCCTTTATGAATTTTCACAGTCCACACCCTTTCTTGGCACTGCCTCAGCTCCCACACTGTTCCTGTGGGCCAGCTCCCAGCCCTCCATCTCAGGGCCCCTACCCGCACCCCCCCAGGTCCTTCCTCGGGCACCATGTTCATACATGTCCACGGCCAGTGTCACAGCCTGTCTTCCTAGGGCAAGTGAGAGCAAGAGGGGCTGGGGTGACTCCAGATACCCTGAGTTGCATTATTAGAAGCATACTATCTAGGAGGAGGGAGGTGACAGTCTTGCTCATGGCCCTGCCAGGCCACCCAGGTGTTATATTCAGTTCAGGTCCCCTGTTACCATGTCCAGAGAACTGGGTGGTTTTCCTTTAGAAAACACTTCTCACTGTCTGTAATTACTTAAGTGACAATTTGTTCATGTCTAGCTTCCTCACCAGATTGCATGTTCGGTGAGGCCAGGGGCCAGATGAACTGGTGTAGTTCACCTTGTGTTTACAGTTCCTACCCACATGTTGCCACATAGTAGGTACCCAGTATCAATTTACTGAATATATGAATGGATGAATGGATGGTAAAATGGATGGATAGACAGGTTAAGAGGGAAAGTAAAGACTTTCTGTAAAGCCATCCCCTTACAGGTGTGAGTTTAAAGGAAGTTATGTTAACCTCAGATACAAAGCTGTCTGTTATTTTGGAGCAAAATTAGTTTATTTGGGGATAATAGAGACATGCAATTCAAGATGAGCAAGCTATGCCAAAACCATAGCTAAGTCCAACAAACAAAGGAGAAGAAAGTTATTTTATGGAGAAGAGGGAGGAAGCTGGGAGGGTTGTTTTGACAAGTCCCCTGGAGAAAAGCAAGAGTTCAGGTTGAGGATGGTTTCTCATTGGCTGAGTTGCTAGAGTAGTTGATTTCTTATAAGAGATGCAATCTACATCTCTCCCTGTTGGGACTTGTAATTGATGATTCTTTCCTCTTAATGATTCTTCTGTTGGGGTCTGTAATTGACAATTCTTCCTGAAATTGACTTTGAATGGTATAGCTCCCCCTCCAGTCTCCCTTTCTAGCTTCACAAATCTACTTTAGTGAGGTTTCTCTTTATTAAATTTCATAGTTAGAAGGGAGAAGAGCCGTATATGCAGAGGTCAGTGTTCTGTGGCTGTCTGGGACGACATCCCATCTCTGAACCAGAACTCAGGTCTCCCCCCACCCCCAGCTCAGGGCATTGCCAGAAAGAACAGGATGGACCACGGGGTCCTGGACATGCTTCTCCCCATCCGTACACTACCATCACCACCCCCCACTTCATCCCATCGGATGGCAACCTTGTGCCCCCAACCATCTTGCTTTCAGGAAATTACATGATCCTTTCAGGAACACCTGAAACTTAACTGGATTCCATTCTTGGGGTTATTTGCATTTTAATGACCAGGAAAAAAAATCACTTCAGTCCAAAGGGTGATACAGATGAGGTAAGACAGCAAGCCCTTGTGTGAGGCTCTGTAGGTGTTTAGAGAGAAGGTCTCTAGGTAAGGAGGGCTTGATGGTTGTCTGGTTGACATCCTCCTGGCAGGTTTGTGGGCCATGCAGCTTCTTACCCCAACCCCTGTCCCCAACAGGTACTGTTCCAGAAACGTTCTTTATTTCCCCAACAGGGCTGGGTTCTCAATGGTGGGCATCATGGCAGCCTTTCAGAGCCGAGCTGCAGGCTCTCCTTTTCTCCCTTGCCCCAGACTAGGGTTCTTCTATCTGCCCAGGCCGCCCAGGCTGGCCGGAAGCCCCAGTTCAGCTCCTCCCAGAAATGTTGTTTCTGTTGTTTCTGCACAGGGGCCGTAGCTTTTGCAGAGACGGAACTGGAATGGCCAGGCTGCTCAGAAGCCAGGAGTGGGTTTGCAGCAACCCCCAACCCCTCCCTGTCATTAGGCAGGCCCTAGTGGGAAAGAGGAGGGGAGTGAGAGCAGACAAGCAGCACCAGGCATCAGAAAGAGGACCGCATGAAGTGCCTGTGGATTCTCATGTAAACAGTCTCCCCAAAGGACCAGATGGCTATCCGTGACCCCAGAGAGAACCCTGGGGTTCTCTGGAGAGGGTGGACATGGGTTGAAGGAGAGGGGCCTTTTCCCAGTCAGTCTGGGTGGTGGGAAATGCTCTCGCAATGAAAAGCAGACCCACTTGAGCCTAAGTGGCTGGTCCGTGCAGCACAGTTGTGTGGTATTCATGAGCCTGGCATTTGCTCTAATGGCAAGGCACCGTGGGCTCTGGCTGTGATACTCAGCATGGCCTTGCCACCCCCTTCTCGGCCACTCTGTGATTTCCCATCTGTGAAACGAATATGCAGAACACACATGACAGTGGCCTGGGTGGCCGGGCATGGGCAGACATACACACTCACACATGTCAGCACACGTGAACACGTTGGCCTGGGTTCTGACCCAACACCTGGATGAAGGTGGCTAGAAAGTCACCTCCAAACCCAGCTAAAGATCCTCAGGGACTGGCTCTGGAGCTGCTCCGTCACAGAATGCTCAGGAACCCCAGACGGAGAACGCCGGACTTGCCAGAGAACCGGGTTCGAGTCCCAGCTAAGAGCTCAGATTTGCCGGGTGTTCCTGTACCCCTAGCACCATGCCATGGGCCGAGTATGCCTTCTCTCCTCACCTTCTCAAAACAAATGCTGCAGCAGATGTCCTCGTCCCATTCTATGGATTAGGAAACTGGGATCAAGGAGCTTGCCGGACATGCTACAGCAAAGAGGCAAGGCTGGGATTCAAATGAGGTATGTCCAATTCCAGTGGGACACAGCGGGTTCTGTCACCCTGCTGCTTACTAACCTCACACCCTGCCTGGAGTCTCGGGCTCCTCTGCACACCAGAGGTGCAGACGTCCCCTACTCCGTGCACGGGATTGTGACCACGCGAGCGGGTGCCACACATTCGTCTACTCACCCTGGGGTTGTTAAGCCTCTTGATACACGGTAGATTCTAGGCCAGAGATTCTGACTGTCTGAGATCACAGAGAGCATTTTCACTATAAAACTCCACTCTAACGACTCGAGAAACTTTCCTTTCCTTGTGAAAAAGAACGTGGAAGAAGCAGCCCGAGCCAGACCTGGCAGTGCCCAAACCCGAGAGGACTCAAGGGGATGAATTTCTGTGAGCTTGCCCCCTGGCCTCCCTGATTCATTGTCTTGAGGGCAGAAGAAAGAGCCAGTGGGAGGGGGTTGGAGGCAGCTGATCCTCCAGCAGCCCCCCCCATCCACTTTCCCCCACTCCCCCCACCCCCACAGGAAGTAGAAGAGCCCCCCCTGCATTCCTCCCTCAAACCATCTTTGTCTTGCGTGGTCTCCCGGACCTAGAGCAAAGGACATTTACTTTGTTCATCCCTGAATCCGCAGCCACCAAGAAAGTGGGGCGGGCGGGCGGGGGTTCTGGGAAGAGGGACTGGACAGCCAGGAGGCTGATTTCTCCTGTGTCTTGGCGAGCTGAACCAGTGATGGCCGAAGCCACCAGCTCTAGGATCACCTGACAAGGCTGAGGTGGAAGATTCCCGTTCCAAATAGCAGGCTTCTCCTCACAGCATCCTGAGCACAAGCAAAGCCCCAGTCGCCTACGTGGTGGAGCTGGAGGGCTGCCCGGCTTGCCAGTCTGGCACCTCCACACCGGAGTGTCCCAGTTACAGGCACACAGAGACACATGCAAGCCGAGGGGGAGAAAGGCCCTGGGAGACACCGTCGTGGGATGAAGCTGAGCTTCTGGGTTCTTTATATCAGAACGGGGGGAGGCCACAGGAGAGGGGAGCGTGGGGCCTCCAAGAAAGACGAGCTGGCCGGGAGCTACCATCTGGTGGGTGCTCTCTCACTTTTTTCTGCTCAGGCCCCAGAGCAGAGGAGCCAAGAATCTCCTTCCCTCGATTCACCTGCAAGCTTCTCACTTCGCTTTACGAGAGATTCTGCCCCAGGCACACATCTGGTCACACCTGGTTGTATGAGTCAGTGTGCACTTAAGAAGATGTGTGTATACATACATATGTGTGTGTGTGTGCATGCATATGTGGGCAGGCTGGTGTGTGTAGGACACATGGAAGTACGTGTGTGCGTATACCAGTTGTTTCAGACAAGCACAAACCCGTGTGTTTGTGCGTGCATGTGCATTCTCAGCCCACCCATCTCTAGACCCTTTTCCCTGCCTGGGTAAGGAGACCTCCAGGCTGCTTCTCTCCTGAGTCTACACTTGCACAGGGGATCTCATCCTGATCCCTAGCTTCTTTTCCTGCCCCCGCCCCCGGCCCTGTGAGGATGAAACTCGCAAATCTGTACCTCCAACCTCCAGCCTCTCTTCCAAGCTCTAAAGCCTTGTTTCCAATGGATGACTTGTGTACCTCTCAAGCCCAATGGTCCCAAACTCTCCCTTATCACTCATTTCCGCAAACCCGTTTTACCCCCAGCCCTGAGTATGCCAGAGACCGCACCGCTGCCTTCCCAGCCTCCTTTGTGCCTCACACCTTATTACAGAGGCCTGTGAAACGTCACCTGCTGATTTCCCTGCTGCCGTCCCAGGCCAAGGCCGTCTCACCACACACCCACTCCACTCACGAGCCCCTCAGTAGTCTCCCAGGATCTAGGCTCTCTGGCCCCTCTACACCCAGGTCCGGGTGAGTGGGGCCCTTTTTAAAAGCATGAGCCTGGATCATATCACTTTCTATCAACAACCTTTTGCTGGGTTCCTGTGGCCTTCGAAGTCAGTTATACTTGAACCCAAATCTCCCCTCTGCTGCTCGCTACCTGTGGGATTCCGTCCACGTTACCAGACCTCTCTGAACCACACCATGGTTTTCAGGGTTACAGTCAAAACTAGCAAGACAACATACGAAAGGACTGCAAAGTGTCTTTTCTGTAATATATACATTATATAAATGTGTTTATATATATATACTATAAATATGTGTAAGTATTATATAAAATATGTATTTTCTTAATTCCAGTTCCTTGGTTTGTGGGGAGAAGTGTGTGCACGTGTGTATGTGTGCATGCATGCACGTGTGAATTTGCAAATATGTAGGAAAATGAGGGACTCTTACTTATCTATCTTGTCATTCATTCATTCATTCATTCATTCAGCATGCAAGCAAGAATTTGTTGACCCTACTCTGTCCCACGTGTTGGTTCAAACTGTAGAAAGACCCAAGTTCTAGCCCTTAAGAATTTGGCATCACATCTGAACTTCCTCTCAAGTCCTATACCCTGAGCGAAGTCCAGAGTCATCCCACTTCCCTTGTTGAGTCCCAGTTTAAGGAGGCGTGATGATGTTTTCAGAGAGGGCAGGCTGGCCCTGTCCCTCCTCCATCACTGAGGGCCTCTCACCTGGAATTATTTGTCTTAGAAATCACCAGGCTCCACAGAGCCCTTCGGCAGCCTGGTAGGCCTAGCTTCTGCCCCGCTTTGTTCTGCCTAGCGAGCGGCCATGGTCCGTGCAGACGGTGGCCGGCGTAGAGGGGCAGAGGGCGGGTGAGGGCCCTGCACACCCTTCCTAGGAAAGCCATGCTTGCCTTTGTGGGGGGCAGGGAGGTGGAGGTCGGCCAGACTCCATCAAATGGAAGGCTCTCCAATTTACTTTCAGGAAGGAGCTCCATTAACGCCAGCGTTTGGGGAAAAAAAAACAAAAACACTAATCACCATCCGAAATGTACATGCTATTTCCCATCTGGTGTGCGGAATTGGATCGTCTCGGGAGTCTCGGGAAAATGCGGCAGATGGGCTGGGTTTGGAGCTCCTCTCCCCACAGGCAGTGGGGAGAGGAGGAAGAGGCTTGGCACAGGCAACCAGCCTGCGTGAGGAATGGTGGGCCCCGCCGGGCCCCCATCAACTGGGTCCTGGAGGAACCCTCCCCACTGTCAGATGCCCGATGCCGCCAGAGCAGCTGCGTTGGCTGCCCCTGTGGCTTCTGGTCCATTCTGGGAAGCAGTGGCTCGTGCTCGCAGTTTGCAGGATCTCCGCGGCAGCTCAGGCTGCGGTGGTGCCAGGGAGAGATTTGAGGGGCTCAGACGCTGGCTGGTACTGCTTCTTAGCTGCGTAGTATGGGCCAGTCCCTTTCCAGGGATCGTAGTCAGTGCCTCCCAGAGTCACTGAGAGGCTCCATGAGGCCCGGGGCAACACCTCACACTGTGCCCGCACACATTATTACTTGGTTTGGATGGCCCTGGGCAGGAGATTTAGGGATGCTCCAGAGAGGATGGGGGCATCACCATAGACCTCTGCCGGGGAGGAGGCCTCACCCTCGAGCTTAACGTGCAGGCCAAGGGAAAAGGTGTCCAGGTCCCCACGCTGCACCACAGCAAAGGGGTGTGTGTGTCACAGACAACAGCTCATCTGGTGACCTTTGAGTGGAGTCAGGAAGGAGAAGGGCAGGAGACTGGAGCAGCTCCCAGCAGGTGGACAGAGAGAAACTGGAAGGGAAAGAAGGGGTTGGGAAAACAGAGCTCCTGCAGAGAAGGACAACGGAGAGACAGCAAAGCATGAACAATGCTCTCCGAATTCTGTGTGGCAGGGTCCCTTCTGGAGAGGGGATGCCCCTCTCCTCCATCTGACCCCCAAAGATGACTGCTGTCTTATCAGGTGGCAGGATGCCGACAACACCTTTCTTGTCTGCGATGACTTTCAGTCGCCCTCCCTGGGACACCCCTCCCTGCAACATCTAATTAAAGGGAGGAAAGTAATTAAGGAAGGGCATGTAACATTCCCTGTAACACTAAACTTAATAACACCCCCACCCCTCCCCACTTTCAATCCATAAATATGACACGCAGAACAACTCCCTGCAACACTAAATTGTTTATTGCTTGCTAAGCTGGAAAGCACTTGAATTAACCTACTGCATAAGTGGAGTTAGGAAAGATCCAGGCATCTTTAAGTGGAAAGAGGACGTGAGCCAGACAGAGTCCTCATCTGGGACCCCAGAGGATGATGCCTCACTCACTCTGTCACGCACTCATTCGTACAAGAGTTTGAGTCCCCACTGGGTAACAGAGCATTTGGTAGTGCTTGGGACACAGAGAATGAACCAGCATCGTCCCTGCAATTTGACACATGTTGCCTTCTGCAGCTTTAAAAGTGGCAGTTCTGAGCCAGTGATGAGGGGAGGGGACCCTCTTGGGGAGGGGGGTTAAAAGGAGATGACGGGGCAGCCCCTTCTTCCCGGCTGGGCCATTGCTGTTCACCAAGCCTATCATATACGCAGGCGCTGTGGGGGGTCCAGAGATGAAGCAGCCGCTGCCCCTGACCTAGAGAAGCTCACAGTCAAGTTGGGGAGAGGGCCAAGGACTCGACATGAATTGCAGCATTAAGAGGGCCAACCCTTAATTGAGACGTGCCAAGGGCTGGGAAAACAGAGGGGCGGGAGCGTCCACTTTGTCTGGGGGGAGCCCTAGGAAAGATCACAAAGGGGCTGACATTAAAGGTGGATTTTGAAGCGTAACTAGGAATTCCCAGCAGGGGAAAAGGGTCGGGGAAGGGCTAGATATGAGGAGAAGCTGGTACAAAGCCTCGAAGGCATGAAAGGTGAGGTGACCTGCTTGGGCTGAAGTTGAGAGGGGTGGGGACGGGTCCGGGAGCGGGAAGGCATGGAGGTAATCGGGGAGCGGGAAGGCATGGAGGTAATCGGGGAGCGGGAAGGCATGGAGGTAATCGGGGAGCGGGAAGGCATGGAGGTAAGAGGGAGGAAGGTACTCTCTCCTACGAAGAGAAGCAGGATACCGTCTGAGGGTTGGGCTGCCTGGATTCAAAACCTGGTTCTAAGATCTTGCCATTTGCAACGACGTGGATGGAACTGGAGGGTGTTATGCTGAGTGAAATAAGTCAATCAGAGAAAGACATGTATCATATGACCTCACTGATATGAGGCATTCTTAATCTCAGGAAACAAACTGAGGGTTGCTGGAGTGGTTGGGGGTGGGAGGGATGGGGTGGCTGGGTGATAGACATTGGGGAGGGTATGTGCTACGGTGAGCGCTGTGAATTGTGTAAGACTGTTGAATCACAGATCTGTACTTCTGAAACAAATAACGCAACATATTTTAAGAAAAAAAAAGAAAGAAAAAGAAGAAGATAGCAGGAGAGGAAGAATGAAGGGGAGTAAGTCAGAGGGGGAGACGAACCAGGAGAGATGATGGACTCTGAAAAACAAACTGAGGTTTCTAGAGGGGAGGAGGGTGGGGGGATGGGTTAGCCTGGTGATGGGTATTAAAGAGGGCACGTTCTGCATAGAGCACTGGGTGTTATGAACAAACAATGAATCATGGAACACTACACCAAAACAAATTATGTAATATATGGTGATTAACATAACAATAAAAAATTAAAAAAAAAAACCCTGGTTCTACCACTTCCTAACTGTGTCCCAGTTTCCTCATCAGCAGACTGGAAAGGATAATGGCACCCACCTCGTAGGGCAATTGTGCGGAGTAAAGGAGTTGACACCTGCCAAGTGCCTAGAACCTTGCCTGCACGGATAATGCCTATGATTACTATCAACTTCATTATCAACACCCTGCCCTGGCATGCTTGTCTAGCAGACATCCCAGGGTTTTGCATTTCAGAGAGGTTGGTCCAGCAGTGGTTTAGATACGGTATGTCCCCAAACACCCCTGTCCCAGAATCCCCTAGGAAACTTGCTCAAATCCTTATTCCCAGACCCCACCCCAGAATGACTGAGTCAAAGCCCCTCAGATAAATGGGCAACTAGTGATATTTCGGGGACGATGGAAATGTTCTAAAACTAGATTGTCATGATGGTTGCACGACTCTGTAAATTTCACTAAACACCGTTGAATTGTATACTTAAAATGGATGAAGTTTATGGTATGTAAATGATGCCTTAATAAAGCCATTAAAAACCAATTCCGCAGGTGATTCTGTAAGCAGCTCTGCCTTGGAGGTGGGGGCAGGCCGGGGCGGGAACTCAGAGCCTGACCGCAGGGTCGATGGGCGAGGCGGAGGAAAGGGACAGAGAGGTCACGGAAATCCTGCCGGCGGCTTGTGCCGCGCTCGCCTGGATTTGAGGCCGCTTTGCTGGGCTTAAACTGCTCTCTCATCTTTTCAAGGAAGCCATTGGATTTTGCTGAGGGCTCTCCCTCTTCAGGGCTCCTCCAGCACTGGCATCTGCCCACCTGTCATGAGCGTGTGGCCCCACCAGCGGGCTGCTCTGCTTCCAGGCCTGGTCCCCCCCACCAGTCCCGGGAGCTCCTCAAGGGCAGGTGCACAGGGGCACAGATGAGGTGGTCTTCTAGCACACAGTGGGTCTCACCACCCCAGGCTCCCTCCATGCGCGGTGTGGATAGCGCTTCAGAGCCTAGATGGAGAAGGTACTAAACTTGGCCTCCACATTCTCGTTGCTCAGAAGCCACTCTCTTCTGGCCATCAGCTTTATCTATGGCTTTTTCTCTTCTTCAAGGCCGGAGCTGCTTTTATAGGGTACAATTCCCCTCTTGGGTTCCCCACTTTGTCCCCTCTGCTCTTTCCTGGGTCACCACCATTCCTAGTTGTCTTTCTCCAACTCTTGCTTGGGTTCCAAGAGCTCCTGCTTTGGATATGACCTCTCGTTTGCCCCTTTGTCCCCGCTTTGGGTTCTCAAGTTCTCATCTGTCCCCTCAAACTCTCCACATGTTACCCTTCTGTGACCCCACGACCCCCACCTGCATCTCCCCGTCCCTATCTGTGCCCCTTGGCCTCTGCCATTTATTGCCAAGGATGCCACCTGTGACCCTATAGCCCTCCCCACGTCACCTCAGCCCTTTCTGGCCTCCCTGGGACAGAGGGTTGCCAGCAAAAAGGAATAAATGCATGGATGAGGGGAGCAGCTGGGCAGATATTTGGAACTAGCTGCAAGTGTGGTTGGTATAAAGTGTTTTCCCTTGAATTATCTGGAAAATTGTTTCTATTTTTTGCTCAGTGGTATGTGTGCAGATGCAGGCATGGGCCTCAACTCCACACCATGCTCTGTGGAATTCTTATCCATACCCTTGCCCTTCTGTCCTGGCCTCTGGTCACAGGACAAGAGTCAGCAAGATAATAACCATCTAGCTAAGGGCTCCCGACTCCCTGGGGCACATCCCACACATCAGCTCTTTCCTAGGGCATCCAAGGAGGAGGAGTCATGTAAAAAGCCATCTGGGGTCCCATTTTAGCTACTCTGTCATGCTCCTCTCTTCCCTGGGGCATTAAGGACACCATTAAAGACTCAAGTCCCCTGACCCAACACGTAGGGTCCCTCTTGCACTCGACACAGAGAGCCTGTGGGCCGTGTCAGATTCCCTCATATCCCAGAATGGGCATCAGAATCTTGTTCTCTGGTTCCTATCTCTCCTGAAGCTGCTCAGAGCTTCTCTGGGCTTCTCTGGGTGTCTCTGAGCATCCTGGTTCTTGGAAGGGATGCATGTGCATGCTGGAGAGCAAAGGGACTCAATTGGCAGAGTCAACAGAATGACAAAGCCAAATCAGAGAAATGAGGCTGTGGCCACTGACACATGTCCCTGCCCGGCCCCATCACCTCAACCCAACCAAACCCAGGTGGGGGGTGGGAGCCTGGGATTAATTGATGGGCAGAACCCAGATCTCCTGGTGCCTCAGAGATAACACAGAGCTGGGGCTTCTGCGGTGAGGCCCCTTCCATCCCAGGTCCAGGCTACCCCCAGACTTCCTCTCCCTGCTGCCTCCCCCAGCTGCATCCCTTCACCCTCAGCATTTAGCAGTGAGGCCGCTAGGCCTCCTAGGCCTCAGAGCCAGCCTGGGGACCCCAGCCCCCCTGAGTCTTCTGAAGGCTCCCAGCTCCAGATAGGGAGGGAGAGGTAGGTGTTCTCTTTCTAAATAGGATCTCCTGAATTGTTTCTCAGGCCAGAGGCCTGCGGAATGTCCCTGGGGATGAGAAGGTCCTGGACTGAGATGCAGGGAGAGCGAATCACCATTGTCAGGGCCAATGTCAGGACCGAGAGGCAGCCCAGGCTGGTAGGGGTGGGGACTTGGTGGCAAGAAAGGCGTCTGGAGAAATGTCCAAGCCTGGCAGCAGGTTTGGGGTACAAGCCTTAGGCTTCCCTCCTCCTCCCGATGGCAGAAGAACAAAGAAACCCCCACCCCCAGCAACCCCAGCTTCTGTGGGCATTCCATGCAGTGTTGGTGGGTGGGGGAGGGGAATAGAGGGTCTGCTTGACACACAGCATTCCTTCCGAGCCCTTCCCCATCCCCTGGGAACCCTGGAAGGCCTGGAGTGGGTGAGAGAGAGAGAGAGAGAGAGAGAGAGAGAGAGAGAGTGTGTGTGTGTGTGTGTGTGTGTGTGTGTGTGTGTACACATAGTCCTTCGTCCTGGACACTTATAAGAGAGAGGGTTTCTCCCAGGGCCTATTCAAGGCCCACCATGGCCATGCAGCAGAGCGAGTTAATCACTAAGTACAACACACTCTGACCAGGTGTTGGGTACTAGTCTAAGCACATCACGTGTGTTAACTCATTTAATCCTCACAACAAATCTGCAGGAAGGATTCCTGCCCATTCTACAGGCAGGCAACAGAGGCACTGAATTTGGTAAATTGCCCAGAGGCACTCAGCTGGGAAAAGACAGGGCAGATGGGAGGCCAGTCTGCCTGGCTCCAGAGTTCATGCTTTCCAGAGAAGTAGGCCTGCCCTGCTCCGTTCAATGAAATCTTGAGGAATCTGTCCCTTTTCCTTCCCCCAGAGGAGCCTATAGCTTTCCTCTGCCCAGGCTGCCCCTGCCTCTGACCAGCGCCCTGAGGCTGGTACTCAACGTCACTGCGTCCTTGCTGCCCATGGACGAGGGATCAGGAAGAGCAACAAAGCAAAGACATGTCTGAGCTCGGAGTGCTTGGATGTGGGGTGAGCTTGCTTTCTAGCACCTGCTACAGCTGGAATTTTGGCCACCCCCAGCCCTATTCCGGGCACAAACACCAACACTTTCTTCCACATTGGGCGGTTGCTAGCGGAAAATCTCTCGCCGGAACAAGGTGGAATAGGGGCCATATCTGGGGGGGTGCCACACCAGGAGGTGGGGGCTGCCGTACCAGGAAGTGGGGGCTGGGACTGTCCAGATCAGAGCCCAGGACTGGCATCATGCGGAGTTGAGGACCACTCCCCTCTGGACCTGGAGCAGGGAGGCAGTATCTCTCCCCAGCAGCCTGTTGTCCCCATCTCCCTCTGGGTCCTCCTCCTGAGTGTTGAGGTCATGTGCTCCTCTCCACTCCCAGCCTGGCTGCCTGCCACCTTGTCTGTCTTGCAGGCAGAGAAGTGCCATACCTGCGTGCCAGAGAGACACAGGTGTGCCTTTGCCACTCACACAGCGTACCACCTGCTGGAATCTTGGCAGAGGGTGGACTTGGGATGGGATCCATGGGAGAGACAGTCTGTGGCATAATTAAGAGGGAGCAAAACACAAAACAAAACAATGTTTTCCTTCCTCTCTCTTTTCTACCACTTGCTCTAATTATTTTCCCACTTTAAAATTCTACATCAACTTTAATTACGCTGGCCTCGGGCAGGGAAGTCTGGCAAACTTGGAGAAGTTCACTTGTTTATTTTCTTATCGCTCAGTGATTGGATTTTCGAGGCTGTTTCTCTCTAAGAAAGGATGATGGCAGCCTCCTGCCCGCGGGGGGACAGGTGCAGAAAAGAAAGGCTCCGTGCAGCCTCCGAGGGAGGCACTCCTCCAGAAAACTCTACTGCTGGCCCACTCATGCTCTAGTTTTGCCTCGCCTTTCCCTCCAACCCCTGCCTCTTGCTATTACCCTGCAAGGTCAAGGTGGGGTAGAGGGGAGCAATTGTTGCACAACCGAGAGAGCACTGGGCTTGGAGTCCAGAAACTTGGGTCAGAAGCTCCATTTTGCCGCTTGTTCATCCATGTTGTGTATGGATCGTTCATGCGTGTGCATTCATTCATTTATTTGCTCATTCATGCATTCATCCACTCCCTTACACATCATTTATTTGCTCATTCATCCCTTTTTCCTGACCACATGGGGCCAAGGTACATACTTGCTTCTGCCACACCCGCCCCCAGCAAGTTATCTGTGGGAAAGCTATTTGACTCCTCTGAGCCCATTCCTTCAACCCTGGGTTGTTTTAAGGACGAAGCAATCACGTGAATGGAAGCCAGTGGGGTTCCTCTAGCCCAGGGTGGTGGCATTTTGTGGCACCTCTAATATTACATCCATCATCAGACCTGGGCTCTGGGTTTTTGTGGGCCTTGGATTTGCTAGCAGGGCCAATGCCTGGACCAACACCACAGTCAGAGGTGTGAGCTGAATTCTGAAGGTTGCTGAATTTCGTGATCCAGTGGAAGAAAGGAGAGCTGGGAGCTGTGCAGGTGCCAAGAAGCCCGGGTGGCTGACTGGGGAGCTCAGGACACCGTTGGGGCACCCTGGGTTGTCCCAAGAGGTTGGATGGTGTCTGAGACTCGGTCTGAAAAGTGGCTGGGGACAGGAGCAGCAGGTAGGTGTCTGCCAGGGCTGGTGGGCAGGCAGTGCATGAATGACTGAGCGAGGGAGGGAAGGAGTGGGTGTGTGTGTGTGAGTAACTGAGCCAGGAGGCGATGGAGCAAAGGACTGAATACATGAATGAATGCGTGGACAACTGAGTGATTGAAGAGAAGAGTGGATGAGTAAACAAATGAATGAGTGAAGAAGTGAGCGAATAAGTGAGCAAGTAATTAAGCAGAAGACTGGATAATTGGATGAATGAGTGAATGTCTGAGCAAGACATTAAGTGATTGAATGAATGGATGGGTGGATGGATGGATGGATGAGTGGAGGAATGGGTAAGGAACTGAATAAGTAAATTAATGAATGAGTGAACGACTGAGAGCATGAATAAATTAATTAGGGAATGACTGAGTGACTTCAGTGAGTGAGTGAGTGACTCTCATCCGCACACCTGGAACCTGGCCCACAGGACAGGGAGGTGACTGTTTCCTGTGGGCATTGTCCCCTCCTCCCCTCCCCCTATGACAGCAGAGCCCCATGTCCGGCCCATCAGCGGCTGCGTCCTTATGTACAGATACAAACAGGATCGCCACATGTCGTTTACCCCTCCACCAATGGTGCCCGCATTACTGAAACACACATGTCAGTAAAATAACATATCTCTGGTGGCTTGTCTACCTGTCTCCCTCACTGCTGAGAAATAACTCGCAGCAGCGGGTTAAGCTGACAATAAACACAGGAATTGACTTCAGTGGGAATGAACTTGCTTGACTGTTGACAAAAATCTAAGGCGCTACAACCTTTGCGGGGCTTGTTGCTTGCTTGGCTGGCAGCCCCCCGCTGCCGTGTTTCTTCCTTCCTGGGACGGGGACGAAGGACGAAGGCCCCGGGCTGCTGAAAGGGTCTTCTGTCCCTGGGCCCAGAGGCAAGTCTCGGTGTCCTGGAAAGGGCAGAGGCTTGGCTTTTGTGGTTGCACCAACTTTGCCGTGGAGAGAATGCCGGCAAATGAAGAGCGGCTCTGAGAAAGGCACCTCCCTCCTCCTCCCTGCTCGGGCAGGTGGCAAAGATCCGGTCAGGGCTGGCAGTGGCCTCCTTCTGGTCCGGGCCCCCTCTGGGGTGAGAGGGGGCGAGGCAGCCCGTCCCCTCACTCTCCCCGAGGCACCCGGAGGGCAGGTCTGCATAGCCATGGCGTTGCCTGCGGGCACTGGGACACTTGGAGGAGGGGCTGGAACCCTGGCTTCAGCGTCCAGCTGCCACCAGCAGCCAGCCCGCTGGGCAGCCTGAAGGGAGATGACAGTAGGCAGGCTTCAGCAGAGGGCACTCAAGCGCTAGGAATCTGCACTCAGCAACCGCAAGCCGGTGCTCCGTGGTTTCCCTGGGAAGCGGAGACCATGAATCTCGGTAACTCGAGCCCAGGGCCTCATCACTCACCGTGATTGTGGGGGGATTGAGGGCTGGAGTGTATGGGTCTAAACAAAACGCACACACAGGGGACTCGTCCAAATGAGGCCGCCTGACCACCACTGGGAGTCTCCTCCCACCCCAGCAGAAGCCAAGGGGCCGGGAGGGGCCAGCGTCTAGGGCTTCTTCTTCCCTACCCCCACCTGTGAGCCAGTGGGAGACATGAATCTCGCTGGCAGCGACTTGGGCCAGCTCAGCCATTTTCGGGGATGTTAATGAAATGCGGGAGCACTTGTCCTTTCAGACAGCGGTCCCTTTTATTTTGGAATGAAAAGCTGCATTAGTCTGAATGAGGTTCGGAGGCCTCATAAATCCAGCGTTGGCTGCCTCGTGGGGGAGTGAGGAGCCGAGGCCTGGCTGGTGGGTAGACTTGTTTACCAACAATTCGAAAAGCCAGGATTGGTGGCTCCCTCCATCCCAGGGGATGCAGCTTGAGGGCCTGCCAGTCTGGGTCCCTGCTGGTGGCAAGATAGCCTGGAGAGGTGCACTGCACCAGGGAGAGGGGGCTTTGGGCTTCTCCTCCTGAGCTTGGGGGTGCTCCAGTTTGCTCTAGGAAAGGGCCCAAATCCTATTCTACTCTTAGCCTTTCTACGTATGAGCAGCCAGAAGCCCCAGTGGGCCTCTAGCAGAGCTGAGGGGATCCTCTGCTAGAGCCTGTCTCCTGGTCAGTCCAGGCAGGACGGGACAAGGGTCAAGCCTGCCCGCTTACGAGGCAGACAGGGCCACATGCAGATCCTGGCTCCTCACCCACAGCACCTGGCAGCGATAGCCAGTAAGTATTGTAGGAAGGAAGGAAGAAGGGGGCAAGAAAGAAGGGAGGGAGGGAGGAGGGAGGGGGAAGGAAGAGAGGAAGGAAGGAAGAAGGGAGGGAGGGAGGGAGGAGGGAAGGGAGGGAAGGAGGAGGGAGGGTGGGAGGAAAGAAGGGAGGGAGGGAGGGAAGAGGGAGAGGAGGGAGGAATGGAGGGAGGAGGGAGGGGAGGGAGAAAGGGAGGGAGGGGAAGGAGGAAGGGAAGGAGGGAGGGGTGAGGATGGGAGGAGGGAGGAAGGGAAGGGCGAAGGAGGAAGGTCACATAGTAGCTGTGTGACTTTGGCCGTCCCAACCTCCCTGAGGCTCAGAGTCTTCACTGTAAAATGTGAAGATCACAGGGACCCTAACCTAGCGGGCTGTGCGGGGGGGTTAGAGGGAGTGACACACCATCTGGAATACAGAAGACCTGTGATAAAGACTGGTGGTCATTATTATCATTGCTGTTGTTTTTGTTGTCTCGCATCCCACCCTTTCCCAGACTGGAAGGGAGCAGCAGGCTGCTGTCAATTTGGGAAGACTGCTGTGTGGTACAAAAGGGCTTGCCGCCATGTCCACAATAAGGCCCAGGTCTGGACCAGGGACAGCCAGCTTCCCTCTGACCCCAGGGCTCCCCCTGGGTGGCGGGCCCCAGTGACAGAGCCCCGCAGCCTCCGCGGCTGGAGGCTGTTTCCCACCGCAGCCAAAGGCAGCAGAGGGAAGCCTCCTTCCGCAGCGCCCGGCAAGCACCCGCCCACTCTGGGATGCGGCAGGAGCCAGGCCCAGCTCCTGCTCTTCCCTGGACCTGGCCAGGGGCCTGCAGGGGCCAGGGTAGCATCAGGGCCTGGGGGCCTCTGATTCCCCCTCTGCCTTCATCCATTCACTTCTCTAGTACCTCTCTGGTGCTGGCTTTCCTGGAGGCCGCTCCTTCTGCTGCTCCCCAGCTTTCATCCCTCCCTCCCTCCCACTGACCTTTCACAGGCTTTCACGTAGGGTGCAGATCTGCCCCTTCCCTGGAGTCACCCCTCTCCCCTTCTGCTTCTGCAGTTTCCCTGCCAGGCCACTTCTTCACTGCACCCTACCCCTCTCCTGGCAAGAGGCTGCTTGCAGGACCACCAGACAGAATCAGCATCCAGGCTCTCCCCTCCACCCCAACCCCTAACCATCCTTGGGCACCCTCGGTGGTGCCTTGTGAGCCTTGCGTCCTTTGCCTTGAGTTCAGGTCCTGCAATCCCCTTTCCCTTCCCCCATCAGGACACCGGGATCCCCTTCGTTAGAGAAGAGCCAGGACTTTTTGGTTCCTTGGAGCAACTAAACCAGGTGATGGGGATGGGGTGTCCTGTCTTCAATGAAGAGGCTCCCCTCCCAGCCCCGCCCCATGCCCCCAGCTTTATCCTGGAGGGTGGGGCCTTCTGCTCTCCTCTGCTGTGCTTCCTCCTTGCTGGTGCCCACTGGGGCCCAGAACTCTCTATCAAGAGGTGGCAGCTGCCTCTCTGGCTCTGGTTTGCATGCCCTTCCCTCTGGTCTCTCGGGCAACATTTTCCAGTGGCTGCTTAGGAAACCAGAGGCTCTGGCTCCCGGGTGAGGAAGGCCCAAGTCTGGCAAAGAAGGTGGCTCGGTATCCTCTCTTTGCTGTCGGGTCTTTGAGGATGGCCTCAAGACCCGCACACCTCTTGGCCTTCTCAGAAGAGCCCCAGGAATCCTCCGCCCCCCCTTCCCTGTCAGGTGGGAGGGAGTCCCCTTGCAATTGGCAGGATTGGCCACGCTGCAAGTCCCTTACTTCCAGAAAGGAAGGGAAAGAAAAGATGGGGAAATTAACAGCCGGGATAGAGCTGGACCGATAGTCTATTTGCAAGAAAATTAAAGATATGCTTTTCAGATGTTAGGGACCATGCTCTTACCAGACAGCTGGCAAATGGGAGAGATTGGGAATGATGGAATAGATCAAACTATTTAAATGAGAAAAATAAATTCACACACAGCCTAGCCGCTGCCCGGTGACAGATCCGTTTATTTATCTACTGTATCGGCACCGCTTTGTCTCTGTCAAAAAGGTCATTAAACTCGCCTAACTGCGAGTTCCCAGCCTCCTGCTCCAGACTCGCTCCACAGCCTTTCCTTTCCCTCGACACCCAGCGCCACTTGAAAAAAAATTTATTATTGCTAATAAACAAGGTTTTTTTTTCTTTTTAACCCTTTCTAGCTTGCTCCCCCGTGGGTCTTGCTCCATCCCACGGAAATGACAGTTTCTCTTCATTCTTTCTCAGGGGGAAAGGGAAAGAAGGTAGCTCCTCCTGCACAGCTGGGGGAAGACAAGGGATGGGAAGTACCAGGGTGCATTTCAGATGCCCTCGGAGTCTAAGGATTTAACCGTTTTCCTCGGAAAGCCCTGTGGCTGCAGGGCGCCGTCAAGTGTTGCCTTCCACGGCAGAGGGTCTGGCCTGGGCTGTCCCACCCCTACCAGATCCTGCAGCTCCCCGAGCCCAGCGTGCACAAGTCTCTTTGAAATCTGTCTCCCCGGAGGAGCCCCAGCCCCAACTCTGCCTCCCCGAGGGCTGGGCTTCGGGAGGGCAACCGGTTTCTGGGTCGGTCTCTGGCCGCCGCCGTCCAGCCTGCGCCCGCGGCGTGGGATCTGAAAGGCGAGACTCCGCAGACGGCGGACTCCGCGTCCCTCTGCTCCCGCGGGCGCGTCTCCTCCAGCTGGTCGGGCCGCTAGGCTGCCGCCGTCGCCCAGCTCGCGGTGCCAGCTCTCTTGCTCCACGCCCGGCTCCCAGGCTCCGTGCCCTCGCCGTTGAAGGGACTGGGGGCGGCAGGGCGGATGGGGACATCTGGGAAGCGAGGAGAGTCCTCGTTCTCCGGGCGTCCCCCTAAACCGGGTCCAGGGTCCCCTTCCCCGCCCCCTGCGCAGGTGTGAGCGCGCGAGTGTACGCCTCGGCGGGCGTGAGTGTGAAGTGTGTGTGCGCGGGGGAGTGCGCGGAGGGAGCGCGGGCGGCGGGCGGCGCGGGAGGCGGGAGGCAGGGCGCGGGGAGGGGGCTGGGAGGGAGTGTGTGCGCGCGTGCAACTCCACTCCGGGGCTTTGTGCGAGCCCGGGCGATAGCATTGGCGGCGGCTGGAGGAGGAGCGGCCGGAGAAGCGTGCAGCCCGCCCGCCAGCGCCCGGCAGCCAGGGCAGGTGGGAGCCCGCGCGGGAGCCTAGCCGACGCTAGCCGGAGCGGAGTCCGAGCGGAGCCCGGGAGCCTCGCTCGCGGGCGGCCCGTGGGCGGCAGCCGGGCGGGGCGGGCGCCGGCGGGGCGGCCCCCCAGTAAGATGTGCGCGGCGCCGCGGGGCGCCCCCCACTCACAGCGGCGCTTGGGAGCCGGGCAGCTGGGCCAGGCGGCGCCTCGGGGGCTGCTGCGCGCCCGCGCCTAGAGCTGCCGCCCCAGGGAGCCCGCCACGGCCGCGCCCCGGGCACGCTCGGCGGCGCCCAACGATGACCGCTCCCTGGCGGCGCCTCCGGAGTCTGGTTTGGGAATACTGGGCCGGGCTCCTCGTGTGCGCCTTCTGGATCCCGGACTCGCGCGGGATGCCTCACGTCATCCGGATCGGTAAGGGCTCCCCGGAGCCGGGGGTCTCTGTGCGCCCCGGGCGGGGGCGGGAATGGGGGGGGGAAATGAACGCGATCCCCAGAGATTTTCCCGACCTCTCCGGGCTGCCGGGGCCGGGTGACCACCGGGACCTCGTCCCGGTGAGGACAAAGTTCCAAAGCCGGGGTCACGAGGCCTTACTTAGTGGGGAGGAGGCGGCCGGGCCGCGGCGGGCGAGGGGCCCTTGGCGCGCTCGAGAGAGGCCAGATCTGGCTGAGAGTAGCGAAGCGTTCCAGCCCCAACCCGAGTGGCGGGCGCATTTCCCGGCTACTGCCAGCATGACCGGCCTCAGACCGAGTTCTGGACCCGGCTTCTACCCGGAGCGGGAACCCTGGGGAAGACGCCAACTTCTCTCCCCTCCTGGCTCCCGGCAGGCCCCTCGGCCCCATCGGGGGCACGGCTCCAGCGGCCGCGGCGGGGACGCGGGCGACGGCTTCGCAGGACGGGGGCATTGGGTCTCCTCTCCCGGCGGCCGCCCACGGCCTCGGGGGGGCCCCATGCGGCCGGGCGGCTTAGGGCAGAAGAGGGGCAGCCCCCCGCCGGTCGCTCCTGCGGTCGCCCGCGGCTGGGGGGAAGGGAGCGACCGAGCCTGCCCACGGCGGCGGGGAAGGCGGCGGGAGCCATCCGAGCGGCTTTTAAAGTTAGCCGAAATCCCTCCGCAGCTGGCGGCGTCTGGCGGGGCTGCGCGCGGCTTTCTGGGGCTTCCGCGTCTCCGCTCTCTTCTCTCACTCCGGGCTTTTAACTTTGTTGTGGTCGCCCCAGGCGCCTTGTGGGCAGCACTCTGGGCAGTGCGGGGGCTCTCCGGGTGTGAGGTCCGCGCCCGGCCAGGGCTGGGTCCGGCCTGGCCACGCGGGAGCCTCGGCCACGCAGGGCCTGCGCCTGCTGACAAGCCGGAGACCTGGGCCGCCTGGGTTCTTGAGGCGCCACCACCAGCATCTGGCACCAGGCGGGCAGAGCTCTGCTGAGCCAGGGCCACCTTCCTCCTTTGTGGCACTTCCCCAGGAGCGGGCGCGGACTGCTAGAGGCGTGATGGGGTACAGGGAACCGAGATCGGGCTTGGTTTCCGTACTTGAGGTTTTCCTAGGAGGCGGTTTGGAAGCTGGGGGTGGGGGGTCTGTCTTCGTGGCTCGCTCTTGGTTCCCACAATCTCTTGAACTCAATATCTATCGGGATGGGGGTAGAGCGCAGTCCCAAGCGCTGCCCACGCTGGGGTCTTTCAATCCATGCCGGGACCCTCGCAGACTCAAACCCAACCCGGAGGCAGAGGGGTCCAGGCTCGGGTCTCTGGGGACATCTCTCACGGTCGGGCTTAACCCTCTGCAGCCAGGGCTGTTCTTGGCAAGCCAAAAAACCAAATCAAAACAAAACAAAAAAACCACAAAACGTCTTCTATCTCAGCTCTTTTGCCTGCCCCAGCTCCCAGTTTGGTCACCATTCCAGGGGCAGGTTGTCCCTTAGTAGTGCGCCAGCACTCCCTTTATTCCATCCTTCCTTCCCTGTTTTTAGGGTGCCCTTGGGAGAAAGGAGGGGAGACCCAAAGGTGCTGTGTGTCCATCCCACGCATTGCAGGTTCCTCTTGCGTGGTTCTTCCCTCTGCAGGGGGTGGGGGGAAGCTGGGTATGCTCTAGCCCTGCCTCAGGGATGGAGGTCTTTGGGGGCCCAGGAAGTCAGGAGCAGATGAGGACAGGCCCAGAAGGATGAGCCAAAGAGGGGCAGGATGATGTATCCTTACCTGCCCCCTCTTACTGTGAAATTGACTTGCACTGGGGGCTCTTCACTGCTCTGAGGGGAAGCCCCAGCCTGTCTGCCCTTTCTTGGGTTCAGCTTGTAATAATGCAATTAAGAATGGCAAAGCCCTCCTCTCTTCTAATCTTCTTCGTATTAAGCCCCAGGATTAATTAGCGTGTCAGCCCAAGCCATTTATATCTGAGAGCCCTGCCCCATTTGATTCCCAGCCTGAGGACTGGGGTGCTGCGCGGATGCCAAACGTGACCGCCGGAGCTGTGCTAGCTTGGACCGAGGATGGGAAGGCTCTGAAGCCTCCGGGCTTCTCTGGAGCTTCCTGGGGAGCTGAATTTCCATCGTTCTGAGCCCAGGCTGGAGCCTTAGCTGGAGCCAGGGAAGCACAGTGGACGTGGTGCGCGCGTGCGTACACACACACACACGCACACAAAATCCTATGCCGAAACCCAAACACACTGCCTTGGCTGGGTCTGACACTCTCTCCCTTTTCTGATCCACCCGTAGGAGTCCAGGGCTCTGGCTGGGGCTGCAGGAATTGAGGTCCTGGAAATTGGGCTCCGGAGTGTGCTGGGTGCTTCTGGTTCCCCAGACGGGTGCCTGAGCCCGCTGTGCCTGGAGCCGAGTCCTCCAGCAGGCAGGCATCCCCAAGCACCAGCCTGGGAGAGGGTTTTCCTGAGGGTGTCTGAGGGGCTCTCTGGGCCGGGGAGCAGCATACCCGCCCCTCTCTTTGTGTCTTTTTTGGGGACTGAAATTTCCTCTTAGACAAGGAGATGGATAGCTCAGCAGTGTGACAGAGTGTTCAAACAATCCATCTTGAATAGATGAATTGCTTTGCTCTGTCTTTTTGTAATTGTGTCTATCAGAGGGAGAGGTCAAGGCATTGATTGCTTGGATGGTTTGCAAGTAACAAAGGAGAGCGAGGGAGAGAGCGAGGGAGAGAGAGTAATTGGATTGTAGTCTGCGGGAAAAAATGATCATTGATTATTTTATATGAATATATGGAAGATGTATCTGTGTATGATTATCAAGTGTTGCTCATTGAAGGTTTTCAAGGCATATTGTTCGGCGTTTTATTATTACTGTTATCATCGTTATTGTTGAGATGGATTCTGGTCTTAACTCATGGAAAGCAGTTTACTGCATGGGTCCTCTCAGTCAGATGGGCTTCATTGACCTCACGGGGGAACCTGAATTTCCTGGTTATGTGACCTAGAAGCTGAAGTGGAGGGGCCCTAGGCTGGGAGTTAGGAGGCCTGGGTTTTCTGCTCTGTCTTCTGCCCGTTTACTGAGCCATTTTGGTCAAATCACACTGTCCCCCCAACCTCGAGCCTCAGTTTCCCCATCTGTAACCCTTTGGGTTGGCTGTGACAGTGTGGGATCTTCTGTGGCTTCGAAGTACCTGTGAGTGGAGACTGATGGGGACTGCCCTGTCCGCGACATTGTACGTTTCATGGTTCCCTGAGGCTCCCTCCTGTTACATGCATACTGTAGGATCGAGGGCCAGCTTGGAACTTGAAAAGGGAACCAGACAGTGGTGGCAGCAGCTGGGGAGCTCTAGTGGAGGTGATGATCTCTAGCCAGCCAGGGGGAGGTTCAGAGCCAAATGACTGCGGAGACATAAAGCAGGTGTATGTGGTGGGGGTGGGGGTGGCAGGGAAGGGCTGATTCAGTCTGGGACTCTCCGAGTATCCACAGATGGAGCAGAACAGATGAGCCCTCGGCCCCGAGCCTGGGCTGGGGGGCCCAGTGGGCATGCGCAGCAGTCTGTCCCTGGGGAATGAGATCCCCTCCCCCAGAGGTCTCCCAGCCAGCCCCGTCCGTCCACATCTCCTGTGATCGGTTCACCCAAATGGTCCTGAACATTCATCTCCTGAGTTTGGGAGCCTCATGTAAAACAATGAGGAATTTCTTACCGTGACTGGTGATGCGCTGAGACATTTCCGCCTTGTGGGAGCAGACAGGAGCTGAATGAAGATCAATAGGCTTTCCCCCCCTGGAAGTAAATAGCTTCAGACAAGACCTGGGAGTGGCCCGAGGGGCCTTGGAAAGCATTAACTTGAGGAATTTCAGCCTCCACTTTCTAGCCCAGCCGCTCCTGTCAACCCGAGCTTCCCTCCTCCTCAAAGCTGGAGTTTAATTTCTTCTTGATGCTTGCCTCGCACTGCGCTAAACAGTCTTTCGACATCGGGATGATCTGGGGTTTTTAGAGGTGGCTTATGCAGGGTGAGCCAGGTATTGTGTCCTGACTGGGCTCTTCCAAGGTCACTTGTATCCCACTGTTGCTGGCATGACAGCTGACTTCAGAAGTCCAGCCCGCTGTGCTATTTTGAAAGGGCTTTGAGGGGCAGCTCTTCATCTCCCACCCCTTCAGGAATGCAAGGCTGCTTAGCTGCTTTTAGGATCCTTTCTGGGGCCTGTGAGCCTCCCCAAGTCCCCCGTGTTCCCACAGGCACTCTGTGTCCCTGCTTTAGGAAACAGAGCCCCCTCAGGGGTTGGGGGGGCGTGGAAGAAAGCAGAGATTCCTTCTAATGTCCCCTGTGGATATTAGGACTCTTCCTCGTCTTGGGGGTGGGCTACAAGGCCATATACAGGGAAGGTGGCAGAGGCTACTTGGGGTGCCCTTTTAGGAGGAGACTCGGTTGTGCTCAGCAGCTGACTTTGTTTCTGATCTGCTGAGGCCATGCTTCCTCCATCCTGTTACAGACAGCTGCCCCTGCCCCCTGTGGCTTCAGCCCGAGCCCCACCTTGTTTGCCCCGGACCCTCCCGAGGGACTGCAGAGAGGCGAGAGCCAATGCTCCGTTTGGCTGGGCAGCAACGGCAGCAGAGAAGAGCCTGGAGCGCTCCAGGCCCTGCCCAGCAACAATGAGGACCAAAGTTCCAGGAGCAGGGTTTGTCCTCCTGATGCTGAGGTGATGGGGCTGGAGCTTTGGGTGGATGGATGGATGGGCCCAGAGGGGCCTGGTGCACACAGAGGTCCGGGCTCATTCGCTGGAATGGCCCTTCTCCCAGGTGCTGATTCCCCAACAGTAGCACCAGGGGGCAGTGTGCCTGTGTTGAGGTATCCGTGTGTGTCTCCTGCCTGGGACCCCACCTGGGTCTGGAGCGACATCAAATCACTGCGCAACAACAGGGACAACACAAAGGGCCGCAGTTTATGGAGCACTACCAGGTGCCAGGTACCGTGAGGTTCCAAACACTGACCAGTCCTGCGGGGGAATAGTAAGTGCTCAATAAAGGCAGCTGCTGCTTCCCCCCACCCCAATCTTATTTAGCCTTTGCCACCCTACAGTCATTGTTTCCATTTTGCAGATGGGGAAACTAAGCTTGGCAAAGTCACTTACTTGCCCAAGATCGCAGGGCCAGAGAGTGGTAGATGCAGGATGGGAACTCCCATCAGCCCGACTCCAGGTCCTGTGTGGTTGACCGTCTGTGTGGTTGGAAGGTGTGACAGCACCGGGTTGCAGAGGCGCTGAGCAGAGCACCCCCAGCCCCATGGTTCTGGGTGCTGCGCGTGGCCTCGTAGGGCTGGGCTCTGTCTGGCCTGGTGTCGGAGAGGGCTCTGTAGATTCTGAGGCGCTTAACCCTGCCAGTTCTAGTTTGCAGAGTCACACTGTCCTTGCTGATGGGCCTCGGGGCAGATAGGCTTCCTCCAGAGGAAAGGACGGGTGGTCTTTCCCACCCCTCCCACCAACACACATACTTACACAGACTCCATCCCACTTTGTTCGGGCTTCTGGACTCTGCCCAACACTCCAATTCAAGCCTGAAAAAAAGGATGGACTTTCCCTGGGGGATGGCTTGTCTCCCCCCATAGGAATCCCTCTGCTCTGGGGACTCCTGCCTCCGTGTCCCCCCGGGCAGCCACCAGGTGGTCCTCAAAGCCCTCGTCACAGTCTTCAGGAAAGGGCCCCATCCCTGCGTCCCTCCTCACCTCCATCTTCATCTGTCAGTGAGCTGGCAAGAGCAGGTGGTCGGTGAATTGCTCTTTGTTCTTCCTTTTCCCCCTCACCTCCCTTTTCCCTCCCCAATCCCATCCCCTCTCCCTTCCAACATCCTTTCCAGGCTAATAGGTTTTATGGTCATTTGATTTTTAAGCAAGAGTCACATTCCGACCTTCTAGATAGAGCCTGCCTTGCCAGGAATTGAGACCGGTGGACAGTATGAGGGACAGGCCCACAGACGCTGGGCTCTGGAACCCATGCTCTCTCTCAGATGCTCTGGGTCTGGTGTGGGGACCTGGCTGCAGCCCTTCTGCCAGGCTACCTCTACGAGAGCAAAGGCAAATTCTTTTTTTTTTTTTTAATATTTTATTTATTTGACAGAGAGAGACACAGCGAGAGAGGGAACACAAGCAGGGGGAGTGGGAGAGGGAGAAGCAGGCTTCCCGCGGAGCAGGGAGCCTGATGTGGGGCTCAATCCCAGGGCCCTGGGATCACGACCTAAGCTGAAGGCAGCCGCCCAACTGACTGAGCCACCCAGGTGCCCCGAGCAAAGGCAAATTCAAGTTGACCCTTCCTGTTCACCATGTTCCTTCTTCCGGGGGATGCAGGGAGACTGGCCTGATGGTGGCTGCCAGGGACAGAACTGTCCTGGGAACTGCACTGCTGAGAGCCCCTAGAGAGGTGACAGGTTTGGGACAGGCACAATCGGAGGGGTCATGTTATTTTCCAGGGCCTCGGTTTCCCCATCTGTAAAATGGGGATGACTGTCTGACTCACAGAGTCAGAGAGGTAGGGCGTCTTTGCAGAAAAGCTTAAATGCTGTCCAAAGATCAGCATTTCTTATTGCTGGTGTTCGGGGATTGTGACACCAGCACAGGGCCAGGACGAGGGGGAGGTGAGTGAGGCGGCTAGGGGGCAGGATTTAAGCAGGCTCTCCGTGGTGACCCTGTGGGGTGCCTCTGACTGAGAGAGCAGGTGCTTGCTGACATGTTGCATCCCGAAGTGCCTCGTGGGCCTGGACCAACCCCTGTGCTTGCTCATGGAGTCCCTGCTTTCTTCTGCTTCTCTTTGTGCCCCAGAGACAAAATCCTACCCGAGTGGGAGTGGGGACACTGGGGTGAGGCCCAAGGGGTTGGGTTTGAGGACCACAGGTCGTTCTGATTTTGCTTTTGTTAACCTTTGGCCCCATTCTATAGCAGCCGTGGCACAGAGCAACTGGGCCCCACCCCTTGCCTTGTTTTATTTCCCTTGGAGTTATGTACAGGGTCCCCCTGCTTCTAAGTCCAAGCCTGGCACGCCCCTCTCCCCAAAGGTCACTCTGCTACATTACCCCCCTTGCTTCCTTGGACATCTCTGCCTTGTTTACCAGTGCGAACTGATCTTGGCTGGAGTTAGGCTTGTGGCTGTGTCTAGGGTTTTCTCCGGTGCATGCGTGTCCTGCCTCCCCCGTTAGATAAGTAGCTGCCCCAGAGTGTAGAAGGGTGCCTTCCCCACCATCACTACCAGGCGGCAGAACGAGTTGTTTTGGAGTCAGATAATGTATTTTACTGGTTCTAAGATGGACTTCCCGCCTCTATCTTCCCACTTCTCTGAAATCAGTGTGTCTCACATGTTGTTAACTGGAGTTATCTACAGGATCTTTTTCTTTCTTGGCACCTCAAAACATCATGGCGCATATGGGGTTTGGGAAAATATGGTGGATCTGAGTTAGACTCTGAGTCTGCATGTCTGTGCCTTGTGACATTGGGCAAGTCACGTTACCCCGGAGCCTCCGTTTCCTCATCTACAAGGTAGAAATATTACTATTAGGCAGAACCATATGCAGATGTTTTTGACCTGCAAAAATTTCATATGGCTGAACCTTACAGTATCATCTTCACAGCGTTAGTGTGAGGATTAAAGAAGATAAAGTGTATAAAGCTCTTTGCATGGTGCCTGATGTTTAATAAATGTTAGGAGAGAAAGGATCCCCCAAGGGTGGGGGCCGTGTCTTTGCCATCAGTGTTTGAGCTCTGAGGCTCTCTGCTGTTTATTTACCCTCTGCCTTGTGCCAGCCCTTGTGCTCAGTACTCCATGCAGCTTAGTACATGGCATTTACCCATTGCCCGCACACCCATGTGCCCCATAGCGGAAATGGTAGGGTCTGGCTGCCTGTGACCGTTATCCACCAAGTTAGGGAGAGAGAGAGGTGCCCTTCAGGATGCTTCTGTGTCTTAGCTCCCAGACTCCTCCTGGCCTGCTATTTATCACATACCTGTAGCCCATGAGGGTGCTGGTTCTTCCCTATATTTGCAGGGTTGAAATGCATTTTGCCTGTGTTCAGAGCCAAGAAGACCCTGGTTGTGGGATGTTCTTTAGGAATTGATCCGGGGAGTCCTGATCTGTCCTTCTTGGATGTGGAGTTGAAGCTTGCTTCTTGGGCAGGCCCGTGCAGCCCAGAGAGGGTCTGTGGCTGGAGGCTGGGCTCCAGGGGATAGACACTCCTGGCTCTGTGGGGAGACGTCAGGTAATGAGGCCACGGCAAGAGCTAGGGAGGAGAGAGTCCCCATGGTGATCATACAGTTCGGAGATAATGAGATGGAGTGAGATCTGGGGGGAGTGACAGCTTCGACTCCAAATCCTTTGGTGCCATGCTGAACGGTGGTTAAGGAAGGCAGGAGAAAAAAGGGAGCAAAAAGGAGCTGAGATGCTAGTTTGTGTGAAGGGGGTTCCAATCCATAGGAGACAATTAAGTCTTGCGCTATTAAAGGGACTGATGCAGACAGGCTGATGATGGAAGGGGTTTATAGAGTTCTCAGAACAACTGCAGAGATGAGCTCTTTAAATATGGGAATGAGGGAGACTTGTGCAAAGCTTTCCTGCATCAGCTTTGCAGAACTGAAATATGCTATTCCAAAAAGCCTGCCCAATTGGGTGGAAAAGCAGGAGCAGGGAGCCAAGGACTTCCCAGGGCTTCACGGCATCACATTTCCTGTCTGTGGTGGAGAATCACAGAATCTAGGCTGAAAAGGACCCCAGGGGTCATTCTAGGCCTCTGGTTCTCAAACATCAGCATGCATCAAAATCACCTGGAGTGCTCGTTAAAATCCAGATTGCTGGGCCCCACCTGCAGAGCTTCTGATTCAGTAGGTCTGGGGGGAGGCCTGGAATTTTAATAGGGCCCCAGATAATGTTGATGCTGCTCATCTGGGGCCTACACCTGTGAGGACCACTGTTCTAAGTCACTGCAGGGCCCCGCCTTACAGGTGGATCTCTGGTCTCTATTGAATACCACCTGAGACAGGAAGCTCACTAGTTTGGACCCTGTTTTGTTCCTTACTGCAAATGTTTTGGCTGATTCCAATCTTTGTTGCAAGTTTTCCCCTAAAATTCATCTCCCCACAGTTCTGGAAAAGGCCACAGAGCTTGGATGTTGAGAGTAGAAGTTCTGAGATCCACCTGTCTGAGTTTAAACCCTCTTCCCCCTCCAGTCTCTGACACTTTGGGTAAGTCACTTAACTTCTTGGCCTTAGCTTTCCTCACCTGTCACATGGGGATAGCAAATAGATTTGACCTCATGGGATCGTTGTGAGAATGAATCTGCCTGGCACGAGAGAAGTTGTCCGTGCACTTTCACAATCTAGCATCATGGATTAGTTAGCAGGTTCTGGAATCTGCTGGCCTGACTCTGAAGCCTGCCTCCATCATTTCCCATCCGTGTGATCTTGGGCAAATTAATCTCTCATAGTAATAATAATAATAATAATAATGATAATGATAGTACCTGCCTCACAGGGCTGTTATAAGGATTAAATAAGTTAATGTTTATAAAGCGTTTAGACCACGGCGGTGATAAGCACTCAACAAATGGTGTCCATTACTCTTATGTTACAATCACCATGCCCACTGATTCTGGTCCGGGTTTGCTCCCTGTCCCACCATGCAACCCTATGGAAATGCAAAGGCATTTCTCCAAATTAAATTTTTCCAAATTAAAATGCTCAGTTCTAAAAAAAAAAAAAAAAAAAAGATGTTCAGTTCTTCCCCCAACAAAGATGCTCTGTTCTTCCTGCATGGTGTTGAGAGCTCTCCACAGTGCTGCTTGTGAGTTGCACCCAGTAAGCGCAGCTCCTCAGCTTCCATGTCTCCTTGTATAACCCAGACCACTATCTCTGCCTTCTCAGCAGCCATCTGCTTTGCTGAGTTATGCGGAGCTGGTGGTCTCTTGAGATCACCTGGTCTTTTGCACAGGCATCGCTGCTGATCTATAACTACTCTCATCTTCCCTTTGGCAGTTGATCTCTCAAGCCGAAAAGCAGGACCTGTCATTTATCCTCGGTAAATCCCGTATCATTGAACCTTCAGGCGGTTATTCTCGCTCATTGTTTCTGGACCACCAAAGCCTGTTCCTGTCCCTCCATCCTCAGGAGGTAGACGTGAATTTCACTCTCTTCGTCTTCCCACTCCTGGGGGTCTGTGGTGGAGAGGTTAAGTGGTTGTGGGCCTACACTATGATGGGGGCTGGAAGCCTCTGTTCTCGATGGTGCAGCTTTTGTGGCTTCCCTTTCTGCGGTCTGGCACGCTTAGTGCCATGTGAGCCTGGGATGAACCCGCCTGCCCTCCCTTCCGCCATCAACACGTTAGTCAGGAAATGACCAGTGTCAGAGTCCGTTGGCTTAATTCAGTGACCTTGGGTCCACTGTCCTATACTTTAACCAACTTCAAAACCCCACTAGCTGACTTAGACTCTGTCCCTCTTTGCCTGACACACACTCTCTGTTCCACTGTACCGAACACCCAAGTCCCCAGGGGCCACTGTGCCTTCCTTCACACCCTGGGCCTCTGCTCTTGCTGTTCTTCCCAGACAACTTCTAGTCATCCTTGAGGTTTCAGCCTTTCTTGATGCCTGCCCACTTTGATGGGCCCTCAAACCCCCCACACTTCCCTTGTCATAGCACTTATGTACAAGCGAGGACTCCAGATGGCTTATTCACCACTTCATCCAGTGCCTCTAGCACAGTGCATGGCACGTAGTAAGGGACTAACAACTATTTGTTGAACAGATGAATGCACTGATGGATACAGTCATTTGAGGAGAAGTTCACCTACCTGCCCTGTAACTCAGCTCCACACCTTTTCCATCTGGTCAGCTGGATTTTGCGAAAGACATTGTTCGAGTCTTCTACCAAGTCTAAGTTCTAGCAAAGTCTGTGGTGTTCTGACACCTTAATTCAGCACCTTCTATGCTAAGACTTTTTCCATGTAGCTAGCTTGGGCAAAACTGGAATATTTAGAGGAGTGGGTCCTTCTTTTCCCCAGGCCTAGATTGGTCTTTACATCCATTGTCTGGTTCATATCATGATGATTCTTCTCGAGAGAGAGACATGAGATGTCTACTTCAAGGAGAAACTGAAGAAGAGCTCCCGACCTCACCTGTCCCTCCTCCCCACCTGCCCCTCAGCATCTCTGCGCCTAACCTCTGGAGCCAAGCCAAGAAAGAGAACTTCTGCCATTCGTCCTTACCAGGCAGGCCACTCTGGACAACTGGCAGACAGGGCTGCTGCTGTTCCACATGCTCTGCGGCGGGTCCTCGGTCGGGCCTCTCTGCTTTCCGCTTTCACCACATCACTTCCTTCTGTTAGGATGTGTAGACAACAGGTCTCCTTGCTGGCTTCGTGTAAAGCAGAGGTGTTGACAGTTGACCTGCAGGTTCAGGCTGTCTTGTCAGCTTGGGCCATTTAACCCCGGGGGCATGTGCATCTTCTGGGTTCTTGGGAGTGTGAGTGTGTACACGTGTATGTGTTTGTGTACTTCGAAGAAATGATGACCACTTGGAGGTTTGCTTCTCTAGCACACACTTCCCAAGGTGGGGCGCAACAGCCATTCTTTATCCCAAAGCCTGATGAGTGACTGTAGTGACTTTCCTTTGGGTCAGTGGGGAGCTGAAGACTTCAGTGGTGCTCCCAATTCCTGGCGGACTGGGCCGATGGGTCTGCCGTATCTGTGTAGCTGAGAGTGAGGTTGGGCCAGGTTCGCAGTGAAGCCCTGGGCTTCCCCTCTTGCGCTCGACAGCACCGAGCTCTCCCCTGAGGCCATGCCCCCTCTTTCTTGCTTCCTTCCCCAAGGAAACAGATGACACATTATGAGCAGAAAGAGCCTGTTGCCTACATGGCCATTTTTCCTGCCCAGTTTAGTAGAGGTGACAGCCGTCTATTTTACTTGTCTCGTAACATCGAATCAGTAAATAAAATATGGGTGAACTCTCAGGTTTAGCTGAATTATGGCTGGTCCATGGGGACGGAGGGCTCAGGGAGAGCTGAGCAGAGATTGAATCCCTGGCTTGTTGCAAGAGAGACCGAGGCTTGTGTCCACCTCTAGCTCCAGGAAATCTTTCAGTGCTGAAGAAGGCCAGGCAAGGTCATCCTGTTGACAGTCTCTGAGTTCATGGAAGAGCCAGAACACAAGGAGGGGCCCCCAGAATGTTGGAGCTAGAGGAATACAGTACCTCTCTTTCCTCTTTCGTATCACAGATTGGGATATTGAGGACCAAAAGGGGGACACCCCTTGGTGAGCCATAGGAAAATCAGATGAAAACATGGGTCTCTGACCCCCCAGTTTATTAAGAAAACTCCATCCTTGTTCCTATCTCTCTCTCTCTCTCTCTCTCTCTCTTTCTCTCTCACACACAACACACACACACATACATTTGAAGCTTTAAATTTGCAGTCTTGAGGTAGACTAAATTTTTCCAGTGCTGAAAAACAGACCTATAAAACATTTTTTCCACATTGAGGGAGAAATACTAAACCAGATTCATGTGTGTTTAGAAAGGCTCATAGGTAATTGATATATCCTATGTAATTCCCCAAGAGGCTGGGAGATTAAGGTTCACCCCGAACCTCTGTGTTCAGCACCACGGAGAGCAGTCAAGCCCTGGGGTAGTGAGTGGGCGCCATCTGCTCCCTGACTCTTCTAGGAAGGGTGATGTTATTTTATTTTTTTTAAAGATTTTATTTATTTATTTGACAGAGAGAGACAGTGAGAGAGGGAACACAAGCAGGGGGAGTGGGAGAGGGAGAAGCAGGCTTCCCGCTGAGCAGGGACCCCGATGCGGGGCTCGATCCCAGGACCCTGGGATCCTGGACCTGAGCCGAAGGCAGACGCTTAACGACTGAGCCACCCAGGCGCCCCAGGGGTGATGTTAGTGTAAGGTCTTGCTAAACAGGCGTTCTTTTTCCGAATGCTATTCCTCTAGGACTCTGGTGTTCATAAACTGGACTGAGGTGTTTAGCAGGCACACAGTAGGCTAGTAAGAACGATTATTGTGGTCATTCAAATCAAGTAATTCACAGTAAAAGAAAATGAAGAGAACAGATAGAATTTTCTCCCCCCCCCCCCCCCACCACACACACACACACACACAAATTGTTCCTAAGCCTTTGGTGCTTTGTACAGCTCGTCTGCTAGGGAGCAGTAGCAGATGACAAAACGAGTGAACATTCTATTGTCAAAGATCACACCTGATACCAAGCATCTTTGCTCAGCTTGTCAGCATCATCTTTCACATTGCATTTGGTAAGTAGGCTTGTGTTAGGTATTTTTATCCTGCTAAATGTGATTTCTTAAAAGTATTTTGTGTGTTATTATTTCCTGAGTTGTGGAACCCTGCATACCTATAATAGAGCCATATTTTCTGCCAGTAAATAAAATTACTCATCATTCAGGTGATGGGAATTAAATGTGTCACAGCTTCGTGGTTTTCCCCAAAGAACCCCAGCAGTACCAGGTGCTCCACCACCTGGATGTGTCTGAGAAGCCTTGTGATGGGGCTGGATATCGACAAAGGTCTCTCCTAGACAGGAAAGGCATTTGCTGAGTGGCCTCAGCATGCTCAGAGAAAGGAGGACCTTTTGTCTGTCACGGAGGTGCTGGGAGCTGGCTGGAACACCTGGCCTAGAAGCCCAAGGGCAAAGGAGTCTGAGAGTATCTGAATGACAGAGTCAGAGGAATTGGCATGTGCCTTTGAACAAGGAGTGATGTTTAAGTCAACGGGCTCCGAGGAGGCAAGATGGCACCTTCCAGTCATACAGCAGATTGATGTGGATCGGGCAGAGGGAACATGGGCTCTGTGCCTGCAGAGCAGGGCTACTTCAGGGCCCTGGCTTGAGAGATCTCAGTGAGAGGGGATGGGTTTTTCTTTTTTTTTGCTCCTTCTGCTTGGATTCACAGAATCAGAAAAATCTGCTTTGGAAATGTGGCTATTTTTATGCTGTTTGTAATTTAGTGTTTATTTCCTGCTGTTTTCACATGGACTCTGGGCTGACTCATTGATTCACCAAATATTTATGGAGCGCCCACTCCGTGGGTTGCGGAGTGCACCAGGAAGGGGGTTGTGGAGGATCTGGAGGCACGGAGCTGCCTCCCTGGACCTGGTGGTAACTCGGTGGCCTCCTGCTAGGTCCGTGTAGGTGACCTTCAGTGATGGGCCTCGTTCTTTGAACATGCAGATACATGCAGTGCAGACCAGAGCCCCACACTGAGAGATCTTCCTCACTCTCCTGGGTGCTCTAAGGAGGAGCACTAAGGCTCAGAGAGGGGAAGGAACACGGTAAAAATCACACAGCAGAGCCAGCTGGGAAGCCACATCTGTTCCCTTGCACCTTTCACGTCCGTGCTCCTGCTTGCCTTGCTCCTTCTAAAACGTATCATCCCTTCCATTGTTCTGAGGATTCCTTCACTCCTGAGCTGTCACACCCCATCCTTGCCCCCCCCCCCCCCGCCCAAGGCTCATTTTGGCCAGTTCCCTGTCTCTTGTCAGAATGGAACCTTCAACTTTTCTAGATGGGGCAGGTTGCGTGTGTAAGTAGGGAGGGAAGGTAAGGGTAGAGGTTAGCATCCCATTTTTGTCTCAAAAGGTTCTGTCTCCTTTGGTGGGAAAGTTTTTCTTTCTGGCTGATTCAGATTCTTCCTGCAGCAATGTAAATCCGTCTCGTCCATGACATGACATGGCCATTTGTGGAGTTTGGGAGGGAACATCTCGATTGGGAGCTAGTAGCTTCGGGGACTTTTTTTTTCCTAGGGCTGTAGCAAAGAAGCTCTCAAACACTGAAGCTGAAATGGCTACACCTGCCCTCACATGGGCTTGGGCAGATTTATAATATTTTCTTTTTTAAAAAATGGGGATTTTTTTTTCACGGAGACAATGATTTATGGAATAATCAATTTCTTTATCTACCTAATACATTGGAGTGATCCGTCAGTGCAGGCATCCATCTCCCCCAGAGGCTGGAGAGGGCCGGCAGACTTTGAGCCTGACTCACCCGGCAGAAGGTGGCTTTTTCTGTGTGCTAGTTTGATCCCAGAGTCTGGATCTGAGGCCTGCAGTAAGGAAGGTCTGGGGCTCCTGCAGCCCCACTCTTTGAGCACAGATGCTAGTGCTTTCTCCTCCTCCGTGTCAGCCCCACCTGGAGAGGAGTAAGGTCCAGCACTCGCCAGCCCCGTAGTACAGGTACGGAGTCCGAGAGGAAGGTCAGAACCCAAAGCTTGCAGATGTGAAGGCAAGGGTTGTCATCTCTTAATCTCTGAAGGCTGTTGTGTAGGAGGGTGAGCAAACATGGTCTTAGAAGTCCCAGCAGAGAGAATTGGAGCCAGTGGGAGGATGGCCCAAGAAGGCAGAATTTGGTTCAACACCAGCCATCTCATAGTCGGGGCTATTTGAAGATTTAAGTAAAATACCTCGGGGGTAGCAAGCTTCCTTTTAGGGGAGGTAATCAAGAACAGATTGGCCAGGGATGTTACCGAGGGGCTCTGGGTTCCTTTCACGGTAAATTCTAGGCATCCCCAGCTGTGCAGCTAGAGAGGCTATAAAAACCCGGGCTTTCTAAGTTGCCTGAAAGGAACATGCCTGCTCTGTTGACACAGACTCCACCAACTCACCAACTCTGAGCTCAGAGTGGTGGTTGTGAGAAGTCGTCTTAAGGGTCAGACTCTTTCTGTCCTGTCTCCTGCAGCAGTTCGTCCCTTGGCAGTGCCCAGGGGTCAGGAAGGAGACTGGTGGCTGCAGCCAGCCCCAGGAAGGACCTGTCAACGTTTTTGAGCAATATAATGCCACATACACTTGGCACGCCTCATGCCATGTCGTTTGCCCGTCTCTCTGCTGTAGGTATGATTACCTTCTTTTGCAGAGGTAGGAACCGATGTCTACAGGACATGGGTGGTCCAAGGTCGTACAGCTGGCCGGGGGCAGGGCTCTGTCCCGTTCACAAGCACACGAGCCACTGTTCCTCAGCGAGCCTTTACTGAGCACATACTATGTGCCAGCCCTGGGCCAGGTGCTGGGACCCTCAGGATGAGCAAGACAGACGTGGTCCTTGCCCTCATGGAGCTTGCAATCTGGCAGGAAAGACAGACATCAGAGAGTCACTACGGGTTCAATGCCTGTTACAGAAGGGAGGCGCAGGCTGCCCAGGGGAACATCGGGAAAGGCTTTCTGGAAGAAGTGACATTTGGGTTGAGACCTGAGGGAGGAGGAAGGCACAGTGACACCAGGATGATGGGGAGGAGGGAGGGATGTGTTCTAGGTAGAGGCGATAGCATGTAAATGCCCAAGGGACAGACAGTTGTGTTAAGTTGAACTGCAGGAAACTATCAGCTTCGTAGGTCAAACGTGGCCAAATATCAGCAATTTCATGTGTTTCAGACTTACATTTAAAAAACTCAAGGAGGTCTGTGGGGCTCAGTTGTTAAGCATCTGCCTTCGGCTCAGGTCCTGTTCCCAGGGTCCTGGGGTCGAGCCCCGCATCGGGCTCCCTCCTCGGCGGGAAGCCTCCTTCTCCCTCTTCCACTCCCCCTGCTTGTGTTCCCTCTCGCACTGTCTCTGTCAAATAAATAAAATCTTGAAAAATAAATAAATAAATAAAAATAAAAAACTCAAGGAAGTCCAGTGTGAATAGAGTAAAGGGAGGGGGATGTGGAAAAATAAGGCCTGAGTAGGGGGCTTCATGTAAAGCTCTGTAAGCCTTGTGAGGAGGCTGGACTTTATCCTAAGGGCATTGGGGAACCATTGAGGACTGTAGGAAGGGAGCAACATAGCCAGATTTGTGTCTTTGAAAAGTCATCCTGGTGGCTGTGTGGTGTGATTACTACAAAGTGGAAGCTGGGGGGCCATCAGGAAGCTGTTTAAGTAGTTCAGGTGAGAAAGGACAGGGAGATGTGTGGGGGCGGATGGAGGGTTGGTTAAGAGACCAGTTGCCCTCAATCCTGGTCCAGGGCTCTCCCGAGAAGCTGCTGTTCCCTTGGCCCCAGGCCTGAGCACTGGAAGTCAGGCCATGGTACATGATTGGACCCTCCCCAGAGCCATGCACCTGTTTTCTGAGCCCTCTGTTGTTGGATGCCACATCAGTTGTCTGAGAGCTCAGCTGGGCCTCCAGCCCCATTGCATGGTTCCCTGGTTTGACCATAAAACCCTCAGTGTGTTCCGTCTCATGGTGTGCAAGGTGATGAGCACCCCGTGGGTGGTGGGCTGCTCACAGTCTCCTCCAGCAGGCGGATGGGGCTTGGAAGTCTGGTCACCTGGCCAGGCCTTCTGCAAGTCCTAGGTCTTTGTGGCAGCCTGGCCAGGAGGCTTGAGAAGGGGACTCTGTCTGTCTCCACTTTCCTCTTTGAAACCTGTAAGGGGCCAGGAGCTTCTCTGTGGCTGAGCTGAAACCCTTCTCGCATTGACCTCAACTTGCAGGACAGATACCTGGGTCAGTGCCACTGACGACTGCCGCATCAGGGGCGGGAGGGACAGGGGCGCACGGATCTGGCCGGGCTGTGCTTGCCCTATGGTTTCCATCTCCAGCCCCCCGTGCTAACACAATGTTGCTGTGCTCCTAGACATAACACGAGTGATCTGTTAAAGGCTCACGATGTACCAGACACTGTCCTAAGCATCTTTCCGACATTCATTCACTTAACACAGCAGATCTAAGAGGTAGGGACTTTATCCCCACTTTAGAGACGAAACAGTGCCTGGCGGAGTGCACAGAGAGAAAGCATTCAGAAATATTCCTTGATACCATTATGGTCACCCATCATCATGGCTGCTATTATTTTAAATAACGGCTACCAAGACCTGTCACAGTTCCTGGCATAAAGTGGGTGCTCAGGGAATTTTTGTTGAATCTGCTTATACAGATTGGGGCAGAAAATGGGGTGAGTGGCTTGGGTCAGGAAAAGGGAAAAGCTTGGGAAAGGTGTCTTCCCAGCTTCCTCCTGGATCCCCAAGGATCTTTTGCTCCCATTCCCCCGACCCCCCGGCCAGGCCTTTCTTAGCCTGGTCCCTCCCGTGTCTCTTGCTCCTTACCTGTCCCCATTCTTCGAGCAAGGGCACCTGGATTCCATTTCTTGGCAGCTGCAGGCAATGCAGGGACAGCCCCCAGGGCCCCTGTCTTGGGGGAGTGGGTGGGTTGGAAGAGCCCCATCCTTCAGGACGTCACTGTTCAGTGGGCCCTGCCCAGTAGCCAGTCCAGCCAGGACTCCACATAAACTCTCCACGTCCAGAACCATTGTCAGCTCAAGGCAGGTGGGGCTGTTTCTTGACTCCTTGCGTCTGCGTTCTGTGCTTCCCACATGAATGCCCTCCCCCCTGGCCTCCTGCTGAATTTCTTCTTTCTCATACTTCCTCTTCTGTCATAGGCTCATCTCCTCCGGGAAGCCTCCTCTGATGCACCCAGGCAGTGGCATGACCTTCCCTGAGCCTCCCAGAGCGTTGCTCCAGCCCCCTTTTTATAGCACTTTTCATGGGTGCAGAGATGATCTCCTTCCCCTTGACTCACCCCAAAGCTCAAGTGGAAGCTTGTGGACCTCTTGTGTTTGCTTCTGTGTTGTTGTTGTTGTTGTTTTTAATCTTGTTGATGGTTTGCTCTCTTGAAGACAAACTTCTTAGCCTCGAATTTAAGGAATTCCCCTCCTGAACTCCTTTTCTAGGTTCTGCTCTCTCCCTCCCCCACCCCCATCAATTTAATTTTAACTTGAATTAGTTTTTTAAGTTGAGTTAGCCAACATTCCAAAATTGGGATGTTTTATATAAAATTTTAGGTTTCTAGCTTCCTTTCCCCCGTTTGCACACGCCATAGCTCCCACCTGTCCTTACAGTGCATCCCCTGAGACTGGCCGTTCACAGTCGTGCATGCGCTCTGCTTGCAGTGGCATCGAGGGGGAAAGGTGAAACATTTTGTGCAGCTGTGGTTTTATTATCGGGAGCGAAGAAGAGGCAGAGCAAGAGGGCCATTTATTTCAGATGTCTGTGTCTCACCCCATCCTGCCTCCCCGTGGGGTTCCTTTTGGCTCCCGCAAGGCACGGGGTCCCTGACCCCCACATGGATCAGGAGTTTCTCAAAGGCAAGGATGTTAACTCGTTCCTCTTTATCATGCTATTAAGAGCTGATGTTCACTGAGCCTCCCCCCCCCCCCCCCCGCATCTCATTTAACCCTTACAACATCCCTAAGGTCGGTGCAGTTATTTTGTCTTCTTTCCAGAGGCAGGATCTGAGCCCGAGCATGGGGAAGGACCTGTTTGGGAAGGGGTGGTTGACAGATTTTTATGCCGGTCTGCCTGGCTCCAACTTGATTCCCCTGCGTATTCCCAGCAGCTGCACCAAGCAAGGCCCACAGTAGACAGTTAAGTGCCGGACAGATCACACTGAATCCCCGAGTCACGGATGGGCTGGAGGCTGGGAGGGGGCCTCCCAGCAGTGGACGGTGGCAAGTGGCATGTTTGGGATGTTCCCGGCTCTTCTTTTTTGGGTGTCTGGATGGCTGTGAGTGGTGCTGTGTATCTCGTTGGCAGCATTACCCAGAGTTAAGTGAACACATTCCGGGCCGAAAATGTGCTGGGAGTCCCTTCGCATTACCGTGCCTTTGAGGCACCAGGATGTGGTGGGGCATCAGAGCGCTGCGGGAGCATTTTAACAACCACTGTCCTTGCCCCCACCCTGTCCCATTGTGCCGACACAGCCCCAACCACTAATCAGGCATGGATAATAGGCCACACAGACACGCCCTTTCCCACCCGCCTCCGGGCTCTGAGCAGGCATGCAGAGTAGGAGGCCCTGCACAGCCTCCACTTCTGCTTGGCCAGGGTGTGGGGGAGAGCGGGCAGAGGCTGTGCCCACAGCTTGGTAGGGGCATCTATAGTGAGAGGGTGGGCTGTCTGGTGTCAAGGGTCGGGAGGTGGCTGCAGAGGGAAGCTTTAGCAAGGCATGAAGGGCCAGCTCTGCCTGGGGTCGTGTCTGTGAATCCCGCCTTGCCCAGACACATCCAGCTTGAGATTCTAGATATCTGGCCTTTCTGGGTCTGGCAGCGGGTCCCTTCCCAGGGAGAATAGCCGTAGCTGATGGTGTTGGATATCGTGGCAGGGACGAAGCGTGGCTGCCTTACTGTCCCTGGCGCATAGTCTCCTGGGTACACAGTTCAGGGCCGCTTCCCCGGGGGCTGAGCTCAGCTCTGCCCCACTGTGGGACCTGAAGGTCTCCACTTCTGGAAATTGCGATGACCCTCAAGGTCAGATTGTGGAAGTCTGTTTGAGTAACCTTCGTTCTTCCCAGCGCTAAGGAGGTCATGCGGGGTTGTCAGCCCCATCCACATGTCAGCAGATCCCGTGTCTCCACCTCCTGGGGGCTTAGACCTGTAAGAGGAGGAGAAAACCGTGGAACGTTCCACCTCCCTTGAGGCTCAGCGCTTCCTGTGCCAGCTGGAAGTGACTTTGCAACATTGTTAAAGGTGAGGCACAGCCCCCTTGCTGGGGCAGATGCCAGCCCCTCGGGGGGCTTGAGAAGAGTCCAAGCAGGGGCCCCCCAGAGCCCCCCAGCCTCCCTGTGCTTTAGCACACCCTTTCCAGGGAAACAGGCTTCCCTGCTCTCGGGGTGGACAGCACCGCCTCTCTCATCGCCCCATCTCTGCAGACAGGCTCACACTTAAAACAAAGAAGCAAAAAAATAACTAATAGACCAAGACCAGGAAAAAAGGACCACCAAGGCTTACCGGCCACTTATGGTGCCGGGTAATATAGAGCAATTCTGGGTGCTCATTCTTTAGTCCTCATCATGACCCTGTGAGATGGCCCAGGTATCCCCATGTTGCGGGTGAAGAGCTTGTGGCTCAGGGAGATGAAAGGACTGGCCCGTAGGACTCAGCCGGTAGGTGGCAGAGACTGGGTGCGCCGTGGATGTCAGCCTCAGAGCCCTGGCCCTTAGCCATTCACACTAGGACGTGGCTACCTCCTTAGAGAACACGCAGGGTACTGTGGAGTATGGATTTTTCCAGATTCCTGAACCTAGAGTCCTGATAAAATCCGGGCAGGAGCTTCCTGGGCTTCAGGATCCCTTGATGCTAAGACAGGAACAGGATGTTTAGACTCTATTTTGAGCCCACTGTTTTCATCCCTGAATGAACCAATGTGGATGAATTCTGAGCAAGAGACAAAGAGTGAGTCAGGAAGAGGAAGCTGGTGATTGAGACAGAGACACTCAGAATGGAGGAGACAGGGAGAGACAAAGAGATGGGAGAGAGACAGAGACAGAGAGGGGAAAGGGAGACTAAGCGTGTTTGGTACTGAGATGAACAAGCTCGCAGATTCCCGGTGGGGTCAGAACGACCTCACAATCAAAATTTGCCTGTTCCAGGCAAAGGGAACAGCATAGGTGAGGGCCTTGGGAGCGGGAAAGAGTGTGGCCGAAGAACAGAGAGAAGGCCCACGTGGTGAACAAGAGGGTGGGCATAAGATGAAGCCAGGAGGTGGTTTCCAAGGTCCTGTGCCCAAGAATCAAGATGGCACAGATTCTGGACCAAGGTACAGGCCAGCCTCATACTATAGACCGTTGGTTCCTCTGGCCGGTTTAGGCTTTGGGGCTCAGCCTCATTCTCTTCTTTGGTACATTCTTCCATGGAGCTGCTCTCGGCGAGTGACCCTTCTTCCCAGTGCGGGGGCTCACTCAGGCGTGTCCCAAGCATACACTTGCTTGGTAGAGCAGTGGGGGGCCATAGCACTAGCCCACGGAGGACCAGGCTTTCTGCAGGGGACAGGTATCGCTTCCAGGGTGATTGATGTCTTCTGCCAAATCCCCAGCCTCCAGGTAAGTGGACTTCTGGTGGAGGTCTCCAGGGGCTTCATCATTCTTGGGGCAGGTGGGAGCTAAACAGCTCTGATTGGCTCTGATTGGCTCCTTCCGTGCAGCGTGTGCCAGAGTGTGTACCCATGCACGGCCCACGTCTTGGGGGGGAAGAGCACACGCACTCTTCGAGGCATCTGGAATTTTGAGGATGGGACACCAGGCCATCTGGTTCAATCCCCTGATAAATGATTCAACACATATCAGTGTCTGGGTCCAGGCTGGGCGCTTTGGGGAACCCTAAGAAGAGAGTCCATCATTTAAGGTAGCAGAATTTTCTCCGGTTTGCCAAGTGCATGTGTGTCTGTGTCCCCTTCAGTGCTCCCACTGGTGAGCTCAGCAGGCCGGGGCGGACGGAGGCCCCTCAGTCTGCACTGAAGAGACTGATGTTCCGTGAGACCAGCTCACTAGTTCAAAGTCACACGAGTAGGATCAAGAAAACCCTGGTTTAGGCCCAAATGTGAACCACTCCTTCACCGTTTAGGGGCTCTGCGACCTCGGGGGCACAAGCCCGGCCTCATTTTTCCTCATCTATAAATGCAAGAGACATGCTAAGCTTCATAGCACTTAGTTGGGGCTCTGGTAGAGTTGGTGCTTAGGAAATGTGCAGCTCCATTTCCCTCTGGCCTTGTGACCTGGCTCTGGACCTGGGCCTCTCCTAGCCCATCCCTTCTTCCCTGCTTCGAGGCTTTCAGGTTCATTGTTGTGACCTTGCACAGAAATGTCTTGATATTTGCTGCCAGGTAGACAAAACATCTGGAAGATTTTCCTCTCCATCCCAGTGTTTTGGTGTCATGAAGATAAAGCCACGGAGACAGAACTGCCAGGGCCTGGTTCCCAGAAGGCCATAAAACACGGGCAATTCTGCCTGGCCCCGCTCCCTGCAATCCAGTAAAGTGCTCCTTGCATCCAACACATGGTTATTTTTTACGAAATCGCTGAACTAGCCATGTTAGCTGTATTGATCAATAAATTACTTTGATGAAAACTCAGGAAGCAGTGTCCCTTTGGCAGTCATTCCCACACAAAGACAGGGCTCTACACTTTTCACTTCTCAAAAACCTTGGTGCCATTTTCTGTCCCATTTTTCTTCTCTGCGTACGGCTCCCCGGGCCACGGCCCGAGCCAGGACCCACCCGGACAGGATGGGGAGCTTTCTGGGACTACTGGCAGGGCTTCTGGTCCATGGCATAGAGGCTCACTAGCAGGAAAGTTAGTTGCTGCATCCACCTAGGCCTGCAAGAACAGACTTGCTTTCCAGGGCACCTTGTACCCACAGCCACCTGCTGCTAGGTGTCCTCCCATCTGTGAGAGACTCCTCATTAGCAGCCCTGCCGGGGAATGACAGCCAGTTACAGCATCAGCCTCCTTGCTTGGAAGAACCAGGAAGCCAGAGCAGACCCATGGCCTTTCCTTCAATTCACTCATTCATCCATTCATGTGACTTTTTTTGGGGCCCCTGCTCTGTGCTGGGAACTTTCTGTGTGTCATCTTACTGAATCCTTACCAAAAGGCAGGTTTTGGAAATTGACCTTTCACCCCCCTCCTTTAGGCATAACAGTCCTTTATAACAACATCCTTTATTGCATGCTTAGGGAAGGCAGGTGCTGTGCTAAGTGTGCCTACCTTGGGTGAAGCAGCAGGGCCGGCAGTTATGAGTCCAGGCATGGGGCTTTGATGCCTGGGTTCAAATCCTGGCTCTTCACCTTGGGCAAGTTCTGAACTTCTCCGTGCTTCAGTTTTTCCATCTGTAAAATGAGGATGAAGAAGCATTTGCCTCATAGGGTTGTAGAACAGATTGAGTTAACTGTGGGTAAGCACCCCGTGTCTAGAACTTTCAAGCACCATGTAAGTGTTGGCTGCTTTCAGCTGGTGAGGATTCAGTGAGCTAATATAGCTAAAGTGCTTACAGCGGTGTCTGCCACACAGAGCTTGAAGCATGTAAGCTAATGTCATTGTCTGTCCCGATCGACACAGCAAAGCTGAGGCAGGAACGTTTAGCCTCCCCGTGTCACAGATGAGGAAACTGAGGCCAGGTAGATCATCCAGGATTTTGGAGCAGAAATCTGGCCATGGCTGGTCTGACTGCAGCCTCAGGCATTTTTCTGTGGTGCTGGAGTGCGTGGCGCAATCGGGTCCTGTTGTAGGGTTGGAAGGCCCCTGGAGATGCTTGGGCCAGCAGAGTACACGTGGTACAGAGGGGGGAGTCTGCTGCCCGGAGGGGTAAAGTGACTTGCCTGAGAGTACACAGTTGGGTGGGTGACTCCTGGGTGCTTCCTGCATGCACTGTAGGCAGGAATCATGTGTCCGGATGTGGGCAGGGCTGTCGTGGCCACACATGCTCCCTTCCCTCCAGGAACATCTTGAGAGCTCCCAGCATAGCTGGTAAGCGGGTAGGTTCTTGAGTCAGACTTGTTGGCCTGGATTGGCCACTGCCCAGCAGTCATGTTTTCCGTACCTCAGTTTCCCTTGCTTATAGAAAGGACCAGGCGGGAGAAGATGCCTGGTGCATAGCAAGCACTCAGTAGATGTTATCTCATATTTATCCATCTCCAGAATAAACACTGAAATAACAAGAATAAACGTCTCTTTATACAGCTCTAAACATTTACAGCTCCTTCTGACCCTCGGACAGCTCTGGAAGATAGAACGGGTAGTGTTGGGTCCTTGCTAATTTGTAGCTGAGCAAAGAGCGGTCCGGTTTAGGGGACAGGTCCAGGTCACACAGCTGGTGGGTGAGGGAGGCCAGACTCAAAGGATCCGCAGGCCTGCAGAGAAGCCTTCCGCCCTGTGCTGCAGCTGCCCCCTTTACGGAGCAGGGGACCCAGCCACCCCCCGTGGAAGCTGGTATACAGCAGAGCTGGCCTCCCAGGCCGCTTCTCCCCCTTCCCCAGTGTGGGTGCGCTCTCTGCAAGCACAGCGCCACCCCGTCACTGGGGGTGGCCCTGCTCTTTCCTCCTCTTCTTCATTATGGGGACATTGGCTGCCCCCTCCAAGCTCTGTCTTTCCCCTGCTACCCGTCCCTTGCCCTCACCCATCTGCATCCTGGGGACTATGGCTGCAGGCCAGGGGACATTTTTCCCAATTACTGCTTTCACCCTAGTTCCTGATTCAGCCTGGCCCGGCCCAGCCCCATTTGCATACCATTAGCTATGATGCCATGCATTATGGATTCATATTTAATTTTAGTACTTTTTGGAGGCAACTCTAACCTAATTAAAATCTCCTTCTCCAAGAACCTGACATTTCCCCGAACTCTGGTAACATGGGTTCTGCACAAATGGACCCCCCCGCCACACACACACCCCTCCAGTCATAGACACATACTGCCATTTCAGCCCCCGTTTCATGGATTCTTTTTTTAAATGAAAAGGGAAAAATGAAAAAAATTCTCTCTCCTCCAAGTTGATTTGTATGCAGACTTATCTCTGTGAGCCCCCTGGGGCTTGTGTCTGGAGAGGTTGCCAAAGCTGGGCTCCACGGAGAATCTGGGGCTGGGGGAGTGAGGGGGTCTAGGCTCCAGCTCAGCCTCGACCTGCCTCCCCGGGGAGTCACTGAGCCTACCTGTGCCTCAGTTTCCCCTCCTCCTTGAGATCATTGCAAGATAAAAATTTCAAGTCCACATCATGCCATTATCTTCCACCCGTTCATACTCAGGCAATCTGAAATGAAGTATGTGGAAATCTTTTTCCTTAATCAAATGAAAATGAAATAGCGGGGTGGGGGGCGAGGGATGGAGAGGGAGAGATGAATAGGTGGTGCACAGGGGATTTTTTAGGGCAGTGACTCTCTTCTGTATGATACTACGATAGTAGATCTGGGTCATTACACATTTGTCAAAAACCATAGGATGTACACCACCAAGAGTGATGTCAGTGTAGGTTCATGGATTATAATAAATCTACCGCTCTGGCTGGGGTTGTTGATAGAGTGGAGGCTGGACACACGGGGGAGGGGTAGATGGAAACACTCTCTACTTTCTGCTCATTTTTTTCTATGAACCTAAAACTTCCTTAAAAAACAAGTTTTTTAAAAAAACAACAAATAGCTCGGTGTTTCCTTTTTTAAGATTTATTTATTTATTCTAGAGAGAGAGAGTGGGGGGAGGGGCAGAGGGAGAGGAAGGGAGGGAATCCCAAGCAGACTCTCCACTGAGCGTGAGCCCGACACCAAGCTTGATCCCACGACCCTGAGATCATGACCTGAGCCGAAACCAAGAGTTGGACCCTTAACCGACACTAAGCCACCCAGGTGCCCCTACCTCAATATTTATTGAATGCTCACCCTATGTTAAGCATTTCACATGCATTAACTAATTAATTCTCGTGGCAACAAGGGAATTATTGAGGTCAGTATTATAATTATGACATCCCCACTGGGCAGATGAGGAAACTGAGACTCAGAGGGGTACATAGCTTGCCCAAGGTCACACAGTGAGCAAATGGTGGAAATGGGATTTATTCCCAGATGGTCCACCTTCAGAGTCTGTGGTCTTAACCATAACACAGCTGCCTCCTCCTTTTCACCAAGGAAAGAATCAAGGAGATGGGCTGGAATTGGTTCATGGTTCAGTTCTGTGGTAATAATGACTTAATTCTTGCCTGTCTCAAGAGCAAATGATTGGTCACCGTCTGTCTCCCTGACGTTTCTCAGAAATCAGCAGGTCAGCGAGTTTTCTGACCACACACTGGAGGGCTCAAGGTGTTAGTGTGCAGACCCCACCTGAGTAAGCTGAGCCCACCCTTGTCTGGGATGGACGCCATGAGAGCACAGAGGTCCCCAGGAAAGGGGGACGCTGACCCTGTGCCATGCCCAGGCTCTCACTGTGACCTTCCCACGTGTGGAAGAGCCAGAAAGATGCATCTAGGTGGGTGGCTTTGTCTGGGGTTGACCCTAGGTTTGCAGTGTCGGGGGAGGAAAATAGGGTATTCATCTTCCCCCACCTTTTAATGATGAAAAAATATAAATGTACAGAAAAGTTGCAAGAATTTTACAGTGAATACCCAGACACTCACACGGTATTTCTTTAGTCACCGTCTGCCTTGTGCTCTGGCTGAGCCTGGCAGGGTCCACAGTCATTTCAGCCCTCAAGCAGGATCAGGGGAGTGGGGCTTCTCACACCCATTTTACAGATGAGGATCCTGAGGCTCAGACAGACGAGGTTACCTGTCGAGTGCCACCCAGCCCAGCAAGTAGAGAGCCAGGAGTTGCACCCAGAGCTCTCTGACCCCCAAGGCTGCTCTTTTTCACTCTTCTGTCTGTTATCCCCACAAAGAGTCCCCTTTCTAATGGCAGGCAAAGCCATTCTCACCCAGGCCCCCCTGGGTGCCAGGAGGGAGATACGTGTGGTGGCCAGAGGGCAGAAAGGAAGTGGAGGTAAGGTACTGGGTGTTCCTCTTCGGCAGGCTTGTGCTGGGCACATCATCCTCAATGACAGGCGTTCCCTCTTCGGAGACTCTTGGCCCATGCGGGACCCAGAGCTCTGAAGAGCAGTTGACCCCTCAGATGGCTGGGCAGCTCCCGGGCTCCAGGGTCCTCCCCCCTTCCCATGGCTGCCTGCTTGGCTCAGGATGAAGGTTGTGACCCCTCGATGCCCTCGTCAGAAGCCTTCCCTGACTCCCACTATGCTCAGTCCCCTACCTGGACCAGCCACTCTTCAACCGTGATGAGAAATAATTGTTGAACCAACCACACGTGGTTGAGCATGTTGAGGAAATGTGTGGAAAGTGGCCCGGGCCTGGCACGCAGCGTGTACGCATTACGGGAACTGTTCTTTCAGCCAGCTGGAGCTTCCCAGCGAGATTTGTGCTCCTGTCCCCAGCCAGGCCCGACGGCTCCCCAATGCCACCACACACTCAGGCCTCCTTGCCTTGCTCCTTTGGTCCTCTCTGCCTGGAATGCCTTGCCCAACATCCACCAAGGTCAGATCTCATCTCCTCCAGAAGGTTCTCCAGTGTCCCCCCCCCGGCACAAAGGACTTCTCTCCTCACCTTCTCCCTGGCCCCTGAGCCCCGTGACCATAAGCACAGTCTGGTGCAGGGGCTGCATGGCTTGACTCGCAGCTCTGCCACTTGGTGGTTGCCTGACCTTGGGTAAGTTACCTGTCTGCTCTCTGCCTCAGTTTCCTCATCTGCAAAATGGGTACGCTGATAGTCCCTCCCTCCTCATGAGACCTGCCCTGGCTAACGACGTGAAAGAACATTTGCCTGGTGCCTGCTCCCAGCATGTCAGAGCCTGTACCCCGGGGGGCCTCCCGTGCTTCTCTGCTGAGCTTGAGCTGACTCCGCGTTCGGCCCCCACGTGGGAGAATCGGTGAGGAGGAAGCCCTGCGGGTGGACAGGATGCTCCTCCAGAAGGCAAAACTCAGGGCAGCCGGTAGACGGGGGCGGGGAGCGGGCCTACAGCGGGGCTGAGGCAGGGGCCTCTGTCCGGCACAGGGTCCTCTCCGTGAAGACGTAGGCTTCCCAGGGTGCAGTGCCAGAGGATGCCGGCTAGGCCTGAGTTCAAATCCTGCCTGCACCGCTGGTTCGCTGTGTGGCCTTGGGCTCGTTCTGTGGCCCCTCCCAGGCCTCAGTTTCCTCTCCTGTGAAGGGTAGAAGCAGTCAGCCGAGGGTGTTCGGCACAGCAAAAGCCGCAGCGCTTCTGGCACTTTCCACGGCTTCGCACGGTTCGGCTCAGACCTGTCCTGTCTGCCTCTCTCACCAGGGGCTCTGCCGGTGACTGGGAGCAGAGCGCTGATGTGTGACCCACGTGCCTGGTTTGCATGGAGACTGCCCTTTATCCAGAGGGATTTCGATTTTTAGATTTTTCACAAATAAGTTCACCTGAGTCCTACGGGGCATTGACCAGGAAGGTCTTTGACTTGAACCTCCATTAGCTGCCTCTTCCTTTCACGCTGAGGCTTTTGCAGAAAAATCATTTAATGTTTTCTCTGTGTTTAAAGAAAGCTCCGAGGACCCATCAGGCTCAGCCTGGCTGGCCTGATCCTGAAACAAAGTGCAGTCCCCAGTGGAACATGCCAAGCTCTGCTCTTAAGTAAATTCAGGGGAGCATTTCTGCACGTGGCCTGGCTAGTTATATTTAGGTCTTGCCAGGCCTTTGAGTTCTTCCCCACTGCAATATTAAAGTGGCTCTGAGCTAAGGCTCACAGGGCAGGGACGGGGGTGGGGGGAGCCCCACCCCAGTGAACGGAGCAGGAGTTTGCCCTGCAAGGTCTGGGATTCATGCTTGGCTCTGACAGGTGTGTATTTAGAGACAGGGAGAGAGGGCCACAGACCCCAAAGAAACAGACGGCCTTCCAGAGGAGGTTCTCCCAAGCACGGGCCTCCTGAGTCCCCCTTTCACTCCCCATTGACTCACACCCACGCCCTTCTGTTGCTACATCTTCATCCCTACCTCGACGCAGGTTGTCTTCTGTGTCAGAGATTCTCAGTCTCTGATATGTCTCTGCAGGTCAGCTTATCCTCACCCAGAAACCCGTAAGGGCTCCCCAGTGCCTGCATGATAAAGCCCAACCTCCTCAGCTTAGCATTCAAGGCCTTCCATGATCTGGCCTCCACCTACCTCTTCATCCTCACCAGCAAGCATAAACCCCCTTGGGAGTAAATTCCACAGGCATAGGGGCTTTTTATGCTTGGTGCCTTGAGGATTGCCTAGGACACTGGAAGTGCTTGATAAATATTTGCTGAATGAATGAATGAACGACTAAATGAATGAATGAACGATGCCATGATCTGTAGTTTCCCTACCCTCATGGTTTTGCTCTGCCAGCCATGTGCTGCCAGGCAAACCTTCCCACCTCTTTGCCCACCTGTGTTCTACACTTTAAAGCCCAGATCAGGTCCTGCCTCCTCCGAGACCCCTTCCCTGGTAGCCCGGCCCTGGTGACCCCTCCTGGTAGCTTTGTCACCATCTGTTAGACACACGGTGTCTTCCTTGTTATCTGGCTTTCTAGAGGCCTCATCTGCCCTTATCCTCAGCTGCACACCCCTGAGGTCTAGGACGGGTGAGTGTCCACACCTTGCCTCCACACTCAGTGCTTCCCAGAGTTCCCGCGTGGCTTTTAGCGGATGTGAGAGGGAAGGTTGGTCCGATAGGATGGGACCTGGTCTGTCCAGGAGGGCAGAACCCGTCCTGGCAGGGTGGAGGGTAGGGGCAGAGATGCTGCCACAGGTGGGGGATGGGGCCTGGTCCTTTCTGGGCAGAGCGTGATGTCCAGAGGGGCCGGCAGCAGACATCAGGTGGGGGCCCAGACAAGGAGAGCCGCCAGAGGAGTGGCCGGAAAGTGGCAGAGCTCAGAGGAGGAGTCCCAGAAGCAGGGGAGGTCCAGCGCTTCAAGGCAGCAGGCAGAAGTGGGCCAGGATTGGGGGGTGCTGTCATTGGAGAAACTGTCCTTAGGGGGAAGGGACTGTCAGGCAGGTGTCCCAGACTGGCACTGAAGCCCAAGATCTAAGGCAGCAACCCCGTGTCACACCCATTGACTGAGGTTAGGGTTCCAGCTGGCTGAAGGGCCGGCTCCACGGTGGACTTCCTCTGCCGTGCTGGGCTGGCTGGGGAGGGGCCCAGAGATCCGGAGAGCTGAGACGGGGGTGGGGAGGGGATCCAGGGGTCTCACTGGGGAACGGGAAGGAAGAGGCTCCAGGTAAACACAGTAGGTGTTTGGTAAACGTGGGCTTTGGCCACTGCAGATAATGGTTGTCGCTCCTGCTGTCACCACGCCCAAATCACACGTGGGAAGTCTCTGTTGGAAGGCTTTCGAGGACACACGGGTGCACACACGTGTGCGTGCGTACACACAGATACACATGCACATACGCAGAGAGACACACGGAAATGCACACAGAACCCCCTCCAGAGCTCATGACAACAAAGAGACGCCACGCATGGAGCGTGGAGAGGGACCAGACGACCAACCTCCGATGCCTCTGGAGGCCCCTTCTCTGAAGACCAAGCTTGTTGATTCCGGGGTACAAGTGAGAACAAAGGGAGTGGTGATTTTATGTGGGGGAGGGGCAGGGAGGTAGGGCCTGAGAGCCTCCTGGCCAGCCCCCGCCCCCCCACCCCCCACTCCACTCCAGATCCTGAAACTCAATATTTCCCTGGTTCTGGGGTCACTTAGCTCTCAGAGAGAACAATTCTCTGTTTCTTTGTGTGATTCTTTATCCTTTTCAAAGCCCTTTTGTGCACAGTTTTCAATTTGATACCCCCCCGGTGAGGTAGGCAGGTATTCTTATCTCTGCTTTATAGATAAGGAAATCGAACCTCAGAGAAGGTGCCTGGCTTGACCAAGCCCCTCAGAGGGTGGGCTGTGCAGCGGGGATTAGAACCGGGAGCGTGTGCCTTTCTGCCCTGTCGAGCTCGCCTCCGCCCTCTGATGCGTGCTTGCATTGGAGAGCAGCCTCCTCGGGCCTGCAGGCATCCCTGCTGATGTTTCCTGGGGCGTGTGTGTGTGTCCGAGGGGGTGGGGTGCTGAGGGCTGCGGTGGGGCCAAGGGCTCCCTCAAGTATTCCATCCCCCCCACCTTCCTTCAAGTTGGCTTTGGGGGTCCTGATGGCAATAGGTGCCCATCCCCCCACCCTCGCTTCCCCCCTCCCCTGCCCACTGGGGGCCGCACTGGAAAGAAGAGAGTGGGAACAAGTGAGGTGACAGGGTGGGAGGGGAAACATGAGATGGCCCTCTCAGCCCAGAAGGGTGGCAGCGGGTGGAACGGGACTCGGACTTTGTCAGTTTGGAGGGAGCAGAGAAGTAGAAACAGCCTGGCTCTCTAGGAGCCACTGAAGGGATCTATCTTGGAACCCAAAGGACGAGTTCCAGGAGAAGTTCAAAGAAGACGTTAAAAGGCTTTCGGAGAGACATGTGGGTTCGGTCAGTTGCTCAGAAAGGCCAAGAATGGATTCAGGGTACAAATGAAAACAAAGTGAGTGGTGATTCTATTTAGGGGAGGGGCAGTGAGGTGGGGGCTGGGCACCTCTTGGCCAGACCCAGACCCCTGCCCCACTCCAGATGCTGAAGCTCAGCCCTTTTCACCTGTCGAGGCTGAGATCTTGGACATTAAGCAAACATCTTTCTCTTTCTCCTGTACAAGGCAGACTCAGCATCTGAAATTTCATGGCACTGACCCAGGAGGGCATTGTTGATGTTTTATGTTTGTGTCCAAAAGTGCAATTTGGGCTATCAGCTGAGATTAATTTTTAATTAATGAATTAGGAACTACTCCATCTCATTCCACGGAAATAACTTGAGGTTGTTTACAAGAATACATTTAATAAGGTAGCTAACTTATTTTTCAAAGAATCCAGGACCAGGAAAAATATAAATTAGAAATAAAATGTTTCCTGGGAATAATGATAAAATACTGTTGTTAAGTCGTAATGTCCATGACAGTTGCCGTAATGGGGCCAAATGTTAGACTCTGCTTCCTAGTGGCCAATACTACTGGTTATTAAAATTTTACCTTTTCTTTATAGAAAGATCACCCTGGTATCTCTGGGACAAAATAAAGCTTTTTATTAACCCTTCATTTTAAGGTAATTTCTTCATCTAAGGCTTTATATGGAAGGTGCTGAGAGTTGCAAAATCCTTCTAGCAAATGACAATAACAGATTTCCTAAGACTGAGGCTGGGTATTGTCTATTCTCCACGTCAGCTGAAGCCACATGACAAAACTCACAATGACAAAACAAAGCCAGGAGCCTACGTACACTCCAAGTACACAGCTTGATCAAGCAGAAATGCTAGATCGGCTGGAGGAATAGGTAGCTGGCCTGCTTGGCCCATTCTCCAAAATGCTATTTTTCTTTGGGTTTGTGTTGGGCAAGAGATGGCTGATGCCACCATCTCTGGCAAGATCTGACAGCCCCGTGGTAGTTGGTTAAGGGCTGCTCCATTTCATTGCAAGCAGTGATCACCAGGATTCTTTGACTGATCATGATGACCCCCCACTAACAGACTTTAGCGTGCACCCAGATAAATGTTTATTCTGTTGTTTATGTATTGTATACAGGTACACCCAGGTCCATATACTATGTACCTTATACCTCATCTGTGGAAATAAGTAATTAAAATGGATGAGATTCAGATCAATGTAGGTAGAAGCTAATGTATATATATGTATGTGTGTGTGTGTAATACATATATATTTTGAAGAGCAGGGCTCAATCTCACGACCCTGAGATCACGACCTGAGCTGAAATCAAGAGTCTGACGCTTAACCGACTGAAGCACTCCTAGAAGCTAATATTTTGTTTGTCTTCCCAGTGGCTTGTCTGATGCCCTCCCAGGCTGGCGCCTTCTCCTTTGGTTCCTCTGCAAGCCCAGACTGCTTACCCATACCTGTGACTGCGACTGGGAGCCGGAGGGTGGAATGAACTCTCCCCCACTGGCAGGCGAGGGCTTCCCATCACTACCCCTGCCTCCTCTCCCCTCCGCGGGGATAGCATCTCCCAGATGTCCCCCATGGTGGCTGGGTGGCACCCAGCTGCCCACAGTGGTAATTCACCTGAGAAAGCATCTGCTGTTAGCCGCCTCTAGCCCTGTCACTTCCGTCTCCTACTAGTGCAGCCCGAGATCACCTCCCAAGTAAACCACTGGCACACAGCTCTTTGTCTTGGATTCTGCCTCTGGAGAAATTCAGATTCCCTCCAAGCTTTCTTTTGAGGGATTGAGGAACCTATCCAGATTCTCGTCTTCTTACTTTGGCCCGAAGAGGGGCCCTGGTTTTTGTTTTTTTTTTCTTCAAAACCAGTCCTGTATCTCTTCCCCCAATCGGACAGTCCTAAACCTGGCGTGATGGTTCCAGCCTGGGAGATTTCCTGACCAGCCATTCCAGGCCCCCTCCGTGAGCAGGGAGAAATTCTGTAACGCTCCCGAGGCGGGCCAGCGCTGGAGCCCTGTGCCTTCCTGCCAGGGAATCAGATACAGGACGTCCCCCCCGAGTGAGTAAGTTAAGTACCCAGCCCTACAGAGTTATTGAATATAAACTCATTAAGTTTGAGAGGACAACTGCCAAATGCAATTGATTTTTGCTTTAGAACCATTGATCTCAGGCAATTCCTTCTGACAATAGGCAGATGAAGGACCCCTTGTCCACGGCCACTCCTGGTTTGTGACAATACAGTGGAGCCATTTGTCCATGGGAGCTCATTGTTCTGAGTACTCTGGGCAGCAGGGGTCCCCGGGAGACATGAAACATACATTTGCAGCACCTAAAGGTATTTTGACTCTTGAAGTTAGGAATGAAAATTACTGGTTGGTCATCTCAGGAAGACCCTTGCATGGTTATGGACAGAATCGAGGTAGGAGCTGTTGCAGCCAAATGCATTTTACTCGTTCACCTCTGCAGCCAGGGACTGCTGCCAGCTTCCCTTGCTGGGGATTCTGTGAAATCAGGGTCCCCTGCACAGTGCTTTGGTGGGTGCCCGTGGATGTTTGTGGAATGTGGATTTTAGAGGTGGAAGAACTCCCAACAGGCATTTTAACCCAAGAAAGGAATTGGGATCGAGGCCATCGTTTTCAAAGCTTACCCTTGCCCACTCTGATGTCAAGTCCCTCTGGATGCCCACTTCTGATGGGAAGCTTCCTGCCCGGGTAGACATAGGGGAAAGGAGGTGAATTTGGATTCAGAGAGATGTGCAGTTGAATCTTGGCTCTGTACCTTGCTACCTGGGTGACTTTTGACAGGTAACTGCAACTCTCTGGGCCTCCATTTCCTTTTCCATAAAATAGAATTATTGCCGTGTAAAATAGTGGTAAGCATTAAATGATGTAATCCAGGTGAAGAACTCAGCGTGGTGCCCAGCACGTGGCTGTGGGGACCTTGGGCAAGTGACCTTACTTCTCTGAAGTCCACTTTCCCCATCTGTCAAATTGGGTTAATAGCACTTAACCTCCTAGGGTTGTTGGGAAGATGGCCTTGACGAGATTTATGTGTGTGCAACAATGATCACCGGACCTGGCACCTAGGAAGTGCTCAATAAAGTCAGCTGTTAGCACCGTAATTATTATTCAGTCATATATATGTAATTATTACTCACTCACATATGTGATAGCAGTAATAAAAGGAACACCTGTCTTGTCCAACCTTAACAGTAGGAAGGCTGAAAGACCACGTAGGCCGGCGATCTCTGAAGGTCATTCATTCAGCGGGTATCTCTTGAGTGCTTACTGGGAGCCAGGTCCTGTCCTGAGCACGGGGGAGTGAGCAAAGAGCAAAACAGCCAAGATCCTTGCCCTCAGAGAGCTGATGTTCCAGCAGGGACATTAACCACAAGCGTAATGATTACAGTAAAATATAGAGAGTGCTTCATCATATCAAGTGTTTAGGAGACAAAATAATACAGGGTTGAGGACTTAGGAGGTAGAAGGGGAGGGTCATGTGAAATCAAGATCCGGGCCCCCCAGGACCTAGGTGAGAAGTCTGTTTGAACAAAGACCTGAAACTCAGTGCCTCGAAGTGGAGAAGGTGGAGGGGCCGGCGCTGGCCCCTCCCTGCAGATGCCTTCTGCGGGGGCCGTTGGCCAAGGGTGGGGGGATGGGTTAGCCTGGTGATGGGTAGTAAAGAGGGCACGCTCTGCATGGAGCACTGGGTGTTGTACGCAAACAATGAATCATGGAATACTACATCAAAAACTAATGATGTAATGTATGGTGATTAACATAATAAAATAAAGAAAACAAGAGGCCCAGCCAGAGGCCCCTGCCTTGGAATGGCCGTAGGCCCATTGCTTCTGGGGGAGGGAGCTGGAAAATCTAGGCTGGGTGGGGCAGGTGAAGGGAGCACTCCCTAAAGCCCCTCTCCTGCAGCCTCAGGCCTCTTTGGAAACTGTCTTCTATGTGGGCCCTCAGGATCCTTGCCAGAAAGGACCTTTTCAGAAAGCAACCCTGAAGGTCAGATGCCAAGTGCTGTGCTCTCCGCCTGCCCTTGTGTTCACCTGGCTCCTCACACCTGGCTCCTGACTTGCAGTTTCCTTCCTTCTGAGGCAGGAGCTTTGGTCCTGGTCTGGGAGAGTGACCTGCTCCTCCATTTTCCCCTGCAGCTGCCTCTCTGCTTTGGTGCACCTGGACCCTTTCCCCAGACCGTGCACCTCACCCCCAGCTCTGTGTTCCCAAGCCTCCCTCTGCAATTTGGGGTCCCTGCAACATGTAACGGACTCACCTTATGTGTTCAGGCTCCCAACCTCAGGCACCTGAGCCTTCTGCTCTGTATCCCATGTCCCACCTCTTCCCCCGAGTGGCCCTCATCCCTGCTCCTTCCCTCCCCATCCCCCCAGCACACACACATCCACACGCACCCCACTTCTGAAGTTCAGCAGAGCAGGGCGGGGAGGGTTCAAGGGGGTGTGATGGGAACTGCAGACCCTGCAGGCGGACATCCAGGGACACGTAGGAGGCTCAGAAGCCCCTAGGGCTTTATCAGGAGGGGGCCTTCACTGGTTCTGGGGGCCTAGGGACTTGCCCTGCCCTGCTTCCTGCCTCGAACTGACATTCAAGCTGTCTTTCCCAGGCTAGGAGAGGGGCTCCCTTCACCACCAGCTCGATGGGGAGATTTGGGAAGAGCAGTGGAGGGGGAAAGGGAGTTTCTCAATAAAATGGAGTTGGGAGCTCCTGGGTGGCACAGTTGGTGAAGCGTCCAACGCACGGTTTCGGCTCAGGTCGTGATCTCAGGGTTGTGGGATCGAGCCCTGCGTCAGGTTCCATGCTGAGCACAGAGTCTGTTAAAGTTTCTCTCTCCCTCTGCCCCTCCCTGCCTCTCTCTTTCTCTCTCTCTCCCCCTCTAAAATAAATAAATCTCTATAAGAACATAAAATGGATAAGCAGACATCACAAAGCCGTCAGGAGAGCCGGGTGAGATGAGCAAGGGAAGCTCTGTGCCCAGCGCTTGGCCCGTGAGGGAGAGGCCAGCCAGCGACAGGTGCAGCGAAGATGCTGCTGGTTCGTGCACCTCCGCCATCGGGTCCTTTATAGATCTCCCTCACCCGCACTAAGCATCTAGGTCCTTGCTGATACGGGAGAATAAAGTAGACGCGGGCTGTTTTTCTGGGAGACCACGGTCTTACTGGGGAGGCAGTGTTAAGTTCCAAGGTTGTGTGGTCAGGCTGTACCCGGAGTGAGATGGAGAAGTGCTGGGGAGACTGGCAATAGGGTGAGGTTGGGGAAGGGTTCCTGTTTTAACCTGATAGGGAGTGTCCCTCATGGTGGGGCTTTAGGCCAACATTCCAGCCAGGGCTCTCCATCCCCAAATACGGATCAAGCTAACAGCTGCCTCTTTCACTTGTGCCCTTGGCTCCTCCAGTCCGAAACCTGGGCAGAAGGGAGGGGCCCGGCCGGTTCTGGTCCCTCTAAGATGGACCTGCACACCGCTGCCTCCTCCCCTGGATTTGTTCAGCTTATGCCTACTGGGTGCCAGGCATTCCTTCATGCTCTGAAGTTACAGCAGGGAGCAAAGCGGATCCTGGTCCTTGGATTAGGTTTGTTCCAGTTGGGGGAGAGAGAGCCAGTAAGTGGGCACAGTCACCCCCGGCCCTTCCTGGGCTGCTCTGGCCGCTCTTCTTTTCCAATGGCTTTGGACTAAGTCTCTGCCCAGGGGCACCTCCAGTGCTCCCGGGATGGTGGCAGCCTGCCCCTCCTGGCCAGTGCCGCGGAGCTGGGGGGCTGGCTCCCCCTCGCTGTGTGTGGCATTGAGCTCTGGAATTATATTTCCTGATTTAACAACTGCAAGTGTTTGCTGTGGCTTTACTGCCTTAAAAATGTTTTCTAATAATCCCCAGGTGTTTCTCTCGCATACAATAGCCTGGCTTGTTACAGCCCAATTAAATCCTTATTTGAGACGCTTAATTAAAACTGTGAACGGAACAAGCCATAAAGCTTGCTCCTTGCCAGCCTCATGCCAAAAGTGCCTATCCCTGCCCCCACCCCCACCCCTTTCCTGCTGCTGGTGTTTGCAACTTCCGGTTTTGACTTGGTGGAGGGGGGGCATCCAGTTTCCTGCCCGGGGGCAGGGAGGGGGTGTGGGGTGGGCTCCGATTGCCGAGCTCCTGACCTAGAGACACAGGGATGGGCTTCTCCTTGAACTCTTGGTTCCCAGTTCCCCACCCAGAAGCAGCCTCTTCTCCGGGGCAGGGGTTTTCAGCCTCGGAAATATTTGCATTTCAGGCCAGATCCTCCATTGTGGGTTGCTGTCTACGCGTTGTACCGTGTTCCGCGGCCTCCCTGGCCTCTACCCACGAGATGCCAGTGGCACCCTCCCCCCAAGTTGTGACAACCAAAAATGTCTCCAGACATTGCCCAGTGTCCCCTGGGGGGCAAAATAACCCCCCCTCCCATTGAGGACAACGCCCCCTATTGAGAACCACTGTCTTAAAGGGAGGTGCCTTCCTAACACCACTGATCCCCAGGAGCCAGGCAGGGCACAGCTCGGCAGCCGCTGGAAGTTCATCTTCACCCTTCCCGCCACACCAAGTGCTAACAGAATGGGGAGCTACAGGCCATAGAGGTGCATCTGTTCCACTCCAGGACACTGGGAAAATGTCTCGTGGGGAAGCTGAAAGAGGAGGAGGGCCCTGCCTCGGAGCCCACAGACACACATCTCTGCCTGGAGAACCCGTATGTCTTCACAACTTCTTGGTCTGCCTCTTTTCTCCCATGCCGTGCTCAGCTTAGGACCAAATGGAACAGATCTTGTGGAGTAGACCCTCGAGGTAGGGCAACCAACTTGCCCTGGTTTGCTGTGACTTCTCCAGTTTTAGCCCTTAAAGTCCCAGGTCCCGGAGACTCCATGGAGCCCGGTGGGATGGTGGGGAAGGCCTGTCCATTGCTCATCCCACCGCAGGGTCCCTCACGGGCTAAGAGAACTGCTCTGGAAGGAGGAGTTGTTCCTGAGAGTCCATGGGCCCTAGGGGCATCATTTCCCTTCATTCCACAAGCTGGTGGGCTATGATCTTCATCTTCTGCGTGAAGAAACCAAGGCCCAGAGAGACTTGCCCACAGCGACACGGTAAGCAACGGAGAGCCAGGATTTGAACCAGGCTTGTCTTACCCACGCCACTCTCATGTACCTTTTCCATAAGATCCTGGAAAGGGAGGACTTGGACACTCTGGGTTCCGATACACAAAGCCTCTCTCCTTGGCCTTGGCCGTGGAGGAAGTGGAGCCTCTTTCCTGAGGCTACTACCCCCTGATGCAGAGGCAGGGGTGTGGGGGCAGGAGAGCCAGACCTCCCAACATCAGCTAGGCATACCCGTGGTCCTGCACAGAGCCCCCAGTCAGTTCTGGACCTGCCTGCTGATCGTTCCAGCTCCCAGAACAAAAGAATGTGACCAGAAGAGCCACTCGGGACCAAATTCTCACCAACGAGATGGCTGGTGAAGTGGCGTGATGGGAATGCTCCTTTGTGGAATGATCCACAAAGGAGCATTCTGGATAGGCTGGACTTACAGTGGTTGTATCCCAAGGATGGAAAGAAGGGAGGTTAATTGAAAAGGCACATCAGAAGTGATGTGCTTCCTGGAACACATCGTCCCCAGGAGGAGTGTCAAATGCTAAGACTTAAGGCAGCGTATAGAATATACTTAGAGACATGTAGCTGTAAGTCATAATAACGGCCGTTCTTTATTGAGTGCTTACTGCGGGCCAGATCGGATGCTAAACAGCTTCCATGTCATGGCCAGAACCGTCCTCACAACAGCACAGGAGGTAGGAAGGGTCGGCCACCCTGGTTGTTGAGATGAGGAAACGGAGGCAAATAGCGGCACCCGCCCAAAGGCACACGCATAGTCCTTGGGGGAGGCAGGATTGCGAACCCACAGACCTGGGTTCAAGTTACGGTCTGACCACTTCCTTACATGCTGTGTGGTCTTGACTCAGTTATCAGTGTCTCTTTTCTAGATCAAAGCTTGTTTGTTCATCCATGTGACATGTGAACACAGAGATGGGTCTGTAGCCTGTGTACAGGAAACAGGAAGTCCCTTCCGCCTAAGGGCCCTGCCATGGGAATGTCATAACACCGTCGAGCGGGAGCCCTTGAATGGGCTATGGGGAGGAAGAAGAAGGGAGCAGAAGTAAGGCAGGTGGAGAGTGCAAGTCTTTCCAGTTTCTATGGAGAACAAGAGAAGGATTTCATGTTCATGGGTGACAAGGGACTTACAGGTGACACTTCACACCACTGAGGGGAAGGATGGTCAGCCTGAAAGGGGCCGCCCAGACCTCAGGGAGAGAGAGCCCCAGGGTGGCCCGGGCACTGAGACAACCTGCCGCATACATCCCTGAACCACTGCCTACTGAAGAATGGAGGACAGGAGAGCCCTGGGAGACCAGGAATGGTGGATCCAAGAAAGGAGAGTGGTTTCCAGAAATCACAGATCAGGGAGCTTGCTTGAGGCTGAGGTTTGTGAACACTCATAAACCAAAATGAAGCTTTCTTGAAGACCTCTCATGGGGCACACGTCATGTTAGGTGTGGGGCCAAGTTCTGCCAGACCCATCTTGCTCTCCTGGACAGAGTCATTAAACTTTAGACCAGGGGCAGGCATTTGCCTGAATCCCGCAGGCCTTCAGATACGCTTCTCAACTGTCCTTGTGGACAAGGTGGAGAGGCTCAAATACCAAGGACAGCTAGGTGTGTGGGTAACTGGCCTGATGATTGCATTCCAAGGGTGCTTGCTTGTTAATGGTTCTGTCCACAAGTAAGGGGGACCTGCTGGAGTGCCACAGGGCTCTGTCCTTGGCTCACAGGTATAGAGTATGGGCTGCTTGGTTCCTGTGCGTAGGACCCAGTAACAGTGAAAGAATCAGGGCTCGCTCAGGCAGGGAGAAGCTGAGGAGTGGTTCAGATCTCCGACCAAGGTCTGGGGACCTCAGCTACAGGACTCAGGTTCCCCGGCTTCTGCCCTGTCTTCCTGACTTCCCGTTGCATCCTCACCCTATTCTCTGGCTCGGAGCTTGTGCTCACACATTGTTCCTGGTCCCCTGTGCCTGTCACTTGCCCATGGTTTGTCATGACCTCTCCCTCCTGTCCAACCTGGTGGCCTTTTAGCTTCCACAGGTAAAGCTTCGTGCTCAGCATTGTCTCATTGACTCTCCTATCAGAAGGAATCTGATGAGACCATCAACTGTTCACACAGGGCCCTTGTCGTGGGCCTTGGCCCAGCTATGGATGGGCCTCCAGCCTTAGTCAAGTGTTTGAAGCCCCGGGGGATGAGGGCTGGAGAGGTCACAGTATACAAAAGAGAGGGGCCTGAAGGCTGCCCTTTTGGCAGGTGTGGTGGATTGAATGAAACCACCATGAACAATAATGATCAGTTATTACTGATGGTGTGGCAGGTACAAGGATGTTAATTTCATGTAACATGAAATCGTGGGAAATTGCAATTACGTCGGGTGACAGCAGCAACATGCAGGACTCCCTTGATGGCTCTGTCATTTTTGTAACCACGCCTCACTCTGGTGGGCATCTGCAGCGCCCGTCTCCGGCAGCACGTTCTCTGTCCCCTCTGCTGAGGTCACTGACAGTGTCGGTCCATTGCATTTGTGGGTTCTGTCCACCATTGCGTTCGTGAAGGGCTTCACAGGCGGAACCAAATGGAAGGAGCCTAACTTGGACGGAGTGAAAGGTGGTGCCTTGCACGCAGGTGCAGAATCCAACCTGAGTCCAGAGGCAAAGACTGTGAAAGTATGTGAGTGTTACAGGCGGCTTTGGTTTTTGTTTCTGTTTTCTGCCAGGAATCTCGGAAGGATGCCCAGTGTATGTGATGGCTCAAAAGCCCCATTCTCCAAAAATTCTGGGCAGCATTATTCAAAGTAAAGGATCTGACAGGGAGGTGATGGGGCCACGCCACTCGGCACGGGGGAGACCACAGCCCATAGTACTGCATTTGGTTCTGGGTACCAACTGATGAACGTTGAAGTTCTGAAGATAATCGCCAGCATTTATTGAGAACCTATTGCGTGCAAGACACTGTTCGGGTGTTCTCTATGAGATTGATGCCATTTTGCAACTCATAAAACTGAGGAGCGGAGAGATTATGTAACTTGCTTAAGGTTGTTCAGCTTAAAATAGCTTGAAACCTGGGCATTTGTATAAATTATCTGAGAAACTGGAAGTGAGAAAATGGAACGGCCAAGTGGTTTGAAGGCAGAGCCCGCGGTACATACTAGGCAGCGCAGGAATATCTTAAGAACACTTAACACTTGTGCACAGTAGGGGTTACTGTGCCCATTTGATGGAGGAGAAGGCCAAGGCTCACCGAGGTGAACTAACATGTCCAAGGTCCCAGAGCTAAGAAATGAGAAAGGGGGTGACCCTGATTGGTGTTGACCACCTGGCTGGATGATGTGTGGGACCCTCAGAGCGGTCAAAGCAGCTGCCTTTTGGAAGAACCCGATAATGGCTGGCCTGGGCCACTGATGGGCTAGGCCACCCAGAAAGGTAGAGCCTCCGGCAGTGATGGTGTGCAAGCATGGGCTTGGTGAGCTCCTGGCAGGGTATTTACCAGGGAGGACACTTGGGACCCACAGCTGTGAAGGGAAGGAGGGAAGCAGGGCTCTGCGGAGAGAAGTGTTGCTGTGGTGCATTGGCAGCCCGGGTGCCTTGAGCCCCACGAGGTGCTTCGGAGCTGGGGTGCCCCTTCCACGGCCCATACACCCTTGTGCTGATCAGGTATTCTGCACGGGCCACCACCGGAGGCATGACCTTGGGTAAGGCCGTTTTCTACAGGAGAGGCGATCCCCAAAGCGGGCTGCTGGCTGGGGGCCACTCCAGCAGTGGGGGATAATCTTTCTTATTTCTAATCCCAGCAGCCATCACACCCCCTCCTTGTCTTGCATACACCTTGCCCAGACTCCTGTCATCTCACCATTACCGTGAGGGTGCTTATTAATATCCATCAGATTTCCTGCTAACAAAAGGCTCTTCGATGTTCTTTTGCCTCTTATCCTCCCAAATGCCCCATGAACGGATTATGATTAACGCCCGCACTTGATAGAAGATGGACTCAAGGGCACCTGGGTGGCTCAGTCGTTAAGCGTCTGCCTTTGGCTCAGGTCATGATCCCAGGGTCCTGGGATCGAGCCCCGCATCGGGCTCCCCACTCCGTGGGAAGCCTGCTTCTCCCTCTCCCACTCCCCCTGCTTGTGTTCCCTCTCTCGCTGTGTCTCTCTCTGTCAAATAAATAAATAAAATCTTTAAAAAAATAATTAAAAAAAAAGAAGATGGGCTCGAATGCTCAGAGTTAAGATACTGGCTCAAGGATGCACATCCAGCAAGAGGGGGCCTCCTGCCCCTGGCTGGAGTGCTCCTTGCACCAGGCCCTGGGTGCTCCCCCGTGGCACATGTGCTGATGGCGCCTTGGATGTGCCACACTTGGTCACTTTGCTGACTTTCCTCTATGGCTGGTCTGTTGAAGGTCCCCTATACCCCCCATCCCCAAGGCTTCATTTCTCCTATCTGTGCTTCCAAAACTCCCCTTCCCCCGCTGAGATTCAGGCTTTCTCCCTCTTAAGCGACCCAGATGTCCCAGAGACACCTTGGACTTGCCATATCCAGCACTGACCTATCATCTGACCTCAAGGCTGCAGGGCAGGGAGGTGGCATGAGCTCAGGGCCTGGGATTAGACTGTGTTCTCATCCTGGCTCACCACCTACTCGCCATGGCCTTGGGAGGCTTCTTGGCCTCTTTGTGCCTCAGCCTTCCCATCTGTAAAATGGGGATGAATGTGGCGTACACCGGCCTCATGAATGTGTGAGGGTCAGCTGAGCTAATGCACATAAAGTGCTGACAACAGGGCTTGGCACGTGGTCAGCGGTCTGCAAATGTGAGAGCCATTTGGACTGTTGCTCCTGAGGGTGCTTACGAGTGCGACCGTCCCCCGAGGCCCAGGTAGGGGCAGGTGCTGCCTCACCCTGCACACTGATTGATCTCTGCCTCCCTGTCTTGGGCACATGTCCCTCTTCGCCCCCCCACCCCGACCATCAGCACTGCCTCAGCAGTGTCCAGCTTCATCCTCCACCTGGACTCAGTATTTCCTAGGAGGCCCACCGAATCCATTCTCTGCTATTCAGGTACCAGAATTTGGCTTTTCCGATGTGAATATTTGCTCATGGCTCTCTTTGGCTTCCAGTCCTTCCATGACTCCCTATCGCTCTCAGGGTAAGGTCCAGCCTCCTGAAGTGGGTGTTTGTGGCTCTCTGCCATCCCACCCACAGCCTCTTCCTGCCCACAAAGGCCCCCCGATCCTGCCTCCCTAAGTGCCTGGCATCTATTCCTGCCTTATGACCTCTCTCACTTGGATGCTCTTCTTTGAGTTCGGTCTCCTTTTCGTCCCCAAACTCCAGGAAAGGCAAACAATGGTATATTGTTCTCTCTGTCTCGGGGTCCACTTGTTTTAGTTTGGTAAATTTGAGCATCGGAAGAGCGAACAATGGAAGGGGTTCCAGTCCCAATGGAGAGCAAGAGTGAGGCTGTCTTCTGGGCGCCATCCCCATCAAGTCCCATCTTTTCCAGATCCTCAGGCTCCATTCCAGTCCCGTCTGTCTCCCCTGGCAAGCCACACACTATCTGCTGCTAGAAGCAGCTGAGGATTGGCCACACGGGCCAAGCCTCTTCCATCACACTGGGATACGGACAGCAGGCCTCTGCACGGGGGCGGACCCTGGTCCCGGCCCTCTCTGCCACGCGGTTGATAACCTTTGCTGTTACACTCAGCCTTTTGTTTCCTGGGCCTGGGCTGAGACTTCAGCTGATGAGAAGCAGATGGGCCTGAAGCTACAGCCCTCCAGGATCTTCAGGTTCAGTTGGGAAAAGGCAGATTCCTGGGAAGAGCTCTGTTTGGAACCCGCAAGACAGGTTCGAATCCCAGCCCTTCCCCTTGCTGGGGGTGCGGCCAGGGTGAGGCACAGCGCTTCTCCAAAGCCTGGTTTTGTCGTCTGTAAAATGGGGGCTGTTGCCAGGAGGTTCATAAGGCAGCCTCTCATGGAGGTGAGCCCAGGGGGGCAGCCGGGGTGCTAACAGAAGACTGGGACCTGGGTTTGAGTCTGGTCTCCGCCACTCACTACTCTGTGTTTAAGGCTGCTCACTGCCTTTCTCTGGGCCTTCCGAATGCAGCACTGAATATGATGGTTTCTGTGGCCGCTTCAAACCCTGACCTGTGATGGTCTAGGACTCCTGCGAAGGGGAGTCTGGGAGAGGGGGAGGAAGAGTCGAGGAACTGACATTTGTGAAGCACCGAAGAATCGCTTCTCGGCCTTTTGGCTAAGATCAGGTGAAGCGCCAGTGAGGTACCAGCACTGTGCTGAGTGCCCTATGTGCCTGAGCATCCAATGAGGTGAGGGCTGTTATTCCTAGTTTACAGATGAGAAGACAGGCTCAGAGAGATACAGTAACTTGCCTAAGGTCACAAAGCACGGAAGTGAAGGTGCTGATTCTGGAGCTCTTGTGCTTCCCTCAGGTAGCTCGGGGTAATCTACAGCCCCCTTTTCCCACACACACCCAGGAAGGGGCAGCTGGGGAGCAGGGGAACGGACAGGTGGGTTAGGACCCAGGACCCAGTCTCTATACTCACCTGGACTACGGAGGTCAAAGCATTGTCCCTTCTCAGGAAGCTCATGGCCCCAGCAAGGCTCAGACTTGAGTCTGCAGCTAAACACCTTGCCTTCTCCTCTGCTCCCAGTGGCCCTTGGGATCATCCTTCCCCACTCCCTGGAACTCTGGCTTCCATGGAGAGCCAGAGCCCCAGGCTCAGAGGTTTGCAGCTACCCAGCTGCTGGAGACCTCCCAGCAGTCCTTTATGCTACATCCATGCTCACAGAGGAATGGTGCCATCCATTCCCTTAACAGACCTGAAGATCCTGTGAATGCCTTTATTTGCCATTAGAGAAAATGAGTTTCGTTTTGTTCCCCCCTTTTTAAAGTTTTTCGTATTTTTTTTAAGATTTTGTTTATTTATTTATTTATTAGAGAGAGAGCACGAGTGGGGTGAGAGGCAGAGGGAGAAGCAGACTCCCCTCTGAGCAGGGAGCCCGATGCGGGGCTCAATCCCGGGACTCAAGGATCATGACCTGAGCCGAAGGCAGATGCTTAACCAACTGAGCCACCCAGGTGCCCCTGAAGATTTATGTATTTATTTTAAAGAGAGAGAGAGAAAGAGGGAGAAAAGGAGAGTGTGAGCTGGGGGAGGGGCAGAGGGAGAGAGAGAGAGAGAGAGAGAGAATCTTAAGCAGACTCCCTGCTGAACATGGAACCCAACACCAGGCTTCGATCTCATGACCCTGAGATCATGATCTAAGCCGAAACCAAGAGTTACATGCTCAACTGATGGAACCACCCAGGCACCCCCGTTTTCCCCCTTTTTAAGTTGGACCCCAGCCCAGGCCATTCCTTGGAACTCAGTTACTAAAACCAGCAAATTAATGGGAATTTGTCTGGGTGGAGCCCTTCACGGGTCCAAAGGGTTCTCTGGGACTTCTCGCTAGCCCTCCCGGTGGCCTCTGTCTGGAGCTAACAATGCCTGGACTTCTCCCAGCCCCCAGGGATGGGGGCCCATTGCTGGCCCTGGTGCTAGGGGACTGGCCCTTCCCAGCTGGGGAGCCAGGCGGGATCTCGTGATGGAAGAGCCGGGCGGTGTAGCTGTGACTGTGTGGAGGACCAGCCCAGAGGACGCAGCAGGATTGGGGGGGGCAGGTGGTGTCCAGGCAGGTGGGGCATCCTGATGGGCGGGGTCGGCGCGTATTTCAGAAACCTGAGCTGAAGCCTAAGAGGGGAGGTGGTTGCAAGGGCTGGCGGGGCTCAGGGCTCGAGCCCCCAGGTCTGGGCTTGGGAGGGCTGCAGTCGCGAAAGGGACCTGGCAGACCAGCGGGGAGAGCCTTGAGGGCCTTGTTTAAGTGTGCTGGTTCCCCAGCATGTGTGTTCTGAAGCAGGGCTGTTGGGGTCAAATCCTTACTTTCTGTACTTGGTCTGACATCTTAGACAAGTTACAGAGCCTACCTGGATGCCAGCTCCCCCCTCTGAAAATTGCAGATGAGGGTAAGTATCTGCTTCACAGAACTTCGTGAGGCTCAGTGGGGTATGGTAGCAGGATGAGGCTTAGCATGGTGCCTGGGATGAAGTCGGGGTGGGGGGTGTCATTGTCATTGTGTTGTGGGTGCCATGCCAGAGAGGCTGTGAATTAGGACTACCTCAGGCCAAGATTGTGGTTGGGACACGCTGTGGTCCCACAGGACATGCAGGAAGAGGACCCTGTGGGCCCCAAAGTGGGTCAGCATGAGGGCAGCCAAGCTTTCCTGGGCCAGGTGGGGACCTGGCTGGTGTCCACTGCAAGATGGGTGAGTCTGGGCTGGAAAGGGGTGGGGGCCCAGGCTCGGGCTCCCCAGGAGGGTCCCAGAGATCAGAGCATGTGATTCAGAGGGGCCAGTTCGCTGACAGCTCCCTCTGCCGCACCAGACTCCAAGCAATTAACCAGCCAGGCCCCCGGGAGGAGCGCTCGGCAGCAATCAGAGGGTAACCTTGACCTCCTTTGCACACTGCTGAAGCCGCCTCCTACCTCCCATCTCCAAGGTGCTCTGGTGCTTTTGAAGGGCAGCTCCTCTCCCGCTCAGGGAGCACTGGTCCCCCTCTGCTGGCAGAGAAGGGGGCGGGGGCTCCCGGGCCACCAACACTGGCTCTTGGTTCTCCCACCGAGACAGCGGGCCTCATTGGGCTTTAGCCCTGGGCGCCTTTCTTGGAGATGCACAACATCCTCAGCTGTGTGTATGTCTGTGTGTGTGTGTGTGTGTGTGTGTGTGTGCACACGAAGGGGAGAAGGGATGGAGGATGTGCCCACGAGTGCAGGGGTGGAGACACCTGTATGCATCTGCGTGAAGGGAGAGGCTGTGGGTGCTCAGCTTCAGGAGCATGGACGAAGTGTGTAGGAATGTGAAGGGGGCAGTGGGGGATGTGTCTGCGGGGCGGGGTGGGTGGGAGTGGGAGACGTGCGTTGAAGGGACGGGGGAGCTGCCCTGGAGAGGCGGGGGCAGTGAGTCTGAGCATCACGGGAGTTGAAGCTCTGGAGGGGGAGGTGGCTGGAGGGGTGTGCGGAGCTTTGGTTTTAGGATGTAGTGACAGTACACTCCCGCCACCCCCTCTCCACCAGCTCGGGCCTGTACGTTTCAAATACTTCATTGTCAGTCCTGGTAAAGCCTTTATTTATAAAGCGCGGGTGTTTCATTCAGCTTAACTGAAAAGGCCTTTAAATCACCGCAGCTGGGAAGGGCTAATTGCAGTTAGAGTTGTCAAGGACTCTCTTGTCTGCTTTTGCCATCTGTGACATAGTGAATGCAAAGATCATTTTAAACATAGGCAGTTAATGTAGAGAATAATTTGAGAGCTTTAGATATTTATGGTAAATTATTTAACTTTATAGTTGAGTTTTATTGCCTCATTATTCAATGTGTGAAGAATCTTGGTGTTTTCTGTGACTCTGCACTTTGTGGAGTTTCTCTTTGCAACGCTCAGGAGTGAAGTTACTCCACACTTACTTACGTGAGATCTGGGCACATTGCTAGTCCTCTCACAGAAGGCGCTCTCTGATCTTTGCCCATCTGGCCACAGCTTCTTCTGGCCCTGCCATCAGGGTTTCTGGGCAGGCTTGGGTGCTCGGCAAAGCTTCAGGGTGCCTCTCGCCACCAGACCAGCCCAACTGCTTCCTGCTGCCCTGGGGGGGGGGGGGGGGGGACGGCGGCTCTGCCAATTACAGCATTGCTCTGCCGTCATCCCCCATCGGGCTTCGGTGATGCAGGGGAGAGGGGTGCAGGCAGGAGGACCGGGCTCTGGGAGGATGGCACCCAGGCTTGGGTTTTCATTTGCTCTTAGGCATCGCTGTCCTGGTGCCTTTCGTACCTGCCCGAGTTCCAGTAGGGCAGGCCCTGGTCATCTCGATGTCACTGATGTGCTTGAGCTATCACTGATCATTGTTCAGAGTTGAACCTTCTAATTACTTAGATTTCTTTTGAGCATCTGAAATTTAACTCATGCTGGAAGATAGCCCATCTCTCCCAGCTGTGAGCAGAGGGAATCCTGGCTTGGGTATTGGAACCCACGCACTCACCCTTCCGGGGATGCTGGCAGGGTTTGGCGGCAAGCACCCGAGACTCCTTCCCTAGGCCAGGGTTCCAGGGTGCAGATGCCTCAGGAGCAGCCCTCAGACAGCAATGGATAGGAATAGGAAGATAAATCCCCTGGCTTCTTTGCTCCTCTGTTGGGATAATACTGGGGCATAGAATGTTCTGTCTCCCAGCATGACCCAGTGAGATTGAGCCCAAACTGCTCTTGGCCATAGTCTACTCATCAACACCCCCTTTTTTGGCTTCCTTCTCTTCCCTCCCTCACTGCCCCTCACCAGTATTTCCTGGCCTCACCCCCCAAAGAAACTACTTGAACTCAGATCCATGTCTCAGGGACAGATTTTAGAAGCTTTACTAGACACATATGCAGCCGAGCCCTACCATTGCCCACTTGTTAGACTGGGGGTGCTGATGCTTGAACTCTGCTTCCCCAACCCACTGGCTTGACTTGGAGTTGGGACGTGGCATGCCCATTGCTTTGGGCTCTGCTCGTGACAGTTCAACCTTGATCAGGATTTCTGTGAGAGGGATGGAGTGCTCAGCTAGCCCGAGTTCAACTAGCACAGCTCCCTAAATGAAGGTGCTGGGATTTTCAGAGGAAGATTATGTCCTTGGGAAGGGTGAGTGACTGTTTTCTGTGAGGCTCCAATTCCTAGTTCAAGGTCTAAAATGAGTGCATCAGGTCCGAGCTCAGTGGCTGGGGAGGATTTAGTTTGAACCCCAGAGTTATTAGTTGTGGAGCTGAAACTGTCACAAGGTACCTGTGAGGGATGTCGGAATGAGCTCTCCCCACATCTCCTGCTAGGAGACTGCCACTCATTCTTCAGGACTCAGCTGAAATGTCACCTCCTCTGCCAAGCCTTCCCCAACTCCTCCAGGCTCTGGCCGATGTGTTTCCACAGCTCTTTGTTCAGGGCTTGCTAATTGTACTTACCACACTGTCTTGCCATTTATCTGTCTCCACATCTGGTCCCTGACCAGGCTGTGAGCTTCTTGAGGGCAGAGACTGTTGATTCATCTTTTTTGTCCACAGAGCCCAGGGCCTGGCACAGCCATAGCTCAAGAAATATGATCTGAATTAATGGATGGATGTGGATGGGTCGGTGGATGGATGGAAGGATGATCGAATGGATGGATGGATGGACTGAGGGAGGGACAAATGGCTGGTTGGATACAGACAGACTGAGAGATGAATGGATGAATGGATGGACTGACGGAGGGAGAATGGGAGGGATGGGCTGGTGGGTGAGTGAGTGGATGGGAAGGTGGGCAGATTGTTGGGTGGATGTTGAGGAATTGTGGCATGCTGTGTTCAAGTTGAGTTTCAGAGCCAAGAAACAACCACTTTCTCCAATGAGTGTATTCTTTGGGCAGTAGGCTCCTCAGGATTTTCACTGGAAACTCAGAGAGGAGAAGGTAGTGAGTGTGGGTCCTTGGGAAGGGGGCCTTTCCTCTGGGTGAGGTAGCTGGGCTGGGAGCTGTGGTTTGGAGACCCTCCCCCACCTTCACCTGGAGCCTGCCTTTTTCTCCACCATTCCTGCCCCCTACCTCTTTGCAAAGACACCACAGGGAGGAGCTGGGAGGAAACTCAGCTGGGAGGGGGCTGCCTGCACCCTTTACTGAGGTCCTACTTGGGGGGAATCCAGACAGAGAAGAGCCCCAAGTGTGGCATGCTCAGCAGGTGGAGAGGGAGCCCACACACAGCTCCAGGGCTGTGGCAGGAGGTCAGGGGGTTGGGGTGGGGTGGCAGAGCAACAGCCTAGAGGGCCGGAGGCAAGAGTGCCTTTGAGGTTTAATGACAGTAGCTGGGGACTTAGGGTGCAGCCTCTGAAAAGCCACCTTTTGCCATTTGATGGTTGCACCATGTGGGAAGTTGGCCAAGATCCCAAGGCCTTCCTTTGGCCCTGAGATGTTCCAGCAGGAAAGGTCATCCCTCCGCCACACCTGAGACCCATCCGTGCCACCTCGGGAATGGGCCACACCCACACCTCTGGCTAGCAGTGACAAAGGAGGCCAGAGAAGGTGTGAGGTGCATGCGCCCGTGCGCGGCACCGTGCATGCGGGTCTGAAATTCACCATGCCTGCCCCTGCTGCCTCCGCCCCAGACCTCAAGGTGCTTTCCATGAAGACTGCTCTCAAGCCCCGCCCCAGGCTGATGGCAACGCCTGGGAGGCAGGCAGACATGAGGGGCTTGTGGATGGTGGGGAGCCTCAACTGCAGGGGCACACCAGGTTTTCAGCGCTTCGGGCAGCTTTATTAGGGATGGGCAGGAAATCCTGGCCTGCCTTGGAGCCTGAGGAGGGGACAAGGCAGAGAAAGAACAGCACCCCAACAACCCCCCATTCTCTTCCCCAGAGTTCTGAAGAGGAGGTCCTGCTTGCTGTCACCTGGCCCTCTGTTCCTTCCTCCCATCTTGTCCTTGTTGATTCCAGTCTTTTCTCTTATCCCTCTGGCCATCCGCATGGTTTCCGGAGCGTGAAGCCTCCCCTGCCCTCTGTGGATGCTGAACATCCACTGTGGGGGTGACCCTGTTTGTGGGGAGGGGGTGCTCTGAACGACAATGCCCAGCATGTTCGAGATGTCCCTGAGGCCTGGAGTGCCCTGATTAATCCTTGGCCCGCTCCCCGTGTTTGCCGCAGCCGTCCTGGCCTGGGCCCCACACCCTAGCCGCACACATGGCCTGATGATTCCGGCGTGGAGACGCTGACCCTTTGGCCAGGCTGAAGCGGGGGCACCGTGGAAAGGAAGGGTTTGGCCCTTACCCCTGGGCAGACCCCAGCAGGCACCCACTGCCTTTTCTCTTCCCTCCTGGCTGCCACCCCCTCTGCTTCTTCCTGCCCCACACCCACCCTTCCCACCCACAAAGCACCTCAGTACCCACACTGGCTCATCTTCATGATTCCCAGAGCCCTTATGTCCTGGAGTTTGGGCAAGCCAGGAGTAGCCATTTAGAGAGCTGGGGGCAAGATCTCTGGCTGCCCGAGAGGGTCACTTCCTGGGGCCAGGTGCCCTGAGCTATGACTTTGCTCTCTGTCAGCTGGTGAAGCTCCTGGAGTCATCCCCCTGTCCCCACCAGTGTGGGGGTGGGTGGGTGTGAGTGAGGGTGCCTGGGCGTGTCTGTGTGTGTGACAGGGCACCTGTGGGGATGTGAGTGGAGTGCTGGCGTGTGGGTGCTGAGGCTGAGCATGACGTGACCAGTGTATGAGGCCTGGAACCCCAGCTCTTCGCCTGAGAGTGTGTGTGTGTGTGTGTGTGTGTGTGTGTGTGTGTGTGTGTGTGTGTCTGTGTGTCTGTGCAGACACAAGAATGTGTGTCTGCAGTGTTGTCTGTCTTCCTCGTTCCGTTCCCTCTGGGTTCCTACAGAGCATCTGCTCTGTGTCAAAGGCGCCTGCAAAGCAGTCTGGATGGAATCCGCATCCCCTTGGGGTGGGCAGTGGTGGGAGAGATAGAAACCCTCCCAGAACAGGGCCTGGGTTTGTAGAATGAACAAGTAACAGTTAAACAATCCCATAAATACATCATTAACTGTGATCATTGACTCTGAGGAAAAGCCCAGAGCTCACCAAGACCATATGTTAGAGCAATCTAATTTGAACTGGGGGTCAAGGAGGGCCTCAGTTTTGAAGATTTCTTGCCATGAGCATCATGGGATGGAGCAGGATAGAGTCCTGGTCAAGAGCTCGGATTTGAGGCCCAGCTCTGCCGTGTTACCAGCTGTGTGATGGGAGTAAATGCCTTGACCTCTCTGTGCCTCCACATCTGTGAAATGAGAATGATCATGGCTCCTGCCTCCTAGGGTCACGGCGAGGACTAAAGCCGTGAGCAGCACTTAGGATGGGGCCTGGCCTCTAGGAAGCTCTCAGGGTTCCCTAGGATTACTGTCTCCCCCATCCTCGGTGCTGGAAGGGCTGGGTGCGTGTGTCATGTGTATGTGTGGGTATGAGCAGGAATACGCACAGGAGACAGTGTATGTGACCGAGCAGATGTGCTTGTGGCTGCATACGTCCCAGATGCGTGTATTTGTAGGAACTGTTGTGTGTATGGGACAGTGTAGGTATGATATGGCCGGGGCGTGTGTGTGTGTGCACGCGCGTGTGAGAGCAGGATGGAGCAGGACCAAGGGAGGGCTGGAGCCAGAACTGAGTGCCGCTGCAGCAGCAGGTGGGCCCAGGGCCGCCAGGGCTCACTCCGCGTGCGACAGCCGGGTTTTAATTGTCCGTGGAGAGGATGGGGCTCTGGGGAGTTGTCAGCAGCCCTCTGAGAGCCGCCGTTGGGCTCCTTGCCCTACTTGTAGGCCAACATCCTTCAGCTCAGCGGGCAGCCACTCCTCTCCTTCCTCCTTCCCCTCCTCCCCCACTTCCCGCTCACTTCCCAGCTCCGTCCTCCTGGCCTCCTCCTCCTCCTCCTCGGAGCTCTGTGTATGACCCCCTCTCCACCGCTTCTCCCCCTTCCCCTCACCTTCCTTACTGCTTAGAGACCCTTGGCCCTGGGGCTGCCCCTTCCGTTCTCCCTCTAGGGACTCGCATCGGCCTGGGAACAGGGCACTGCTCCCTGAAGACCCTTTTCTTCAGAAAATGACCTCAGGCAGTTCTTCTCCAACTCCACACGTGGATTGTTCTAATGCACATCTGATTCTGTGGCCTGGAGCAGAGCCTGAGACCCGGCGTTTCTAACAAACCTTTAGGGTGGTGCTGGGCTGGCCTGAGGTCCACATGGTGACTGAGGAGGACCAGAGGCCTGCAGGGGCCAACTGTGCACCAAGTGGCCTTTCTCAAGGACTCCACATCCTCCCCACTCCTCCTCTCTGGGTGGCTGGCCGAGCCAGGCCGCCTCCTCTGGAAGCTGTAGGAGAAGTAGCTGCACTGGAGACCCTGGGGGTAACTGGTGGTTACCAACTGGGGTAACTGGGGAACAGCACATGTGTGCTTCTGGCTGTCCAGCCTGGGAACCCACCACGGGAGTCCTCTCCTGGGGAGCACCACATACCCGCCCCACTTGCCCCACCCAGTTCAGCTGGACAGAGCGGGATGCTGTCCTCAGGGTCTGTAGGAAACCCGCCTTCTGAGGCATTCTAAGCTGTGCCGGCTGAGCTGGCTGAGGCGGTGACAACAAGAGTGGGCTCCACGCGCTGGGGGCAGTGGGAGGACTTGGGAGCAGGGCAGGGAGCCTGGGGTGGCGGGGAGGACTCCTTCCCGGCCACCCACAGTGCCTCTTCCAGCACCTGCAGGCCCCCCTGCCGCTGCTGTTTGCAGGCACACCCCCAGGGGGACACAGACATGCTGTTCCCTTGCAGCTGGGCGTGGTGTCATTGGCTCCTTGACATTACGTTCTGTATTTATTGGTTTATTGTCTGACCCCTCAACAAGACTCTAGGCTCCAAGAGGGACTTTGTTCAATGTCACATCTTCACTGCCTAGAACAGTGCCTGGTACAGAGTAGGTGCTCGAAAACATTTACCGCGTGAATGTCCTAGGCAGCCTGTATACGCTCCTAGAAAGAATAAACGAGAGTCATCAATTCAAGGCTGACTTGCCCCTCACCCCCCCATTACCTCCCAGAGGAAAGACCGGGCTGGCTTCTGGGAGGTAAAATGGAGCAGATGGTAAGCCGACTCTGATCAGACGAGCCTGGCAGCACTCCCTAGCGTGGCCACTTACAAGCTGGGTGCTGCTGTTCGGCAAATTCTGTCAATGACTCAGTTTTCTCAAATGTGGAATGGGAGCAATGATCCCCAGTCATTGTGGCTGTGAGGGGTCTCAAGGCGTCGTTTAAAGGGAACTTCGATGGGGGTTCCCTTTACCTTCCCTTCTGTCACCCCTGACCTGTCTGGCTGCCTCACCACCCCACCTCCCTGGTCACTAGGCAACCAGCTAAGGGGACGTGGTGATGAGCAACCCAGTTCAGAGCCCTGTGGTGATGGCAGGTCACTTAGCTCAGTGCTTGGTATATGGTCAACATTGAGTCCCTTGCAGCTGTGGCATTATTCCCTTTGGCCATAGCTCATTGTTCACACAGCCCAGCCAATGAGCCAGGAACGGGGAGGAGGGATAGATGGATGGTAGGAGCTTCTGTTTCCTCTTCCATAAGTAAAAGAGCAGGATGGTCCTTCGTATGATTTCCTGCTGTTGTGGACCCTAAACTTAGCCTTTTTTATCTGTTGCTGTGTTCTATCCCCTCTTCCCTGGGGTGGAAGAGCCAGCCCTGCTGAGAGAAGCCAGACCTTCCTGGGACTCAGGGTGGGCGATGCTGACTCCAGGTAGGCGGGGCCTGAGCGCCCTTGGCCTGTTACTAGCACCTGCCAACTGCGGGAGGCTGGTTCCCGGGTCTGCATGGCAGGGTTCAGGTGTCCTCAGGCATGTCTAGTGTCCAAACCAGACAAGCTGATCCCAGTAGTCAGGGGAGCAGATGGCACGCCAAGAGGAGGGAGAGGGCCCCAGGCAGAGGGAGCAGCAGGGGCAAAGACCCTGTGTGAGAAGAAGCGTGGCACATTTAAGCCAGGGAAGCTGGGCACCTGCGTGGGACCCACCTCGCAGGGGACAGGCATTGTGGTGGGAGGTGTGCTGGAGGGCTGGGCAGAGGCAAACCCACACCAAGCTCCGTAGGCCTTGGGAGGATTTGGGGTTTATCTTAAGAGCAATGGAAAGTGGATGAGGAATTAAGCAGGGCTATGGCCTGATCCAATTTGAATGTGGAGAATGGTTGGGGTCCATGATTTTGTCCTGCTGGTTCTGCCACAGGGACATCGGGCTCTTCCAAAGGGGGTTTTGCTAGGAAATGGAGAAGGACACGAGGAGACCCCAACACACGGGAACGTGTATCTGTGGAGTGTGTGCTTAGATGCGCATTGCAAGAAATAAAAGCCACTTAAAAGGACTTAGTGTCAGGATGCATGTGGATTGGAACTGTAACTGGGCAGCCTTGGGAATCCAGAGGCCTCTGGAAGCAGCCTCTCTTTCGATCTGGGTCCCTCTCCCTCCCTCCCCCTCCCCGACTCCATCTCAGGCACTGTGGCTTCAGCCCTGTGATGTAGGAGCCCTCTTTGTTCTCCTCCTGCCACCTCTACCCTCTGCAGTCCAAAGTTTCTGCTCCCCGTGGAGCCCTCGGCCTCCATGGCCCATCATACCCTCTCTGGCCTGACCACACCTCCTCATCTTTCATCGGCAGTTCCTGCCGCTGACCAGCAAATCTTTTCTGTGTTTCTTAGTTCAGATTCCCAAGAGAAGAAATCTGATTGGATCAACTCTTCTTTATGAGCCCAGTCATAGATGGTTTGTCTTTGGGTCGAGTGTCTGCCCCTTTGATCGGTTGTGTCCAAGGAGGATGTGGATCCAGAGCACGGCCTCCAAGGCAGCAAGCACTATGAATGGGGCGCCTCCCCTTGAGGAGGGTGCAGATAGGGCAGGCACATAACCGGCTTATTCCAGAAGTAGACACTTCCTGCACTGGAGTTCTAAACTCCAGGCCGTCTGGGTCTGACCGCTTAATCAGTCGTGCTGGGAAGCCAAAATATCTGAGCTCTGAGTGACCAGAACTGAACTGGGATCCCCAGCCATAGTAAGACTAAAATTTGGCCTATTGGCTCTCTAGCCCATGCCATTGGTTCCAGCAAGGGAGTATGACTGGTTCCTTGCAGGCCAACCTCAGGGTTAGAGTACCTCTTGTAGTGAGGGCTAGTGGATCTAGAGTCCTTTTCTGTCTCAGTGATGGGTCCATTAGACTAAGACTGGATATCACTCTTAGAGGGGAAATTCAGTTTATAGAAGTCACCATGACCAATAACCATTCATCGGTCCCTGACCCATCCAGCAGGCTGTACTGCTCCAATATCATGAGGCGGTGTCTGAGCATGGTCAATGCCAGCCTCTCTTGGTCTTCAAATATGTGTTGTCCGTGCATCTCCAGTAGTAGGTTGATGGCAAATGGCTATAAATTTTCATTCCTCTCTGTATTTCTGATCTACCTAAGATGACTGCAACATCTCCCATCAAGAACTGGTCTATTTTCGGCCAGTAGAATTTGGCAGAAGGGACACTGGGGCTTCAAGACTCTTTGCATGCTTTTATTTTCTCTCCACTGGAATTCTGCTACTGTGATGTGAACAGGGCCGGCATGTCCACTGGATGATGAGAGATGGGTGGCCAAGTCACCCCACTGCTGCAGTTGACACAGCTGGCCACTTGTCAGTCATTAAATGAGGCAGCCCCTGCTGGCCCCTGCCTACCACAGACACATAAGCAAGCCCAGCCTAGCTTGGCCCACATCAGTAGAACCATCCCCATGATCCAGACTCCTGAGCAGTAGCAAGTGCTTATTGCTTACAGCCACTGAGTTTCTTGGTGCTTTGTTAGGCAGCCATGGCTAACTGATACATCTTCTTGCTGGGACACCTCCGAGGATGTGTTGCTAAGTGCTGTCTAGCTCAGCCTCTGAGCCTGGGAGGTTCACTCCTTGAAGGCAGGACATAAACCATGGTTGGACTCAAGTTGCAGCGATGACTCTGTATATTGATAGATGCCCCGTAATCTGGGCGCGGTGTGCCAGGCAGCTGCACTTCCTGCCACTTACAGAGAATTTGCTGTAATGCATTGTGATGCATTAGCATAATAATTGCTAAGCATTCGCAAATGAATAGCTCACTGACTGATGGATTTTGTACAGAATCTGTGAAGGTTACATCGAGGGTGAAAACATTTCACTGTGTCAATGAACATACTTAATTTTTCTGGAAGTGCTATTTAAATTGCGTCGTGCTATGACATTAGCATAACAAAGACATAATGCATTCGTTTATGCTGTAGTAGGGAACACTGCCTTAATCAGCGGACATCATGGCGGGGGCGGGGGGTGGCGCACGGGATGTGCAGAGAGTAGCCTGGGAGCTTCCAAGAGCAGTCCCATTGGGTCCCTGTGGCCAGGCAAGGGAGGTACTGCTCATGCAAGTCCCACCCCTCAGACTTGCCTCCAGGGGCCCTGGGGCTCTGGCAGTGGGTGGACTCTGTTTATTGGCTTGTTTCCTTTTCACTGATTTCTCTTCTCACTGTGCTGGCCACGGAGTCCTGCTAATGGGTGGGTGGGTCTTGGCTGTCAGAAGAGAAATCCTCGGAAGAATTAGTAAGCGTTCAAATTTGACAGGATTCACCCGCCCCCCTCAGCAGGGCAGGGTGGCCTCCCCAGAATCAGCCAGCTGGTCCCAGAAAGCTGGGCCTTGGGCCCTTGATCCCTCTAGCTCCCTTCCCTCAAAGGGCCTTCAGAGAGGTCACAGAAAACCTCACAAGGAGGATGGCTCCATTACCTTAATTTTCTTCATTTTCTGCATATCTGGCTCTTTTGGGGGGGTGGTGTTTGGAGAAGAGAGAGCCTGCTAATTGAGCATCTACTGCCTGCCAGTGAACTGTCTTTATTAGCTCAGAGCTTCTCCACCAGCTGTGCCCTGATGCTGGGTCTCATGGTCCAAGCCCTGGGTTAAACAGAGTGAGACAGATTTCTTTCCTTTTTTTTTTTTTTTTTTTTTTTTTTGGCGGAACTTCTCAGAACCTTTAGTATAATAATGAATCTTAAGTATCTCCAAGAGAGAGATGGTGTCAAACCTTTTAAAACAATGGAACCTGGTTTGAAAGAGGAAGACATGGTTTCATTTGTTGCTTTATAGGGATTCCGTGACATAAGGATTGTTAACCCCATCTCAAAGCTAAGGAAATGGAGGCTTCACAAGGAAGTAATTTGCACAGAGCTGGCAAATGACCCAGGTGGGATTTTAATCCACATCCCTCCCACACCAGAGGGATGATGTGGACTGGTTTCCTGAAGGGAAAGGAGGGGACTGACAGCAAGCCTTTGGAGGGACAGACCACACTGAGGATGATTACAATTGCTGCTGGTCACACCCACTCAGTCGCTTAGGACCCTGACTGTCTGAGGGAGTTCATTCTGGAGAGGCGGGGCTGAGGTCAGGACAGAGAGATGTCTGTCGTGTGTCCTGTGGCCAGGGGTCCTTCTGGCAAAAGGCATGCAATTCAGAAATGTGAGTAACCAGGGAGGAAGTCAGTTGGCCCTCCCTGACTCCTGAAGTGGGGTTCACAGAGGAGAACACTTAGTGTCTTGGTGCTTTGGGACTGGGTAGTATGGAATGAAGGAAGTGGGGGTGATTCAGAGCCCCAAGAAAGAGGGAGGAGCCAGGAGATCCAGGAGCCATGGGGAGGGGGGAGCAGGACCAGCCATGTCCCTTTGAGATGCACTTGATTTCACACTTCCTAAGTCCCAGTCCTCAATCTGGATGGCTCTGAGGTCTGGAGAGTGGTTGAGCTCATTGTGTGAGCCCTCTACCCTTGCCTCCAAAGTCCGGGGCCAAGTGGTGGGGGTGGGGGACAAGTGGTTTGGGACTCTGCCAAAATGGCTTTTCCCCAGAGCTAGGAACTTCTCTTTGAGGGATCACAGAGTCCTTTTAGAATCTGATGGAAGCCATGGACCCTTTCCCCAGAGAAATGCACATTCATATAATGAGTTGCATACAAAATAAAGGGTCACAGATGCCCTGAAGACCATCCCCTGGTATGGCCTCCTGTCTTGGGGAGAAAGTAGTTGAGACTTGAGACTCTGGCAAAAGGGAAGAGGAGGGGAGCCCTCCCATGGGTTTGTGAGGACTCATCCAATTGCCCCAGGTTGGCATTCGAGGGCTCATGTGGCCTTCCATCCTCCAGCCAACCACCCCAGCACACACTCCCTCCCACACCCCAGCCACCTGTCCTCTGCCAGCTCAGCCTGACAGCTCGTTGTCCATAGAGCGCAGTGCAGGTCTCCCTGCTTGGGGCTTCTGCTTGCCATGCTCTTCTGCCTCTGCTGCTAGGGGTGAATCTTGCCCACTTTTGGAGTCTCTCCTCTTCTGGGAGTCCCTTGTGATAACTTCTAACTCGGTCTCATTCAATCGAGTGTTTATTTATTGAACACTTCCCACGTGCTACATGCTGGGATACAGAAAAGGGCAAGAGGGATGGGTCACTGTTCTCATGTGACCTACAGGCCAGTGGGGGATCAGACAAGGAAATAAGCATTTACAGATGTAATGGGTGTCATAAAAAGGAGAAAGTGAAGAGTGCTCTGGGCCCATGTAGCAGTGGGGATTTCATTTCATCTAGGGTGGAGTTTCCAAACTTCCATCACTGAAATTCCACCTTTACATTTTTTGCCATATCAGCATACCATCTGTGCTATTACTTATTTCTCATTTTGGAAAATAAACATTAAAAGGTTTACTGACCCTCCTAGCCTTGTCCTAAGCAATATTATCTGTGAAATCATGGGTCTTAATGTGTTATTTATATATTTTTAAAGTTTTTCCTATTGCGGTAAAATACACATAACCAAGTTTATCGTTTTTGCCATTTTTTGAAGATTTTATTTATTTGGGAGAGAGAGAGAACACAAGCAGGGTGAGGGGCAGAGGGAGAAGCAGACTCCCCGCTGAGCAGGGAGCCTGATGCGAGGCTCGATCCTGGGACCCCAGGATCATGACTGCGCCAAAGGCAAATGCTTAACCATCTAAGCCACCCAGGCACCCCCATTTTCACCGTCTTTGAACATATGGTTCCATGGCATTAAGTACGCTCACAATATCTTGCAAGTATCACCACTGTTCATTTCAACTTTTTCATCATCCCATACAGAAACTCTGTACCTGTGAAACAGTAATTCTCCATTATAAAAAACAAAACAAAACTCTGCTTTGTCACCCCTCCCAGCCCCTGGTAACCTCTGTTCTGCTTCCTATCTCTATGATAATTTGCCTATTCTATATAGCTCATATAGATGGAATAATATGATATTGTCCTTCTGTGCCTGGCTTCTTTCATTGAGCATAACGTCCTCAGGGTTCATGCATTTTGTAGCCTGTGCCAGAATTTCCTTCCTTTTTAAGGCCGGATAATATTCCATTGAGTGTATATAGCATATTGTTTATGCATTCATCTGTGATGGACATTCGACTTGTTCTCACCTTTGGGCTATATGATGTGTGCCTTTTTGTATTTTAATTTATGTTAAAACATATACATAAGTAGTAAAGAGATAGTTTTCTGTGATTGTTTGTCTTGAGAACAGAGTCTAAGATAAGGACTTGGGTGTAGGCAGTTTATTTGGGAAGTAGTTCTAGGAAACAGGAGTGAAGGAGTGGAGAAAATGAAACAGGGACGGGATAGAAGCCAATGAAATAATGAACTGGTTATTGTGGGCACTTGGGGCTCAGTCCCATTACAGCCTTCTGATGAACCAAGTAGAACACCCCTCAGAATTATCCAGCTGGAGGACAGGAAAGCGAGGCACATACCTGCAACTCCAACACCCATTGCTTTATCTACCCCCCGCACTTCCTGGTGGCTCCTGAGGGGCTCAGCAACCTTTCCAAAGTTCAATAAAAGAGGGAAACTCCAGGACCCATGCTTGAAGTGGGACATGGGCAGGGAACTGTCCACTACAGCTGTGCTGAAATCAGCTGACGGACTCATTGTAAACGTCTGCTGCGTTATCTAAAAACATTCCTCATACTTCAGTTGATGCTTTGGGAGTGTTGGCCCCTAAAGGAAATGATGTCTACACTGTCACCTACACTGTGATTAGGAGCTAGTCAGGCAAACAGTATGGAAAGGGTGTTCTTGGTGGAAGGAACAGCTCAGACAAAGGCCTGGGGTACAGACAGAGCTGGGCATGTTTCCAGAAGGCCAGAGCTGCTAGAACAGGGAAGAGGAACAGGGGAGGTGGGCAAGGGATGGAGTGTGGAGGGTCCTGAGGGCCCCAGTGATGTTTGTATGCTTTCCTAAGAGCCATGGGAAGCCTAGGAAGGATTTCTTTTTTTTTTTTTTTTTTTATTTTAAGAAGTGTTTAACTTTATTATTTGCTTACATATTTTAAATCTTCGAATAAAAACACATGGATTAAAACATATGTAAATCTAAATAGACACTATGGATTTGAATAGTGTTCATACAAGTGGAGTAGAATGAATGGAAAAGTATTAGGAGTTCAGGAAGGATTTCAATAAGGTTAGGGTACCAGTACTGCCTGGTGCTTTGTCTTTGTTCCATTTTCCTGGGGCAGAGACTAGACTGCCATGGGTCACTCACTCACCAGACCCGACTGCCTCTCCAGGGGACTACTGTGGGAGCCTCTCAGGTTTCTTCACTCACAGGGCCCAATTGGCACCTGGTACCTGCTCAGAGTTGATGGTGACGATGGTGGAGGCCCTGGGCTTGAGACCCCCTGGGCAGGCCAGACCCCCCCCCCATGCAGTTCCCTTAGTATTAGCAGATATTTTGCTGGACACATGTGTTCAACCCCATCTTTTGCCCTCCAGTGTAATAGAGAGGAAAGAGTTCCATGGAACTGGGTCCTACCTCTGCTTCTAGCTAGCTGAAGGACCTTGAAAAAAATCACTTTTTTTTTCACCCATATCCTCAGTTTCCTAGTCTGTTAAGTGGGAGTAATAATGCCTGTCTTGCATGGCTGTTGGGCAGATTCCATGAGAAAACTTTATCAAGAGCACAGCAGAGTGTTTGGAAGCATAATAAGTATTCAAGACAGGGGGGTTTCCTTTCCTAGTAACCTACACTCATCTTGGTTTTGTGAACATAACCCGGCCCAACCTGCCTGAGGGAAAGGTCACATAACAGCGGCAGAAGGAACCCCTGGAGGTAGGGACAGCCCTTATTAAGATAGGGTCCACCTCCCATTGCTCAAGAGTCTGCTGCTACCCCCTCCATCCTCCCTGTTAGTGGGCACTGTTTCCTCGTCCAGGGGCTGGCTGAGGTTGGATGGGCTGGGTACTTTTCTCCCAAGGAGCTAAAGTCAGGAAAGTCTCGGCCACTCCAACAGGATCTGTCTACTTCCAGCTTGGACAGGCTCTTTGGACCTAGAAAGAGTGGCTCCAGCCCCAGTGAGGTTCTCACGGCAATTCCCAGGGCTCCCAAGCCCTGTGAATTCCCCTTCAGAAATGGCCTCGTTGGGATGCTGAGCACGTGGTAGAGCCCGTGCCAAAGATGGATCAGGAGCCTCTGCGTGTGGCCCGGCTGGGATGATTACTGCTGCTAAGTAAATTGCCAGTGCCTCCTCAAGCCCCCTCCTGCCTGGCTCTGTGATTCATTTCCGTTCAGAGAAGTTTAATAATTAGCAAAGGGGATTTTCTAACAACAGATGGTGCCTGGCCCTGGGGAGTGGTTCTGCCGCAGACGTACTTTGCAGAGAGGTAAGCTGGAGATGTTCTCCTGCTCCCTCCAAACGGGTGTGTCCGGGGCACTGTGACTAGTGGGTCTGTTTGCATAATGAGGCTGCAAGAAGAACAGAAGGAAGGGAGGATGTCCACTAGGGACACAGGGGTGCTGGTGACTCTGCTAGAGAGGCGACACCAGGCAATGGTCTCCTTCACTCTGCTACCCATCTGGAGGTCTTCAAAGATAGAAGATCAGAGCTGCCAGGAGTCACGAGAGCCCACCCAAGAGCCTGTGTGGGATTGGGACAAGACAGAGTGAACGGGCCAGGAGCCTCCAAGAGCCCCTAAGAGGCCTTTGATATCCCAGCATAAACTTTTCCCCTGGGCCCTCTCTGAAAGCAGAGCAATTGGCTCATCCTCTATCTCCCTCCTGGTACAGATTGAGAACTTAGACCTTGGACTCTCTTGATTTTAGAAGCCCCAAATCAAAGTATCTTAGGTAAAAAGAGAATTGGCAGGCCCTCCGAATTAGATAATCTCAGGATAAACTGACTTCAGATAGGAGTAAACCTAGGGAATCAGGCCATGCCATTTCTTGACTTTGCTTCTGTGAGGCCCAGCAGTGGCCTCATTCTCTTCTATGGCATAGGCTTCCCTCCCTTTGTGCGGGAAAGATGTTGCTTTGCTCACGCTAGCATAAACCCTCCAGATTGGCCTGGACTCGGTCATGTGTCCATCCTGGATTTGATCTCTGTGGCAGTGGGAATGCTGATGGCCAGTTTGGACACTAATCATTTCTCTATGCTTGAGAGAGAGCCCTGTGATCGACAGTTCCACCAGAACCACAAGGAGTAGGTGGTTCTTCAAAGGAAGAGCTGCAGAAGAGCTAGACCAAGCATGGCCTGGAGGTGGCCAGCCCAGATCATGCAGCAGCAGAGCTGGGATTAGGAAGTTATACTTTGCTTGACTAGTGGCTTCTCAGGCCTCAGCATGGCTCCCCAGTGAGGGCTTGTTATGATCCTCGTCCACCTACCATGTTCCTACTGGGACTTGCTCAATGGTCTGAGACTGTCCTGGGATAACACACAGGGTATTTCCTTTGTGACAGTAGTAGGCTACTTGGAGAACATATGTGAGAAATGATTGCAAGACCAAGAGGGATGTAAGACATTGCAGGGCCGGTCTGCAGAATCAAGGCATGAGTCATATCCCAGGGAGCATGGTAGGCCCATTCCCAGGAGTTAAGAGTGACGAATAACCACTGTGTGATGGGATGAGCTGGGGGAGGGAAGAGGTCTTATGAGTCAAGAGTTCAAGGATAGGCTGGATTTAGATAAAGAGTTCCAGGCAGAGCCAATGACATGGTGGTAGGACCTACCCAACCATTCATCATCCATCCACCCTTTTATTCATTCTACAAGATTCCTATTGGGTACAATTTATGTGCCAGAAATTGAGTTAATAGTGGTGATCAGAACATACAATATGCAAAGGGGACAATGAGTAGAACATTCCAGCCAGGTTAGAGAGTAATCTGATAGAAGAAAAGGCAGGAAATGTAGTTTGGGTCAGAGTATGGGGACCTCAAATACCAGACTCAGGGGTGTAAGGATTTCCCTGAGAGAAGCCACTCCTGATATGGGGAGTTGATCCCACTCACCACCCATGGACACCCTGGGGACATTCTCTTAGGTCGGGATAAGGGTTTCATGAGCAGAGAGACCTTCCATTGCTCTAAACATAGTGTTCTTTTCCCAAATCACAGAAACTGTGCAGTTAGTTGATAAGATATTCTCAATCACCACAACTCTTACACATTTTTAAAAAATTTTTAAAGATTTTATTTATTTCAGAGAGAGAGTACACAAGCAGGGGTGGGTGGGGGGTAGACAGGCTGAGGGAGGGAGAGAAGCAAACTCCCCACTGAGCAGGGAGCCCAATGTGGGGCTTGATCTCAGGACCCTGAGATCATGACCTGAGCTGAAGGCAGACGCTTAACCAACTGAGCCACCCAGGAGCCCCAACCCTTACATATTTTTAAAAGTTAAACCCTTGCTGCCTGCTAACACGGGTCCCCAGTGAGCGGTACCAGATGACGTGACAGGAGCTGTTCAGTTCTGAGGTATCCACACCTTACTCAGCCTGTTGACCTCACCCATCACACTGCTGTTGGTGATGTTGGTGTTCTATGTTTTCCCCCTGCCAAGCTGGGATTTAAGTACTTCCTATTATTAGTTTCGATATGATCATGCCTGTTAGCTGAATTGTTCTTAGCTCATGCAACAGAGTACTGTTCATCCACATTTTTATGGTGTTCCCAGGAAAGCACCATGATTCCTGGGTGTGCCATGCCCTAGATGGGTTTAAGACTTGTGTTGCAGCCTGAAGCCAGGACCCATGATTTTTACTGAACTCTGTGAGCTTCATGTCTCCCCTTGATGAATTCTCATTTATCCTTCTAGTGCCTGTGCCTGTGTCCCTCAGCTATGAAGTCCTTTCTAATACCCTCAAGAAATAGTGAATCTTTCCCCTCCAGAGGCTCCCAGGGCACCTTGCTCATAGCTTCATCCTAATTCCTGACTAATTCCATCATTAGGCTTTTCATTTCAGTACCTCCAAGGCCTCGCCACAGGCCTGGCACATGGTTGGTGCCAAAAAATGTTGAATGGATGAATGAACAAAGCTATCTTCATAATTGTATGTGAGGAGGTTAAGCTGTTGAGATCAAAAGTCTGCAAACTCTTCCCAAAAAAGCCCAACAAAACAAAAGCCAGGTCTGTTCCCAGGTGACAGATTCAAACACAGGTCCCACACTCCTTGTTAACGCTTGCCACTGATCTCCCCAGGGATATAATGGGGTGAAGATGACCAGACACAACCCCCTGTGCTGGTTGCTAGAGACAGGGTTGATCTCTGTGAGTTGTTTGGATTCACTCCTCCCCTTTCTCCCTGGCTGTGTCCTGACAGGCTCCTGCCACTGGTGGATACCCATCGACTCAGCCCCCCAAGGAGATTCTTGGCGAGGGAATCAGCAAGGGCTGATTGAGAAGATGAGCCAGAGGATGCTTTTCTGTTTTTCTGGAAAGGATGCTTTGTTTTGGGAGCCAGAGTAATTTGGGGGAAGGGAGGATGGCATTTGCAGTCAATTCCATTAATCTGGCCTCCTTGTGGGGAACAGAGGGAGTGGAGAGTGGGGGCTGGTTCCACAGTGGGCACTCTGATGAGGCTATTTAATTAGTTTGCTTCCCTTGGGAGAGGGTTGGAAAGGCTTTCTGCCTTGGTTTTGTCTTCAGGATGAGTCACTGTGTTTGTTCAAATTGTCAACTGTCAAACTACAGTCAAGAGTGCATCCTGGGTAGAGGTGTTGGTCCTGTCCTGTTCCTGAGACACCCACTTTTGAGAAATGGGGGCCATGTTACTACCGAGTTACTGGCCCAAATGTCTTGGCAAGGGCCCCATGAGGGCCTGGCCAGTGCCATATGGAGCTATGGTTGGGGGATGGGGAGGTGGGGGGTTCCAAGCTGAGAGGAGGATGCAGCTACTGTGACCATGTCCCAATACTACTAGACTGGTGGGATGTTGATGTGTATATAAGAGGGGGGGAAGGTCTATAAATCCAAGGCCTTTAAAAAGGCAGCTTAAGATATCTTCCAAGCTGTCCAAAGCTTGACTGGAAACAGGTTAAAATGTTCTTTGCTTTTGGGGGAGTATCAATACCCGGGGGAAGAATACCCAATCACCACCCTTAACAAAGAGCTTCTGACTTGCCTTACAGAAACGTGTCAATCTCAGTGGCCACCAATTATCCTGCCCTGCAGGACAATGGTAATGATGGGGGTAGGGGAGAAGAGAAATAAAGAAAGAGGGAGAAAAATAAAACTGGAGAGAGCGCATGAACAGAGAGAGACAAAACAGAAAACACAGGGTCACAGAGAGAAAGACATAAGAGCAGGTGAAACTGTGGGGAAGTGAATAATAGAGCTCCCATGGCTCGCAGTGGAAGTTTCTAAGGATACTCTGAACTACAAGAGACAGATATAGATGGGGTGGCTAGGGCGGGGCGGGGGGGGGGTATCTGTACCATCATAGAATGCCTACACTCCGCGAGCTCAGCTTTTCAGTGCAATAGAGAGACTGGAGGTGAATCTGGGCATCTGTTCCCAGGTGCCTGGGAGCAAGGTCCTTCAGAACAAGCTCAGTGGACAAGTATGTCATTTTTATCAATGGCTTTACTGTCTTTTATTGAGTGTTCACTATGGGTCATAGATCTGTGATCTTAATTCTCACAAGAAGGGTGTATTTTTGCTAGAATTAGCCATATTTTATAGATGAGAAAAACTGTCTTGCAGAGTTTAAGTAACCTGCCTCTAGGTGGCAAAGTTGAGCATCTAACCCAGGCCCATCTGGCACCAAAGTGAATCTTCGTTACCCTTCTGTCCTCTACTGCTCATCGCATACCTTCTATGGGCACTTCCTAAGGAATCCTCCCCTTGCCCCCACCACTCTGTGTCTGTCATGTTGGATTTTTTTTCTTGGTTTTCCATCCTGCTTCCTCTTTACTTCCTGTTCTGTCACCTCCCACATTCCCAGACCATAGCCAGTGGCTAGATGTCCAGGTGTCGGCTTTTCCAGCTAGCGACAGATGATCCAGGAGTCTTTGCTCCCTCATTTCTAATTACATTTTCAAGGGGTCTGAGCTCTGCATTGTGGAGTGATTCCTGGCAGGGGGTAGTCAGGTCCTGCTGGGCATGGAGATGGGAGTAGAAAGCCAGGACAAGCCAGAGGAAAGCAAGAGTCAGAAGCACTTCTCAGGATTTTGTGGTGCCTAGCAGAAGGTACTCAGGCCTGAGCCCCTGGCCTCTCAGCTGTCAGTGGATCGGGAGGACAGGAGGCTGGGAAAGAGAATTGTGGACCAGAAGGACTCTTCTATGCACCTATGGGCCTCTTCCACTCTATCACAGCACAAACTAAACTATATTGTCATTGTCTAGAGGTTAAAAGGGTAGGCCCTGGAGTCAGGATGCCTGAGTTCAAACCCTAGCTCCTCCTCTTGCTAGCTGTGACCCAGATGATAATGACACCTCCTTCATAGGGCTTCTTAGAAAAATTAAATGAGATACTGTCTATAGAGGGTCTCAACACAAATCTTGCTACTTAGAATTCATCAAATATTTGTGATAATTTTCTCTAACTTATTTGTTCTTTTTATCTCTTAAGAAGACAAATATTCTATACGTTTTTAAATAGTTGTATCCTCAGAAAGGAGCATGTTGCCTGACAAGCAGTGAGTCTTAGTACATGGTTGTGGAATGAATGAATGAATGAGAGACTCAGCACTCTATTAATCCTTCCTTCCCTGGGTCCAAGTCTAAAGGTTGGAATCCCCATGAAGGTAAGTGCCAGGGGGAGCAGGGTGGGGTGGTCTCTACCCAGGAAGAAGGTTCTGATGATGAGGATCCCGGGAAATAAGCTGCCACTGAAACCGTGATGGACCAGTGGTGTCCAGAGTGGTCCAGGAGTGTCCAGAGACAACCAGCTTCATGAGGGGGAGAGAGGGCTCTTGGTGTGGATGAGGATGAACCCTTTCCACAAAGATCGATCGGGATCTGCCTTACCAGTCTTGGCCTTTCAACTAGGAATTTCTCTCACCTGCCCCGCCAAGTGGGGCTGACCCTGAATTGCGTGGAAAGTCGAAGGCTGTAGTCCTCCTCAGCCTCAGCCAAGCAGAGCCTTGTTGGGAGCTGTCCCTGGTGCTGACCTACCAGCCCCACCCTGGTTCTGGCAAAGAGGCTGTGGTCCAGACTGACCCAGCCCAAGCTGGACTGTTCTGCTGAACCTTCCAAGGCCCCTGTTGGCTTGGCAAAGTCTTTAGGCTCAGTCCAGGCCAAATGCTGGCCTGTCTGACACTTGTCTGGTAGCCTGTCTGATCTCATCTCCTGCTTCAGAGATCCCAAATGAGCTGCCTCAGCTGATGCAGACTGAGTCTGTGGAGAGCAGATTGGGAAAATGATGGGAAAATTCACTGGTTTTTCTCTGTGCTCTATCCTCAGTGCTTGACTCTGACATCAGATTTGGAAACTTTCCCCCTGCACCAATCCATTCTCCTGTTCTCTGCAGATACCAACTGAGTGTGCTACCATTTCATTTGATTCTGACACTGTCTTGCTGGGGATATCATCGTCTCCCACAGATTAAGGGCTCAGTCCCACAAAACTACCCCCATCGCAGATGCCAGTCTCAAGTAATGGGTCCCTATGTTACCCACGGTTTTGTCTGACTTGGCTGTAAGTTGAGGTTCCCAAAAACCCCTCCTCAGGTTCAGTAATTTGTTATAACAGTTCATAGAACTCAAAGAAACACCTATGTTTACTGGCTTAGCATAACATAAAGGATATGGTAAGGGATGTAGATGAATAGCCAGATAAAGAGGTACATGGGGCAAGGTCTGGAAGGATCCCCCATGCAGGAGCTTCTATCCCTATGGAGTTGGCTTGCACCACCCTCCCAGCACATGGATGTGTTCATCAACCCAGAAGTTCTGTGAACATTACACCTCAGGAATTTTTATGAAGGCTTAATCATGTAGACATGATCAAGCATTATTTTTTCTTAAGTAGGCTCCACTCCCAGCGGGGAGCCCAACTCAGGGCTTGAACTCACAACCCTGAGATCAAGACCTGAGCTGAGATCAAGAGTCGGACACTTAATCCACTGAGCCACTCAGGGCCCTGGCCCGATCAATTATTAACTCAGTGTTTAGCCCCTGAAGTGGGGCTGAAAGCTCCAAGCTTCTAATCCTGGCTTAATCTTTCTGGAAATTCCAGATGCCTGAGATTCAGGAATCCAGATGCCGAAAATTCCAAAGGATTTAGGGGCTCTGTGTAAGACGCTCCTATCAGCTCATCACTGAGGAAGTTAGATTTTAGGAACTCTGTCAGGAACCGGACTCAAAGGCCAAATATTAGGAACTGGAGGCAGAGACCAAGTGTTTTATTTCTTATTATGTCACAGGTGATGCCTGAGGACAAAAGATAGGATGCATCAGTGTACAGCTGGCCAGATCTGTACCTGTAGCTGGTACCTCTCACTGGCCAGCATGCCCTATGGCCCAGTCTCTTGGGACCATGGGCCATATTTCTTTTCCACAGCAAAACTTGTGTTGTGGGTGGGGCTGAGAAGTGCCATCTCAGCATGATGCTTCCCGGCTAATATAGCAGTGTGAAGCCTCATCTCTGGAAGGGCAGATTAATCATTTCTGCTCAGAATCACCATCCTGGCCAGATTTATGGTGGCGGGAGCATGGGAGCCCCCGACTTTATGGTCTTGTAAATTACAGAGCTGCTTGTGCAAGAGGCAGGCTGGGCTGTAAATCATGTGTAATTGCTTGTAAATCGGGAAACAAATAGTATTTTTGCTTAAATTACCCTCTTTGCAATGTTTCTTAGGGAATTGCCATTCCACAGAGGACCTTTAACCTCTCTGGGGCCAAAATTCCCTCTGGGGCTCAATATATAAACCATCTCAGAGTTTCTCAGAGCCACCCCAGCAAATCTGGAGGCCTTTAGGTCAAATGGAGAAGAATTGACTGCGGTTGTCATAAATTCCTCTTTCAGGCAGGCTTAATCCACATTCTCCTGGGACCGCCCCCGCCTCCATTTTGAATTAACCCCAAGGGTCCCATCTGGCCCCTGGCTATGGCCAGTCCTCTCCAAGGCTCTAGGAAGACAAGCCCACGTGAGCTCCAGAGAATCCAATTTCATTCCTCCTTGTCCCCCACGCAAAGGCAGTGACTCACTGGATGCTGGTAAGCATGGTCTCTGTGTTAAGAAGCTATTTGCTGGCTTTTTCTCATTTTTTCCCATTTCAGTGAAATTACATTTATAATCTTTTTGCCTGCCTTGGTCAACTTTGAAGAGTCATTAAATTCACTGATAGGCAGCCTGGTAAACTTTAATTGAATCACGAATCACAGGCTCCTAGAAGGTTCAGCCTTCAGGGGACCTTGGGGACCACATAATTCAGCTCCTTCATTTGACGGACGAGGACATAGAAGTCTGGTATGGTTAAGTGACTTGCCCAAGGTCACACTCTGAGTGAGGGCAGCTCTGGGATAAGAGTAGAGTCTTCTTTCTTGGGTGCTGCGCACTTTCCTTCCACTGTGCAGGCCCTCGGATTTAGCTGTCACTTGCTGTGTGATAAATCTTAATGGGATCAACAAGCATGTGTCTTATAACCGGCGAAATTTCCTTCCCTAGGAAACCCAGGCAACCCATGGGCTGGGGCTAAGATGGTGGCTCCGGCAGCTACGGGACCTTCCTTATGGGCTCGAGCATAGGACTTCTGTTAGATCCCTTCAGGACTCTGCTTTTCAGAGTAGCACTTGAGGCTTGAGTTTGATGCTGTTGGTTGGATCTGTGCTGGTCCTATTGTGTGAGGTAGTTGCGGGGCACAGTAAAAAAAGACACGAATAGTCTTGGATCCCAGCCCTGCTACTCGTGGGTGTGGTCTTGGTGAAGTCACTTCACCGAGCCTCTGTTTCCTCATCTGTCAAATGGGCATCGGAAGATTTCCCTCACAGGGTTTCTGTGGACACCATAAAGATGAGGCGTGAGGAAAGCACCCAGGCCAGGGCCTGCACATGGGGATCCCCTCCGTCCATGCTGGCTGTATCCAAAGGCAGACATGTGGGGCTCTTGGTGTTCAGTGACCTGACCTTATCTGTGGATGCTCTGTGTATAAAGAAGGGGGAAGGGATTACGGTGTGGGGACACCCCTGGGTCACATGGAGCCTGTGGTCTGATTTCCTGTTCTTGAGGGGGTCTTCATCAGCTGTGCTGAGGCTGCCGGGCCAGAGCCCACAGGCACCCTCCAGGAGAGGTCACCTGAGCTCTGACAAATCCTGAACCCTCACCCAGCACCTCTCTGGGGTAGGGGATACTGCCTGCGGAGGGACTCCGGTGCTGTCTAGAGGGCTGAGGTACAGCAGCCCGACACACTCCCATCTGTCCCAGGCCTCGCTCGACTGCGAGAGCAGACTCGCGGGTAGCTCTCCTCCTGCCCAGGCTGAGCCCGCAGCTTCTCAGCACCTCCCCCATCCCCATGCTTTGTCCCATGGGGCCTCCATTGTCAAGGGTGTGAAGAGAGAAGGGTGATGGGCTTCTGCTTGGGAGGAGAAGCCTTCTGGCTCTACACAATGTCTCTTCACTCTCACCAGCTAATTCCTTGTCCCCGGGGTTGATGGGGGCTGACAGGCAGTCTGGGACCAGTTTGACACAGAATGTTTTGGGATGCCCTTGTCAGTGACAGCTGTTCAATGCCAAGGTGCTTCCGGGGGCATGCCAATCTGAAGAGTCGGAAGGGGGCTACAGGGGCCTCTTGCCAAGGATTGCTTCCTAAAGGACTCTGGGCCTCAGTAGGTGGGGCGCCCCTCAGAGGCCAGCACCCTCTCACTCGTCTGTGTAGATCACAAGAAACAGGAATTCAAAGCAGGGGTTCAGATCCTGCTGCACCACTTCAAGGCTGTGCAACTTTGAACAAGTTCCCAAACCTCTCTGGGCCTCTGATGTTCAAAGGAGCAGATAAGGGCACACAGCTCAGACAGTTGTTAGGGGACTCCGTGAAATCCCGCACGGACGGAGCTTAGCACAGTGCCTGCCACATGGAAAGCGTTCCTCAGCACTGTGGTTATTAATACAACTCCTCAGCCTCCTTCCTGGCCCGCGGGAGACCATCAGGAAGCGTGACGGGTGTGACTTTCATGTTCAGCCTGGCGTCCTGAGCGTCCTGGTCTCAGGAGGCTGAGCAAGATTGTTTATTCCCGGAGCTGTTTTCTTCACTGCCCGCCTCCCCCAGACACACTCGAGGAGCCAAGTGGGCAGGAGGCACGAGGAAGACCTGCCAGCCTGATGGAGTGGAAGACTGGTCTGGCTCCTGTGGACAGACGGAGTAGAGGACACTGGGCACGTGTCCTCCCTGCCTGGGACCCTGACCCCAGGCGTGGCCTGGCCTGGATAGGGACGCTCCTCCTCCTCTGCCCCTTTGCTGGTTGTTTCTCCTCCCTGACGCTTGCTGGTCCTGTGCCCGCCATCCCTTTCTCCTTGCTGTTTCCCCTCCCCGCCTCCAACCACCCCAGATCATTTTGGGCTGCTCGTTTGTCTCCCTTTCTTTTTCCAATTCTCTGCCTCTCTGGCTTCTTTCTTTCCTTCCTTCCTTCCTTTTTTATCCCTCTCTCCATCTGGCTTGGTCCTTTTCTTTGCCTCTCCGTATCTCCCCCTCTCTCTGACCTTTTATTGGCTTCTGTCTCTCTGTCTCTTGACCTCTCTGTCTCTTGACCTCTCTGCTTCCGCGCGCGCACGCGCCTTTGGTTGTCATGCTCCTTCTTTTCCTTTCTCTATCTCTTTCTCTTATATATATATTCCTGTTTCCTCCTTCCCCACCCCTGCACCCCTCTGCACCACCTCCCTCTCCAATGCCCCCCACTCCAGGGTTAATCAGCCTCTACTGCAGGGGAGGGCAAGGCTCTGCTCAGTACTCCCCAGCTCTTCTCCTAGACCAGCTGGTTTGCTTGGCTCTCTTTCTCCTTCCCTGCCCCTTCCCCCAGAAGCCAAAGCATTACTTTGATTCTTTCTTGGACGGCGGCCTTGGGGCTGGGACTGACCTCCTGCAGTGTGTACTTGGAGGAGAGAGAGTGGGAGGCACCAGAGGCCTCCGCCTAGGACCCCCCACCTGCGGCCCTTCTCTAGCGTGGCCAGAGCTTCCAGGCAGTGAGGATTTATTAAGCCCGCTGCGCGCCCAGGGCTGTGGGAGGTGTAGGAGAAAGGGGAGAGGGCCTGCTTGCAAGGATCCTTCCATCTGGTTGCCAAGGAGAAGCTAATGTGTGTGAACTGGCTCACAGGTGGGCTATGGGTGGTTAGAGAGCCAACGGTTATCTACCACGATGCCCGGACTTGTCAGGGCCGGCCTTGTCCCACCACCACCTGCCACCCTGCCCCTCACTCAGTCCTTCCTTGGGCCTCCCTTCTTTAGACGCCTTTCCGTGCCTTCCCCCGACAAGCTGGACCCCATGTCCTTTGTCTGCAGTCCCAGGCACCTGTGCTTAGACTCTCAGACCGGCCGTCACTGGGTATTGAAATCATCAGGCGGTTGGCTGTCCTGGTCCTTGCTGAGTCCCCAGCGCCTAGCTGGGCCTGGCACAGAGGAGGGGCACATTCTGGGCTCTTCTTAGGAGGGGTTGGGAAGTAAGGAGGTGTGACTGGAATTAAAGCAGGACAATCTTGCTGCAAGGGTCTTTGCCTCCTGTGGCGAAATGGTTGTCTCACATGTCCCTAGTCTGTCATCTCAAGGCACTCATGTCAGGGCTGCCAGGACCTTAGAGACGGCTCTGTCCAGCCCTTCCCGCTTACAGCCGGGCCCTGAAGCCCACACTCAGCCGGGCTCTGCTCCCTCTGTTCCCACTGAGATGCCCTGTCTCTTGATGCTCATGCCTGTTGCTGTCTTCCTCTGCCCCGGGCTGTCTCACGGTCTGCCACTGTCCTCACCCTCTCTCTCCTGTTTTTCTTCCCTCTGATGGGATAATTATGCTAATCAGCCTGTCAGAACAAAGATAATCGTGGTGGACTATTTCAGACTTTGGAATTCAGGCTGAGGCCCCTTTCCTGCTTGCCTCTGCATGCCCTTTAACCCCCAGCGCAGGGCTCGAGCCAGGCAGGTCTGCCGCGGGAGCGCTGGGGGGGGGCTCCTGGGGGCAGTGGCAGGATGAGGGTGTGGATGAGTGTGTGGGTGTGCACACACATGCACGCACACCTGCACTGCACAGGACCCACCTCTGTGTACGGGCACGCGTCGCCCTGGATGTCTGCAGAAACCAGCAGAACATGGAGAGGCTAATCAGAGAGCTGCTATCCCTGGCATGTGATTGCTGAGGGCAGGTCATCTCCATGTGTCTGGCTCCAGCTCTGGGGGGACCCCTGACACACCCCAAAGCAACAGTGGTAGTGACATGTGCATGGCAGTTCCCTGGTAAAGGCCAAATCAGCTCCCTTTCTTCTTTGGGGACTGTACCCCACCCCCACCGCAGCTCCCCAGCCAGTCCTGGCTGGAAGGGGCCTCAGGGTGCTCACTCCCTGCGCACCGTGGGTCATCACTGGGTGGGGGCCGAGGGGTGCTGCTGTGCCAGGCAGCAGGGCCAGAGGGGCGGTTCTGTGTCCTGGGGGTCCTGGGGGGAGTGATCCCCTAAGGAGCCCAGGTTTAGCAGCGGGAATCCTGGAGGTGCTGATGGGGAGGGGATGGGGGCTGATGTGAGGTTCTGGGCCACCCTGCCTGTTTTCCTGCTTCTCAGATTTTGCAGTGATCCGGAGGAGCATGGGCTTCAGCCCAGGAGTGGATCCAGAGTCCCTGAGGCTGCCGTCCAGCCAGCCAGGCCCCTTCGCATACCTCCCGCCTGTTGTTGATGTCCCCTTCTTCTCCAGGGGCCCCCAATCCCTCACCTGCCTTTCACTTGCATGCTCTCAACAATATTTGTCCAGCATCGAGCAGGTGCCAAGCCCTGGGGTGACAGATCCCCACCTTTGAGTAGCGCGCAGAATTACACCTCTCCCCACCTCTGCCCTGCCCAGTTCCCTGCAGTGTCAACATCTCCTCTTTAGTCAGAGTGCAGGCCCTGATCAGTCCCATGAGGCTCAGGACCCAATCCAGCTTTTTTCTGGGGCCCCTGTGTCAGAGCCTCTGTTTCTACACCTATCCCTGGACATCATGCCCTGCCTCCAGGAATGTAAATGGGGTGGGGGAGGGGATGGTGCCTGGTACACTGCGGGACTCAAAATGTGGCAGAAACCTGCTCTCTTCCCCCTGCCACCAGCAAGCCCCCCCCCCTCCACCATCCTTCCCCCTGCCCTGTGCCAGGCGCCCAGATCTTACAAAGGACCCATCTAGCAATTTACCTTTAAGCCCAGCCTCCGCTGCATTGGCCGGCCCCCTGCCCACTCAGCCCCGCTCCCCTCCAGGCTAGCAAACGGCATCAGGTCCCCAGAGGAGCCAGCTTGGCTGCCCTAGGGGAGAAGCTGCTGCCACCCCTCCCTCTGCAGGCATGGCCTGCTCAGCACCCCAGACCAGCTCAAGGCCTCCAGCTCCAGCGCAGGGCCTCTCGCTTCTTGAATCCTGTGGGTGCTGGGCCTCAGCCAGTGTGATGCAGATGAGTCCACTCACAGGCCAGTTCCCCGACTGGACAGGGAAGCTCTCTGAGGGCAGGGCCCCCCAGCAGCCGACCGATTGAATGAATGTGTGATTAAGTGAACCAATGATGAATGAATATTATCTCTAAGAGAGGAGATCCAAAGCTTAAAACAACAACAACAACAACAAATTTTGTATTTTAGAAAATTTCAGAATATACCAAAGTAGAGAGACTGGAAGTCATGCGCTCATCGGCCAGTTGTCATCAGTTGTCAGCTTGTGGCCAGTGTGGTTTCGTGTGTCCCTGCCCCCCTCTGGGGGCCAGCTTCGCTCTGTGCCCACTCTACCTGCCCAAGGAGGGTGGTGCTCAGGGCCAGGCTCCGTTAGGAGTCTTTCAGAACCTTGCAGAGATGGCGAGGCAGCATGCCAGCTGAGGGCGTGGTGTGGGAGTGGACATGGCCTCGGGCAGCCCTTTCCCCAAAGACAGAGCCTGTCTGCGTGCGGCGTGGAAGGAGTTAGCGGCGTTTCCCCTCTCTCTGGTGTGCGCTTGGAATGTCGCCGTCCGGGAAATTGTGGCCATTTCACAGTCGAGGCTTTGAGTCATTTAAATGGCTGGTGGTGAGATGCTACACTGACTCATTTAATCTTCCTAAGTAACTTTGCTCCTCTGCGCTTGTGCTTACGTAGCACCTCTGCCCAGCGTCGAGCCAAGGCAGCTGCTGGCTCCATGGATCACGTCTGCCTGCCCCAGCCCCAGCCCCGGCCCGTCTCCTCCTGGGGCTTCTCCCCAGCTCTGCCGCCCTGGCTTGGTCATGTGTGGGCTTGCCTGGAGAGGGAGGAGGTGGGTGGTGGAAGGGGCACATGTCAGAGCTCCCTGGGGGCCCTGCTCCCCAGGCTGAGGGTGAACACGGTGAGCAGGGTGCCAGGGCTCGACTCCTGCCTGGAGGCCCTCCACGTGCCCCCTGGCAGCCAAGGGAGACAGGCTGCTTGGGAGAGGAGTTGGGCCCCCAGGCTCTGCCGCTTTGCCCCGTCACCTACCAGTTCTGAGAAGTCAGTCTGGATGCTGAGCCTTCATCCTGGGGGCCGTGGCCTTGGCCTTGTTTACCCCACATGGGCGACCAGCCAAAACACTGGCCCCTGGCCCTTCCCAGGAGGCAGGGAGAAGAGAGGACCCTCATGTGGAAGGTCAGCGAACACTCTGGATGCACATATGAGTGCCTGCGTGTATGTGTGTGATGTGTGCGTGTGTGTGGGGGGGGTCCTGAATGCCTTGGTGTATTTGATGTATCTGAATCCATACGGCACAAGCCAGGATGTTCCTGAACCTTCTGCCTTGGCATCCACGTACACGTGTGCTTCAGTGTGTGTATGTTTGGTGTGTTCTGTGTACACGTGGGTATGTCTGACCCTATGTGTAGCCCTGGGACTGCTGTCTGTGAGTCTATACCGATGTGCTTGTGTGGGAATGCATGTGCCAGTGGCCCGTGTTTCCACGTACCTGGGCCAGGAGTGTGCGTACACGTGCATGTGTGTGTGTGCTCTGTGTCCGTGCCTCTGTGTTTGGGTGACCTGAGGTCTCTAATGACTCAGGACTTGTGTCTCTGTGGGTACCAGTGCCATGTGTACGTTACACGCCTCTGTCAGGCGCCATGCGTCTGTCCACGTGTTTGCGTGCTTGCCCGCATGTGCACGTGTGACGTGTGCTTCTCGGGGCTGAGGAATCACCATCAGGCAGTGCTGGGTCAGGCCCAGCCCGCGTGTCCCATATTCGCCCGTTCCTCCCCTCCCGGCAGCATTGACGCCAGCCACGCCAGGCCCCGCCGTTGGCCAGGTGGGCTGTCACTTACCTGCTGTGGCTGTCGCAGGAAGGGAAGCTGCTGATGCGTGGACTTATGTGTCCGCCCCAGCCTCAGTGACCGGGTGAGCTCGCAGCCCAGTCTGGGCACCCCCTCACTCTGCTGAGGGCTGTTTAGGGCTGCCTGGGGCTGGGGGCCCAAGTGGGTGAAGCCTGTGCCCACCCCTGCTGAGAATGCCAGCACCCTATGCCGCCAGCTTGGCCTTCCTGCTTGCTCTCGAAGGAACAGGCCTTCGCTCCTGTGGGCCCATGTATGTGTGAGTGTGTGTGAGTGTGTGTGTGCACCTGCAGGCTCACACAGGAGTATGTCCCTCTCTGCATACCGGCAAGCACTTGTCCATTCTGTGCTTGTGTGTTGAAGTGTCTTTGTGTGGCCTGAACTTGGGTGTCCCCGTGTGTCTGGTTTTATCTGTGCTGTGTATGTGCACGGGCATGTCCTCGTGTGTGCGCGCGGACCTGTGAGTGGAGGTGAGGCGTGTACACTCCTGCTTCCTTACACTAATCAGGGTAAGCCCGGGGGACCTGTCTTTTGGAACACAGACGTGTTCTCCTCCCTGTTTTCCTGCCCTCCGGCCTCAGGCCCTCTCCCCACCCCTGCACATCAGGGAGATCCCTGCATACCACTCAGCACTGCCCCGCTCAGAACCCTCGTGGCTCCCCACTACCTACTCAGTACAGACCACCCGCCTTTCAGGCAAGGCTGCTCCGAGCTCCCTCCCCCGCCCCCTCGGATGAGCTCTCGGGGCTCTGCCTTCGCTTGGGACTTCCTGCACAGAAGGGCATCTGTGAACTTACTTGGGCAGGTCCTTGGGTATGTGCTAGGCCCTGGGAGATGCAGGCAGGAGCAAGCCCCGCCTAGCACCCCAGGACCTGTCGGGCTGGTGCAGTGATAAGGCCAGAGCTGGGATGTAAGGATGTAAGTCATGCCAGACGCCTAGGTCTTCCCAGCAGGAACTCCCTCCCTCCATCTCGGCCCCGGAAAAGCCCTCTGTTTTTGAGAGTCCCTTCACAGCCCCTCTTCGCGGGTTCTCTGCTGATTCCCCGGTGGAAGGTGCACGCTTTGCTCCCCTCGTGCCCACCCAGCGGCATCTGACCTCACGCTCTGGGACATCCTTTGGCTCCTCGGGACAGTAGGTTTCCTGAACCGGGGCTGGGCACAACAGCCTACACAGAGGAGGGAGGCCAGTGGCTGTCTGACCGCAGAGAGAGAGGCCCGGCTGTGGTTCCCTGTCCTCAGCACCGTCCTGGGGGTCCTCCAACCCTTGGCTGTGCCCCTCCCACCGCAGGCGGTGTTTCTTATTCACGCTGTTCTCTTGGGATCCCTCTTTGCCCTTCCCGCTAGGGCAGCGCTTCCCGGGCCACACTTGGATGTTAAGCTAATAAAGCCCGAGTGAGTGTCTCCCCTGAGCGCCAAGTCCTGTGTGCCCCAGTCCTTGCTCTGCGTTTCCACTTGGGTGCCTCAAAAGCACCCAACTCGCAGTGGATGGCGCCTTCAGGTATCTAGTTCCACAGGCTGGGAACCCACAGGATCGCGGGGGACTCCCGCCCGCCTCGCCTGCCCTGGCCCCGTCCATCACTCTCTTGCAGGTTTCCCCTTCTAAGCATGCCTAGGTCCGTTTCCTCCTCTCCATCCGGTCTACGGCCGTCCCCCTGGGCCACGGTGATTGCCACCGAAGCTGTTCTTGCATCTGCCCTGGCCCCCACCCCTCCATCCGCTCCATGTGCGGTATCTACAGAGTCTGTCTTGGAGCCTCACCCCCAAAAGCCGTCCACAGCTCGCCATCACCCTGAGAACAAGCCCCGAGTTCTCTGCTCAGTCCACCAGGCCCCTCAACCCACAGACTTCCCTTCCTCCGCAGATGTCAGCTTGACTTCCTGTCTGCAGCCCGTCCTCCTGTGCTCCCTCCCCTGCCCCCACCCTGGTCGCGCCTGGTGGGGTCCTCCTGCCACCCGCTCTGATCACGCTGGGCGCACCCCTCAGCACTTCCAGAACCCGAGCGCCATGCTTAGGTTGGATTATTTCTTTCCCGGGTGTCTGGCAGCCCCTCCCTACCACGGGGGCTGCAAGGCCACGGCGGGGTCAGGGGTCGCCCCCCAACCGTGGCCTCGGTAGGGAGGCACACAGCCTGCACAGGTGGGGAGCTCAGCAGCCTTGGCTGCAATCACGTACCACCGCCCACCACCCCTGACTTTGGGCAAGTCCCCCCCCCCCAAAACCGGCTTCCACACCTGCGAAGCAAAGTGGCTGACCGGCAGGACATTCACTTCCCTTTGCCCCTCACAAGAGAGACCGCCTCCCGGAGATCCTGGCCGCGCAGTTTGGTGGGGTAGGGTAAGCAGGGCGCAGCCACATGCTTCCTGCCCCCCGGACACTGCCTCCTGCCCTCTTACTGCCCTCTCCGCTCTCCTCATTCTCTTCCCGTTTCTCCTCCCTTCGGTCGCGCGTCTTCCCCTGCTTTGTGCCCCCTCCTCTGCTCCTCCTTGGCCCCTTCCGTGCACCCCTTCCTCCTCTTCTTCTTCCTCCCCTTCTCTGTCTCCTCCCTCTTTCTCCTCCTCCTGCCCTGCCAAGGGGGAGAGCACAAAGGGTAGTCAAAGTTAATTTAGGCTCAAGTGCCTGGTCACCTAGAAACAAGGCCGGTCCCCTGGTGCAGGGCCTCAGCCGTGGCCTCATTAATCTGCGCGAGACCAGCATTGGCGGTGCCGACGGAAGTAAGTAGGACAGAAGCCTGCTGCTGTGGAGAGGGGCCTTGGGCTCTGGCCACTTGGTCCGCAGCAGTCACGTGGTCACCCCCAGGTGTGCGGTGGGAAGAAGACAAAGGAGAGGGAAGGAGAAACAAAGACCCCAGGATATCTGCTGTCCCTTCCTCCCTGTGTCCTTGCTCCTGGCCCAAGGACCCCCGGGGTTTTGCTGTCCCTTTCTTACATGTGTTCTTGACTGTGGTCCACTCTTCCTTACCCTGAATGCAGGGCTGCGTGGCTCCCTCCCTTCAGAGGGAGCTGCAGGGGCTCTGAGTCACCTGCCCCAGCCTCTGCTCACATGCACTGACCCTCAGAGGGCTCCTGGGTCCGGCCCCACAGCTGTGAGCTTCGGCAGCCCCACAGCAGGAGTGCTGGGCGACCCCGAGCACTGTGGCCTCCCGGGCCAGCCAGCTTCCTCCACAAAGCCACCTCTTCCCAGCTGCAGGCTCCAGCCTCCTCCTTTCCTGGGCCCTGCTCCGGGACATTTTCCTTCTGGGTCTGAGTACATCTGTTCTGCTCTGCCTTGGTTAATGTTAGGGAAAACCTCTGACCCCAGCCTGTAGCTGAGGCTCTGCCATGCCCCACTTCAGACCTTATGCAGTCGCTGTAGCATGATGGGCCCCCGATATCCCAGGGCGCTAAGTGTGTAATTGGTAGGTGAGAGCACGCAGTCATTCATGAGAATCTGCTCCCACAAATTGTGACCCCAAAGTCCCAGCCCAGTTCTGTTTTGCAGCAGGGTTCACATCAAGTGTTTATCAAGATAGTCCCTAGAATCAACAGACAAATCTCAGGGAGGCCCTTGTTTTACGAGAGCATATCGTGCAGTGAGATGAAGGGTACCAGCTGGGCCGAGCTGCTTCTGCGTGGCATGCCTCTGCCCTGTTCTGTCTGCCGGCCACAGAGCCAAGCCCATTCTAGTCTGGTCTGCTGGAAATCTGATCCATCTGGGAGTGGGGGAAGATGGGCTTAAATACCTAGCTGCCCAACTGTTAGGATTGGTCAAGGAAATTATGCAGCACCCACAATTTTATGGAAAAGTATTGTATTTTACTTAAAAAATATTATTTTATAAATGGGAAAAAGACTGGAAGGACCTGTACCAAAATATAAACAGTGATTTTTCTGGATAGTGCAATTATAAGTATTGCTAATTTTTTCTCCTTTATATTATGGGGTGTGCGTGTATTTTGTAAGCAGGAATGAGTATATTTAAAAATCCAAATTTGAATGCCAACTTGATCGAGTCTCAGCTGTGCTATCTTTGGCAAGCCAGTTCTCCTTTCAGAGTTTCAATTTCTACACCTCTAGGACTGGGGTTATAAGAACCATTTCATATCATTGTTCCAAAAAGGAAAATGAGATTTTGTGTGTGTGTGCGTGCGTGTGTGCGCGCACACATGCATGCACTGAAGCAGGAGCTGGTGTGTGTTTAGAACAATCCAGTATCATGGGCACACACGGGCCCTCTAGTGCCAGGTGGCCTGGATTCGAATCCTGACTCTGATACATGCCAGCTCTGTGTCTTTGGGAAAGTTGCTTAACTACTCTCTGCCCCTCTTGTCTGTGAAATGGGGTTGTCATTAGGAATAAGAGCATTAATCCATGCAAAGCACTTAAAGTGGTACCTGGACACAGCAAGGGCTCAGTAAATGCTATTCTTCTTCTTAGTATTTTATTATTGAATACCTGTTCTTTTATGTTCTTTCTAGACCATCAGGATCCAGAGCCCTGTGTGGCTCATGGGATTGCTTTTCTCCAAGAGGATTCTTTCTGCCTGTCTGTTTCAGAGTCAAGGGAGACAGAGACCTTCCAGAAGCTTCAGTCAAGTAAAATTGGGGCTCAATATATGGCTGGGGTCCAAGGTCAGGAAGAGGTTAAAGTCAAGGTTCAGTCTGGTGTCAGAATCAAGACTAATTTGCAGAAAGATTTAGGTCTCTGGGGCAGGGGCCCAGCTTCATCTCGCTTTCCAGTGGAAGCAGGCAGGGTCTGGGGCCTACTCCCTGCTGCTGGCTGGACATTCTGGAAGGGCCTTTCCCTGGGTCCTAAGCTCACCCCTCAGTGAATTCATCCTCGGGCCCATTTCAGCTTCCCCAGAGACTGTACGTTACCTTCCTTCCTAAACAGTTGGAGACGCTCTGCTGGGTGCAGTGACTTCCATCCTCCTCAGGCAGTCCTCAGGAGCGACCCTTTGTGTCCTGGACCCCTGTCTTCCAGCTCCGGGAGAGGCCAAGTCAGCTGTGGCAGGAGGGAGGAGCACCCTTGTCACAGCTGTGCCAGGCCTTGGCTGTATTTTAGCATCGCTCTTGCCTGTCCACCCGGTGGACAGTGGGCTGGAGGGCTGGAGACAAGGAGGCTAGGAGTCTCTTCCCCTCTGCAGGTTCAAGTTGATGGAAGGCCAAGCTGCTCCCCAGAGCCGAGCTGGGCTCCTGCGCTGGGCCCCGCTGGTGATGAGCAGGCATGGAGCTGTGTGCACAGATGGCCCTACGTGTGCTCATAATCTGCCAGAATAAATAGTTATTGTTAATCTCCCCTGTGCTTTCCTTCTTCCCCTTCCTCTCCCATTTACTGCTCGCCTCGGGCTGATGGTGAGGTGCTTGAAGGCAGGGGCTGGATTTTCCTTATCTTGCTGCCCCAGTGCCTGGTTCAGGGCCTAGCACAGAGTAGATACACTCTCAGCATGAAACCAGGCACATAGAAGCCTCTATCGGCCATCAGAGGAGTTCATCCAAACCAGATCTATACACAGTAGGCTTTCAGCCAACTCAGACTGGCCCGCAGGGGTGCTGTCTTGGCGTGGAGCCTAGCACACAATAGGTCTCTGCCAGTATAGGACCTGGCACACAGAAGTCTTCCAGCATGGTGTCTGGCACATAGTAGGACCTCAGCCAACCCAGAGTAGGTAAGTTTCAGAAAAATGCTTGCTGCATCAAGTCTTTTATCTCTGTGCTACACGCAAGAGGTAATTACTGAATGCCTAGTACGTACCTGGTTTGGTACCAGATGTTCCGTGGGGGGAACAGGGTGGGTAAGACACAGACTTTAATTCTTATTTAGGGAACCTATAGCCAAGTGATGAAATATTAGCCCTTTATAAAGACTCTACCACGTGGCTGATCGGGGTAGGTGAAAGGAGGGGGTGCTGCTTGGAAGAGGAGGCACTGAAAATGGATCACGGGTCCCACTTCAGCTTCGGTACAAAGGCAAGTGACAGAGAGTGGGGAGGGCCCATCAGGACAGCTGCAGTGTCATGAATCGCTGTGACAGAGTTTGAAGTGTGGGGTGTCAGGGCTGTCATTCATTTGTTCAACAAGCACCAAATGCCTATGACAGGGTATGATGATATGGCCACGAATAAAACCATCCCTGCTTTCAGGGGGGCAGGAAGATCGAAAATCTGGTCTATTGGATGTTAACTGTTGGTACTGCTTTGAGGAAAACCTAAAGCCGGGTAAGGAGGTGAAAGCCCAGGGGGGGTGGGCTCCTTTGGACGGTCCCTCGATACGATGATATGTTGACATTTGAGCCAAACCTGAATCCAGGAGGGGAGAGCACATGTGGCGTTAGGGCGAGAACCCTGTCGGTAGACAGAAGCGAGGGAGGGCCGGGGGTGGGAGCCAGACAGGGAAGAGCCTCGAACACCAGCATGAGGAACTTGGACTTGACTCTCTAAGCAGTGGCCTGCCTTTGAAGGCTTTTGAGCGGGGGAGGGACATGATCGGAGCCTCCAGAGGCAGAGCCTGGCAGAGCTGAGGGCCGTGGCAGAACTGGACGCGGAGGGCAGCGGGGTGGTGGCTGCCAGCCCCAGGCGGGGAAGGACAGAGCCCGGAGGCCGGCAGTGGTGGGCAAGGGGGGCGGATGCCATAGGCCTTCAACAGTGGAACTGTCTGGTGGCCTGAGGTTGGAGGAGGAGAAGCGGAAGCAGGGCAGATGAGGGTGAGTGGGACCCTCGCGATGAGAACGGGAAACACCAGGCCCCAGAGTGGGCTGGGGAGCCGATGGTCCCTTCCTTCTGGAATGGTGGTTGCCCCTGCTTCTCTCTCCCCCCACTTACTCCCCAGCAACCCCCCCGCATCCTCTTCTCTCCTCCTCCAGTGCCTTCCCCTACTGCCTGCAGACTCCACAATCCAAATCCCAAGAGGTGTCTTGCCTTTACCTTCCATGTGTCTCTTTCTCTTTCTTCTCTGTCCTTAACCCTCCTGAGCCAACCTTCTTAGAGGAGATCGTGAAAATCAACTAGCCCGGGTCTCTGTGGGGCCCCTGACAGCCCGATGGGATGTGGACAATATCAGAAGTAGCTAAGTACTCTGGGTTTTGTGCCAGACAGAGTCGGGTTTTCAGTCTCTTTTCTGCTATTTACAAGCAGTGTGACGTGGGGTGATCCTCCAATGTGTCCTCTGTGTGAGGATGGAGGTGCTGGCCCAGAGCCTGGCCCAGAGGAAGGCTTCAGAGGGCGGTGGATGTTGCTCTTATTGTTGTGATTTATTATCCACATGTGAGGCCGGTCACCCCAATAGATCCTTCGGGTCCCAGAGCCGCCTTCAGGGAAGTATGTGTAGTTTGGAATCAGGCCAATCTGCTCAAATGACTCCTGATGAGGTGCTCACCCCAGTGTCCTTTCAGGCCACCTGGCGGGGGAGAAAGTAGCCACTGTCCTTTCTGCAGGAAAGGCCTTCTGTCCAGTAGGCCCTGGACCCCCAGGCTCCCTGCAGCAGATCCAGCAGGTGCCTGGAGACTCCTTGCTGCTTGCTGGAGCTGCAGGCCCTCTGTTATCCCAAGACCATGTCCCCCTGCCTGCAGTGTGTTGCCCCAGGGCCCCTGGCCCCTCAGGCAAAGGATTGGTGTCCCATCTTTCCTCTCAGGGTGCAGCCCTGCCTCTCAGCCCCAGGCCGCAGGTGTCAGCGCTTTCCTGGGAGGCTCTGGTGCAGATCCGGCTCCTGTCCCTGGCCGGGCCTGCCCTCGGCTGGGGCCTGGGCTATAGCTTTGATGATGGGGATTTTGGCTTCCCACAGAATGCAGGCCCCAGCCTGCCTCCCCAAGTTCTGTCCTCCTCTGTCACTTTCTGGCCTTTCCATATCTAGCCCTGTCTTTTCACTCTGGGCAGATTCTCTCTGCCTCTGCCATCAGACAGGCACTTCCTGGGGGCTGGGGCTTTGTCACCCTGGGGAAACAAGGGTACTCCATAAAGTGAGACTCTGTGGGACACAAGTCCTCCTCCACAGGGGCCCAGAGGAATGAAGGACACATCCTCACCCAGCATGGGGCGCTAAGAAGAGCAGAACGTCCAAAGCTGCCGCTCAGCTGTGTGACCTTGGGCAAGCCCCTTAACTTCTCTGAGCTTCTGTTTCCTCACCTCTGAAGTGAGAATAGTCATTCCATCCTTCAGGGCCAGTGTGTTGATTAAATGAGATTTTAAACACCGGAAGCACCTTTGAAGCCCCAGCATTCTGGGGAATATGGGTTATGTATTAATATCTGAGTCAGGAGCCTAGGCCCTGACTCTTAAATCGATGGACAACTGTGAGCCATCCGCACTCTCTCTTGGGTCCCCGGGGTCCTGCTCTCTCTACTGCATAAAGGATCAGTCTGAATGATGTTGCAGGATCAGTTTTAATGCTATTGCAAGGCCCTGCCAGCCCTGAAAGCCTGTGACAGACACCTGGACTTTTCCTTTCCCTAGTGGGAACCTCGAGGCCAGAGAGCCCAGCCCTGCGCAGGCCGAGGGCTCAGACCACCCCTCCAGCTGCCCGGTCCCAGTCGGCTCCCACCCATCCCTCCCCATGTGCTGCCCCTGCTCCCCTCACCTGGAACCTTGTCCAGAAAACTAACTGCTGCGACTTCAGTGTTTATTTGGAGACAATACAAGTCAATTGAAACTGCCGCATCAGGAGAAATATGTTCCACTTAGATCTTTAAATTAGCTCGGCGCCTGCCTTTGATGAGGCTGGCTTGGGAGTGGCGTCCGCCCACGAGCTCCACTGATCATTGGCCATTGTGGGCCATTTGCTTAATGAACAGTGTGGCCAGCAGCCAGGGGCGGGGGGGGAGGGCGTGGGAGCAGCCCGGCACACCTGCCCACAGGCCGTGAGCCGGGGTGGCCTCACCGTGCCTTTGTCTTGGCCCTGGGCTCGGCAGCCTGCCTTCTGGTTGGAGAGAGCACAGGGGCAGCTTAGCTGCTGCTACTGGGTGGAAGAGAAAGGTGGCGCTGGCCACAGATCACGAGGCTCTGCCTGTGTCCCCTGCCAAGCACGGGCCGAGCGCTCGGCAGACACTGCCTCACTGAAAACGGGAGCAACTGCAAGAGGTCAAGGCCGTTGCTCTCCCATTTTACAGATCAGGAGACTGATGAGGGCCGCATCGCTCTGGCTCAGAAGCCCGTGGAGGTCAGGGGAAGAGGGCGGAAGGAAGGGGGCTGCAGCAGAGACTCCCTGCCAGAAATGCCAGGTCTTGGGGGCCCCACTCCTCTTCCCTTTTGTCTCGTGGCCTCCGTCCTGCATCTTGGGAGCGGGTTCTCTGCAGCCTGAGACCACTGCTATCTCCTCTTCCCCTCCTGCCTCCTTCCTCTTTTCTTCTGCCTGCCCCCCCTTTCCTCCCCCTGCTCTGACATCCTGCAACCCTCAGTTTTCTGCTTTGCCCCCAGATTCCTCTATGTGGGGGGCTGTAGAGATCCATGGGAGGCCTGTGATCCTGTCAGCCTATAGGGCCTTCCAGCAAGGAGGCCCTTCTGCCATCTCTAACGTTGATCTCCAGATGATTCTCAGATGCTTGGATTCCCCCGTGCCTTCCAGAGGTTGCATTCACTAGCGTGGCTAGCTCTGGGAAAGCTGTTCTCCTCTCTCCTTTCTGTCCTTCCATCTTTATTCCAGGCCTTCCTCCTATGGGGTGGGATTTATAAGTCATGGTTGCAGCCCTTTGAGGAGCCCCTCGTCTGGGCCAGCTGTGTGTGTCCCAGGTAGAATGGAATAGGGTCCTACGCCCCGGGGGGCAGTACTCAGGTTTGCTCTGATGTCCTGGGGGAGATGCGGGTCTTGAGCTGGCCTAGAGTCTCAGAACTGTTACTGCTACCGGCCCAGCTGGGGTTATTGGGAACGAAGCCTTCACCTGCAGCCAGGTTCCCAGCACGTACCTGCCGGGCCAATCACACTGGGTGGGTCCAATGCCCGAAGCAGACCAGCCCCTGGTTGGGCAGCACCCAGCCGAGATGGGCCTCCCTGGCTTCACAGGGCTTCCCCCCAGGATGGGAAGCTCCTCGAGGACAGGGCCCATGCCTTTTCATCCCGGCGCCCCGTGACTCCTGCCCTGCCCGGTGAGAGCAAACCATGAGTGAGTGAACAGCAGCTATTGTTAACTTGACTGCTATTCAGTTTTCTCTTTATTCATTTGCTCGTTCATTGTTTGCTCTTGCCAGGAATTTTCTGGTCCAGATTCTTAACATGTAATCATCTCCAGGGCCAGGACTAGGGAGATACTAATGAGGTGCCTCGGGCACAAAATTTAAGGAGACACTCGCTCAGGAGGTCATGGGAGTGCCTGCTTATCTCCGCTCCTGAAAATAACTTTGCTGTCAGGTATTGTAATTTCCATTTCAGAGATGAGGAAATGAAGTCAGAAAGGGGCTAATTTACTTCCCCTGGTCACCTGTCTGGGAAATATTTATTCCCAGATCTGTGTGACTCCAGTGCCTTTGTTCTTCCTCAGAATGGTCCTCAGTTTCCCTGCCTTGCCCGACCTCTGAGCAGGGCCCTGGCACACGGGAAGGGGGGTGAGTTGCCGCCCACTCACGTCCCGTGTGTCCTGCCCGCTCAGCTCTCCTGCGCCCCAAGCACAGACTGACCACCTAGGGGCTGGTCCTCTCTCCTCTGCTCAGCAGAGGACAGTGAACTTGCGCAAGTTACTTAAACTCGCAGTGCGTCCATGTCCTCATCCCTAAACAGGGACAAAATAATAGTCCCTTTTTCGTGAGTTGCGGTGAGGATGCTGATGTGGAGGGATGTGTAATACACACAGCACTTAGAACAGTGCCTGCCACCCAGCAAGCTCCATGAAATTGTTAGCTATTTTTTAAATTAATTAATTAATTTGAGAGTGAGAGAGAGCACATGAGCAGGGAGGGGCAGAGGGAGTACGAGAGAGACTATCTGAAGCAGACTCCATGCCCAGCGGGGAACCCGATGCGGGGCTCCATCTCAAGACCCTGAGGTCATGACCTGAGCCGAAATAAGAGTCAGACGCCCGACCAACTGAGCCATCCAGGTGCCCCCATTGGCTATTATATTTAATAGCTGGGTAACCTGTTGTCACCTGATGGTGGGTGGAGTCTGCGGTGAGCCCCAGGCCCTCGGCCCACTGAGCCCTCGGGGTTCAGTCCCCAGCTCCCTCTCAGGAGAGCTGGTCCTCCCCTCTTCAGGGCTGACAGTTCCCAGGCTGTCACCTCAACGCTCCTGGGACCTAGGATGAGGGGGATGGGGATTGGTCCCTGACACCCCAGTTGCCCTCTAGCTCTCAGCAAGGGAGCAGCCTCCCTGCCTCCTTCAGCTTGCCGGTCTCCAGAACTCACAGGAGCTTTGGAGGGAGAGAATTCACACTTCACTGAAAATGTGTTTTGAACAATTAGCAGGTCTTTACCGGAGGAGCCTTTGAAGTAGGAGCCCAGACCCATCTCTGTGGAAGATTTCCCCAGAACTGACAGGCTGGCAGACGCCACTGCTCAGCCTTTCCCTGAGTCCCAGGGGCTCCTGGCTCCGGGCTGGCATCCTGGGGCTCCCATGCGTCCCTCCATTAGAGCAGCTCCAGCACCGAGGGCTGGGGCTACCATAGGTGGTGCAGTGGAGCTGGGCTCCCCCTAGGGGGTGGGGGGGGGGCCTGTGTCTAGTCTGTGGGATTTTTCTGTCCCGAATCTCCCAATCCACCCGCTAGGGCAACTGAAGCCCTTGATTGTGAACTTGGAGCTCGTGCATCCTTGAATGGTGCCTTAAACTATGTATGTGATTATTAGTCGAATAAATGTGTGGATTCCTCCAAGGATTGGCCCTGCCATCTTAAGCCAGGCTCCATTTCCATGGGCAAACTGGAGACAGGGTGGGTGGGAGAGGAGTGGGCTTTCTGGTCTGTAGGGCTCTGAGCTAAATCTACTTTCCTTGGAAGGGCTCATATTGCAGTGGAGTGAAGACTGTGTCCTGACTCTGCTCCCCTATTAGCTGCATGATCTTGAGCAGGGCTGCCAGTGCATCTCGGGTTCTCCATCTGTGAAATGGGTATGCTAATCTCTACCTTGCAGAGCAGGTATGCAGAGGAAACAAAGTCCTACCTGGAAAGTGCTTGGCAAAATAAGTGCTCGTGACTGATTGGCTATAGGCTCTTACTACGCCTCTTCTGACCTGTTGCCACAGAGCCAAAATGGACAACTGTTAGCTGCGGCAGAAAGGGCCCTTTCTGCATCATCCCTACCGCACAGAACAGGGGTGCGGGGGAGGGAGGTGGGCAGGGAGGGATCCTGGCCTCACTCTCCTGCCCCGAGAGACAGCCCCCAGCCTGGGCCTCTAGGCTGCTGCTTGATTCCCTTTCTCTGACGTTCCATCCATCATCATAATTGCTTCTCCCGAAAAATGAATTTGTAGTTGATTTCTTCAAAAGAGGGAATCAGCCAACAGATAAAAAGGTTGTTTTATTTAATTTGCATGAAGAGGCCGCCTGCTGCCACCCAGCTGTGCCGGCTGGGCTGCAAGGAGGACGCCTGGCTGCATGGATGTGTATAGGTGGGTGCGGCTTTTCTCCAGCTCGGGGTCTCCCTCCCAGGGTGCGCAGGTCCTGGCCCCAGAGAGCCGATCTTCGGTGTCCACACTGGGCTGAAATCATTCTAGCCCAGGAGACCGGCACCTGCCCCACACCTATCATTTCGGGGACAGGACGGGGCTTCTAGCTCTCAGAAAGCTGAAGGCCAAGAACCCAGACACTCCTGAGGGCAAAACTCGGGAGATCAGGGGCTCGATCAAGCCAAGTCTGATGCCCATGGCCGAGGTCATTAAGTTTTCTCGGGAGAAAGGGGTATTTCAATTGCATATATGTTTGGGTCCAGTCAGGAACCCCAGGTTCCTCTCTGAGATGCAGCTCACCTGAGGCTGTTGTTTCCTCTCCAGTTCAGTGAAGACTTGGTGGTGCTCCCATGTGCCCAGGGCATGGCTGATTCTCTCCAGAAGCTTCTGTGGTAGTGAGCAGGAGCTCTGTCTTCAGGAGAAATTCTTGGCAGGGGCGAGGGTCCATGGACAAGGCAGAGCCATAGCTGGGGGGTAGGACTGGGGCCAGGCAGAGAAGTCCACTGAAGAGATCTCCAGGGATTCAGAAGCTTAGGTATTCCATGGATGGGGAGTGGGGTGGAGTGTGCGTATAAGTTATTGTCTAAACCCAGACACTTTTGCATGTGAACGTGGGTTGTGTTCATAATCACTCCAGGACTGTCTCTGGCAAAGCAAACGTATGGGTTCAAGTCAACCATGTGCCAGAGGCAGTGGGGACTTAGGCTGCTGGGGCACCCTCCGAACAGCTACCAAAAAGAGCATCAGATATTTCTGGATAGAACCAGAGGGCCTCCCTGGGGCGGCCAGGGCCATAGAATGGAGGTGGGGAAGCAGCTGGGGACAGCAGTGGGGGGTGGGTTCCATCCCCCCGGGGCTGAAGCTCAGGGCAAGCCACTCGCCCTGTTCTGGCCTCCGTCCCCTCTCCCTGAGTTACTGAAGGTGCAAGGGATGCATCGTGTCTGTAATTGCTTTGCTCCTTTGTTTAGTCCTATGAGAGTGCTCCCCCGTCCCAGGAGTCTCTGAGGACAGAGGCCCTGCCTGTCTCAGTCACTGCTGGGTCCCCAGCTCCTAGGACAGCACCTAGTACGGGTGGACGCTTGGGAAGTGGCTTGTGGACTCGGGGGGTCTGCGAGGGCTCTCACTTGCACACCCATCCAGGTAGGGCAAGAATGAGCATGTCAGGAGGGCCCAGGACAGCTGTAGTACATGCAGGTGGTACAACAGCTCCTCCTCGAGCTCCTTCCTGGTCTCTGCTGTTGGGTCGTTTTGTCCCTTTTCTGATTCACATGGAATTCTTCTACCCCCGCCCCCCTTCTGTAAGAAGCAGCAACATTCTGGGTGCATAATCCTGGTTGCAATTATTAAGGCAGGTTTGGGTGGGGAGGGGGCTTTCTGAAGGTGGCAATGGTTAACTCAAAAAGCATTATGAGCAGCCATGGTGGCTCACCCAGCAGGGTTGGGGTGGGGGGAGCTCCCAATACTCATCCCTGTGTCTTTTCTTCCTTGAGGGGTGGGTGAGAACTCCTGCCTGAGCCTCCATCCTGCCATCTGAACTGCTCCTTTTCCTGAGTCTTCCTTCCTGTGCGGACTCTCTCCTCTGTGCTCCACTGGGCTCCAGTTCCGCCTCCTCTCAGCTGGGATGGAGCAGTCCCTGTCGCTAGTAGCAGAAGGGGTCTGTCCTCTACCGGCAAACGCACAAAGCCAAGTGCACGACCTTTTCTGTCGTTTTGTTTGGGAGACTTCCTTCCTTTGCGGCAGCCCTCCAGGAGAGAGGCTGCAGTTGGGTCCCTTCCTTCGTCGCCCCTCGGGGACTGGGCCTCTCCCACCAGCTCCCCCATGGGTGCACGGTCCACTTGCATGTTCCGCCGTGCGTGCCGTGTGTTAGAGGGACGTGGGTCTTGATTGCAAGCAGGGGAAACACCTGGAGCATCTGGCACGTCCGTAGAGGCATTTACCGGCTCATGTAGCCACATGCGGGGAGGCAGGGTGGGCTCAGCCTTAGGGACAAGTCCATCTCTCTGCCCTCCCCCGCCCCCCACCGTCTTGCACTGGCTCGTGAGTCCTGCATTTCCCTGAGTCAACTTTCTTTTCTCAGGTTGGCTTCTCCATCATGTCAAGAACCATAGCCTCTGGGAACTCTAGGCTGTCCTTCATTCAAGTGTTACGTCAAGAGAGAGATGTCTTTTCTCTCTCACCTCCTGTTTGAACGTCCCCAGGAAAGGACTCCATTGACCACGCTTGGGTTGGCTGCTGACCTTGCCACCAATTTCTGCGGTCAGGCCGTTGGCTCAGGTCAGAGGACAGCAGTTCCCAGTCAGAAACAGGCCACGAGCAGGGGGCCCGGTACAGTGGAGGATCGCTGTCCTAAGAGAAGTGGCAAGTGGGGGTAAAGGAGACCTGGCTGGCAGGAGAATGGGGTGAGCTGGGCAGAATTATTCTAGTTTATGACGGACACAGGCAGGCCACTTTTCATCTCCTGGTCTTTCAGCAGGAGAAGAACTGTGAGTGTCAGTCCAGGCTGAAAACACATTTCTCCAATGAACAGAAACGCAGGCACCAAGGAATTCCTGACTGACATTATCGATTCCTTCCCTGGCAGCAGCAAGGCCGGGTTGTACTGTTTAATCACTTCCAACCCTTGCTTTGTGGCCAGTGATTCAGTTCAGGGCTCCGGAGGGGCTGGACAGGGCAAAAAACACCCCCAGTGCTCTTTCTGGGGAAGGAAAACAGTGTGTAACCCCACTGTCTGGCACAGAATGGGTCCTGTCTCCCCGTCCTCTCCCTCCTCCTGGTCTTGGGCTAGAGCCAGCCGCGGAGGACTCAGGAAGAGGTGCCCATCCGTTTCCACTCGAGAGGGGCCGCCCTCTGCTTCCTGCCCTGTCCTCCGGACTCTGCCTCGGCACTGCCTGTCCTGCAGGTGTGGACTGCCTTGGACTGGTGCTTGTCTTCTCCTCCCGTCCACGAGTGTCTGCAGGGCACAGACTAGGTCTTGCTCATTGGTTTGTCCCTAACACGTGACACAGGGCTGGGCACCCAGTCTATCCTTACAGGAATGCTCATTTATTATGTATTAGTAAAAGGATGTGTACACGCTTGGAAGGCATGCTGGAACATTAGGTTAGCAGAGGGCTGAGGTGTCTTGCAGAGACCACTCCATGCAGCTCGGCCAGCCTTTATCTGAGGGTCCTCCCAATTGACTGCGTAAGAGCATTGTCCTCCAGCTAGCTTAGTTCATGGAGTGGTCCTTGGGGTATTATGAATTAGCTGTGCAACTTGACTGTGCGTTATAAACTTGAAGTGATAGCAGTTGGAAGACCTGCTTCCTAGAACCCTTTCCTTCCTTCCTTCCTTCCTTCCTTCCTTCCTTCCTTCCTTCCTTCCTCCCTTCCTCCCTTCCTCCCTTCCTCCCTCCCTCCCTCCCTCCCTCCCTCCCTCCCTCCCTCCCTCCCTCCCTCCCTTCTTTCCTCTCCTCCCGTTCCTCCCTCCCTCCCTCTTTCCTTCTTTTTTCTTTTTTTCTTTTATATCTGTCTCTCTCTCCCTCCTTCTCCCCTCCCCTCCCACTCACCCCCCCCCACTCTCACCTTCTCTTCCTTCCTTCCTTGGAGTCTGACTTGTCTCCTCAGCAGGACTGTCACCTCTGCAAGGGCAGGAACCGGTCCTTGATCGCCTCTGCTCGCCACCTCTACCCCGACTCTAATCTTACAGGGAAGTGAGGGGCAGGGCATGTCTCCAGGTCATTTTTCTCTCCCAGGATTTCTGTTTCAGCGAATCACAATAAATTCAGACTGAGTGTGTTTATCTGTGAGGCCTGAGAGAGTCATCTCATGATAAGGCATAGCTCACGAGGTCTGATAACATCTGTATCTTCTGGCTTGAACTTTTGGACCTCAAAACTGAGTCCCAGTTCTGTCCATGCACACGGAGTGGAGCAAGGTATCACCTCTTGCCTCCTAGATTCTCCACTTCCATTAACGTGGCCACCGATGTCCCGAGCTTCCTGGGGAGCTGATTGGTCCTGGGCTCAGTGAGCACTTGAGAGTGGGTCGCTAAGCTATGTCCCTGTTCTGTCCTCTGCTCCAGGGATGTGGCTTCAGTGGACTCTTTTAGAGTTAGTCCATGGTTGGAGCTCGCTCAGATTCTCCATCCTATTCCCACTGCCATCCCTCTGGCTTGGTGACATGACTCTCCTTCCATAACAGGCTGCGGGGGAAACAGGAAGCACCCCCGTACGTCTCTCAGCGTAGTTACAGTTTCCAATATAACACTGCCAGGGAGGGGCGCCTGGGTGGCTCAGTCGTTGGGCGTCTGCCTTCGGCTCAGGTCATGATCCTGGGGTCCTGGGATCGAGCCCCACATCTGGCTCCCTGCTCCGCGGGAAGCCTGCTTCTCCCTCTCCCACTCCCCCTGCTTGTGTTCCCTCTCTCGCTGTGTCTCTCTCTGTCAAATAAATAAATAAAATCTAAAATAATAACACTGCCAGGGAAAATCTAGAAAGGGGAAGGAATGGGGTTGCACAGCTACTTCCTGACAAAGTGGTATTTCCTCTCGTTTGACTTCCCTGCTTGCGCACACACCCCCTCCACTGGGAGTCCTGCCGATTCTCACACCCCAAGCCCAAGGCCCCAGTCCCTCTCTCAGCGAGTGTGCAGATCTGGCTTCCCCCTGCCCTGCACACCTGCACACTTCTCTCTTGCAAGCACACAAGGTAGTGTGGAAGCAGGACTCTGACCCTGGGCGAGAGTCTGTATCCAGCCAGTCCCGCTGCCCCTCCACTCCCCTGCCCCTCCCCGGGGCTGCCCTGGGCTTGGGGAAGCCTTCCCTTCCTTGTGCGCAGCCGGACAGATGCCCCTGAAGCCTCTGTGCCCGCCCTGCCTCAGCGCCTCTGCTGTCCTTGCAGCCTGCCAGGACATGGCGCTCTTTTCCTGAACACCTTGTAGAATCTCACTCACCTTCTTCCTGACTCAGCCCGCCGTTTTTCTCCTGCCTCTGCCGCGATGACTGTTTCAGTTGCGGAGCAAGCTGGTCTGTGGCCTGCCTCGGGACTTTCACAGTGCTCTTCCCTCGATGGAATGCTCTTGCATGCATCCATCTCAACTCACTCTTGTCCTTCAGGTCTCAACGTAGATGTCATGTCTTCGGATGAGCCTTCCTCCACCTCTGTCCCTTGTTCTTTTCCTCTGGAGAATTTATTACAAGTCATAATTATATGTGAAAGCTGCAAAGGTAACAGACCTCACCCAGGGCCACCTGATGCAATGCAGCCTCTCCTAGCCTTGTGCTAAGCCGCACGCTCCCACCACACACTGAATGTGGGGAGCGGAGCGGGAGATCTGTGTCTGTCACCGAGCACAAACCTGCATCACTCTGTCCCCAAAGCTCTAACCCTTTGGCAGCCACCACTCTCTCTTCTTCCTTCTCTCTCCTCTTGAGCTGCTGCTATCTTGCTTCCCCTTCCTGGCTCCTGTGCCTCCTTTACTTCTCTCCCCTATCTGGAACCTTCCCTCCCAGGTTTTGATTTCCCTATCTTAATTAGAGTAACTTGGCCTTTCCTTGGTTCTTCAATCCCTTCCTTTCAATCCATTGCCCACCAGCCAAACGAAAGGTGTAAAAAAGAGCAAGAGAGTATCTAATGATCAGTTTGAATTCTGTTCCATGCACGTAGGTATATTTGTTTGATGACCGTCACAGGAGCTTTGTGCAAATTCCGTACACTTACGTGGCTTCACGGATGCTTTATTCACCGCTGCACACCCAGTGCCTAACGTGGTGCCTGGCACATAGTAGGGGGATCAGTAAATATTGACGGAATGAATGAGTATCTTGTTTCTCTAAAGAAACTCATACTGATTTCAATTTGAATGTCTGGAGTGCTTGGGTATCGAATCCTGGGTGCTCATAGACCCATCAGACTGTCACTGTGGTTTAATAAGAGGGATATTTGGTCTTTGTCCCCAGTTCCTGGCAGAGAGCTCCCACAAACTCTTAAAATCTCCTGAGTGATAAGGGTGAGATAGGAGAATCTTTTGGTCTAATAAGGTGACTCTTGTTGGGCCTTATAGATAGCTTCAGGGTGGGCACTGGTGGCCAGAAAGATCAAGCCTTGATTGGAAGCTTGGAACTTTCAGTCCCACCTCCTAAGCTCCTGGGAAGGGAGAGGGGCTGGAGATTGAGTTCAGTCATCAATGGCCAGTGATTCCATTAATCATGCTTACATAATGAAACCTCCAGAAAACCCCTAATGATGAAGTTTACAAGAAATTCCAGGTTGGTGAACACATTGGGTGCTGGGAGAATGGTATGCCCAGGAAGAGCATGGCAGCTCCCTGCCCCTCAGCTATACCTTGTCTGATGCCTTTCTTCCATTTGGCTGCTCTTGAGTTGTATCCTTTTTTTTTTTTTTTTCACAAAATCAAAATATTTATTTTGTTCTTTTACATATGACACTGTTAACACATTCCTACTACAGCAATACTGCTCTCCAGGAGCTTACAATCTAAAACGGTCAACATTAATTGTAGACTCAGTGATTAAGGCATTATATCAAATGCAGACTTTGTATCTTTAGATGTATCTTCTGAAAGAAACATATGGAGTTGTATCCTTTTTAATAAGCCAGTAAATGTCAGTAAACTCTCTTCCTGAGTTCTTGGAGCCCTTCTAGCAAATTATGGAACCTGAGTGTATTTTATAGCCACTGTGTTAAAAGATCAGGTGGCCCAGGACTTGGAATTGTCATCTAAAGTGGGGACAGCCTCGTGGGACTGAGCCCTTAACGTGTGGAGTCTAACTCTGGTTAGTTAGCGCCAGAACAGCATTGAATTGTTGGGACACCCTGTTGGTATCGGAGAATCAGAGAATGGGATGGGTAGAGAAAAAAAACCCTTCAGAGTCACTGTTAGACCATGTGCACATTTTGGGGTCTTAATCTCCTGGTGCAAACATTAGCATCCAGAACTCCCAACCACATGTGGATTACACTCATTCCATTTAATCAGGGGGGCCTCTGAATCTGGGATCATCTGGGGTACCTGTGGCAGCTCTGTGTCTAGGGAAGACCACCTCTCCTCCGCCCCTCCCCCATCCGCTCTCCCCTGCCCTGCCCCCACACCCAGTGAAGATGAGAGTGACTGAACAAGCGTGAACGATATGGAAACTTCCCTCCTGAATGATCACGCTAATGGTAAATTGATGGGATTGAATACATTCAAGTCGGAAATGATCCAAATATATGCTAATGAAGCTGAATATGCATTATTTAGACTAAAACAAACTAACTGCGAGTCAGGAAATAAAGTAGGTGAATTATTAGTTTGGCAACTCAAGAATCGGAGAAGCGTTCCAGAGACAGGCAGAGGCAAGCAGGAAAATGTGGTTAATGAATTCTAAACCAATTAACCGCAAATTGATGGTGTGCTCGGAGACCCGCCACCCCCAACTCCCTCGGATTGCTTTCTGAAAATTTAAAAGAAAATGCTGTTGCCAGGCACTTTTCTTGTTTTCACTTCCTAAATGTGCTCTCCTGGAAACTTGAGTCGCAGGGAAAAAAAAGAAGAAGAAGAAAAAAACTACAAACAGATCCCAGACACGGGAATAGGGCTATTTTGGCCACAGGGAGAGATAAATAATGCAAAGAGAAACCTCTCAACTCTTCTTTGTCAAAGGGAATCATCCTCAGACTGAAGAGCGGAAAGCAAGCCTCGATCAGAGGGAACTAAAGCTTGGGATGGGTGAAGAAAATGAAAGAACATACCGTCCTTGTCCAGACTAGAACAACTCAACTGTCCTGGCTGAATTGCACCCCAGGGCACAGAAGATCGCAAATGAGCCCCCCCGCCCCCGCAAGACTGAGGAGTCACTAGGAAGGGGTTAAAGCATAGGAGGTGGCATCGTGCTTTCCAAAGATAGAGTCTCTACATTCCAAGGTATTTGATGGGATCATAGGAGAATCTCAGGTTCAGTTCATAAAACGTTACAGAGTTACACCTACAGAGATCTTAGGAAGTAAGTAACGACCAGTTGGAGCCAGGGATCAGTTGGAGCCAGCATGGGCTCACCATGAACTAGATCTTTGCAGCAGGGGCGCCTTTGTTGATGAATGCTCTCCTGGTGGCTCGATAGAAATAGCCCCGCCCCTCGGCCACACCTCCCCTCTCCCACCCCGACACACATCCCTGCTCTTGTTTTTTGCCTTCTCCTCCCACTGGACTGGAAGCTCCGTGAGGACTGGTGCTTTGTCTGGTGCAGGGTAGGGGCTCGGTAAATATCCGAGGAATGAGTGAGACCTCCCCCTCATTCCACATTCCCCGAGCATGGCCAGGCCCTCAAGGAGGACCCGCCCCCACCTACCCACCCGGTTGTAGACCGAGACCCTGGAAATTAGAGCTGGAGAGCAGCCCTGGGCCTTGACTGCTCAGGGCTTGACCTCTAAGGCACATATCCCTGCCCCTTAGGAAATACAGCTCAGTGGACTTGGAATTCTCAGGTTGACAATTTCTCATCCCCCACACTCAGGACTCCCCTGCTCTACCCAGTCGAGGAAAGGGAGGAGAAGGGCTAGCTAGGGAGTTCTGACTCTCAGCCCTGTGCCCCTTCTACTTTGCTTTGTTGCCTGTGAACTTGGCAGTCATGTTGGAGAAAAGTGTAAGCCATGGGAAGGACTTCTGCTGCCGCAGGACAGCCAAAGCACACGGAGATATTCTACCTTTGATTACGACAGAGTCACTTCGTTATCTGTGGGTGGACTCACAGGCTGGCAGCAGAACCATGGAGAAACGCAGAAGAATATGGAAAATAATGGAGGGGAGGGCAGATGTGAAAAAGAGTCAAGTATCAATAATAGCATTCTTTCAGAAGGTGCCAGATGTTCAGAGCTGTGTAGTTATCTTTAGGCCCACATTGTGTTCTTGGCAACATGGCAATGTGCCCCCATCAGCACCCATTCAGGCAGTGCGTGGACGGAAGAGGAGCAGGGAGCACACTGATGCAAAGGCAATCCTGAGCGAGTCGCTGGGACACCTCTGCACTGAGGCCTGACACCTTGAGCAGAGTGAGGGCACCTGGCAGAGAGGTGGGGGGCACGGCACGAGTCGGGGAGGGGCCACTTGCAACCTCAAGCCCCAAAAGCTGCTGGGCTAGGTGGCCGCAGCCTCTGCAGGCTGCCAGGCTGTTTAGAAAGCAAATAGCTCAGCCTGCTCAGTGACAAACCATGTTAGTGTAGGCTTTGTTCTCTATCCACACACAAAAAGGATCGCTCAGACAGAAACAGACAATGTAACAGACTGCGGAATGAATGGTAAATGTGTTTCTACATATTGGATGTGAATGTAACCGAATCAGCTGACACTAAGTGTGTCGTTTGACATGTTTTGGTGATTAGTGTTAGTGATTTGGGGATTGCCATGACCTCTTTCCCCCTCCGTTATCCCAATACATTCATTCCAAGTAGAGTTATGTGCCAGGCACTGGGCTCACGATGACACGGGGAGCAAACAGACATGGGAGCTGGCCTCGGGCGTTCCCAGGCAAGAGCCCACTATGGATGTACCTGCAAGAGTGGCCAGGTGGACCTGCCTCTCTACTTGTCTTCACAAATGTTCAGAATGAAAGAAGAGGAGAGTGCCTTTAGGAAGTGGAGTGGATAGGCGCGAAGTGGCGGTTTAGAAAACAATAGGAATCTCATTTGAGCCAAGAAACTTCTTAATGGAGGAGGTGCCTCTGGTTATGACATGAGCATCATGGGTGCTGACCCTTTGTTGGAAAGAAAGGGGCTGGGAACGTTGCCTCTGTGTCCCCTGACTTCTGACCCCAGAAGGGAAGGGACATGAACTCCAAGTGACTCTGGTACCAATGGATAAAGAAAGGCACGGCAGGCCTTAGGAGTGCCGAGGTGTCTCCTAAATCTCCTCCCCTGGTGGAGGAGAGGACTGTGATACATCCAAGTCCCGTGAGCCAGAGCAGACCACATGCTTCATTTGTCTAGGAGTGATACTCACCGAATTTCTAGAGATTGGGCACCACCCAAAACCCCAGGGTCTGCTTTCTATGCCTGGAAGTTCTAATGCATGCTAAAAAAACAAGAATCAGATTGTCATGTAGAAACTATTCTCAAATTAGAGTGAAAGTCGATCATGGGAAATTGTCAGCATTAAGATTTATGGTCCGTGGGCCCTTTGTGCCCTGGAGAAGGAGAGAGGAGCCGACTGAGAGGCCAGTTGGTGTGTGGGATGTTGGCCCCCAAGGAAGCCCCAAGCATAGAACAGGTTCTTCCGGGAAAGGGAGAGAGTGATGAATCCAGGCTGTCCCAGCAAGCGTCGATGTCAGAGATGGGTCTTGTCTCGGGGCTAGAGAAGGAAGAGCAGGCTGGCAGAAGAGTTGACGCAGAGCCTCTGGAAGATCCAACTGGGACTGGACAGGATGAAGATCCGATGGACAGTCTACTCCTGAGATGTGGGGGCTGACGAGCAGGGTCAGCAAGTCAGCCCCAGCCAGTCAGCTGGCGAACAGGCAGGGCTTCTTGCCAGATGCCAGAAACATGGCCTCTGAGACCCAGACAGAAGGGGATGCACAAGTCTCTCTATGGGAGTGAGTTGGAGAAGCTCTCGTCTGGTCCCAGTGCCAGATTAGGAAGATGGCCTCTCTTCCAGATGTCTTCAGCGATCCGGCATATGGCAAAGAAAAACGCTCTCCTCCCAAGTCAAGAACAATCATCTGTGGAGTGCCAGCCCATGCTGGATGCTGAAGACAGAGTGGAGAACCAAACGGTCCTGTCAGGGGTCATTGTCGTATCCCCATGAACCTTGCCGCGAGGGAGCTAGACGATAAATAAATAAATAAATATCCGGATGAGTACAGCAGGTATTACGCACTCTGAAGGAACGGGACAGGATTCACAATGAGGAAGAAGAGGTGATGAGACCTTAGAGAAGGGGTCAAAGAAGTCTCTCTGAGGAGGGTGAGGTTTGAGCTGAGGCCGGCAGAGGGATGAGGACCCGCTCATGCCTCTCTCTAGTGGGGACGGGTGCAGAGAAGGAGCTTATTTCACCAGTGAGGAACAGTCAAGGGTTTCTGTTTCTATTCAGTCTTGCTTCTCGTGGAGTTTCTCTGTTTATCCTTTTATTGAGGCATCTCAGGTTTACTATAATAATCTGACAAATAGACTTTATAGAGAAAGAACATGCTTATGGAAACTCGGGGCAAACACTGGAGTCCCAACAGCTGAGTGGAGGGGAGACCCTTCATAACTGGCTCCACCTGCCACTTGTGACTGACCAGAGGGGTGGGCTCCATGCCCGGAAAGCCATCATCCCTGGGAACGTGCTGTGCAAATCCAAGCCAGGCCAGAGATACAGGCTCAGCAAGCATCTCAGGTGTCTGCACTCAGCTCTCCCACCTACACAGGTAGCTGGCTCTACTGCCCATGTGGTTGGTTGAGCTTGGGTTCGGAGACGGGGGGGTGGGGGTGGGTCTCAAGCTGTAGGTTTTGAAGAGAAAGGTCCGAGTTCCTGCCGTTCCTTAGATAGCAGTTGCAGAGTCTACTCGGAGATCAAGACAAATATGCATGGGCTACCTGGGGCCCACCCCATAATGTTTCTCTCCTACCCCCACCTCCATAAAGTCTGTACTTACACCATCCCTGGTGTGGAGCCCACTGAACCCTTGGCCCATGTGATCAGGTCTGTGGAAAGCTCGAGGCTTTCAGTAAGGATGGGGAGCACGCCTGGAATTTCAGGCCAGTGGATGTACCTTCACATATGGTCAGGCATGTGTGATGGACAAGGGGCACAGAGCCTGTAAGCCATGGTTTGCCACTGACTTTCCCTGTGACCCTGGACAGTGTCTTTGCTTTCATTGGCTTCCATTTCCTTACCTGTGCAATGAATTTGGACTCACTGGCTTTCTGCTTTGACACTTAGGATTTAGGATTCCTCCCACATTGTATCAGGATTGCCTGGTGTGACCGATAAAACGTGACGGTCCTGATAGTCTGGGACTCCTACTGCTAGGTCATAGAAGACATTGCCATTTCCTCTTTGCTCTCTTGGGTCACTCATTCTTGGGAAGCCATATCATGGGGACACTTGAGCAGCCCTGCGGACGATCCCTGTGGTGTAGAACTCAGGCCTCATGCCAGCAGCCAGCACCAAGTTGCCTGCCGCATGAGTGCGCCATTTTGGGTCTTCCAGCGTCAGTGAACCCTTCACGTGATTTGACGGACATCCTGACTACGGCTCATGCAAGAACCTTAGCCAACGAAGTTGCTTCTGAATTTCTGATTTAGAGAAACTGTGTGAGATAATATTGATTGATTGTTTTAAGTTGCCAAGTTTGGGGAGCATTTCTTCCACAGCCGTAAGGACTGTGCTGTCCCTTGTAGTCCACAAAATGTGCCTCAGAGATGGAGCTTCCCAAATTCTGTTTGCTGGGGCTCTTGTCCCAGGAGATGCTCACCAACCAAAAGAACTTAAAAAGGCCTAATGTAAAGAAGACTGTTGAGTTTTGCTTAACCCGGGGTTCTCCAAATTCACCTGACTGTGAATACCCTTTTGTGCCTACATTTCCAGGAATTCATGGCCGATGGAATGTGTTCTGGGAACTGCTGTTCTAGGACAAATGGAAGACTGGATGCACTAACGTACTAAAGTACTAATGTACTGTAATCTTATGTACTTGTTACCTCAGGGTCTATTTAGCTTCTGACTACATCTGACTTCATTCACTTCTCCATCATTTCATCCATCCATTCACGCATCCATCCAGCAACATTCACGGATGCCTCATCTCTGCTGGAACCCAGACGGGGTACCAGGAGTACAGAAATGCATCCTTCAGCTCCTGCCTTCAAAGACTCACAGGCCAGTGGTTAGAGTGAGGGTTCAGATATCATACTCCCTGATTCTGAAGCCCGGTTCTGTCCCTTATAAGCTGGATGACCTTGGGCAAGTTTCTTCACCTCTCTGATTCAGGTTTCTTTATCTGTAAGTTGAAACTAATAAAAATTGTATCTATCCCATAGGGAAGACTTCTAAGGATTAAGTGACCTAACATAGGTGCAGCACGGATTTGGTGCCTGGCATATGGTATGTGTTGAATAAACTTGAGCTGTTTTCATTATGCTTATTATTCATTCTCTAAAGTTCAGCACAGGTGCATCTCCTCTGGGGAGCATTCTCTGACACCCGTACCTGCCAAGCTGACCAAGGTGCTCTCATGTCTCCTTCCTTGAGAAGATCCTGCCCTTACTTGCATCAGAGCATTTTCTTCTTGCATAGCTGGGGACAGTGAGGGGTCTGTTATGGCCAAAGCAGAGGGTATAAGGGAATGAGGCTGAAGAGGGGGTGGTTTGGGGTATTTTTCCCCCAGGGTGAAGTCTAGGCTGGATTCCCTGGGTGATGGGAAAACAGTGGGTGTTGGGGAAAAGGGTGTGGCCAGTTGGTCCTCCATCCCCAGGCCTGGCTCAGCCTGCCATTGGAATGATGTCTCGCAAGGCTGCCCCTACACTCACATGAGCAGAATGTTAGACTGAGCCCTGGGTTGGTACTGTGGTTTTGCCTGGCAGGAGGTGACCTCATTGCGCCCGCCACCCCATGGCTCTGCCACTGTTGTTCAGACACATCTGGAATACCAAGGAACGCCCTTCTTTGTTCACCTGGGGAGCCACAGTGAAAAGTCTGAGTGATGAGAGGGAATCTGCTTCGACCCCTGGGGCCTGCATCCCTGGGATGGAGGGAGCTGTGAGCTAGACCATGATGTTGGAGTTTCTCATCTGTTCCAGCGGCATTGCCCACTCAGAGGGGTTTTGCCGAGAACAGCTGGTAAATTCACCTCAGTGTCTGCTTTCCCCAGCCCTTGCCTCCACTCACCTCTTCCCTTCCCCCCCACCCCCCAAAGCGGGTGGCTGTCTCTCCACTGAGCCACGGCTCTGACAGAGTCTCAGGGTGACTCCGAGGCCTTCCTGGTCTCCAGAGGCAGTTTCCAACCAGCAGCTGGCCTCGGAAGTGCCCGAACCCCCCTTCCAGCCCGCTGGCTCTGAGCAGTATGGTGGCCGTGTGCCGGCATCTTCAGGGGTTCCAGGCGGGGCCCAGCGCCCCCACCTCTGCTCTCTCTCGCGCACACACGATTCCAGAGGCAGAATGCTAGACAATCTCTTTTTCTTCTCAAATCCGTGAAATCAGGAACCAGAGGGCAAACTGGGGCTCCGGGTCTCCAATTATCTCTCTCCCCCTGCCTCTCAGGGAGCCTCACATTCTCCCACTCGGCTCCAAGCAGTCAACAGCCTCTCGGAACCTGTTGAAATCTATTACTGACCTTTGGTCTCATCACCACAAATGCGCTTTCTGCAGTGCGGGGGTGGATTAAACAGAAATGAATTGGCCGATGGAAGCTTTACGACCCTCTCCGTTCTCGCCTCTCGTTTTCCCCCCTTCTCTCTCTCTTTCTCAATCTCTTTTTTACAGAAAGCCAGCTGGGCAAAGCCAAGACAAGGTGACAGGGCCCAAATGGACTGAGGTCACAAACACCTGCACGAAATTCGCCTTGTTCGTCTTGCAACTAGGGCACCAGCAGCTCCACGGCACGGGGCCTGTTAGTGCTAAATTCATTGCGTCTGGCAAAAAAGAAAATAAAACAAAATGAAAAGCCCATAAAGTCGAACCGTTAAATATTTAGGGCTCGTGATGAACAGCATGTCATAATATTTGTTGAATTGCATTTGCTATTCAATGCATCCTTTCCACTCAAGGCCCCAGTTTGGGGAGGTAGAAGGAGAAAACCAGAAGAATTGGGTTGTGTCAAAAACGAAACGTGGGTTTTAATTTAACCTCAAAAGATAAATCTCTCTGTCTGCTGGTCCTGGGCTGCATGGCTGTTAGCACTCTTGAAAGGGGGTCTTTGCCTCCCCGGAGCCTGTCTATTGGTGCTCACACACAGCTCTGTGTGTAATTAGCAGATGCTCTTTGGCGTTCGACTTAAATTATCAGATGTCAGGACATGACACTTTATTTGTGTATGTTTTCCTTGCTTAGCAATTCAGGCGGTACCTGGGGAAGGGAGATGTGTCGGCTCAGCTCTAGCCAGCTCCTCCTTGCAGCTCTGCGTCTGGGAGTCTGCTCTTACAGGTTTGCTTCTTTGGCTTATGACCTCTTTTCACACAGATTCCCCAGGAGAACCCATACAGACTCAGTTCCTTACCTCATCAGAGGGAGGGTTAATAAGATCTTTTCTTGAGAACAAAAAATAGGCATGAATATAAGAACTTGGGGAGTCTGAGAGGTGGGGAGTCCCTGGCTCTGGCCTGGGAAATAATAGTAGATTCCTTCTTGACAGGCCTGGGAGATCCTGTTAAATAGAAGTGGGTAGCGAGAAGATGGCAATGAGAGAGGGAAGGAAGGAGGAGCCCCCAAGTATGTACATTGCGTGTATATTACCAAGTTCACCTGAAGAGCATACCACGACCACCCCCACTCCCGCTCTGTGGTGCTAACTGTCCAGTTGGGGAGTTTGTCCTACTCATGGGGCTTGCCTTTCTGTCAGGAGCCCAAAGGGCCAGGGCAGAGGCGAGAGTTGGATCTTCCTAAAGTAAAAGTAGGGCCCCAGGAATGTTTGGGGCTGGCCCTAGGAATCACTGTGATCTCAGGAATCCACAAGAAATGGTCTTAAAGGGGCATCTGGGTGGCTCAGTCGTTAAGCGTCTGCCTTCGGCTCAGGTCATGATCCCGGCATCCTGGCAACCTGGGATCGAGCCCCATATCGGAGCCTGCTTCTCCCTCCCCCCCCCACGCTTGTGTTCTCTCTCTCTCTCACTGTCTCTCTCTGTCAAATAAATAAATAAAATCTTAAAAAAAAAAGAAATGGTCTTAAAGATCTCTGTCCAATGACTACCCAAATCATTGTGCAGTGACCTTGGAAATCGGAGTAGAGATCTGGTGAATCAGAGCCTGATGGCTCCCAGGGAGGGTGTTCAAGAGCCTGGAGGCAGCAGGTCAGGCCCTGGTGCCTAAGTGGGCCAGGCCAATGAGGGGCTGAGACTGTGGATGATGCTTGGGGTTCCTTAGCCAGGCTCTGGCCACACCAGCACTGAACACCCTTTTCCTCCCCTGGGCTACTAGAACTCCAATAACCTTTTGCTAAGCTTCCCAGAGCTCTGGAGACATCCAGAGCCCAAAACTGAGCCTTGCCCATCTGTCACCAGGCTCTTGTGCCAGGCTCGGCTTGTGGTAGTGACCACACTGGCTACACCCTCAGCAGAGCCCCAGCCTCCACTCTGCAAGGCCAGGCTGAAGCTGAGCTCCCAATTTCAGCAGGCTTGTTTGTTTCCATACAACATCTGGGGCTTACTGCCACCATCTGGACTTGCTCCCAATCAAAGCCCACTCCTTCTTGCTAGCTGCCAGTGCTGTTCCCGACATCAGCCAGGTCTCCCAGCCAGAAGCTGGACAGCTTGTGGGTGAAGGGCTCAGAGGGCATGAACTGGCTCTCTAGAGCAGTGTGTCCAGGCCCCTGGGGAGCATTGAGGCAGAGGGTTGTGCTGTGTGTGTGTGTGTGTGTGTGCGTGTGCATGTGTGCACGCAAGTATGTTTTGGATGCACATGTGTGAGTCCAAGTTCACCTCTGTGTGCTTCTGTATCCGTGTCTATGTGTACGTGTCTGCCTTTGAACAGGCACGTGTGTATCAGTGTAGTGAATGGTAAGAACACTAGCTCTGGAGTTGGCGTGCTGGAGCCTTAATTTTATCATCTGAAAAATAAGTGTGTGATCATGTTTATAACTGAGGGGTTGTCAGGAGAGCCAAAGAGGATAATGCATATTCATTGCTTGCAAGCAACGTTCAGAGGAGGTGCTCAGTACCTATGGTGTTACCTGAGAATGTGGGTTTTTGTGTGCATGTCTACATGTGTGTATCTCTCTGTGGATTGGCGGTACGTGTGCCTCTAGGTCTCTGTATGTGTCTGGGGGATGTCTGTGTGTTGGCATGCTGTGCCCCGTGTGAGGTGTGTGCATGTGTGCTCCAGAGCCAGGCGCCTACTAAATATTTGTTTTGCCGGGCCCTGGGGAGTGCAGTTGGCAGAGCTGCCAGCGCTGCGTGCAGTGTTTCTGACAGCTCGAGCATGGCCTCCAAGAAGTGTGAACTTTCTCAGGGTAAACAGCTAATGATACCGCGATGCCAGGGCTGACCCCCCCTGGCGGGCCTCCTTGCATGCTGGGAGTCATTAGGAGGCTGCTGGCTGGCACCTCCCTCCCGCTCCCCCAGCATAGCACCTGGCGGCTGGGTGAGTGATACGATAGTGGGGCTCAGGACCCAACCCACACCCTCACCACCACCCACCCTCCCCACAGCAGGCAGGCTAGCAATGGAGGAGAAAAACAACTTCTCTTAGCCAATCTCCCCCATTCAGCCATCAGCACCTTGGAGAGCTCCTGGCGCGTCTGGGGAGGAGGGGCGGGAGAGGCACAGAACCAGCCCCTGCTTTAGTTCCGGTGCAGTCAGGACTGGGGCTGTGGGACTCTAGTCGCTCCAGGTCTCCGGATGATCAGGGAAGCCCTCATAGGGATGTGACTTCCTGGTTAATTTATACAAAACCTCACTCTTGTCTGAATTGGGTCATAGCCTCTGAGAACTCCTGAAACCCTGGCATGAAACCTATTTCATTGATGAGAAAAGTGGCCCTTGATCCTCCACCCCAGCAGTGCCCTCCCTGCCCCTCATCCCCAGTGCTATTTCTGAAATGTACCCAAGCTGCCTGTGCCCAGTACCCACCCTCCTGTCCGTGCATGACTATGATAGGGCTTCACCTTTTATTTGGCTGTGTGTGCACCCACTCAGGGAGCTCTGAGTATGTATGTGTCTTTGTGCACACTTGCTTATATGTGTGGGTACTGGATGCAGACAGGTGCCCAAATGGGGCCGCCAGTGCATGTGTGTACCTGTATGGATATGCATGTGCATGTCACCAGCTGCACAGACACAAGAGTGCCTTTTTGTGCTTGTGTCAAAAAAGGAGTTTTCCAAAAGCCATTCAAGGGCCGGGCTATCCAGACACACCGCAAGGGGCTCAGCTCCCCACTAGGTTATCTGCTGAGGGTGAGGACAAGGTGAATATTGAGATTCATTCTAGAAAACTGTGATGCGAGAGAAGCCAAGCTGGGAGAGAACACTGAAGACTTTCATTCTCCTCACCAATTAACAGATGAGGAAACTGAGGCCCTGCCAAGAAGTTGGCTTCTGGGAAGTCTGCAGGGGCAGAGCTGGAGCCACATCCTGTGGTCCTGCTTCCTGGGCAGTGTTCTCCCTCTTTTTGCCACCCCCCCACCCCCCCACCCCACCATGGGCGTGGCCCACTGCTTCTGACTTGAGCCCTCTCTGAGGCTCCAGCATATCAGGGGTCAGACAGTCCAGATTGCTTGGGTCTCCTGTCAGGTCGGAGGAAGGCCTCATGGATCTCTCCCCTCTCCACCGCCCCTGTGCCAATCAGTGGAGGTCCCTTTAACAGATGGATCAGGCCTCTCCCCCCGCAACACCCCCTGCTGCTGCTGCTGAAGAGAGAGAACCTTTCCAGACAGCCCCTGTCTGTGTTTCATTACAAAGACGCAGCCATATTCCATTAATTCCTCATTTGCTGTGGGCAAAGCGCTGATACGTACATTTTTACCTGGGGTGGTTTTAATCAGTTAATTTAACCAGAAACATTAATAATGTATTTCTTTGCCACTCGACTGCCCATCTGTTGAACAACTTACCTGTTGGAGAGCAATGTCACCTCCCGTGACTCAGAGCCCTCGCCTGCCCAGGAACAAGATGAGATTCTGCATATTTCATGGCTTTGCAGACCAAGGGTGAGGGCCAGGGTTGCTGCTCCCTGCCTGCCATGAGCTCCCAGGCTGCGGTGGCAGCATGGCCTTCCTCTCCCCCAGGCTCCAGACCAACGCCATCTCTCTGCCTTTGGTCATTGCTTTGTTGGGAGATTCTGGGCTACAGGAGAGGTTGGATCCCAGCTTACTGTTGGGGAGTGTGCGCTGGGAGACACCAGCAGACAGATCTGAGCTTTTGAGTGCAGCTTAGCTGCTCCCTGGGCAAGCAGCTGTACCTCCCAAGCCTCTGTTTTCTCGTCCCCGTCTTGGATCTGTTGGAAGGAGTCAGTGGGGAAGTCTGCATGAAGATCAGGCACAGGGCCAGGCTTAGAGTGGGTGCTCCTTATAAGAAGGTTTCCTCCTTTGAGGCTAAATAAGCCCAGGGCCCCATATCATCAGGGCCAATCCCAAGGAGGCTGAAAGTCTGAATTACCTTGAGGGAGTCCGAGGTGCTCTTCAGATCAAGTACCCTCCTGGCTGGGAGGGAAGGAGAGGAGCCATTCAGAGCCCCCGTGGGGCCCGCTGTTAAGCACTTAGGTACCAGGTCTTGGGACGTTCCAGGAGGGGGCTGGAGCAATTGAGGCAGCAGTGCAACCTTAGATGCTTGGGGATGCTGCTTGGCTGAGGTCAGGGGGTGCCAACCATAGGACAGACCCGCCGCCTGACCTCCCTGAAATCGTGGCTTTCCTGGGTTCACCGCTTTCTCCTCCTTCCTCAGAAACCATGAAGCAGCCAGAACTCTGGGTGCATTGCCCCACTTCTGAACCTGCTTCTCAGGGACGGACACTCAGCCAGCTCAGGTCTGTGTCCTGTCTTCCTACAGTCATGGGGATCCCGAGGGTGGCAGAGCCACCGTGTTCCCCGCTGGTGGGGTCCCAGTGCATACCCACTGCCTGAGCATCCAGCACTCACCCTCAGCCTGGTGCCGTGAACACAGGCCTCACCCTCTACAGGGCCCTGGTGAGCAACAGAAAAGCGAAGCATGTCTGTCTCTACCTAAGGGCTCTAGAAGGACCCTCACCTCACTCCAAGAGGCAAGAGTGGGCAGATGTCAGAGAGAAGCAGAAGAGGGGTGGGTTGGGGGGGGACACTGGTCCCAGGTGACCAGAGAGATTTGTCCCTGGGGGTCTGGAGGGGCCAGAGCAGGTGGGATACCCTCAGGAGCAGCAGAGCCAGGTTTCCAGAACTTTCCCTCTTGCCTCCATCTGCTTTGATTTCATCAATTCTAAAACACCACTGACTGAAAGATGCATAATTTTATGTACTTCCCTAAGAAAGAAAAAATCGCCACCAATTAAGCTATGACACAGTGCTTTCTTATCATCTATTGCAAACCCATCTCCATTTCATGGATGTTAAAACGTGGAGGAATAAAATGTGTAAGTGGGAATGAGTGAAATACGGTAATAAAATCAACACCCATTGCTGTTTATCCGGGGTTTTCCAGGCAGTAGCTTCTCTGTCTAGGGGAGACCAGCAGCACCTTGCTCCAACCTCACAGACCCTGGGACCTGCACTGGCTAGCATTCAGAGAGGTTAAGCAATGTTACAAGGTCACAGACGGTCCTAATAATGAAGAATATTTGACTATGCTTATGTACCGGTAAGATCCCCCTGGGAATCTGTAGGAAGGACTTGGGAGACACACACAGCTCCACAGGCTTGCCTGCAGTCTGGGCCTGTAGGTAGCAGAGCCTCTGGGTTTGACTGACAGCTCCACCGTTCTGTTATCAGCTGGCAGGGGCGGAGCTCCGACCCTGCTCCCAAGGCCTCCAGGCTGTGCTCCTAACCACTAGACTTAACTGCCTCTTTTCAGGAGCAGAGGGTGCCAGAGGGGGTGGTTCTGAGTCGGCGTCCACCTCCCCAGGACTCAGCCTCTCTCTGGCCTCCCAGTGCCCTGGAGGCTGCTCCCCCCGCCCCACCCCAGAATGGGCATTTGCTCCCCCGCCCCCCGACCCGGCTGGCCAGAGGGAGAGTCCCAGCTCTCCGGCCTCCCTCAGAATCCAGAGTGAGTGGGGGGCAGCCGACAGGCGGAGATGAGGCAGAAACGGGGAGAGCAAGAGCTGCTGTTGAAAACTCAAATTGGTCCCAGAGAGAAATGGAGCCTCTTTTCTGCCCATCAGCTCCCTTCCCCAACCATTACCAGGCAAGCAGCATGAGGGCCTTGGTTGGAGCAAAACTCAGGCGTGGGTGTGGGGAATGGCTTCGGGGCAGCCGGGACTCCCTTTTAGAAGGCCACAGAGACTCCGAGGGCCAGCCTGGGCTCATCCTCCTCAGGGAACTGGCCTGGAGCTGGGGACACTTGACCCCAGGTAACCTCGGGTGAATGGGAGGGCCCAGACCCACCTGGCACAAGGAGAAGGGGCAGGTGCTACATGGATAGACCCAGGTGCTGAGGGGCCCAAAATCTGTCCCAAGAGCAGACGGCAGCTCCTGAGGAGCCGGCATGGGCAGACAGTGGCTGGCTTAGGGATGGCAAGTTCGGGAGCGGGGCTTATTCCAAGGCTCAGGCAGAGAGCAGCAGGGAGGGAGCACCAGAGGCCGCAAGGGGCATCCACTGCGCGCCAGGCACGGGGCCAAGGGCTTCATGTACATTATCTTCTCTAACCTGCCCCGTAGCACTAGGAGGCAAGATTCCCATTTCACAGATGTAAAAACTGATAGGCAGAGGAACCACTAGTGAGTGGCTGAGCTGGGATGTAACTGCGCCCAATAATCTGACTCCAGACCACCATGGTCTTGTCCTTCTAGGGACACTGAGGCCTTCAGTAAGGGAGAGCAGGGCAAGATGAGCTCCCAGAGCTGGGGGGCACATCAGCACAGATGAGTTTCGGGGGCTAGGGTGCTACAACTCCTTAATTCCCTCCCAGCACCGTTCAGTCGTGCTCCTAGGCCTGTGGCAGGGTTCAGCAGGGTGCAGTGGGCGGCAGTGCAGGGGGTGGGGACATAGGCCTTGCCTTTGAGAACTGGGAGCCAAGCAGCTTCCCCTGGGTGTCCCTCTTTGGCTTGCCTGCTGCTGCTGATGCTTGAGCTGGCTGTCTGGCTAGAAGGGACTCTCAGTCTTTTTCCTCCCTCCTGAAGATGAGGATGCTCCCCAGCAGCAGTCTGCCCACAAGACTCTCCAGTCCTCCACTGTTGGGCTCCCTGGCCGGCCCAGTGCCAGCGGGGAGATGCTGTGCAGATCCATCATCATGGTGTGTCAGCTGTGAGCTGAGCACAGCAGTGCTGGAGAGAGGAGCGGCAGGCCTTTCTGAGACAGGGACGGAGAAAAACATTCCAGGGAGGAGATGGCCTGGCAGGCAGAGGCCTGGGCAGGACCACACCGGCCTCTGCCCCCTTGGTGAAATCACCAGGCTCTTTCATGCTTGCTCTGCTCCTGCTGTTGTTCTGCCTGGTCCATCTGCCTCTACTTACTCTTCAAGGCCCAGCTTAAACATCACCTCCTCCAAGAAGCCTACTGGGAGTGCTCCTGGTAGTTTTCATTCTTATGCACTGTGTGCTTCCCACAACACAGCAGTCATCACCCTTCTGGTTATTGATTTATTTATTTGATCCTTTCTCCCTTTAGTCTGTGAGCAACACAAGGAGACAACGAACTTACCCATTCTTAGGTTCCCTCCACATTAAGATAGCAGTAAATCTCCCTAGGAGAGCCAGAAAAGTCAGTCCCCTGGAGGCACCCTGTTTACTCCTTTCCCAGCTCTTATGACAAAGTTGGCACCTCAAAGGCAGGGAGCTTGTTTGCTTAGACCAGCGCTGTCTCCCCAATGCTTAGAATGGCCCTTTACAACGTAGCAAGTATGCAGTGACTGCCAAAGATGGGGGCTTTCTTCCCACCCACTCAGTATCTGGGCCCAGCACTGGGCCCTGGACAACACATCCCCTGAAGGCCATGCCGTCCAGTCGGGGGACCAAGATGGAAGCAGTGATGAAGGTCGAACCAGTCAATGTGGTGTATGGGGAGGGTCTACCTGGCTGCAGGTGTGAACTGCAGGGAAGTCCCACTCCCTCTGAACCTTCCTTTCCTCCTTAGTAACATAATGAGAATCTAATATTTAGGGATGTTGACTAAACAGGAGGATGCTCATAAAGCCTTTGGCCCAGGACATGGCGCACGAGAAGGATCGAGTACTTTGTCACCATTAATAAGAGGCATAGGCATAAAGATGTGGGCCTGGCTGAGAAAGCGTCTGATGGGGCTAAACCACACGTTGCGGAGAGAGGTTTAGCGGGAGTTAAAGTGGGTGCAACGATAGATGGGGCCAGGTTTATGGGAACATTTGAAAATCAAAACAAAAACCAGGGCCCTGAGCCTGGGGCAGGTGGAAGCTACGAAGGGCGTTAGGCAGAGCACCCAGCACCATTGAGTTCAGGCTTTGGGGTCCATGGGCCAGATGCAAGGAGGGTGGACTGGGAAGAGAGAGGGGGAGGGGAGGGAGACCTGGGGAGGCTGGTGCCCTGGTGTAGGGCTTGAGGTGGCAGGTGGCACCAGACATAGCCGTGACAGACCCCAGAGTCATCTGGGGGCTGCAGGGTGAGGAGGGGCTTGGGGTGAGAGGTGAAGACGCCCCTGAAGGACACTGATGCCCTTCCCTGAGATGGGAAGCCCAGTGGAAGAGCAGGGTTGGGGAGAAAATGCTATATTAGATTTCAGCGATGTTGGGTTAGTGCTGTCGTGGAGGGCTTGAAGGTACATCACAGGTTGGAGAGCCTTACCCCGACAGAAGTCTGCTCCTCATCCACAGCCCAGAGGCTACCAGCCTCTCAGCAAATGTGACACGTGGTTGGGATCAGTGTGGAACACCCCTCTCCTGGGTGAGGATGATAGGCAGCCCACCCTGGCATGAACATGGAAGGGGGCATTTACTTGATCATTTTTGGCAAACGAGTCCACCGTTTTATTCTCGTGGCCTAATTCCCTCTGCTAGGAAATACTTGAAGTCTGTTATTGCTGTTAATTATAACCTTATAAGGCAATGAAAGAATGAATGGGAAATGACTGAACCCATAGCGTAGAATGAGAACCACACACCATTTCCTCAATAGTTAAACATCCATCTAGCACCACGAAGCTACAGACTTAAGCACCCTGTGGGCGATGGTGTTAACCTTTCTCAGATGAGGCTTGGGGAGGAGATTCCAGCTTGGCTCTGAGCTAGATGCTCTATTTTATCACCTGTGCACTGTTTGCCATCTGAGGCTCCTGACTCAAACCAGAGCAGAGCATTAAGTTCTGGATCTGCAGCAGCTGTATGATTTTGGACAAATTGTGGACTTCTCTGAGCATCCATTTCCTCCTCTGAAAAAAACAAAGTGAGAATAAGAAAAGAATCCCTGTCATGGGGTTGTTGCGAGGATTAAGTGAGCTAGTGAGTGGGGAAGGCAGAGAACACAGGCTCAGGAGCCGTTAGTGATTCTCCTTCCAGTTAGTACAGCTCCTGAAGTGCTTTTGGTCCCCCAGCTAATCCATACCAGATGATTATGCAGAAAGTTCTGTCTCTGCAGTTGTTCAAAGGGCAGGGTTTCGTCGATGGTGTCTTTAAACCTTTATTTTAAAAATTCAAGCCACTTTCTCCAAGACTGCAAACGGTCCATGCAGATTTCAAGTTTGCAACTTTGCTCCCGTTCTCGAAGGCACCTGCTGTCCTGCCTGTTCTAAACTGCCTTGGGCTTTCGGAGTGGCTGTGACCAAAGGGGATGATGCATCTTTCTGGCTTTTGGCAGGAAGTGCCCGGCTTTCTGATCCGGACGCTCCTATCTGCCATCTCCCCCACCACTTCAAAGCCCCAGATTACAGTCTGACTTTATGTCGTGTCCCCTTCTGCCACCTGAGGCAGCAGCTCTCATTGAAAGCCTCTGTCCACATGTTACCTCCCTGGGGTTTTGTTGGTCAGTCATGTGATGCTTGCTTGCACTTGTAAGTTTCACACACATTCAGTTATAGCTGATATTTACAGAGTGCCTACTCTGTGGCAGGTACCGGAGAGAATGTGAGAAACCAGCTACCTAGGCTCAAAGAGCTGATGTTCTTGTGGTAGCTGACTATCAACTAGATGAAAAATTCTGGAGACCATTTCAACTTGCATTAAGAGCTTTGGGAAAATAAGCAAGGTAGAGGTCCCCTTACCCTTGCGGTGCTGTATAGCAGGTGCCTGACACACGGGAGGTTCTCCCTGAGTGTTGGATGAAAGGAAGGGAAGAGTAGCTGAACGTCTCTATCAGCAGAGTTGGTGGGGAGCAAGGTCACTTGGATTTTCTTTGTGCGAGCCTGGGATTTCTTTGTACAAGCCTAGAGCTTGTGAAAGATGCAAGCAGCCTCATTTGCTAATGATCATAATTAAGCCAGAATCTCTTATTCCAACCCCTCGGGGAGAGAGGCACAAAGCATGGGGCTGATGAGTTGGCTCCCTGTGCTTCTCTCCCTGCTGTGTCCCCGCCCAGGTGAGATGTGTGCCCACACCTGCCCAGGTGCGCTCGCACACAGCCACATGCTGATGGCGCCTGGCGGGGTAGTCGCACCTCGAAGCTCTGTTAAAACAACCAGTCACTAGTGTCCCAGAATCAATCCAGGAAGAAACAAAATGTGTCACACGGGGGCCCTGGTGCTAAGTAGATCGAACACCTTCAGTGTCATACTTTGTCATGCTTTCTTCATTCTTTCTGTGTGTCTGTGGGGCTCGCGGCTGGGGACCAGGTATGTGGGGCAGACTGAGATGTGAAGGCTCGGGCTTTGGGCCTCAAATAGCTCACACCTCAGAAGGGGGAAAAAAAGACCACTTTTGCCCAAAGCCCTGTAACACAGCGATTCCCAAAGCGTGTTTTCAGTGAGATGCTCTGCCAAAAAAGGTTTCCACGGCTGTCAAGTAAGTTTGGGGAATGTTGCTTATGCTACCCCCATCTCCGAGCCTGCACATGAGCAGAATAAATGCCCAGAAAAGTCCTGCAGAGAAGGAATCTACTTGACCTCATTGAACTTCTAGTTTCCCAAACATACGGGACACTCTAGCTTCCTTGCACGCTGACGGCAGTTTCCTGATATCACTGAAATAGCAGGGATAAAATTTGCCTTCCAACCAGGCCCGATGTGCCCGTCCTCCACCCAGTGCGCACAGTAGCTGCAGTCAGAACCTGGGCAGGGGCAGAGAGAGAGGATGAAAGGAAGCCAGGCTCTCATGCGGTCCAGTCATCCTGGGGCTGTAGCCTGCCTCTCCCCCCCACACACACCTGCCGTGAGCAGGGAGCTATTGGAGGGATCGGAGGGACACCACAGGGCAAAGCGGTGCTGTACCATCTACTTCCGGGAGGCCAGAGGAAAGTCACCAGCCAAGAGCGCAGAGGAGGTCAGGGTCTTTGAGCAAGAAGTGGACCTGGAATTGCTCTGGCAGCATTTAGGTAGAGTTTGGGGTAGGGGGCGCTATGGGGTAGGTGGGCTGAGGGCGGACAACTTCAGTGGATTCAGACCAATGATGAAGTGTACTGGTATTTTCAGCATCTGTGGGTCCTCCCTTTGAGAGCTCCTACCTGGGCCCAGGAGGCCCAGCTGGGAGAGCTCCCAGAGTCTGGGGCCTGGCACGTGTGTGTGTGTGTGTGGGGGGGGGGGGGGGTGTGTGGGTGTGGGTGTGTGTGTGTGTGTGTGTGGTGTGTGTGTGTGTGTGTGTGTGTGTGTGTGTGCGCTAATGAAAACAGCATGCGCTCTTGCTGCACCCGGCCCATGTCACTCCGCCCGTGCTGTCACAGAAGAAACAAAACAAAACAAAGAAGTGGAAGTTGATTCTATAATTAGTGCAGTTTCTTCACTGTTCATTCAGGATCTCCAGAGATCAATTAGCTTGCTTTTAAGCTAAAAGGCATCTGAATAAGTATTTAACCTGCATAGCAATTGATATTTAAAACAGATGAGGATGGGAGTAATAATGGAGAACGGGCTGCTCCTGTCTCCTCCACTAATTTCCCGGCTTCCGCACCTCCGGCCCCTCACCTCTGCCCACTCCACATCCGGTGTGGCCGTCAGTGGGGCCTCTTGGCCTTCTCAGGGCTGGGCTGTGGGTGGGCAGGCTGGCACTGAGGGGCTGCTGGAGGCAGGGCTGTCGTTCACATGCTGACACTGTGGAGCAGGTGGCCCGGTGGTGAGGAGATGAGCCCCAGTTAGGGCTGGCCCGCCCCCAGCGCGGGGGAGAGCCGGGTCCTCTCTCTCCTGCTACCAGCCATGCTGCCAGGCACAGGGCAACTCGCCCTCCAGGCTGGGGGCAGGGGGCTGCAAGCGTGCTTCCTGAGAACACCTCGGCGGAAGCTTCGTCTAGTAAGAGCCAGCCACTGCCAGGCTGGGGTGGGGGCAGCTTGGGAACTGAGGGAGCCAGTGTCCTCCTGGCTGAGCATCTTTTGGCAGGTGGTCTGAGGATATTTGTGTGCTTTTTGCTTTGTCACTGGAATTAACATCCTGAACTGGAATTAGCTTTTTAGAACAAACTGTGTGTGTGTGTGTGTGTGTGTGTGTGTGTGTGTGTGATGTGCATTGATAAATGCATTTATTTAACAAATGAGTCTTGACATCCTCTCTGTGCTAGATAGTGTGTTGGGCACTGGGGGAGGGAAAGAGATGCCAGGATGGCTAAGGTGTGTCCCCACCTTCCAGATGACCACAGCCTAATGGGGGAGGGGGGGCACCCGATGCATCATAACACGTGTGAGCCTACAGAAGATGAATTCAGAGTTCAGGGAAGATGTCTTAGTCGGGGACCCCAAAAGCAGACCTGACAAGGGTTCTGGTTCTGGGAGTGATCCCAGGCAGGTGGTGCTGGACAGGGAAGTGAGTCAGGGACGGAGGAAAGGCAGTGAAGGTGTGCCTGCCAGTGGGCTACACTGCGGATGCCTGGGGCTCAGCCCCACTGGGCCCTTTGAGGAACTGTAGATCGTACCTCAGAATTGTGCCTCCAGGGGCAAGGAAATGAGTTCACCCATCTACTCCCTTCCTCCTGGGCAGAGGTTCTGCAGAGTCCCTAACTCCCTGGCTCTTGTGGCCTGTGCTGGCCATGCCTGCACCATTGCCAGAGAATGTTCTAGATACAGAAAGCCCAGGCCATGCAGAGGACGTGTCTAAGGGTGGGCCCTGGGTGGGACTGGGGCATAAGGGTGGTGTCTGCGACACAGGCTGAGAAGAGAAGTGTGGGAGCCGGGTTTGGAGGGATGGAACAGAGGAGGAAGGAAAGTGGATGCAGGTGGAGGAAAAGCATGTTTGAAGGGACAGGTGCGGATGGGCCAGCGAGCACTGCCGTGTGGGTGGGGGACGTGTTGTGTAGAGGAGCGGAGGCTGGGGGAGGCCGGACTGGACCAGGAAGGGTCTCAGAGGCCAGCTTGGGGCTGGTCCTTCTGCAGTGGGCATGGGTGCATGACAGTGGGCTGCGTCATGGCTCTGCCCCTCCAGGAGGTGGGCCAGCCCCGCCGGTGTCTCAAGGATTCTAGATCTTCATTCCTTCGGCCCCTCCGGCAAGGACACTCGCTGCTGGTTGCACCCCTCTGCAGCAGCCCCCTTGCCAGCCCTGTCCCCAGCAGCCCTAGATCCTGCTCCTCTGCCTACTGACAGCTCATCGGTCATCAGGCTCTCTGGGCAGCACTGGAGCCTCCAGCCATCCTCCCAACACGGTCGATTCTGCAATATTTGACTTGCATGTCCCTGAGTTGTACAGACAAAGCTCCACATATCACCAGATCAATTAAAACAACTGCCACCAGGCCCCAGAACTCAATCAGGAGCCCCTCCCCTGGGGCCCCACGGGATCTGCTGCTTCTCTGGATGCCCTGTCTCCGGGAAGTGCTCCCCAGCTTCCTTGGCACCTCTTACCCCTTTCGAGGGCTTACAGTGGGCCTTAGATGATTTTTACCATTTAGGCCTCACAATAACTCTGTGTTATAAGTGCTGTTAATATCCCCATTTTTAGAAGATGAAACAGAGACACAGAGGAGGGAGGCGACCTGTCCAAAGTCACACAGCTGGGAAGCGGTGGGGTCCACTGAAACCAGCCATCTGGCTATAGCGCCCACATGCCTGACTATACTTCTGGCCTCATCCAGACCCTGTCCCACACCCTGTCCCAGACCCCACGTCCCTTCAGCCCCTCCTTATTGACAAGTCCTCCCCTCCTGCCTGGATCCCACTCGCCCGCCCTCCAGTCCTGCCCAGGATGCCCACCCAGGGCCAGTCTCCCCACTCGCCACTAGCTGCTGCACTCCCTTCACAGCTCAGATCTCGAGCAGGTCAGATGCTGCCTCCTCCATGAAGACCTCCATGGCAATCTTCTGAGTCGCACCAGCTTTCTTGACCATTCTTACCACATGGAGAATTTTTAGCCATGTGGTGTTTCTATTTGTGCCCCTCCTATCATCTCCTTTTTAAAGCTGTGAGCTCCTGAAGGGCTGGGAGAATGCCCAAGTGCTGGCTCACTCATGCAGTGACCAGCACAGAACTGTGTTCCCAGTTGTAGCCAATAAACTGCTTGGGGAATGAATGAATGAATGAATGAATGAACGAACGAACACGAGGGAGACAAACCTACTTCTTGCCCCCTCTCCTTGCCCACAACCTCAGAAAGCCCATCCTTGGGTCTTTTCTGCTAGGCACTGCTTGCCTTCTACAAACCACATATTATGCCCAGCGGGGAAAGCCAGCCAACTTGTCCCCCGACTCCTCCTCCTGCTGAGACAACAGCATACAGAGGCCCAAAAGCAAGTTCGGAGGCACCGTCAGGGTCCCCCAAGGGCTGGCTAAGGTACAGTAGAGAGCAGAGCCTGGTTCTTCCAACCCACAGGCTGCACAGAGCCGCAGGGGCCCTGGCAGGGAGACGAGAGAACCTAATCAGAACAGACAGGGAGGCGGGCCCGGGAAGAGGCTGTTAGCAACAATCACACTGATCAGCGTCTCAATTAATCTCCATGACACCTTGGAAACTTCAGAAAAAGAACAAAGCGGACCAGAAAAGAAAGAGCAGACTCAAGCCCCGGAGGAGAGACAGTGCCTGGGCCTGGTGCTGGGAACGTGTGTGTCTCCTGGGACTCCGCCACCAGACAGAGCGGGGAGGCAAGCCCAGGCCCTGCCGAGTCTCCCGGGCTCCCCGCGCTCAGAACTGAGCTGCTTCTACCAGGACCAAATTCAGGAGGACAAAGTTGGTCAAGAGAAAGGGAAATCTCAACAGACTCTAGAGCAGCCCTAGAAAGTCATGAGGCCATGGGCTTAAGCAAAGGGACTCAGCTTTCTACTGTCATCTGCCCTAAGACCTGTGCCTCTCGGTGTCTCTAGGGCCACCTGACCAGAGGGAATATGTGCTGGGGGGAGGGGGTGCCGCCAGGGTCCTTGCCCTTAATGTTGTAGGGATGAGGCCTGGCAGGGCAGCCGTGACCATCCTGCCTCCTGTTTTTTGAGGTCACACACAGGCTGCCGTAGCAGGTTCACCCAAGAGGCAGGGAAATTCCACCATTGGGGCACATTTCCAGAGACAGAAAAAGCAATTTTTAAAATATGGGCATTTAGGGGGCACCTGGGTGGCTCAGTCGGTTAGGTGTCTGATTCTTCTTGATCTCGGCTTAGATCTAATTCTCAGAGTCGTGAGTTCGGGCCCCGTGCTGGGCTCCACACTGAGCATGGAACCTACTTTAACAAAATGAGCATTTGGGGGGCGCCTGGGTGGCTCAGTTGTTAATCGTCTGCCTTCGGCTTGGGTCATGATCCCAGGGTCCTGGGATCGAGTCCCGCATTGGGCTCCCTGCACCATGGGAAGCCTGCTTCTTCCTCTCCCACTGCCCCTGCTTGTGTTCCCTCTCTTGCTGTGTCTCTCTCTGTTAAATAAATAAAATCTAAAAAAAAAAAAAATGGACATTTTTGCTTAGGGTATTCAGAATGTTTCTCAAAACATACAATAGCACATCATCGTAGAGGCTGCCAGAAGGAGAACTGGTTCTGGCTGGCACAACTAATTCACTCCCTCCTTCCCCGACCCCTGGCCCTCAGTTTCACTTTGTGGATCAGGGGATGTTTGAGCTAGTGATTTTTGCGCTGTGCTTGGTAGAACCCTGGGGGCTACCAGAGCCTTCTCCGTGACCAAGTCTTTAAGTGCCCAGATGGTGGAAATAGCCTTGGGCAGTGGTGTGGTAGTTAAACATACTTTCCAGGGAAAAAAAGCCTTAATTTGTAGCATCTGCTTATTTCCGTGGTGTAAATATTCTCACCGTGGCTGATTTCAAGCTGCCAGCTCACTTTGAAAATTCCTTAAAATTTCACAATTGGCTCTAATGAGCTGGCTTTGGTTGCAGAAGGGAATCTACTACATAGTAGTTATAACAGCATCCTGAACCTCCCTGGGCCTCATTTTTCTCTTACGTGAAATGGGACAATAATACTTTCTACCTAATGGGGTTGTAGAGGTTCTTTGAGTATTCAATGAAAAGTGTGGAAAACGTTCATCATCATCCCTGACACATGAATTATTTATTATTATTATTATTATTATTATTATTATTATTAGTTTTACCCACTGGGTTTCCACTCAAGATTTTGTTTGAAGAAAATGTTCCAGTTCCAGCTGTGTTCCACCCCTGCTTACATCTTTTGGGACCTAACTCTCTCTCTCTCTCTCTCTCTCTCTCTCACACACACACACACACACACACACACACACACACACACACCCCACCCCAGTTCCTCCGCAGCCCTGGTGTCTCTGCTCCATTTTATTAAAGCAGAAAGCAGTGACAATTATTTTCATAATGAACTGGCTCTTCAAATTAATGCCAATTACACTATGCAATCATGATTAAGATTATGCATTAATCAATGGTGCCAACCTACTTATTAGCCTCTTTAAATAACGATCATGAGGAATGTATGGGAAGGGAGAAAATGGAGAGGAGCCAATCGAGTGGGGGAACTTCCTCTAAGTGGGGCAGGATGCTCTCTCCAGAAGCCAAGACCCAAAGCAGCCTTTCTTCCATGAATCAGTACCCTAGCCCATCAGAACCTGAGCTTCCAAAGCTCCTTGATCTGTACAGGCCTCCAACACAAAAGGGAAAGGGGTCAAGAGGACCCAGCAGGGAGAAGGGAGAAGAACCCTTGACAGTTTATCAATTGATGAGGTTCAGTGCCCCCTTTCCCTTCCTTCAAAAGCATGAAAAGGTAGAGTGTGATTGATATTTCCCCTAGAGTAATGCCACCCCCATCTTAGGTCAGATCTCCCAGATGCAGAGCCTGAGGCAGGGATTGAGATGCATGAAGTTGCTAGAGGGGAAGAGAGTTCTTTAGGAAAGCACTGTCAGGGAATAAGCAAAACAGGGTAGAGATGGGGATAGGGTAGGCAAAGATGCCACCTTGGATAACAACATGGAGGTGCTGGGGGGCTCTGAAGCATGCATGCACCACAGAGTTATCCCCACCCTGATGCCAGGGGACCACCCTTTTGAGCCCCAGTGTGCATGAATTATCAGTGGCTGCAGACTGCTCCCAGGGTCAAGGTGAGTGGGGTAACCTTCTGGGAAAGGTAGCTCCCTCCAACTGAGAACAATTATCTAGAGAAAAGGGCAGCCTATGTATGGAAGATTCAAACCCAGTTCTGCTGCATCCAGAACCCACTCTCTGAACCTCTGTGTTGTACCCAAATATTTGTTGCTGGGGTGTCCCAAGAGATTCAAACGTTTGGGGTCACCTGGTCCTTGACATGTTCAAGTAGAATGATGCCCATCCTTGCACCGGGTTTGGGGGTAGGGGAGGGGCAGCCTTTTCCCGGCAGTGTCTCTAAGAATGCTCCTGGGTTTCTAGTTTCTCTGAATCTCTGCTTATTCCAACTTGTCTTCTTTCTGCCCCAGTTCACCCTGTGCTGAGCACTGCCTGCCTGCATTCACTTTCCCCAAAGAGCACAAGCTGGTGTCCATTTTCTGTGGCTGACTTTACTCAGCGTCAGGTCTCCTGTAAGGAAGGGAGGTGACAGCACCGTGCAGGCTCACTGGAAAGTAAGCACGCGGCACCACTGTGCTAACCCGGCCCCTTCCTGCCATGGATCCACCTTTGGCCATGAGTCATAGTCTCCTCCTTTCTCCCTTTTTGGGTTTATGTCCTACCTCTTGCCTTCCTCTTAGGCCCTTCTCCCATCCTCCTCATTCAAAATTCAACATCACATCCTTGTATCCTTTGCGCAGCAGGTTAGTACTATCATAGTCTTATCTTCTCCATCCTGGCCTATGGGACTTTTCCCTTTAAGAGAAAGGCTGCCCTTCCCCTAGAAGAGGGGATGAACTACAGCCCACTGGCCCAGTCCAGCCAGCCCCCTGTTTTAGTAAGTAAAGTTTTATTGAAACACAGCTGTACCTGTTTGCATACCTACTGTCTATCACTTTCACGTTACGATGGAAGAGTTGAGTAAACCCATCTGGTCCACAAAGCCAAAAATATTTACTATCTGATCCTTTACAGAAAGTTTGTTGACCCCTGCCCTAGAACATAGAAGTTTAAAATTCATTTTGTGCTTCTAACTGGCATTCTTTTAAGAATTGCCATGAACTGGGGCGCCTGGGTGACTCATTCGTTAAAGTATCTTGCCTTCAGCTCAGGTCATGATCCCAGGATCCTGGGATTGAGCCCCGCATTGGGCTCCCTGCTCAGCGGGAAGCCTGCTTCTCCCTCTCCCACTCCCCCTGCTTGTTTTCCCTTTCTCGCTTTGTCTCTCTCTGTCAAATAAATAAATAAAATCTTAAAAAAAAAAGAATTGCCATGAATTAAGCTCTCACCACATGATATGTGTTTCATTACATTTTCTTTCTTCCTCGCAATGGTCAACCCTTGGAAGTATGTGCCCCATTTTGCAGATGGAGAAATTGAGTCTCAGAGAGATCAAGTAACTTCCCCCAGTGGAAAGTCCAAGCTAGGGTTCAGACTGAGGCATAACCATCCGCAGAGTCTGAGTTAGGAACCTTTCCGCTTTTGCATCCAAAAGCTGAACCCCACACATTGGCAGGTTATTGTCTGCTTATTGTTGCCTGAGCTTTCCTGTAGGGCAGAAGCCTGGTGCTAACTTCTCTTGATGGGCTAGAACTCAGTGGCAGGTTGGCGTGTGGCAGAGATCGGTCAGTGTCTGTGGAACTGAATGGCATATCCCCTGGGCTGGGATCTCAGTGCCTGAGATGTGTCACCACCCTCATGAGCAATCAGCCTCTCTCCTTTCTGCCCCACCTGCCAAGATGTGAAAGGCGGGGAAGGAGTGAAGCCCTAAAGGAAAGAGCTCCTTGTCCCCTGACATTTGACCCTCATTTAAGCTGGGGATCTGTAATGACGACTTCTTCCCAGGCTCCCTTAGATAATTTTTTTCATTTTTACATTTTAAAATAATAAAAAGAATGTGTATTTATTGTAAATAACCTGGAAAAATCAAGATAATACAAGGAGCAAGCTAAAAGTATCCATAAACCCCTTCTATCCAGAGATACTCATTGGTCAAATGTTGGTAGAAATCTTTCCAGTCTTTTTTCTATAAATATAGATAATGTACTTTTAGTTTGATAAATAGATTTCAAACTGTAATATAATTTTGTTGCTTTGGTGGGGTGGAGAACGAGCATTTTCTATAACATTAAGTATTCCTTAAGAGCATTTTTTTTAAAGCTTTTTCCTTATTACCAAAGCTCTTGCTCAGTGTAGAGGACTTCAGGAAAAAAGCGCTAAGCAAAGCAATCCATTATCATTTTACTTTCTAGAAAGAACCTCTGTTAACATTTTGGTGTATGCCCTTCTGGTATGTCCTTTTTGATTTTAATTGGAATTGCATTAAATTTATAAATTAATTTGAGTAGAACTGACATCTTTACAATATTGAGCCTTCTCTTCCAGGAGAAAGTTATGTCTCTCCATTTATTCAAGGCTTCTTTTATGTCCTCCAGTAAAGTTTTGTAGTTTCCTTGGTATAAGAATTGCACATTTATTGTAAAGTATTTTATGTTTTTGTTGTTGTCTTTATGAATACGGTCTCTCTTTTTCCTTATAATTCCTCACTTTTTAGGAATGCTGTACGTTTTTCTGTATTTGTATGCTGGCTCCTTGATGAGCTGTCTGGATTCTGCTAGGTTTCCATCTGATTCTCTTGAGTTGTTAAGAAAACAGTAATAAGCGTCTGCAAATAATATTGCATCTCCTTTCTGATTGCACTACCATGATTTGTTCATTTTGTCTTATTTATACAATGATTTTAAAGAATATTTTATTACAGAGGATATCTGCCACATCCACTTAGGGAGAACGGTATAATGGAGCCCTGTGTACCCACCACTTGGCCCCAGCAACCAGTAACCCATGACCTTTCCTGCCCTATCCGTACCCACTTCACACCCACCCCTCCCCTATGATTTTGAAGCAAATCCCAGATACCATGTCCTGCCATCCTATACCCTGACTATTAATGCCTGCAAGTTGTTTTGCCATATGGGTGGCTTTTAATATATCAAATAATCTCCTACTTTGGGACATTAAGTTGTTTCTATTTTTTCAATATTATGTCAAGAATATCCTTCTACATAAATGTGTTTATGTATCTCTAACTTATTCTTAATTTATATCCTTAGAAATGCTAAATCCCTAGCATTAAATTAAAATCCCTAGAATTACTGGATCATATGGTATTTTGATCATTTATTTTCCTTTAAACACATACACACCATCACATGATGGCTTTTCTGATTAGAAATATAACACATGTTCACTTCAGAACTTTTAGAAAATACAGAAAAACACAAAGAAGGAAATTAAAATCACCCATAATCCTGCCACTCAGAGAGAAGCCCTCTTGACATTTTGGGATGCATTCTTCTCGTCTTGTTTTATGTGTGCGCCCAGCATGTGTATGCACCCCCACACCGACTCACATGTTTACACACTACGTGTTACAGATTGTAAACCTGCTGGAGGACTGGGGTGGGGGGCAGATTGATTAGTTCACTTTTTAAAATACTCACTTGGAAAAAAAATTTTTTTCAAAATGGTGGAGACAACCCAAATACCCATTAACTTGGTGATGAATGGGTAAATAAAATGTGGCACATCCGTAGAAAGTATTATTATTTAACAGTAAAATGGAATGAAGCACTGCTATACGCTACAATGTGGATACGACTCAAAAACATGCTAAGCGAAGGGAGCCAAATGCAGAAGACCACCTACTGCATGATTCTGTTTATATGAGATGTCCAAAAAAGATAAATCTCTAGAGACAGAAAGTAAATTAGTAGTTGCCTGGGGCTGGGGCTGCAAATAGTGATTGACTGTAAACAGGCTCATGGGATCTCACTGAGGTGATGGGAATGTTCGAAATTGTGATGATGCTCACACAATTCCATAAATTTACCCCCAAATCATTGTACACTTAAGATGTATTTTGTGGAGTTTCTTAATGTAAATAATACCTCTATGAAGTTGGCTTTTGAAAAGAGTAAAGAAAGTAAACATAAAGCTTCATTTGGAAAATAAAGAAAAGCACAAAGAACAAAATAAGAAATCTACCACATAGGACTGTTCGCTTGTGCTGTCTTGAAACACCTCCTATTTTTCTGTCAATGTTAAAGATTCCTCCTTATCTTCCTTCTGTTCTCCCTCTTCTAACGTGGAATCGCACTGCAACTACAACTTTATAACCTTTGCTTTTCACTTAAAAATATGTCTTGGGTATTTCCCAAGTCCCTAAATTTTTGCTATTGCATGGAAATATACAGGTTATTACAGTTTATTGACTCTTTCTCTGGTGTTGGACATCCCTAGATCCTCTTCCCCATAAGTGATTGGTATGTCCACCGTTGCTGTCAGAGCCAATTCCCAGAAACTGAAGTATTGAGTCAAGGAGAAGTATTGAGTCAAAGACCCAAGCATTTTTAAGGCTTTTGGTATTTTCTGATGGCCACCAGGAAGGCGAGGTATACCAGTTGCCACTTCCACCAACAGTTAAGCAAGTGTCTGTTTCCAAACGCCCTTAGCATGCGTTGGTGGTATAGTGGTGAACATAGCTGCCTTCCAAACACCCTCAGCAAAGCTGAGTGTTATAAGTTATTTTATGTTTGCCAATGGGATGGGCAAGACATAGTAAATCACTGTTGGTTGAAATGGAGTTTATTTGATTTTTAGGGAAGACACACATTTCTTCATATGTTATGTAACATATCTTCATATGTTACGTAACATATCTTCATATGTTAATAGCTCCTTTGTATTTTTTCTTTAGCGAAATGCCCATGCTTGCCCTTTGCACATTTTTCTTTTGGAATATTTGTCTTTTTTGTAGACTTCTAAGTGTTTATTTTTATAAAATAAGAACATCAACTTTTATACTGCCAAATATGTTACAAATATTTTTCCAAGTTTGATGTTTGCCATTTAATTGTTCATGGTAGTTTTGATACATTATTTCTGTGGAGTTATCAGCATCTCTCCTATGGTTTCTGACTTTGTTATAATGCCTGGAGAGACCTCCTCCTCTACCTCAATATTTTGTAATATTCACCTACATCTTCTTTTTTGGTACTTTTATACTGTTTTCTTTCTTCCTTCCTTCCCTTACTCTCTTGCCATTTAATCTTTAATACATTTGGAACTTATTTTGATATATGGCTAAAGATTGGAATCTAACTTAAATTTTTTCCAAATGATTGAATAATTGTCTCAGCACAATTAATGAATAATTCATATTTTACCTACTGATTGGAAACAGCCGCCTTTGTCATGTCTTAAATACTTATCTCTACTTGAATCTCTTTCTGGGGGCTTTTTACCTCATCCCATTGATCTGTCTGTATTTTCATATGCCATTAGGACATGTTTTTAATTATTTTGGCTTTTATGATATGTTTTAAATCCAGCAATGCAGATCACCTGTCATCTCTTTAGGCTGCTATCTCCTGGTTAGTCTTCCTGATGCATTTTAGAGTCATCTCATCCAGTAAAAGAAAAACCCTTCTGTGATTCTGATTGAAATTGCATTAAACTGAAAAACTAATTCAGAATAAACTGACAGCTCTTATTCTTGAGCCTAACTGTCGTGGAACATGCCATGTCTCCTCATTGTAGTCTGCTGTTACATCTTTCCCTTGTAGTGTTTTTGTCATTTTTAATGCTGAAATTGCATACTTCTTATTTGTTTCCTTATTCTTTATGTAATATTTTTGTTGATCATAGAAAGGAGATCTTTTACCATTAAGTTTTCTTACTGGTTGTTGCTGATATAAAGAAATGGTATTAATTTGTGCTAACTGGTCATTTAATTCAACCCTCCTGCTCCTGCTTCTTCTTAACTAGTTTTTGTGCCTGGAGATTAAGGGTTTGCAGGAAAACATTTATATCATTTGCAAGAATTATTTTTTCTTTCCAAGAGGTGTGTCTCTAAATTCTTTTTCTTTCTTATTTTGTTGGTTAATGGTGTGGTGTAAATCTTTACCCCTCCTTTATCTCTTTAATGAGAATGTCTCTACCCCTCCTTTATCTCTTTAATGAGAATGTCACTAGAGACATTCTCACCATTAGAGTGATATTGAAGGCAGATTTGAGCTAAAGATGCTTCAAGGCAGTAACTTTTCTGGTACTAGTTTATTAAGTTTATTAAGCGTTCTTAACAGCAGTAGATACTGGATTTTATCAAATGCCTTTTTACATCTTGTGAGTTGATCATATGTTATTTTTTTCCTTTGAATCATTGAGGTAATGGAACGATACCCATAGATTTATGTTGAACCACCCTTTCTTTATATTGAATATAACTATACCTGGTCATGGTATGTTATCCTTGTAATAGTCTAATAGATTCTACTTCCAGCACTCTATTGAGAATTTTCATAGCAATATTAATAAGTTGGTCATTTTATTTGGCTCTGTTTGTCAGTCTGTTGCTGGCTGAGTGAAATGAGCTAGGAGGATCTTTGTATTTCTTATGCTCTAGCACAATTTCCATGCATGGAATTATCTAAGAGAGTATTGAACATTTTGGGGAGAAAAATCTTATCCATAAATCGTTCTGAGCCAGGAACCTTTGTTAGCATGCCCTCCCCCCTTCCCCAGCACACACGATTTTACCCATCTGTTGCAGGAGGAATCTTTGAGTATGCAGATGGCCCCAACGCCCAGGTCATGAATGCTGAGGAACATGCTTTTCGATTTTCTGCCAACATCATCAACAGGAACAGGACTCTGCTGCCCAACACAACCTTGACCTATGACATCCAGAGGATTCACTTTCATGACAGCTTCGAGGCCACCAAGAAGGGTGAGTATGCAGCCCTGACTGGTATCTTCCAGGGGTGGGGACAGAGGGAGCTGCGTTTGCTGTCCAGGGTCCTGAAAACGGGCCCCAGCTCTTGGTGGGCTCGAGGCTTAGAGCCTATGCCGCCTGGTTTGGGGACCTGCTACATTTTCAGTTCAGGGTAGGCTGTGTCATCCCCCAGGTTGTCCATCAGGAATTTCTAGGCCACTGGCAGGTACCGTGAGGGAATGAGAGGCCATGGGAGGAGGTGGACAATGAGGCCTGAGATGGGGTTGGGGAGGTAGCAATGTAGAGGTCGGCTCATATCCCCAACACCTTTGAACTGAAGCTGGCACTTTCAAACTTGTTTTTCTTTCATTGAAATCCTACCCAGAGTATCAATAATTAAAATACGCAACATTTAGTTGCCATAAAAAGACTTAAACAATGAAGCTGCTTCTATGGCTAACATAATTTGACCCCAGAGGCTATGGATGACACTTGAAGCTTGACATTAGCCTCAGCATTCAATACATTTCCATATTTTGTTTTAGCTTCACAATAACGGGAAAATTATAAGTGATAAAAATCAGCTTTAGTAAATCCAGTCAGTTTTCTCCACACCTGGATTTTAAAAAATAAAACAAAACATACATTGGGTTGCATCCTTCTTTATTAGTGACACATTTACAATAAGCTCCAATGACTGCACAGAAAGGACTGGAGAACTTTATTCCAAAATCCTCAGGGAGAAAAAAAAGCAACTTGTCAATACCTGAATGAGCTAGCAGTTTCCAGGGTGGCTTATAGCACATTTGAGTATACTCATGTGCTCCTTTGTTGCTGTTTTTAAAAATATAATTTACACACACACACACACACACACACACACACTTAATTGAAATTAACTTAGAGTCTCAGCTAACTCTAGAAATAGCTTCCATATATCCCTAGATTTCCACAGAACTCCATTTAAAAATCTCAGGCCTAAGGAATCTCACTCCCAGGGAAGACAGGATCATCCTTCCTATAATTTGCCATCATAGCCCCTTGCTTTTCTTCTTCAAGGCGCTTATCACAATCTGTAGTTAAATAATGGTGTGTGCTTGTTGTGTTTCACCTTTTCTCCAATACTACTGGAAGGAAGACTCTTTCTTGTTAATTGATACAGCCCTAGCACCTAAAAGACTGGTGTATAGTAACTACTCATTGAAATAATTATTGAATGAATCAATGAATGAATGATGTGAGAATGGGGCTTGGGAGCCTGAGCATCATTGCTCAGGACCCTTGTCTGCTGAGCTTAGAGACAGTGTCATTTGTGCATCTCGGGTAGACTGAGGCTCATCCAAAAGATCCCCTTGGTCTTTCTAAGGGGTTCCCAGTAGCTAATCAAGGTCTCCTGGGCTCCCAGGTATAGGACCTGCCAAGGTTCTCCCTGGGGCTGGCTCTGTTTTCCAAAGCCCCATTGTGGGTAAACATCTTAGCGTAGAAAAGCAGTGTAGCATGAGCTTGGAGCCAGATTGCTTAGCCTTGCACCTTGTCCATTCTGGTATTAGTTGTGACCTTGAACAAAATACCTTGTGCTTCAGTTTTTTTTCACCTACAAAATGGACACATTTCTGTGAAGTGCCTGGACCGGTGTTTGGCACATACAAGGTACCATATTGGACTTAGCTCTTATTACATTTGTTGGTTTGCTCTCTACCCACTGAGCCATCAGGTTAAGGGCCTCACCTACAGGCACTTTCTCCACTGCTGGCCCCTGTCTCATCTGCCCTGCTCCTTCATGCCTTGTAAGCTGAAGGGCACAGGGTTCCTGACCTTGAGCACAATACCCCTGACACTTTTGATACCCCTGCCCTGAGTCTCAGAGCCGGCCTGCAGACAGACTAGAGAAACCCCACCCTGTTAGCCTCGGAGAGTGGTCCTTTGCCCATCACCCTTCTCCTTGGACTGGCCTGCTGTCCTCCCTACCCGCGTCCTCCCAGCTCTCTCTCTGCATGCCTGTGGCCAACGCTGTACAGTTAGATATCCACCTCCCCACTGAGAGTCCCCTGCTGGCATCCTCTGCCTGGCCTCGTCCAGCTAGAAAGTGACTGAACTCAACCAAAAATGCTCAGTGAAAAGGTGAGGACACAGAACAAACGCCTGGAATCAGAACAGAGGTTTACGTGGGCATGATGACCCCAAAGGGCTAGGCTGGGTATTCTGTCCATTTTTTCTAAAAGTCACTAAAATAATATGACAACTCTTTAGTAGCACACTTGCGAGTCAGCACGGGGACCTTCCCCAGCCAGCAGTGAGCCCCGGGCAGAACTCCAGAGTCTTCTGAGGCACTTCCTCTAGCGGGAACTTAGAGTTCCACGCGATGTGGAACTGCCAGGTAGTGGGTGAGTAGACCTGAGGCAGAAACACCCAGCTCTGGAAGTCCAGCCAGACTGGGCCGCGTGACCAAAACCACGCCCCCTCATCCCCCACCACCTGACTTGTTTGCTTAAAACCCCAGCTGCTGTGTCCTGCTATTCTTTTCCCAAATCATCAGAGCCCATGGGGGCCTGTCCAGTCTAGCCCAGATGTGACCTTCTAGCCACACCTGTGCCATTTGCTCCCCTGGCTTCTGGGCTCTAGCCCCACCTGCCATCCTCCGGATGCCACGCTTCCTCCCACCTCTGGGCTTTTGCACCTGCTCTTCTCTTTGATGCCCCTTCCCTGTCCCACCTCTGCGTTGCCATTTGTCTAGGTCCTCAGGGGAGCCCTCCCCAAGTCCCCAGATGAAGGTCAAGTCTTCACCTCATAAATCTCTGGACTTCTCCTTCACAACCATGATCCATGGGTGTGTGTGTGTGTGTGTGTGTGTGTGTGTGTGTGTGTGTGTGTGTGTTTATGTGATTATTGTCCACATCTTCTGCTAGATTACACGTCTTTTTGCCTCTTCACTGCTGTCCTAAAGAACCATTGTTCCGACTACCGGTGTCATACATACACTGCTCTGCCTGTTTCTGAACTTCACATAAAGAGAATACCAGTGCGTACATTTTGGCTTTGTGTGGAATATACCCGTGAGATTCATCTATGTTGTTGGATATAACAGGAATCTATTCATTGTTGTGTAGTGGTCTGTTATATGAATACACTACAATTTTTAAAACTCAAACGTATTGTTGGACATTCAGGTCGTTTCCATTTGAGCCCAGAGAGTAGAGCTGTTACGAACATTCCTGTAGATATCTTTTGGTGCACAAACGTGCATGGTTTTTTGGTGGGTAGACACACATGAGTGGAAGTATGAGGTCACGGGATGTCATATGTTCAGCCAGATGGCTTTCCAGAGTCCTGGCACCAGCCCTCTTGGGCGGTGCACAGCAGTGGGAATCCCTCCACAGCATCATGACCACTTGATAAAGTCTATTTTGTTTCTGGTGGCTCGTGTGGTGGATATCTCATTGCGGTTTTACTTTGTATTTCCCTGGTGACCAGAGGTCTTGAACATCTTTTCATTTGCTCATAGATTGTTCAGATCTTCTCTTTCCTTGAGTGGTTTTTGAGCCTTTCAACCACCTTTAAAATGGAGCTGCTTGTCATTTTCGTATTGACTTGTAGGAGTCTTTTATATATGGTGGGTAGGAGTCCTTAGTGGGACTTCCACATTGCTTATATCTGCTGCAAATGAGCTTGCCTTTTCCCTGTCTTAGCAACATCTTTTGAGAAACAAAGTTCTTAACTTAAAGAAGTCTGATTTGTCAATATTTTCCATATGGTTAATGGCTCTGTGTTCTATTTTTACCTATCCTCATGTCATGGAGATTTTCTCCTACGTTCTAGAAGCTCTGTTGTTTTTTTCTTTCGTGGTTAGCTCTCTGATCTGTCTTACAGTGATTTTTCTCTGTATAGTGGGAGGTAGGGGTTGAGGTCTATTTTTTTCTGCAGCGTTGGTGAGAGTGAAAACCGGTTGAACTTCTCAGGGGAGTTTGGAAGTGTCCACTAAAGCTAAACGTATGCCTGCAAGAGAGTTCCTGTCCACCTTATTGATAACAGCCAAATGTTACGGGAAATAAATTAAAGGTCCATCGACAGGGGAATGGATAGATTGGGGTATAGTTATACAGTGGAATTTGAGTTAACAATAAAAAAAAAAGAAAAAATTCTTCCTGCACAAAACATGGATGAGCCTTGCAGGCATAATGTTGAGTGAATGAACAGTGGTCGCGTCTGGGAGAGGGAGGAGTTTGCAGCAGATATTAACTGGAAAGGGGAAGAGATAACCTTCTTAAGTGTTGGGAATGTTTTATATTTTGATCCAAGTAGTAGTTACATGGATGCAGTTACATGTAAAATTTCATAGAAGTCTGTGCTTAAAATTGATGCCTTTTACTATATTGTGTTACACCTCAATAAAAAAAGTTTAAGAGGCTCCTCTCTGCCATCACTTTCCCTTAATGTCCCTCCGATAGATACTATACCCAAGACAGACCCCTGCTGTGGTTAGAACCACCGCTGTCTGATCCCGGAGTCATTTCTGTGGTTGGATCGTGCTCCCCCTTAGGTACGCTCCATCCCTTCGGGGAATCCCTTGTTCCCATGGTCTTTATGTTTTCTTTTGATCTTTGGTTTTTGAAAATGTATTCCTCTGAAGCATTATTAGGACTCTTCCGGGGGATGACCTTGGGGTTCGTTCTAATTAACCCAATGAGAATGATCAATTCTGCCATCACAGCCGGATCCAGCCACCTTGGGCCATGGTGGGGGGGGGGGGAGCGGGCGCTGCGCACGGAGCCCGGCATGACATGCCCCGCCAGCTCCGTGCAAATTAGGCCTTCCCTCCACAGGAGGCCCAAGAGGCCTTTCCCCATTAAAAAGGACTTTCACTTATTGTCTTTATTTTTAAATGTTTTGTGGAAAATTAAAAGATGAGTGACTGCCAAACAGTGCCTGAGCCAGCAACCCAGAGAGAGCCTGTGTTTTCTTCCAAGCCTGACCGGAGTGGGCCTGGAATCGACCCAGCACTCCCCAAGCTCCTCTGCCTTCACTTATTCTCTGGGCTGCTCAGTTCCTTTTAAGACACAAATTGATTGGGATAATTTTTGCTCTAACTACAATTGCCATGGAAAGGGGGTGAGGGGGGCTGCCTTCAGGCTGTGGACTCCTGCAATGGCTGTGAACCACTGAGTTACTGTAAAATGACCAGAAAATGGATTCCAGATTGAAGCTACAAATAATGTAATTACTGCAGTGTGTGCTCAGGGCTACCAGAGCAAGAGTTGGCTGCTGCCCTGGAAACATCTGGAGATAAAGCTGCAGCTACTCCTGCCTCTGTAACCCCCGCCCCGGTCCCTCGGGGGCAGCGGCACTCTTCCAGCCTGGGAGATCCTCAGAAGGTGACAGGAGCACAGAAGGGACAGAGAAAGGGATGAAGAGAGAGGCCAAAGAGAAGAAATGGGTGGCGGGCAGAACGGATGCTTCCTGTGCCCCGGCCGTGAGATGTAATGACTGCATGAACCGCAGTATGGCCATCATCCCCCTGTCACCACTGCCAACGCCAGTGCACCATGCCCACAATTACTATCATCACCCCCACCCTTCACATCATGCTCACTCCCATCACGGTCACTACGGTCATCGTCACCGCCAGATGGCCACAGCTTCATCATCACCAGTCTCAGTGCCAACATCATTGCCATCATTCCTACCACCATCACCACGGTCATGACACTGACATCTTCATCATCACCAATCTCATTGGTGCCATCAAAACTGTTATCACCTCCATTCACGCCCTTACCAATGTCACCACCCCATGATTATCATCCCCCTTATCTTCATCACTGTCATAGTGCTGGGATCTTCATCATCCCCAGCCTCATCAACACCAACATCATCACCACAGTTACTGTCATCACCATCAAACGGCTATCACCTCCTCTCTCATCAATGCTTATATCGCCATCATTATTCCCACCATCATCACCACCATGACTGTCATGGCATTGACATTTTTATCATCATCAGTCCCGTCCTCATCCCATCATTATGCCACAATATCAACATTATCATCAGTTCCACCTTCGTCCATGCCACGGCCATGATCATCAACAGTACGGTCTTGGTCTTTGCCTTCACAGCCATCACTGTGGTTACCTTTATCATTGTCTTCACAACTGATGTCAAAATCAAAATTGCCTCCTTCAAGATTGCTCTTACAATCCTCTGCAGAATCATAACTTGTGGTTGGCCCACTCTGCCTTGCCTCAGCCAAACCAGATACCTAGACCTTGGGCCCGGACAGGGGACCATGATCTAAGAGGTTGGGATGGGTGAGGGTGTAGGAAGTAGTTGCCTGCCTGCTTCCAGGCAAATATCAAAGGGGAAAATCCAAAAGGCAGATTCTTGGAGGTGGTAGTGGAGGGAATGAAACATACTGGTCATTTGACCAAGTTATCAGTCAGAGGGTCCTAGAGGCAAAAGGAAAAAGGTAGAGATAGGAGGCATAGGATGGAAACCAAGGACATCATAGGACAGTTAGAAGGTTCAAAACAGGGTTGGGAGACAGAGCCTGAGAGAAACTTACAGATTTTAGAGAGTGCCCACAGCTTGAGGGGAGTGGGAGCGACCAGGCCTAGACAGCTGTCACTCACTGTCACTACCTCTTTTGTGTGTATCCAGCCTCCATGGCTAAAAGTGACTCGCATATGGTCTCTTCCTTTCGGAGCACCTGCTCTTAGGGGGATGAAGTGGCCAGAAAGACACTTAACACACCCAGGATGCAGAGAAGCAGCATGAACGAGCAGTGAGTGGACAGGTCAGAGGGCATGGCCTCCTTGGGGCGAGGGCCCTAAAAAGAGAACTTCCCCAAACGGGACAATTTATCAACAAACCCAGTGTTCTATTTTGGAAGCATTTATTATCGCTGGGGTTGATCCCACACCGAGGACTTCTCCAGGCTTGTTGACTGTGGGGTGACAAGAGCAGGGACAGCAGCACTTCCCTGACTGTAGAAGCACCAGGGAGGTGCTACTGCCTCACTGTGCATCTTCTCCTGCACCTGACATCGGCCACGAGGAGTCCCGGTCACCCAGGAAATGCCCCCTATGTTGGCCCTGCTGCTTCCCATCCACAGCTGCCCTGTCCCATGTTCCAGGTGGTTCCAGCAGACTCCTGACAACAACTGGCTCCCCCACCCCACCCCAGAGTGCTGTATCTTTCACCCAGGCCACAAATGGCATTCTCTCGTGTTCTTGAGGGAAGTACAAAGTTCAGGGACAACACTGTCTATAATTCCTCCTTGTCCCAGGAGGCAGTAAGGGAGGAGAGGGTGGATGTCCATGAAGAAGAGAAAATACCCTGAAGACCACCCATTCTGATCAACTGAAAACCACCCTACATCTCTGGATCCATTGGTACCACTGTTGGCCCAAGCAAGAGGGCCCCTTTCCCTGGGTCTGTGCTTTATGGGGGCTGCCCTTGCCCTCCTCTGGTCAGTGTCTCCTCCCAGGACAAAGGGTCAGTGGGACTAAGGGCACTTGCCTAGCAGAAGCCTGTGCCCTGCCTTTCTAGTCTTTGCTCCAAGTATCTAGAACCCTGAATTTCCTACCCAGTTGGCCCTTAGCCCACCTCCAGGCCTGCATGAGCCTCTTCCCTGCACTGTTCTCCAGAGGGAGAGCCAGACTGCCAGGGTCACACTCTTAGACCCTTTCCAGGGGTGAGCAAAGGGCAGCTGTTTGCAGGGGTGTGGACAGAGCTCGGACATAGGGGTGGGGTGTCCACATGGAGAGTGCAGTCCTCCTTATGGTTCAGGGCAGAGCCAGCAGTAAAAGAGAGGGGGCAAGGTGGGAGCTGGTACCACCCCTCCCCACATCTCTGGGCATGGGAAGTCTCCATGCCCACCTGATTTTCCAGTTGTTAGGAAAGGTATTTGTCAGGGTAGGAGGAAAGGGTGCGTTTTATCTAACAGTTTGTTAGCTTGACTTACAACATTTAATAATGAGCCACATAGTATGTGGGCCTCCATTTATACTCTGGTCTGGGGCCCTGCAAATCTTAAGAGTGGCCTGAGCCCAGTAGGTCATTCCCAGAGGCCGTTGGGGCAGCCAGGACATGTCTGAATCCACTGCCCATCGATGCTTAGGGACTGTGTCTTGCCTCCTCCTACACGCACCATAGGTTCCGAAGTGTGCACGTAGCATCATTCTTGTGGCCGCAGGCTGGTGAGTTTGCTGACACTTTATTGATAGATCGGTTAGGGCTTTTCTGGCTGCAAGTGACAAAACACCAAAGCCTAAGTGACTTGAGCAAAAAGAGAACGTTTCGGTTCATGTACCCAAGGTCCAAGGTTGTATCTTATTTCTTCCTCTCCTTTGGCTCTGCTCACCTGCATAGTGACTCCGTTCCCGGACAAGCACTGCACTTTGTTTGTGAGCACAGGGTGGCTACCACACCTCCAGATCGTCTCTCCCCCAACGTCTCCTTGCAGAGGGAGAGTGCTACCTTCGCAGTGTGAGGTCTCGTGGCATCCCATTGGCTCTGACTGGTCACATAACCACCCTCTAACCCAGTGACTGGGGCCTGACGGAGGCCAGTGTCTAAAGCACGTGCTCTAGCCCTCATGGCCTGGGGGTGGAAAAGACAGGAGCCCGAAGGAAAATCAGAGACAGTTGCCAGAAGAAAGGGCGAGAGCTCCTGGGGAACCTTTCCCTTGACTGCCCCTGAAAGGTCCCACTTTAAGGATCTTTCAGGCACAATCCCTACGTGAGCCTGTGGCTGTCCTTTGAGACCCAGCTGCTCTGGGGCTGCTCGTTCAAAGCTCTCCTGTGCCCACCGGTGTTTGCCCTCCCCAGAAGCATCTGCCCCTGCCTGAGCCCCTGGGCCTCCCGTAAGAATGCAAACTGTTTGAAGGCAGGGAGTCAGTCCTCATTCAGTCAGCAGAGGCTCAGACCAAGTACTGCTTTAAGCACGTTTAGGTACTATTCGGGTACTGTTTATTGTTGATACAGCCGTAAGCAACATAGATCAAGCCCTTGCTGCCTTGAACTTGCATTCTAGTGGGAGGAGAAAGTCAACAAATGAACAAGACTTCTGGTGGTCATTTAATAAATAAAGAATAAAGAAAGGTTTGGGGTTTCGGGGATCTGGCTGGAGAGGGATTCTTATTACGGGTTGGGCAAGGGATGCTTCTTTAGGAGGACCACGTGGATGCAGAGACCTGAGGAAAGGGAGGGAGGGAGTCATGCAGCTACCTGAGCAAAGAGCACATCAGCTAGAAGGGACAGCAAGTGCAAAGGCCCTGAGGCAGTAGTGTGCTTAGCGTGTTTGAGGAGCATCATGGAAACCAGTGGGGCTTGAGTGCTGTGAGGAAGGGAGAGAAGGATGGGAGATGAAGTCAGGAAAGTGGTGGTGGTGATGGAGACAGGAGTGGGACAGGGGTGGGGAGGAACTGCAGTGAGCAGGGCCTCATCTGTCACGTAAGGGCTTTGGCTTTTAGACCGAGTAAAACTGGAGCCTTTGGAGCAAAGGAGTGATGTCACCAGCTGAGGTTGGGAGAGGTAAAAAGTAGGGAGGGTCCCTGAGGAAGCTGGGGCCGGCGAGGACGCTCCTGCAGTAGTGCAAGCAGAGGAGGATGGTGGCAGTGGCGAGAAGTTCTGATTCTGGCACATTCCAAAGGTGACGCAGCAGGATTGGGAAGTGGAATAGGAGAGAATGAGAGGAGTCGAGGGGAAGCCAGGGTTCGGGACCTAAGCACTGGGATGGTGGAGCTGGTTTACTGAGGAGGGGAGGCTGGAGGAGGAGAGGGGGTTGTGTTTGGGCCACGTTCGGTCTGAGATGCATCTTGGGCATGCATGTGGTGGTGTCCATCGAGAGGGGAGATGAGCACCTTGAACTTTGGGGAACAGGGTGCGGCTGGAGGTTCCACAGTCGCCACGGGGGAGGTGTTTCATCCTACCTGTTTCTCAGCCTTACCCCCCACCCCCACCGCCCAGAACGGGGTTGGGTCCAGAACTGGGGGTGCTCAGCACAGTGATGACAGCATCAAAAGTAATCCCCATCTCTGTTTCACGGGCAGTGCTGAGGGTCTTATACGCGTGATCTCGCTCGACCTTCCTATGATCCGTGATGCGGGGCGATTGCAACCCTGGCTTCTAGAGGAGGAAGCCGAGATTCCGAAGGGGCCTCATTCGTCTGCCCTCAGAAGGTTCCAGTTGCTGTTTGCCCCCGCCTGCCTGACGAGGCCCAGCACTGACCCCCGCACCTCCCCTCCCCCCCCCCCCCCGTTGCAGCCTGTGACCAGCTGGCCCTGGGCGTGGTGGCGATCTTCGGGCCGTCACAGGGCTCCTGCACCAACGCCGTCCAGTCCATCTGCAATGCCCTGGAGGTGCCCCACATCCAGCTGCGCTGGAAACACCACCCACTGGACAACAAGGACACCTTCTATGTGAACCTCTACCCTGACTACGCCTCCCTCAGTCACGCCATCCTCGACCTGGTCCAGTACCTCAAGTGGCGATCGGCCACTGTGGTCTATGACGACAGTACAGGTGGGTAGCCAGGCCTGGCTGGGCTGAGGGCAGGGGGTGAGGGAGGTAGAGCCCCAGGATGTGCTCGCCCAACTCAGCTGCCCCTGGGGGAGGGTGCACACTCACACCTGAGACTAGCAGGTCCCCCGGACCCTCGCCCCTGCACCCCCTCGCAGCCCTGGGCACGCCAGCCACTCACCTCTCGCTCAGCCTCAGGCTCACCTCACACCTTCCCCACACTCCCACCTCCACCCCCCTGTAGCATGCTCATGTCTGCACTCAGCAACCCCCCAGCCCCTGCACTCACCCCTGCACAGCCGTGCCCACACCTGCCCCACTCCCTCAGACTCACATTCCCGTCTGCAGCAAGCGTGGGCAGCTCTGAGCCGGCTACGGGCGCAGGCTCTGGACACATGGGCTGGGGACTGTGCTGGCTATGACACTTACTAGCTGAATAGCACAGAGCTGTTTCCCTTCTTCCTCTTTCTTTCAAAAGACTCAAGTCCCAAGACATTTCTTAGCCTGGCCTCTTAAGAGAGAGTGACCTTGGCAAGTCTCTTAACCCATCTGGCCCTTCTCTGCCCACGTGTCAAGTCAAGATCTATAGCATCCAGCCTGGAAAGAGCCCTTCAGCTCTCTGCAGCCTGTGATTCTATGTCAGCTCTTGATTACCTCCTAATGGGGAGTGGGAATCCTAGGGAGACAATCCCTCAGAAAAGTTGTCTATTTAACTTGAGATTCTACAAGCATCTATTGCGTTCCTGCTATGCCCACAGTACCAGACAGGAGATCGTGGCGGGCAGAGGCCCCCACCCCAGCTCAGTGCCCCCAGCATGAGGTGTCTGCCAGTGAGGGGCATGAGTACCCCGCTCCAGGTCGTGGTCAGCGTTTTGGCAGCCCTGTTAGATGATCTGTGTTAGGACACTGCTGGGGAGGACTGTGTGGTTTTGAGCCTGCTTCCTTGCCCAGACCATGAGCCTTGTGGGCCTCCAGGATTTAGAACAGGGCCTGGTACAACCTGGATGTTTTTAAATGCTGTGGAACTGAATTGAATTGAATTGAATTAAAAATCGAGATGAAATAAATTGTAATTAAATATTGCAGGAAGAGAGTGCTGGGCACTGGTAAGGGAGTAGGAGGATGTGGCGATCCCCTCGTTTTTGGGGAGTGAATCCTAGCGTAGGGATGTGAGCAGGCACCCAGAGGTCACTGGTCATTCCAGGCCACCGGAGCTAAGGATCAAGTGCCGGGTACATACAGTCAGGGCCAAGGCACTCGGGAAGAGGAAGCCCTGCTGCGGGCTTGGCTAATCTGGGCTGACTGACAGAGGCAGAGAGACGTGAGCGGGGCCTCGAGGATGGACAGACAGAGCGAGCCTGAGGGCAGCACCGGCCGCGGGGACAGCGTGAGCAAAAACTGGGGAGGCGGGACTTGGCATGGCGGCCTCCTCGAGAGCATGGCCTGGTGGGGGGAGAAGATTCAAGTTCGGAAGGTGGGAGGAAAAGGTCAGATGAACAGAGCGTATCAGGCTGCGTGAGGGCTTCGCTGTCTGGCTTCAGAGTTCACGCTTGATCTTGGAAGCAGCCAAGGCCCATGGAGTGTTGAGCAAAGAAGTGGAATAATGAAAGCTGAGTTGCCGAAGGTGGTGGTGACGGCATCGCGCAGGGAGAGGAGACACTCGGGGGTGGCTGCCTTGATGCAGGCAGGGACAGAGGAGGCTGGGATTTGAGGGGCTGCCTGGAAGAGAACTCGGGGCCAGGATGGAAGGGAAGAACTGGATGTGAGAGTGTGTAGCTGGACACAGAACAGTCAGAAGAGACTCTGGTGCGGACCATGGCTCCGCGGTCCTGGGGCCTCCGGACTGGAGGGGGTCGGGGCAGAGGCTTTGCAGAGGGTGCATGAGGCTGCTCAGGGCTGATGCTACCTTCTGGAGCTCCCTGCTCTCCAGTGCCTTCGCCCTAACCATACGAGCGAGTCCCTCGATTATTGGCTCGGGTGGCCTGGCATGCCCAGTCGCCTCTGGGTGGGCACGCACTCTCCCCCAGCATGATTAGCTTCTCAGAAGAGAGGGCATCCCGTCTTCATTTCTTCACCCTTACCATGCCCAGAGCACCCTTTCTTCCAGGATTTAATTAGAGTTTAATTCAACTTGATTTTCAATTCGGTTCAATTACATTTATAAACACAGGGGAGTCCGGGATGGAGCCAGTTTGGTCAAGAACACACTGGGTAGTGGGAATTCAGGGCTGGAGTCAGCCAAATAGTGAGATGACTTTGATGAGGACTGGTGGGTGGTCAGAGGTGTACTCCCAGAAGCAGGCTAGTTCAAAGGGACAACTAGTGAGTCCTCAAACCTCCCCCTCCCCGAGTGGGAAGCACTTCATAGTGGGCTTCAGGGGCTGCGTGCATTTGGATGTGCTGGCTGGGGTCAAAGACAACCCAGTTCCCACTGACTCGAGCAATAGGCACTTCGTTCTCTGATGGGCAAGAAGGCTGGAGAAGGGCCTTTCCAGGGCTGGCTTAGCAGCTCAACAGAGGCCGGGGCACTGGGTCAGTACCCCTGCAGTTCTCCTGGTTTTCTCTCTCCCGGTCAGAATAGAGCTGCTACAGCTCCGAGCAGCCCATCCTCACATGCCGACACCCTAGGAAATAGAAGGAAAGAGGCAGGAGCCAAAGAGATTTTTCCTGATGTGACTCCTGCCTCTTAGCAAGGAGGAAAATTTGTCTAGAAACCTTCCAGCAGACCGTCCTGGACAGCAAACTGAGTCCGTGCCTACTACCCCAAGCATAGTCAGATAGGAAAGGGAGCGCCCCTGACTGGCTCTTAACCAATCACCAGTCAGCTCTGGGGACTGGCACCAGGCCACTCGAACAAAATCATGGTTCTCTTAGCACATTAGAAGGGGGCACACCGGTCTCTATAATACTTCTGCGTTGATGCTGTGTCACCGGCCACCCCCCAAAACTTAGTGGCTTCAAATCCTACGCATATGTTTAGCTCACAAGTCTGTGGGCTTCACTGATTGGCTGAGCTTGGCCAGGCGGTGGTTCTGGTCTCAGCTGGATCGCTCACCTGCCCGGGGGTCATTTGACGGTTGGTGGAGATGACTGGCACCAGCAGGCTAGCCCAGGCACGTTGTCGTGACAATGGCAGAGGTGCAGAAGAAGAGACCCAGGGTGCACTTCCGTTTCCACTGTCTAATTGTGACACACCTGCTGATGCACCATTGGCCAACACAGGTTACGTGCTGGAGCCCAGTGTCCTGAGTGGGGCAGGTCACCTGCCCACAGCTGGAGGTCACTGCGAAGTTACATAGCAAAGGGTGAGCTACGGGGTGGGGCGAAGAATTCAGGTCATCCCTGCAATCGACTGCAGAGAGAACTCTTTTTAAGTGTTCTTGGGATCCCACAGGCAAGGGTGACCGCATGAGGACACGGAGGGGTCAGTGCCATTGAGAGTTGTTACAGTGCCCTAGAATCAGGAGGGGCCACAGCCTCATGGAGAAGCACCAGGGTTAGTCACGAGACAGGAGCCCGAGGAAAGCATGGGCAAGAGCTTTTTTTGTACAAGAGCCTTCAGTTACTTCATGACCATAAAACGGCCCAGATGAGGGTAGGTGGGATTTGTTAGGTGGGGCTGTCCTCTGTGGGGCAGGAAGCAAATCACAGATGTTGCGGTTTGATTGGAGGTTTGGTTGGAGGGCTTATACTATGATTTTGTGTATCCACCAAAACACAGGAATAATAGGAACGTAAACAACTTGGGCCATTAGTTTGGCACATGATTTCAGGATGCCGGATCATCAGTTAGAGAATGTTGCAAAGGATTATATTTTAGGAACCAGCAGTGTTTGCCCTGTGACCTTTGACAAGTGGTCACCTTCGTAACCTAATCTGCACACAAAGGCCAACTCATGTCAAGAGTGAAAGGAAAGGTCTTAGAAAAAGCTGAGATGGAGAAAAGGGCCGCAGCCTAAGAGCCAGCAGGTTGGGTCTCGAATCTTGATCCCACAGCTAGCGTGCCGCCGAACCTTGAGGTGGTCACTTAACCTCTGTGGGCCTCAGTTTCTTTGTCCGTACATTGGAACAAAAGCCCCTAGTCTACATGCCTTCTAGGACAGGGAGATTTTAAATAGGGTGATGAATGCAGAAGTGCTTTGTAAGTGAAAAGCGTGATTCTAAAAACCATGATTCACTGCAGATATTTTGAGAGAGATTGATTAGGGAAGCAGCCAGGAAGGAAGGCTCATTTCGGGCAAGCCAAGAGCCTTGTCCTCTGCTGGGGTGGGCTGAGACGAGCCTCTGGTCTCCTTTGGGAGTACACTGATGAGGAGGAGGTCTGACATTTCCTGCTGGAAAATGTGGGTCACTGTGTATTACACGGGGCAATGCACTTGGCTGACAAGAAGACTCATAGCCTTGTGCTCCAGTGTGCAGGCTGTCCCCCTGTCCTCACGTCCTGGATCCCAAAGCTCACGTGCCTGCTGATGCCACACAAGACTCTGAACACTGAGCAAGTGGGAGCAAAGTGAAGGCGGGGAGCCTCCCAGGCTAACAAGTGTGAGTGGGCAGCATCACTCAGCCCAACTAAGAATTTCTGGGGTGAGTTGGGGATGGAGGGTAAGGCTGGTGTGTGTTCCAGAAGAAGTTGTGGCCCTTCTCTCCCCTGCGCTGGTCAGCTGATGGCCCCTTCCTCCTCCCTGTCAAGTCTGGTATGGGGAAGCACTGCGGCCCCTGTTAGATCCAGACCACTCCCGGACTCCAGAGCCCTTTGCCAGCCCATACACCTGGGTCTGAGACCTTCCAGGGGGCTGGGGGATCCTGATGCCGGTGGCCATGGCAAAGCCTGTTTGGGAGCTCCTTGGGAGGCTTAGGTCACAGGGATATATCTCTGTCCTCCTCAGCAGAGGGGAATGATGTACACCAGATGGCTTTCCTGATGTCCAGCCCTCCAGAATGGGAAGGAGAAGTCGAACAGATCCAGGCATTTGTATCAGAAATGGCTTTGGAAGCCCAGAGGCTCTGTTGGAAGGCACTCAAAGTAGGCGGTCTGTGTGGGGGGACTTTGTCCAGATAGGGGACACGACAGTAGTTGATTGCAAGCTTTGATCCAGAGCAAACTGCCTTAACCAAAAAAGGGGGGCGGGAGAGTGGATTTGATTGGCTGCCTTTACTGGCAAGTTTAAGAGTCATTTTAGCTTCAGGTACTGTTTGATCCAGAGGCTCAAATGGGTATCATTCGGACTGATTTGTCCTGACTTCTGCCGTGTTGGAATCCTTCTCCGGTTCTAGGTGGTGATGCCTAGATTTGCTCCCTCCCTATTTGGAGGTAAGTGGAAAAGGGTGTATCTCTTACCCGATGCTCTGGCACCATTTTTGGAAGTCATCTTATAGGACCAACTGGCGTCACCTACCCAGCTCTGAGCCTATCCCTATGCCTAGAGGAATGTGGGTGCTGATTGGCCAGGCTGGGGCCACATGCTGTGCCCCGAGAGCTGGGGATGGACCCCTCCCAAGTCACACGGTTTGAGTATGGGGGAGGAGTTTCTCCCCAAAGGAGAAGCAGAGTGCTCTTTGTGGGGCAATGGAGCATGGTTGAGTGGACAGTGTAGTGAGGACACAGACCCTGAGCCCTGAGTGTGGGTGGGCAGCCCAGGGGGACCCTGGCCCCTGCTGGCTCAGCCCCTCCCTGAGTGGGGAGGGGTATCGAGGGCAGCAAGCAGTCTTGCTCCCAGGCTAAACAGAGGGGACTCAGCAAGGATGGACCTTGAAATAGCAACGGAAATGAACTTAATTAGACCTAAGTAAGCCATTTGTCTCCAGGAAGTGACATTCAGTTTTCCCTGGAAGTCCCCAGATTAAGTGGTTTTGCAAAATGCCAAGGTGGAGGATGGATTTTTCAGTGTGGGGAGAAAAAAAAACAGTAAGTCATTTCAATTATGGAGATTTGTGTTGTGCATCACCTAAGTGCCAGGCCCCGTGCTAGGGGCTGTGGGGATCCAGCCCATGAGGTTAAGGAGCCCATGGCGGGACGAGGGAGTGAGACAAGGCCAGAGGAGGCTAGTGCTGAGGGAGGAGGCCACTAGGTGGGGGGAGGGGTGTCTTGTTTAGACAGAGCAGTAGGGGTAGGCTTCATGGAGGAGGTGGTTGCCCGGAGCCTGGAAAAATCAGTCAGGTTTACTGAGGCAACCTGCCCTTGGGTTGGAGGCACAGTTCCGCTTTGTCTTACACGGTCCAGCAGTTGGTACAGCTGAGCCTCGGAGCCTTCACTTGTGCCCACATCCTGGAGGCAGGTGCCCTGCTTCCCAATGTCACAGGTGGGGTGATGAAGAGGGGTGCCCTCTGGTTTGGGCTCCATAAATCTGTAAATGCGTTCTAGTGTAGAGGGGAGTGCGTAGGTGTGTGGTCAGTGGGAATTTGCTGTCTGTGCCTACTGTTGAATCTGTATGTGTGTATATGTGTCTTTGCGTGCACAGGCCTTGATTTACATGTGGAACGAAGCCCAGGCTTGTGTCCGCATCAGCATGCATGCCCCTATAAATATGTGTTTGTATGGGCATACAAATCCATGGGTGGTTGCAGGTGTGTACAGCCTGGTGCACACGGCTGTACCCGAGCGTCCTGGCGCCCGTGTCTGGACCCACGTGGCTGTGTCCACGCACCTGCACAGAGCTCCATGGGCCATGCATCTGTGTCTGTGGGTGCACGCAGACCTGCGGCCACAGGCCTATGTGCACACCCGAGCCCGTGGAGGCCGACAGCTGTATTTACCTGTGTGCACACGTGTGTCTCTTGTACCCCGGGGCCTCCCAGGACTCATCCGACTGCAGGAGCTCATCATGGCCCCGTCGAGGTACAACATCCGCCTAAAGATCCGACAGCTCCCCCTTGACTCCGACGACTCACGCCCCCTGCTCAAAGAGATGAAGCGGGGCCGGGAATTCCGCATCATCTTCGACTGTAGCCACACCATGGCCGCCCAGATCCTCAAGCAGGTGCGTGAGTGGTGGCCAGCCCAGGGGATGGGGCGATGGAAGGGATGGGCGGGATCTGCCTGCCCTCTCCCCCTGCCCCGCACCCATGGCCAGGAGGTGGCCAGAGCTCAGGTGGAACCCAGCTCTGCTTCGGTCTGGCTGTTTCGGCACCCCGCAGAATGGACCCAGTGTGGTCTTCAAGGTCTGAGCCAGCGCGAGGGTGGGGTGATGCCCGGACTGAGCGGAGCCTGGCGCCGGGAGGCTGTTGCATCAGTGCTGAGGCTGTGGGTGGGAGGCAGGGGCTGCCGAGAGGGGCCCGAAGCCGCACAGGACAGAACATTGCGGGAAGTGCTGGGAGGCCTCGGGGTGGCAGGAACAGGCTCAGGGGGGCCTCACTGCCTCTCCGGTGATGCGTTCCCCATAGCCCGCAGCACTTGCTGTTACTCTCCGACTACTAGGAGGTTTATTGAAGTTCCCCACACCATCTGCTCGACTCTGCAGCGACTGTGGGGGAGGGAAATGCCTCTCGGTCCTGGATGGGCCTCTGTTCCTTTCCAAACACAGCCCAGTGTGGCATGCTAGGGACAAGAGCCGTCTCTGCCAGCTACCTAAGAAATAAACAGCAAAATCGCCCACAACCTCCGTGGAGGGTGCCACAGCTGAAACCCAAACCATTCACATTTGAGCCAGTGCTTTGTGTAAAAGGCAATTATATGGTCCCAGAAAGCATCCCTGGTGATTGAACGAGGCCTTCTGTGGAGCTCTAAGTCATGGCCTTGCAAGATGCAGGTGGTGGGGAGGAGACACAGGCAGTGCAGGGGGCTAGATGCCGAGCCGGGATAGGAGTGTTCAAGTCCCGGGGGGGCTAGGGAGTTCCCAAGTCCCACCCCCCCAGTCAGGCCCTGCAAGGGGTGCCCAGGCGGCCTGGGAGCCAGTGTCTTTCCCCAGGCTCCCTCATCCCCAGGAGGTTAAAGAGCTCGCTTGGGGTTTGACCCTCGCTTCTGCCCTTGGGTGTTGTGCGCCCAAGATCAAGGAGCCCCCGTGTCACCCCCTCCTCTGTAGCTGCAGCCAGTGATCCCTACCTTAGCCGGTGGCAGAGGATTCTGTTGAGATGAGGCAAGGAGAGAGTGTAGCCCAGTGTCCGGCACTGGGTGTGGGGCATCTGCGGTGTCACTGTGGAGGAGACTTACGCTCCCCAGAGACCCCTCACCCCTCCTCCCTCGGCGACGGCCAGCGCTTAGTGCTTCCCTTTTCTTCCTGGCACGGGTAACAGAGTAACAGAGACGGCCACAACCCTGGCTGGTCACACTGAGGAGTGACCGTGTGCCAGGTACCTGAAACCCCTCACTTAGCGCCCCCCCCCCAGGCAGGTGGCAATGGCTATCATGCCCAGTTTACAGGTGAGGAAACTGAGGCTCACAGGGAAAGGAACGGGCCCGAGGTCATCCAGCCAGAAAGAGAGAATTTACTCCCACATCTGCCTGACTTGAAAACATACAGACTTAAAGCTGGAGACGGTATGCTCCACTGAACACCGAACTCCGGAAGGGTGATCGCGGCTGCTGACGGAGGCCTGGGCTGAGCCTCGAACTTGCTGATGTGGGCTGTGAATCTCTAAGAGGGCGAGAGAATGAACGGTGCTTTCCAAGTGTACCTGACCCTGGGATATTTTTCCTCCAGAGCACTTAGGGGCCCCGGCATTCTGAAGAACTCTGTAGAAAGTGCGTTATGGTCGTTAATATTATAGATTATAGGTTTCTAATAAAATACGTAAATGAAGGTAATGCAGGCTTCGTGATGATACACAGCATAATGTATCATCATAGTAATTACATAGTAATAATCGCATAGCAGCCTAGCGGCCTGCCTGGTGGTCGGCTGGACCAGGGAAGCTGGGATGTCTGCACCCTACAGGGAGGTTCGGCCCGAGCGAAGCCTCTCCTCCTCGGGCCTGGCTGGGCTGGGGAGGGCTGGGCTTCCGCACACCTCTCTCTGGAGCCAGGACAGAAGGTAGTCTGGGGCTAACTCCAACAGCATTTCTCTAAGTGTGGCAGGCCCGGAGATGCTCACGGAAAAGCCAGACGACGGGGCCCAGCCTGGGCCTGCGGAATTTGGAATCTTTGCATGCAGAGTATGGCCCAAGATTCTGCATTTTTTTTGAAGATTTTATTTATTTATTTATTTGAGAGAGAGAGAGAGAGAGAGAGCACAGCAGGGGGAGGGGCAGAGGGAGAGGGACAAGCAGACTCTGCTGAGTGGGGACCCCAATGCGGGGACTCGATCCCAGGACCCCAGGATCCCGATCTGAGCCAAAGGCAGGTGCCTAACTGACTGAGCCACCCAGGCGCCCCAAGATTCTGCATTTGAATCTGTCCCGGGTGACTTGGCTGCACACTCCAGTGCAAAACACACTGCTGTCTGCTAGCCAGTCATTGTTACTTCGGGGAGGTGGTCTCGAGGACATCCCAACTCCAAGTGGCCCACCTCCTCCGAACCCCTGCCAGTCTGGTCCTCCCCACTGGGGTGCGGATGGGGAGGGGGCTTCTCGGGTACCCCCTGCGGACTGCTGATGCTCTGCTCTCCCGCAGGCCATGGCCATGGGCATGATGACCGAATACTACCACTTCATCTTCACCACGCTGGTAACGTACCTCTGGGTCCTGGCACAGGTCAGGGTGGGGTCCCCTCAGAACAAGGTCAGCCAGGTGGGGACCATTGTGGCAGCTAGAGGAGACTCAGGCTGGCCTTGCTTCCTAAGGCTCTAGGTATGGCCCCAGGCAAGGGCCCAGAGACATCTTCGTGGCCTGCCCATGTTGAGAAATGCCCTCGAGTTGTGACTCAGGGCAGTGAGTCTAGACCTGCCTGTGTTGACACAAGCCCCTCTGATGACTAGCCAGTCATTAACCTCCCTGCCTCAGTCTCTTCGTCTGCAAAATGGGTGCGATAATAGCTTCTACCTCCTAGAATTATGAGCTCAGAAAGTAAAATGCTGAGAGCAGTGCCTGATTGTGTGAAGAACGATGCAAGTATTAGCTGCTCTTATTAAGATGACCCTCGGCTCCCAGCTCACACGCTTCCCCATGGATGTCTCAGTCCTCACGCGACAATAGGAAATGCTGCTTTGGATTCCTGCAGCATCCGTGCTGAAGTCTGCCCACTCACTGTCAGCTGGGCCAGCCCACCTGTGGGCTCCAGATGGGTCCTGTCCAAACTCAGAGAACATTTAGGGCCATTTAAACCCATTAGGATAATTAGTTGTGGCCTGAAATCAGCAGAATAAAGAGATCCCTGTGCCAAAGGGGCACCCACACACAGCCACCCTGCCCTGGAGCAGACATTCTAGCACTTCCCTGGGGCCCTGGGTGGACTCTTCCACCCAGCCCAGTTCTGGGGCACTGACTTCCTGGCGCTGAAACAGGCTCCTGCCCTCCTCATCAGCCTTGCTCCAGCCCAACAAGCTTCTGCGTTCCCTCATCCATCTGGCACCCAGGGCTCCAGTGAGGGTCTCATGATGACTGGCACAGAGGCCCCGCCCTCGAGGAGCTCCCGCCCTGTGTGGTCCGCACCTCCAGGTCTAGCTCCTTCGCAGGTGTATGCCATCCCAGGCCCGGACACGTGGTCGTGGCACACAGTGGAAGGAGACATCGGTGTGGAGGGGTTGGTGGAAGGTAATTTGAGGCAGGAAGGGAGATGCTTAAACAGGGCCTTGAAGCATCAGTAGGAGTTCACCAAGGAGAGAGAGGAAGAATATTCTGCACAGATGGAACAGCATAACCAAAGGCCAAGATGCAGGTTAGCTCTTCACTGGAGAGCTGGGGCTGGCTCAATCTGACTGATTGCTAGAGCCCATTGTAGTCATCTGCTCCCAAATCCACGTTCAGTGGTAGTGCAGACATAGCTTGGAGTTGGCCGTGGGGGAAGGAATATTCATACCACAGAAGTTGGAAAATACTACAAATTAGGGTTTGTAACCTCCCCTCCACTGAGAGCTGGTTACTAAGCATTTACCAGCACACTACTGTTTCTTCCCCACCCACTGTATTTTCTGCCCTTGGCAGAGCTCTGGGCTCCCCCTGCACATGCTCCTGCTCCAGGGCTCAGATCTGGGCATCTGCCGGGAGTCATGTTGGGAGAAAGGGATTCTGGAAGCTGGTGACTGAGATCAGGCACCTTCTTCCCCTAGTCCCTTCTGGATTTCTACACACCCAAGCTGACTTTTCCATGTCGTGTTATATCTTGGAAAGTCATTGGAGGCTGGAGGATGAGGCTACCAGATCTCCCACATTCCACCTCTGTTTGGAGCTGGGAGCAGGGCAGAGGAGGAAGGCCAGGAAGGTGCGGTGGGGCACGTTCATGGGCCCAAGGCCCTGTCCCTGGCATGGCAGCCCACCCATCCCATCCCGGGCATCTAGGGTGCTGAGACCGACTTCTGGGCCCTTAGCCCTGTGGCCTGGCTCGACCTTTCAGGCAAAGCTCTAGAGAAGGCACCTCCCTAGTGATGCCATGTTGTTCTCACTGATGCCATTGCCTTCTTGGGGTCAAGGTTAGAGGTCTTGGAGGGAAGCTCAGGGCAGGATGTGTTGTGGGTTGTCCTGCAGCCCTAGACAGGATCCGCTTCTCTTACTTTTTCATTTCCTTATTCAGGCATCCATTTATTCACTTCTGGCAGCCACGTACAGATGGTCTCAAGGCCCCAGGTTCTGAGCTAGGTGCTTGGGTGGGAGACAGTATGCAGAGTTGGATCCATACAAAGCTCACCAGTTGGCAGTCTTCCTTCATGCACATAAGGATCAAGGACTGTGCCCGATTCAACTGCCCCTGTCTGGTGCCCACAGAGTGCCTGGCATGCAGTAGGTGCTCATTAATGCTTGGATGAGTGAATGACTACCATACAAAGTAGAAGGTAATCCGTGAAGTTATCAACACCCTTGTCATGGCAACAGTTAAGACCAGGGACTCTGGTGCCCGCCTGCCTGAGTTAGAGTCGAGATCCTTCCACTTCCCTGGGCAAGTTACTTCAACCTCTCTGGACCACCTTTTCCCACCTACAAAATGGCCACAGTAACAGCGCTACCTCATAGCACTGTTAGGCTGAGTGTGCACTATGTCGAGTGCCTGATGTTTATTGAAGCAGCAGGTAAGAGTTCAGTGGATGAAGTACCTCCTGCTTACGTCTTCTGTGTATTCAGCATACGTCATCTCATCCACAAATTCAGAACGCCTCTCCAAGGGAGGTATGATCTCCCAACTTTACAGGAAAGTAGAAACTGAGGCTCGAGAGGTCACCCAGCAAGAAAGGGGCAGAAGGAGGGTTTTTACCAGCTGGAAGCTGTCCAGCTCCGGAGGCCTCTGCTAGGAGCTGTCACACTGAAAGCCCGCACGAGGCGGTGGCTGGCCTCCTCTGGCTGCACACGGCAGCAGTGGTCCAGATGCGGTGATTGACACGAATCGGGGGCATGGAGCCTCCACAAATCTCAGCAGGGCCCACTCTTCACAGGTTCCAAAGCCCTTTCTCCACATCGCTGCTTTACCTCTTCACAGGGCAGGGGTTTTGCTCCCCGTTGATGGATGGGCAAACCTGGAACCAGAGAGGTTGAGTGACTTGCCCAGAGGCTCCCAGCAGGTCGGGGTAGAGGCCTTGGCTCCTGACTGCCAGTCTTGTGCATGGCTGTCCCAGCCCCCTGCCTCTTCTCCTCCCCATGCCTCTCTGAGGGTCAGGGAGAGTGGATCTGCCCAGGGACGCACAACCCTTACACACGAACAGCTCTGCAGTCTGCAAGGGAGTAGGTGTGTCGGCATGTGTCGGCGGGGAAGGGGTCTACCAGCATCTCTCCCAGCTGCCGCCTCGCCGCCCGCCTGCCTGCCAGGGCAGCAGCTGCGTGTCCCTTGGGCACTCCACTCCGGCCCATGTCCCCCTTCGGCCTTGGCTCCCACTCCGCGATCCTCCTTCCAGCCCCCGTGGGCTTCAGAGTCTACCTCATGATCCTGCCTCTTCACGCCCGTTGGTCAGTCAAGGCTGTATTTTGGGAGGCCGGTGGCATCTGGCATTTATTTGCTTCCCTTTCAGAAACCCACGTCACCAATGCGTCGCTGCTAAAAAAATTCTCCGAACTTGCTGCTTTCATGCAGTAGACATTTTAATTACCCCAGCGGCCATAATCCGCTCCAGCCAGCTTCGAGCCCTTCCTAGATAACCCGCGTTACTCAGCCCCAGCTGAGCCCCTGGTGCATGTCATGTGTAGGTAAAAGCCTGGAGGTGAAAAAAGAATTATAATAAATTAATAGATAAGCAATCACAATTAATGCCACTTCCCAGCAATAACAGTTATATCATGGGAAAGATATTTTCATCTGTCATTCCTTAAGGCAATGTTTTCTGAGCTTCGGCTTCTACCCAGTCAGACCCATGGGGTGCTAATGAATTAGTCTATTATGTTATGCTGAATGTTTCTAAAAGGTCCCTCGTCGATACTGAATTCAGTGTGTCAACATTTGGCATCAAGAACAGCAACTTTTTGCCAAGCGGCAAGGTTGCCCGTGGCTCACTGTGTACGGCGATTGGGGTCTCCGCTCAGGGCAGCGCGGACACAGAAGTGGAGCTGGACAAAGAGCCCTCTTTAGCAGCTCCCGTCATCCCTGCCCTCGTGTCACGGGGGTGGGGACGCTTGGTGCCGCAAGCCCTACAACACTTTGCACTCCAGGCTCGGTGTGACAGGGAGGGAGGTGACCCCAGCAGTGACACCCCATCACCCCCCCCCGGGTTGGAATGGCTGCGGCCACCCCGTGAGTGTCAGCAGAACACATGCCACGTCCAGAGACCGGAAGGGCTGATGTCACCAGCCCCCAAGCCTCCCACCAGGGCCAGGGATGCCACCCTTCTCACTGAGTCCGGGTGGCCTCTGGTCCTAGAGGAGGGTGAACCGAGTCACGGACGCCCTGGGCAGGCTGATGCTTTGGCATCTTTCAGGCCTTAGGTAGTAGGTCAGCACTGCATTGGAGAGGAGGCTGGGCCCCGTGCTGGGGTGGAGTGAGAAGGGTGTTCCCTGGGGGCAGAGGTCAACTTCTCTTCCTTGGCCCTGGCAGTGAGCTCTGGCCCCAAATTCACATTCTCCATCTTGCAAAACAAAACTGTTCCACCTCCCCTTACCTGCCTTCTCCAAAGGCAATTTGGGGGAAGATCTCTTGATACTAAAGCAGGCCCCTTAAGGGTCTCACTCTCCCACCCCCCAAGGCAATTTACCAAACCCTTCCTAGCCTCCAGCTTCATTGAGAGCTCCCCCTGAGAGGAGGATGTGAAACACTAGTCTCCCATCCCAGGCCCTTCCCAGCGCTGTTTAGGTGCCCCAGAGAGCTACTCGGCTGGCTGACCCTTCTTTCCACTTTGGGTGACAGGGGTGTTTGGCTCTGGGGTTCAGGAGACAGACACAGATACTAACAGTTGTTATCAGTGGGGGTGAAAGGCAAGAGGTCCCAGGATGAAAGCGGAAGCCCCCTCGACCCACCCTGTGGTGCATGTGTAAAGGAGTAGTCAGGGGAGGCTTCCCGGAAGAGGTGCCACTTGAATTGATTTGAATCTCAGAGAATAGCCCGCCTAAGAGGGTTGAGGAAGAGAGACAGCCCCGCCAGAGGCTAGAAGATGCACAAATGCCGGCATAGCGATGAGAAGCTGCGTGATGGGGGCAGGGGCAGGCGTCAGCGAGGAAGGGAGAAGGGGAAAGTGGTTTGGTTCCTGAAACAAACATGGGAAGGGGTGGGAAGAAAAGTGGGGCAGGAGGGCGGTGGAGAGCTTTGTAAACTAAACTAAGGAACTTGGACTTCATTCTGAGAAGGTAGTAAGGATTTATAAACACAGGGTTGGATTGATCCTTCCGAGAAACCCCTCTGAATGCTGTGTGGACTGCAGGCTGGTCACGGGACGGGGGGGGGCTTGGGAGCTGGACTGCCTGGGTTGGACTCTGTTGCTCCACAGGTTAGCCGTGAAGCCTAACCTCTCTGTGACTCAGTTCCTTCCTCCGAAATGGGGTGAAAGTAACACCCTCCCGGGATAAGGTGGAAATGAGAATTCAGTGAGTTAATGCACAAAAGGAACTTAGAACGTGGCCTGCTGTTCCGAGGTTCGCAGGGGCTCATAGCTGTTAGCTCATCGTGATTGTTCCTATATTGCCAAGACGGGTAAGGCAGGAAGGACCCAACCCCTCTCTGCTCCTCTCCTCTGACAACCGGGCATGTCCCTGGGGTCGTATCCCATGACTGTCACAACCTGCTGCCAGAGAATATTGGTCAAACACTTAACTACGTCTACCATGCACCAGATGTGCTCTGCGCACATCCATGAACCCACTTCTTCCCCATGACAACCCCACCTGCTAGGTCCTGTTATCATCGCCTGCATGTGGCAGCTGAACCCACCTGAAGTGAGGAGGGTAGATGCACCTGGAACCCAGATGGCCTGGCCTCGCAGTCTGTGCCCCCGAGCTTTGCCGGGGCTGTCTCCGTGCGCCGCGCTCAGGAAGGCGCCGTGGGGAGAGAGGCCTTCTTCTGGGCATGCCTTCCCCATGCCCCTCCGCTCCTCTGATTCCACACGTGTCCCCAGCTCAGCCCTGTCAGGAGTCATGACTTAGATGAGGGGCTTCTCAAATCCCAGAGTTGCCAGGCCGCACCCCAGACTCTCCATGGCCTATACTCCCCAAAACAGCTCCAAAGACAGTTCGGGTGCATATCGCGTGTTTGGCAACCACGGGGGCATAAAGCTCAGGCGTTTCTTGAATAAGACAGACGGTGGTGTACCACCCGCTGTCCAAGTGTGTGGGAGGGAAACCCTGGATTTGGAGTGCTTCTAATTTCCATGGTGAAAATACTCCCCCCACAGCTGGTATCAGGTGACCAGTGTGAGGTGACTGGAAGCAGGAAGAAGTGCTAACAGTTAGCTCGCACAGGCCAGTGCGAGCCAGCTCCAACACCCCACCGAAACAGACCTGGGTACAAATTCTGCTCTGCCTTTTTTGAGCTTTATGACCTCAGGCAGGTCACCTCATGCCCCTGACCCTGTTTCCTCATCTGTAGAAGGAACACACTGTTAAACAGCTACTCTGCAGGGGTGTCAGGATGGGGTGGTATCCTCCATGTGCAGGGCTGAGGGCAGTACCCACCCTCCACTCCCCACTGAGACTGGGGCAGGCACCCTCTGGCCCACTCGGTGAGACCCCTTCATCTGCTGACGACCCCACCTCCTGCTCCCACCCGGCCCCTTCCCCATCCCAAGTCCTGGCCTAGAATCAGCGCCCTAGTTGTTTGGGCAAAGCTAGGACTAAATTTTCTTACCCGGGGTTCAAGTCTGCTCCAGATCTCTCCCCAACATCCTATGCCCTAAACTTTCAAAGAGGAAGCCAACACCACACATTCCAGAAGGAGCCCATTTTGAGGGTGCAGCAGGAGCAGGAAGAATTTAGCATCAGTCGGGAATATGTGAGAGACCAAAGGAAGCCAGCACCATGCGGAAGGGCTGCTCCGTGAGCTCATCATTCCTCGAGCTGCCGTCGAGTTCATGGAAGCCTGGACTATGATGGGCTGGGTTTTAGTCCCAGTGACTGCAGCCATGCAGAGAACAGTACAGCCTGTGGGCTGTCTTGCCTCTCTCCCAGCACAGGATGGAGCATATGAGTTGAGGGACCCTCGAAAGAGGAGGGACCGGAGGCTGGGACAGAAGATAGCTTGATGAGAGTAGAGCATAGAAAAGAATAGACAGTTGACCAGGAGGACCTTAGGACTCAGTTTCTCAAACCACTAGTAGGAAGGGTCTGCTCCTCCTAGGCTACCACCCCCTATCTCCTCGACACTGCCACTTCTTCCTAGTTTAGCACCTGGCTTCTTCCTCCATGCACACACACCCTGCCCAATCCCTCTCTGCCTCCTTGCCCCACCGGCTCCCCTTGCCCCAGAGCTGGAGCTGCAGAGGGCCTGAAGCTCGTCTGCCCCACACGTTAAGGCCAGTCTTCCTGGTCCTTAGGCCGGGGCCTACTCCTTACACCAGACTGGATGCCACCTGGCCGTGGACAGATGGGCTGACTGCTGGTCTGTTGCTCCTAGGACACAGCGGGTGTGGAGGTCTGGCTGATGATGTCGGAGGTGAGGGGAGAGAAGAAGGCGGTGGTATTCCTTGAGTCCCAAGCAGAAAGACTATTGTTTTTATTGAATTATAATTGACCTACAGTATTATGTTGATTTCAGGGGTACAAGATAGCCAATCAGTATTTTTATACATTACAAAATGACCCCCACAAAAGCTTTGGTTATCATCTGTCACCATACAAAGGGATTACCAAGTTGTTGACTGCGTTCTCTATGCTCATTACGTCCCCATGACTTACTTATTTTATAACTGGAAGTTTGTACCTCTTAATCCCCTTCACCTACCTTGCCCATCCCCCCACCCCTCTCCCTTCTGGCATCCACCAGTTCTCTGTATTTATGAGTTTGTTTTGTTTTTTTAGATTCTGTATATAAGTGAAATCCTACGGTATTTGTCTTTCTCTGTCTGGCTTCACTTAGCATAATGTCTTCTGGGTCTATCCACAGTGTTACAAGATGTCAGGATGTCCTTCTCTCTTATGGCTGAGTTACATTCCTCTGTATGTACACACCACATCTTCTTTATCCGTTCATCTAGCGACGGGCACTTGGGCTGCTTCCATATCTTGGCTATTGTAAACAACGCTGTGGTGAACATAGGAGTGCACCTATGTTTTCAAGTTAGTTTTTCTGTTTTCTTCAAATAAATACCCAAAAGTGGAATTGTGAGATCATAGGGTAGTTCTATTTTTAATTCTTTGAGGAGTCTCCGTACCGTCTTCCAGAGCGGCTACACCAGTTTGCATTCCCACCACCAGCACGCAAGGGTTCCTTCTCCACATCCTCGCCAACACTTGTGGATGTCTTTTTGATTTTAGCCATTCTGACAGGTGGGAGTTGATTGCTTCTTGTGGTTTTGATTGGCATTTCCCTAATGATGAGGGACGCTGAGCTTTTCAAGTACTTCTCCCTTTCAGCCTATTCATTTTGTCGATGGTTTCCTTCACTGTGCAAAAGCTAGAAAAAAATATTTTAAAATAGCCTTTTTGGGGGTGGGGGATACAACAACTCCCCTCAGCTTCCCTTGGAGATGCCCAGGCCTAGTGCTCTTTGTCCCCCCCGAAGTGGGCACCCCCGTCGTTGGAAGTGACCATCATGACCATTATCACGATCATCTGATGTTCTGGGCCAGGCCTTTCATGTGATCTGCTGCACCAGTCCTATAAAGGAGGCAAGAGCCCCATTTTGTAGACGAAGAATCCAGCTGAGCCACATGCAGGGGGTCCAGCAGCGAGTCCATGAGGTCAGCCGCCAGGCAGAAGGCATTCCAGCTGATCCCCCCTCCGGTGCTCCTGCGGGTACTCCACCGCCGCCGCCGAGCCTCACCTCGTGCAGGGCAGGGCTCTGCAGGGAGTTGCTGCCTTGGGCTCCCGGTGCTCCAAGAAGGGCGTGTGGGACAGTGGTGGCCCAGGTGAGGGGTGGCTGGGGTTTACAGCAGGCCACACCTTTATTTACTTGAGCCTCTTTCTGTCAAGGATCTGTATGCGTTAGACCTGGAGCCCTACCGCTACTCAGGGGTGAACCTGACGGGGTTCCGGATCCTCAACGTGGACAACCCGCATGTGTCAGCCATCGTAGAGAAGTGGTCCATGGAGCGGCTGCAGGCGGCTCCCCGGGCAGAGTCCGGCCTGTTGGATGGCGTGATGATGGTATCCCAGCCAGGCGGGCCAAATCCAGGGGCACCCCTTCCTCGGCAGCCCTCCCTGTTCCCTCTTCTGTCCTCTCTCCCCTACTTCCTCCCTATCTCTTTCTTCCCTCCCACCACTTCCCTTCCTAAGACCTGCTCTGGATCAGCCAGACCTTAGGCTGGGCCCTGGGAACACAAGGAATCAGACACAGCCGCCCCCAACCCCAAGGGTGGTAGGGGAGGCTTGTAAACAGGTTGTTACAGAGTCTGGGGGTAAGGACCCATGTGTCCTGGGCACAGAGGACTTTGAGCTCTAACCAGCTGGAGCCTAGGGAGGCAGAAAAGGAGAAGGTGTGGACAGGGCCTAGGAGAACAGGAGTGATGGGATGAGAAAGGAGGGCTTAGAATGAGAAGGTCTGAACTGCAGAGAGGGTGGGAGTTGGGTGTCTGCCGAACAGCAGGGGCACCCAAGCCCGGCCTTCACGGAGGGCATGGACAGGGTCACCCTGGGCCTTTCCCTTGTCAGGACCCCATATGCCTGGTGGGGGAGGGGCTGAGCAACTTGGGCCAAGGACCCTCAGGGCTGGGGAGCTGCTCTCAGGCCCTGTGCCCTCCCCTCCAGACTGACGCGGCCTTACTGTACGACGCCGTCCACATCGTGTCCGTGTGCTACCAGAGGGCCCCGCAGATGACCGTGAATTCCCTGCAGTGCCATCGGCACAAGGCTTGGCGCTTTGGCGGCCGCTTCATGAACTTCATCAAGGAGGTGAGTGCTCCCCCATCATCCCCCCCAGGGCCTCCTCCCTGGGGGTCTTCGGTGCTGCAGAGCAAAGGCGCGGGTGTGGGAGGCAGGCAGAATTGATTTCTAGCCCACACGAATCTGGGCACGTGGGTTCACATCTCCGAGCCTCCATTTCCTTGGGTGAAAATGGGCTGGACGGGACCCATCTCACAGGGCGATTGAGAGGGCTATGGCCCTGGAGCCTAGGAGGTTCTCCGTGGGCGGTCCACGTTGTCAGCAGGACCTGCCTGGGCTTTCCAGTGCGGCAGATGAGGGTCTCTGCCCCGGCTGTGTGACCTTGGGCAAGCTGGAGAACCTTGCTGAGCCTTGGCTGCCTCATCTGCAAAATGGGGTCCGAAGCATGCCCCCTCAGAGGGATGCCAGGCAGCTGAGACGAAACCCCTGGGTGGAAAGAGCTCAGGGCAATGGGCGGGGCAGTGGAGGCTGGCCGGATAATCAGCCCTACGTACTCCTCTTCATGTTCCGGGTCCTCCGGGCCCCGGCTCTGCTGGCTCCGAGGTGGTTGTGAAGTTCCATCCGTGGGGCTGATTCAGAGGAACCAGGAGCAGAACTCTGTCCTGCTGCAAGACGGCCGTTGACACTCACAGTGCCAACCGATAATTCTGAAGGACTCTCCATCATCCTTGTCCTTGTAAGCTGTGGATGGCTCTTCACCGTTCCCATTTTACAGGTTGAGGAAGCTAAGGCCAAGGCCAAGCATCCTGGCGGCATCGCAATGAGTTATGCAAGTTTGGGTGAGAGGATTAACATTTTGATTCTCAGTTTCCTTGACTGTAAAATGGGCATAAAGAGTACTTGCCTCGGTGTTGTTGAGAAGACAGTGTGCAAACTGTCCACGGAGCATCTCGCCCAGGACGTGGGCAGAGTCAAATCCCAGTAAATGGTGGATGAAGAAGGCTCGGGGAGAAGATAGGGCAGGGTTATCCTGGGTTGGAGGGAGAGACCATGTCCAGGCGACTCCAGGTGCCGTCGAGAGAAGCCCTCAAGGAGGGTTGTAGAACGATCTCTCCGTGGCAACCACACTGGACCAGGGTGAGGCAGGCTACTTTGAGCGTTCATTCAGTTATTCAGCAGCTAGTTGTTGTGGTCCTGCTGGGTGCCAGACCCTGGGATCCAGTGGGGCTGAGACGGACGAGCCCCTGCATTCACCAAGCTCACAGCCCAGGGAGGGAGCGGACATGAATCAAGTCCTGGCATTCAGGGATGTAATCCCACGTGCAAAGGAAGGCAGCTCCAAGGGGGTATATAGCAAAGAGACCCACCACCTTACACACAGCAGACAGGGTGCCTTTCCCCAAGGGCTGATATCCCCCCTTGCTGCTTGGGAAGGGCGCTAAAAGGAATGGGGATGGGACATCGGCTGTAGAGTTTGACGCTCATGCCCGTGGAGCTCGTCTCTGCCTCCCCCAGCTGTGCGGCTTCACACGTGTTCCTAGGTGGCCACGAGCATCCGTTTCCTCACCTGGCAAACACGCTCTCACCATCATGGTGAGGGAGGCATGAAGTCCTTGGCACCAGCTCCCCTCACGCCCAGAAGGGGCTCCATCCGGTATCAGTGGTATTGGCATAAGAGGACCATGATGGTCCCTTCTCATCCAGCCCCTCAAAACTGCAGAAGAAGGCTGATTGTCCAGTGCCCTGAGCAGGCCTGGTTAGCCTGGGAGATCACCCGCTTGTTTCCCGGGAGCGCTGAGGCCTGACTCCTAGCCCCGGCTGCCTCCTTCCTGGGCAGACCTCTGACGGAGGGGCCAGAGGCCCTTCTGAGGGGGTCGGTGACCCAAGCCACAACCCTGGGCCCCTTAGGAGCCACACAAAAATGCCTTTGAAGCTTCACCCACTTTTTAGCTGTGTGACCTTCGACAAGCTGCTGAACCTCTCTGTGCCTCCAGTCTGCCTCTGTACTCTGGAGATTTTCCTAGGGTTGTTGCAGGATGAAGCGAGTTAGGGTGTGTGTGGAGCACTTAGGCCAGAGCCTAGCACAGAGCCAACGCCCAGCAGAGGGGCTACCCTTATGTTGTCTCTGTCGTCACGAGTGCCATCACTGTGGCTTCTTGTTCCCTGGTGGGTTTCCAGCTAACGAGGGTCCCTGGGCCACATAGCTTTGGGGACCCTCACCCTGCTCACTCCTGACCCCTTGGAATTTTTGAGGCTCAGTCTGCAGCCCTGAGGGGAGCAGGTTCGTCACTGCCCACACTAGAGGAAGGGGCCCCTTCTCCCTCCCGGGGCTGACCGGCCCGCTTTGGTGTACCTCCTGTTTCCCAGCCGCCGGCCCAGTGAGTGGCCCTCAACACTCATGCTCCTTACAGAGCCCCTTCAGGGACATCTCTGTGACACCTGCACCTTAGGGCGGTGGACATGGAGGCCTAGTGCAGCCACGTGGCTTGCCTGCAGTGCCGCAGCTGCCCGAGCCTGGGCCCCGAGTGCCCTGCTTGAGCCCAGCATACCGTCTTCCCTCAGACCATTTCCAAGTTGCTCGTCTCCCCCATCTGACTGCGTGACAGTAAATCATTTAAAGACTTGGCATTTCCGAGAGGAGCTGGAAAATACCAGGCCGGAGTTCAGAGCGTGTGAAGCATCTTTCATTTAGCGAGTCTGGAGCGGTGGCTGGAAGGGGCGGGCAGGCCGGGAAATGTCACGGGGAGGGGCTGTCCCCGGCTCCCTGCCCTGCCCTGGCCCTACCCCCCCACCCGGGGCCCACAGGCAGTCCAGGCCCCTGCTGGCATTTCCTTCCTCTGTAGCTGACAAGGGGGAAGGCTTGGCTCCGAATGCAGGTTTGAAGGCACCTGCTGTGATTTCCCCTGGGGGCCAGGAGAGAGCCTGAGGGTACAGAGGAGGGGGAGCCAGCCAGAGCTGAGCTTCTCTGTGAAGCCATAAACAGTGGTCTTCACCTTCTCTGGTCTTTTCATTTCTGTCCCCAAACCGCGTTTCCGGCCCCCTGGGCTCTAGAAGCCTCTCCCACAGAACTTGGGCATAGTGAGGCCAAGCTCTTCAGCTCTGTTCCTGCAGACCGGGCTTCTGCCCTGCACCACCATGATGTGGGGTTTGTATATGGCTCAGCCCCTCTTTGAGCCTCAATGTCTATGACCATAAAATGGGGGTGACAGTGACACCCACCTGGCAGGATTGTCATGAGACAAAATCAGCGCATTCAGGGAAGGAGGTTAGCCTTCTATGACAGGATTTCTACTGAGGCCTCGGGCCCTGGCCCAAGTGACCAGCCCTCCTCCCAGCCAAGCGCCAGCCCTAGTCCAAGGAAGCTCCATGGAAGGAAGCAACAAAGGAGTACTAATAATATAGACCACTTAGTTGGGGGAGCATAGGCCAGGCACTTGCTAAACACTTTATACATCTTTTTTAACACTGAGGAAACAGGTCATTTTCCCCTTCCTGAAGCTCGGAGAGGTTAGATCACATTCTGTCTAACTCCTTTTAACAGCCTCCCGGACCCCTTCCAGGCCCCACCCCTCTGCCTGAGTTAGTCTACCTAGCTGCTCCCCCCTGCACACTTCCCACGATGCCTTAGAGCTGCCCAAGTGTTTGGAGAGCCCTGTGGATGTCACTGTGGCCTCCAGCGATCCATGATCCCATGAACTTGGGTGCCACGCCGTGAGTGTAAGCATGAGTGTCAGGAGCGTTGGGCCAGGGAGAGGCCCTGGAACCTTTTTCAGAACCTCCAGGGCATCCTGACCCCAGTGTGGCAAAGCAAGGACTGCGATTTTCAGGGCTTCCCCTTCCACATGCTCTGGCACCTCCTTCCCCAACCCCGTCAGCCCGCAGCTCCCCCTGGTTCCCAAGGACTCCAAGTTTGTTCTCCCAGACTCAGAAAGCCGGTGGCATGGGGGTGTTCACCTGGGTGCCCGCGGCCTCCTACCTCCACGGAGGTGAGAGAGAAGGGGCATAGCTCCAGCCCGGGTGCTGGAACCCTGGGACCCTGGGACCCGAGCGGCAGGGTGGGCTCTCATCCACTCGGTGAGATTGGGGGATGTGCTGGCCCCAGGGGGCCTGCTTCCTTGTCTGTGAAATGGGGATGGTGACCTCACCTGGCCCACCTGCCAGGGCGGCAGGTTACATGCTCTGAGCAGCGGGAAGTACTTCGTAGGTATCCGCTGGGCCTCCAGGAAGGGTATCTTCTAGAAAGGAGTCGGCAAACCTTTTCTGCCACAGGCGGGAGAGTGCCTATTTAGGCTTTGTGGGCCAGCTGGTCTCTCTGTAACTATTCAGGCCTGCAGGCACTGGGCCAGAGAAGCCAAAGACACTAAGTAAACACATGGGTGTGACCGTGTTCTGATCCACTGTTCACAGAAACAGGCCGCGGAGGAGTTGGGGCTGCCAGCCGTGGATTGCCCATCCCTGATCTAGAAGAGTGGGGCTCTTCTCAGCTCGGGGCTGGGGTGTTCTCTGAACCCCGGCCTCTCTGTGCTAGCCATATTAATGGCAATAAAAGATGACAAAACCTGCCATTTGTTCAGGGCTCTGGTATGTACTGAGCACCGTCCTAAGTATTTTATGGGATTTATCTCATTCCACCCTCCTGGCATTTTGGTACTATTACAAATTCCATTTTGTAGAGGAGGAACCTGAGACAGAGAGGTGAAGTGGAATCCCCCAGGTGGCAGAGCTAACAGCGGTTGGACCCGGGCCTTCTGACCCCTGCATTCTTAACCGCGACCCCGTGGAGCCGGGGCCGGCGGCGGCAGTGGGGGTAGCTTCTCTGTCTCCTCCAGCTCTCCTCCAAGCGTCTGGTCTTCCAGCCAGGATTGGCTTGGCCCGTTGGCTTTTCCGCTTCCATGCAGGTCTCGCCTGCCCCACGCCGCCCACCTGCCTCCTTGCCCCTCTCTGCGGACCCGCCACAGGCTCCGCAGGGGCTCAGTTGAGTGCATCTGAGATCGATGTTGTACACGAGAAGGTACAAATGTAATGCTGGCTAAAGAGCATAATAGAATTTATGGAAATCGCTGGCTTGCACCACAGCCCGTGCAATGATGGAGGTGATTATTAATTAATCATGGTCTTGGGGGAACAGTATCAGTGCAAAGAGTAATTAAAATGAATCATTGTACAGTTGTACCGAGTGATGATTTATGAGCCCGAGGAATTGCCGCTCTGCCCTCTCCCTTTCGGCAGGCTCAATGGGAAGGATTAACTGGACGGATTGTTTTCAACAAAACTAGTGGCTTACGGACAGATTTCGATCTGGACATCATCAGCCTGAAGGAGGACGGCCTGGAGAAGGTACATGGGCTCAGGAGAGGGAGGGACAAGACCTCGGGGGCTTGACATGCCCTGGCATGGCCTGTGCCTTGGTCCTTTGGAGAACATGAAGGCGTGGTCGGGCTGGACAGGTGCAGAACCCAGTGGCCTGGCCGTGGCCAACACCCAAGCTGTCACTCTGCGAGCAGGGGCCACTGGAGATTCTTAACCTGGGAAAAGTAATGAAAGGCTCAGGGGGCAGAAAGACAGACCTGACTTTGGGTAACAGAAACTTCAACAACAAGTGGGTGCCTACCTGGGAAGTAATGAGCTCACTGTCCCTGGAGGCATTTAAGCAAAGATTAAGCAACATGATTGCTTGTCTGGGAACTGGAGTTCGTTCGTTCTTTGGAGAGAGGTTGAAGTGCATGGATTCTGAATTCCCCCCTCTTGGTTTCTAAGTCCTCAATGATTCCAGGGGGTTTGGATGAGGATCGCAGGCCCTTTTGGGGCTGGGGCCTCCATCTGGCCACCAGCAAATGTCTGTAATGAGGCCAGTTCTGCTCTCTGGGAACAGTCCACATATTCTGTTGAGTCAGGCTGCTGGGCTGAGGAGATTCAACATTAGCCCCTAATTCTGCACATCCTTGGGGCCTTTAGGCCAGGGGCTCGGCCACCCCCTTTTGCACCAGGGCATCTGTCCAGCCCTGGGAATGGGGTATATGAAGTGCAGGGAGCAAAAGCCCGGAGAAGGAGGGGCTGGCTCTGAGGTCTCTGGGCCTTCAGGATGCCCTGATTACTCTCCTGTCCACCCCTGTCTGCCCTGGGTCAGGCCTCTCCCTTGGATGATTTTAGCACCCAGCCCTGGCTTCTCTACCTCCACTCCTGAGGCTCCGGCCATCCTGAGTGTATACACACACACACACACACACACACACACACGCACGCACGCACGCACGCACGCATGCACACAAAGCTTCCCAACGCACAGCTCTGCCCGGCTCCGCTGGTACCCATGGTCCCCCAGCACTGAGTGAAGCTCTGGCCTCTCACCTGAGCCTTTATGGCCCTCCAAGAAATAACCCAGCCTGCCTTTCCAGGCCCAGCTTCCATGGCCCCCAAAACATTCCCCATGGCCCAGCCATGCCCACTCCCTCGGGCCCCTCCTTTGCCCACGTGGTCACCTGGTTGTAGGAGTGGCCTCTGGCTCCTGGGTTCGCTCCCTCAGGCACACACCTGGCTCTGGCTGGGTTGTACCTTGTGGCCAAGTTGACTCCATTCACGTCTGAGTTTCCCCACAGACTCCCGGGGGGCCCTGGACAGGGGTGTCCAGGGAAATCCCACCTTCCTCTGCCACTCTTTCGTGCCACATACAGCATCAGCCCCTTAGGGACAGGGGTTGTGGCTTCTGCTCCTAAGATCAGGGAGACCAGCTGGTCCAACCTCCTCATGCTAGGAGTCCTTGAGGAGCAGTCTCCTGGCTCCTGTTTAAACCTGGCCGCGCAGGGGGGCCCTTCCTGGTCCCCAGCATTGCTGCAGTGGGATCCACTCAAGTGGCGTTTCATTTTTGTTCTCTCAGCTGTCGGTCTCTAGGGCTGGCCTAAAATTCCGAGGGTGGCAATTAGCCGCACATACACCGCGGCGGCGATGCACTCCTGGGCCCGCAGCAGACCTCAGGAGTGGGTCACGAGAGCACTCCCCATCTGAACCCATCACAGCAGCCTTCTCCCAACCAAAGGCAGAGTGCCTAGAGCCAACACCCGGGAAAAGTCCTCCTACTGTCCCAGGACGAAGGCTGACCTGTGCCGTCTGGAGGCTCCTGCTCGCAGCCACCTGGAGCGTGGGCAGACAGCCTCTGTGGGGCTCTGGCCTCCTCGGTCCTTACTGTGCTCGCATCCCCAGGGCACCTGGGGCCTAACAGGGCGCATGCAGCTGGAAGTCCGTAGATGCTTGCGGGGGCGAGGGTTTCAGCTGCTCGGGAACCGCTGGACAGATGTCTGTGGGCCCTCCAGGTGGGCTGCTGGGGACCCTCGTGAGCTCGGCCCACTTGAGAGAAGGACCTCTGACGCCATCTGCCTGTCTCTCCTGTGGGCTCTGCGGGGGTCTGCACAGACAGAAATCCTGCCTGGAGAGGGTGCTAAGCCCAAACACAGCCACCCTGCCTCTTGTCTCATGGCTTCTGTTTGCTAAGCCGGGTCACACTGATCCCGCCAGCTCCCGCCGGGGCTCTGGGAGGATTAGAGCAGAACTACCCAGGCATAATTACATGGCTCCTGCTACCAGCTTTGAGCAGCGCTCTGAGTGGGATGTTTGTGTTCGGCCTCTCTGTTTAATTGATTAAGTTTCCTGAGTGCCCCCCAGCTAGGCCAAGGACAGAGTGGGCATGCCAAAACCTTCCTTGAGGGAGAAGACCCGAGAGGGGGGTGGAGCCGGGCAGCGGTGGACCTTCACGAGGCCCCGGGTGTTAGAGGATTGGTAAACTGGATCTTTCCTGGCCTCCTCCAGCTTTGGGCCTGATAGCAACGAGCGTACTGTGGGGACACAGATGATGCCACCTTGGCCACCCTATCTGCCAACTTTAGAAGTAAAACCACAAAGCTAGCTGCTTTTGAGCCCAGCGGCAACCAGGCCCACAGGGAGGGCCCTCGTCTCTGGTCTGCCACCCCCAAAACAGTTACAAAGGCCAGCTCCTGCCCAGAGTGCCTTCCCGCAGGTGCCATGTCTCCTCCGCTGTTGACCCATTCTGCAAATGCTTAGTGAACGTCTCCCTTGCTCCAAGCCCTGCCCCGGACTGTGGAGGGTGCATGGCCCTGGGAGGTGGCACCAGAGCGGAGACCCAGTGAGTGAGCAGCTGGGTGCCCAGGCTCTTCCCCAGGAAGAGGGGGTGCCCACTGGGATCAGAGTGCATCTGCCCCAGGACCCCTGATTTCCTGGTGCACCTGCTCCACCCCTGGCTGGGCTGAGGTCCCTGGACTGTCTTTATGCTCACCTTCTCCTCTGCGTTTTCCCCACCAGTTGTGCTGGGGTTGCCAGCAAGGGGGAGGTGGCAGAATTCTGGAGACTCGACACCTTGGGGCCCGCCTCCCACAAGAAGAGAGGCAACAGGGTTGTCCGAAAGGTTAGCTCGCAGCACGTTAGCTGTGATGACGATGCTCCCGAGGAAGGGGAATGAGTGGATGGTCTTGTTGATGTGGAGAAAGGATGGAAAGACGGGGGGCTCAGCCCCTGTTCTCTGTGTGTCTGTCCGTCCAGGTTGGCGTGTGGAGTCCTGCGGAGGGGCTCAACATCACGGAGGTCGCCAAAGGCCGAGGCCCTAATGTCACTGACTCTCTAACAAACAGGTCGCTCATCGTCACCACTGTGCTGGTAAGAGCCTGCAGCCCCGCAAGAGGGATGGCATGAGCCGGAGACGGGCTGAAAGGACCCAGACTGGGCACCTCTCAGGGCTATTTCGAGACTGGAAGATGGGGGGTGGGCATGGAAACATGGAGTGTCCCTCAGAAAGCCCTCAGTCACTGGAACAGAGCAACTTGCCCATGGTCACAGGCCAAAGACCACAGGGGCTGGCTGTCAGCGGCCTCTTCCCAAAGACAGAGTGGGCTGGCCCTCATGCCTGTCTGAGATCTGCTTGGAAGCCCATCTGCAGAGGCCTGTGTGTTTGCATCTCCCCCCACCCACCCACCTACCCCTGAGTCCAACTACAAACCACGATGGGGTAGATGGAAGGAGGTTAACCTGCCCTTTGCCCCAGGACTCAGGCCCTACCTCTTCACCTCAGCTCCCAGGGAAAAGGCGCTTCTCGCTAGTACCCCCAGCTGTGATGGGTGCTCTGGCCACACCCAGAGAGCCCAGAGGTTCTGCGGGGAGCCCACACATGCCACGGTCCACAATGCCCATCCCGAGAGCTCTCCTCCGTGGTCACTCTACCTGCCACCCTCACTCCATTCCCCAGGACTGAATAGCGCCAAGGAGTGGCTCTTGGCATCTCCCAGGCTCTCTGCACCTTCGAGCTCAGGATGGGCAGAAAGACGCACCCACACCACTGGCCTCTTAACTGGCCAGTGCTGTGGCCCCTCCGCATGCACCGGCCCTCCCTGGAAGGCCTCCAGGGTCTCAGGACCCACCCTTTCAGAGACACAACACTGCTCTTGGGGACCCAAGCTGGGCCATGCGGGGGAGAGGCAGCCTGATCACCACCCAATAACTTCTGACCAAAGACCTTTGGAGGACAATTCGGTCAGCTTCTCCTTCTAATTAAGCTCATACAGTATAATAAATACAATACAAATAAAACAAATCCTGTACAGAGCAGAGGGCTCAGCCCAGTTTGGAGTGTTCCAACCAAGTAAGGCTGCCTGGGATGGAATCAGAGAGTAGGGCTGGGCACCCGGCTATGGGCCTTTCCACGGTACTGGGGTATGGTTTCCCCACCTGCTTCCCACTGGGGGCAGCTCAACTGGGGCCCACAGAATGGTCCTTTGCCCTCCCTCTCGTGTGACTCACCAGACAGATGCTTGGCGGTGGGTGGTGGACACCCCAGAGCAGGAAGGGACATGGTAGTTAAACCCCAGCAGCTGTAGCCCATGGGTCTCACCCCCAGTGTCCAGGGTTGTAACCACTGAGAGGATCCATGTCAAGGGAGCCCTAACAGTGGTTCTGGACATACTGTCGATGGAGCCAGGATGGGAGGGCTGGGGAGACAGCTGTCCCTCCAGGTTTAGGCATGAACCCCCCCACCCCCGAGCACCTCCCCCAACACCATACATCCTACCTGCCTTTATTGATCAAATTTTTGTTAACTAAAAAAAATAGAGAAATCAGACTACTGAGACGAGTAAGTCAAAAGATTTCATCGGGAACAGGGGAAAAATTGTAAAAAGAAAAAAAATCTAAAAAAGATTAAAAAGAAATAAACAAAAAAGAGCAAAGGAATTAAAGACTGATGAGCAACTGAAGGGATATTGATGTGGATGCAAATAGAAAAGAAGAGAGTTGAAAGGAAACAAAAAAGTTAAAGGGAAAATAATAATGAGAAAAATGAAAATAAAGCACAAGATGAAAAGGGAAATCATCAAGGAAGACGAAAAATTAAAATAAATAATTAACAGCTCCAGCTAGACAAGGTAAAAAATGTAAAACCAAAATGTCAGAAAGCAAGAGGATAAAAGTGTGACAAAGCTAAAATATAAAAGGGTAAAAATAAAATAATAAAAAGGTAGTAAAAGATTAAAAACAGAGCTGCATAAAATGTGAGATATAAATAAAACACTTTGCACAAGATGAGATTAAGAAAGGTAAAACTAGTGCGCTCGGAGAGATTAAGAAGAAGGGTAATGACGTGGGCCCAGATGATTCCGCCACAAAACAATGCCCTCAAGTGAGTGGCAAGCTAGACGTAATATGCCAGGATACCAGATACACACACCTTTAAAGACCACGGGTATGCATTTTATTAAATTGGCAGCAGCCTGATTTCAAGGGCATAAAACCCTTCTGCAAAGGTGCTCGGGATTTGCTTACACCGCAGAGGCAGGATCCGGCAGACATCCTACGCCCTTCTTGAAGCTTCTTGGTCAACACTCACAGCTTCTTGCAAAGGTCCGGACCTGATGCACTCGGTCCCTTGATGGAAGTCCCACTCGCAGCTTCCCGCTGGCTCTCAGGCCCCCACCCCCACCCCGGGGATAGGGGAGGAGAGAAACCCCTCTTGGCGCATGGCCTGCACAAAGCTCCATCTGTCCCACTGCCCCTCATCTGGGTGAACACTAGCTCAGCAGCTGCTGGGGACATGCAGTGTGACCAGGATGCAGGGGCAAGACTGTGATGGTTAAGAACACAGACCTTTGGGTCTGAGCCCTGGCTTCACTGTTAATTAGCTGTGTGACCCCAGAAAATTGCTTAACCACCATGCCTCCGTTTCCCTACCTGAAGAAGAGAGGTGATAATAATTGTATCTACTTCACAGAGTTGAGAGTCTGATGGATTGATAAATCTCAATGGCACAGAGTGCGTGCCAAATGATAGCTGCTGTTGTTACTAATGACTATTATTGATTACAAATCCAGGCCCTGGTGAGCTCAGGTTTAGTACAGTATGCAGAGTGTTCTAGAGAAAGCCTCGGTTTCTGCCCACCCATGAGCCCTGAACTTCACTGAAGACTGACCCCTGACCACAACCACAGAGGTTCTCCCCAGCACAGGCTACCTCAGAGATTTCGAACTTGCATTCAACAGAACCCCAACACTCCCCATGGTGGACACTCCCCAGCCTCTTGCCTCCTTGTTTCCTGACTGGTCCCTGAAGGCATTAGGGTTTGTGACCTCGACCTCCTGAGTCCCTCACAGCTCTAGTCTCCTGTTGATACGTCAGACTCCAGACCCAACCACGACCTCATCGTCTGCTTTGCCCAAAGTCTGAGCTCCTGGGCCTGACATCATGATAATTCCCTCCCCCTGGCCCCCGTTGGCCTTGACCTCTGACATGGCTGCTGACCCACCTGAAGCAAATGTCCCACCCACCGTCTTAACCCCATCCTGCAGTATCAGATGCCCACATGGACTGGGGGCAGCCCATGATTGCTGTCTGCATCCTCACTGCCCAGAGCTCATGAAGGGTAGGGTCTGCTTCTCCCTGTGGGTCCATGAGAGAAGGCCAGTCTTTCCTGGAGGAAGAGAAATGGCCAGGAAAACGTCTGGAGGATCCCTGATGGGGCCAGGGGGTGTGACACATAGCCTTTGCTCTGGTCTCCGAGAAACTCTCTGTGTCCAGCTAAAAATGTCTTCAGAGTCTCCTGAGTGAGAGAGGCCCACTCCCACGCAAGGACGGGCCTGGGGCCTCCTTCCCAAAAACCTCAAGCTGGTCCAGATGCTCCTGAACATCTCAGTGTGGTCCGCCTGTCTCAGAGCCCGGTTGGGGGCGGGGGGGTGCTGTTCTCAGGCTGGGGCTCTTTGGGATAGCCGTACCAGTTGTGGAGAGTGGCCCAGCCCAGCTGCTCTAGCTGAAAACCCAGCCCCAGCACTTGGCAGCATGAAAGCAGGGCCAGCACGTCCTGTGAGTGCACTGAGGACCCAGGCTGCCTGCAAGTGTGTTGTCCGGGCAACGGCACTTTGAGTGACAGGCAGGTACCAAAGCCCAGCTCAGGAACATCCAACTGCTTTGCCCCCAGAGAATAGGGCTGGACCCCTAATCAGAGGGGTTTCTGCTCTTTCTTTTCCCTGGAATCTGGGCACGACAGAGGGCCGCAGCTCCCACTGGGCTGCCCTAAACCTGCCTCCTCTCCTCCCCTATCCCGAACCCTGGAGTTAGGAGCAAAGGGTGCTTTACCATGGACACACAGATGGACGGAGCCCTAACTCCACTCACCCTGGCCCCTCAGAGCTGCAGATGGCCTTCTCCATGCCTGAGGTCGAGAGCCTGGAAGCCTGCCCTCTCCCGCCCCCTCTCTGCCTGGCCCCAGCTTCTGTTCGGGCTCTGCTCTTCCACAGGCTCATGAAAAATTCATCCACTCCAACCTCAGCTCACACACTGAGAAAACACACCTGCCTCACTCCTGGGGGCCCTGCCTTTGAAGGTTCCGAGTTCTTCAGGCTGCTGAAGAAAGCAGCAGTGTTGACATGCGTGCGGTTATGTGTGTGGGTGTGGGACTGGCCCAGCCACACTCAGGTGTCTGGAGACACACTGACGGGTGTATTTGTGCCGTGTGCATGTTGTGACCTCGTAAGACTCAACCACCAGGCAGGACCCCTAGCACGGGGCAACAGGAGAGGCAGAGAAGCAAAAGAAGGCCAGGGTGTGGGCTGGGAGGACCATCCCAGGCCAGGGACCACCGTAGGCCCCACCTCTGGGGTGGGTAGGACTCCCAGTGCTCTGTCCTGGTTCTAACAGGCAGAAGCCAAGGTCCTGGGTGCAGAGCCTTTCGCCCCTGTGGCCAAGCAGGGCTGGGCTGACAGAACACCAAGAATGTGGTACTTAGTGCCGGTGGCATATGGTGCATACAGGTGTGCACTTGGGTGGACGTGTATCGATGCTGCCTGTGTCCGAAGGGGGCTTGGGAATGCAGATATCGGGCAGCTCACCCTTGCATCCTTCCCCCCAAGACCCCTTTCCAACCCCACAGGTCCAGCCGCCGGGAGAAGCTAAGCACAAGGCCCAGCTCTCACGTTGGTGTAAGTGATCAGAGAGAAACCAGACTGAGAGAGCTGGCCACGAAAAGTCGGAAAAGGTTATTTTTCTGGACCCCTGTTTCCTGTGGCTTGTTGAAGAGAAATATTACCGCACTCCTATGGCTGTTCTCCCAGAGCAATAGGAGAGCATGAAGTTATGAAATTGAGGGCACCTTCACTGAGCAATCGATTAGCAGCCGAGAGAGCTTGTGAATTGGCTGTCTGGACATTTCCAGTAATAAATTGTGAAATAGTCCATGAATAAGTAGTTGGCAGAGTTCAGAATTACCCCCTAGGAAATGTTGCAGGTCTAGAGACACATTACTAAGGCGAGCACCATTTTAATGCTCTGGGCTTTGGCTGTTAAATATGTATGCCATCCGCAAAGCACTTCCCGAAATTAATGGCATTTTACAGCTGCTCCGAAGGCAGCGTATTTATATGGAGATGTATAGATTCTGGGGCTGTGGTGGCTTCACAAATGAAGTGCTAATTTTAGAGAATAGGCCCAGGGAGGGGCGTGGAGGGAGGGTCAGGAAGTGAGCTATCTCAGGGGCCTTTCCTGAAAGGTTTTTGGCCACCAGCTATGGTTTTCAACCTTTGGTGACCTTGGACATGGTCTCTAGGCTGGAAAGGGCACTGAAGTCACGGGCTACCCGGCAGACGGAAAGAAGGTAACGATATTAATAAAAATCAATCAATCAGTCATATTGACGACTTACATTTGCCAGGCTCTGTTGTAAGTGCTTTTCATATAGATTGACTCATTTACTCCTCACAGCAACCCTGTCTGGTGGGTTCTAGGATTCTCCCCATTTTACAGAAGGTGGTAGATTTTGTCCAGGAATCTGTGTGTGGTTGGTGATTCCCCTGGGAGAGCTAGTACCTTCTCTCCAGTTCTTTCCCTGAGCTCACATCAGGGCCAACAGGGACAGTGGTATACTTTGTTCACTGCACAAGAATATCCGACCAGAAGGATGGGGGTTGGGGGGATTGAGGCTCCTGCCCCCAGGCCCTGTTCACCGGGCCCCATGCCAGGGTTCGTGGCAGCACCTTCTCAGAGATGGATTTGCACGATGGCAGTGTGTGCACCAACTACAGCCCCCTTCCCTCCAGGTAGCCCCCCACAACTTCCCCGGCCCCACCTGGGCTCTTCTCACCAACCCGGTGAGCTGCCTACTTGGTTGCAGGGTGGGGATGGGAGGCAGGGAGATTCAGCATGGACTCCAGCCAGAGGCCCCAGTGTTTGTTCTACCCAATAAGACCGAGAGGTGATTTCTCAGAATCCCTGGAGAGGGAGGAACCCCTTGGGGGTTCACACACGCCCCTGTCCTTGCTCTGAAGCATCCCAAAGGATTGTTGAAAATCTAGAATAAATGAGTTCTGGGGTGGGGTGGGATTTTGAAAGGTGGCAGTACTGGGGGATCAGGGCCAGAGAATTGAGCCCACCTGCCACAGTGGGAGCCCAGCAAGAGGCTGCTGGCAACCTGTCCTGCAGGCCTATGAGGCCTGAATCAAGCAGCCTGTGAGAGAGCCTGAATCGGTGTCCGGTGCGTAGTAGGAGCTCAGGAAACACTGAGTTGGCTCAGGGGTGGCTCGTCCACCACAGCCCGGGGACAGGGACTTGTCAGTGAGGCTGGGTGGGTGGACCCCGGGGAAACATGGACTTGTGCGTCGACCTGCACTTTGGGCCCCTGCTGTGGGCCTGGGTTTTACCACAGCAGAGCCCACAGTTCTCACCCCATAGACCTCAGACTGGACCACTGTCTGTCCTGCCTCTGCCCCCGGTTCTCCGCAGGGCGGCGAGGGGCTTGTTTCTAAATGAGAAATCAGGCCGAGGTGTGCCCTCTTCCCAGCCACTCGCTGGGTCCCCATTGCCTGTAAGGGAGGGAGCCTGAGGTGGGACAGAGGGACCTGTGCTCTGTCTACCGAGAGCTACCTGCTGAGGACCCCCTGTCCACCAGGGAGAGGCACTCTGGAGCTCGGGGCCTCTGGCACTGTGAGGGGGTTAAGAACTTGCACTCCGGGGCTACACCCGCCTGAGTTCAGGGGCTCTCCTTGCCAGCAGGGTGAGCTCACACCAACCAGTCACGCGTCCTTGTGCGTTCACTGTCTGCATCTGTAAAGCGGGACTATTGGTCCCCCCCCCCCCCCACCGCAGGGTGACATCCGGGTCTGTCGAGCACGCCCTTGCTGGGCTGCATGCTAGGCCCTCCACAGGCACTTGGCAATTGCTGACTTCCTAGTGCCTCCTGGGTCCACATACGAGTGCAGGCTCTCAAATCAGCCCTCACTCACCTAGCATATCCTCGTGCTGGGGACTGAGATCTTCGGAAGGAGAGAAGGGTATCGGGGAGAAGTCAGGGAGGATGCTGGATGGAGGGTCTTGTGCAGCGGGGTGCTCACACATGAGCAGACATCAGAATCCCCTGGAGGGCTTCTTTTTTTTTTTTAAGATTTATATATTAATTTGGAGAGAGTGAGTGTGATTGTGAGTGAGGGGAGGGGCAGAAGGAGAGGGAGAATCCCAAGCAGACTTCCCATTGAGTGTGGAGCCCAACGGGGGCCCGATCCCATGACCCTGAGATCATGACCTGAGCCAAAATCAAGAGTCGGATGCTCAACCGACTGAGCCACCGGGGCACCCCTCCCTTGGAGGGCTTCTTAAAACAGATTGCTGGGCTCCACCCCGGAGTTACTGGCCCAGTGGTCTGGGTGGGGCCGGAGAGCGTACATTTCTCACAAGTTCCTGGGTGCTGCTGGGGCTGCTGGTCGGGGACCACACTTTGAGAACTGCTAGCCTTACACTGATGGTGCAGCAGAGGGCTTGGGATTCAAATCCGATCGTTTTGAGTCCAGATGCCTGTTCCACCCCTTCCTAGCGCTGTGACCATCGGACAGTTCATTAGTAAATACCTACCAAGCCCCCGCCTCGGGCCACTAGAAGTTGCAGACGAGCAGAGGTTCCAGCCCAAGCTCTCGCCCGACCCATGCCGCCTTTGTCAGCTCCTCTCCCATCTCTCCCTGCAGGAAGAGCCCTTTGTCATGTTCCGGAAGTCCGACAGGACCCTGTTTGGGAATGACCGCTTTGAGGGCTACTGCATCGACCTGCTCAAGGAGCTGGCCCACATCCTAGGCTTCTCCTACGAGATCCGGCTGGTGGAGGACGGCAAGTACGGGGCGCAGGACGACAAGGGCCAGTGGAACGGCATGATCAAGGAGCTCATCGACCATGTAAGCGGGAAGGGAGCCCCAGGGGCTGGGGAACCCCTGGGAGGTTTGGCCAAGTCCAGTGCATGTTAGGGTGGGGCATCCCAGCAGGTGGGGACCCTGGGGGCAGGGGAGATGGAGACAAAGGTTGTGACCTTGGGAAGGACCCAGCTCCCTGGGTCCTGCCTTGCTCATGCTCCCCAGCTCCCAGACACTGCCCTCCACACAAGCACACATGAACTCCCCCCGCCCCCACCCCGTCTGACTGAGCCTTTCCCACTGGTGTCTTTGGCGAGCTCACTCTGGAGGACTCCCTCAGCTCCTCACTGCTTCTTGCTCCTTTAGGAGCAACCAAAGGATGCCCCAGCCACGTGGGCAAGGTGCCAGCACCAGACTCTAGGGCATAGAGTTAGATCTGTCCCTGCCTTGAGTGACTTTGGGCCCAGTGGGGAGACCGGTGGTGCAGGATGCTGAGGGCTTGGTGAGGGGACAAGCAAGGGTCAGCTGGGACGTACTGTGCCTGAGTGGGGAGAGGACAAGGGAGGCAGACAGGTGGGGCTTTAGGAAGAAGGGGCAGCTGGTGGGAGGGGCCTGGGGTTTGTGGGACCCTGGGGGGAAGACAAGCCACGGTGTGGGGTCACCACAGCAGGGGGCAGGCAGGGGCCCTGGGTTTGAGTGCCGGTACCCTGCTCACCATCTGTGTGACAGGGGCCTTTCAGGGGAACCCCTCTAAGCGATTTCCTCATCTGTGGGATGGGTATCATTCCTTCCTTCCTCAGAGGATTACTGTGACCCGGGATGGAAGTACTAGGTGTGGGGCGCAGCCCATGGCGAGGCCCTCAGTAAGACGAAGGCTTGTCAGATGCCCAGATGCAGTCCGCCGGAGCTGAGGCTCAGGCCCCACGTTAGCACCTAGTAGGTGTGCGACCGGGTATGTTCATCAACCTGCCTGAGTCTCAGTTTCTTCACTTCTAAAATAGGAGTAAGTGACAACCACCAGAGCTCCTGCAGTTGTTGCAGGAATGAAAGGAGGAGCCATTTGTGGAGGCTCAGGTGGCACGTAGCAAACGTTTCCTGCCTTCCAGCCCAGAGCCCTCAGCTTTCCAGAGGCATCTGTTAGCAAAGACCTGCTAACGAATACGAGGACCTGATCTGTGCTAGACCCCTTATGTTCCCCTCCTGTCAGTTATCCTCACAATGACCCCGTGAGGTAGGTCCTGTTCCTACCACCCATTTTACAGATGAGGAAACTGAGGCAGAGAGAGGTGAGGACCCACGGCTCGTAAGTGCTGGAGCTGGGGTTCAAAGTGGCGGAGTCTTTGGAGGCTCTCTGCTTTCAGAAGCCCCGTGCTCCAACCCCTGCAAAGAGCCCTCTTGACCCCAGGAGGCAGGGCAGAGGTAGGGCCCCGCTCTGTAGATCTTGGCATGGAAAGTACCAGCCATGGGATTGTCACCGAGGCGGGGAGCTGCCCTTCAGGGACCCTGGAGCCTTGGAGGGGAGGGAGTGGTGGGAAGGCTCAAGCAGAGCCTTTATTTCCTAGGCCCCCTGGAACTCAGGCTCCCATGGAGGGCTGGTGGGAGAGGCTCGTGGTCACCAGCACGAACTTGGGCTGGGCTTCATTCCCACTCCACCATTACCTAGCTGTGCAGGCCTGGACAAATCTCTAGGCCTCTCTATGTCTCTGTTTCCCTATCTGTAAAATGGGAATGGCAGTAACTGAGCCAGCCCCATAGGCTGTGAGCGCTAAGTTCACAACCGTGCATTAGGCCATCTGCACCAGGTCAGTGCTTGATCTTCTTATTTTTATTTGTATCGTACGGTTACTCCTTCAAGGCCAAGGAGGGGGCTTCAGGAAGTCCCCTTAAGTCCCTGAGCTCCTAGTTTCTAACCCAACATTGAGAATACGAATACGGAATACCTGCCCTGTGTTCTTCCCAGCATGTTGAGCGGCTGGGAGGAGACAGCTGGTGGGGAAGCACTCCTAGATTGTGGAATCCAGTGTAAAGGGAAGGGAGTGGTGTTGTCACCATTATTAGTAATAACTATAATTATTATGGAAATTAGTCAGCAGGCCCCAGAGGCCTCTCCATTTCTCAGCTCCCCCACTGCAGCTTGGTGTGGGGGCTCTGGAATGCGGGGCCCCAGTGGGTGTCAGTGCCTGTCCTTTGCAGAGGCAGGCTGGGCTGGGGAGGGGGTGGGGGTCCCACGGAGCGCTGGGGCCACCTGTGGAAATGAGCAGGGCTGGTGCCAGTTCTGGCAGCCACAGCATCTCCAGCGTCCAGAGCTTTGAAGAGCATTCACAAGGGGGCAGATCAGAAAAACCCAGCCCTTCTAAGGCCTCTCCAAGCTGACCCTCCACTGGGGAAAAGAGGGGAGGCAGCCTCATCTGCGGCCTCCATGCGGCGCCGTATCCATCAATTCACGGGCCCTGACGGGACATGCAGGGGACCTTGTTAAACCCGATTCCCTACAATTGATGAGCCTATTAATCCTAGCTTGGTGCCATTTTTAATAACATCATAACCATTTATTAGTGTCGTCGGATAATTAGTCTTCTCGCTAGCTCATAGGTAGTGTGGTAAAGGCTTGGCAATATTATTACTTCCTTATTAGGGATCTGAACGCAGACGTAAAAGTGATGAATGCCTGCCTTTGCAAGAATCTGCCCCCTGAGGCCCATCTGGCGGCCCTGGGTGGAGCCCCTGACCAGCAGGACTTAAGAAGTCCTTCTCGGACACTCTGCTCACCTCTGTCCCATGCCACATGGCCTTCCAGGGAGCCAGGCTTATGGAGGAAGATGGGGCAGGCTCAGGGTGCGACCCCCTCCTGCGGACACACTTCTCTTGCCCCCCTCACCCCACTGCCTCTTCCAATGGCGCGAGCAACAGACGGATCGGACAGAGCAGTGATTTCTCCATCCGTCAGCCTGGCTCTCCCAGACTGTCGCTCTCTCCAGCCTTACTGTCTGCTCTCTCTCATTTCCCCTCTCCCGAAGTTCTTCTGCCCACGTCCATGCCTTAAATTACTCCCAGGTGTTTTAATGACTCTGGAATCCAATAGAGACGACTTCACATTCCAGGTCTAGCACATACTCAATCTCTCTGGCCTCTCTTTTCACATCTATGAGATGGGAGTAATAAAAAAAAAAAAAAAAAAAAGCCTTCTTCACAGGGTTTGTAGGATGATTTAATGAGATACGGCCCGGAGAGCTTAGCAGAGTGCCTGGCTCTCCGTAAATGGGCAGCACCTGGGAGCTGCCCCTTAGCCTTCCCTCCAGGGACAGCCCTGCTGTCTAAAGTACGCATGTGGATGAACGCGGTGGCAGGAGCAGAGCTGGTCCCTCAGCCACGGTCATCCTGGTGGGCCACAGCGACCCGGGATCTCAACCTTGCGCCTCTGAATCCAAATAGGAGCGTCAGGAAACTGACTCACACTGATCAGACTCACAGGGAACGGAGGCACGTTGCAAGGCCCTTAACTTCACTCGGGGGCATTGACCTTTCCTGACACCTGCCATCCAGAGCTTCTGTCCTGGCACCTGGTGCCCAGGACCGTGCTGGGGGGTGGGGGGCGGGTGGCGGCTGAGCTTTCAGAGTGTGGAGAGTCTGAATCCAAGAAGAGAGGCTGCTGCTGGAGAAGGGGGCAAGAGACGTTCTTGAAGAGCCTTGGGTGCTAAATGGAGGTATTCGGTTTTCATCCTGAGAGCTGGGGGGGACCACAGCGGGAAGGGAGGGACATGAGAATCATGTGGAGGAAAATCACTGTGCCTCTGGGCTGAACGGGAGCCGGTCTGGAGGCCATCGCTGGGGCCTGGGTGAAGGAGAGCATAGTGGAGAGAAAGAAGGGAGTGTTGCGGTGGGGAAGGAGGGAGGCAGATGGCTCAGGATGGAGACGAGAAGGTAGAATTGAAAAGATCAGTGGTGGGTTGGATGAAGGAGGTGGGGCAAAGGGAGGATGTTTGCACCAGGACAGGTATGAAATTCCAGCTGGACAGATGACCGTGTCATCCCCAAATAAAAAGCCTCGTGGTCCAATCGGGGAAGTGGGGGAGGTACGGAGTTCACGCTGGGACTGAGGGGCCAGGAGGTGGCTGAATCTATGGCTGGGCAGTCAGAGGAGAGAGCAGGGCAGGAGGTGGGGATTGGAGAGGCATCCGGCCAGCCTCGTGGGGGAACCTCGGGAGGCAGTCAGAGGCCGGACTGCTGGGCAGAGGGGAGATGGGAACCTGGGGAGGTCCCGAACGACAAGGAAACATAGGGAGAGAGGAAAGGGAGGGCCCCACAAGACGCCAGAGCTGCCGAGGCCAGAGTGGAAGGAGGAGAACCAGGAGAGCATGGGTGACAGATGCCGAAGGAAGAGAGGCTCCTGGAGAGGCACGGGCACAGGGTCACACGTGAAAGACAGGGAGGTCAAAGGAGAGGCGTGAACAGCGTCCACGTGTTGGCGCGAGCAGCAGGGTCAGCCCCGGCTTGGGTTTCCTGAGTGCTCCTGGCCTGGCTCCCTGCAAATTTTATTCTCTGTGACCCAGGAATCCGGTCCTGGCTGCCTCTCCTAAGCCCTGGAATCAGGGGGGGTGGGTTAGGCAGAGACGAAACAGGAGCCTCGCCTCAAGCGAATGTATAAATGCCCCCCAGGTCACAGGCAGCCGTTAGTTCTCCTTTCTCTCAGTTTTCATACCTCACTTAGAGCAGGTGAGGAGGATTTGCTAGCGCGTGGTTGAGCCCGGACCAAAATGGGGGATAGAACAGGATGGAGACGAGGAGCGGTCACGGGTAGCCGCGGTATGTCATCCTTTCCCTCGTGAGAGACTTGGCACGGCCCGGACATCCCCTCTGCCTCCTCGTCGTGTTGAGTGCCGAGCAGAGAGAATGGCACGGCTCCAGGTGCCCATTCCCCCCGCCCAACCCTTCTTCCAGATAGTGAGCGCCTGAGGAACCGCTCTGGGCGTGGGCTGGGCACAGGGAGCAGGCGTTGGTGAATGAGGGTGTGTGAGTGAACACACGGGCTCACACACCTTCCCCAGAGGCACGGCTGTGAGCTCCTAAACATTGAGCTTCCCATCCTGTGCAAGCGGAGGGTCAGGTGTCAAGGCCATCACGCACTATGTCCCCTGTCATTCAACCGGTAAACAGACCTTAGTTCTGGTCTCCATGCATTCGTGGCAGGAAGAACCCCAAGCCCCTGTTTGTGTGGCCACGAAAGGCTCTGGCAAACCACCTCCTTCAGCCTGGCCAGGGCCCTTTGAAGCAAGGCATGCTGGGAGCTCACCTGGGGCAGGTAGAGACCTGAGTGGGACAGGGCAGTTGAGGGCAGGGGATCTCCCGAGGGCACGCAAAGGTGGACTCGTGGTAGGGCAGCCGGGTTGCCAGGGCCATGACCGCGGAGCTCCAGGGAAGCTCAGGAGCTGCCTGAGAAGGAGCAGGGAAGCAGGCCAGGGCTGTGGGAAGGACCCGGGGCCACACTGAGATTCACCAAAGAACTGTTAGCTGCCAGTACCCAGCCAGCAGAGCCCACCCTGGGAAAGACCTGGAAGAAGCCTGGCTGGAGGTCAGGGGTCAGACAGCCAGGGGCCAGAGCGGTCAAGGCACGGGTACAATGGGGCTTCTAGGGCGAAGGGGAATCGGAGGGAGCCAAAGGTCAGAGGGAGCGAGAGGAACACACTGACCCCCGGCTGAGGGTCACCTACTCCATTCGTTCTACAGAACTTTATGGAACAGTCTCAGCCTGGCTCCCGGACAGCAGAGCCTGAGGCAGAGGCTTAGGTGCCACCACCTAGTATGGGGGTGTGGTGCCAGGGAGCGAGTGAGGGGCAGGGACACGGAGCGGGGCTGCAGAAAGCCAATACGAGGCCTCATTAGTGAGCCCGTCCGCACTGAGTGTGACCAGTCCCTGAGCCGACACCCTAGAAAAAATTTGGAGAGTGTGTCTCGGATGAGGGGAGGAGGGGGGACAGGTTTGTCCATGGGCTCCGGATTTCCATGCATTTCTGGGTTTGGCGCAGCAGGCATGGGAACCAATGGGGACCCTGCCGCAGTGCCCACAGCGGGCCGGGCAGGTAGGAGGTGAGTGTCAGCTTTTGCCTACATGAGGACAGTCAGAGCCAGAGTACCCGACCTGGTGCTCGAGGGCAGGGGTCCGAACCAGGCCCCCACGATGTGCCAGACCCGGGGGCAGCGACTAGAGAGATGGGAGCAGCCAAGGTGGCCGTCCGTGGCCCTCGCCCCCGCCCCCACCCATGGGAACAAACTATGAATCAGCCAAGCTAACTTCTATTAAAACTTCAGTCGGCACCCCAGAGGGGTGCGAGGGACTTGGGAAGTGTAGGACGAGGAGAAATGATGAGGGCTTCCAGGCCAGAGTGACTCTTGAGCTGAGACTGAAGAATGAGAAAGAGAAACCAAGGAAGAGCTATCCGGGGCATGGCTGGGGTACCTGCCTGTGTGGGGCGCTGAGGATGCCATGTCTTCACCCTCATCAGGAGGCCTGCAGCGCTGGGCCAGGTCCTGGGTGGACCCCTGCCTGGTGGTCACCCAGGGCGTGGGGAAGGGGGCTTCCTTTAGAGGTGGGAATGGCGGTGCGGCGCGTCCCCGATCGTGTGCCGCAAAGCAGGGGACGCCCGCCCCGCTGTGCCTTTGCTGGCACTCGGGAATCAGACCCTTGTTGCAGGCTTGGGAAAGGCACAGACTTCATTTCTCACCGTCAGGCGTCCGGCAGCTCGGGGGCCCGTGCGTGAAGCATGGGTACATGACCCCTCAGTCTACACAGGCATTTCCTAGCACCTGGCCTCATCTCTTGAGATATATAGGGGTTTTCCCAGGCTGTTCTTGGCCATGGTGCTGATGAAGTGTGGCAGCTGTCTGGTGGGACATCTGCAGGTACTACCTGTGACTCGGTATACCCTGTGAGAACTGCAGTGTGGCAGGCCTGGGGAAGTGCTTACCGGGTGACCTTTCCTAAACCTCCGAAGGTGGGTCCATCCAGTGTTCCTTTGGTCGAGCTATTCTTTTGTTCATTAAATGTATTAAGGTAAGCCCCATGACAGCACTGAGGATAGGGCAGGGAACAGAACAGGCAGCATCCCTTCCCCGAGCCTGCGGGCCTCACATTCTAGTGGAGGAAGCAGACAGTAGTGCAGGGATGGATGAACCCGTGTGACCCTTCAGCCTGGGTACATGTCCTGTGAGAGTAGTGTGTCCAGGTAAAGGCTTGCAGACCAGTGCCTGGACTGGAGCCCTTGGCTCAGCAACCAGTGGGGAGTGGCCTCTGGTCCATCCCAGGAAACCCCGGAGGAAGGTGCTAAAGACTTGGGAGAGGTGGGAGTAGCTCCTGAAATGCCTTCCCTGTCCCGTGGCCAGCAGCAGGCAGGGGAACCCAGGGTGGGGGTCTGGGTCATTTCTGGCTCCCTGGTGTGCAGCGGCCCAGCTGGTGCATGTGGGTAAGTGAAGGAGGACACAGACTTGGGAAGATGTCTCCCGACATGGCCAGTGCGCCCATGCACTATGGTCTCCCAGCAGATGTGACAGGAAGATCTGGTCTCAGACATGCCATCACCACCCCACTGTGTCCCATTTTCTCCCAACCAGGGAACAGACCTGGACTCTGGCCTGTATGCATTGGTCCCGACCCCTGTTTCCAAGGCCAGGGAAGGCTCTGCCCCAGCGCCCAACTCCGGCCCCCTCCCCAAGCCTGGGCCAGGGCACTTGCAAGCTAGGCCTGCTGGGAGCTCACCTGGGGTGGGGCAGAGTCCTTGATGGAGCACGACAGGCTGGGGGTGGGGGACAGATGAACCCAAAGGGTGGACCCTCCCCGGGGTGGCCGGGCAGCTCGGGGTGATGACTGGGGAGGTTGTGGAGCTGAAGATGTCACTAGGACCTACCTGAGGAGGGCCATGAGCACAGGTGAGGGCTCCCGGCGAACAGGCCAGAAGTAAGGGGCCCATCAAAGGCCAGGGTACAGGGAGCGGAGACCTAACTCTGGAGGAAGGCTGGTGAGAGGCAGGGGTGGGGCGACAGCACCTGGGCAGACTGGCATGGGTCACGTGACTTCAGGGAGAATGGGGTTGCTGAGCAGGGAAACAGAGGCCAGAGCTCAGCCCCCTTAGGCTGTGGTAAGGGCTGGTCAGGACCCTTGGGGGGTACTTTGTTGCTCAATCTTGCAAAAGAACTTTACTGAGCCCCTTCTTTGGGCCAGGCTTTGTGCTCACCCGTGGGACACATCAGTGTGCGATCCAGTTCAGTCCCTGCCCTCCTGGAGCTTATACACCAGCAGAGGAGCGAGGTATTAAGCAGTGACTTATAAATAAGAATTTAGTTGTGATAAGGACACTGAGGAGCAGTGCGGCGGGGGTTGGGGGGGCGCTATGGGAGCAGATCACTAGGACCTCCCAGCATGTGGAGGGAGAGGGGGCTCACTGCCCCCAGCAACTTGCTGGGCTGATGCCACCTTCGGAGCCCCGAGAGGTAAGGAAAGGAACAAGTGAACAAGTGATCGGAGATGGAGCTGTGGTGTGTCCATCCTGGGGCCCCTGGGGCCCTGAAGCGGGGAAGACCCGCGCTTCCTTCCTGAAGGAGAGAGGCTCAGCGGCTCTCCCAGGCCAGGGAGGGGCGTGGGCATCCTTCCTCACTGGCAGGCAGTGGTAGCCACCGGTCAGGAAACCAGCATGTGAATCACAGGTGTTAAGAGGTGACCCATCCGCTGATACTCAGGAGTCCTTTCTGTTCTCATGTGTGGGTTGTTGAGGCCGTTGGGTGTCAAGTTAATGTCCATGGGCTTCCAGGGAGCACCATGTTTTCTTAAGGGTGGAGTCTGGGAGTCATCAGCAGACACCTTGCATGACTTGCTTTGCCCCCTTGTAAACTGCCACGGGCTCAGCCAGCTGGCTCTGTGGACATGCTTGCTGAGTGTCTCTCCTACACAGGCCCATTCATCCAGTCCCAGAGTCTACTGACGGCGGACTGTGAGCCAGGCACTGTGCCAGGCCTGGGGCCCACCATGGTGGAAAGACACAGGCTCAGACCCTGCTCCCATGAACTTACGGCCCAGTGGGGGAGAAATCACGAAGCCTCTCTGGTCAGTGCTAAGAGCAAAAATACTTGTGCTGTGAGAGGATTCACCAGGGAGACCTGACAGCACCTGAGGATTTTGTGGACGTAATTGAGCTGAGATCTGAAAGAGAAGTAGGCATTAGCTACACAAAGCATTTGTGGAGGAAGACGTCCCAGGTAGAGGAACTCACATGTGCAAAGGTCCTGAGGTGAGAGAGAGCCAGGGTTGGGGGGTCTGAAAGAAGCTAGTAGACAGCAAACAAGGGGACATGAGGTAAGGAAAGGCTGGAGAGGCGGGCAGGGCTGGGTCTGCACTTTCCAGCTCGGTAGCCACCAGGCCTGTGGGGTTATTTAAATTTAAACTTAAATAAAAATGATTTTTAAAATTCTTTCATGCGAAATTTAAAGTATGAACTCAGTTCCTCAGTTACATAAGCCACATTTTAAGCTCTTGGCCACATGTGGCTAGCGGTTACCATATAGGACAATGCCAATAGAGAACATTCCTGTCATTGTAGAAAGTTCTCTTGGACAAAAAGTTCTCTTAGATCATGAAAGGCTTAAGGAAGCCCTAATAAGAGTGTTTTATCCTAAGGGCAGAGGGAAGTCTTGCTGTAAATGAAGCAGGATTGGGAGTGGGGGAATTCTAGCTGGAGCAACACCACTTTGAGAAAAGACTGGAAGGTGAATTCCAGGGATACCACGTACGTGGGCAGAGAACCAGCAGACAGAGCCCTGTGGAGAAGTCCTGCATGGGTGGCAGGAGTGAGACTGGTTTTCTTGGTGGACTGTGGAAGCAGAAGCAGAAGGATCTGGAGGGAAATGGGAATGAATTTGCATGTTCCACAGCCGTAGGGCTCAGAAGCGCAGCCAGGCGATGCAAAGTGTATGCTGAGGAGACGCTGTGGCAGCCATGGTCGGCAGCCGGAGTCAGGTTCATGTCTCTGGGAATGCAGCCCAGCTTCAGGGTGGGCCCAGGCCTGCTCATCTGAATGGGGCGGGAGAAGGGGCATCCTGCCCAGGCCCTAAGCAGCAGATGTAGGAGTGACCCAGGGCTGTCACAGCAAATGACCACAAGCTAGGTGGCTTAAAACAATAGAAATGTCTCCTCTCTCAGTTCGGGAGGCCAGAAATCAGATGTCAAGGTGTTGGCAGAGTTGGTCCCTTTTGAGGGAGACTGTGTCCTATGCCTCTCTCCTGGCTTCCAGTGTGGCCAGCATCCTTGGTGTTCCTTGGCTTGACCCTGCATCACTCTGGTCTCTGTCTCTAGTGGCACAGGCCTTCTGTGTGTGTCCCTGTATGTCCTCTTCTCTGCTTATAAGGACCCCAGGCCTAGGATGTAGGGTTCAGCCTAATCTAGTATGGCTTCCATCTTAACTTGATTACTTCCACAAAGACCCTGTTTGTGGAGCTTCCAGGTCCGTGAACCCGTGGAGATGCGAGGAGAATGGAGTGCCCCGAGAGAGAGAGGACATGGGAGTTTCATGTCCCTTCCCACATACCTTGCCTGATAAATCGCTTCCATGCAGCCGCTCCTGAGTTCTAGTCTTTTCTAATAACTGGCGACCTGAGTGGCTGCACCATTTTACACTCCTGCCCACAGCCTAAGAGAGATGCGTTGCTCTGCATCCTCATCAGCACCGGGTATTATCAGTATCTTTTTTTTATTTTGGCTGTTCGGATAGGTATGCAGTGGTATTATGGGAATTTGAAACCACTTGGGGAGTGTTGCTGGACATGTGAGGGAGAACTGTCACTCGGAGACCAGATGAACACAGGCTCCCACCGAGAGCCATTGCACCATTAAAACCCACGGTGCTGCGAGCCCAAGAGTGACTGTGAGCACACTGATGAATTTGGGGGCACTCAGCAGGAGCCAGAGAAACCCGATCTTTGGGGAGGCGAACACACCCACTGAAGATAAGAGTGTGTCCTCCCTTTGCACAGCCCAAGATACTCTCCTGGCAATCTATCTGACGCTGTTTAATCTCAGTGGCAAGAATAAAAGACTGTTTTAGTGGGGGGAGAAAAAGAGCCTATTTCCAAGTAAGGTCACATTCACAGGTACTAGGGATTAGGATTTAAACATATTTGGAGGGGGTGCACAATTCAACACACTACATGCAGCTTGTATGGGGGTTTGAGGTCACGGTGAAGTGGGTCCAAGTATTGGCTCAGCCATTTACCCGCCATTCACCAGCTGTACTCACTACTATGACACCAACGCTTGTCACCCAAACCAGTAGAGCTTGAACAAGCTTCCTAGCCTGATGGACCCATGGGACCCTCATCTAGAACGTGGTGGTAATATTTTCTACCACGTGGGGCTGCTGGGAGGATCCTATACGGTGGTATACGTAACACACTTAACCGTGCTTGGCATATGGGACTCATCCAGGAATGATTGTGGTTCTTGCTATTTTAACTGTAGCAGGTCCCAGTCTGAGCAACAGGACACCCCATGGAATCCGAACCAAGAGGCAGAGCACAGAGATGGGGAATCTGGTGGAGCCCATACCTAGAATGCAAGTATGCAGGGGCCTACAGGGACACCAGACACAGGTATCAAGCTGGGGTTCAGGGGGCAGGTCTTTTCCTCAGGGAGGACCCCTGGCTTAAGAGGAGGCTGATCAGTGGGAAGTGGCCCAAAGTGGGACCATGGTCACAAGTCTGTTCTTAGAATCTGGGAGGAGGTTTTCCTGGTTTTGCTTTCTGGGACAAGGCTAGTATCCAGCCAGCAGCCAAGGTGGCTGGATCTCTGGGCCAAAATATAGAGCTGCAGCTGTTTAAGTCATTCTTGCCTTCATTCTGGTTGCTGGAGACGTGGTAGAGCAAATGGAGCCAAGTGGCCCCATGCAAGTATGGAGTAGAGTAGGAGAGGCTGGTACCAGGTGGGTCCTGACAGATTCTTGGGAAGTGGAAAGCTGCTTATGGGGATGAAGTAAGATCCTGGAAGGGTTGTCCTGCCCAGTTTAAAGGTTTAGAAAAAGTATGGAAAGGTCCTCAGGCAGATGGGACCAACAAATCACCCATAAGACTCACGAATGTGTTGGACAAGTCAGAGGTTTGGTTTGTTCAAGGACATGATTACTTTGAATATGAGAGCAAAGGCCTTGGGTAAGCTCTGAGCCTCAGTTTCCCTCCATAAGAAATAGAGGGTTGGAAGAGATGTTCCTAAAGGTCTCCCTCCCATCCAGCTCTGACAGCCTATGATTTTATGAATTGTCCTCAAAGAAAACTTGCACAAGTGGGAAGAGCCTGCCAAGGTTGGGCCTTTCATTCTGAGTAATGAACTGACACAGTAGAGACTTGACATCTGTTCCATGCTTTCAAGGAAAGCTGGACAAAATAATGTCTTTTTTTAGAGAAATCATAACCAATGGTGAAATGTAGTGTTTCCTGCCTAAACCAAAATCAAAGTGGAGAACGCCAGCCTTCCTAAAGCCCAAGGGAGAAAACTCCTCAAAGCTCCCCCTGAAGAAGGGCAGGTTGACCAGCTGACTCGCTGCTGTAGACACAGAAGGCCACAGACGCCCGCCTTCTGACCTGTGAGACCTGGAGAGCAGGAAGCTGTTGGGAAGATTCTGAAGGCTCCAGGATGGTGCTGGGAAGAAGGGCCCCCAGCCCTTCCTCACCAGTCCTGGACTGCTTCTCATGAAACAAGCATGGCTGCAGACACCCCTACCCTCCCATCACTAGTCCTTTCATCCAACTTGCCATCAAAGCCAGAGGAAGATTGACACCATTGAATTGACTTTGAGGTTCTCCCAGAGCAATGTGCTTTGAAGGGACAGGGCCAGGGGAGACCAAGTTCTAGAATCAAAAGCCCACTACACCCCTCTTATGCCAACATTATAGAGGATCCTAGAACTCAGGAATCAAAGGAACCTTCCAGGATGTCCCACCCTAGTCCCCACCCCGCTGAGTCCTATCGACATCTCCCAGCAGGGGCTCACTTGACGAAGCTCCATAAAAACAGGAGCTGGGTCTCCTGCTCAACCCTGTGTCCCAGACTGGAGCATAGTAGGTACTGAGCAGAGACACATTACTCACTCTGCACCTTCCCTGATCGTTCTCTCCTCTTGTTGCATTCATTTGTACACACCCTGAGGGCTCCAGGGGGCCAGGGTGGCAGCAGCTGGGCATTTCTTCTTTCTCTGCCTTCAAAGCTAGGCAAGTTCCAATGCACACATTCAGAAATTTACAAAAGGAAGGTGCCAGTATGATGCGTCCTTTGTAATAGGCTCTTCCTCCCTCTCTGTCCCAGGTCCTAAGGTTCCCTGAACCCTTGGGCTTTGAATGTCAATAATCGGCTGTGGGGCCTGCCATTAAAAGGAAAAACACTGGGGTTGTAAGATCAGGGTCGTGTGTTTGCCAGCACCCCCCGCCCCCAGCCTGGGACACCTGCCGTCTACCCAGATCAGGCTTCCCTTCCTTAAAGTCTGACTTCAGTTTGGCTGCTGGTTCCTATTCTAGGATTGGTGAAGTCAGAGATGGTGTTAACAGCTACCATTCAGTAAACAGTTTGATTAATGTCCGTCTCCCCAAATAGATTGTAAGCCCCCGGGCAGAAACCATTTCTGCTTGGCTCAGCTCTGTATCGTTAGTGTGCTTAGCAGAGCTCATAAAATGAATGAAGGAAGGAAGGAAGGAAGGAAACTGGACCAAGCCATTGGGTGGCTGCCTAGAGACTTTTGCCTTGGAAGGGTCTCAGAAGCAGCCATCCCACTTTTGCAAAAGGGTCTTTACTGCTAGTCTTTAGTACCTGATATCTCTTTCGGTCCTGCCCATCCCCGAGACAGGGAAGCGATAACTTGGTTCACATTCTGATACGTAAATACCCACAGGAGCCCTCCCAGAGGGAAACACTATTAACAAACAAATATTAACAGAGGCTGAGATGGGGTTTGGGAATGTACAAAGCAGTGTATCAGCTACAGCCTGACCGCACTTAGGAAGTCACAGGTAAATAGGCAGATAAGACAAAAAGTCACATGGTCACACATCCTGCATTCACACTGAGTGGCTTAGGACCTTACCATGGGGCAGAGCAAGCTTCATGGGGGTTTAGCATTGGAGGTTATCAGGGAGGGCTTCTTGGAGGTGGTAGCATGTGCAAAGAAATACAGAAGCTAGTAAGAGCCAACAGAGAGAGGGCATTCTCAATAGGGCAAGGTGTGCAAAGCACGAGGTGAAAAAGGGAATGTGGGAAACAGGAAGCAGTTAAATGGGGCCTCATGGAACAGGAGAGCAGTAGGGACGAGGCTGGGAAAATGGGAATGAGGGCTTACAGACTGTTAATCAAGAAAAGCTCAGACCAAGGAGATAATAGAAATAATAGACCTTTAATTATGACCCTCACTAAGATCGTGATGAGCTAAAATTGACCAGCATAGGAATGTTCCTAGCCTTCCCCACCCCCTTCCTTTCTTCCTCTTCTTTGCCCTCCCCCCTCCCCTCACCTATTGAAGAGGGCTCTGGACTCGCCTCTGCCTCCAAAGAGGGCATTATTTTTGCCCAATTGGATTTTGAGGCCTTTAGGATGTACAGAATATCCAGAACAGGAAAAGCAGTCAAGAAGTGGTTAGGAGAGGAAAGCAGATTCAAATAAGGTTTGTTCTGGATTCTGTGTCCTCTTCATGATGTTTGAAAGTCACCAATAAAGAACATGAGTTATTTTTAAATGTTTGTAGATTGCTGAACTGTATCTATTTGACAGAGCACCATTTTGGGAATGAACCGCATGGGTATAACTTTCATAGGATTCCACTCTCTGGATGTTGATACCACTGTCCTCTTCTGAAGGCCATGAGCTCTTGGAGAACAGGGCTTCCGTCTAATTCATCGCTGTCTCCGCAGCATTCTGGGCACGGCCTGGCACAGGGGAAGGATTTGTAAACATTGTGGTCGAGTGACCTCAAGGCTCTGGAAACGGACGCCACTCCCTTCCCTCCCTTCCTCCAAGAAGAGGTGCTTTCCCCCTACTAGTCTGAGGCTTTACTCATGTCTGTCTGTGTGTATCTTTCTCATTGCAGAAGGCAGATCTGGCCGTGGCCCCCCTGACCATCACCCATGTCCGCGAGAAGGCCATCGACTTCTCCAAGCCCTTCATGACACTCGGTGTGAGCATCCTGTATCGAAAGCCCAATGGCACCAACCCCAGTGTCTTCTCCTTCCTCAACCCCCTGTCCCCAGACATCTGGATGTACGTACTCCTCGCTTACCTGGGGGTCAGCTGTGTCCTCTTTGTCATTGCCAGGTAAGAGCCATGCCTTGGCCAGAGCTCTGGCCCATGGTTGGGGTTTCCGGGAGCCAGACTGGTCCCCACCTCATCAGTCCTTAGCCATGCCAAGGTTCAGGCCACTGCTGTGCCTGCTCCTCTCTCCCTCACTGAGGCTCAGATCCCTTTATATCCTTCAAGGAACATTCCATAGCCCCCCACCCTGCGAGCTTGAATCCCCCAGGCCTTCCCCTGGTCTGTGCCCACGACCGGAAGACAGCGGTCGTATCCCAGGCCCTGTGAGCAGGCTTGGAGAGGTTAAGTCATTGCCCAGAGCTGCACCACCTGGGCCAGGCACCCAGGACAACAGACTTAGGTACATTGGATGGTCCAGCGAGTGGACTGAAATTTGGAAAACAGACTTCGTCTGCCTGGTCCACACAGCAGGAGGAATTGTACCACGTGAACACACACGTGTGCATGTGTGAAAACTTGGCACGTACACTAAACGCACACGTGCGCACGTGTGAAAACTTGGCACGTACATCCCTGTCCATTACACATGCTGGCAACCCCCTTGTACGTTCGGTCGTTCGCACGAAGGAGACACAGCACATACTCGCTGGTGGATGGTGGGAGGAGCTCACTAAGGCACAGGTTTAGCTCGGTGTTTGCTGAGCACCTGGTGTTTGCCAAGCACTGTGCTCTGTGCTTTACAGGCATTATGTGACTTAATTCTCTCAGCCACCCACCCGCACGAAGGGGAGACATCTAAGGCTCACCGAGGCCATCCTAGCAACAAGTGACCGGCATTTGAACTCCCATCACCTGGGGTTCTATCTGTAATCCACATCTCTGGCCACCTGGACATTTGTCCTTTGCCCCAGCCCCAAGAGAGTGGCTCCTGGTCCCTAGGCCCTCCGCCCCCTCCTTCTAGGCTCCAGTCCCATCCCCTGCCCTGGTTCTTTTTCTCTAAATCCTAACAAGGTGCAAAGAGAGACTTCTCTGGAGAGGTGATTTGAGATCCAAGGACTTCGTGTTTGGGCTTTTTTTCCTCCTGAGTCTTCTTTGAAAGCCTTCCTCCCACCCTGCTCCTTTTCGCTCCCTCCTCCCGCACAGAGAGAGACCAAAGGGAAGGATGTGAGGGAGGAAATTGTCCTGCCTCGGAAACCCTCGGCTGCCAGCTGGCGGATGCCGCCTGCCCACCCCCACAGCCCCAGCCGGCAGCCCAGCCTGCAGGAGAGGCCTGCATTAAGCCTCTTCTTCTAATGGCCTAACAAGCCTTTGAAAGCAGGAGCCACTCTCCAGAGCTCTTGCCGTAATTTTAGCAGATCCAGCTCGCTCTGGGCTCCCCGCCCCCTGGAAAACAGCTCCAGCTTCTCCAGCATGGCTCCGATGTGTGCCCAGTCCCCCTCCGACCTCTGGCCTTTCAGCCTGCTTTTCGCCTCCTGCCTCCTGGCAGGGAAGGTAGGGGACCCCCTTTGCCAGGTTAGGCCGGGGAGACTTTCTGGAAGAGAGATGGGACTTTTGCAGCTGCTGCAATGACACAGGACACCTGAGGGGACAGGAGAGGGACAAGGGACCTGGCCACAGGGCCATGAGCTGCATCACAGTACAATTACCACATTATGTAACACTCACATAATTCACACGCACCCTGCCTGATCCTTACAAAGGTCCTGTGAGGTGGGGATAACTCTCCCCACTTCACAGAAGCAGCAGATGAGGCTCAGGGAGGCTCAGCCAGTGCCCAATGTCAGAAAGCGTTCTCTTATGGAGTCGGACTCCTGAGCAAGAGCTGTTCATTTTAATTCAGGGTGGCAAACCCCAGCGCCCGCGGGACCAGACAGGAAGCGTGAGGGAGGGAAGCAGGGAGGGGGAGAGACCGCATGGCTGGATGGAGACTGCACTAGGCAGGAATGCGGGGCCGGCGCTGTTGCGTTCCTGGTGTTAAGAGAGAGACTCGGGTTTTTTATGTGACACCTCGTGGCTTTTATAGGTAGCCACTAACTCGATTTTTTTCCAACACTGTCAGGGTCAAGCAGGGCACATCTCCAGGGTGGCTGTGGCCCTATGTGCCCCTTCCATGCGGCCTGTGTCCTTTGGACCACTCCAGACTGGCGGCTGGAGAGCTGGACACCGCTGCCCAAGAGATGGGGTCGGCGAAGCATGGGCAGGGCCCCAGGCCCCCCTGCGGGGCAGCCGTGGCATGTTACAGGGCTGTCCATCTTGCAAACTGGCCTGGTCTGGCCTGTGTCTGTCTAGCACCAGGAGGCCACGCATTGACCAAGGCCTTTCTCTGCCAGCGGGATAGTCTTGCTTTATGCCTGGAGAGGTACAAGGAGAGCGGAAGGGAGGGTGCGCTCTCACCATGGAGAGCAGGATAGTGGGCACTCGAGGCAAGAAGATAATCCTAAATGCCTGATCCCGGAGGCAGGACTGAGGGTGAGCTGCCAGCCAGTCCAGCTCCTGGGAGTCTCCTTCTGGTCACATCTGGTGCCGATGAGCATCCCAGGGAAGAGATGGTCCCGGCCAGCTGGTGCTCCCTCTACACCTCCATCACTGGGGCTGGACCTCAGCTTCTCCCATGAATGGAGACCGAGTATCGCTAGGTCAGCCTCCACTAGCTCCTACCTAAGTGCGAGGCTATGACAGTCCTTTGCAGCTGTGAGCCATTAATCCAAGATCCATCGCTAACTTGGGTGGCACCTTCCTTACTGTTCAGCGTCCAGCCTGCTCCTGTTCTCTCCTGTGGCCTGGGGGTTAGCATCTGGACCCTCCAGCTCCCTGACTGCAGGGGCGCCCTCCCCTGCCTGCTCCAAACCACCTCCCCATCTGTAAAATGGGCCCCCGTTGCACTGTCCACCTCAAGGGGTAGCGAGGAGCCAGGCCCCTTACAGTACTTGATGACCAAGAGGCCCATTCTAGAACCAAGTAGTCCGATCATGAGAAGCAAGTCCACCCCTGGGAGTTTATCCTGTTGAAAGTCACCACTGAGCCCCACTTTACAGTCCCCCCAAATCTAGAAAGCTTCACCTCAGAAGGGAGGGCGGCCCTTCGGCATGGGTGCCCATGGCGGTGTCCCCAGGGCTGTTTCTTCCAGCAGAGTGTGCAACAGTGGGGGACAGGGACAGGCCAAGCACCGGCAACAGAGGAGTGGTTGAAAACACTTCTGAAGTAGTTGCAGAGAGTAAGGCAGATCTGGAAGAACCGACCTGGAAAGAGGCCGGTGGCTTATTAAGGGAAAAGTCCAAGTTCTGGGTAGCACTATGGTACGATATTTTCCTGTGTTTAAAAATGACCACAGGTATCGTGGATGTGTGTAAGCCACGCAGGACTTGTGAGGTCTCATCCAGAATCATCTTTACTGTGTCTCCTCCCTCTTCCATGTGCTCAGAGCTGAGGCTCTCCTTGCCCCGTGAAGGCTCAGCCAGGGTCTCACTTTTTGGCTCATTTCCAGGTCACAGGAACCGCGGGTGTCTCTCTAGTCACAAACACTGTTTCAGTTCAGAAATGAGAAGGTTGAGTCCAGTAGAGTCCTTGACATTTCTACCTTTGTTGACACATCAGACCACTGGTTGGCCTGCTCCCCGGGTCGGCGTGCTCCGCTGATCAGCACCTGACCCCCCAGCAGCCCCTGCCCCGTGGACTCTCCCCGTCGCAGTCCTGTTGCCCTTCTCAGATAGGACTCAGGGTGGAGTTGGCCTGGATCTCTTTTCTGCTTGGGCCCATCTGGTCCAGGGAAACACTTTTGGCCCAGTGTCCTTATACCTGGCTGTGTCTGGGTGTGCAGGCCAATACCCTGCAGCAGGGACTCCCCCTCCTTCGTGCACCTGGGAGGCATGCATCAGCCTGGCCCCTGCCCTCCAGATCCCCAGGCGGGGCCCACCTCTTTACAGAGCCGCCCGCCAGCTCCCTCAGCAGTTCCGTGGACACCCTTCTCCCAAGCCTTCCCAGGAGGCACGCAGGGACCACTGAATGCATCGCTCTCCCGAGGCTTTCTCCAGAAGCTTCCCAGAGCAGTCTCCGCCTCTCCTCCCTTCAGCCTTTATCTCTTCCTTGTGGATTTGTAGAGCCTCTAGCCAGTTCATGGTCATTCCCTTTGAATATCCCCATCTTGGTTTGAAGCCTCACTTTAAAATTTCATATGTGTAGGATCTTCCCACTTTGTGAAAGCAAAATTCTTCTCACACGAGCTTTGGTGATCAATGTATAATTTATTAAAGCTTTTAAAAGGGGGATGGACAAGTCACAACATCATACTTAAAGCATATCATACATTTAAAAAACAGAACAAAATTCCACTGGACATGCCTCTCCTTCTGGGCCTCTCTCATCTCAGCATCCTACCCCACGCCAGCCTCTCAGGGGCTCTTTCCAGGGTCTCCCAATCTCCCCCAGAGCGTGCTAGCTTCCTCCCGCTTACATGGCCTCACCTGGGATTCATGCAGCAAACAAAGATCCCTCCAGTTATCAGGACTTCTCTTCCTTAGAAGGCAGTGGGGGGCTTTAAGTAACAATTTTTCCCTGTCATGCAGGTAGTTGTATATTCAGAGAGAAAAATCTAAACAGTTATGTAACACATTGTTCTCTCCGGGGGTGGGATCCTGGAGTACTTTCACTTTTTCATTGTATTCTTTATATTGTTTGAATATTTTATGAAGTGTATGTTTTGCTTTTTTTCCATTTTAAGTATACAAGTAATTGAAAAGCCCATTCTCATTTTCTAAAAATTCATCTAATCCACCTAAAGCAACAGGCTGCCCTGAGATAACTCCCCTCCCCAGAGGTAAATGCTGATATCTTTTAGGTAGGAATCTTTCCAGACTCTTCCAACATGTTTGTATACACACATCCCTAAAGAGGCATAGAGCTGTATCTTTAGGAATCTATTTATATAAATGTGATCATATTGTTCTTATTTTTTATCACTTTTCTTTTTTTTTAAACCAAACAGTATGGGGTGGAAGATCTTTCCCTCTCAGGACATCTAGACGTCTCTCATTCTCTTCTCTGAGCCGTGTGACATTGCGGACCAATAATAATAAATAAACTTCTGACGGAGTTTACTTAATCATTTTTCTGTTGAAGGACATTGAGGCTGTTTCCAGTTTTTCGCTATTACAAACAATGCTTTGATAAACACCCTCACATGCTTCTCTTTATGCTCATGTATGGGCGTTTTTTCTAGGCTGGATAATGAGTCGCAAAATTGCTAGGTTGAAGGGCATGTGCGCTTTTAATTTTAAGAGATACTGCTGAATTACTTTTACAACCAGAAAAGGGCACTAACAATAAAGAACAAGAAGCAAAATGGCCCTGATTTCCCATTCCCGGCCTCCCCAGCAGAACGCTAAGTAAATGGATGCTAAAGTGGCAGCACATCGATGTTTGCTAAGCAGGCAGCTCCCTGAAGCATGGGTGCCCCTTCCCTCCCGGCTCCCCGCAGCTCCGCCCACCGCTCCCCTCTCCCTGCTGCAGGTTCAGCCCTTACGAGTGGTATGACGCTCATCCTTGCAATCCGGGCTCCGAGGTGGTGGAAAACAACTTCACTCTGCTAAACAGCTTCTGGTTCGGGATGGGGTCCTTGATGCAGCAAGGTAGGTGCCCTCTCTCCCCAAGGCTCTCCTCTCAGGGGCGGGGGGGTGGGGCGGTGCCTCCTCTCCTGAGCCTCCAGGGCAGCTTCAGACCTGCAGAGCTGCCAGCAGGTTGGAGACACCTGGAGACTCAGCCACGTACCCTTGTCCCAGGTCCCTGTCCTCCACCAGTCCTGTGACTGGACTGGCTCAGGGTCTGAGGCTAAAGCAGAGAAGTCATCCCACCTGTCGCGTGCAGGGCTCATCCCTAACCTCTCCTGCTGCAGCTGCAGTGAACATACGGCCTCCTGCTTGCTGGGGCCAACCCCACTGATGGCCCCCCATCACCTTAGACGCTGGCTGGGTCAAGTTGAGCGGAAGACAGGGGAGACTGGAGGCAGGGAGGCTGGGTGGGAGGCCATTGCAGAAATGAGAGGATGAGACCTGAACTGGGGTCATGGCCATGAGGGTAGAGGACAGAGATGGACTCTGAGAACTTCAGGATGTAGCAGGGACAGGACTTGGTGACCATCTGGCCGTGGGGAGCTTGGGAGTGAGAAGGGTCATGTTCCAGGCGGTGAGTGCATCAGGGAGGGTATGCACAGAAGGACAGCATTTTCTTACATCCTCTAGAGGGAGGGCCGGTATGTTGCACCTGACCCTGGCCTGGTGGCCCACCCTGTGGCCAGATCTGCAGCTGCTCAAATGTCTCAGAAAGCAGAGCACCCTCACTGGCTGCAGAAACACCATGGGCTGAAGGACAGGTGGCGGGAGAGGAGCCCCCCCAAGGAGGACCCCTCTCCCCAGCCTTGCTGGCCAGGAACCACGAGCTCGTTGTTTCTGCCTGTCGAGTCGTATGTCCAGAGCCTCTTAACTCAGGGGATGGGATGGGGGGATGGGGATGGAACCAAAGTCTCTGCCTATGTTAGGATCCACTAAGGGGCAGTGGGTGACAAGGAGGCAAGGAAGGGAAGGAGATCCAGGGGGCAAAGAATTCCCTACCCCTCACTCACCTGTGTGTGTTCTCAAGGCCCAGTCCAAACCGTGGCCCTCAGTAGACATCCGTCAGCAAATGCCAAATGAATGCTATTATCCCAGAGTGTCCTGAGTGACCACTACATGCCAAGCCCTGTGCTGGGTGCTTAAATGAAGGAGAAAGAAGGGAGAGAAATCTGCCCCCAACTCCCCAACTCCAGCAATCTCCCAGCCACGACAGAGGCCAGTGCAGGGGTCTGGGTAGGGATCCAGCAGAGCCTGGCACAGTCCACCAGGAAAACAAGTCATTCTCCCCTTGCGGGGGCAGCTCTTGCCCTAGGTTGGAGCAATCTGGTGGGGTTGGGGGGAGCAGGTATATGAGGTTGCGTGTGGCCAGTTGGGGAGGGGCGCCTGGGGAGCCTCAGTGGTCTCCAGAGCTGGGAAGCCACAGGCAGCTTTCAGCGGAAGTGCATCTTTCTGTCCCCACTATTAATGAGTGTCCCGAAGCCTCACCTTGCTTCCTTGTCCATTATCCTTTCTCAGTGACAGTTGGGAGAGACCTGGAAGCCCCCCATTGCAATAATCGCTTCTCCTCGCCCTCCGCTGGCTGCTATTCAAAGCCCCGGCCCCTGATGTATTCCCCCACCAAGTTTTGATTAGGAGGGAGAAAAATAGTTATGTATTTGAAAAACTCTCCTTTGAGTGATTTCTTTGAGACAAAAAAAATCATCCGTATCAAAGCAGACACTTTTCAGATTGCAGGTCCAAATATTCTGGGAAGTTCAGGAGTCACTTGCTATTTAAATCTCTTGAAAACCGCCTAGTTAATTACTTCAGTTAGAAGGTTTCATCTAAATTGTGCTCCACACCCAAGGTTGGGGAGGAAGAGGGATCTATTTCGGCAACGAGCTTCAAAAAATGTTGATTTTTCTCCTCCAGCAAGGCACCAGCAGGCAATCTTGCGTTTGTATCCCGCTTGTATCTGCAACACACTTTCTCCTGCAATTATATCGCTGCAGCCTCACGGTATTTGTGTGAGGCTGGGACAGAGGAAGGACCAGTCTCCGGGCTTTGCACGGTCCCAGGGAGGGAAAGCGTCTGGCACAATCACACAGAGTTGGGAGCAGGATTCACTGCAGAGGTTGAATCTACTGCTACCCGTTCCGAACCGGGGACGGCAGGGGCTGAGGAGCCTGTGAAACGTGCGAGTGAGGGTCATTCTAGAGCAGTGGTTCTTAAATTTTAGCCTGCATCAGAACCGCCTGGAAGGCTTCCCAAACCCAGATTGCTGGGCCCCACCCCTCAAGTGATGGATTCAGTAGGGCCTGGGAAGGGGCCTGAGAATGTGCATTGCTAACAAGTTCCCAGGGTGTTCTTCTGCTGCTGGTGGTGGTCCGGGGGGCACAGTGAGAACCTCTGCCGAGCTGTTACTAGATAATCAGTGGAGTCCGTGACCCAGAGGGGCCTGAGCAGCCCTGGACCGTGTCAGAGACCACCTGCCTTCTCCATTCTCCCAGGGTCTGAACTGATGCCCAAAGCTCTGTCCACACGCATCATCGGGGGTATCTGGTGGTTCTTCACGCTCATCATCATCTCCTCGTACACGGCCAACCTGGCTGCCTTTCTGACCGTGGAGCGCATGGAATCGCCCATCGACTCTGCTGATGACTTGGCCAAGCAAACCAAAATCGAGTACGGGGCTGTCAAGGACGGGGCCACTATGACCTTCTTCAAGGTGAGACCCTCTCCTTCCCTTGCCGCACCACGAGCTGACTCTCCCACACCCTTCGCTGTCCATCCCTAACTTCACAGCATCAGTGGGCCAGGAATCCCCAAGGCTCAGGCCATTCCTCCCTGTTTGAGACCAGTTGGCTTTGGGGAGCTTTGATGAGGATGTGGCCACCTGAGTTGGTCCCAGCACAGATCCTACACATCTTCATACCTGGGACAAGCAGGGTAAATGTGCTGTTTTCTTCAATCCTCAGAGGATGGCAGGTGGAAGAATGAGGCTGGAAAAGGGAGAAGGAGAAGCGTGGCCCAGACACACAAACAGTTGTGGGGGCCAGGGGGTTCCCTGCCCTTGGCTTAAGGTCTCTGTGGCATCCATGTCCCAAGAGCCTGGCCTGCCCTTGGCCGTGAGCTCTCCAGTACTGAGAGGGTAGCAAGGAGCACATCCTTCAAGGCAGGGAGGAGGTTAAAACTTGAACAAGCGTTTATGAACATTTCTTTGCACGTTACACTCTTGGACCACTGGTGTCCAGATAAAGCCGTCGTCACCTGCTCAGGTAACTGTTCTGATGGGGATCTGGCCAGGGCTCTCCTGCTCCTCCTGCTTTGTAGGGTGTTGGCTCAGTTTCCCAAGGTTTTCACCTACTAGAGTAGCTAGGGTTTTCCTAACCCACTGACGGACCCTGAGAACTGGTAAATGTCCTTCTGGAAATGAAAATAAAAGTCACAAGAGCTACCGCCGCCAAGAGCTCACAGTGGGCCAGACTAATGGCTTGGCCTCCCTGAATCTTCATGACCAATCCTGTGAGGTAGGCACTACGATTATTTCCACTTTACACATGTGGAAACTGAGGCTCAGAGTGATGAAGCAGGTTGTCCAAGAACTCACAGCTGAAGGGCCCAGGTCTGCCTTCCTCCAAAAGCCCATGTTCTAGGCCACACTCAGATTTGAGTGTGCATCCCTATCACCTGGGAGGCTTGGGAAAACCCAGATTCCTGGGCCCCACCCTCTGGGTTGGTAGGTCTGGGGCAGGGCCAAGAATGCATGTTTCTAGTGAGTTCCCAGGTGCCGGTGCTGCTGGTCCCGGGGCCACAATGAGAACCTCTGCTCTCATGGTTTCTCCAAAATGGTCAGGATCGGGAACTTGGGGGCCGTAGGTCCATTCATCCATTTATTTATTTATTAGTCACTTGGAAGCCTGGACCCTGGTTCCGCATCCCCCAGCTCTGGTCTCCTTCCAGGCTAAGCCTCGGAGGGATGGACTGAGCTTCCAGCCGGGCCTGAAGGAGGCGAGGGGAGGGCAGCAGAGGATTGGGAGGGAAAGCCTCTCCCTCCTGAGCACCAGAGCCTTACCAGCACTCTCCGCCCCCCTGGCCTCCCTGGGACCCTCCTTGAGGGTGGAAGCAGATGTTTAGCGAGGAGGAGAGAGAGAGGAAAAGATCTCCCCTCCTGTGATACTGCTGTTACCACCAAGAAGTGGCCAATGTGGCCTTCCTGAGAGGTCACTGTCATGCATTTGGGGCAGATAGAAGCATTGTGACAGGCATGGTCGGAGCCCCCTGGGACCCTGGGTATGTGTTCGTGAGTGTGTGTGCAGGGGATGCCTGTGTGTGTGTGTGTGTGTGTGTGTGTCACAGTTTATAATCCATAGAAACATGCATTTAGGTGTGTATGTGGACACACAGGTGCCCATGTACAAAGTCTACCTGTGCGGGTGTATGTGTGTCTTTGTGCTTGGACAGGAGTAGTTGCAAAAATCTGTATGTGTGCTGGCAAGCATGTGTGTGCTCTGGGCGTATGGATATGTGCCTATGAGTGTATACAGGTTATATGTATATGTGCATGGAGATTATATGTGTGTCTATCTGCCTGAATGTCCCCATGGGTGTATCTAGACAAGTGAGCCTGGGGGGATGGGCATCCGTGTGTGTCGTAGGTCATGTGTAAGAGCTTGTTTGTGTGTGTGATGGCCCCTGCGTGCATGTGTCTGCATGTGTAATGGTTCGTGGGGGGGGGGGGTGCGCACGCTGGTGCAAATGTGCCTGCTTGTGCCTGTCCCCAGGCTGCGGCCCAGCCCTCTGACTGTGCCAGAGCATCTCTCATGCATTACACATGAGCCCATCTCGAAGCAGGGCTCCTGATCAAAGGGAAGCGGCATAAATAAGCCCGCTGCAGGCTCATTGCCGCAGATTGGATGCCCTTGCCTCCCTCCACGCTAAGATGCTCAGATTGGCTTCCAAGAGCCTGGTTCCAGCCCCCACCGCGCTGCTGTCCTCAGCATCAAGCAGCGCCTCCAGCAGCCTGCTCCGCCCTCACGCACCATCCCTGCATATAGTGCAGCCCAAAGGGCAGAGGAGGGACACCTATGCTGTCACCCAGCTGGGATGCCGGGGCCCCGGGGCCCATGCTTACAAGGGCTCCTGGCCAGAAACAGTAACTCCACATCGCCCTGCAGAATCAACCCCGCTTTCCCGCTCTCCTGATCACCAGTTAATCCCCTTGGACATCTGGCGACATTGTCTCCTGCTTGAATTTGAGGGAAGCTCTTCTAGCCCAGGCTCCCTTATCACTGACAGCAGCAATGGGACCGCATTGCAGGCGGAGAGGAGCTTGAATGTGGGGATATTAACCCCACCTCAGATCATGAGCTGGAAGCACAACACCCACCCAGAAGTTCCCCAGACAAGCTTCCTTCCTCCCCACCCTACCAGCCCCCACCCTCCATAGCTGGGCTTTCCAGTCACACATCCCCCTCCCAGTCCCCACTCCTCTCCCCCAGGAGGTGGTAGCCTCCTCATTATCACTTTTGAGTTAGAGCTGGAAGGAAACCTGAGTTGAACCTGTTTCTCCAAACAGAGGGTGGGTGATTTGCCCATGATCACACAGCAGATCGGTGGTGGAAGCACAATGCAAGGTCAGATAATTCTGTGTGCACATGCAGCGCCCTCCCCCACACCCACTCTAGGGTCTTCTGGAGGGCTAGTCCTCCCCCCTGCCCATGAGTGGATGTGGCACTAGGCTTGAACAGGGAGCAGCTTCAGGTGTAACCACAGGATGTCTAGGAGACATTGGCCAGGTCAACGGTAGTAGTAACATTTGTCGAGCACTTACCCGGTGCCGGCCACATTTGGGCACTTGACCTGCATTCACGCATGTCATCCTCACAGCAACCCCAGACCATAGAGACCATTATTATAATTTATCTCCATCTGACACCTGAGGAAGGTAGGCTCCAAAGTGACCTGAGTTCGCACGAACTTGCCTAAGATGGAGAGCTGGTGAAATGCTGAGCTGGGATTGGAACCCTGGCGATCTGGCTGGAGCCCTTGCGCCCACCCTGCAGCCTGGGAGACGCTCCAGGAGGCCCGGCGCTCTGAAGGAAATTTCACTTGAAGAGTTGTCGGGGAGCAGCAGACATCACAAACAGCATCTCCCATGCTGTCCTCCCTCCGTCTGGGAAGATAAAAATTAATTAGGAGATGAAAAAGGAAGTCTTTGAAAGCACTGTATGGCTGTAAAAATATGTAGGCAAATATAAAGGAGAACACTGGGGAAGCGTGTTCACTGGGCAGCTTTGAAGGGAGCCAGGCTGTCGGAAGACGGCTTCTGCAAGGATTTAGCCCCCCTTCCGTGTTGCGGTGGGGGAGGGGGGCCCGTCACGGCGGTGTGCGTGACGGACTCCTGCTCAGGGAAGAGACCAGAGCTGGGGCCCAAGGATCCCAGGCTCCCCGGGGCTCCAGCTTCATCAAGCCCCCCACCCCCTTGCACAGCCTTGTCTGGCCCTAGCGATGGAGCCTAGAGAGGCCTTCCATCCAACGCCCCATCTTCCAGCTGCTCCGCCGACTCTTCCCTGAGCTGGAAGGCTCACCTCATCTCAGCCTCCAGGTTCTCCTGGCCCATCTGCTGGCTGGTCTAGAATCAGAGCCCTGCCTTCAAGCAGAAGCAGGGCCTCCAAAACTCAGGGGCCAGGCAGGATTCAGTGCCGTGCAGCCTGGCGCGGTTGGGTCACCCTGGTGTTAAAAGTCAGACCAGGACTTGAGTCCTGGGTGTTGGCTCTGCTGGGTGACCTGGGGTAAGTCCCTTTATTTCTCCCAGCCTCAATTTGTTCCCCTGTATGACACGGATACGGGCTCCCCATGCGCAGCAGTCAGCAAGAGGACTCAGTGCGCTCCTTTGTGTACGGTGGTTAGCCCAGCACCGGGCACACAAGGCGCACTCGAGTCAGACGCTCCTCCAGCTGGCAGACCCAGAAGACTAGGAAGCAGGCTGGACCCTTTTCTCCTTTTGCCCCATGGGCCCCAGAGGACTTAAGCGGGGCACTTTGGAGAGGGACCAGCCAAGGGACACCTGGAGAATCCCCCTTCCTCCAAGTCCCTCCAGATGGAGGACCATGGGCTTTGGGAAGGACCTTGGTGCCTCTCACAGGATGGCCATTGGCCACTGCACAGAGCTAAGAACTCGGGAGGAGCCCCAAGACCCTCAGAATAGAAGAGACCCCGAGAGGGCAGGCCGAGGAGCAGGGACAGGTGCGGGGCTGGGCCTGTGGCGAGAGGAAGTGACTGAACACTCGAGTGACTGAGGACCGCTCTGGGCCTTTCTATAGAACGGGGCTGATAATAGAACCCCCCTCGCAGAGTTATCGAGATGACAAAGTGGGATCATTCACAGAGACAGCGTAATAGAGTCACAGCTGAGCACCTGACCCAGAGCACACGCTGTAAGAAGTGCTAACCATTCTTATGGTTTTGTTGAAAGTGGTGGTACACAGGCCTGCTCAGCCCCCAGACACGGTTTTGGGGACCATACACTGCTTACATTTTCTTATGTGAGTTGCCAGCATTTTAAAATGGAGAGATTTTTGCATTTAAAATATTCACATTTCCAGCTTCTTGAAAATGTGAAGGATCTGGCATCACTTAGCTGCTCGCCTGCAGAACAAGAGTTGTGGGAGCCAAGAGGCAGTAGCTTTCCCAGGCTCTCAGAATCCTACTCAGTGCTCCCTCCTTCCATATTTACGGCTCCCCCTGCCCCCCTGCCCCTGTCAGCACTGGGGTTTTCTACCCCGGGCATTGTGTCATTTAATTTCTGTAGAAACTCTGCACTGTAGAAATGATTATCCCCAGTTTCCAAATGTGAGAACAGAGGCTTCGAGAGAAATAATGTGATGCCGGCCACTCGTCCAGCACTTCGTAGGGACCAAGCTCTGTGCTCAGCTAATGCCCATTTTACAGATGTGGAAAATGAGGCTCAGAGATGGGACATCACTGGCCTGTGGTTGCAGAAGGAGCTGGCCTTTGAACCCAGGTTGGCGTGACACCAGAGTCCAAGCAGCAGAGCTGACCCCCTCCGGCTGCCTCCATCCCCAGCCTGCAGCCCTCACCTCCTGAAAGCCCAAACTCCTCTGCATGGGCCAGCCTGCAGCCTGCCCCCCTGCCCCCGCGCCTGCACACACACACACAAGCCTCGGGGCAGGCACCAAGAGCAGGGGTTACTGCAGGACTGGAGGGTCAGTGAGTCTGTCCTTGGCAAGGTGGACTGTGATGGCAGGCAGAGGCAGCAGACTCAGGGAGGCTGCCTGGTCCCCACGGAAATAATCCCACAGACATGATTAACTGCTCAAGCATGTGGATCTGATAAGGCCAAAGCCTCCACACCCAGGATAAGCAAGCCAATTAGTTTGAGGAAAGGTCTCCTTTCCACCATGGAAAATACCCAAGGTCTCGCATGGAATCACATTGCCACTGCCTCTCTGCACACGTTCCCTGGGATTCAGTTCCCTTTGAAATTGATAGATATTTTTATATATACCTATATACATTTTTCTTGTACAGAAATGTTAAATTCTCAAGATTAAGTATCTTCAGTTGGGGAAAAATCAATTTACTTCTTTGAGGAGGCTGGAATTGAAAGTCGTGAGCCTGAAACTTACTTTCTTGCCAATTTTACTGATAAAAAAAGCTTCTCTGTCCTGGCACATCGCCCTATATTGGCTGCTCCAAACAATTCCATTAATTGATTTGTGTGACTGGCCCTGAAGCAATGCTTATTAAGGTTCCCACTGGAGCTGGGACAGGCAGGATGATGTGGGAGTCGTAGCTGTGTGGGACTCCGTTCCCTGGGGTGGTGATTATAGCTCGGGCCAGTGACAGGAGCTCTGGCCTCTGGTGACCAGGCCCAGGAGACGGGAGAGGGACCCGATGCTCCCGGAGGGGCCCCAGCTATGTCCCTCCCTGCCTCAGCCCCGCACTGCTAGAGGGGAACTTTTTGGGGACGTGTCCTGGAATCACAGCATCTGGAAGACAGGAGGGAACTTAAAGGGAAGCAGAGACCATGAGTGGATGTGGTTGAGCATGGGAGACCCCAGACACAGAGTAAGCACAGTCGGTGGCCATTCTCAGGATGCGGATTTCAGAGCCACCTGCCTAAAGTTGGTGGAGGTGTGAATTTGTCGGCACTGGAGCTGGGAGAGCGGAACCACTTGAAATCAGCGTCACGGCCAGCTTCACTCTCTTCTCTCAACTGGCCCCAGCTCTCTGGTGTTCTTCCATCTCCCTCACTGCCTTCCTTTACCCACTGGAGGCTTTTATGTGTCTTCCTCAAAGCCCATTGGCCTCAACAGCCCTCCGACCCCCAAAAGAAATTTCTGTGTCCATTTACGGTGGAGTATTACTGGAAAGAACTTATGTTTTAATGTCGGAACCTGTTTCTACTCGACGTGACTGTGTGAAGGAGGAATGGTGTGTTGGGGGAGGATACAGGGAGGAGTTTGCAGAAAGAAGAGTTCTCATCCCTTTCTGAGACAGAAGGAGTGGGGCAGGGCTTCCTGAGTGGTTCATTGTCAAGTTCCTTTTGCCAGTGTTTGAGATTTACTGATGGATGACTGGCTTCATGGGAGAGTGAGGTAGTGTGTAAGTAGTATGTCGGTGAGAACATGAACATGATGAATGAGAGGATGGATGCATGGATGGGTGGATGGGCAGATGGATGGGTGGACGGATGGATGGATGGATGGATGGATAAATAAATAAAAGGCTAGGTGGACAGTTGAGTGGTCAGTTGAATGAATTAGTGTGTAAGTAGTATGTGGGTGAGAACATGAACATAACGAATGAGAAGATGGATGGATGCATGGTTGGATGGATGCTTGGATAGAAGCAGGAGCAGGATAGAAGCTTCCTACCACAGTGAATCTGGGCAGGAACAGTCACAGAGTGAGAAAGGCCCTCAGGGACAAAAGGAGCCAGAGAAGGAGAGTCTGGACATCCGAAATTATGTCTGAGGAGTCAGAAAAGCTGGAAATCAGGAATGTTTTTAAGGGCAGGAGTAGCTAGTAGGGAAGTGTGTCTGGGGCCAGAGGAGGAGCTGGGGCAGGGAAGAGTAGCTGGCAAGAGAGAGTAGCTGGCGAGCACAGGTTTGAAGGTAAGCGCTCAAGAGGCGAGAGTAACCGGTGGTGGAGTAGCTAGTTGCACACAGGCCTGGCAGAAAGTAGGATGGCTGAGGACAGGAGCTAGAAGCATCTGAGCCCTTCCAGGCCTTCGGCTTTGAGGCAGATAAATTTGCAGGTGGGACAGTAGCTGCTTGTCTGTGAAGGTGCCCCCAGTCCCAGAGGCGGCATCACTGGTCCTTGATGGATTCTCGGTTCTGATAAAATTCAGGTGGGGTCTTGCCTGCTGCTTCAGGGCTCCCTGCTCCCCCAGGCATGCTTGGGTCTCCAGGAGCCAGTTTTGGAGAGGACAACCCTCACCAGAGCTGGGAAGCCCCTGGAGAATAGTAGATACACTTTCCTCCCGGCCACTGCCCCCACCGCCTGGACTCCTGGCAGACATAGCTTCTTTCCCCATCCGCTACCCATCCCCCAGCCCTGCACCAGCCTGTCACACACACCGGAGCTGGGCCGGGTGCCAATCAGACAGGCTGACATCACAGACAGGCACAGCTAGACTTGGAAGCAGCCGGGTACAATGGGGCCTGCAGAGCCACCTGCTCCCCTGGGATCTGTGGGGCAGGGCCATTCCCTGCTGGGAGCAGGTACCTGGCTGGCTATCATCTCCCGAGAAGTCTCATGAATGCCATGCACCCTGATCTGTCCATTCTCCTCAGGCAGCAGGGGACATTCAACCTTGGGCCCCTCTCCTGGGCCCAGCTCCTTCTCTGAATCTCCCCAGCCAAGCAAGACAAGCCCAGCAGCTCACCCCCTGGGCCTCATCTTAGGGATGCTAGTTCTGCTCATCCATCAGCGTCCAGTCTGGGATGCTTTGGGGACAATTACAATAAGGAGATAAGGGCCCTGCCGACCACGTGCTCTGACAGGCCCCCCTTCTCACCCCGCTCCTTAATGAAGTCCAGTAGGCAGAAACCCTTGTCTTCCCTTGGAACACAGTACACAGGAGGGGCCCTCTTTGGTTGAAGTGGGAGTAGGGGCCCAGAACCCACCAAGCTTTGCCTTCATTGGCATCCACCTCTCCCTCTCTATCTTCACAGAGTTTTCTGTGAGGTAGTGCAGCTAAGTGGTTGGGAACATGGGCTCTAGAGCCAGATGGCCTGGGTTGGAAGCCTAACTTTGCTACTTAGTGTCTGAGTAACCTTGGGCAAGTGACTTAGCCATGGCTTCAGTTTCTGTAAAATGGAGCTAAGGGTAGTGCCCACCTCCTATGATTGTTGTGAAGAATCAGTGAGTTAACGCAGATGAAGCTCTTAGAACAGGGCTGGCACGTGGAAACCTTGAATAAAGGTTAGAGAAAGAAAATGCATTTAAAAAAAAAAAAAAAAAAACAGTCTGAAAACCACCGTGCCATGGCAAAGAGCTAGGGGTTTCTAGGTAAGTGGGCCTGAGTCTGAATCCTGGCTTCATCCCTTACCAATTGTGTGTTTTGGGACCTCCCCTCCCAGGGTCTCAGTTTCCACAGCTGAGCAAGGGGTGGCCTTCCCTCCCATCAGAGGGTTCTAGACAGGGTTCTGTGACCAGAGCCCTGTTAAGTGGGGTGTGGGGTGCTTGGCCTCTGGTGTGCTCAGTAACTATGTGCATCACCCCTCCCATTGTGGCCCAGAAATCCAAGATCTCCACCTTTGAGAAAATGTGGGCCTTCATGAGCAGCAAGCCATCAGCGCTGGTGAAGAACAACGAGGAGGGCATCCAGAGGACCCTAACGGCAGACTATGCACTGCTCATGGAGTCCACGACCATCGAGTATGTCACCCAGAGGAACTGCAACCTTACCCAGATTGGGGGCCTCATTGACTCCAAGGGCTACGGCATTGGCACGCCCATGGGTGAGCAAGGGGCTGCGGGTGGTTGGGGGGGCCTGGGGGGACAGAGGATGACCGGGGCCCCCACAGCTACTCATGCACCCCATCTCCTGCTCCATCTCCCAGCTCATCCCATTGAACCTCAAAAGGTGGCATCTCTTCAACCCAGAGACAAACAGTAGAGTCACAACCTTGCGAGGTCAGCCTGGGCCTAAGCAGAGAAGAGCTGGGGCCAACACAGAGGTAGGGGGTCAGTTCAGAGGTCATGCCTGCTCTCTCTGACCTCACCCCTGTCGATGCAGCCCTAATACATGGGGCCTTCCAGGGGCCGACGGAGACAGGGACTCCTCGGCAAGACTCCCACCCCCAATCAGGACCTTGTTCCCACCGGACACCATAGAAAGATTCAAAGAGGGGCCTTTAGGAGCTTATGGAGAGGCTAGTGATGGTGGCCGGCGCTGTCCAGGGTGCTGACAGGGGCACATGCACAGGGACTGAGTGCCCCTGCCAGCCCGCTCCCCGCTCCCCCACTCAGGCTCCCCGTACCGGGACAAGATCACCATCGCCATCCTGCAGCTGCAGGAGGAGGACAAGCTGCACATCATGAAGGAGAAGTGGTGGAGAGGCAGTGGGTGTCCCGAGGAGGAGAACAAAGAGGCCAGCGCCCTGGGTATCCAGAAGATCGGGGGCATCTTCATCGTCCTGGCCGCCGGGCTGGTCTTGTCCGTGCTGGTGGCTGTGGGCGAGTTTGTGTACAAGCTCCGCAAAACAGCAGAGCGAGAGCAGGTAAGCCTCAAGAACTGGGGCCCGCATGGGGAAGGGAGGGAGTGGGGAGCACAGGGTGTGAGCCGGGTTCACACCTCCCAGGCACGCGTGGTGTCTGAGCCAGCCCTGCCTCGGCTCCAGCAGGAGGCTTGCCGGCCCCACCTCTGCTCTGACTCTGAGCACACATCCCCACCACTGTGGCTCCAGGCCAGGCCAAGCCCCCTCCTCTCCAGCTGGCTCATGCAACAGCCTCCACTCTGGCCTTCCTGCCTCTTCTCTCCCATCCGCTCTCCAAACACAGCCAGGGCCCTGTTTAACACTTCATTCAAACCATGTCATTCCCCTGCAGAAAATCCTTCAGGGTAATTGTTGAAGCTGGGTGATGGTTACATGGGGCTTCATTATACTTCTCTCTCTCTCTACTGCTGCATATAGTTGGAAATTTCCATAATCAAAAGTTTAAAAAAGAAAGGAATGTTAAGAAGTCTGGCCCAAGCATTCAGACAGTAGAACTCTGCTCAACCCATCTGATTAATTCAAGTGTGGTTGAGCAGTGGTTCTGGGTCCTGGTAGCAAATTAGAATCACAGGGAGAGAGTTTTTTAAGTGCTAATGCCCTGACCTCACTCCCAGAGACTGTTTTAATTGGTCTGTGGCAGAGCCTGGCATTGGTGTCTTAAGAAAGTGTACTTACAGGGTGATTTAAATGTGCACATGAGGGCGCCTGGGTGGTTCAGTTGGTTAAGCGTCTGCCTTCGGCTCAGATCATGATCCTGGGGTCCTGGGATCTAGCCCTGTGTTGGGTTCCCTGCTCAGTGGGGAGCCTGCTTCTCCCTCTCCCTCTGCCTGCCACTCCCCCTGCTTGTGCTCTCTCTCTCTGTCAAATGAATAAATAAAACCATTTAAAAAATGAAAATTTAAAAAAAAATCAATGAGCACGTGAGTTGAGGGCCTCCGGGCTGGAGGGAGGTGCCTTTCACAGAGAAGTTCAAAGGGACACAGGGCCAGTGTGGAAGGAGATTATAGGTATGTCCTATGTGGAGGGGACCACTCAAAACAGGTACTTTTTACATCCATCAGAAATGAAATGGGGTCCTTTATAATCGGTAAGCCAGAGTCAGCAATGAGGAAGGGGAAAGATCATCCTTGGTGTCATAGTTCTTGTGGGCATGAGGAAAGGGACATGCTCCAGTCTTGCTGGGAGCAGTCCGTGCGTACGTTTCTGGAAGGCAGCTTTGCAGTGTGGACAGTCTTAAAAGTGGCCACACATTTTGACAGTGAATTTCTACTTTTAGAAATGCACCCAATGGAAGAGGTCAGTTTTATTTACAAGGATATTCACTGAAGTGTTAATTAGCACATGAAAAATGGAGGGGAACATCCCCCTCAATGTCCAATAATACAGAAGGGCTAAAAAAATTATAATACATTAAAAAAGAACAACCAAATTCTTTAGGAATTCCCATTACGGTTGGAATGAGCTCCACAATCCACCCAAAAGCCGACAACAAGATCTGGTTCTATCCCACTTGTCTGACTTTCTCCTTCCCACGTTCCCCTCCATCACTCTCCTCCACACACACTGGCCTCCTCTTTAGCCCTTAACGCACCAAACACCTTTCAGCCCCAGGCCTTTTGCACATGCTGGTCCATGTACCTGCAATGCTCTTCCCACCCACCCCCACCCCCACCCCGAGCACCGTATTATTGGCATGTTCTGGTCATTCAGGTTTCAGCTGAAACACCACCTCTCAAGTAGCCTTCCCCACTTGCCTCCACGCCCGATGCCCCTCTATCTCATTCCACTGTTTTATTCTCTTAACAACACTTACCGTGCTCTAAAGTGATTTATTTGTTCACACGTTTATTACCTGTCTCTATCACATCATAGACCAGAAGCTCCCTGAGGGCTGTGACCTGCCTTTTTCATGTCTGTTTGCCTGACATCTAGAACAGCGTGTGGCACATAGTAGGGCCTCGGTAAATATTTTCAGAATGAATAATGGCAGGTGAGGAGAGTTGCCATTCTGTGTTTAATGGGCAGACAAGGGGAAGCTCAGAGGGGAAGTGAGTAAGAGGCAGAGCCAGAATTGAGAATCTCCGCGCCCTCCCCTCCCCTGCACAGCCTTGTCACAGCTGCCTGAGTGCTCCTGAGAGGACCTCACCACGCAAATGGAGCCATCAACAGCCCCCCCCCCCCCGCCTTCCAGACAAGCCACAGGACAGCCTCTGGCCATGGGTCTCCTAGGAGCCCCCGCCGTCAGACACCTGCAGGCAAAGCATAGGGACCCAGGCCAGAAACCACAGTCACCCAGCTGCCTTGCAGGGACCTGCCTCCCACTTGCACACCTTGAGAAACGTGCTGGACTGTCCCTGTGGAAGCGTGGTGATTTTGCCCTAGGTGGGAAGCCCTCCCAGGGGAAAGGTTACCCATACATTCATCAGGTGTTTCTTAAGCCTGACCCTGGGCCAGGCCTAGTGCTAGGAGCTGGGCTTACAGGGATGAAACTGGCTGGTTCCTGCCCTCAGAATCTAGTGGAGAAAAATCAGGCAGGTCAAATTCCTCAAACTTTAGCGTGCACACCCTTCAGAACCTCGGTTTGCTCCTCTGGGAAATGGGGATAGGATGATACTACCTGCCCTGGCTACCTTAGTCTCCAAACAAGAACGTAACGCTCTGCAGGCTGCCCCAAACTGATCATCTTGAGTGGGCAGAGGGTGGGTGGCCTAAAGGTGAGAGTGAGACAGGCAACCTTGGCACCAGCCTTGGGAGGAAGGGGAGGAGCCGGCTGGGGTTGCAAGGCCGGGCCTCACCCATGTGCCCCTTGCCCTCCCACCCCACCCCAGCGTTCCTTCTGCAGCACCGTAGCCGATGAGATCCGTTTCTCCCTTACCTGCCAGCGTCGGGTCAAGCACAAGCCGCAGCCTCCCATGATGGTCAAGACTGACGCTGTCATCAACATGCACACGTTCAACGACCGCCGGCTTCCAGGCAAGGACAGCATGGCCTGCAGCACATCATTGGCCCCCGTATTCCCCTAGGCACAGGTGGGGTGGGGACCGAAGGCCTGGGGGCAGGGCAGAGGAAAGCAAGGACACTGGAAGGCACCTCCCCTGTGCCCACACTGGGCTTGGGGGCCAGAGCTGCCGCCTGCCTGCTGGGCCAGGAGCCCTCTGCCCTTACCTCCCAGGAAACCAGCAGGCCCCGAGGCCAGCTGCTTGGGCCTCACTCGCCTCTCGTTTCTTCTGTGGGTTTCTAAAGCTGCCAGCCGAGACAGCCAAGGCCAAAGGAAGCACATGCCTCTCTCAGGCCAAACTCACCTGCCCCTCAACTCTCCTTGACAGTCAGAAGTTCCTACCACGGCCTTGCTGAGGCCAAAGAAAATGGGAAACAGCTCATATGGTGCCTCTCCTTCCATGAGCCCAGACCTCCTGGGCCATGACCGTGAGACCAGAAACACAAACCCTGGGCACCTTCAGGATTGTAGTATGGCTACCAGTGGGAGCTGAAGATGGCGGATGGCTACCCTACGTGTCTTGGGCAGAAGGAAGACTTCATCCCTTAGGGGCTGCTCACATAGTCTTGGTCTCTTGGACTTGGCAGCGTGTATGGCAGCCCCCATCTTGGCAAAATTGAAGGCAGAGAGCCCCATAGAAGAAAAGAGGAGTTTGGGGTATGGGAGAGAAGAAAATGCACAAAGGCCACCATTTTGAATTCTTACGGACGATGTCCCAATTGTTCCCATTCCTCAAGGAGGTCTCCAGGAGTATAAAGTGGAGGAGTGGTCAGAGCAAATTTTCTACTTTCTGGCCAGAAGGTAGAGGACCCCCTGAATCTCTCACAAAGGGTGACCAGAGATTCAGCCGATATTTGAAGCCAGAGGAACAGTGGATGCCATGGAAATCCCATAGTCCCTTGAGCCACTGGGTCTTATTTGGCTGGTTACTGAGCTGTTTTCTAAACCCTAGTGGCATTTGAGAGCTTGGGCTCTTTGCCATCTACTCATCAGCAACTCCCCATTCCTGGCCAGTTGACCTTGACCTCCTTCTGTCACCTTGGAAGGAGAAGAGAAGCCTAGATTGAAGTGAAAGTCATGACGCCCCCCCCCCTTAAAAGAGGGGTACAGGTCCTACGGCACAGGCTAACTTTGGGGTAGATGGGGAAGGCCGGGAGGGCCCTCAAGAACTCTTGGCCTCCTGAACTTGCCAAACATAAAGATGCTCCCCAGAAAGGAAAGTTTTCAGGGACAGGGTATCAGAGCTCATAGAGGCCCCAAGAGTGGGGAAAGAAAAGCTGTCTCCTGGAGAATTAACCAAAGACCCCACATAGAGACACAGGCCACCTAGGCCCCGATCTCTTGTCCAGAGCAGCTTGGACCTAGTGGGGCTTGGGGGTATAGCAAAGAAATAGTAGCAGATGGGGTACCAGTGAGGGCCGGACCAGATGACTTGTGGGTTCCAGCTAGGTAGGATGGATGTTCTAGAAGTCTGTGACTTTAAGATTCTGGAAAAAGAATGAGACATGGAAGGTTTAGGAGCAAAGTGTCCTTAAAGAGACTATGACGGGGCCAGCAAAGCTTCCCATTGCTAAGGGTGAAAGGCAGTCTCGGAACAGGGGAGGGAAGGCTGGAGATTCCGGATGGGGACCCAGAAGACACTATTATCCCCCTCCCACCTCTCTCCTGTTTCTGCCTGGGGAGTCTGGTTAAGGAAGAGCTACATTTAGATCTCAAGGACCTTCTCAGCTGGGGTGAAGAATCATCTCTAACTCCCCCCAGGGACTCCCAAAGCAGGAGAGCGCAGTGGGCTCATGTGATAAATAACATTCCTCCTCCAAACTGTGAGCTGCAGGACCAAACCAGCTGGTTCCCACCCTCCCAGCAGCTCCAACAGGCTGTGTGCTGGGGAGGTGGGAGAAGAGAGCTGGACGCGCAGCATCGCCAACACACGTAATGACAGGAGAAGCCATGCTGTCGTGAGCTCATGTGTGGGAGTGCGTGTGTGCATGCATATATGTGTATCTGTGTGTGTGAGCTCTAGGGGCTGGGGGTGAGGGACGGATTTGGACATCAAACAGAGTCCAGGACATGCAATAATAGAACCCTTTAGGTTCTGACGTGTGTGTGCACACATGTGTGAATCTGGGATGAGGGAGACAAATCTGGACAAGCAGCAGAGCCCCATACATGTAAAAACGGGAGAAGCCATGTCTTGCCGGGGTCCTGGGGAGTACATACACGTATATGTGCATGCACGAGTGTGTATGCTTGTGTGTGCCTGGCCTGTGTGTGCATGCACGCTTGGGTGTACGTTTTGCACCCCTGGCAGAGGGTGGAGGACAGGATAAAACCCGCAGCGTTGCCAAATGTTTAAAAGGAGAAGCCATGTCGTTGAGGGGTCCACATGTGAGCAAGTGTGCATCTGTGTGTGTGGGCATGGGTTTGCAGCGGAGAGCAGGACAGAGGACAGAACCAGAGAGCTTTGTGGTACAGATCAGTGCATGTGTGCAAGGAGCCATGTGGCATCGGAATTACTTGGGGGGGCATGCTCCCACATGGGTGTGCAGACTCACCCATGTGTTCCAGCTCACAGCAGGAGCAGAAATGGACAATCAGGAAGGCAGGGAATCAGGGTCTGCTTGCACTTCTGTTGGTAAGGAGAGATCATTTGTCACAAGGATTTGGCGAGACAGTGTGCTTTTGTGTATGATGCTCCATGAGCGAGTCATGTTCTTCTGAGGCGGCACACGAACACAGGCTGATGGGGGAAGAAAGAAGTGGCGTGGGTTTGGGAAGATATTTCATCAGCGGAATGAAGAATAGTGGCTATTGGAGGCACAATTCATTTAGGGAAATCCCCCAAAAGGTACTAAAATGATTTTTAGACTTGTAATGAAGGTGGGGTGACATGCTGCCCAACCCCGCCCCCCACTCAAGCCTTATGTCCCTGTGTGTGGCTAATGTTCAAACTCTGGCTGGTGTCCTTGGTTTGCCTTTGAGACCAGCCCAGTGTTCAAAACACAGTGGGGACTGCTTCTGCCCAAGTGGGAGCTATGTCTCTCCCCAGGTCCCGAAGGTGCTAGCTGGTACTACTACACCGCGTGGGGTGGGGAGGGGAGAAGGTGTTCGCATCAAGGCGGATCAAGAGGAATTAAAGGCGACGTCAACCATGCCAGCAGGTGCGCACATGCGCTGCAGAGGGTGTGAGGGGCACGCCCACGCACGGCGGCACCGAGGTTGGCTGTAGAAGCGTCAGAGCTGGTTTCGATGGAACAGAAGACGGGACTTGCCCCAGCAGGTGCTGGACTGTCCTTGTCGGGCCCCACATGCCTGCCCTTAACAAGAATGCCCCCACCTCCCACCCCCATCTCCCACGCAAAATGCCAGTGCCTCCTCTCAGCCAGCTCAGACCGGCCAAACTGAGGGGCAGCAGCGAGCAGACCCCCCCCCCCACACACACACACCCCGCCAGTCACCAGGGCCCTGGGGCTTTTGGACCATGAACCCTCCTCCTGTCACTCCCCTTGACCTCTTACTGGTCTCTGTGCCATGGACAGATAAGAAAACCCTGACCGCTTGGTCACCACTCAGGTGGCCCCACTCTGCGAGTGTCTCTCAAGAGGAATCATGCTCTCGTGGCGGATGAGCTGACTCTGAATCTCTGAAGGGTTGGAGGGCCTCCCCCCACCACCGCCCAGCAAGACTGCCCCAACTAGAAGAGCACATCCTGGCCCCCTCCCCAGTGCACTTGCAGACAGAGTGATGGCCCAAGACAGGGGAGGGGTCTGGCGGGGCTGGATGAAGGTTCCATGTGGTGAGAAGTCACTCCCCTCCTTAAAGTGGAGGGGAGCAGAAGTCCGAGCCGAGCACTCGCTCGCTGAGAACAGAGGCTCCCTCCCTGCCTTTCCCAGGGCTGCGCTGCGGACGTCCGCAAGCGGCTGCTTCATCCCTCGGCATGACGCTGGGCCCTTCCCAAGCCATTCTCAGCTATCTGCACAAACAGCTCGAAACTGGCCAAACTCTGGCCCATGTCTGGACTGATCCAGTGTGGACAGCCATCTGGAAGGGCCTTGTGATCTGGACAAACAGCTGGTTGGGCTTAAACATCTGGGATGGGCCCCGCCCTGTGGACAGATGCAAGGAATGAGCCCAATTCTGTCGACAGATCTTGAGCAGACACATCTGGAACAGTCTCCCCGACGGGACTGACCCAGCTGGAAGGGTCCCCGCTGCTTGCCATGGTAGAAGGGCCCTGCCCCGAGTCCCCATGCCAGTTTGAATCGAGCTCTCATTTTTCAATCCTGGATTTGCCCTGGAGTTAGAATTTCAGAGCTAAGGCCATATGTGAAGTCACAAAACTGTTTTTGGTAGAGGGTTAATGTTCTGTACAATATATATATGAGTGTAAAAAGATATATATATACTGTATATATATATACATATATGCACAGTGTATATATGACCTGTAGCCCATGTGTATACACGCCCCTCCCTGCACGTCCGCACACAGAGTGTACATAACCCAGCCAGTACGGGTGGGGACCAGGTGAGGGATGGGGCGACAGCAGCCAAGTCTGGAATGGAGGTCACCGGGGGCAGGGGCCCCCTGGGGATGGGGAAGGCCCTGCATACATCAGAGCTCTGGACCGAACCACAGGGGCTGGCAGATGGGCCTTGCCCAGCCGGTGCCTCCTGGAGAGGGGCAGGAGAGACCCAGGGGCCTTGTCTCCGTCTGAGAGTGTCTGAGCCAGGGCAGCAAGCAAGGCCTGTGTCTGCGGAGTCATGTCATGCTGGCACTTGGCCCAGAGACCTGTACTTGTCACAGTGGGCAGATAGGTGTCGGGCTCCACCTGGAATATCCTAAAGGGCTGGAACGTTCTAGGTGGCAGAGGCCTCTGCCTCAGATTCCCACCCACACACAAAGGCACAGTTCACAGCTAGCGCAAATGCTTTTTAAAGAGAATGGCCCCAAAGGCATTGTCCACATGCCAGGGCAATGTCCCTGTGCCCGACTCACTGGCCCTGTCCCCATCATCTGCCTTCTAGAACAGAAGACCTCCAACCACCCTGCAGCACGTCTCTATTTTACAGATCAAAACTCTGGGGCCTCCAGCTACAGGGCAGCAGCTGTAGTAATGCCAGCAGGCTTGTCGCACTGCAGACAACCCCCCCCAGGCCCATCTGACCCAGAGGCTAGCTGTTAGCAAGTGACCGAGGAGCCAGAGATGTGAAGGGTGCAGTGACGCCAGGGGAAAGAGAAGCCAGCAAGGCCCTCCTGCCCTAGCACAGCCCAAGCCATCTGTCTGCCTTCCCTCCCCCGCTCCATCTCCCCCAGCAGGGCAGTGGGCAGGGAGCACCGCCCACCGTACCTGCCGACCGTGGCCCTGCCCCTCCCCGCTCCTCGTGGGCCTCACGATCCCAGTCCTTTAGCTAGCGGTCCTGCCCCTGTCACAGGCCAGAGCACCTCTGGAATCTGCAAGGGAGAAGACACCCGGAGTGAGCTTCCGTGTGGTCGGCAGACTGCCTTCTGCTTGGGCCCCATCTGTCAGGCTGGTGTGCACTTAATCTGCCTCTGGGCCCCCCCTCCCCCGCCGCCAGAGCACATCTGAATCCAACCCCCTTAAGAGGGGCCTGTCCTGGCTCCAGGGGCCCACATGCCACTGTGCTCCAAACCCCCACCCCATCTCTGCCTGGGCCTCCCTTGTCGGGGACTTGGGTTCCCAGCCCCAGGGCTGAGCCCCCAGACAGTGCCATGCGAGACCCTTGGCCTGCCCCACCACCCAGACCAGAGTGCCTGGATGCCCCCCACTCCCACTCGACATGGTTCCCACACACTGGTCTCTGGGCCATTCAGGGGATGCCCTTTGTGGACATGCAGAATTTCTATGAATATAGTTTTTTGTAAACATTTTGTAACAATTTGGGTTTCATAGTAACTGTGTTACTTGCCAATCATTCTAGGCTGATGTAAATAACTTTCCGAACAAATCTGATTATTTTCCTTTTTAAGACACTGTGATATATCAAAGTGCACAGTTTGCTGTATGAAGTAATATGGTTTTAAATTTTAAATAAAGAAATGTTTCTAGAAAACAGTGTCCACGTGAGGTGTGTTTTCTGCTTCTCTGCTTTCTCCTTCAAACCAGAGGGTGCCGGGCAGCTGAGCCACCTTCACCCCTGGGCTGACCGTGTCCGGGGCAGGAGACCCTGGGGATGGGCCGGTGGGGGACTCCAGCTCAGGCCCCTGGTTCCCGTTTCAGATGACAAGGGTGAGGCGTCCATCCCTGACATCGTCTTAACCTCTGTCTTCTCGTGGGCACATCTGTCCCCAACGCCTCACCATCCACAGAGCTACCCTGCTAGTTGTCAGGTCCTTATGTGACCCTGTCCCTCTGGCCACAGCTGGGGGTGTCATGTGGGCCTCTTCTCCAGGCTTGGCCGATCAGCGATCTTGCCATAGCTTTTTCAAGGTGGAAGTAAGGAAGCTCCAAGTCGGTTACTCCTGGGAGCTGGATACCGTACGCATAACCAGGGCTCGGGCCAGGAAACTTTAAGCAGGAAGGGATTGAACACGGATGTTTACAAAACCAGTGGAAGAGATGAGGTGACAAGGCCCAGCTGGGCCTCCAATGGCTCCCAGAACAACATAGAACTGACCCGCCCAGGGAGTAGCCACATCTGAGACTCTGGGACTAGAGCTATGAGACGAGAGTGCACCCCAGGCCTGCCATCCGGGGCTCAGCAAGCCTGGGTCAGGAAGGCGCTGCCATCATTGCCCCCATCACGTTGCTTCTCGTCACCCTGGTAGCAATCCTGCTGAAAACCCTCATGTTTCCATGACGGAGACAGCCCAAGAAGAGGGGGCAGGAAGATGGACTCTGCCTCTCTTCTGCTTTCTATATCTCATGCAAACATCAACTTGGTAGAGACTAATTTGCATCCAGAACCCTCCAGGCCCCCCTATGATACAATCATAATCATAATAAGTCATAATATTTATCAAGCACTTCCTACATGGCAGGTGCTATGCTAAGCTCTTGACGTACATTATCTCCTTTACCGCTTGCCTCAGAAACTGACACAGCTCAAACCCGATTCTCTATGATCTTTTCATCCCAAACCTCCACCATCATTGACTCAGTATCTTAGTGTCCCCATTCTAATTCCCTGGAGAGTGACCATTATTGGACCAGCTCTGGTTAGTTGGTCACCTGTGATCCAATCGGCTGTGGCTAGCAGGAGTGAAGGGTCACATAATATAATCATAGTACCCAGGCTCTTTGCTTTAGGAGGATTGAGAAAATCCGAAATTCTGAAGAAAGCTATATGGGTTGAGCAGTCCTTCTAAAATATCCACCCTCTTATTTCATCAGTGCAAGTGCCAAGTCAAGGCCCCAGAAATCCCTCTAGAATGGAGAGGAGGCCAGGACCCAGTGGGCTACAGTATCTGAGAATTCTGGTCTAGCCTGCAGCCACAAGGGGGAAGAGGCTTTGGGTCTAAGCCAAGGAAGAGGCAGGTAGAGGCCCTGGGTTGAAGGACATCTGTCAGGAGGCAGAGGTAAAGTCCATCACCTAGGAGTGAACACACTGGGGTTCAGGATGGACTCCAGGTCCAGAAGGGAATAGGATAATGTGGAGAAGAGAGAGGGAATGGACCTGGTAGGAATGAGGCCCACATTAGGGGTGAAGGAACGGGTAGATTACCCACTCATCCATCCATCCATTCACTCATCCATCCGTCCATCATCCATCCATCCATCTGTCTGTCCATCCATCCATCCATCCATCCATCCACCCATCTATCCATCCGTCCATCCATCCATCCATCCATCCATCCATCCATCCATCTATCCATCCATCCATCCATCCATCCATCCATCCATCCATCCATCTGTCCGTCCATCTATCCATCCGTCCATCTATCCATCCATCTATCCATCCATCCATCCACTCATCTGTCCCCTTTCCCCTGAACATTTTCCCACCCACCTACCAATTGATCAAACACTCCATCCATCAATCCATTTACCTGTCCACCCACCCTGAATCCATCCATCCATCCATCCATCTACTCATAGACTTGAATATTTTGCAGGTGAGTCCAGCTCTACCACCTATTAGGTGTGTAATCTTGAACAAGCAACTTCACATCCTTGAGCCTTGGTTTCCTCATCTAAAATGCATTGTCATGAAAACCACCTCATGGAATGGTCACGCAGGCTAAACGAGAAAAAACATGGTAAGCATTTCACACGGCTAGGCATACCATAAGCCAACAAGAAGTGACAGCAATTTTCATGAAGAAAAAGGAGGAAGGAGAGGAAAGAATTAGGGTCTACTATATGCTGAGCCTCCTCAGGGGATAGTCTGGTGAGTAGTGAGACAAGCCTCCTTCCCGCTGGGGCTCAGAGCCTGGCCCAGAAGCCCATTCGTGACACTCTGGGCTCTCGATGAGGACCAGCCAAGCCTCTCACAGCAGTGGGGTGGCTCTGATTGTCTCTGGATTGGACAGAGAAACGACAGAAACTCCCCGGTTCCCCAGCCTCTCTGAGAGCCCCTGACTCTACGTCTCAGAGCCCATCTCTACGTGGCTGGCTTTCCCAGGGAACTGAGCTCTCTCCACAACCCTGTCTCAAGGAGGCAAGGAAGTTGATCCTAGACGTTGCCTCTCCCTCCCCAACTCAACCCCAAGAGCAGGAAGTGCTCTTTTTCTGCCTCCAGAGGGGGCTCTCACTGCTCTCTCCCCAAGGAAGGAAGCAGAGTCCATATTACCTGGCACCCGTACAGCTCAACAGATGACAGCTTTTTTTTTATTTAAGATTTTATTTATTGATTGATTTGTCAGAGAGAGAGAGAGAGCACAAGCAAGGAGAGGGGCAGAGGCAGAGGGAGAAGCAGGCTCCCCGCGGAGCAGGGAGCCTGATGTGGGACTCGATCCCAGGACCCTGGGATCACGACCTGAGCCGAAGGCAAACGTTTAACCGACTGAGCCACCCAGCTGTCCCCCGATGACAGCTGTTATTGTGGAGGAAAGTAACGAACGAGAGGAGCCCTCTCCCGTTGCAGGCACAGGAGCCTAGGCACAGAGGAAACAAAGATGGCCAAATACTCAGCTTTTAAGCTCAAAGGTCTGGGTCCCAGTCTAAGACCCAAAACATCTGGATGGACGCATGATCCTGTTCCCCCACCACGAACAACCAAATTTGGCCAAAGACTCCACAGACGGGGAGGAAACCTGAAGGAGATCGCCAGAGAGAAACGGAGTCAGGTCCCGGGGGACCCTCGGGTTCTGCCCCGGAGAGCTCCAGAGAGCAGATCCCAGCCCCCAGACACCCTCCTCAGTGCCTCCATAAGGACAGTCCGTAAGGACACACGTCCTCCATAAGGACAGCTTCCACAGCAGCCAGCTGACTCCCGCAGCCGGCTTGCTTGAGCGAAGCACCCCTGCACCTTTTGAACTCCCTCAGACCCCGTTCTCCCCACGCTCTGTGGCCACATGCTCTGGCTCGGGATCAGGACTAGGCCCCTGTCCTGAACACTTAGAGGGAAGGTGGTGGCGTGCAAAAAAATCCCTCTACACGCCCCTAGCCAAGTGGGGCTACACTAGAGCGTTCCCTCTGAGCTGGGGGAACAAGCCCCTTCTTTATTTTATTCATCATCATCATCATCATCGCAGTCGGGGTTGTTATTTCTGTTTCCCACGCAGTCACTGCAGAGCCCTGGTGGCTTGGAGATGACAGGCCCAGACAGTCCCGAAGCAGATTCTCGTTGGGTTCTTTTAGCCTCTTCGCTCAGGGGGAAAGCTATACCCTTGATGTCAAGGGGTCCCTTTCCTTTGACCTTGGTTATCTCACCCCACGTGAAGCACAGGGATCTGAGTCACCAGTCCCCACTGCCCTCTAGGTCATGGCCCCGCTCTCTCTCCTGCCATCTCCTGCGGCCCGGGCCTCCTGTCACTCGTGGCAGGAGACAGGGGCTCAAAACTGGAGACAAGCGTCAAGGCACCCCTTAGTTTAAGCAGACACAGTGCGCTCACAGCCTTGGTTCACCATCCTGTGCCTCAGGCAGCCCTTGGCAGGAGGGAAGGAAAGCACACGCCAAGTGTCAGGCAGCCGGCTTACTATTTACAAGCCTTTCATTCACTTCCCCTTCTCCATGTCTGTCCCCTCCGGGTCCCTCCGGGGTGAGCAAGGAACAGGAGGAGGTCAGGGCCCGGGCGCTCCTGGGGCAGCAGGTCTCCATGCGGTGAATCAGGCGGCAGGGACACACGGCTCCCCTGGGGCTTTGATGGCACTTCCTTGGGAAACAGAAGCCGAGTGTTTAAGAAGCATCTGTCATTATGGAAACAAAGTTGCCAGGCCATTTTTTTTTTACTATTTTTACTGCGGTTTCATTATCTTATGCAAATGAGGCCACTGATGAAGCCTTTCTGCAGGGTGGCCCATGCTGGGACCAGCTCCATCGAGGGGATTTATTGCCTGCCTCGGCCTCCAGACAAGATCTGGAATGACGAGGTCCCGTGGAGATGACTTCCAGAGCATCCGACCTGCCCCGGAACACACGGGGCCCACCAGACCAGCCCCCACGTCCTGCCTCTGTCCCAGGTTCTTTATTTCCAAAGATCCAAGTGTCAGCTCAGCCTGGTTCAGGCCTCTGTCTCCGATTCCTCAGTCACTGGAGCCCCTTGAAGACTGAGTTGTCAGTATCCAACAGGAGGTAAGGGGAAAAGTGGAGAGCACCAGAAACTTCATCCTCCCAAGGGCCTCTGGGAGCAGCTTATAAGATGCGTCTCAGTTTCTCATCCAAGGGGAGAGAGAGCAGAGGGATGTATACACCAATCTTCGGTCTAGGTGAGTCCCCTGAGGTTGTCAATCCCAGGTATTTCTGGCATGCCACTGGTGGCAAGGTGGCTTCTGGGCCAGGGGGAGGCCTCAGGGAAAACAAGGCAAGTGGTGGTAGTAGGAAATGGGGCCCTTGTGGGCAAGTGGTATGGGCAGGAGATGTGGAGAGCACTGACCCACTCGTAGAGATGAGCAGCCTAAGGCTCAGAGAGGCCAAGAAACTTCCCCAAGCTCCAGGGAGTAAGTGGCAGGGCAGAGCTAACCCAGGGCTGTTTGCCTTGCCAGCTTAAGGAGCCACCAGTGCCTCGCCACCTCCTGGCACCCTGCCCTGGCCTCCCCCCGTGCTCCTTACTGCAGCTCTGACCTGGCCGAGAGCTCCACAGTCCCAGCCCACTCCAGCCTGTCCCCCAGGCCGTTTCTCCCAGTGTGAAGTGTGTTGGCAAAGTACACACTCTCCCCAGGCGTCCACAAGCTCCCAGATTTTCCTCCAAGAGAATGCTCCCCTCCATCCAGCCCCTCTGGCCCAAAGCCTTTACTTTTCTTCTGCCATAAGAACTAGCTTCTCCCCTGTCAAGCCTCAGGCTCCAGCATTTAGTAAAAGCCTTCTGCCCTCTGTGGGTACTTTCCTCCTCGGGGAGGTCTGACTCGGTCCTACATTTCCCAAGGTCTGGGCAGTGATGAGACCAAAAATGTGGAAAACTAGAAGTTTCCCAGCCCTGCTCACTCATGGTGAGCATGAGGTCACAGCAGGTGCCATAACCCAAACATCGCTGGCTCCAGGTACTGTTGCATAACCTGCTCCAGCCGCCTGCAAAGTCTGAGGGACAGGCCTGCTCTGCACTCAGAATCACCCACTGATCGGATGGCCAAAACTTGAGAGTTCTTAGCGCTGGTCTCTTTCTCTTCAAGGAGAAGGTGTCGGTAATAAAACCATCATCATCATAATACTACCTTCCAGCCAGCTGAGGGACGACCCCAGACCCAGCACTGTGTGAGCAGTGTGCAGACCTCAACCCCCAGCATCTCACCATGACCCTATGAGCTAAGGGGATACCATGCCCATTTTACAGATGTGGAAACGGAGGCTAAGAAAAGTAGAACAACTCAGCCACAATCACCCAAAAAGCAACAGAATGAGGCCTCCAGGCTGGGACCTCCGTTTCATAGATTTGATAAATGGGTAAGTGAATAAATGAACGAGTGAATCAGAAAACAGTCGATAGCCAATGCTGTTTACAGACCCTGGGGAACTTCTATACTTGTAGAAAAAAAAAAAAAAAACAACACGCCAAACTTGATTGGGCCAAAAATGAGAATTACTAATTACAGTTGCTCACAGGAACGACCCACCACTTATGCCTAATTGCAGTGCAGTCCAATAACAATTATGCACATCAATAAATGTGTCAGATTAACTTGGTTGTAAGTTTTATTTGATTGCAACGCTAAACCCTGTTTTTGGTTCCTCAGACGTGGGAGGCCGTGGCCACCCCGACTGGATCAGTTGGACCCTTCTGGAAATGAGGAGGGCCTTTAGTGCTGGAAGGGAAGTGAGAGACCGGAGCAGAGAGAATCATCTCTCTCCTCTGCCGCAGTGTGCCTGCCCTGGCAAGCTCCGGGAAAAGCAGTTTGGCAGGGGGTCTTTGCAGGACTTGCAACGTCATGAGCCACCCCTCCTTTCCTCAGTGCCAAAGGCAGCTTCCTAATTAGAACATCCATAACCCTCAGCATCTGCTCCAAGAGAATTCAGCTGCTCTAAGATGGAGAAGTCCATTAACTTTATTGCACAAAACGTCGGACGTGCTTTTAGACAGAGGATCACTGCCAAGTGAGACAAACTGCCAGGACCTGCCAGAGGAACACGCCAGAACTTTTTGAAGTCCCCAGCTGGGTCCTCGGGACTCCGTCCTCTCCCCGCCCCAGGGCCCTGGGTGGTCCCGCATCAGTCGGGGAGGCTGGGGCAGGGAACGCTGTGATTTGCGAATGCAGGTGCATCCTGAGCACCCTGGCCTCACTCACGCGAGCCTGCAGCCTGTGTGCGGAACAGCAGCGCCAGACAGGCACCATCCGACTCCCAGAATGCATCAGGATTCCCGCCCCGGAGTCGGGGCAGTTGTTCCTCTATCAGCAGGAGCTGTGTTAGCTGGTGTCACCGGAAGCAGTGGGGCAAGATGGCTAAAAATGAGCTTTGGAATCAGAGATTTCTGGGGCTGAGTCTCTGCTCTGCCATTTACGAGTCACTGTGTGAGCTTGCAGACATGGTTTCACATCCCGAAGCTGTTCTACAAAGTGGGCTGAGTAATGCCCACCTCTAGAAGGGTCAAACGAGCTGCTGCTAGGAATGTTGAGTGCAGTGCCTGCCACCCAGCAGGCTCAGTAAATGAGAGCACCCCTCCCAAGCCTGCAGAGTGGGAAGAGAGGGGGCAAACCCGCCATGCGTTTGGTCAGACAGTCCTGGGTCCCAATTCCAGCTCTATTATGTGCCTTGGTCCCCTAAGCCCTCAGTTTCTGCATCTGTAGTATGGGACTGATAATCCCTGTCCTCCTGTCCTCACAGGAGAATCAAAGAGACAAGGAAGTGCTTTGAGGCCACCAAAGGGGTGTTCAATGTGCAGCTTTATTGCTCCTGTGATTTTGGTTGTCTGACCTAATGTCTAGCACCCCCTGGGAAATGCCAGGCCCGGGTCCTCCCCAGCTCCCCAGCCTCCCAGCCGTCTCTGCCTCGGCACCTTGTGCCACAGCCATCCCACCTCATCCGAGACACCCCAGATCCCCACAGGCAGCAGCCGCGGACCTCCCAGCCTTCAAAACTGTCTCACTGAGCAAACCTCCTGGGTGTCCTTTCTCAGATTCCGATTCTTCTTAATATGAATAATTAGCAGAAACAGTCCAAGGGGGAGGCAGCAGCTATAGCAATCGACCCCAGTGATTTCCAAGCCTCGGGGAGAGCCCAATTTCGCTACAATCCGGGTGCTGTAAATTCCCATCAAGCTAAGAAAATATAGTGCAATTTAGAAACACTGATACGGCAATAAAACACAGATCTCCGGCAAATGGAATTCAGCAACATCTAAAAATGGAGCCATACATTACTTCGCCTGCAAACTCCCTCCGGGGACATAATGCTTAGAGATGTTGGGGGTTCTTTATGTTCAGGTTGATCTTTCTTTTCCGGATGAAGGCAGGGGCCACCTGCAGCTGGGCCCCAGGCGGCCCTCTAGAGCAGGCCTCCTCCACGGTCCAGAAAAGGGTCCCAGGTGACCTCCAAGCCAGAGAGGAACGGTGGCCTGGCCCCTGTCATCCAGGGGCTGCTAGAGGGAACATTCTGGAAAGGGTAGGAAAGGAGGGAGGGAGAAAAACTTACCTCATGCCGGTGAGTCCTCGCGACCAACCTTCCAGGGAAAAGCGATCATTCCTACTTATCAGATGAAGATACTAATGATGGGAAATAAGACTTGTTCAAGGTCACTCAGGGGCAAGCATTCAAAGCTGGATTTAAACCCACATCTGTCTGCCTCTTTCAATTCTATGTGCTGTCTTCCCCCCCAGCTCAGGGCTCAGCCCTCCATCCATCAAAAGCTGAAACTGAGCCACACACCATGATTCACTGCTTCTAGGAGGGTAGATAGAGCCACGGTCCACAAATGGGTTTGTCATGAGCCCCACTCTACAGTCCAAGAAACAGGAAGAGCAACACTTATACAGTCCCCTGCCTCCTAAACACAAGGTCGGGGGACCGGGTCCCCTTGGGAATGACTGATGGATAGAGGACAGACCCACAGCCCCCAGTACACCCAACACCTCCACATCCCCAGTAGAGGCCGGGGAGCCTCTGGCCTGGGGCACACCCTGGTCCCTCCCCATCCCACACTGCCTCCTCTACCTGGCTAGCCAGGCCAGTCTGCTCGCTGAGCACATTCTGTCCCACCATCACTCATGTTCACGTGCACACACTCACACTACTCACTCCAGCCTCCACACTGTGCATGCCTGGTGCCTCTACCAGACCTTGAACTCCATGAGAGCAGAGACTAGTGTGCATGTGGCCCTTGACTGATGCTGGTCGGGGACTCCGCTAATGCTGGGGACACTCTGAAGATGGATTTCACATGTTTCCCTGGGTCCTACCAAGCCCTGGTGCCTGGAACCCAGGAAGGACAGAAGAATTAGGGTGGCCTCTCTGGAACTTTTGTGCTAAGAATTCCGGTTCTGGAATCCCCACAGACCTGGGCTGGGCTCCCAGCTTGCCATCTACCAGCTGTGTGACAACTTGTGGGAAACACTTACTCCCTCTATGCCTTAGTCTCCCCCCATCCATCAGATGCGGTAAAGAACGGGTCCTTCCTGGAGGGGTTGCTGCAGGATGAAGTGAGAGGAGCCGAGTCAAGCACTCCCTGCATACTCAGCACGCAGTGGGTGATCATCAGACTGCAACTGCGTCCGTCAGGCTGGGCTAGACCCTGCTGTGACGACAAACAGCCCCAGCGTCTTGGTGAGTCGGTCAACAACGTCTTTCTCTGCGGTCCGGCCGCCCTCTGAGAGCCGTGCTCCACCGTGAAAATCGGTGAGCCAGGCTGCCTCGATGGCGTGGTTCCACCGTATCACCGACGGAGAAGGCGCCCTTCTCTCTAACTGGCTCAGCAGAGGGCGAAATGGATGGAAGAGTAAGTGCTTTTTACTGCCTCAGCCTAGAAGGGACGCACACTCCTTCCCCTGGCATCTCGGAGACCCGACGCCTAACCGTCCCTGACCACCAGTGGGGCTCGTGGTGTGTCTCGCACATAGCCCGGATGGAGGAAAGGACAGTCCTGGGGAGCACTCATCACGCCTTCCAGCATACTTGTTACTGTCCCTTTTCTGGCCCCCATGTCCAGCTTCTTTTCCTAGACCCAGGGCCCAGCAGCGACACTCCGCTCAAGATGCCAGAGTCCCTCCTTCGTTGCTGTCATGTGTCCGGTGAGCCAGCTTGCTGCCCTTGCGGCCAAAGCTCAGCCCTGGGCCCAGGGGAAATGGCTCCTGCCCCGCACAGGCCATCTCTGACTGACTCCCCAGCCCTCTCCCCCGGCCCCTTTCCACACTGACTGAAGAGCCCTCGTCAGTTTGTTGACAGCAAGAAATCCAGGCCTCCCGCATCTGATTACAATGGCACCTCTGACTGGCAGGGATAAATGTCTGTTGTCTTTAGGAAGATCTACGTGGATGGAGGTACAGCAAAGACAGTGGTGACCGAACTGGTTCCCTCCCCAGTGAGATGTCATCTGTGGGCAAGTCAGGTATCTCCGGCTACTGGCAGAACGCAGGGCTCTGGAGATGGTGGAGGTAGGATCCAGGGGGCAGATATTCGAGGCTGCAGGAGGGGGAACCAGAAATCAGAAATGAGTGGCTTCTGGGGGAAGAGGACGGTGGATGAAATGGAGCCAGCAACCCAGAGGGGAAGCTATTTAGAAGAGGCTAAGCAGTTGGGCTGCAGGAGATTGTGAAAGTCCCCCAGAGTTGGAACCCCACAGAGCTAACGAGCCCAGGGACTAGAACACATTGCCAATATGGTTTCGGGAAATTAAACTGGAATCCTAGTTCTGCCATCCAATAGCTGTGTGACCTTGGATTCATTGCTCAACCTCTCTGAGCCTCCTCAGTAAATAAGTGCTCAGAAGCCGTGCCTTGTGAGCGTCTGATAAAAATGCAGTGAGATGGATCTGGAATGTTCAGCACAGGGTTTGGCCCACAGCAAGACCTCAATCAGGGGTAAGTGGAAGCCTGGTGAGAGGGAGACGGGCCCATTCCGGAGATGCTGGGCCACTGTAGTTTCTCTACCCAGATCGCTTTCACCTGAAAGGTGCTCTTGTTCCTCGGCTTCCAACCGTTCTCTTCTCAGGCACGTCCTCACCCACAAGGTTATGGTTCCCATCTCCCAGCACCCGGGGCAGCTCTCAGCCAGTGACCTACAATGTGCACATGCAGAAGCCTCCCCGTTCCCTTTAGATGGGTGCAAGCCATGGTGCTCTCTGCGCTCCGGAGCTTGGCAGTAAGATTGGCCTGAAGCTAGACTCCCACGTCCACACTCCCCTTGTCCAGAGAGCATTCCCTCAACCCATTATGCACACACGGGTCGCCATCGAATGCTCTGCTTCTAGAGAGTCGGATGCAGACAGACACAAAAGAGGGGTGCAAGAAATGAGATCTGAAGTCCTGGGGTGGCCTGGAGCTGGGGCTGTCCCAGGCTGCCCTGTACCCAGACACAGCTATGTCTCCTGGGGTCAACCTTGATCCCCTGCCTGGGGGGATTGGCCCAGATCTGGTGGGGGTCGGGACACTCGGTCCAGCTTTGGGGAGAGCAAGGGGGCAAAGCAGGGAAGAAAAGGAAACTCACAACCCTTCAGATTCTCTATTTATTGCTTCATTCATTGCAGACTTATCCTCATGTCCTTAAAAAGGATTTGAGGAGCTTAAAACTAAATGCACTTAAAAAGGAATGGTTGTAAAAGCAAAATAGCACAAAAACCGTGTCAAAGGAGTGAAATATTTTTATTTCCTTGGAGGCTAACTGGAATAATGAAGGCAGAGCTTCTTACTGAGATTGCCAGGAAAGCTCATCGTTGGAGGCAGGGCCCGCAAAGAGTCACCAGACCCCTTAATTCTCCAGGCAATTCCTCTGGAGTTCCAGGTCCCTCTCAGATACCCTCCCTGCCTAACCCCTGAACCACGCCTTCTGCCTGTAAACAGAGGAGGCAGAGGATCCGGGCTGTGTCCCAGCACTTTGCAGGGCCTGGGGAGAGTCCCTGTCCTGTCCAGGTCCCTAGCGTGCCCCTCTGACAATGAGAGGGTTGAGCCTGCAGATCTCGGGGTGCGGTGTCCGCTCCTGCTCTGACGCTCAAGGACTCCATCTAAGAAAACCAGTGGTCGGGCCCTCCTGGGCCTCCTCAGGCAGGTGGCCTGCCTCCCTCAGGGGGACTCAGGGCCTTTCCAGTCCTGGGGGGACCCAAAAGGAGCCAGGTCCTGCTTTGCTAATCTCACCCATTTTAGATACCCCGTTCGTATCCTGACTTGCCTCCTGGACTGAAGCCCTTTACTGTAAGGGCACTAATGTGGGGGTGGGGAGGGGAATGAAAAGCCCTGGATAAGACTGGGACTGGGGGAGCATTTTGGCAAGGTGGGGCCTTTCAGGACCCAAAGAGGTCAGCTTGTCAGCAGGGACCCCCATCTGATCTCGTACCTGACTCCCCATCTCAAGACCTCTGCCCTAAAGGCATTCATTTGCATCTCCCAGGCCCGAGGAGGCTGCCTCTGCATCTCAGGACGGCCACACGTGTGGACTGCGAGTACTCCCAGTGTCTGTTGGCACTGGGGAGACATACGCGGATGTGCCACTTACAAAGCATTTCTGAGAAGTGCAGAGGTGGCGGGAGTGCGGAGAGATCGGTTAGTGCTAGGGGATTAGTGGGCCGACTCGCATTCTGCAGGCAGCCCAGCTCTCCGTGCTCTGAGACCAACAGCATTTCACAAGGAACATCGTCCAGGAGCAGAGCCCATCTTGAAAGAGAACCCACAGGAGGCTGTGGGAGAGGAGTTGCTGCTCCCCCGGGAATGGCATGTTCCGGGGAAGGCAAGTGTGGTCCCTGGGGATCCAGAGACCATCAGTGCCCAGCCCAGGCTGGGGCCTGGCATCAAAGACCAAGAGAGCATCACCCTCCTCCCCTGTCTTCAGGAGCCCAGAGGAATTCCAGGAACCACCTTGCCAGGCCGTGAGGTTGGTACTGTCATTATCCCCTTTCTACAGCTGCGGAAACTGAGGCTCAGATGAGAGGAAACAGTTAAGAGTGGGGTTAAGAACGTGGGCACTGTACCACCCTGGGTGGTTCCAATCCTGGCTCTTCCATTTTCTAGCTGTGTGTCCTTGGGCAAGTCCCATGACCTCTCTGAACCTCATTTTCCCACCTGTAATACGAGAGAAATAATAGTACTTCTCCCAGAGGTTACTATGGGAATTAGATGAAAACTATAACTGACATGTCAGACCTATTGGTTCCTCAATATACTGTAGCTTTGGTTATTATTAGATTATTCGGGTCAATTCAGTTCAATACTTATTGACCACTTGGTTGAATTCATTATAGAGTCAAAATAAGCCACTTCTTTTCTCCCGGTGGGTGAAAATGCCCAACATTTCCCCCTCGGGCCACTTGCTGCAGTGTTACGTGGATGCAGGTACTGGGCCATATTCTGAGCCTGGGAAGGCAGAGGTCACCAGAAGTCACCACCCGCGCCACCCATCCTCTTGCTCTACCCTTGGAGAAGGGGTCGAGAGCCATTCACCCACAAGGCTGTGCCGAGTGCTGGCCTACGGGACGCCTGGGGGAGGTCAGGCTGGGAGGCCCCAGCTGAGCGCAGGATGTGAGAGGACCAGATATTGGGGGAAGAAGAAGTTGCCCCTGATAAGTAGGGGCAAGTCAGAGTTTGGAAGTGGACCTCAGGAGGTAGAGATCAGAGGTGCGTTTTGGGGGGTACAACGTCAGAGAGGAGCTTCGAGGATCAGAGGTCAGAAGTGACTCTTGAGCCCGCAGAGCTGATGGAGGGACCTAGAAGGGAGAGCTCACACGGCCCCCCTAGAGCCCGGCTGTTGGAGGTGAGGCTTGGCATGTCGGGCTCAAGGCCAGAGGGAGTGGTGAGACGCTGGGTTGTGTGTCTCGGGTTCTCTGAGTTTCCTAATCCTGCTAGAGCGAACTTAGGGTCTTTAAAACACCAACTGCATTTTCTTATAGATCTGGAGGCCGGAAGTCGGACATGAGCTTCACGGGGCTGAAGTCAATGTGTCGGCAGGGCTGGTTCCTTCTGGTTGCTCTGTGGGGGGAGGCCATTTCCTTGTCTTCTCCAGCTTCCAGAGGCCACTCACGTCCTTCAGCCTGTGTCCCCTTCCTCCGTCTTTAGCAGCGGGGCTTCCTCCAATGCTTCCTTGGTGTCCCTTCGCTCTGTCGTCACTCCCGTTCTGTCGGAGACTGACTCCGGCCTCTGTCTTACCAGGACCACCGTGAGTACCTCGGGCCCACCCAGATAAGCCAAGATAATGTCCCTATCTCAACACCCTTAACTCGATCGCATCTACAGAGCTGGCTTGGTCATACAAGGTAACATCCACAGGTTCAGGGATTAAGACATGGCCATCCCCGAGGAGCCATTATTCGCCTACTACAGGAGGTAGGAGATTGGCTGAGAGCCTTAGGGTTTACCGATCTCTAGCAAATGAGATTCCTCAGGAAGGAGAGAGCACGGTGTGCCCAGGACACAGTCCTCAGGGTTGGGGTCAGTGCAGGACCACAAGGCCGGGACTTGGGCTCGAACAGGGCCCAAGGAGGTGGTGGTGAAGCCTAGGAGGTGAGAACAGGACCAGGCAGCCACCACAGCAGGCTGGGCCCTGTTATGCCCAACGACTGCTTTAGCGGGCCGAGGCTGCTGGGCTGGCTGCTGCCCACGGTGTCTCAAGGACGCCACTGGGCACAGGGCAGGTGGGGACGGGGCTGCAGGGGCTCGGTCCACAGGTTTCCACGCCCACGCCCAGCCCAGGCTGCCCACCCGCTCCTGGCACCAGGAATGGCCCGTCTGCTCAAGAGTCTGCTGCTGGGGGGCACCTGGGGGGCTCAGTCGTTAAGCGTCCGCCTTCGGCTCAGGTCATGATCCCAGGGTCCTGGGATCGAGCCCCGCATCGGGCTCCCTGCTCAGTGGGGAGCCTGCTTCTCTCTCTGCCTCTGCCCCTCTCCTTGCTTGTGTGCTCTCTCTCTCTCACTCTCTCTCTCTCAAATAAATGAATAAAATCTTAAAAAAAAAAAAAAAAAAGAATCTGCTGCTGGTCCAGGAATGCTGAGCCAGCCACGGGGGCAGTCCCGTGGGTATGGGGGCAGCACTGACTGCCACACCCCGCAGTGTCTTCAAGACCCCTGAACATCACAATATAGGGTCTGTGTGTCTCCGTTGTCCAATCTTTCCCTCTTTCTGTCTCTCTCTCTCTCTGTCTTTTTCTGTCTTTCTCTTCTCCCTCCCCTTCCTTCCTTCCTTCCTTCCTTCCTTTCTTTCCTTCCTTCCGTCCTTCCTTCCCTACCCAATCTCTCCCACCACATTCAAGTTAAGAATCCAAGACAGCCTGAAACAATACACACATTAAATGAACATTGAGGAAAGGAGAAATGAGAACAGGCAAATTCAGAACATAGAGTCAGGATAGAAAATACAAACCATAAGTTACTAGAAGGAACTTGGCTCCAGGCCAAAGCAGAAGGAAATGAGATCTGTTGCTGGTTTTGAGGGGTCCACAGAATACAGGCAAACAGGTTGCACAATGTGTTCTTGGTCTGGTGACTGCACAGACGTCTGAATGCTCTCAACAACAGCCCACTGCAAAATCCGACCTTCAAATCCCTGCCCAGACTCTGTGAGCTGGCAGTGCTCTCTGGGTCCGAAGCCTGACGCCCTCACCGGAGAGGTGGCGGAGATCCAGGCCCTGGGTCCTGTGCCCAGAGGTTCAGCTTCCCTCCCTGGCCCTTCTAGCTGGTGCCCAGCGCACAGGCCTGGTGCCTCTCGTCCCAGGCCGTCGCCGTCGTGTCCCCTCGGGCCCACTGAGAATCAGAAGAGGGGAGGAGGGAAAGGAAGAGCTCCTACTCTGTGCCAGGCATCCGCATTACGGACGTAGACCTCCCAATCCCTCTGGCCCGCCTGCGTCTTGGAGGCTCCCTCTTGCCTGGAATGTTCTTCCACTCCTTTGTCACTGGACAAGCTCCTAGCATCCTGCGTGGTGTTTCCTCACTAGAGGTCCCCGACCACCTCCACATCATGCTCCCCATCATTCTCTCATAAACCATTTCCTTTCTCTCCATGGGGTGATCACAATTTATGATGCTTCATGAATGGTTGCTACGTATGTGTGTCTGTCTTTCCTTTTGCTCTGTTCTTCTGGGTGCCTGCAGCATTTATGGCAGTGTCTGACGCCTAGTAGGTGCTCCATAAATATTTGTTGAAGGAAGAAGAGATTATTTCTGTTTATCTGATGTGCCTTGGGGAAATTAAGTTAACCTGCTCGAGGTCACACAGCAGGGAGGAGCTGGGGCCAGGACTTGAGCCCTGGTGATCTGGCTCCAAAGTCCACTCTCTTGCCATAGCATTAGCTGCCCTGAGGGGAGGCGACCCCAGCCAAGGATGCGCATGTAGGGGTAGAAGATTGGATGGCTGGTGGGGTCCCCGGCAGAGAAGAGCTGTTTGGCTTTGAATCAGTCCTGCCACCACAAAACGCATTGCAAGGAACATTTCCTGCCACCTGTTATTCATAAATTCTAGAATCATTTATTGAGCGCTGAGCACTGAGCTTGGTGGCAGGGATCCAACAGTGAGCAAAACCAAGACCCAAGACAGAAGTGGCCCTGTCTCGAGACTTTGTGATCCTGCAGGATGCTCCCAGACCCGCCCCCTGCGGCATGCAGCAGTGGGCTCAGGCCACCGAGGGCTCCTACTTAATTTTGCATGAATTTTTAAAATTTTTTATTGTTATGTTAATCACCATACATTACATCATTAGTTTTGGATGTAGTGTTCCATGATTCATTGTTTGTGCATAACACCCAGTGCTCCACGCAGAACGTGCCCTCTTTAATACCCATCACCAAGCTAACCCATCCCCCCACCCCCCTCCCCTCTAGAACCCTCAGTTTGTTTTTCAGAGTCCATCGTCTCTCATGGTTGGTCTCCCCCTCCGATTTCCCCCCCTTCATTCTTCCCCTCCTGCTATCTTCTTCTTCTTTTTTTTCTTAACATATATAATTTTGCATGAATTTTTAAGCCCACTGTTAAACCCATCCCTTATTAAAAATTGAACCATGTAAACTAACAACTAAATAAACTATATTATGAACAAAGGTAATCAATGCTCAAAACTCATCATATCTTCATTACTTTACCATTATCTATGACCTTGAGCTTATTTGCATGTACCGAATCTAGAAATACTATATAGTGATGTGTGGCTGAGCGTCTCTTCCCAATTCTGAGTTCAGTGGCGTCACATTGGTGCTTTGAAATTGGGCGTATTTATACCGTGGAACTTGGCAAATGCTGCACATCAGGGGTTGGTCTGGTTTGGTTTGGTTGAGTCTGGGAACCAGTTGCTGAACGCAGCCCCCCACCCCCGCCTGTTCCCCATCACACAGACTATCTTAGACCTTCTTGGCTCTGAGCTGGAAGTTGGTGGGCTGGGGTTGGTGGGAAATGGGGACCTTGGCGGAGGAACATTCTGATCCTCCCCCATTCCCACCTCTTTGGCCTCGGTGAGTGTACAGACGCGCAGGATCTCGGTTCTCCGCCTCCTCGCCTCGCAGAATAAAGTCTAAGCCTGGCTGCTCTCTCCCAAAACAGCTGTTCCCACAAAGCTTTCAGGGCTTATTTCCGATCATAGACACAGCTGGACCACGGCTCCCACGCCGACATGTAACTAACTTTCACTTTACTCACATTCTCAGGAAAATTGACGATTTTCTGCCATTTTATTACACTTGATGATAATTTAAAAGGCAGGTTTAGTGCATCCATAAAACCGAATTTGCAACAAGCTTGTGATGGTAGAAAAATATATTTGGCCGGGGCCTCTTGTTTGGAGTTGCCATCCTCGGCTCCTGGAACCCCACAGCGTGTCGCTGTCCCACTTCTGGGAGGCGCCCGGCAGGCCTGGGTCTTTTCCCGGAACGTCCCCATCTCAGCCCCAGCAGAACGCCCCCTGCCTCCATCCCCGGCCACCTTCTCACTGACCAGTGATGCTGGGCAACTTGACCCAAGTTCTAGGGCATGCATGCACTGATGGCTGGGCTGAGGCCCTCCAAGGGCAGTGCTGGCTTCCGAAAGGGAATTTATAGCTGGCTAATCAAAGCTTAATTACAGCAGCTCAGCAGGCTCCAGCAGGAACTCAGGCCTGAATGGTTTTGCTAGGAAACTTTTTACGAGCTTAAGCAGAAGCAGCAAATTAGCAGGAATGAGAGGAAAATCGTCCCACCTTAACAGTGCCCCCAAGCTGGGAGTCTGCAGTCACCCTGCAGAACGTGGCTTGGAGTGGATCATGGAGGAGGCGTGGGGAGCAGCCTGGCTATGGTCCCCTAGGGTCAATGGGCTGGACCCATGTGACTCTCGATCCTGCCACTCTCAAGGTGAGGAACACGAGATGGCCCGACACCTTGTCTCCTCACTGCAGTCCAGCCCCTCTACATCGCTTCAGCTCCTGACATGGCTGCAGGCCACCACACCGCCATGTGGCCTGGCCTCTCCCCTCTTTCCTAGGCATCTCCCTCACCTCCACTCTTAACGCCTTCTCCGTGCTTCTGATCGAGAAACTCTCCCACCATCCCCCCCCCACCCCCTATTTTAAAATGCCTCGGCTCTCTGCAAATTTCTAATCCATCATTCAACGAACTCCTTTCTTGCTCAGCCAAGGACCTGCCTCCCAGTTCCCAGAAAAGCCATAAGCTGTTAGGAGTGCCTCCAAATCCCCACTCTTCTATAGCCCTGTACCCCCACCTTCCTGCATGCACACACCCTCTTCCTCTCCTCCCTCACCCCTCTAAGGAAAAGCTACTTAGAGCAACTAAGAGCCAGAGAAAGCTGGGTTTGAATCTTGTCACTGCCACCAACTGAAGTGTCTTTTCTAAGGCGAGTAAGTTAGCCTCTCTGAGCCTCAGCGTCCTTGGCCGTACAATGGGAACAATAAAATCTTCAACACGAGGTGGTGGTGGAGCATTATACCTAGTGATCCACGTGCCCTTAAATACCAGGCCAGCACAGTGCAACATTCAATAAAGGATGGGTACTCATTTAACTATAAAATGGTCAGCAGATATCAATGGCGATTATGGTTGCCCCCTAAAAAAGACAGCCTGGGGTTCTAGAGCTTCCAGATCCCTGTGTCTGTTATTAGCAGTCAGCCCCCAAAGGCGCTGGCACTGCAGCCAAACCGGGGAGGGGGAACCCCAAGGGAGAGAGGGTGACAGGGTCATCAAAGACAAGGAATACAGAAGCTGGGGGCCTTGGGACAGGGAAAGGCAGGGGCCCCGGACTTCCTGCAGATGCTGGGGGACAGCCAGGAACTCCCAGAGGGCTACAAGGCAGGCGAGAGGGGCCGTGCAGGGCTTACTTCACTTGTCAGTTGAAGTGGGCTTCAGGAATTAATCATCTTATTTACAAATTAAGAAAGGATGGAACCTGCTTTGTGCTGCCCTAGCCCACGCGATGCGTCTTTCAACTTTATGAACTTCTCTGACAATGAATAAAACCACTCTGGCATGACAGGCGCCGGTATTATTCCGTGTGCATTCCTTATTCCTAATGTCATCAATTACAATAATCAGATAACTGTAACTCCGGGCTGGAGCAGGGATGCTGCCGAGGAGCAGGCGTGCGAGACCACAGCTCCTCAGAACCACTCGCTCGCACTTTTAAAGCACCAGAAGATGGCTGGGAAATGTGATTGCCCTTAAGTTTTAAATTACCTGCAATCATTAAAATAATCTAGTTCATATTCATAAAGCTGTGATTATATTTTACATACCCAGTAAACACTTTATGAGAAAAACCCACAATTCCGCGATGAAATAGAGGTTCGATCTGGTGGTGTCAAAACGCCAAGACAGGTGGGGACCAAATCAGCCCGGAACACTGAGTTGGAGGTTGATCACTCTCTTTGGAACATATTCCGTGCTTCTGTGAAGGGTGGTGGGGTGGGTTTTTGAAAGGATATTAAACAGATAAGGAAGAGAAAGGATAGGGGAGGGGAAGACAAGCCCATTTCTGGAGCTTCCAGAATTGTCCTCAGCCCGTGTCTCTGGGTTACCTCCATCCACCTGACCCCCCTGGTACCAGTGGTGAAGATCACCACCCATCCTGGGGCATGCCTAGCACCACGAGATGCATGCTGGGATCCCACTGAGGAGGAACTCTTGTTACTCTCATTTGATAGATAGGGAAACTGAGGCTCAGAGAGATTGAGTGATTTTTCTAAGATCACACAGTACATAGGGAAGTCACACTCCAACTCCAGGTTTGTGTGACTCCAAGTCCACAACCCACTCTTTCGTTTAGATGCTTAGTCCAAGGTCGTGTGGGAGTGAGTGGCAAGCTGTGTGACATGTGTGGCCTCAGCACACGCACTTTATTGTGCCCTGTCATATTGTGATAAAGTATCCTTGGCATTCCATGGGGTATCTTATGTGAAGCATCAGGGACACTGGGCACTAGATCTGAAACCAAGTATTTTGCAAAAACTCCCTGATGTTAAAACGTAGATATCCATTTCCTTTTTACATTTTTTAACAGGATGCTTTTTTGGACTCCAATGAGGCTTAAGAATGCCCGATAAATGACAACCTTCTCCTCCCACCAGAATTAGACAAATGGAGACAAAACCACCAGCTTTAGTACTTAGAGAAGGCGGTGTAGATAGAAGAGCCGGGTGGCCTATTGAGACAAGGCCCCTGCATTGAACCTGTGTTTTCGGGACTCCTCTCTGTCCCTCGCCTTACACCCCATCCATCAGCAAGTCCTGTTGATCCTGTCTCCTAAAACCCCTCCCAGGCCTGCTGCCCCTCCCCATCCCTGCGGCCTCCCCCTGCTCTCTTCCCCGGACGCCTACCTGCCATGGCCCCCAGCTATTCTCTGGGCTTATACTCCTGATGCCTCCAATCCCTTCTCCTTCCTAAAGGACGTTTGAAAGCACAAATATGATCATGTTTTAAGACCCTCACCATGGTTACGAGGCTTAGCAGAATCCCAGCCGTGTCTGCCCCTTTACCCTCATCGCTACGACCCGCCCCCCAGCACTGGGCCACCTCGCCAAACACACCACCGAGGTTTGAGGGAAGGACAAATAACATCCTCTTTTTTCCATGTCCAGACTTATATTCCTTTGTGAGAAAGGGCCAAATGGAGCACGCTCAGGCTCCCAAACACAGGGGTGCCTCCTGCTCGCTCGAGGCGAGCAGGGAGGGAGGGGCAGGCAGATGGAAGGACAAGGTTACTTTCCTGGGGTAGACATTTCCTCTCCATTTCCTAGCAGGGGAGTAGGGTTCTCCCTGGGACCTCGGGGCAGGTCACACATGCTGTTCCCACAGCCACCCAAGTGCTTGCACCCTGATCCCCTTACCTGTTTCTTTCCCCCTTGCGCTCGAGTGCCCAGCTCCAGGAGCCTCCCTGATTCCCCATGTAAAGTGTCCCATCGCTCCTCACATTCTTCTTAGATCATGCCTCTCCAGTCTTGTTAGACACACAGCTGAGAAAGCTCTTCTTTAATGCCTGGGCCCCCTGGGCGGAGGGCGGGGTCCTCGCTTGGCTGCGTCCTCTGTGGCCTCCCCAGGCCGTTGGCTTTAGGAAGCACTCATTCAATGTTGCTAGATGATGGATGAATGAGGTCTTCCGTACCACCGTCCACCTATGCCAGTGAGGATTGGCCAGGACATGATGCAGTAACAAACAACCCCAGGGTGTCAGGGGCCCACCACAAAAGTCTACTTCTCGCTCATGCTGTAGGTTATAAGTCATCTGGGTCCTTGGCCTCTCATTCTGAGGTTCCGGGTGGCAGAGCAGCCACGATCTGGAGCATTGTGGTCACTGTGTGGAGGACAGGAGAGCATCGCGAATCGCACGTTCACTCTTCAAGCTTCTGCCTGGAGATCACAGTTCCCATATCCGCCCAACTTCATGGGCCAAAGCAAGTTGTGTGATCACCTCTACCCAAGCATAGTCCTGTCCTATGCCCAGAACTGGAAATAGTTGATGGACAACACTAATGACCACCATCCAGTCAGTCCCCGATACCCACTCTGGGCCTGGCTCTATGCTGGCGCTGGGCATAGACATGAATCCCAGATAGTGCTATCTAGAACCGAGCCATCCAACATGGTGGCCACACGTGACTTTTGAGCACTTGAAATGGGGTTACGTTCAAAGACCTCCTGTGACAAAGGGAATTTAAAATGTCTCATTCATAATTTTTAATTTGGTGACATGTTCCTATTCGGGATCCATGGAGTTCAGTAAAATATATTATTAAATTTATTTCTATCTGTTTCTTTTTACCTTTTGTAATGGGGCTACCAGAAGGTTTTAAACTACATACATGGCTGACATTTGTAGCTCATATTCTATTTCTATTGGACAGTGCTGCTCTAGAACGTCAGATCTCAGCGAAGGGTGTGGCCAAGAGCAGAACTGAGCTTCAAAGGAAGTCAAGTGGCCCAGCCAACAGAGGGGAGGGAGCCAAGGAGGAGGGAGCTGGAGGGTGGGGTGGCTCAGCCCCAAGGTTCCCTCCTTTGGGATACCTCATGAGCCTTCCCTAATGACGAAGTCTCTGCTTTAGCCCTGGTTGGGCGGGGGGATGACCTCATTTCCTGGCCCGCCTGGGGGCTCCCTTGCCGTTGAACACAGGCAAGCTGTCGGGTGTGGTACAGAGCTTCCCTGCCACTGTCTGGTGCCCAAGGAGCTGGCAGCCAAGAAGGCGCTCTTGCCTGTGGAGAAGTGTTAATAAATATTTACCGAGCCCTTTGACAGTGCCGAGGGAGAATACAAATCAGCCCCAGCAGGCGCTGAAACGAGCCTCCCCCAGGGCTGGCAGCCACAGGCTCCGGCGGTGCGGGACTGGGCAGCCCACTGACCTTCGCCCGCCTGCCCCTACCCCTGAGTGGCCCACCAGCCCCGTTTACAGAAGCCGTGAAATAAGACAATCTCTCACTATTGATTTTGTGCCTCTCCCTGCGACCGCTGCCCTGGATAACTCACACTGTATGGATTTTTCTATAAACCCCCAAATTAATATCTGCAACGGGAGGGAATATACTGCTGCCAGAGGTGGTCAAGACTTCTGGCCCTGCTGGGCTGGGGCTCAGAGGACACATGGCCCGTGGCTGCCCCTCCCAGACCAGGGTCCATGGCCTGCCTGACCCCTGCAGTTGGCAGGCTGGGGGCCTGGAGACTCACCCGCTGCCTACTCAGTCACCCATCAGGGACCCCAGGAATGAGGTTGTGCATGCAGGAGTGTCTCCTCCGGACCCTATATTCATTAAGAAGAGACTTCCCAGGAATGGCAGGGCGGGAATAATATCTTTGCATTCACTGAACTTGGGTTCAGTCCCTGCTCCACCACCAACCTTTTCTGTGACCTTGGAAAGTTACTTAACCTCTCTGTGCCTCTGTTTCCCAAGCAGTTAAGTGGGGATAATAATGAACATTGCAGGGTCGTCATGAGGATTATTTACTTACCCAAGAGATGCAAAACAACATAATCCCCACTTGGATAAGAGCTGTGAAGGAAAAAAAGCAGGGTGATGGTCTAGAGAATAACTTGGGGAGGTCACTTGCGATCAGGTTGTCAGGGAGGGTCTCTTTGAAGAGGGGACATAGGAGCTTAGACCTGGAAGGTGAGAAGGGGTCGTGCAAAGAGCTGGGGAAGAAGCTTCCAAGTAGAAGGGTCGGCAAGTGCAAAAGCCCAGAAGAGGGAGTAATAAAGGAGATGTGGTCATGTGCAAAGCCTATGTCCCTGCAGGGAGCAGGGGCCCAAGGATGTGAAGTCCCCTCTTTGCTTCAAGGGATGAGGGCTAGGGACAGTGGACAGAGTCCAGTCCCTCAGGCCCCCCACTCCTGGGTCCAGCCCCAGACCTGCCGGGGGCCCTCTCTGCTGGTTAGGGGCACAGAGAGGCGAGGCACCGTCCTGGGGAGCTGGAGAGGGGCAGGGAGGGGCAGGCAGCAGGAGAGGAGGGTGAGGTGAGGTGAGAGGAGAGAGGCAGCCGCCGGGGCGGGTGTCCAGCCAGCCAGCCGAGCACTCCAAGGACTGACAGTGGAGCAGAGAGCAGACACATTAATGAAAAATGAATAAACTCCCCCAGCTCAAGCCAAGCAAACGTTTGCTGCAGACATGTCTAATCCAATTGTCCTTAATAAAACTGCTAATTGGGTTTGGGAGTCTCCGCAGGGCCTGGCCGAGCCTGTGGGCTGCTTGGTGCTCCCCCATTTCTCCCTACACACAGCGCCTGCTCTGCTGCTATGAATTCACCCAGCCTGATGCTGCGGGGGACAGGGAGAAGGAAGGTGAGTTAGGACCAAAGGAATTCTTGCCACTGGGGCAGGTGCAAGCAAGTGCTTGGGTCTAGGTGTGCACGTGTGTGTGTCCCCGGGTGCACACGTGTGCCACATGAACAGGAACTGGTTATGGATTCAGGCTCTGGGGCCGGGCCACCTGGGTTCCCATCTCAGCTCCCCACAGCTCTACACCCCCGTTCCTTAACCTCCTGGGTCTCGGTTCCCTCCTCTGTAAAGTGGGGATGATAATCGCGGTGCAAGTCTCCAACCACTGCTGTGGGCACTCGATCCACGTATAGCACTTCTGGCCCTGCCCCAGCCTAGTCTTGGGCTTCAGTTTTCCTTCAGGTGCTTTTGGACCTCCTCCGCGGGGTCTGAGCCATCCTGCGGGCTCACACCCCTTGGACCTGCGGAGCCCGTGGCTGCAGCCTCACTGGGGGCAGGATCTCAGTGCTGCGGAGACCCTGCAAGGCAGGGATCAGTAAATCCATTTCAGAGGTAAGGAAAAGGAGGCTCAGAGGGAGGGAGGGACTTTTCTGGGATCACACAGCTAATTCCACTGAGTTATTTCAAAGGACACTGAAAAACTGGGAGGTTGTAGACAGAGACAGGGCGGAGCAGTGATGACTGTCTCTACTTTGAGCAAGGAGGGTGTGCCCGTGCAGCCACTGAGCCCCCAGGATGGTAGCAGGACTTGCAGGACGGGAGCATGAGGGTCAGATGTCAAAGCCATCAGGAGATTCCCCCCCTTTTCTTCCTGCCTCCCTCAATTCCTTTCTTCCATTTTTTCTCTCTTCCCATAACCCAATATTTACTGAGCACTGGGGTTCCAGCAGAGAACTAGATAAATTGGCCCCTCCTCCTGAGGCACTTATATTTTGGTGGGGGAGAGACAATGTTAAGAAGCAAATAAATAAAAACAAGTCCAATTAGTCATAAGTCCCTGAAGGAAATGAGAAAGGGATTGGACTGCGTGTCCAGGGAATATCTCCCTGCACAGGAAACCGGTGATGGGAAAAAGCCAGCCATGGAGGGATCTGGAGGAAGAGCATTCCAGGGAGAGGGTACAGATGGAACAGTGTGCCTGAGCGAGAAGGAAAGAGAGGATTTGGGAGGTTGCCAGGGCTGGAGCATGAAGAGCCTAGAAGGAACTGGAATTGATTCTGGTTACAATGGGAATCCACCGGAGGCTTTTAATCAGGGAAAAATATATACCTTGATTCATACTTTAAGAAATCCACTCCAACTGCTGTGCGGACGATGGACCCTAGGGGGCAAGAAGAGGAAGGGAGGTCCTAGTCCATTCTGGAGGAGAGAGATGCTGGTGGCCTACAAAAGGGACAGGAGGAGGGAGGGGAAATTGGGGAGATACATGAACAAAGAGGGGTCACCAAGAAGGTGGCAGTTCCAATATCTCCCTGTGAGCTATGGGCTTGTATCCATCCCTCATTCATTCCTATTTACATTTAGTGAGTGCCTAGGAAGGAGCTGCTGTCCCGGGTGCTGCGGATACAGCAACAAACCAAAGAGACAAAACTCCCTGCCCTGGGCGGATTCCATTCTAGAGAGAGGGAGCAGACGTTCGGCTTGCACACATATATAGACTGTCAGGTGGCGGCAGGTGCTGGGAAGGAAAGCAAAGTAGAGAGGCAGGATGGGGAATGGGCACAGGGAGAGGTGGTTATTTTAGATCAGGTGGCTGGGAAAAGCCTCACAGAGATGGTGACACAGCGTGAAGAGCTGCATCGGCTGAAGGAGAACTGGGGAAGGGCATTGTAGGCAGACAGAATAGCAAGTGCAAAGGCCCTGAGGTGGGAGTGAGCTTGGTGTGTTTGAAGACTTGGGAGGCCAGGATGGTTGGCTCAAAGAGACCAAGGGGAGAAGAGGAACTGAGGTCACAGAAGTGATGGTGTCTCTCGGAATCCCCTCTACGACGCTGCCAGGTACTTACCATTAACCCCACTCCACAGATGAGGCACAGGAGGGGTGGACGAATGAAGTGCTGGGCCCGCGGTCAGGTTGCAGGGTGCCAGACTTCAACCCTGGCTGGTTCCAAAGACAGTGCCCTTAACAAGGACATGCTGCTGCCATCACTGGCTGTCATACACAGGGAGGGACAAGAGGAGGGATGACCCCCGGCCAGCCGGGACACAGAATATCAGTGAGCTGCTATTACTTTAATATTGGCCCCATTTTATAGATTAGGAAACTGAGGCAGAGAGCGGTGGTCAGTTGCCTGAAGCCATGCTACTGGAGAGTGCCAGAGCTGGGCTTCAAACCATCTGCTACCCTAGTGCCGCTCTCCCACCAGTTGCTACAGAGGTCGATCCTCGAGCATGGGCAATGGCAGCCCCCAGTCCAGGAAGAGGGCGCTAGTATGGACAGAACGAAGCGGACTCCAGCCTATTGGGATTCAGCCTGGGACCCCGCCATCCGTCTGTCCGTCTGTCCATCCAGCCTTCCATCCACCCTGTTTAGCTGGCTCTGTATCTCCATAATGGGCACGTGCACCCAGCCTCAAGGGCTTCCTTCCAGCTCAGGGGCTGGCTTTAGGGCTGACCCCTCGGGTCACCTCCCGGTCACACTCCTCACTCCAGAGCCAGCCAGGCAGCCCCACCCACCAGCCGCCCTTCAGAATGACACATCCTGGGACTTCTTGTCATTTCCCATCCAAGATTCCATTACGAGGTGTGATTGCTGAAGTAATAGACAGATAACGGATCTATCCAAGCCCCGCCTGGCGCACCGGGCAGCTGCCGGGTTTTTCCCATTAGCCACAGGGCTTGACGGACAGTAATGGATTTCATACTGATGCCGGAGCCTGCGGCGGATAATTCCATGATAACGGTTTATCAGGCACTGACGGGAGGTAATGGGTAATCACCAGGCAGAAAGCAAACCCGTCAGGGAGCCCTGGCCTCCGCCCAGCCTGGCCCCACTTTTGTTGTGCCAACTGCCACCTTCTCAGCTCACGGGCCACCTCCCCTCTGTGTCCTGCAGGCCGTCAGCGCGCCGGTCACCTGGGCATGTGTGCATCCAGGCCCAGCCTGGGGCCGTTTGCCGAGGAAAGGCCCCTCAGCCAGCCCCCACCACCTTCCTGCCCAGTGGGACTTGAAGCAAACTTGGGAGGAGGACAAGGCAGCCCCCTGTGTCCCCCAAATTCCAGCCTTCCAGCCACACAGAGCCGTGAGTCCGAGTTCAGGGTGTCAAAGGGGCATGAGCCTGCACCTGGGGGACATGCAGGTCTGAAATGGGGGGAGCCCGACCTCCAGCTGAGCAGGGAGGAGGTACAGCAGGGCACAGGGCTTAGCCTCACCAGGGGGAGTCAAAAGAGCCAAGGTGAACATTAGGCCCAGAAGACATCAGCCTGAGGCTCAGCCCTGAGCAGACCATGCGCCAGGCTCCTGTGCCGGGGGCAGCGGCAGGAGGGAGGCGGCTCAGACAGCTTCAGAGCTTGGATATGGGCATCCCTCCTGACCCTGCCTCCAGTGAAGCTGGCCATGGTAGGCCTGTTGATGGAAATCAGCAAATGCCACGGACCCAGCCTTCTTTTCCTCCCCTGAAGAGAGCATTGGTAAATGTTTGCCAGGCCACCCCCAGTTTGCAGACGGTGGGGGAGAGGACAGATGTCTGTGCAGGGCCAGTGAGGGAAGGAAGGAAAGAGCAAGAGCAGACAAACCTGAGGACCCAAGACTTCATCTGTTCGTTCCTTCGTTCCTCATTTATGTAGTGCAGGTGCGGGCCCTACAAAGCCAGGCCAAGGGCAAAGGGAGCGGTAGATGTGGGAATAAGCAGCAGCCAAGTAGCCTCTGCGGTGCGCGGTGGGCAGTGGGTAGTGGGCGGGCGAGGCCAGGGCAGGGGAGAGCCCGGCTGCCTCTGAATGAGCTCTCCCCAACCCGGAGTCAAGTGGTTGGGGGCAGCGTTCCTGGCAGAGGGAAGGGTGATCGCCACGTGGCACCCGTCCATCTTTTTAAAATCTAAGCATCGTGCACCTGCCTGAAGCCTGCAAGCGTTCCCCAGTGTTTTGGGTCAGAGCCAGGGATGGCAGCCCTGCCTCCTGCCTGCCCCCCAACCTCTTGGCTGGACTCACTCCCCATCCCCAGACACAGAGGCCTTCTTTCAGGTACACCAGGGTGCTGCGCTCCCTTCCCTCAGGGCCTGGGTGCTAGGCGTTCCCTCTGCTCCGAGTACCACTGACATGCGCGCACACACACACACACATGCACGCACACACGCGTGAGCTCACACCCATCCCCCTCACCTGGCTGACTCCATGTTGCCCTTCAAATTTCAGCTCAAGTGCCATTTCCTCTGGAGCCTCCCCTCACCCCTGCCAACCACATCAAGCCCCAACACCGACCTCCTCTCTCGGAGTGCATCTCACCGTCAGTGACTAAATACTCGTCTGTGTGATCATCTGGCCAGTATCTGTTGCCCACCTCTAGACTGCAGAGCCTTCACCTCCTTTGTGCCAAGAACGGTGCCTGGCAAACAGGAGGTGCTCAGTGCCCCTTTGACAGATGCAGGGATGAGTGAGCGGATGAGTGGAGAGCCACGGCTAGGGTACCGGTGAACGTGGGAGGCAGAGATGTCCATCGACAGATGAATGAATAAAGAAGATGTTGTGTATATATACAATGGAATATCATGCAGCCATCAAAAAAAATGAAATCTTGCCATTTGCAACGATGTGGATGGAACTAGAGGGCATTATGCTAAGTGAAATAAGTCAATCAGAGAAAGACAAGTATTATATGATCTCACTGATATGAGGAATTTGAGAAACAAGACAGAGGATCATAGGGGAAGGGAGGGAAAAATGAAACAAGACGAAACCAGAGAGGGAGACAAACCATAAGAGACTCTTAATCTCAGGAAACAAACTGAGGGCTGCTGCAGTGGTGGGGGGTGGGAGGGATGGGGTGGCTGGGTGATGGACATTGGGGAGGGTATGTGCTATGGTGAGCGCTGTGAATTGTGTAAGACTGATGAATCACAGACCTGTACCCCTGAAACAAATAATACATTGTATGTTAATAAAAAAATTAACTAAAATGAAAAGGAAAGAAGTGGGAGGCAGGGAAGACAGGTCAGGTGGTCCCCCTGCGTCCGACCCGCCCATGCACCATGCACAGGAGAGGGATGTCATGGCCATCCTTCCTCGGGAGGGGCAGAGTGAGTTCTGCTCACCCCGTGCCTGCCCTTTGACCCTCACAGGCTCAGCACAGGGACTAGCCTGACCGCTGAGGTAGCAGAAGCTACCACCCCCGCCCCAATCTGTCCCCGCCCCTGCCGGCTGAGCAGCACGATAATTAAACTGGGTTTGCTCAGCCAGGCCCTGGAGGGGCCGGCTCCAAGCACTCCAGATGGGCTTTATTTGTCAATTTGAAAACTAATCTTTGACTATTTAAACAGCAGCTTATCCAGGCCCAGACCAGGATTAGCATTTGGCACCCTGGCTGAAGAGGGTGGGCAGCACTCCCCAGGTGTGAGGGAAGGATTTAGGGTGAATTTCCATCCAGAAAGAGGAAGAGCCCAGAGCGCTTCTACCCACGCCCCCCCCCCCCCCACCCGCCGCTCCCAGCGCAGACCTGGCTTGCACATCTTCCTCTGTGGAGCCCTCCAGCTCCCTCCCACTTCCATCCCTTCTGTCTCAGGACCCCACCCCCACCCTGGGCCCCAGTGAGACTGTGTTTGTCTCTATACCCTCACCTGTGAGGAGGCAGGGAGGGCAGGGTAGTTTCCACATCAGCTCACACCTTTGAGGTCCTAGCCTTGCTCCAGGTCTGGAGTCCCTGGGGAACCCTGGATGTCCCTTGACTATTCCTTAGGGTCTGTTATCCTTGATTCTTGGCCCCCTGGGAGCAGGTTCCTTAGGTCAGATCACATGAAAACAGGCAGATGTTGTGCAAAATGGTGGGCTGGCCTTGCCTATTCAGCTCTCAGTCAGGATATCAGCCTGCAGTCCTTCCCAGCCTCCTCCTCTGGAATCCATTAAAAATGCTATAGAGGGGCACCTGCGTGGCTCAGTCGGTTAAGCATCTGCTTTCAGCTCAGGTCATGATCCCAGGGTCCTGGGGTCAACACCTGCATCGGGCTCCTTGCTCAGCGGGGAGGCTGCCACTCTCCCTTCTTGTCTTCTCTCTCTCTGATGAATCAATAAATAAAATCTTTTTAAAAAAATGTTATAGAGCCTCTATCTTGTGCCAGGCACTGAACTAGGCCCTGAGAATCCACATGGTTCCTGCCCCTTTGGGGGTTTCGGTCTCGTAGGGGAGGTAGGCATCTACAAATAACTCCGTCGTTTCAGGCCTGGTAGGAAGGGACAGTGAAGGCCGCTTCGAAAGCATGTGATGGGCCCTGGGTGACCTCCAGGGGCCAAATCTACTGGTCAGTTCTGGGGCCTCATCCTGACCCAGTAGTCAGTCCCCTGTCCCCCCCCAGAGTCTTCTCTGCTTGCTTCTCAGAAGTCACTCTCACTTGATCTCCCCTATCTGGCCACCCCCAACCCCGTGCCCGTGCTCCTGGCATAGATCGAATGGTGGTCTCCAAAAAGATGTGTCCACATCCCAGAAGCTGTGAATGTGAACTTATTTGGAAACAGGGTCCTTATAGATGAAAGAAGTTAAGGTTCTCGAGATGAGATAGTCCTGGATTATCCAGTGGACCCTAAAGCCAGGAAGTGTCCTGAGGCGAGACAGAAGAGGCCACACTGGGCAGAAGGAGGGAAGGCTGCATGAAGACAGAGCCCCCAGAGGCCGGAGGCAGCACGCAGTAATTCTCTTGAGACCCTCTGGCTGGAGCACGGCTCTACAGGCACGCTGGCCTCAGACTTGTGCCTGTGAGAACGTATCCATTGTTTTAAGCCACCCAAGAAACTAATACACCCCCCGCTAGTCCTGAACTTCAGCGCTGGTATGTCCCGGGGCTCAGACCTTGGACCTTCCGTCTCCTGTCCCCACCCTGTCTCCCTTGGCCACCTCACCCAAGGACATGGCCCTAGATGCCTTCTGTAAACCAAGGACATCCCAATGTTCATGTCCAGAGCTAACCTGGTCCTTGAACAGCAAACTCATATATGCAGCTGCCTACTGGGCCCCCCCCCCCATTGGCCCGAGAGGCATTCCGAGTTTTATATAACCTCACTGCAACTCTCGGGCTTCCCCAAAAACCCGCCTCCCTAAGTCTTCCACATCCCGTTAGAGCTACCTAGTTGCTCAGGCCAAAACCATTGCCTGCTTTTTTCACACAGCCCCGATCCAGTTTGTTGGCAAATCCTGCTGGCTCTACCTTGATATCGCATCCAGAATCCAAACCCTGCCCCCGCTGACACAGCTATTATCCCAGCCCCAGAGGCCATCCTATCTGCCGAGACCACTGGCATGACCCCTGCCAGTCTCCTGCACCCCCACTCTGCCACCCACAGCCCATCATCCGCACAGCAGCCAGAGGGAGCCTGCAAAGATGGGGATCAGATCATATCACCCCCTGCTTAAAAGCCCTCAATGGCTTCTTAGTGCAAAACCAAATAGAATCCCAAGGCCCTACTGAGACCTCCAAGGCCCTCCCTGACCTGCACCCTTGTCTATACCTGTGACCTCACCTCCTACCACTCCACCCACCCTGGCTCCCCCTGGTCTTCAAGCCAGCATCCCCAACCCCGCACTGGCCCCTTGCTCTGCCTAGAACACTCCACCCTTAGATTTCTGAATGGCTCCTTCATTTTACTCAAGTTTGTGCCCAGAGGTAACCTCAGAGAGTTGTTTTTCTGACCATGCAATCTGAAATTCCTCATCCCCTTCCCTAGACTTTCATTACCCTGTATCTTGTTTCATTTTCCTTCATAATTTGTGTGTGTGTGTGTCTGTGTGAATCTGTTTGTGTGTGTGTCTGTGTGTCTGTGTGTGGTGTGCCTCTGTGTGTTTTTGTGTGTCCCACCCACCCATCTCTAATTGGTCTCATTCACCACTGGCCTCCAGAAAAGTGGCTGGCATCTATTAGAGGCTCAATAAATATTTATTGAACCACAAAAGCAGATAAGAAAAGGTTTCCCTGAGAAAGTGATATTTAAACTGAAGTCTGAAAAATGAGAAAGGAATAGCAAAGCAAAGAGGGGGAGGGCAGAAAGAGGTTTCCATGCAGATGGAACAGCATGCGCAAAGGCTCTGGTACAAAATCCGATGGCACATTCCAGAAACTGAGTGGGCCAGTGTGGCTAAACAGGAAAAATGTGCTGTCCACCCACTTAATCGGACCTCAGCCTTGTGGTCCTCCAGCCTTCTGTGCTGACCATTGGAGGCCTCAGAGACAGCCCTAGCTCCGGAATCTCCTCCCTGCTGAGGCATCTCAAGTGGTAGAAGGACCACGGGACTGAAGTCCAGAGGCCTCACTCCCTTTATGTGCAACCTTGCCTCTCTGGACCTCAGGTTCCTGATTTAGGCCCTGAAGAGATGGGGCTTTCCAGCCGAGATAGTGGGGTTCTATGCTCTTTCCCAAAAGAGGCATTACCATTACCCAGGCCTGAATATCTAGGCTGAGTCTCTGCAAATCCACCATCACTGGGGCTCTTGCGTTGCAAATGACAGAGACCCTGCAGAAACTGGCTTAAACATATAAAGAATACATCGGTTCGTGTGGCTGAGGAGTGGGGTAAGACTGATAAAATTTGAGGTATGACTTGATCCAGGTCTCAGACAATTGTCCAGGTTTTCTCTCTCCCTGTCTTCCTCTCCACCCCTCTCTCTTCCTCTCCATTGCCTTTCTGTACACCTCTCTCTCTCTTTAGCGTGACTTTCTCCTGAGTAGCTCACCTCCCAGGCCTCTCGTGGTTGCCAGATGGTCACAGTAGCTCCAAACCCTACAGCCTCCCAGGTAAAAATAAGTGCAGCCAGAGAGACAGGACAAGGCAGGGGTGCTGAGGGACGAGGCTGCAGAGAAGGCCCCTCTGATCTTGCAGGTCTTCAGCCTGAGGCAGCCGGGGGCTGACCATGACCTGACTGGAGTGGAGTTTCCCCGAGCCAGCATCAGCGCTGACCCACGCTGGCTCTTCCCGCATGGGGCGTGGCAGCAGGGAGAGGAGGCTGTCATGGGGACGGGCTCAGACAGCCAAACAACACTTTCCTGGAGGCCACTCTCCCAGGCCTAGAGGCTGAGGAGCGTTTGCTGGTCGCTGAGTATTCTGAAGTGAGAGAATCCCAAGGAAAGAGAAGCAAATAAAGGAAGGTGGAGAGATGTGGGGGTGCAGGGCTTTGGAGATGGACAGACTCACTCCCTAGGGTAGGGTCCAGCAGAACCCACTGATATACCAGACGAATGAGAAACCACCGTGGACCCTCCAGCCTAGCCCAGCAATCAGCTGAATACCACCAAGGGACCCAGACAATGCCAGGTGGTGCCGAAGCATCACCCAGCCGACAGCTGGCTGAATGCCTCACCCGCAAAATGGTCAGATACAAAAAAAAAGAAAGAAAGAAAGAAAGAAAAAAAAATAGAACAAAACAAAAAGAAGGTGGTTCTTTAAGCCACCAATTTTGTGAGAGTCTTTTACCCAGAAGTAAGTAACCAGAACTGCCCCCACCAGTTTTGTGACCTTGGGTGAGTGACAATCATGTATACAATGAGGATAATAAGAACTGAATCATAGGTTTGGGAATATAATTAAAGAGGGGATAAAGGTGAAGCCATTAGCATGATGTCTGATACAGAATTAGTACCTGGCAAATTGCACCTATATTTTTAAAAATAATATTTTATTAAAGGTTGCCAGGATAGAGCTGCCAGCAGGACCAGACTCAGTCTGAATTTATTTGGCAGCCTCAGTCTAGTGGTGTCATGGCTTGATGCACAAGAGCACAGATCCTGGAAGCAAACTACTTGCGTCTGCATCCTCATTTTACCGCCTCTTGGCTGTGTGACCTTTAGCAAGTTCTTAACCTCTCTGGGCTACAAGGTCTGCACTGGTAAATAGGGATCACTGTATCTATCTCATGGGATGGCTGGGAGGATAAAATTATTTACTACATGTAGAGCACTTAGAACAGTGCCTGGCACTAGAAAGGGCTCTACTAATATCAACTATTATTATTTTTAATTCTTTTAATGAGCTGAGTTGAAGATGGTCTGGGACTCCAGACTAGAGGATAGAAAAAATAATCACCATGAGAAAAGCAAAAGGATCTCCTGCTCAGAAATCTGCTAATTCTACTGCCCCAAGTTGACTTTCCAAGAGAATGTCCCAGTGATGGGAACCCCCCGGGGCTCTGGGGTGCAGACCCCCAGAGGATCTACCTTTCCAATAAGCCAAGACCAAGGTCTAGAGGAGTCCTCCTGGGCTTTTAAAGATGGAAGTGGCTTACCCCACCCACATCGATGGACAGATCGTCCAGGTAGAAAATTAACAAGGAAACAGTGGCTTTGAATGACACATTGGACCAGATAGACATAACAGATATATTCGGAACATTCCATCCCCAAACAGTGGACTACTCATTCTTTTCAAGTGCACATGGAACGTTCTCCACGGTAGATCACACGTTAGGCCACAAAACAAGTCTCAATATATTCAAGAAGACTGAAATCCTATCATGCGTCTTCTGTGACCCCAGCAATATTAAACTAGAAATCAGTCACAAGGGAAGAACATTGAAAGAGCACATATACATGGAGGCTAAATACATGCTACTAAACAGTGAATGAGCCAACCAAGAAATCAAAGAGGAAATAAAAAAGTAAAATACATGGAGACAAACGAAAATGAAAACACAAGCGTCCAAAATCTTTGGGATGCAGCAAAAGCTGTCCTAAGAGGGAAGATTATAGCCATATAGGCCTACCTCAAGAAACAAACAAAAAATCTAAAACAGCTCCATCGTACACCTAAAGAAGCTGGAAAATGAAGAACAACGGAAGCCTAAAACCAGTAGAAGGAAGGAAATAATAATGATCAGAGCAGAAATCAGTGAAATAGAGACTTAAAAAACAATAGAACAGATCAACGAAACCAGGAGCCGGTTCTTTGAAAAGAGAAACAAAATGATAAACCTCTAGCTAGACTCATCAAAAGACAGAGAGAAAGAGAGAGATAAAGAGGGAAGTCAAATAAAATGAGAAACGGAGGAGAAATACAAAGGATTATAAAAGAACATTATGAAAAATTACATGCCAACAAATTGGACAATCTGGAAGAAATAGATCTTTTAAAGGAAAGAGAGAAAGAAAGAAAAAATATGGCAGCAGCTGACACCAGTCGTGACGCCTTCGAGAACATTCCTTTTATAAATTTTTTTAAAGATTTTGTATTTATTTACTTGAGGGGGGGTACAGAGGGAGAGGAAGAAGCAGGCTCTCCACCAAGCAGGGTGCCGGATGAGGGGCTTGATCCCAGCACCCTGAGATCATGACCTGAGCCGAAGGCAGATGCTTAACTGACTGAGCCACCCAGGCGCCCTAAGAACCTTTTTTTTTTTTATAACTACTCTGACCTCCATCACGAGCAGCGAGGAGAAAATTCACATTTACCAAGCCACCTCAGTGGATACTACAGTGAGCCACTCAGATTCCATCCTCCCAGACAAGACACTCATTCCCCGACTGTTTTGAGAACTGACGGCTCACAGCCCAGTGCCTCTCCAGGGATTGATCTCAGTCAAAGACAGTCACTTTGCCCACGGTTAAGTCCCCTCCTTAGAGACAACCCACGTCCATTGAAATATAAAGGTCCAGCCCCTGTGCCACAGAGGCAGGACAACTCGGCACCAAAGGATGACCACTGTGTCCCAGTTCACCTAGGACTTTTCCAGTTTTAGCGCTGAGAGTCCTGTATCCTGGGAACCCTGCAGATCCCGGGCAAACTGGGTCAGTTGGTCACCCTTTGACACAGGTCCATCCGAGCTGCAGAGCTCCCTGTGAGCCAAGGCCTTGCGTGCAAGTGCATCACTCCCCAGCTCCTTCCTCCCAGTCCAGTGCCCTGCCCTCCCCAGAGCCCCAACTAAACTCCCTGCGTGCAACGCCCCACTGCAGAGTTGGACCCCACCTCAGAGGCACCTCCCCTGTGCTGGGCACCATGCTGGCGCGCACCTCGCCCTGTTCAGTCCTCACCAACAACACTGGAGGTGGGCACCCTGAGAAAATGGAGGCTCACAGACACGAAGTAACTTGTTCAAGTTCGCATGGCTAGTCCAAACCGCTCCCCACGGTAGCCCCAGTGTCTTCCTTCTCTGATTTTATTCCTCTCTGCATTGCTCTAATTGTGCCTTACTGTTTGAAGATAAATCCAGCCACTTTGCGGATTCAATTCCTCTCTTTTGGCCCCTTGACCCGCAACAAGCCAGGAAAACAAGAATCTGTACCTGACCTTCAGCAGACGGAACAATGCGTCTGCCTGGTGCAACCTGCAGCAGGTTGGGGAGGAGCAGCTACGGGCCGGTCGCCCACTCTGCTTGTTTGCAAGGCTCCTTGAAACTCAGCTCCTTCTCCTCTCTGCCTCCTGAATTGTGTTCCTTTCTCCCTTTCTTTGAAGGGCTGATGCTCTCAGCCTTCAGCTGTAAATAAGCTCCCTGCTCTTCTTTTCTCTAAAAGGCAGCTGCCCTCCCAACGAGAAACAGTTCCCCCTTGCGTGTGCACCGTCCCTGCGCTTGTCCTCATGTAACCAACTCTATCTCCCCTGAAAATCTAGAGCCAGCTTGCACTCTGAGGCAGAAGAAAACACCTCTCTGCCTCTTCCCCCATCCTCCTGCCCTTGTCCCTTGTCCTTCTCCTCCCCCCCGATTCAGCCCCATCTCCCTGCCTTCCTTTGCTCTCCTCCCATCTGCCCCGCCCCTTTTCCAATCTTTCCTTTCTCCCCTTCTCCGGTCCTCCCCTCTTTGCCTTCCTCCTCTCTTCCTCTCGTCCCTCTTGGTTCATGCCTTTCCTTCCTTCCTGGATCTGTTTTATCTAAGGTCACGTTCCCTGGTAAGACCCGAGGCTTGCAAGTCAAATACATTGGGTTCAAACCTCGGTTCCGACACTGAGTTTCACGTTTCTTGCCTGTGATATAGGACAAATAAGACCTACTTCTCAGGGTTCTTGTGCAACTCGAACGTGACCGTGGAGATGGCAGAGGCTGCCCTAGGATGTGGCACCCCGGAGGAGCACCATCTATTTTTATTCCCGTCTCCCCAAGGGAGAGAACACAGATTGGAGTTTCCTCCGAGAGGGAGATGACCCAGAAAGCCCCCTTCTTCTCATTAGCACTTTGCAATTTGCTGAGAGTGAGGCTGCCCCCAGGACTCCATGCTGCCCCCTCCCAGAGCCCCCAACCCTTCTCCCGGGGTTGGGAGCGACGTCTGGCACAGGTTCCTCCGGTACGAGCCATCAAAGTGCCACCACACCATCTGGTCTGCCCACATCCTCAGGCGGGATTTATTACCTAGTCCCTTCCATTAGCATAAATAATATGGAGCTTGGGTTTCGTGATGGTTTACATAATAAATAAAACAGGTCAATTGCCCACAAAACTAGTCTCTGTAAACAGTAACAGATTTAATTAGATTTATTTTACCGGGGGTTTTCTGGAGTGAGGCGAATGTCTCTCGTGCCAAGGATAAACTTCCCCATAAACTTCGATTTCTGGGAAGGCAGCTCCCCATCCTCCAAGGAGACAAATGGAAGTGGGAAGAAGGGGGAGGGTAGGAGATTGAGGGGGTTGGGGACTGGACCGACACAGGAGGGGGAGACATGGGGGAAGACAGGGGGGTTACCCTCTAGTACTCTTCACCTTCCACAGGTCATCAGTCCCCCCATGCGTGCCCAAACCACCTGTTAGGGACGGAATGCTTGCACCCCCTAAAATTCCTAGGTCAAAGCCCACCCCCCCACTGTGATGGTGTTTGGAGGCAGGGCCCTTGGGAGGTAACTAGGGGTAGATGAGGGTGGGGCCCTTGTGATGGGAGTAGGGGCCTCACAAGAAGGGGGAGAGAGAGAAAACTCTGTCTCCTTGTGCACACACCAAGGAGAGACCACGTGAGGACACCGTGAGAAGTCAGCCGTCCACAGGCCCGGAAGAAGGCTCTCATCAGAACCCAAATCAGCCACACCTTGAATTGGAACTTCCTAGGCTCCAGAACGGTGAGATACTTTGCTGTTTAAATAGCCAGGCTGTGGCTTTTGTCCCGGCAGCCTGAGCAGACAAAGACACACATCTGCCCGAATCACTCTCCCACTCTGAGTCCTGACTGGCTTCCCATTGCCCAAGGTCAAGTCTAAGCCCCTTGGCAAGACCATTCTTCCCCATTCTTTTCCTTTATTTCGGCCCCTGGAGCCTCCAGCCATGCACGTCCACGTGAAGTCAGTACACAATCTTTCCCTGCCCCCCGCCACCGGAGGCCCAAGTGCCCATGGACTGTGACCCACTGACTCTGACCATCTGCCCCCACACAAGATAGACACTCTCTGCAGGCAGTGGTCCCCTGGGCCTAGAACAAAGCCTGGCCACACTCTGACATGCAGTGGTTTCCCATCTGTAACAAAGGATTCTCTAGAGGGTTTCTGGCCTTCCTTGGTCCTCTGCTCCAGTGAGGTCTCCACGGCCACTAAGTGATCGCTTAAAATAAGTTTTGATGGAACACTGAGAGGGTTAGAAATAGGACATCCTAGCAGGATGTCCCTGCTCGGAGTGGACATCCGTGGGGCTTGCTATGCAGCATCTTTTGGTACTAGGATCCTGATCTTCCCTTGGGAAGCCCCCTGCCCTCACTCTCGGTCCACTGGCTTGGGTGAACCACACCTCCAGCTTCCAGGAGTAGTTGTGTAACCCAAGGCCAATGGAGGCCCTGTGTTATCTCCCTGCCTTTGGCGTCTGATTCAGGGACACCAGCCGGTCCAGTGAGACTCAGCCCAGGACTTTTGAGGACCAAAGAGGAAAGAGATGTTCTCTTTTGGGCCGATGGCTGAGCTGGTGGGATACGAGCAGGAGTTCCCAGGATTCCAGGAGCGGGTGCTGGGAGAGAGCGGAGCTAGAGACAAAGGGAGAGAGACTGAGCCCCCGATGACACTGACTGAGTCCCAGGCCCCATCATGATGGAAGCCGTGTCTAGCCCCTGAGCTTCTCCACTGCAGGTGAGTTACTACTCCCCTGGCCCACACTTGTTCAGTCTTGATACATCAGCTTGAAGGGGTTTCTGTCACTACAGACAAAAGAATTTTGACTGGGGCCCCTGGGTTTTGGCACAGAAATTTCACTTCTAGGAATTTGTCCTGAAGAAATAGTCTGAGACACAGACAAATGTTTCTGAACAAAGATCTCACTGATGTGCCCTCTGAGATCCACTCAGACAGCAGCCCTCTTGAATGTGCCCCTGACCCCCAGACTCAGGGAGCCACTTCATACTGCCTTCCCCTGCAGCCAGAATGTCCCCACCTCCTCAGCTGGACTGTAGAAGGAGGTCACAGTCCCAGGAATTCTTAAAGGACAATACTTGGACTGCCCACCACCACCACCTACCCTCACAAGAGCTTACCCCACCTCAAAAATGCCCCCAGCGTGCTGCCCAGGATGGTCCCCCAGCACACACCCACCAACATCTTTCCTCAAGCCTCTTCTGCAAACTGCCACACGCTCATGTCACCCCTGCTATGGGTGCCAGCCCCCTTGCGCCCCTGCCCCCGGGCTCATACCACCAAGGGGGCTTCAGAGAAAACAGGGGCCCAGCCTCCCCTTGCCACTCTGTCGCAAACAGGGATGAGGCTCTTTCATCATTTCTGGCAACACATCTGAGACCAGACGGGGATGTGTAACAAGGTCCTGCAGAAGGTCCAAGGATAACAGAAGGGAAGCTCCACATGCAGTCCCCTACAACCAGCCGCTACTGGATGTGGCTTCCCTGAATCCACAGGCTCAACATACATGACTAAAGTCTCCCAGTGAACATTCTCTGCCTGGCTTCTCCTCCCTCCATAGGCAGAGGCCAGCTCAGCTCAGCCCAGACCTAGTAGAAAAAGGTGACCCTCCCCGGGTTCGAGACCCACCACCCCCAGTTCTCATGTCCCTTCCCAGGACCAGTCACCATCCTGGATGGTTGACAGAGGACCACTGAGCCAAGGAGAAGGGACTTTTCTAAGATCACACACCAGCCAGGCCAAGCTGGAAGCTTGATCCAGGAAAGTGAGAGGCGTCCAGGGATAAGGGAGTCATGGCTCTAAGTTGCGGGGAGCTCTATAACTGGAGTGGCAGGTGCTACTCTAGCCCTGGGTCCTGACGCTGCCACTGCCCCATGGCAGCCTCCAAACCAAGGTCAGCCCAAGGAGACCAGCAAGCTGCCTGCACGTGCAGAGCAGACTGGGGGCAGGTGGGGTGGAAGAGAGTCCCTGATTATCCAGAGGTAATTTCAGGGACAAGAGGAAGGAGGGAGGGGCCCCAGCCCAACCCATCATCTGCCTTGGGGAGCACATCTCTGCAGAATCATGCAGCCTTCTTAGCCACCAACCTGCTCATTGTGAGTGCGTCCTCTGCCTGCTGAGGATCTGGGCTGGGACTCACATGGGAAGGCAAGAAGGATTTCAGTTACAGAGGAAATTGGGCAGAGTGGAGGGCCCACGTGTTGGCAAGCCTGGATAACACCCTCTTGCCTTGCTTTTGCCACATTCCTGGTCTTTCTCTGGGGGAAGGCCAGGGGATAGACTTACTGTCCCTGTCTGAAATCCCCAGCCAAGTCCACTCAGGCCTGCAACCTCTTCAGGCTTGGTTGTCGCCTAGCCTAGCCATCTGGAGCCTGAATCTCCTTTGTCCTGGGGTCCCTCTCCCCATTGGTGTTCTCTTTCAAGCCTCACCAAAGATGCCACCCGTCATCTTTTACACCTGGATTCCCCGAGTCTCGGGCCTGTTGCCCTGGCACCTCAAGGTACCCTTGGACGCTGTTCCTGGTGCCAGAAGCCTGCAGAGGTGCAGCCGGGGTCAAACCCAGCCCTGACTACCTGGAAAAGCAGTTATGCAGACTGGCCTTGCTTGAAATCAGATAGAAGAATTGCTACCAGGTAGACTGAGTAGAACCAAGGAGGATCCACCCTCCCTAATTACGGTTAAACACCAGCTTCAGAGAGAAATGTTTTTCATTCAATAGTAGAAAGGGGAAACACCAAGCAATACAGGCTAAACAATATCCTGAATTCAAAACAGTGGGCAGACAGGTCTAAGCTAAGGAGAAGAGGCTTCTTACAAAAACAATTCAGCAAAGGAAACAAAAGACGTTTTTAGAAAGGACCACTTTTGTTGTCAATCATTTTTTAAAATCTATTCTCTCTTCTCTGGCCCTACAGTCCTTCCTTTTGTAGATTGTCTTATACAATGGAGCGAGATGGTATGTAGCCTTCTGAATCTGGCCTCTTTAGCTTAGGGTAAGTTTTCATTTCTCTTGGGTGAATGTCTGTGGGTAGGCTCGCTGGGCCACACGGTCAGTGTATGTTTAATTTTATAAAAACCAGTTGGATGGTTTTCCAAAGGTACTCTATCAATTTGCTTTCCTATTGGCAACACAGGAGAGTTCCAGTTTCTCTGCATCCTCACCAGCACTTGGTATCATCAGTTTTGGTTCGTTGTTGGTTTTTTTTTGGTTTTTTTTTTTTTTTGCTTTAGTCATTCTAATAGGAGTATAGTAATATATGGTTGTCATTTTATAAGTTGACTGTTTAAAACAAGTGATAAAAAGTGATTTGATAATGTTCCCCTCAGTTGATTTTGGCCTTGGGAAAATGGGTGGCTCCAGCCAACGTAGGTGAGAGGAAGTCACAATGTGTGAGTTCTGAGCCTCAGCCTGAAGAGTGATTTTCCCACGGCCCCACCCTCTGGTCTATGTTCCTGGGAAGGAGAAAGGGACCTTATGCAAAAAGGTCTAAAGGACTAAAATCCCCCCTAAGACCTTGGGGACATTAACATACTCTTTTGGCATTCCACTGAGAGAGAGGAGGTTTGACCTGCCTGCCCACCCCTCTGCTCCCTTCCCTTCTTCTGGGCAGCTGCTTCATCTCCTACGCCAACCACGTGGTTCAAGGGGAAGCTGTCAATCACAGGAGTGAACCTTATCACCACATGGGAGAGGGCATGACCCAGGTCCTGCCAATCAGGCATCTTCTCTGAGAATTTCAAATCAGAACTAAGGGAAAAGGGTCACTCTTTCTCTGAAGGCAAAGCCATGAGATGTGATCCTCAAAATTATTGGTGACAACCTCTCCCACCCTGTGGGAGAGATCAGTCTGAGTAGGAGACAACAGAGCCAATGCAGCAAGAGAAGGAGAGGTGAGAAATGGAGTGGGAGCTTTTGGAGGACGTCAAACTCCTGGCTCTGGTCATTTCTGAATTCTGAATATATCTCTCAACCTCCCATGGCTTGTGAACCAATAACTTCTCATCTAACTCTTTCTGGTTGGGATTCTAGAACTTGACAGTCTTGACTAGGCTTTGGTACTGGGTGATTCCAATGCACTGATGGTGGGTCTGACTGGAGATATTGGAAGCCCATGGAGGATAAGGGGTGCCTGCGAGAGGAACCGTGACCAGGAAAGCTGAGGTTCTCCTGGGGAAAGGCAGAGACCCCAGAGGGAAGGCAGAGCTGGGGCGACAAGGAGCACCTAGCAGAAGCAGCAGACAGTAGGGGGTGGGTAGAAGCAGAGACAGGTCATGTAATTGAGCCGACTTACTTAGAAATGTATCACCCATACAATCAATACAGTCCAGCAGTCTCTTTATTTCCACTTGACTTTATACCCTGGGCACCTTCTTGAAAACTAAATATGATTGGGAACATGATTTTTGATGACCTCATAACATTCCCTCATAGTTTATTCAACAAATCCCCTAATGTAGGGGATCCTAAGTAAATTATTGCCATTTTCTGTTTGTTTTTATTCTTTTGTTATTGTGTACTATGCTGCCAGGAACCTCCTTGGAAATAAATCTTTGTGCACATGTCTAATTATTTCCTTCGGAGAAATGGTTATAAATGGAATTGTTTTATCAAAGGGTCTAGACATTTTAAAGCCTTTGATCCATGTAAATAAATTGCCTTACCGAAGGGTTGTGACAATTCACACTCCACCATAGGACAGAGGAATTTTCTTTCCTTCAAACCTTTGCCATTCCGAAGTACTACGATTTTTTAAAAGCTTGGCTAAGATGACAAGCAAGCTATATGTCTCATTGTTTTAATTTGAGTTTCTTTTATTGTTAATGATGCTGAAATTTTTCATATATTTACTGGCCATGTGTCGTTTTCTATTGTAGATTTCTGATTTTATGTCCTTTGCTCGTTTTTCTAATAGGGTTTTGGATTTTCTTATTGATCTGTAAGAGTTCTTCATCTCAACTACCATATATGTTACAAATATTATTTCCTAGTTTGTTGTTTGATTTCTTTTGATCTACATTATGGTTTGATTTTTATGTTTTCAGATTTGTCATTCTTTCCCTTTGTGTGTTCTTCAAAATACTGTGCTCAGAAATACCTTCCTCACTACTACAAAATCAGATAGATATTCGCCCATATTTCCTTCTGATTCTTCTAAAAATTAATAGTTTAAACGACTCGTCCATCTAGAATTTATTTTGATGACGCTGAGGCAGAGGATCTAACATTTTTCCCTTCCAAATAGTAAACCAGTTGCCCCAATGTCACGTGGTAACTAATCCATTCTTTACCGCACATTCTAAAGGGCACCTTTTCACCAATTTTAAGTGCTAGGATCTGTGTCTGGGCTTTCTCTTCAATTCTCTGGTTTATTTGACTATTCTTGGACTAGAATAGAAATAAGTTTACATTTTTTGATCCAAACCAAGAGTTCTTGTTTTACATTAGGGAAATTTAATCCAGTTGTATTTGTTGTCAAAATTGATCATAGAATTTTGCATTTTCATACTGTTTATGCTTTTCTTCTGCTTTCTCTTGTCTGTCTCATCCACTGCTGTATCTTCAATGCCTAGAATAGTGCCTGGCAAAGAGTAGGAATTCAATAAATGCATATATGAATTTAGTATAAGATAAAGGTGGTCATTTAAGTAAGTGAAGAAAAAGTAAGTGATGTTGAGTCCGTTCGATCCCCATCCGGAAAATAAATAAATGTAGATTCTTACCTCATATCATGCACAAAACCAAATTTCAGATGAATTAAAAACTCAATCTTTAAAAAAACTAGACAGGGATGCCTGGGTGGCTCAGTCGTTAAGTGTCTGCCTTCGGCTCAGGTCGTGATCCCAGGGTCCTGGGATCGAGCCCCGTGTCGGGCTCCCTGCTCGGCAGGAAGCCCGCTTCTCCCTCTCCCACTCCCCCCGCTTGTGTTCCCTCTCTCGCTGTGTCTCTCTCTGTCAAATAAATAAATAAAATCTTAAAAATAAAATAAAACAGACAAATATTAGACAAAAGGATAGGAGGATATGCTCATCACATGTTTTATGTTTCATAAATCTTACCTCAATAAAAAAGAGAGAGACAATGTCAGTGAAGCTCGTAGTCCTGAGGGTGGCCCATTGTAAGTGCTTGCGTTAGGGGAGTTAATGTTTCAGACAGATTGCAGGGACACAACCTCTAAACCCCGAGCAGCCAGCTGCCGCCATAGGGTAGGCAAGAGGGGGTGCAGAGGCACTTCCCTAAGTACTAAAGCTTTAGCTCCAAACCCCGCCTGCTGTCTGAAGGCCCAGGTGGACCACAAGGAATTCAGGGGGCTCAGTCCTCCTCCCAGGCTGACAACAGCGAGCAGGTCCAACAGCGTGTTTGGCACGTTTTGCCCCATTCACACCCCAAATTCCTGCCCCCTAAATCTCACCACAGACAGGAAAAGAGACAAGGAAAGAAGAGGAGAATAAGCAGTTGTCCCAATGCCTGGAGCAGAACCAGCCTGGCCACCCACCTCATGCTCTCCCGGGAGACGCGGTACCTGAGTAGGAGGTGGCCCCAGGCTCACCTCACCACATTGGATGCTCTACAGATGCCCGTCCGAGATGAGTCCAAGAGATCTGTGCTCCCAAGAGCCTAGAACCAACGGAGGAAGGGACAGAGGAGTAGCTCAGTGGAAGACGTGAAGTTCTATTTTTGGCATGGTCAAGCTCCATTCCCCAGCTGATAAATGCCTTTGCCCTCCATCCCAGTGCCCCCTGCCCCCACCCCGGGAAGGGGGAAGGCAGTGGGTACAGGCAGAAGTGGATTGATCCATACAACCTATCCCCTTCTTTCATGCTCCCTCTGCAGCACCCTGGACAGGGCTGAGCACAGGGTGGGGACCCATTAGAGCTGGGCTAGTCCCAGGAGATCGTTACCCAGGGGGTCACGGTCAGGACCGTCCCTCCTCTCCAAGGCCCAGGTAGCCTACAGGCGGTTGTTGGGCTTGCCTCCTTCTTTCCTTCCTTCCTTGCAAGCATCTCCCTTCCCCACAAGGAGAGGCTTAGGCTGCTGAAATGAAAGAATCCCCCTCCCTCTCACCCTGCAGAGCCTCTGAACCCTGTCCTCCTGAGCTGGGCCAGTCTTCGGCCGCTTTGAGATAGACGGGCTTCCTATTCAATTAACCTGGCATTTGGGTGGCAGGGGGTGGGGGTAGCAGGGGGTGAGGGTAAAGGAAAAAAACTTCATGATTTTCTTCCTAGCTCCAAGATGAAGGAAAGCCCGCAAATCTCCACCAGGAGCCAGAAGCTTTTTTCTTACCTGTGATAATAGTGAGGGTTTGTTTTCTTTCATTTAAACTCTCCCAAACTTAATTTAAAGTTTCTCTCTTTTAAATATGTCCTGGCTACAGAGTGAACAGCGACAAGCTGCCGGAGGAAAGAGGACGGGGAGAGATGATTGCCTGAGCCGATATTGCTGCAGCTTAAATGAAACCCTGCGCCCCTGGGGGAAGAGAGAGAGCGGGAAGGTGGGAGGGAGGAGGGCGGCTCCAGGACGGGACCAGGGCACTGGGGGAGGGGTGGGGGGCAGGGAACCAGGGCAGGGCCAAGGAGCCCCAGGCAGCGCCCCCCAGCTCCCTCCCGCCTCTCCTCTCTGCCCGGTCCAGACATTGGGTCGGCCACCTCCTTCCACAGCTGGGCCCCTGCTGCCACAAGCCCTAGCCTGCCAGAGGCCCCCGAGGGTCCACTTCAAAGTCATGCCACCCAGTCCCCATGCAGAAAGGACTTCTTCCAGGTAGACCCGGAGAAGAGGGGGAAGGGAGGCCCTGCCGTGGAACACGACAGCCCCTCTGTGCTCAAGGACGGAAGGCAGCTCATCCAAAACCGGTCCTCAGCCAACCCCTGCCCTCTCACAGACCCTTGGAAGGGAGACTTCTCATTAAGCCATTAGCAGGGCTGCGACACTAGGTCAGTAGTAGTGGTGGGCAGATGCCTCTCCTCTGTGGGCCTTCTAAGTAAGAGCCACAATGAGTATTTGTGGGGTGTTGATTACCTAAGACCCAGTTCCTAATATCACCTGGATTTGGGGTGCAGGGAGCAAGGCGAGGGCCCCTCTCCCACACTGTTTTCTCAGGAAGAAAATTCCTGGTAATGGCTCTTGAGCCATGAAGATGGCTTTTTCTTTCTTCTGACCCCAGTGCAGCCAGACCACAGGCATAAGACTCCTGCCCACCCTCCCGTGTGACTCTTGGAGGGACGCCATGGGAGAGGGGACTGTCAGAGGGTGGCCTGGGCCCCGGCGGCCCACCCCGACCCTGTCTGGGCTGGAGCACACACTCCCTTCGGCCTGGCCCACCACCCCCCTAGTTCCTCTCTGTGTCTGAGGCCAGGCCTTGGGTCCCCACTTGAGTCTGAGAGAACCTCAAGGTCCTGCCGCTTAACTTGCCCAGAGTCCATCTCTGTCTCTTTTAAATGAGACCAGATTGGTCCCACCTGACCCAAGAAGGACCAGACGTTCCCTCTCCAAACGACAGCCTTTCATTCTCACAAGCTGTGCGTTTATGAGATTGGTTGAGGTCAAAAGGCGGAGAGCAAGGGCCTTGTGTCAGGTCTATTTGGAGAGTGGGCTGGCGGCCGCTTCCCCACCGCTGCTAATTGCCTCTCACCCCTCCCTCCCAGAAGTAGGCTGTGTGTGTCCTTGACTGCTCAGTGGTCCCTTCCCTTGCAGCCATTCAAAGGCCTCTCCCAGCACATCCTGCAGAGATCTCATTAGTTTCTGCTGTCTCCCTCGGAGCGGAATCTGAAGGTTCTGTTCACCTTTGCGTCCTCTTCTCTTCTCCTGCTCCTCCTGACTCATGTGCTGTAGTTAGCACGCAGGTCTGGGGAGGGACGCAGGGGAGAACCCTCGGCTGGGCTGCAGGACCCCCAGCATTGGTCCCCTCTTGCTCTGTGACTGGGGGCAAGCCTCTGTCCACTGGCCTCGATTTCCCCATCTGTAAAAAGATGGGCCAGTGCCCCACGCAGATCTCATCCTTGGTGGGATGGGTGTGTTGCTGTGTGCCGGCCAGCAGAGAGGCCGGGAAGCAAACTGGGGTGTGCTGATGGTTTTCTTTGCCTGGACTGTCGACCGCAGCCTCCTGAAGGTCGGCCTGCCTCCAGCCTCCCCAGGGCTGTTCCCATGTCCACGATGGCACCCCTGCTTTTGTTACTCTTTTGCTTGATGATCCCGGAAGCTTGCCCTCGCCCCAGACCCCATTCATGCAGGGGTGCGGGCCCAAACTCTGGACCCGCGGGGGACTGGGACAGGGGCTCTCTCCTGCATGAATGTCTTTCAGCGTATTATGCGCCGGTGCTATTTGCCGTCTCTACCTTTCCATCCTCTGTGGCACCAACGCCCTGCATTAAATCCTTCCTGTCCTACAGGTTTACCGGGGCTCCTCTTTTCCTGGCTAGATCCTGAGTGATACAACATCCGACAGCAGAATTCCTTTTAGGGAAGCGAGCGTCTTTGTATAAGAAAATACCTTGATATGGCACTTGGGGGGAGGTAACATCCTGAGGGTATGATTTGACAAGAGACAAGGAGCCAAAAGAGCTAGTTAAACTGCTCTGCATGGGAAATAAGTGGGAATTTGGAGGTAGGAGAGAGACGGAGGGGAGCAAAGGGGAAAATAATAAAACAATGTAGCAGGAGGCTGACGCTCAGGTGGTGGAAACACTGAGGGGCTTATAGGAATGGAAATATCAAAGATGGTCTTTTACACTGCTGGCCTTGTAATCTGTAAGTCCCTTCTCGCTTTCCTTTGGAAATGTCTGCTACCCACAGGGACTTTGTGTGCCCAGCCATGCTTTGTTTTAGGGGTGAGGCTGATTTTTTTTTTTTTAACGGAACAGAAAGAAAAGGATTGAGGTCCATCAAGAAAAGAATTGAGCACAGACTTAGGGTAGAACTGACAGAACCAGCAGGGGGGGTGAAAAGATGCACAAACTGAATTAATTCAATGCAAGCAGGAGCTCAGAGCTAGAAATGACAATAAGACTAAGGAGCTAATCTTTCCTGGGGCTCACGATGTGCCGGGCTCTGCCCTAACTGCTGACTACATGAAGTAGGTACCACAGCGGGCTGCCTTCTAGGGATGTGGAAACCGAGGCACAGAGCTGCTGAGTACTGTGGATCGCTCTAGCAGGGGGTGAGCTGGACTTGAATCTGGGTGGTCTGCCCCCAGTCTGTGCTCCTGACCACACTACACGGGAGAAAGCCTCCAGGAACGTGCAGGAATCTTGGGAGGCTTTGGACATCCAGGCTGTGGAACGAGGGTTTGAATCAATCTGATCTTAAGGAACAGAAAGAGGCTAGCTGGCATCTGGGCTTACCTATTTTCCCATCAGTGTCTTTGAGTAGCTCTGGGGCCCCCCAGGGAGGGGACCATACACATCTTATTCCTCTCTTCCTTCTCTTCTCCTGCTCCTCCTGACTCATGTGCTGTAGTCTTATTGTGGGGGGACGATAAGTCACATCTTATTCCTCTGTGTCCTCAGATCTACCCAGGGGCCTGGCATGGAGCATGAAGAGACTCAAGTTCACGTTTATTGTGTGAACCAGTGGGTAGGCACAGAGGAAGGGAAAGCAGGAGGGAAGGACCCGAAGGGAAGCCAGCCTGTTGGTCCAGGCCAGGCTGGGGCTGAAACCCCGGCCAAGAGAGGTATCTCTTGTGTGGCCTCTGTTCCCGCTCCCCCAGGGCTAATTGCAGCACTGCCCCCATACCATGTGGGGCACAGAGCTGTGGATTTTTCCTAATTGAGAAGGAAAGCATCTCGCCTAGTGAAGGCAGTCACATCAAGGCGGGACCGCGGAGGCGAGCTGCACCAGCTGGCAGCAACCATGCAGCAGGTTCTGGAACCGCATCTCTCGCCGCTGTGGTGCAGTTAACTCTCCTTGTGTTTTTAAATGTAAGAGCCATGACACCCTCTTTGAAGGCCCCAAAGAGAGAAGAGTATTGACATCTCAGCAGGGACAGCTCTTCCGGGAGGTGCAGAGGGGAGCGGGGGACTCGGCAGCAAAGGAGTTGTCTCTCCCTGCAGTATTGTTTCTTCGGGAGCTAGTCCAGCGTTCTTTATTTCATTTTCATGTGATAAAAATTGAGATGTACAACTCTTGTCTCGGCAAACATGGGCAGCAGTCAGCTGGAAAGAGCTTTGTTCTCCCGTGTGGGCGGGTGACTGGCAAGAGACAGGCTCTTGGGAAACATCTCTAGGGACAGTGGGGATGGGAGCCCTTCCTGGATCACACCCTCTCCAGCGTGCACACACACACAGGCAGTGCACACACAGTGCGCACATGCACACGTATGCAAGCGCACACCCAGGCAGGCGCATGATATACACACACGCATGCCCACGTGTGCACATATCCCTTCTCCCCGAAGCCAGGCCCCGAGTCACAGGGAAACAGAACTCCTGATCTGTCCCAGGTTCAAGAGACCTGCGTCAGTGACGTCTGCACCCGCCTCCTCTCCTCCCTGGGGCAGAGCACTGCCCGTGTTGCTGGCATCTGGGGACTAGAGGTTGGGACACCAGTAGGGGGCTGTGTGAATGATCTAAGCAGGAGATATTCCTTCCAAACAGAAAGGAAGGCAGGTTAGAGAGATATTTGGGAAGTAGAGCTGGCAGGACCCAGCAATTGAATGGAAGTAGGAGAGTAGGAGAGGTAAGGAGTCAATGGGGAAGGGCCACAGGTTTCTGGCTTGGGCGCCTGGGTTGGTAGAGTTGACGTTCCCTGACGCAGAGAGCCCTGGGGAGGAAGATGACAAACTCCATGTTGGACATGGTGAGCGTGAAGGGCGTCCAGATAGAGCTGGCCATCGGGCAGTTGGATATGCAGGTCTGGTGCTTGGGAGGGAGGCCCAGGCTGGTGGTAGAGATTCAGGAGTCCTTGGGAAGCAGATGGCAAGCATGGTCACCCAATGGGTGGACTGACCCGACCGTGTAGGAGTAGAAAGAAAAGAAGGCCAGGTGCCGACCCCTGGCAGACATGAATACCAAAGAGCCTCCTGGGGCCACGTGGGGGCAGAAAACCAGAGCCAACAGAGGCAGGACAGGAGCCAAGGTAAGGACTGAGGGGTGTCCAGAGGGCCTAGCATCACGGATGCCACCGGTGACCTCAGAAAGGTCTTTGTGGGAGCAGAAGACCGACTGCAGTCATGGGAGATGAGGAAGTGAGGATGGGGAGTAGAAGCTGCTGGGGAAACTTGGTTTCAAAGCAAAAAGGACGGATCAAAGCCACAGGAGCCACTGGGGCTCAGGAGGGCTGTCACTCTTTGCCTCTTCTTTGGCTTGTTTTTACAATGGAAGAGCCTTCCGTAGGTTTGGAGAGTCACAGGCTACAGGGGGAAAGGCAGCGTGGAGGCAGAGGTTATGACATCCGAGAGAGGAGTCACTCAACTGGGAAAGGCCCCAGGGGAGGAGTGGGAGGGACAGAGTCAAGGGCACAGGGGAAGTTGACGGAATGGCAAGAGGAAGAGTCCCACGTCTGAGGTGGGGGTGGGGCGAGGATGGGGCGGGACACAGATGAGAAAGCCCCCCCCCCCCCCAGCAGGGCGGGGAGGGCCAGTCCCGGCCCCGTCGCGACCCTTCCTTCAAGCCAGCTCTTTGCGGCTCTGACCTCCTCTTGCTGCAGCCCCAAGGGTAAGAAGCCTCCTAGACTTTCCCAAGCCTGTCTGGGGCCAGGGGGCTGATGGGGCCGCAGAGAAAAACTCAGTCTAGCTGAGGGAGAATTCCCAGCAGAGCCTCTGGCAATGCCCTGGGCGACAGCCGGAGGCAGTGAGCTCCCTGTCAGTCAGGAAGTCTAAGCCAAGAATCCCAGCGGGGGGCCTGTCGTGGGCATGCCCACAGCGGGCGGGAAGTGAGACTACGCCTTCCGTGTCCTAACCCGCCCCGGGTTGTGAAGGCATGGGATAGGTTCTGCTGCCCCAGGTTCAGAGGCATAAGGCTGAGTCTGGTCAAGCCAACGGCCTGCTGACCTCCTCCTCAGACTCTCATGGCCCCACATGGCTCTTGGGAGCCCCTATACCCCCACCCACCTGGTATTTCGAGAGACCCTGCCTCCCTAATCTTTAGAACGTCCCCAGGAGGCTCTGGCTATTTGTTTTCTACAATTTTCAGATAAAGAAACTAAGGGTCAGAAAAGTTAGGACTTTTGCCCAAGACCACAAAGCCAGACGAGAAGTAGAACTACATTCGTTGGCTCCTGGTTTTATCCCATCTCTTCCACTCTGCGCGGCGGGGTCTGCTCCACCCTGCCACCCCGAAGACATCCGGTCCAGCCTTAAGCAGCTGGACATGACTGAGTCCTGACCTTGTCCCCCACCGAGCCTCCTCCATAACAATCACTGAAGCTGGCCGCCACCTGGTCACCTCCAAAGATGAACCCCAGATGCCCAATGAACCTCAGACCTTGGCGGTCTCCTCCCCACCCCTCCTCGAGAGGGAGTCCAGAGAACCCCCAACCCGGCTGAGGGTCCTGGCCCCGCCAGCCAAGGTAACAGCTCATTAACCCCCTTGGACTCCTCGTAAGGAAAGTGTCCATGCCTCACAGATGAGGCACTAAGGCTCAGAGAGGTGGAGTGACTTCCTTCAGGTCGCACAGCCAGGAGCATCCAGGCTGGATCAAGAACCCAGGTCTCCTGATCCCCAAACTGGTGTTGATTTCCTTCCACCCCACTCCCACCCTGGCTCCTCAGGAAGCCAGACCTCATCCACTCTCCAGCCAAATTCCCTGCAGCAAGGATTGTTGCCCCAAGATGGAGGACCTTGCTTTAGGACAGAGTAAGCTCCTTGTCCGTGGTGCTAAGGGCACCCGCCTCACCAGTCAGGATGCCAGAAAGAAATTCCTGCCACAGTTAAAGGTCAAACTAAATGATCCCAAATGCCCTTTCTCACTCTGGAAAATGTGGCCTGTGGTTCCCAATCTCTTTCTTTCCCTCCCTCCCACACTGGCCCACCCGTCTCACACTCACATCTGCATTCTTTTTTATGAATATTTAAATGTCATCTGATTGCATTATGCGTCACGAGTCCTGAAAGGCCCCCCTCTGCCTGTCTCCCTCCCTTGCTGCCTCTTAGGAGCCAGAAAAATAAATCCATCCCTGAGTCACAGCTCCACAGCTTCCTTCTCCCCCGCTGCACCCTACCTGGCTCTGCCGCAGTCTCGTGCAGCCCAGGACCTGCTGCCCCTGGTCCTCAGCTGCGGCTGGGGGCGTGGCGGGGGCGGGCGTGGGGGAGAAGCAGACAGTAGCATCCTGTCCTGGACTGTAGTGAAGTCACCTCGGCACCCCAGCAAACAGGACTGACCGAGCTGGAAAGAAGCAGGACGGCATGTGTGGCTGTCATTTGGGTCGGGGGTCCCCTCCCAGCAGGACCTGTGACCTCAGGTAGAGGCTGGAAGGGAGCCAGAGAGTAAACCCCCCAAACTCTTCCCTGCCCTCTGCTCTCCTGGCAGAACCTCCTGTTGGCCAAATCCAACCGGAAGCCAGAGGCGGAGGGGCCTCTGAGGTCAGGGCTGTTCGAGGGGGTCAGGCTTGGGGCCCAGAGCAGGGTGGAGAAGGGAGGGGACAGCTGTGGAGCGCAGGTGGGGAAGACCCAGCACCCCAGCCTCCCACTAGAGCCCTGGCTCTCCCCACCCCTCCCTCCTGTCTTTCCTCTCTCCCCTTCCCTCTCAGGAGCAAAACTAATTCCTCTCCTTCCCCTGCAGAGCAGTTTGGCCAAGTCCTTGTTCTTACTTCCTGGCTCCTGCCAACATCTGCCCTCAGGGCCTCCCCTTCCTGTCCCCCCCAAAACAAAGATCCTAAGAGGAACTGTGCTGTTAAGTAATCATTTTGTTGTTGTTGTTCACCTTAAGTATAAAAAGCAAAGGAGGGGCTCTACAACTGGGGACGCTCGCAGCTCACGGTGCCGGGCCCAGCTTCCTTCAAAATGTCTACTGTTCACGAAATTCTCTGCAAGCTCAGCTTGGAGGGTGATCACTCCACACCCCCAAGTGCATACGGGTCGGTCAAAGCATACACCAATTTTGATGCTGAGCGTGATGCTCTGAACATTGAAACGGCCATCAAGACCAAAGGTGTGGGGCGCGTGGGTGGCTCAGTCGTTAGGCGTCTGCCTTCGGCTCGGGTCGTGATCCCGGGGTCCTGGGATCGAGTCCTGCGTCGGGCTCCCCGCTCTGCGGGGAGCCTGCTTCTCCCTCTCCCACTCCCCCTGCTTGTGTTCCTGCTCTCGCTGTCTCTCTCTCTCTGTCAAATAAATAAATAAAATCTTCAAAAAAAATTTAAAAAAAAAAGACCAAAGGTGTGGATGAGGTCACCATTGTCAACATTTTGACCAACCGCAGCAATGAACAAAGACAGGATATTGCCTTCGCCTACCAGAGAAGGACCAAAAAGGAACTTGCATCAGCACTCAAGTCAGCCTTGTCTGGCCACCTGGAGACCGTGATTTTGGGCCTATTAAAAACACCTGCTCAGTATGATGCTTCTGAGCTGAAAGCCTCCATGAAGGGGCTGGGGACTGATGAGGACTCCCTCATTGAGATCATCTGCTCAAGGACCAACCAAGAGCTTCAGGAAATTAACAGAGTCTACAAAGCAATGTACAAGACTGATCTGGAGAAGGACACCGTTTCTGACACATCTGGTGACTTCCGCAAGCTGATGGTTGCCCTTGCAAAGGGCAGAAGAGCAGAGGATGGCCCTGTCATTGATTATGAACTGATTGACCAAGATGCCCGGGATCTCTATGATGCTGGAGTGAAAAGGAAAGGAACTGATGTGCCCAAGTGGATCAGCATCATGACTGAGCGGAGTGTGTGTTACCTCCAGAAAGTATGTGAAAGGTACAAGAGCAACAGCCCTTATGACATGCTGGAGAGCATCAAGAAGGAGGTCAAAGGAGACCTGGAAAATGCTTTCCTGAACCTGGTCCAGTGCATTCAGAACAAGCCCCTGTATTTTGCTGACCGGCTGTACGACTCCATGAAGGGCAAGGGGACTCATGATAAAGTCCTGATTAGAATCATGGTCTCTCACAGTGAAGTGGACATGTTGAAAATTAGGTCTGAATTCAAGAGAAAGTACAGCAAGTCCCTGTACTACTACATCCAGCAAGACACGAAGGGCGACCACCAGAAGGCGCTGCTGTACCTGTGTGGTGGGGATGACTGAGGCCCACGGCAGATGAGCGCCCAGCAGTGGTGCTCCTTTGTTTCCAGCTAACAGTTCCCGAAAATAGCTTGTGACTAACAGACCCCTTGTGCCTGTCCCTGCGAGGATGGTGTTAGCATCACCCCCTCCCCATCCTTATGTCGGTTGCCTAAGCATTGCCTGCCTCTCATGTCTAGTCTCTCCTTTTAGCCAAAGAAATGAACATTCCAAGGAGTTGGAAGTGAAATCTATGATGTGAAACACTTTGCCTCTTGTGTACTGTGTCATAAACAGATGAATAAACTGAATTTTTACTTTATAAAAAAAAGAGAGAGAGAGAAAGGAGGAAGGGAAGGGAACATTCCGTAGGGGGGAGTTCCTGTCCCATCCCAGAAAACTTTTCAAAGTCTAGAGACAGAGGGATGGACGTTTTGGCTCCAGCGAGGCCCCTCGGGTCCTGAGGTTTTGAATGAAGTCCTGTTTCCTCCCATGGGCACCCTAGAAAAATTGGGGTGCTCTTTGGACCCTGATCCCTAGGATCTCCACCTACAGAGCTACCATTCCTGCCTACCCAGAGCCCCAAATAGGCCCCTCCTGCCCTTGAGTGTCTGTCCCTCAGCTCAGGGGGCCACCTGGCCCAGGAGGAGGAGGCCGGCTGGCCCCAACAACAGCAACAACAGTGCTGTTAACAAAGGCTCCCCACTGAGGTCTGAGGTTCTCCTCCAGGAGCCACTTCACTAGCTAAATACCAACCTCTCGATATTTGGTAATGACCTTTTTAAGTCTCCACTTTCCTGCCTTGGTATTTAGAGAACAACCTGGTCTCTGGGGAGGGAAGGGAACTGAATACTTATATTCATGGCACTTCAGAAGGCTGGCCCCAGAAAGGGAAAAGAGAAAAGGCTCACGTCTCTCTGCCGGGGGCCCGAGGCAACCATCAGAACCCTAATTCTCCCTGGTCCGCAGCAGGGACTTGGCGGATGCCCAGCAAGGCCACAGTCTGACAGCAGTCACTTGGGCTTCCCACACTGGCGTGTGCAGGGGTGTACCCACACCAGCGCGGGGGACTGTGCGGGACGGTCCTCGAACGTGTGTGCGTGTGCCAGCAGAAGACAGGCCCGGCCTGTGCGGGCATGGACTGGAGGGGATTAGGAGTGTAGACATGGGGCCGTGGGCGTACACTGGCTGGTGGCATGCCCATTCGCACACGTGTACATGAGGAACACGGATGCGCCTGTGGGCATGCCTCTGCGGGAAACGAAGGCATGATCTCCTGTTTGTGCACAAGGGACACCGATCTGTTTGTGGACACATGTATCTGTGAGCGATTCCAACTCCGCTGAGCCGAAAGGGACTGCCGGCCTTTTCCCACAGCAGGGGAGCAGGCCTCGGCAAATTGTGCCCACAGGTTCCCAGGGAGGCCAGCAGGGGCTGCAGGGGTTGGAGGGGAGGGTGCCCTGCTCCAGTGTCACTAAGCCTTAGTCATCCGGGGGTGCCGAAGACTCACTTCTGCCACTGTCCCCACGGAGCTTGCTTTTCCCTTCATCCCACCCCTTGGCCCTGAGGAGCCTCCACGGTGAGGGAGTGTGGTACTGGGGGCCAGGGTGGCCCCATCAGCCTCTCTGGACCCAGCAGGTTGATCCCAGGCCCAAGAGCTGACTTCCATTAAGCCCTGGCCAGGGCCCCAGGGCCCAGCACAGTGCCTGGCCAAGAGCGGGCACACCATAAGCGTGCGTGGAATGAATGAGTGCAGACGAGGACAGTGTGTAGGCAGAGGGGTGCCGCAGTGTCCTCAACACGCAGCATTTGAGGAACTGGACCCAGCATGGGTGAGTACATGCAGAGCACATGGCGATGTAAGTGTACTGCTCGCTCCAAAAACGGCCAGGACTGTCAATTTATTAGACTTGGGACCGGATCTTGGATGCCATGGTGCTGTCCAGATCCCTCTTCAGGACCAAGGCTGCACTTCCCCAGCTGCAGGGAGCATTGGTGGCTGGCGTGCTCTCCCTGGGCCATCCTTCAGGATGCTGGGATCAAGTCCTGCGGCAGGCTCCCTGCTCAGCGGGGAGCCTGCTCCTCCCTCCCCTTCCCCCTCCCGCTCAGCGGGGAGCCTGCTCCTCCCTCCCCCCTCCCCCCTCCCGCTTGTGCTCTCTCACTATCTCTGTAGCTATCTCCATCTCTCTCAAATAAATAAATAAAATCTTTAAAAAAATATTTTCTAATAAAAAAAAAAGGAAGCTTCTGCCAGCAATTCAATTCCCCATCTTAGAGCCTGTTTCTGAGGACCTTGATCTAAGACAGGCAAAGTCGCTGAATAGCATTAGATAAATGGAGGGGGTGGAGAGAGAGCCTAGGAACAACGTGTCCAGTGAGACGAGAAAGGAAGAAATGGAGAGAGGACCAAAGACGAACCTCTGAGGAACAAGGATTGGTGAACTTCAAGCCAAAGAAGGATTGGTCTGAGAGGCAGAGAGAAAACCAAAAGATCTATCGTCAGAGGGTCAAAAGAGTAGAATATTCTAAGGAGGAAGCGGTCAATAGCATCAAATTCTACAAAGACATCCAATAAACTAAAAGCAAAAAAAAAAAAAAAAAGCCATTGGATTAACAACAGAAGGTGGCCGATGACCTTACCCGGAGCCATCCCCAGAGGGCAGAAGCAGGTGCACCTGGGTGAGTGGCAAGAGGGAGGGGTGTAGTGGGGGAAGGGCTTAGGTCACTGGTTGCAGAAGTGGAGGCAAGACAGAAGGTAGCACAATGGTGGCTATCAGCGCCCTTACCACCACCGTCATCATCGTTGTTTTTAAGATTGGAGAGGCTAGGGGCGCCTGGGTGGCTCAGTTGTGATCTCAGGAGCGTGGGATCAAGCCCCTCGTCAGGCTCCAAGCTCAGCATGGAGTCTGCTTGTCCCTCTCCGTCTGCTACCCTCCCCCACTCCTGCGTGCACGCACGCACGTGCTCTCTCTCAAATAAATAAATAAATAAATAAATAAATAAATAAATAAAATATCGGAGAGGCTGGAGCACAAACCTTGAGAATTTTCCAGCCAGAAGGTTGAATCCATTCACAGCCCCCAGAGAAGTCTCAATGTCTGACCATGTGGGTTTTTCTTTTGCCAAAAGCAAGATTAATCCCAACCACTTAAACAAGAGGGATCCATTACTTTGAACTGAAAGGACACTTGTCACTGTAGGAACACCCTTCACATGAGTAAAAATAGAGTGCCAGCTGGTCACAGCTTTGGCAGATTTCTGGGGTCTCCCTGAGAACCCCTCCATTTGGTGGTCATTGTTGTAGGCATTGTTTATCTGTCATTTGGCCTTGGAGGGCAGCCCAGAAAGGATGCTCAGAGCTACTGTTCTTATAGTGAGATGACATATGGAACTGCAGTCGCCGACCAAGGGACTCCCAAATTGTCCTCACATGGGTTGGGTTTGTGGTTTCTGTAGGCCTGGAAGGTGACCACTTACTCATTAGCCAGTCCAAGCATGTGGTACCATACCGGTGCTCCTCCTGTGCCAACAGGCATGGAGGGGATGTGGAAACCAGCTCCAGGCAATACGGAAAGTCTGGGATTGGCTGCTCTTGGAGTACAGACTGCAAGGCTGGGTAGGGAGCAAACTCAGAGCCCAGGCTCTGGTGCCAGGCACATTAAACGTGAATCCTGTCCTCATCACTGTATCGACTACAGGAACAGAACTATCATAAAAGAAGTCTACCATCATGTGGGTCAGGACTGGTGTGGTGGTTCTACACATTCATCGGAGAGTCCAGTTCCTATCTTTCTGTTCTGAAAGCAGAACGTGCCTTCTAGCCTCAAGGTCTCTTCATTGCCCAATGTGGCTGAAAGAGCTCCAGCCATTACATCTGCATTCTGGGCATCAGGAAGGAAGATAAGAAAGAGGAAGAAAAGGACTTGCTCCTTTGTTTTAAGGATGCTTTTAAAAGTGGTCCTTATAACACATCTGTCTATATGTCACTGGCCAGAATTTAATCACATCTAACTACAGGGAGGCTGGGAAACATACTCTTATCTGGGCACATTGCGAGTCCAAACAAAATAGGATTCTGGTAGTAACAGGGAAGGGAAGAATGGACAGTAGAATAATCAACGAGCAGCTTCTCCCACAACCTGTGACTTCAAGGCAATTTACTTGAGCCCTCTGGGCTATAAAATGGTAATAATGGCCCTTCATTATTGTTGCTATTGATTGCTGCACAAAAACTCAAGTGTCTACAGAGCTCAAGAAGGTAATGTAAAGAAGAGGCAACTGAGAGTCCTAAGGCCTGGGGCTAACTGGAGTCGTGAGCTCTGTCTAGAAAGGGAGATCCATATTCAACTCCAGCCTCCTGTAAAGATGAAGATGCTGGTTTAGCATTTCCAGATCTTCCAATTTTTCAAAAGAAACTGAAAATCAGGATGATACGTTAAATCTCTCTAGTTTTAAACTTTTCAATGATTCACACTTTTTTGGAAAGGGTCAAAGTACACACATGGACACACGTATCTCTTTGCTAACTAGGGTTCTGCAGGGTCAGCTGCTATGACAATACCCAGCATCAATACCATCCCTGTTCTTCGCCTGTTCTCAAGACATCTTGATTTCTTTTTGGTAGAATATACACCCCTTCTCTGGTGGCAAAGGCCTCTTTGGGCAAAGAGCAGTGTGGAGGTGCCATCCAAAAATCTATAATGATAAAATCTGGGTTGTGTGGGTCTGAGTGTGTTTGTGTTTATTACAAACATTGAACACTGGATACAACCAAACAAACACTATAAAGAACAGCATGATTCTGCATGCGCTTTAATCCTTCAAGCAAAAACTGGAGCAAGTCAAAAAAATTTGGACTGGCGAACTGGTTGGTGGCCACAATTTAAGTGTGAGCTCCTAGTCATGTGACTTGATCAATATCCCTTTGTAAACCATATTGAAAACTGATGGTGTGCATTCCAACTGCCCCTGGTATACTTCCTATTAATTCCCGTTTTTCAATAGCCTGATAGACTTAAGCTCTTTTATGGCCTTAGTTTGTTCTTGCTTGTAATTCCTGATTTTTATGCTCAAATTGTCCCTACTTGGTCATCCCAACAGGCGTAAAGGACACTCTCTTTGGGCTGGCCTCTGTGCACATTCCAATTTTCCTGCAGGCATCTGAAAGCATCTTTGAAAGCCTTCTAACACTAAGACATCTGCGCCCCAAGATCCAGCGCAGCTTATCCTCCAGGGAATCCCTGCTTCCTTTTGGTACAAAGTGATTTAAAAGACGTCTCCATGGTCGGGAGGCCACACAGTTCTATCATGACACCCGGGGCGGTGCACCAGCCTAGAGACAGCCTGGGCTCTTTTGGTGCTTGAATGGAATGTTCAAGTCGTAAGTTCATGCTATTCTTTTCAATTAGACTCCCAGGCTTCTGAGTTCTTTCTTACCATGCTCCAATACGTCTTTCTCAATTGCTGTTCTCCCTTCCCTTTCTGAACAGCTAGCTCTTTTCCTCTCTTTTATATATGACATACTCATCTCAGATTCAGCATATCACACGAAATGTTGTCACACCAAACCATGTGTTGAATTACGATGCTGCCCAAAGCTTGAGAAACATCAACACTTAAATGCCAATCTGTTAATATCCCTTTGGGCCAATGGGTCCACGTTTCCAAGTTTCCTGCATTTAACTTCCCTACTTTACTCAATTTATTAAGAGCAGTTTTTGGAACTGATGGACTCAGGATGGTTTGTAACAGTGCCAATTGTACTCAAGGCTCTGTATCTTCCCTGGATGAGATTGGACCTTGTCCACATGTCTCATAAAGAAATACTCGTGAGCTATGTGTCTGTGTACAATGACACAATTACAAAACTTTACACACTGAAAATCGTCTTAGACATGATGGCATTCGCTATGGTCAGAACAGCACCCAGCTAAAGAGCATGGGATATTCCGGTAGGCTGTGTGTGTTGGCAGCTGGAGAACTGTGGCCAGTTTGGATTTTGTTAGCGGCATCTGCTCTAACAAAACCAGAATCATCGCTTCAAAACATAAATCAGATCCTGCCTCTCCCTTACTTTAAGCCCTAATAGCTTCCCATCCCACTTAGGAGAAAACCAAACTCCTTGTGCCTATGAAGAATCAGCCCTTGGCCTGCCTCGTCAGCCCCATGCAGCACCGCATCCCCATCGCGTGCTCTGCTCCAGCCGGAGTGGCTTGTCCCTGCCCGGTGCACACTCCGTGCTCACCTCTCCTTAGGTGCTTAGCATCAGCAGTGCCCTCTGCCCACGACTCTTCCCCTAGACCCCACCTGGCCAGCACTTTCTTGTCATTCAAGGTTACCTCCTAAGAGACACCTTCCTGATCACCTGCACTAAAGGGGCCCCTTGGTCGCTCTCCTATCGCTCGGTTTGAATTCGCTTCATAGCTGTGGGCATTCCCTGAGCTTTTTTGTTTCTCTACTGCATTTGTTGGCTTCTGCCCCCACTGGACTCAAAGCTCCACAAAGGCAGGCATCCTGGGGGGCTGGGTCCCTGCTCCATCCCCAGCACCTGGCACAGCCCCTGCAAATGGCAGGTGTTCTGTGAGTATGTGTGGGATGGATGGATGGTTGACAGAAAATGAGGAAAAGGTGTTCTCTACCAATGTGCGCTGGGCAGTCAGGAGGGCGAAGAAGGGGCGGACAACAAGTTCCTAGCCTCCACATCCCTTCTGCCTGTCTGGCCAGGGTCACCGCCCCATGCCCGGCCCTGCTTACTGATCAAGTTGCCCTAGAGGTGTACAGTGGGCCCATCCTGCCCTCTGCTTCACTCCCCTGGAGCCAGACTCACCTCCTCTGACAGCAGGTGGTAGAGCAGAGGCTCAAGGAGCCAATACATCCATCACTCGGAGGGAAGAACCACAAATTCTGCCGTCTCTGTCTGCACCTGTCATGCTCAAGGGCAAAGCTGCCATGGTCAAGGGGCAGCCCCTCCTCCCTGCCGACAGCTGTGCTGGCTCAGGACGCACCCGGTGACGAATCTGTTGTCTGCTCAGCAGCAGCCCCTGACCAAGGCTGGGGCCAGGGCCGGGTGGCTGCGGAACGTGAAAAATTTACAGCCAAGTTCTCCTTGGATAGACTTTGCTGGGGACAAGACAGGGAAGGCCTATTGTGAATGCCAGCCAAGGGTAGGGGCTGCCCCAGTAGGAGGCATCAGCACCATTCCCCAGCAGTGCCAGCCCCTGGGCAGGGTCTGGATCATGGGCCAGACCCCCTCCCTGCTGCCCAACACAGACCTGGATCCCCAGGGGTTCCTCATGCCATGCTCCTCTGTTCACCTGATTCCAAGGGGGCAGACCATGTCACTCGATCTTGAGTGGAGGTCAAGAGCATTCACTTTGGAGTGAGACCAACCTGCATGTGAATTCCTGATCCTTTCTCTACTCCCCATATGACCCTGAACCAGGCGCTCCTCCATCTCCTCGTTTGTGAAATGGGGTAATAACGGGGTCTTTGGGAGGAGCATATGAAGTGCGCGCGAAGCCCTCCAAAGTGACATTCATTGTATCGTCATCATTGTTGTTTCTGTCACATCTACTTCTCAGCCCAAAATGCATCAACTGCTGGAAAGGATGTAGAGCAACTTTGATGTAGCCAGTAGGGAAGAAGGAGGCCAAGGTGAAGGACTCCTTCTCCTGGATCAGAGGGTCCTATAGCCAGATAGAGTCTGCTCTGAAGGAAGGAAATGGGAAGACAGCCGGGGTCCTTGAGGACTCTCCCAGAAGCCCCAAAGTGCAGCCCCATGGTGGCGTCTGACGGTCTCAGGAGTACACGCTTCTCAACATGTGTGTGTGTGTCATTCAGAAAACAGCAGACAAGAAGGATGCCTTAGGCCTCTGCACCCCCCCACCTCCTCCAGAGCTCCTACCCTGCTCTGGAGGTCCGTGGTCAGTCTGCTTCTCCCCCCCACCGGGTCACCCCTGACTATCCCCACACCCCCGTGCGTGCACGCCTCCTCCTTCCCCAGAGGGCTGTGCCTTTTGCTGCGACCAATCCACCCTCTCCACTCCCTCCCGCCCTCATCAGACCTCATCCTTCTCAGGTCCCAGCCCCTGAAAGCCCGGCCTCAGGCACTTTCCAAGTGGCTGCAGTTCATTGAAGCAAGCCACACGCATGCCTTCCCCGGGTACCATCTACATGTTCACGGGGCTCTGCTAGAGTCACAGCGTTCATTAAAGGAGTGGCCCTAATGGTGGCATTCCCTGTGGACGGCAGGGCAGGAGCATGAGATCCCTACATCACCGCCTCCTTGACCAAGGTGTGTGGCCTGGAGCTTCTCGAAGAGGGGTTTTCTTTGCCCCTCCTCCCCTCTTGTGAGACTTTAGATGCCAAGTCAGAGAGCTGCCCCACCCCCTGAGGGAGCTGAGGTGGGGCCAAACCGCACCCTGGGCCAGCCCTCAAGGCCAGGTCAGTCCTTCCCTACTGCTCATCCCCAGAGCTCAGGGCCGAGGTCCATCCATTCAGCCCAACTCCTTGCAGTTTCCTCTAAGTTCAGAAACAGGAGGGGTGAGTAGAGCTCTGCCTGGGCAGCTCCAGGCCTGGGGGAGCTGCAGCCTGATTCCCTCCTTGTCAGCACAGTTCCATCCCCTTCACGACAGGCCTAGGGGCTTGAATGAGGACCCAGAGGTCCCCAAAGACTCCAGGGCGGTCAACCACGGTCACCAAGAGGCAGGAAAATGGGCTACTTCTCATGCAACAGGCGCAACTAATACCTGCGGAGTAGACAGTTGCCACCCACCCCAGCCCCACAGCCTTCCCTCCTTCCTACAGAGTGGGCACAGGGTACCCCTAGGCCGGCAATGCCAAGCAGAGCTGCATCTGAGCTGGGTCTTTGCCAAGATCCCCTCAGTCCAAAGAACCCAGGAGAGATCAGTCAGCACACCCTCCACTGCTGGTACAGGCACAACAAAATATCTCAGCCCCAGTGGGATCCTGAAGAAGAAAGTGCCTTTTGTCATTTATTCACTCATTTATTGGGCATCTACTGTATGTCCCGTGGCTGGGCAAGAGCCTTCCCTTGCCCCACCAGACCTGGTCTCCTCACAGATGCAGTGAAAGCATGTCTCAGGGTCATGTCTGAGGGCCTTGGTGGCTCTGATACCAGAGAGCCCCTCTACCCTTCCCAGATCCATCACGAATTTGTCTTAACCCAGTTCCTTCCAACACTCGACGGAATTCCCCATCCCCCACCGCTGTTCTAGTGTCTGCGATATGCAGCACTTAGTCTCAAGCTCACTCGGACCTTTTCGGACTTCTCCAGCTACTGATACCATTTATTAAAATTTTTGGCGAAGATTCCATGATTGGATTGCACACCTATTAGGATGGCAAAAACAGAAGGTACTGGCAACCTCCGATTGCTGGAAAGGATGTAGAGCAACTAGAATTCTCCTCAATTGCTGGTGGAGATTCAAAGTGGTACAGCTCCCCAAGAAAGCGGGCTGGCAGTTTCTTAGAACATTTATCATATGACTCAGCAACCTTACTCCTAGGTGTTTATTTACAGAGAAATGAAAACTGGTGTTCACACACCAAAAAAAAAAAAAAAAAAAAAACCCGTGCACAGATGTTTATAGCAGCATTATTCATTATCTATAATTACCAAAAACTGGAAACAACTCAACTGTCCTTTAACAGATGAATGAATAAACAAAATGTGGTAGAGCCATGCGATGGAATATTACTTGGCCATAAACAAGATTGAACTATTGATACACACAAAGCCGTGGATGAATCTCAAATGCATTATGTCCAGTGAAAGAAGCCAGTCTTGAAAGATTCCAGGCTGATGGCCCTATTTGTCGAACATTCTGGAAAAGGCAAACACTCTAGTTTCAGAGAACGGATTCATTAGGGTGGAGGAAGGACTGATCACAATAGGCCAGCATGAGGGAATTTGGGGTGTGTTGGAATTGGCCTGTATTCTGTTTGTGGTAGTGCTTTCAAGACTCTCTGCATTCATTAAAATGCATAGAATTTAACAGAAAAGAAACCTTTTGGGTATACAAGTTAAAATTTTTCAAATAAGTGGAAAATTACCTTAAACAAACAAGCAAACCAGAATCCATGCTTGCATGTTTAAGAGGGGAGCTGTCTGGGTTCAAGTCCCGGTGGGCCACAATAGCGGTCTCCTACTGGTTTGTGCCCACGCCCCCTCTGGCGGTAAGCTGTGTTTTCCTCAGGCGTGTCAATTCTCTGCCACTCTCGGTCCGTGGCCCTGGGGAGGACCGGCCACCGTTGTGCTCCAGGGCTCTAAGGGAGGCATGTGACCAGGCCCAATCAGCACATTCCCTCCCCCAACCCCCCGCCACTGTGATCAGTTTAAGAGGTGGCACAGGACCCAGGTCAGTCCAATGTTAGTCAGATGTGGGCTCTTTTGGGGACTGGGGGGGGGCGCTTTCTCACCACCTGTAATTTCCGAAGGTGGTACCAGCGGTACACACCCGCGGCTAAGTCCTGTTCCTGGCACGTCACACTTCCAAGCTCATCACAACAGTCCCATGAGGTAAGTCTTCTTATCCCCACCTCACCAACAAGGAAACTGAGGCAGGGAAGCTGTGTAACTTGTCCAGGGTTACACAGCAAGGCCAGAGCTTGACCCAGCTCCTCTGACTTCAGAAATTGGGCCTTAACTTCCGAACTATTTTATTTATTTTATTTATTTGACAGACAGAAAGAGAGAGAGACAACGAGAGAGGGAACACAAGCAGGGGGAATGGCAGAGGGAGAAGCAGGCTCCCCGCTGAGCAGGGAGCCCGATGCGCGGCTCCATCCCAGGACCCCGGGATCATGACCTGAGCCGAAGGCAGACGCCTAATGACTGAGCCACCCAGGCACCCCTGCACTATTTTTTTTTTTTAACTCAGGATGGGAGTCCTCGCTGTCCATAGTTACCGTGAAGTAAGCAAGTGGGGGACAGAGATAGTCCTGACGTCATCGCTTGAGCTCCTGGGTCCCGCTCCCCCTGCACTTTACAGATAAATTGTCTTCTCTCCTTAAGCCTGTATGAGTTGCATTTCTGTGACAAACAGCTGAAAGAATCCTGAGTAATATCATCACCCTGGTGGGTGCTGTCGGGCAAGGTACCCCTCTGTGCCTCGACCTTGTCATCTGTGAAGTGGGAAAAATCACAGAGCCCACATCATGAGGTGGTTATGGAGATGTAATGAGGCAGCAAATGGGAAGTGCTGAGCACAGTGCTGGTCACAGCCTAAGCAGTCAAGAGATGGTCACCCTGATTGCTAGCTCTCCAGGTTCAAACAACCTCATTTGTCTTTCAAAAGCTCGTTCCTGTTACCAGCCCAGAACCACATTTATTCAACAGAACCTTCATTTATTCAACGAATGTGGATTAGGGGTCCACTGGATACAGCCACTATCAGAGCAAGGAGAGATGTCGGAGGCCACCAGATGCAATCTCCCCACTTTACAGACAGGAAGACTGAGGCCCAGATAGAGGAGAGGACCTGTTCAAGGTCACACAGAAGGTTGGTGATGGAGCTTGCAGGCCAAGGCTCTTCTTACTAGACCAGGCTGTCAGTTTAGCTGGCAGTGCCCGTATCTGCACTCAGAGCTGCCGGTGGACGGCCCCTGGCTCTTTCCGGGAGAGGAAGGACAGTCTTTAAAGACACACACTGCTGGCCTGAAGGGCAGGCCTCCAGCCCAGAGGACAGTGAGGTTGCTCTGCCCACACGTGTCCCCCTCACCAGGATGTACGCTGCAGCCCCCTGGCTGTGGCAGGGACCTCTGAGAGAGAGGCTCCCCGAGGCCACTCCTCCAGGCTTCCCTCCCCGTCTACTCCTCCGACCAGCCCAGAAGTAAGTCAGCAGGCTTTACTCACCATCCCTGCCCACCCAGCTTCCCAGGCGTCTATGCAGGGCCTCTGGGCCACCTGCCAGCCACCGTCCCCCAACTCTCTCAGCCACCACATAGAGTGAAAGGCACAGAGCCACTCAGGGCCAGGAATATCCCCCTCCTAGAGGCTGGTACCTATACCAGATCACCTCTGCCTTCTCCCCGTTCTATTGGCAGCCTCTCTATACACCTAAGGCAGGGAGCTCCCCAAGCCCTTCCCAGCTCCCTGTCCCAATGTGCTTTGGGGTTTCTGTGGAGCCGCCAGGCTGGGCCCCTGAGTAGGGGTATGCACCTGTTGGCCCAGGCGGGAGGAGGGAGCAGTCACAGAGGACAGGGGGTTCAGGGCTGAGTGGGGCTGGCCACCCGGGAAAGCCGGGGCCACTCTCCCGGCATACAGCAAAGACCAAGGGGCTTGGAGCCACGCCCAGGCCCTCCACTGGCAGCAACACCATGGGGCTTAGAGCAGCCCCTTCTCTTTGGGAACCCCGGGTTCTTGCTCCTCAAGGTGGACTCACAATCCCAATGCCATAGGACTGTTTAGGGACTCCAAGTCATTTTGTTACTGGCCTGGTGCAGCAGAGCAGGACTGAGACCCAGGGCCCCCTCGCTGTACAGATCCCAGTCTGGCCCCTCACACCCCTGCGTCTCCTCTCCCTCCCACAGGCTGGTCTCTCAGCAGCAGGGGGAAGCTGAAGGCGGGTTCCAAGCCCCAGGCCTGTGACCTGACCTTGTGATGGTCTAGACTCATCAAAAACTGCCTCTCAGGTGGGTGGACACCGGAAGAAACATGGAAACCAAGCACATGGGTCTCCATGGATCAAATGTCTGCCGCCATGCTGTTCCACAAATCAAAAATCATTTCCAAGCCAACCCCACATTATAAAACATCGGCAATGGAGAGCACAGTTTAAATATTAATGCCTAATTTTTCTTCAAGTATTCCTAAGGGTATGGATGTTCGATAATACAGGGCTTGAGTGACGGACGCAGAGATATGGCGCTTGGCCCTCGTGCACATGTGCAGATGTACATGTCCAGGCATAGCTCGTGTGTTTAATTAACAATCAAACTTCTTGCGAGTTTATTCTGTGCCAGGTGCTGTGCTAAATTCTTTATGTGTATCTTCCCACTGAGTCTCCCCAAAACCCGATAAGGCAGGTTCTATTATCCCCATTTTACAGAAGAAGAAACTGAGGCACTTGGTATCCATGGGTCCTTCAGTCAGCCAATAACAGAGTGGAAACTGAGGCCAAAGCCCTTTGTCCCTTGCTTCCCATGCCAAAGCCACAGTCCTATTTCAAAAGATGTGAGTGTTGCTCTCATTTCAAGCTCAGAGAACAGTTAAACAGAGTACTTTCCAGGAAGATTGGAAAAGTCTCTTCAGAGGTAGGATGGCATTTTCACCAACTCATTCCAGAGCTACTGTTAAATTAATAATAATAGCCATAATAATAATGTTCTTAGATATGGGCAAGGAATGTTTTCTCAATCTTGTGTAAATTATAAAGTCATCTTTATAAAATGTTTGCTACTTATTTTGATCTATCACAGACAACCTAAGTTAAAATTGCGAGCTTCAGCACAAGCATAACTTCAGTGTAAATCCCCCAGCCCCACCCCAGACTTTCACCAGGTTGTTACCCCGATCCCTCCTACTTGGAACCCCAAGAAACTCGGAGCCAGCCCTGTGGGGGCTCTGCAGGAGAGGGAGACCTGCCAGGGCAGAAGCAGGCTAGACTTGCAAATGTATATTAATCTAGACTTTGAACATCAGAAGCCACCCCTCGGGCTCTTCTGTCTTACCTAGCCAGGACCTATGCATAAAGAAAATTGGAGAAGCCCCAACTCATGGGCAAAAGTGACGCAGGGTCAAGGAGCTGGGTCAGAAGCTAGGGGGAGACCTCAGGCCAAAAGATGTCACAGCCATATTTGTGGGAGTCCCCAGCAAAGACTTTGGGCTGAGAAATGTTTCCGCAATTTCTTTGCTTGACTTTGTGTCTTAGTAGCTGCCAGTATTAAAAGCCCTTGGGGGGCGCCTTTGTGGCTCAGTTGGTTAAGCGACTGCCTTCGGTTCAGGTCATGATCCCGGAGTCCTGGGATCGAGTCCCACATCAAGCTCCCGGCTCAGCGGGGAGCCTGCTTCTCCCTCTGACCCTCTCCCCTCTCATGCTTTCTCTCTCTCTCTCTCTCTCTCTCTCTCTCTCAAATAAATAAATAAAATCTTAAAAAAAATAAATAATAAAAAATAAATAATAAAAAAATAAATAAAAGCCCTTGAGGAAGCTCAGAAGAGGGTGTGCTGTCTCTGGGAGTAATGTCTCAGGTCTCTGGGCTCACCGGGGACTTGCGCAGGACTTGATACCTCGCAGGGGCTCAGGAAAAATGCAGGTTGGGTCTTGCTGGGCAGGGAGAGAAGAGAGACCGAAGCAGCGGCTTTAGTCTTGGCTACACGTTAGCATCACTGAGTTGTTTAAATCATCCTTGCCCAGGTCGCACCCCCAGAAATGCTGATCCAATTGTTTGGTTGGGCAGAGGTTTAAAAAAAAAAAAAAAAAACCTCCCCTGGGTAATCCAAGTGAGCAGCCAGGATGGAGAATCCAGGATAGAGGGATGAAATACAGCCACCAAGAACAGGGGCTGGTGAAGTCTAGCCCTAAAATCCACAGTAGACGGTACTAGCAAGGAGGCTTATCCTAGAAGCTGTGTGCTGGGCACTGTGCTAAAGACCGGGAATAAGACAAGGAACAAGACTTTGGGTCTGGTGAGGGATGTAGACGTTAAACAGTGTCTGTGCGTGTGTGTGTGTGTGCGTGTGTGTGTGCGTGCACACAAATGCACAAATGGGGCAAATACTCAGAAGGAAAAGAACAAGTGCTATGTGAGTCTTGACGTGGTTTGGAAGGTCATGGGAGGTTCCTTGGAAGATGCAGAGAATGGAACAAGAGTGTTTCAGACGGAAGGAAGAGCCTGAGCAAAGGTCCAGAGGGAGCTGGGGAACCCGGCACATTCTCTTGAGGGACTGATGGAAAGAAGGCTGAAATCCAAAGGCCATAGGGCCAAACGGTCTGAAATGAGGCCAAGGAGCCTGCAGGGAGGAGCCCAGGCCACGGCAGGAAGCCAGGGGCAGGATTTTAGGTGGGGACTGTTGCATTTTCTTCTTGCAATTATTTTTATTGAGAGAAAACTCATATAACCTAAAGTTCATCACTTTAAAATGTATAATTCCAGGGCACCTGGGTGGCTCAATTGGTTAAGCGGCCGACTCTTGATTTCAGCTCAGGTCATGATCTCAGGGTCGTGGGATCAAGCCCCACCTTGGGCTCCATCCTCAGCACAGAATCTGGTTGAGATTCTCTCTCTCTCCCTCTGCCCCTACCACCTGCCCAGGCTCGCACACGCTCTCTCTCTCTCTCTCAAATAAATAAATAAATCTTTAAAAAATAAATAAATAAAGTGTATAATTCAGGGGTTTTTAGTATAGTCACAGTGTTGTACAACTATCATCACTATCTGCATTCCAGAACGTGTCCATCACCCCAAAAAGAAACCCAGTACCTGTTCGTAGTCACTCCCGATTCCCACCTCCCTCCATCCTCTGGCAACCACTCAGTTTCCTTCTGTCACTATGAATTCACTCATTCTGGGCATTTCCTGTAAGTGGAAGCAGACAACACGCAGCCTTTGGCGTGAGGCTTCTCTCACCCAGCATCACGGTTTTGAGGTTCCTCCATGTTGCCACATACATCAGCGTCTCCTTCCTGTTTATGGCCAGATAGTACCCCATTGTGTGCTTAGACCACATGTTGTGAATCCATTCATCAGTTAATGGACATTTGGGTTTTTTCCACTTTGGAGCTATTATGAGTATTGCTGCTATAAACATTCCTGTGCAAAACAATGAATCATGGAACACTACATCAAAAACTAATGATGTAATGTATGGTGATTAACATAACAAAAAATCTTTAATTAAAAAAATAATAAAAAAATAAAAATAAAAAAACAAACATTCCTGTGCAGGTTTTTGTGGAAACATGTATTTTCAGTTCTCTTGGGGGCATACCTAGGAATGGAATTGCTGGGTCATATAGCAAATCTGTCTAACTTTTTGAGAAAACACCAAACTGCTTTCTCCAGCAGCTGCCCCACGTTCGCATTCCCCCCAGCAATGCATGAGGGTTCCAGTTTTTCCACATCTTCTCCAACACTTGTTATATTCATTTTGTTTCTTATATCACCATCCTAGTGGGTGTAAAATGGTATCTCATGGTTTTGATTTTCATTTCTCTGATGACTAAGGATGCTGAGCATCTTTTTGTGTGCCTATTGGCCATTAGCATATTTTTTTTTGAAGTTAAGGCACTTTTTTTTAATTTTTTAAATTTATTTATTAGAGAGAGAATGAGAGATAGAGAGCACGAGAGGGAAGAGGGTCAGAGGGAGAAGCAGACTCCCTGCTGAGCAGGGAGCCCGATGTGGGACTCGATCCCGGGACTCCAGGATCATGACCTGAGCCGAAGGCAGTCGCTTAACCAACTGAGCATATCTTTTTTGAGGAAATATCTATTCAAATCCTTTGCTTATTTTTAAATTGGGCCTTTTGTCTTTTTGTCATTGAGTTGTGAGAGTTCTTTTTATATTCTGGATACCAGGCCTTTATCAGATACATGACTTGCAAATATCTCCTCCCACTCTGTAGGTTGCCTATTCATTCTCTTGATAGTGTCCTTTGATGTTCAAATGTTTTCATCTGTTGACATCTACTTTACCGATTTTTTTCTTTTGTTGCTTATGCTTTTGGTGCATATTTAAGAAACCAGACCCTATTGGCAGCGGGGCGGCTGAGGGGGGGGGCGGGGAGGCAGGAGGGAGGAAGTGTGAGGGGGGGATGGATTAAGTGGGTAGTGGAGATTAAGGAGGGCACTTGTGATGAGCACTGGGTGTTATATGTAAGTGATAAGTCACTAAGTTTTACTCCTAAAACTAATATGGCACTCTATGTTAACTAACTGGAATTTAAATAAAAACTTGAAGAAGAAAAAAAGAAACCAGACCCAATCTAAGGTCATTAAGATGTACACCTTTGTTTCCTTCTAAGGATTTTATAGTTTTAACTGTTACAGTGAGGTCTGGGGTCCATTTTGTATTAATTTTTAAATATTGTGTGAAACAGGGCTCCCAATGTGTTCTATTGCGTGTGGATAACCATTGTCCTAGCTGTTCCCAGAGCCATTTGTTGACAAGTTTATTCTTCCCCCCATTGGATCTTGGCACCCTTGTCAAAAATCACAGATGTCTAGGATTATTTCTGGACTTTCATTTCTCTTCCACTGATCTATATGTCTCTCCTTATGCCAGCACAACAATATTTTGATTCCTGTAGCTTTGTAGTAAGTTTTGGAATAGGAAACTGTGAGTCCTCTCACTCTGTTCTTCTTTTTTAAAATTGTTTTAGCTTATTTGGGACGCCTTGTGTCTCCATTGGAGTTTTCGGATCAGTTTGCCCATTTCCGAAAAAGTGAGAGAGACAAAGACTGCTGTTAGAATTTTACTAGGAAAGCCCTGCCTCTGTTGTTTGCTTTGGGCTCTCCTGTCCTTTTGGCAACAGCACGCCTTCTAGTCCATGAATGTGGATGTTTTCCATTTTTTTAGGTTTCAGTGAGCAACTCTTGCGTGTTCTTGGTTAAATTCACTACCAAGTATTGTTCGATGTTCTTGTAACTAAATTGTTTTCTTAATCTCATTTTCAGGTTGCCCATTGCTGGTCTATAGAAATACAACTGATTTTCATATCAAGCTTGTAGCCTACCACTTTGCTGAACTTCCTTATTCGTTCTAATAATTTTTCTATGGATTCTTATGGTTTTCTACGTATAAGATCATGCCATCTGCAAATCAAGGTGGTTTGACTTCTTTCTTTCCAATCTGAACGCCTTTTACGGCATTTTTTTTTTTCATTTTCTTGCCTAATTGCCCTGGCTAGAACTCACATACAGTGTTGAATAGAAGTGGTAAGAGCAGACATCCTTGTCTTGTTTCTGATCTTAGAAGGAAAATACAGTCTTTAATCATTAAGTATGATGTTAGCTGCGGGCTTTTTAACAGATGCCCTTTATCAGGTTGAGAGAGTTCTATTCCTGATTTGTTGTGCATTTTTATTAAGAAAGGGTATTGGATTTTGTCAAATGCTCTTTCTGTATCTATTGAGATGATCCTTTTGTTTCTGTTCTTTATTCTATTAATATAGTATATCACATTGATTGATCAGGTTTGTATTTTGAAAAGATCATTCAGCTGTACTCTTTTTATATAAAGTCAAACTAAACAATCTACTATTTAGGGATATATTGTTTAAGGGTCACATTTAAAGCAAGAAAGCAAGAGAAGGAGAGAGAGACATTTTATAAGATCAGGGTCTTTGTGAGGGTAGGGACAAGAGAATGAGCCCTGAGAGAAATTCACAAGTAAATTATAATGGTGTTGATCATGCCTAATTTTAAAAGCTCTCTGTGTAATCCAAGTAGACAAACATATTCCTGCTCAGACAGCAATTTAAGGACATATCAAAGCAGGGGGTTGCATATCCTGGATGGTGACAGCTACTGACAGAGTACAAGACTACGGCCCAGCTCTCTTGGACACTAAATACTCAGGCAAAAAGAAGTGAAGCAAAGTTCTGGAATATCATCCTAAGAGTGTCAGTAGGGGAAGTTCCTATGGCAGGGGACTTGCCCTGAGCAGAAAGTGCCATGGTGCTCTAGAAATCCTCCTGCTCGCCAACGGCAGTGATCTGAAGAAGCCTAAATGCTATCACTGACCTTCCCAAAATTGATATAACGCTTTAGAGTAAGATTTGCTCGAGTTCATTTATTCTAGAAGAACAACCTAAATGGGCTTCAGAGAAAGACCCAGTGTCCTCTGCTCCCAGATCCAAGATCTGGCATGATTTCTGGAGAAACCATTATGGTTGTGCTCTTTGAGGTTGCTCTCAAAAGTTGAAGCACTAAGTCCCGGCGAGTGCTGTTGCAGATGTTGGATCCTGCGTTCTGTCAATCCCAGTTCTATCCCTTATATTTGTATCGTCTTGGGCAAAATACTTAACCCCTTTGTGTTTCAGTGCCCTTGTGCATAAAAGGAGGGTAAATATTGTACGTACCTTATAAGATTCTGTGAGGATGAAATGAGATAATGCTTGTGAAGGATTTGAATTGTGTTTGGTGGGGCGCCTGGGTGGCTCAGTCGGTGAAACATCCAACTTGTGATTTTGGCTCAAGTCATGATCTCATGGGTCGTGAGATGGAGCCCTGCATCAGGCTCCACGCTCAGCAGGGAGTCTGCTTGGGATTCTCTCTCTCCTTCTTCCTCTGTCCCTCAAGGGGCTCAGTCTCACAACCCTGAAATCAAAACCTGAGCTGAAATCAAGAGTTGGAAGCTTAACTGACTGAACCACCCAAACACCCCTCTGTTCTGTCTTAATATTACCCCAACATCAGATCTCAATTGTCTGAATCCAGTGGTCACCAAGGACTCAGTGGGAGACCCCCAGGCAGGATCTTATCAATCTGGAGCGTTCAATCCTGTTGACTCTTCCCTTTCCCAGTTCTTTCCACCCTGGGCTTTCATGACACCACATAGTGAATGGTCAATGAATGTTAGCCCATGCTTTCTTCCAGTTTCCTTTTCAATAATAACAGCAAAGCATTTATATAGTGTTTATTTTGTGACAGGCACAGGTCTAAGAACCTTATTTATTCAAACTTTATTACAACCCTTTTAGGACCCACTGTTACAGTCCCATTTTACAGATGAGAAAACTGAGGTGCATGAAGTCACATCGGCAATACTTGGCAGAGCCAGGATTCAAACCCAGGCAGTCTGATCCCAGAGCCTGTGCCTACAATAGCTGTACAAGGTAGAACCCAAGCCAAGTTGGGGGCATATGACAGGAACTGCCAGATTCCCGTCAGTCTCAAATCAAGCAGGAGCTATCTCCCCTTTATTTCTCCAATTCTCTGTCCAAGGGCTGGACACTGCTGCTGTCTGTGCCCTGTCTGGGACAGCAGCGTATTCTTCAAGACTTCTTCCTCTCTGGCCACTCCAAGCAAGCAGGAGCCACCCCAAGACATGTGGGGCCACCTTGTCTACCTGGGCTGAGCCCTAAACCTGTGCCTCATGAGTCACAGGCACAAGACAGAGAGAAGGAAAAGAAGAAAGAAGAAGGTGAGAGGCAGGTCCATGATGTCAGGGTGGTCACAGACACCCAGGACAGAAACACCAGATTGTGTCAAGTCCACTGAAATAAAACCCAGGGGGATTTTAGTTCCTGGCTCGTGGGTGATCTGCTATTGCCAAGGAGAATCTGGGGCCCCTCTGACATTTACCTCAAACTCAGGGCAGAATTATCAGGAATTAACAGAGACTGGAGAATGTGGGATTAGAACCAGTCCCCAAACTTTGGAAGCAGATGTTCCATCACTATAGAAGCTAAAACACAAGAAAGATTTCAAGCTCCTCGTGGCTCACCCCCTTCTTTCACTCCCACCGGTGCCCAGACTCCCCGCCCGAATGCTGGGAGTGGGGGGCATGCCTCTGCTGGCGAGCTAGTGAGGCAGACAGTTCGGGCTGCTTGGAGCTGTGTGGCAGTGACGATTCCTCAACCCTGAAGCACCTGGTGGTATAGACCCCTGTGTCCACTGGACTCCAGTTAGGGGGAGGATGCTCTGTTTCCACCCAGGACTCTGATGCCATTTCTCCTCTGTCTTCGTGCACGCGAAACTCCAAGTCACTTCTTTCCCCCTTTTTTCTCTCTTAAAAAATGTCTATCATTTCGGTAGGCAATGTGGGGGGATTTGCCAAATTGATAGCAATTCTCGGTGCTAATAAAGTGTCAATTAAGATTGTTCTGCCAAGAGCTCGGGGAGGTTGGTGGTTTATGCTAATGTTTTCAGTCTATTTCATATGCCTTTATGTTGAGTCATTTCATTAGGTTTATTAAGAGCCCAACTGATACATTTCTTGTTGACTCCAAATATTCCTGAGGTGATTAATTCTGAACAATGGGGTTAATTAGTCTGCAGACTTTGGAACACTTCTTTAGGCGGGAGCTTAAGAAACCAGTTTCCGGGGAATGTAATCTCCAAAAGAATTACATCCCTTTCTTCTGAAGGAAAGGGGGGGAAATTCTCCCTAGGGAAGAAAGGATGGCTGTGATCTCACAGAGAGTTTAAATGAGTGTTAAACTCCAATGGGTCTCTGGGTTGGTTTGTTTTTTGGTTTTTTTTTTTTTTTTTTTTTTTTAATGCCCCTTACTTTCACTTTCTGACTAGCAGGTAAATAGCTTGAATTTGGGAGGTGGGTGTATCTGGCGACAGGACCGATGGACTCATAAGAAGAGGTCAGTCTGGACAACAGAAAATGGGGATCCTCTCTCCTGCCCCTTGAATAGATGTGTGGCAACCTACCCCCAGCAGCTCCTTAGCCTCTGGGGGGCATTCCTTCATCCGTAAAATGGGGACAATGACACCTGCCCTCCCCCAACACCCCCCAGCTGCTCTGAGAGTGGATGAGATCACACGTGTGAAAGCCTTTTGACAATAAAACGCTTTCTTTTCTTTTTTTAACCTTTGAGAGGTTAAAAAAAAAAGGGGACCCATTTTAGAAGTGGGCTTTTTTAAACTCTTTTTTTATATTATTATTCCCTCATGAAAGGGTTTCTTCTTGTAGCTGGGATTTTTCATCTCGTGTTAAAGAGAGAGAGAGGGAGAGAGTTTTAAAAATAGCTATTTTAATGAAAAGAACAGCTCCCCTGAAGAACTGGGCAGCCCTTTCTGCAGGCTTTGCTGCCGAAACTCACGGTCCAAATTGATTTTTTTTTTTCCCCTCTTCTTTAAAGGTAAGTGATGAAATACTGTGGGTTTGAAAAGGCTGACATTTGGGGTAGCAATTAAACTCAGTCCCATCTAGCCGTTTGGCAGCTGGTGGCGGCTGGCTCGTTATGGCGAGAGGCAGGCAGAGGATTAGGCGGTGGGCCGGGCGCCTCTCAGAAGGGCTCAGGCCCACTGTCTGCAGCCAGGTGATTAGATGGAACGCACTGGCCTGTCCCCCTGCTGCCCCCACCCACTCCGGCCATCGCCGCCAGGCCCCGGGGACCCACCTCCCAGCCCCTGCCTGGGACACCGGCAGGCAAGTCGCAGCCCCTAATCACCGCCATGATGGACATGGGAGGTATGAACGTCGAGGTGCTAATGACCATCCTGCCCGCAGTGACAGTTAGAGATCCACGGCCAACAGGGGACGGCAGGGCGAGCTGTATCATTAGAATCAGCCCAAGGGTGAGGCGCTTCCATCAGGTCAATGGCATGTGATTGGAAACGTGCATAAAGGAGGGACCGGCTGTGGCATTTGACACGTGTTTCCCATCCTGCCCCATCAGGTTCCCGTGGAAATTCAGCAGTAACAAATCACACTTCTGGCAGGTTCTTCTCAGGAAACCTCTTCACCAGTCAGTCGCCCCTCTGGTGGGGACTGTGTGATCTCCCCATGGATCCCTGAAGTCCAGCTTGGCCGGGAAAGAATCACCTGTGGAGTGGGCTTGGGAGAGCTCGAGGTGCCCCGGGCCCCTTTTCTTTCGTTCCGCTCTCCAGGTGACTCTGCACACAGCCGGGACTGGGAGCCTCCTATCCAGATGCGGGTTGATGGTTTGGGCCAGCATCCTGACCCGAGGTAGGCACAATGCCTGGCAGACCCCAGCCTGTCCATGTCATCAGCCAGAGGCTCCCAGCCTCATCCAAGGGCACCAAGACTCGAGGAAAGGCGATCCAATCCATCTGCTATAGTCTCTCAGCCACATTCCCCCGCTTGAAAGGCCACGGTGACTTCCCAGGGTGGCAAAGTTGATCAGTGTGCTAGCTGGACACTCAAGGCCTCTAAAATTGAAGAAGCTGGAGACAGGGAGCTCAGATCTGAGCTGCCCCCATTCCTTTTGCAGCTCTCTGTCTTCACCTCTCTCCAAGTCTCAGTTTGCCCATCTGTGAGAAAGGTCGGTTGGCCAATTTAGGCTCTTCATCCTCACCAGCCTTAAGTGTGGTTCTACTAATCTTCTCGCCCAGGTGACCTCTCCTGCATCACACACACACACACACACACACACACACACACACACACACACACGAACCCCTACCACTAGATGGTGCCCCCTCAACCCTCCAACCTCTAGGTGAGACTTTGCCCTCCAGGCCACCCTCATCTCTGCTTGTTGGGGTCTTGACCCTCCAGACAGTTCCAGCCAGAAGCCCTGTAACTGGCCCTGGGCATGTGGTTGAGCTGTCATTCCAGAACGTGAGCACTGATGAGGGTTCCAACTGCCACTTGGTGATGACAGTGCCAATCACACAGCACCTGCCTCTCCAGGGCTCCTGTTGGGCCCTGGTCTCATTGGTTGCCCCCAGTAAGGAGTCACATCTGCCACAGGCACCCACTATAGTGGAGAAAACAGAGTCGGGGTGAATTCACATGCCCGAGGCCACACGGTTGCTAATGGTCAGATCCAAAACTTGAGTGTATGACTAAGTCCAGGGTTCCTCCCTCATCACCCAGATCTCTCCAGATATTTTTAACTCGTCTATTTAGGGTCTTTCCCAGATTGTGCACCACCCCCCAGTGCATGCATGCACACACTCACGCTCACACACGCACACTCAAGTCCTCCCCCCCAGGAATTCAGTAATTGCTAACTTTGTCCCAAGTCTCTGGACTGCATTCATGACCCTTGTCACTTGAGAGGCATGGTAGATAGGGAGGCGTCTGAGTTACAAAGGAAGTTGATTGCCAAAGTCCCTCCAGCAGTTTCCCAGAGAATAAGGTCCTTGTGAACTCGCCAGGAAAGGGTGAGGCCCCCATGGGGAGGGCCATGTGAGGACCAAGGAGGGGAAGGGGAACCCAGGGAGGAAGCGGGGGGCAGCATGGGTTTAGCCCCTCCAGGTGCCGTGTCCCTTACACTTGACTGCTCTTCACTGAGGGGAGGAGAAGATGAGGGGCTGAGACTGGCCATTGCCTCCCCGCATGCCCCCTGCCTCAGGAGGAGCAACAGATCCAGTGGGAGTGGGGATCCCATTTCAGAGGATCCAGGAGATGGGGTAGGAGGGGAGGGCATTGTAGAGCAGCCTCTCAAATACTTAAGGGAAGTAAAAATGGCCGATTTCAACTCCCCGCAAGCCACCCACGTGCGCTTAATGAATTGAGTGCTCACATCAGGCATCTCATTTTCTTATTTCCTCCTAAGGTCTGGTCTGTGATGTGGGAGTCTGGTCCCTGTCCTCTCTACTCCTCTATATCACCTGCTGCGGAGGACGGGGCGGGGGTGTACTAACACTTACAAATCGTTTCTGCTTTTACTCTTCTAGCCAGGTTTGCTCAACCAGGAGGTTCAATCCACCATGCGCCCAGAGATGCTCAACTACAGGTAGCTCGAACAACGCCCTAGGGAATGATTCGTCTGGCCAGAGATGGGGCAGAAGGAATGAGGACCGTGGACCGACCCTTAAAGGCTCCCCCCAGAGGGGAGGTCTGCGCTTGGCCTGCACTTGTCCACGTCTGTCTGGACCTGGAGGGTAAGTGTAGAGAAGGCGGGCTGAGGCGGCCCCATGTGGTCACCTCCGAGCCACACGTTCCATGATTCTATCTGTTCAACTCCTGTGCTGGTGCTTAGCTGGTCCCAAGCCAGCTTGGGAAGCAGAGCGTGATTATTGCCCCAAGCCCTAAAATAATAAACGAAACTCTTTCTCTTGTGTTTCATCCACTCAAGGTGAGATAACAACAAATGAAAATTGAAGAACTGTTTTGTACAGCTGAATGGGGGATGGGATAAGATGACGGGAGGCTCGGAGGGAAGGGGGTGGGACAGAAATACGCAGGCTGGGAACATAACGGTGTAGGATAGACTATCAGGTCAGATTGTTTGGGATGGGAGGGGTGGGAAAACCGAGCCCCATGGCAGAGAGGTCCTCTGTGCAGAGCTGGACTCCCATCTCAGGACGCACCCTTGAAACCGGGCAGCCCCTTCCCCGATTGCTTGGCAGGTGCCAGCTCCAGGAGAGAGGGAGCAGGCGACTCTTCAGGAGGCTGGCACAGGTCCCAAGCAATCTGTTCCCCACTTCCTCCTGCGTGGGTGGCGGCAACACGTCCCCAGCCGGCCCCCGCGCCTCTCACCAGCCATCAACGCGCCCTCACTCTCTCCTTGTGTGTGTTGTCAAATCTTCCCAATATAGCAGCCTGGAGTCTGTCAACAGTTCTGTTCCATGCCTGCTTCCCCTCCCCAAAGGATGCCAAGTCTGCTGGTCCCTCCCTCGATGGAGGCATCTCCCATCATGCCTCATCCCCAGTCCTGGCAAGCGGAGACACACCACCTCCCTAGAGGTGCTTGGAGAAGCCACTCCAGCTCCCACTGTCTGGGTCCCTTGGATAGGACCTGGGCCAGGATGCATCTGAATGGCATTAGGGAAAAGGGGTCCCGGGCACTTGGTGATTAGTTGGATGTGGGGAAGAGGGGAGTGGAAGATGAAGATGACACTCAAGTTTCTGACTTGAAATGACTCAAGGAAGATGGTCCTATGCACTGAGGTGGGGGATCCTGGAGAAGGAGCAGTTTGGGGACGGAGAAAGAGAGATGAGCTTGAGATCCAGGGAGACAGAGAGGACTGTGGGCTCCTAATAGGAGTGTCCTGTAGGCAGATACAGACCGGAAGCTCAGGAGAGAGGTCTGGGCCCGAGGAAGGTGCCAGAAGGTGGAAAGCAATCGTCCACGGGAAAAGTCAGCACCCACCCATTTGCTCCAGTCGCATTCGGCAGGCAACCAGAGTTATCAGTAAAGCAATCCCATGACTCACTTTACAGAATTCCCCCTTGTGCACCCCAGCAGGGGGCTGCCGTATGGACTGGCCTCCATCCCCAGATGTCTGTGATGCTGTCCCATCAGCTGCCTTTTCTTTCCCTTTTCAGGGCTGCCTCTTTTCCACCCTCCAGGCAACAGAGAATGACCTGGTCTGAGCATCAGGCACCCTGGATCCCATCCTAGCTTTGACAACTGACTTTGGGAATCTAAACAAATTATTTTCTCTCTCTCAGCCTCGATCTCCTCAACTGTGAAATGGGAACAAACATAGCATTGCAGGCAGATACTTTACACATTTAAAGAATTTGGGTGGAAATTGCCAAAGGTCGAGCCAGACCCCCTGAGTCCTGTCTCCCCACCCCCACCCCCCGTGGGACCCATGGCAGATCCTGCCCCAAGTGTGTGGTACACTATCCCCATCCTTTGTTGTTTCCTCCTCCGGGGGGGTTCCAGGACACTGCTCAGGTCTCCTAAAGCCTCCGCGGGCCCCTCTGCCATCCATGCTTCACCAGGTGACCCCGCAGGTCAGAACACGCCGCTAAGAATGCCCAAATGATGACATTTTGCAGCACCAGGAAGCCCCTGCTTAGCTTTCAGGGCTGGCAGGAAATGTCAGACACAGAGTGAATCACTCTTTACAATGCATCTTGGGCAGAACATTTGTAACAAGCCCTTACTGCTGATCTTAATTGAGACCTCAGTGAGCTAGTCAGGCCCCTCCTCTCCTCTCCTGCCCTCCAGCTAAGACTCTGTCTCGTGGTGACCCCTTCATCACACCCACTGGAGGGTCCATCTTCATGAAGTGACCAGAGGATGTATGGATTTAAGGTGGAGAGACAAACTGTAGTCCTCCTGGGACGCTATCCCCTCATTTCAGGAAGGGGCATGGGGAAGAAGATTGCTAACCTGGGTCCTGAAGGTCAGCTCATGAACCTGAGAAATGGTGAGTGCCTTTGTGCCAAAGGGAAAATGTCACACACCACCGTGGGCTGTGCAGATGCATATTGTTGTGTCTGCTCAGTACCCATCTATTCCTCCGTAAGAGAAAGCCCTTTGTTGGGAGATTTCTCCCACACCAACATGTAGTCCTGGCTGCCTTCAGAGGACACTCGTCCCCCCGCCACATGGGCAGGGCATAACCCAACTCCAGAGGATGAGAAGTCCTCTCCTGAGTCTTGTTCAATCAGAACCAAAGGAAGACAGTGAATCAGAGAACCCGTGAGGCAGGAGTTGCTGGTGGCCATGGTTCCGGTTCCGGGAAGGAGCCAATCTGCAGGAGAATAAAAAATAAAAACCATCTTACCTGGATTCCAATAGAATCTCTGTCACTTGCAACCAGCATCCTATTACACTATTAGAGATGCATTCTCTCTACCTGGAGACCATTCCCACTTCCCTGCTGTCTATTCTAGGCCAGCGCAGGGGGTGTGGCCTAAAGACTTGGAGCAGGGCAGACCCAGTGACCAGACCCTTCCACCCAAGCCCCTCACCCAGCAGAACCACCGGTCCTCTCTGCTAGCCCCGTCTAGTTCATTCTCTGCTGCCCTCTGCTGCCCCCAATTGGCCAGAGACCATCATGCACTCAGCTCCTCAGGGCCAGGGTGGGTTGGGGGCTACATCCCAGGGACTTGAAAGAGGAAGCCGAAGGCAGCACAGGGCACAGAGGCGGCCTCTCACAACTCCATCCCAATAAGAAACTTATGTCTGGAAATAAGAACTAAAAATAAAATCTTTACTGTTACATGTGGGCTAAGAACACTGCCGTCTTCCCTTGGGTGAGAATAAAATCGTAATACAAATTGGGAGTTGGATATGCAGATGTTTTCTTCCAAGTGAGAACCTCCAGGCAGGTTTTCTAGGAGGTTGGAATTGTGGAACGTAAGGACAGAGGGCCAAGTCGCTCAAGAGAGAAACTGAGTAAGAACATAAAAGCAGCTAAGCAGAGAGTAAGCAGAAGCTTGGGCCCAGGCTGAGAAGGCAGACACACACAGTGGTGATGCTGGGTGCATGACAGCGCTCCAAGATGCAGGACTGGGCCCCCAAAAGCAGCTTCTCTGACCCATATTGTTGATAGAACACTTTAGCACATAATATCATATTTGGTTTCGCACTACCTGATGACTTAACTGCTGCTGTCTTCATGGTTGGTTGGTTTGTTTTTTCTCACAAGGTAATAGAGATTCGGAGAGATTTAGTGGCTTCACTGAGGCGACTTCTCCAAGCCGCAGAGCCTAGACTCAAACCCAGGTTCGACTCCAAGTCCAGGGCTCTGTCTGCTGAATGAGACCACCTCTGTGTGAGCGGGGCTGTATCTGTGTTCCTCTGGCCCTACAAAGTGAAAGCCCAGGCTTCTTTAGGGTCAAAAAGCAGAACCGAGCCTCAAAATTATGACCCTGCTATTTATCAGTTGTGTGGCTTTGGACAAGTTACTTAACTACTCTGAGTCTCCTGGGTTTGTATATCTCATGGGTTTGTTTTACTTATTTTTTTTAAGATTTTGTTTTTAAGTAATCTCTATACCCAAAATGGGGCTCAAACTTACAACCCTGAGATCAAGAGTCATATGCTCCACAGACTGAGCCAGCCAGGCACCCCTCATGGGGTTGTTTCAAACCTCATATGTCAATGTATGCAAATTACCCAAAGCAGGGCTTGACACTTAGTAGATACAACTATAATGGTCACACAAATTAGCATATTTCCAAATGCAGTTCTCCCAGAATATTTAGTCTGATTTTGTGTTTTCCTGGTGAAATCAAATTCAAGGAGTCTACGTTGTAGCTCCATTTCATCATCTTAACCGTAGGAGAGAAGACCCTAGAGGTACCTCAGCCCCAAAGCAGATTGATTGCTTTAATCTTTATTTCACAGATAAGAAGCTGAGGCTCAGAGAAGTTAAGTATTCCTTCAAGGTCACACAGGTAATACAGGTAGAACCAGGCTATAAACCCACATCTGCATCCAAAGCCCTCACTCTTTCAATAACTCTCATGAGTTTGGTCTGTGGCAATAGGAAGATGTGTAGGGCAGGTGAGGAAGTGGAGACACTGGTTTGGACGCTGTTGCAGTGGTCCTGGTGAGAGCTCGTCCTGGCACAATAGCAGAGGAAATGGCTAGAAAGGGGTAGATCTCATTTATATTTAGGACTAGACTATGCAGGACTTACGGACAGATTGACTTGTTAAAAGGTTTTTGGCTTGAACAACTATTGGTGCCATTTTCTGAAATGGGAAGACCAGAGAAGAAAGCCATTTGGGGGTCCTTAGGGAAAAGCAAGGACCCTACTTTGGCCCTGGTAGACATCCAGTGGAGCTTTGGGTAAAAGCACATGGATCTCAGAAGTGAGGGCAGGACAGGAGAGAGCAACATAGAGGTGATACTTAAAGCCAGTGGAGTAGATGGGATCCCCTGGGGGAGAATGCAATATAGAGAAGAGCCCAGGAGTGAGCCCTTGGGCCCTCCAACATTTGGAGATTCAGCGGGAGGAGAAGGACTGGGGAGCTGGATGTGGTGTCCTAGAAGCCAAGAGGAGACAATGTTTCAAGAAGGAGAGGGTGAGCAATTCTGTTCAATGTCAATGAGAGGCCAAGATGAAGATCCCAAAGTGACTGATGGAATCTAGCCCATGACCTTGATTGGGACAAATACTACGTGTAGCATCCACTCCTGAGCCTCACCCATCCCCCATTTTCAGCCCATCCCTCATCCTCTCATGCACTTTTTATTGGCAAGATAAAAACAAAAAAACAAAAATGTAATGGGTTTGTGAGAATCAAAACGCACCAGAATGGCATATACCACTTCCAGCTGCTCAGGATGGGGCTAACAATAGAAGCAGAAGACAAGGATGGAGGGATAGAGATTTTTCACTGCAGATCTGGGCAAGGGAGGCTGGGCCATCTCTCTCTCTCTCTCTCTCTCTCTCTCTCTCTCTCTCTCTCTCTCTCTCTACCATTTTTAAGACGGGAAACATTTCCATTTCAAGCCTCATTCGTGCCATTATTTGGCAAATAAATATGTATGCTCTCCCACTCTGTGGTGAGTCCTGTGTTGAATACTGGGGACTTGACTATGAATACTTGACTTTGACCTCCACCCTCCGGGGGTTTAAAAGGAAGACAGAAACATTAACAGTTCCTTATATGGTGGTGGAAGGGTATATCAGGGGCTCTGGGAACACAGTTGAAAGATTTAGGAGAGCTTCACGGAGGAAGGGATATTTGGTCTGGGTCCTCAACAGGAGCTCAGCCACGAGAAAAAAGGGTTACCAACATCCTGACAGAGGGAATGGAGGCATGAGAGAATATGTAGTGGTGGGAAAACCACACTTCCCTGGGTGGCTGGAGCAGAGTAACAAAGGAGTGGGAAGGGGGGAGGCTGAGAGGTGCAGGACCCAGGTCTCCAAGGACCTTAAACATAAAGCTAAGAAACTTGGACCTTACTCTGTAGGTCAGCATTCTCCCAAGAATTTCCTGTGAAACATTTGCTATGCAAAATCAATGAATCAATAAATTCTAGGATCAATCAAACACATTTGGGACCTGCTGCAGGGTAGACCCTTCCTCCTGGAGATTCTCCATGTTCATTAGCATTTAAAAGCTCAGAGAAACGTATAGAAGAAAAAGGGGGGGTTGAACAGGAGGGAGAGAGGGAAGGAAGACGGGAAGAAGGAGGGAAGGAAGGGAGGGAGGAAGGAGGGAGGGAGGGAGAGAGGAAGGAAGGAGGGAGGGAGGGAGGAGGGAAGGAGGGAGGGAGGAAGGAGGGGAGAGACAGAGAGAGAAGGGGGAGAGAGGAAGGAAAGAAGGGAGAGAGAGAGAACAAAGAACACTTACCTTTCAATTTTCTAAATTTATTTCCCACACTGCCCTTTGTTCAAGTGATGTACACTGGCATCTCCACACAATTACTGCTCCTCAGTCACATGGGGAAAGCTGAGCCAGGACTTGGGGATATTTGCATTTTAAGCAGGTGAATGATTCACCTGGAGACAGAGGGTAGAGAGATGGCTGTTAAGAGACCCCATTAGCCCTGGAACCCACAGATGGGGTCCAGGTCTACCCCTTTACCCTAGAACTAAAAATATCTTCATTAATTTCTTTAGCACATATGTAGTGAGCACCTTCTCTGGGCCAGCTGTGCTGGTGCTGGCAGTACAAACCTGCTTCATAGGGCTTATTGGCTCATAGATACTATTCACATAATCATATAGGCTGAGATTGAGGGAAAGAACACAGTCTGCAAGAAAGGAACCTGGAGTCAAGGAGGATTTTCCTTAGTCAGCCAGACCTGGGCTGAGACTCAAAGGACAGGTAGGAGTTAACTAGGCAAGGAGGGGCAAAGTCAGAGGAATGGCATTCTAAACAGAGGGAACAGTATGTGCAAAGGTCCTGTGGCAGGCAGGAAAATACTACAACTGCAAGACAAAAAGGAGATGGAAAATTTGTTTCCTGATCATTTAGCAACTTTTATTTGCAGTCCTGTTTATGACTATATATGTCTAGCCACAAATTAGAAATAAAATCCTCCCAGAGTCTGAGATTTGGATGCTCTGGAATGACGGACACCCAGAGAATTGACCAAAAGAACTAGTAGCTTGTGCTAGAGTTTCCTGCTTAACAAAGGAGAGAGTGAGGTGTGGAAAGGACTCTCAGGTGTCTGATGAGGGTGGGGGATGCGATGGGGTTCAGCCTGCCTGGTTGGCCCAACTGTTTCAAATCCCGCTCTACGAGGCCAAGCTTCCCTGCTCTTGTGAGTGCCTGCTTGGCACAGGACATCACCTTCCTCAGGGCCCTCTCTACCAGCTCCTGAGTGATGAGTGTGAACAAAGCACTTGCTTGCTCTGGGTGCTGCACAGACGTAGCCTCACACTGACAGCACCTGGGTATCCCCACATTGTTCAATCTTGTGGGTTCACCCTTCTTTTAAGATGTAAGTAAAATGGCCCTGGCATGGATCCCACATATGTGGGAAGCACTGCAAACCCCAACACTACCTGTAGGGACTTAGATCTCTTCTAGACATCATGAGGCTGAAGTCTCTGTCTCATCCAGGTCTTGCCCCCTGCCCCCAGAGTCTTCTCTCTGCCCTGAGCTAACCCAAAGAACTCTACGGTCTTTCCTTTGATTCCTGAAATCAACCGTGAGTGCCATGCTGGTCCACGAGTGAGTTTTACTGAATGTCTGAGGATAATGGCAGTAGTTACATGGCAGAGTACATGACTTAGAAGTAAACTAACGCTCTTGACCTCAGCCATTCCTAGTAACCCCTCACTGCCATCTTGCATCTTCAAGCCCATGGGTTCTCGCCATGTTGCTCAGACTCCCTGTCTCTCAAAATCCTCCTTCCATCTCTTCCCTCACATCCTCATATCCAGAGAAGCACCCGTCACCTTGGACATCTTGAGCTGGGTTCACCAAGAAGCAGAGCTGAGACACGGATTGGGGTGCAAGTGGTTCATTTGGGAAGTGCTCCTAGGAAGCAGAGGTAAGGGGATGGGGAAGACGGATGGGGAAAGGAAGCCAATAGAGAGTATTAACACCGTGAGCACCTGGGGCTCAACCCCACTGGAGACCCCTGGGAGATGGTATGGAACATGCCAAGGGTCAAAAGAGCTGTATTTAGCTTCCAACTTCCACCCATTACCAGCTGAGGGCTGCTCCAACCAGCGCGTGGAGCAAGGCGAGAGAAAGCCCCACATCGGAGGGTTACAGGACCTTGCAGAAGGACAGCGCTGACTGCTGGGGAATTGGGCAGGGCGCCAGCAGCATCTGCTACCATGGACCGGTCAAGGTCACACACTGCCCATCGAGTCCATGCCCTTAGGTGGAGCGGGTAGGCAATTTTCACTCCCCAAAAACAGCCATAAGTCATATTGCTAAACATCAAGACACGTTGCTCCATCTACCCTGGAGAAAAATCAGGTCTCTTTCCCGCAAGAAGGAAGGGTCTGTACACACCTGTGGTTTAAAAACAGCATTGCTTCTGTACACCATGAGGTAGGTACTCCCATGACCTCCTTTTTATAAATCAGGAAACTGAGGCTGATAGAGGCAGTGAGGAAATAATAAAGCCAAGATTCAAACTCTTCCTGACTGTCATGACCACACACATTCCTCACTGCCACGTTGCATGGTCTCCTAAGGCCTGGAAGTAGCGCTTGGGTTAACACCTCTAATTATGACAAACACATCAACAAAACTGTGCATGTTTACAAGGAGGTCCTTCTCACTACCAGCCTGTGCATGCAGGACAGAGAGCTACCACTGTGCCCATTTTACTGATGAGGCACCAGAGGCATGACGGATTGAAACCATGTGCCCAAGTTCCCACAGACTTGAACCATGGCTTTCTGGCCACAAACCCCAGGCCCTATAATTGTGCCCCTTTAACTCTCTTGAAATACCAAGAGCTGAGGGCTCCAAGGCAAATCCGTGATCACCAGTCATCAAAGACTACGAATGCCGCAGAAAGGGAATCAGAGGCATGACCTTCTGAGACAAAGGGCAGCCTGTCATCCTAACTGTCCCCATCACCACCATCACCAATGGGGGCCCAATGGCAGGTTCTGTCCTGCTTGTGGTGCTGAGTAATCAGTACATGCACAGAAGGAAATAGGATCTAAAGAAGAGAGAGCCAGGGGCTGGGAGGACGGGCATATAGAGGTTCTCAAGCTCAGAGTAGTTAAGAGCACAGGCTGCCTGGGTTTGAATCATCGAAACCTGCCAGCTGTGCAAGATAGAGCAAGGTATCTAAACTCTCAATGCCTCAGTTTCCCCATCTGTAAAATGGGGATAAGAATATCTACCTCAAGGGTTGCTGTGAGAATTAAATGAATTAATGTATAGAGAGTCTAGAATGTAGAAAGTACCACAGAAATGTTATCAATTATTAGGTTGGTTGTCAGTCCCTTTGGAAATTAAAGGGCAAAGCAAGGAAACTGAGGCAGAAGACATGATCTTGTGCAGTTAAGTCAAGAGTAAGGTTGGGGCAGAATGGGAGGGACCTCCCCAGGAACATGGGCAATAGCCACAGGACCAAGACAGGTCTCAGCCCTGGTGAGCAGGCCTCCTCAAGGCCTGCTTTCCCGGGAGCATCCCTGGTTGGAGGACTGGCCAGGGCTGAGCCTGCCAGTGGCCATCCTTAGCAGGAAGAAGAGTAACGTGGCCAGGAGGGTGGCTTTGAAATCTGACTGACCCAGGTCTAAATCCCACACGACGCTGGGCAAGTTATCTTGCCACTATCCCTAAAATGAGAAGAGTAAGTGCTTCCTCTGGGGGTTGATGAGGCGGTGGCCCTGGTGCCCACTGCCCCTTTGCAGCCCCCTCTTCCCACGACTCCTTTCAGACCCCTGCATGGCCGCCTCTTCCTACCTGCCTCTCCGCATTGGCATCCCTGATGGAGCTGTCCTAGGTCCTTTCTCCTGCTCCGTCTGCACACTATCCCGGGAAGCCGTGTTCCCATGCAGGGTCTCAGTTACCAACCAGCTGCAGGTGTCTGCCCAGTCTCCTTGCCCCGCACAGACTCTGCCTCGGGCCCCAGATCTCCTTTCCAGCTGCCTCGGGACACGTCCACCTCCCAAGCCCCCCACACTCAGCATGTTCTTAACGAGCACGTCCTCTTTGTTCCCACCTGCTCCTCTCGTCTCGGCAAAGTGCCACCACCCCCTTAGTCCTCACGGCGAGAGCGGCAGCTCCCACTTCCCTTGCTCCCTCTCCCCTGGCCCCGCCAACTCTGGCAAACCCACCCACTGGCCAGCCCAGGCCCCCGTCACCTCTTGCCTCTCCCTGCACCCATCCTCCACCCTGCAGCCCGAGCAGTCCTTCTGCAACACAGACATGACCGACGTTGCCCTGCTTACTCCCTCCTGGTCACTCACCATTGTCCTCAGGACCGAGGCCAAACTGCTGAGCATGAAGCACGTGATTCTCAGCATGAGGTTCTGCCTCCCTTGCCTGCCTCACCTCTTTCCCGCCCCTGCAGAGACACCCTGAGCCATGACTTCAGGGTAGCTGTGCCCAGGATCCGCCCTCCCAGGTGCCCTGCCAGGTAGGGCTGGGATCGGAGTCATCCCTGTGTCTCGATGGCCATGAACCGACAAATGAGGCAGGTCCTGAGCCGTGCCTTTCTAGATGAGGGTTTTATGAGGAGGGGCAGCTCTGAGGGACAGGGGCACCTGCACCGTGTCTTGAAGGAGAGCGTGCTGCTGCTGGAAGGACACGTACCGTCAGCAAGAATGCCACCTCCCTCCGGTGACCTTTACCAAAGACATTTTCTCTGAATGTCAGGTTCATTAGACACAGGATTGGGGGTAGAGGAATCACTTTAAAACTGAATTAAAGACAGGACAGACAGACAGACATCATCCAGGCTTGTGGTGACAGGCCAGTGTGGAGGATGAGGAGACACACCTTGCCTCTGGGCCATTTTCGTATTTCTGTCCTTCTCAGTCTGGGGGGTCTCTGGTCAGGGCCATGCCTCTCCTTCAGAACGGGGTCCCCAGCACCTCCATGTTGTTCTCCATGCCAGGGTCCCAGGGCTAGCTGTCCCTAGAATGGGCCCCCAGGAGAGTCTCACTTTGCTCACCAACTGACTGACCAAAACCCAGAGCCCTTGGGACCCCTGGGCCTAGAGCGTGTTGTTCACCCAACTCCGACCCTCAGGCCGTCTGAATGATCCAAGGATCTGTGTGACTCAGAGTGCACTCTGGGTCACTCCATGGTGAACACTGGGGACACCGAGATTCATCAGATGTCTGCCATGTTTCCTGAAGAAGACACACACAGCTACACCAATATTACCAAACATCTGAGTTGGGCTTTGAGGGATGAAGAGGAGTTTGTCACCTTGTTTGTTCTTTCTAGGTTTCCAAAAACAGAACGGGCAGCGTCTGTGAGCTGTGAGCTCCCTAGCACTGAAGAGTGCAAGACAACTCTGAGTCCTTGGCCCTCTGGTCACCTCCAGGGCTGTGTAGCATGGTCAGGGCACTGGAGAACAAGAGGCCCACGGATCTCGCTCCTGCTTCCTGCCTCCCAGTTTTCCTCCACAGCCCCTTGGCATCACTGATGGTGCGGTAACGCCTGCCGGGCACCTTGGCTCCCAAACTCGCTGGCCTGCCCTGTCTGCAGCTCCCACAGCTCCCAGGAATCGGGTTCCTGTGCCCGCTGCTCTGGCTCCATGTGCTAGTGCCCAGGCTGATTGGGCCAGAGTGGACAGGAACAAGACCCAGGAAAGCACGTTTTCCTTTCCTGAGAGCCTCCAGGCTTCAGTCCCACCCCCCGTGTACAAATGTGTGCACGCGTGCACGCACGCACACACGCATGCACACACTCACATGCACGCACGCACACACATGCACGCACGCATGCATGCACTCACACGCATGCATGTACACGCACATGCACGCACTCACACGCACGCACATACTCACATGCATGCACCCACACGCACATGCATGCACATGCACGCGCACACACATTCACGCACTCGCACGCACGCATGCACGCACGCACACGCACGCGCACACATATTCGCGCACTCACACGCACACATGCATGCACACGCACGCACGCGCACATGCACGCCATCCTCACATCCTCATCCCCCATCTACCCTGCCTCCAAGTCCCTGCGGACCTCAGCGCCCTCGTAGAGCTGACCTTCCCGGTCCCCACAATTCCTGGCGCCACTCGCAGGGACGCCACTGTTCCCCATCCCAAGTGCCCCACGTCCCCACCCAGGCTCCTGGCTCCACACCCTCCTCAGCTCCCCAGCTGCCGGACTCCCGGCTTCACACCTCCCAGAGGAGCAGCTGTCAGCATGTTCTGGTGGCAGGGAACAGAAAAGGCAGAGATGGGGAGAGATGGCGCCAGGAAGGGAGAGAACAGCGAGGGAGACGGAGGGGAGGCTGAGATGGAGAGGGGGGAGGGAGGAGGGAGAGAGCCAGGGAGCACCCCGATGCGAGAGGACAGGGTAGAACAGACACCAGAAAGCTGCAGGGGGCTGGGGCTGGAACCTGAGACTCCTGGCCCTGGCACCCTCTGGCTCTGCGGCTCCACTCAGGGAAGTGGGCACGGGGCCCACAGTGGGAACCGGGCAGACTGGGAGCACAGGGGCCTCTCCTTGCCTCTCACACCACCACCGGGAGAAGCCTGCCACGGCCTGCAGCAGACCTGGCCAGACACACCCCCCCCCCCCACTCCTCCCCTCCCCTCCCCTCTTCCTCTGGCTGCCGCTGCGTGAGGCACACCCATCCCCTCAGACATTGTCTGTCCCTCACATGCCTGTTCCTTCTGTCCCAGAGCTGGCTTTTGAGGGGTCAGGAGGCACTGGGAAGAGTAGCCCCTCTGCCTCTGGAGACCCCAAAGACAGGAAGAGGGGACTTGACCGTGAGAGAGGACCCAGCCAAAGGCAGAAACAAGGATGGATGGCACAAGAAAGACCACACCGTAGGCCAGCTATCCAGACAGAAGTCGCCCCTGAAGACATAGAGATGCAACCCAACACGCCCTTTCTGGTGTGACCTGTGCTGGGAGCTGAGGACAGAGCTGCTCATACTGTGGCCACCCACACTGACAGCCACTGACACTCCCAACACTGTGTGTACTGTTGTTAAGCCACTTCACAAGAGGGGAAACTGAGGCTCAGAGAGACAGAGTGGCCCAAAAACCAGGCCTGGAATTCCCTCCTGAGCAGCACCAAAGGCCACCCTCTTTCTTCTGCACTCACCTCCCTCCCTGTGGGTACAGACAGGTGAGTTAGAGCACTCCTGTACGCATGAGTTTAGCCCCAGAGCCTGGAGCTAGGGTTTCCAGAAAAGTCAAGCAGTGCAACGACGGTGGGACCCTGGTTCGGGGCCAAACTTCCTGTGTCGAATGTGTTGCCCACATTCTTGTCCCCCAGAGCAGGGAAAGTAAAAGCATATACTCACAGACGTCTCATGGGGTTTAAACGAGGTGACTGCAAAGGGCTTAGAGCAGTTCCTGGCCCACAACCAGTGCTTGACAAATGGTAGCTTCTGGTATGACTCAGGGAGAAGCTCCTCTGCTTAACAGAGAGAGAAGCAGCGCAGGGATCTAGAAAGGCGAGAGGATGGGCAGTGAGCTGGCACCACGTGACAAGCCGAGCCTCGTGACATCCCTACCCGCATCACCATCACTCCTGAAATGCTGGGTGAGACTGGATTCATTGTGAAAACTGGCAAAGTAACACCCGATTTCTGCAGCCAAGTGGGCTCGAGGTGAGGTGGTAGGGACCAGAGACCTCAAGGTCCCCCAGGGGCACCTGGGTGGCTCAGTCGTTAAATATCTGCCTTCGGCTCAGGTCATGATCTCAGGGTCCTGGGATCGAGCCCCATAGCGGGCTCCCTGCTCCACGGGAAGCCTGCTTCTCCCTCTCCCACTCCCCCTGCTTGTATTCCCTCTCTCGCTGTGTCTCTCTCTGTCAAATAAATAAAATCTTAAAAAAAAAAAAAGGCCGCCCAGAGGCCATGGCAATCCTGGAGAAGACACTGGACCTCCCCCAGTCATAGGAACTGGGAAGTTCCCCCCACCCTGCCCCATTTTAATTCAAATGCAAGAACAAGGAGGCATCCAGCTGACATCTGGCTTGAGCCAGTGAGGCTCATACAGTGCTGAGGGGGTGCGGGAATAGGAATGCTGGCTGACACCCATCAAGCGCTCACCATGCACCAGGCACTGAGCAAAGCATTTTACTCACACTAATTGACGCCGTCCCCAAAACAATCCCATGGTGTTGGCCCCATTAGTAGTCCCATTTTACAGGTGAGAAAACCTGGGAACAGAGACGTTGAATGAACTGCCTGAAGGTACACAGCTGGTCGGTGGTGAGCCAGCCTCCTGAGTGTACCCTCCAGCCACTAATCTTATTGCCTTATGGGGCATGAAGGGTGGGTGATGAGGGGTACAAATGAGAGAGAGCCATCTAAGAGCTTCTGCGAGCAGAGTGCCCCCTGAGCCTGACCTCAGGTGTACAGGTGGGGTCAGAGCCCAGAAGTGAAGACCCAGCCAGGAGCCCTTTCATCCGTGATTTCAGGTTTAACATTTCCCAGAAGCTCCAACAAGCTCAGGGACTGCACCACACTCCTTACCAGGCACTGATCCCCGATCCGGGAGAAAAAGTGAAGTGTCAGGGTTGGGGCGATGGTGCCAACCTTGAGCAAACCAGTCACAGGCTAGCAGCTCTGAACCAACATAGCACCATCCCTCCATCCTGGGCCATGCTCTCCGCTGAACCCTTGGCTGACCAAGCCTGGCCCCCACCCTCTCCCAACACCCCTCCCCTGACTCCATCCCCTTGCTCAGACAATGCCACCCTCTGGGGCCCATCTGCAGGGAGTCTGCCTGCTTGTTAGAGAGGGGGCATCTTCCATCTGCATCCTGCAGGAGCTTCCTGGGACTCCATAAATCTCAGGACAGACAGGGCAGCACCAGCCAGCAAGAGATCAGGGCATAAAACACAACCCAGTTAGTGTCCTGCCAGGGCAGATGCAGGCTACACACTCAGTACTGTTCCAGAAACGGCAGTGAAAAGAGGCAACTCCATGTGGTAGGGGGAGTCTGGGCTTCAGAATCATGTGGGGTCAAATTCTGAATTCACCCTCATTGGATGGGGACTTGGGCCAAGTTAGTTCAGCAATCTGAGCCAATTTGCTTATCCCTAAAATGAAGATAATATAAGACAGAACTCCATTTAATCATCTGCATATCCCTCACACTTTGAAAAGGCACAGGAAGGATGTTTTTGGAATGAATGAAGGCAGCCAACCCGATGGCCATTCTGCCTTCTTTCTTGCTAACAGACCCCAAATTCAGGCAACAATGGTGCCTGATTGCTCTAAACAAGTCATGCCAACCCCGTTCCCCTTTATGGTGGTTAAGGTGGGCATGTGCCCCAGGTCTAGCCAGGGAGATATAAGGGATAGTCGCCTGGGGATTCTGGGAAAGGTTTCCATCCCTGACGAAAAGAGGGAGGTGCGGGACAGGGCATTCCCTCTGCTGAGCCTTTCTTCCTCCTCACACTTTCCAGGCTGCTTTGGGAAGTGAGGTGTTTGGAGATGACAACTGGCAACCACAGGTGGAAATGTCGCCAAGAGGTGAGGCTAGCCGAAGAGAACAAAAAGGAAGTGGGTCCTCGGTGATACCACTCAGCTGCCAAATCAACCCTGGGACCTCCTACCTTAAAATTTCTTGTTCGTTAACAAGAAAGAACCCGTAGGTTCAAGCTACCTGTTTGGTATGCACAATCTTGCAGTTGTAAACATTCCTATCTGATGATACGGGGAACCAGTGAGTGAGTGAATGAATGAATGAATCTCTTGTAGCCTGAAAATAATTGTGCTATTGCTTGTCATCATCAACAATATCAATAGGGTAACACCCCATTTATTCACCATTAACACCAACAGGCTTTTGCTCAAAAGGAAATTTTTAAGATAATGAAGTTTACCCCCTTAGGCATCAAAATATTACTTTGATTTTAACCCCTTTTGATTTTTTTTTCTTTTTTTAAATTTTTTATTGTTATGTTAATCACCATATATTACATCATTAGTTTTTTGGTGCAGTGTTCCATGATTCATTGTTTGTTCATAACACCCAGTGCTCCATGCAGAACGTGCCCTCCTCAATACCCATCACCAGGCTAACCCATCCCCTACCCCCTCCCCTCTAGAACCCTCAGTTTGTTTTTCAGAGTCCATCATCTCTCATGGTTCGTCTCCCCCTCTGACATACTCCCCTTTTCTTCCTCTCCTGTTATTTTCTTCTTTTTTTTTTCTTAAAATATGTTGCGTTATTTGTTTCAGAAGTACAGGTCTGTGATTCAACAGTCTTGCACAATTCACAGCGCTCACCGTAGCACATACCCTCCCCAATGTCTATCACCCAGCCACCCCATCCCTCCCATCCCCAACCACTCCAGTAACACTCAGTTTGTTCCTGAGATTAAGAATTCCTCATATCAGTGAGGTCATGTGATACATGTCTTTCTCTGATTGACTTATTTCACTCAGCATAACACCCTCCAGTTCCATCCACGTCGTTGCAAATGGCAAGATCTCATTCCTTTTGATGGCTGCATAATATTCCATTGTGTATATATACCACTTCTTCTTTATCCATTCATCTGTCAATGGGCATCTTGGCTCTTTCCACAGTTTGGCTATTGTGGACATTGCTGCTATAAACATTGGGGTACACATACCCCTTCGTAACCCCTTTTGATTTTTAAAAATCATCTGAAATGTATCACACCCCCATCTATCTATCCTCTCTCACTTCACCCCCCAACACACACACACACACACACACACACACACACACACACACACACACACACACACACACACACTCGGGGAATGCTGAGGAGAAGTAACTAAGCTTGGCTTGGATACTGCACTCACCAGTGAATACACACTGCTGAAGGCAGGCACTGCCCAAGCCTTGCCCTGGGGCTGGCAGAGGTGGGGGCTACAGGGCACTCGAATTTCCAGAGTCATCACCCCTTCCAGCCACTTCCCGTCAAGCTTCTCAATGTCACAGTGCGACACTTCTTGCAGCTCTTCCCAGCTTGGACAGACTTCTCTGTTCTGGGCTAGGAAGCCAGGTGGCCCATTTGCTAGACTTGTGTGCAAAATGGCTTCTTGCGAAGCTCTGACCGAGGCACAGCTATAAGAGTACTAGATCCCAGATGAGGAAGGCCAGGATCCTGCCCTACAGAAAGGATCATTCTTTTTTTTTCTTTTTTTTTTCTTTTTTTGACAAATATTGACTGAGCACCTACTAATTGAGGCAGTAGAGGCTAAGAATGCAGGCTTTGGAGGCAAAGACCTGAGTTCAAATCCTGACTCTGTGTACTAGTGGTGTGAACCTGGGCAGGTTATATCACCTCTCTGAGCCTTAGTTACCCTCATCTATGTAGTGAAACTAATAATGGTTACCTTCCGTGAAAGGATGATGCAAGGAGTCAATAAGTATGGTGCTTAGTGCCCCCTCATAATGCCTTTGACTCTGTAAATTGTCAACAAATATAAGCTATTGTCATCATGCACTGGGCTTTTTTCTGGGCACCAGAGGACAATGGCTGATAAGAGTGGCATAGCCTCTGATCCCAGGAAAGTAACAGCTCATCAGGCAGACCAGGTGTATTCTAATACATGGGAGTAAATGTCAATCAGAGAAGCCCGGTACAGAGAGGGGTCAGAAACCCAAAGGGGGGGTCTAGAACCCAGACTGGAGAGGCCCGAGGCTTCCCAGGTGTCCATGCTGGAACTAAAAAGTCACTGGATGTCTTAGTTTCCATGAGGTTGCCTTAACAAATTACCACCAACTGGGTAACTCAGGATGATCTCACCTCAAGATCCTTGGCTTAATTACATCTTCAAAGACTGTTTCCAAAGAAGGTCACATGCACAAGTTCTGGGATATGTAGACATATCTTTTTTTCTTAAATTGTTTATTTAAATTCAATTTAATTAACATACAGTGTATTATTAGTTTCAGAGGTAGAATTTAGTGATTCATCAGTTGCCTACAACACCCAGTACTCATTACTTCAAGTGCCCTCCTTAATGCCCATTCCCCAGTTATCCCAGCCCACCACCCGACGCATGAATGGATAAAGAAGTCGTATCTTTTTAAGGACTGCCATTCAACCCACTACAAGGCAAAGGGGAGCAAGGCATAGCCGCAAATGATAGAACCCCCAGCAGACAACGTAAAGTGCCCAATGAGAGGGGTTGCAGGGTAAGAGAGGAGCTTGCCTGGTCTGGGCAGAGGCAACATAGAGACACACAACCTGAGATTCCAGGATCCAGAGAAGGCACTGGGTGCTGTCACCAAAATCATAGGGAACCCCCAGCCAGACTGGTTCCGAAAGGTGGGGTTGGGAAGGGCCACCACTTGGTAGGCACATGAGTGCACAAAGGATTTCTATGGACATTGTTTTAGGGCAACAGGCCTATGCTAGACCCTTCTCCTTTCCCTGAACCTGGAGTGAAATGGGGCCACCGCTGTCATGTCAGTCCTGGGTGCCTCCTTGGCACAGAGCCTAATGTCTGGCTCATGCCATGGGGAACCTGGTGGCTGTGATCTCTTCTGTCCCAGGCACCCCCCAACACTTCCACAGAGCTGCCCTCTTCCCCGCGTCCTCCAAGGACTGGTTCCACAGATATCACTCTCCCAAACTACTTTATCCAGCACCCCTACCAGGTTTTTTTCAAGTGAATACATGCCTACACTCAGCACTACACTAGTATTTTGCATGCATTGTAAAACATAATTAAAATTATTTAGATTAAAAAATAAGAAAATATTTTAAATTATTTAACTATACTGTATTTATTAATGGGTCACAGCATTTTTGCTCTCACTAAAAATTTTAATGACAGCCATGTGATTGAAAATGTTTCATTTTTAAAAGGCAAAGCTTTATGAAACAACAGCTCAAAGGTCTGGTTCTTAATTCAGATCATTGTGATACTTGATTTTAATTGCTGTTATGGCTGGGGAAAAAAAACCAGATACCATGCAAAGATGAATTGATCCAAGTGGGAAAACAGCAATCCTGGCTGTGCTTACTAAACCCTTATCATTATTTTTCATTCTCATCCACCAATTATGCAAAGTTTTTTGTTGAAATTCAGCAAGCAAATTTCCATCTTCCCTTATGTCAATCAGCGGTTCTTGCAAACTAATCAAAAGGTGTTACATTTTATATTTTTAGCAAATAGGTCCTGAAACACTTTGTTTGAAAGATTTTTAAAAAAAAAACAGGTTAGAAAATTCTGTTCTCAAGTTTTTAGAGTTTACGTACATAGGAGTTGCTACACGTGAGGTATGGACATCATTTTCTAGCCCCCAAATCAGAGAACAATGGAAACACTTGCAAATGTTTTTCAAATGCTCTCTCCATAGCACTAGTTTCTTTGGGGAAGCAGTTTATCTTTCAATCATTGTTTACATATCAAACAAAAGGGTCTTTGCAGATGTAATTAAGTTAGGATCTTAAGATAAGATCATCCTGGATTACTGGATGGACCCTAAACCCAATGCCAGGTGTCCTTTGAAGAGGTAGAAAAGAAGACACATATACAGAGATAGACAGGAGTGACAGTCCCTGAGGACAGACAAAATGTGTGTGTGTGTGTGTGTGTGTCACTTTCCATATATCTGTTCCCCCAGGGCACCTGGGTGGCTCAGTCAGTTGAGCCTCTGGCTCTTGGTTTCAGCTCAGGTCATGATCTTGGAGTCATGGGATCGAGCCCCACTTTGGGCTCTGTGCTCAGCAGGGAGTTTACTTGAGATTCTCCCTCTCCCTCTTCTTCTGCCCCTCCCCCTCTCTAAAATAAATAAATACATCTTTTAAAAATATATGTATTACCCAAATGCAATGTAGTATCCTGGATTGGAGTCTAGAACAGAAAAAAGTAGTGGAGGGGCGCCTGGGTGGCTCAGTTGTTAAGCATCTGCCTTTGGCTCAGGCCATGATCCCAGGGTCCTGGGATCGAGCCCCGCATCAGGCTCCCTGCTCAGTGGGAAGCCTGCTTCTCCCTCTCCCACTCCCCCTGCTTGTGTTCCCTCTATCACAATCTCTCTCTCGGTCAAATAAATAAATAAATCTTTAATTTAAATAAAAGTAGTGGAAAAACTGGTGAAATCCAAATAGAGTCTGGAGTTCTGTTTATCGTAATGCACCAGTGTTAATTTTTTAGTTTTGACAAATGTACCTTGGTTATGTAAGAAGTTATAAGAAACTAGGAAAATAGTACACAGGAACTCTCTGTACTATCTTTGAAACTCTTTTGTAAATCTAAAATTATTTCAAAATTTAAAGTTTATTTTAAAATTTTTGATTGTATAGCATAGTATTGACAGCGAGTTGTCATTATAAAAATAGTTAGCAAGTTTGAAACACTTCTTTTTCTATAAAAGAAAAATGCATAACTTATCTTTAAGTTCCCCATCTCATTAAAGTATTCTGCTACAAGATAACCATCAAACCTCCATATCTCATTACAGAATAATCAAATCTCTACACCCTTGTTGCAAAATACTCTAAGGATTCTACTATATATTAAAGATCTTTTTATAACATGAACCACATCAATGGCATCGTCCATCATTTTGTTCACTTCTGGCCTCAACCTCTTTACTTCAACAGCTAGTCTCTAAGTGAATTGCATGTTTGGAGCAATCTCTATAACTTTAATCTGGAGTCCTTCATGTTTTGCAGTTAAAGCCTCCACTCTATCAGTGGTTATATTTATACTGTTTTCCCACAAAACAGCGCTTTTATTAAATAAGTCAGTGGTTATTGAAACGATATCTTCTCGGTATAGCTCATTAAAAAAAATAATAATAATTCTTTGTATATTTCATTCCCGAATCCCGAATCTAGCATGTACCACAAACCGAGACATGTTAGGAACATCTGTACTTTCATCCAGAGCAGATCTCCCACACTGCATAAATTCTTCTAATACTTGTCACTTCACATCTTCAGCAGCATTTTCTTTGCATCTTCCGACCACATTTGCTGACAAAGGAACGCATTTGAGTTTGTCCATGGATTGGTTTCTGTGGGTTATTTCATCCATTTTGCCTGAGGAAGGAAGAACAAGCATCTCCTTGATGGTGTGTGGCTCTTAAACTTTCACGATTAAGTAAGAAAATCTTGAAAGAGGCATCTAAATATTTGTCACGAAGAATCAGAACATTATGTAAAGAACCAGAGGGAGCATCACATAACTTTAGACATCACTGAAAAAAAAAATTACAGATTTGTCTTTGTATTGTGGGTTTTCATTTTTTTTTTTTTTAAGATTTTATTTGACAGAGAGAGACACAGCGCGAGAGGGAACACAAGCAGGGGGAGTAGGAGAGGGAGAAGCAGGCTTCCCGCCGAGCAGGGAGCCCGATGTGGGGCTCGATCCCAGGACGCCGGGATCACAACCCGAGCTGAAGGCAGATGCTTAACAACTGAGCCACCCAGGTGCCCCGGTTTTCATTTTTAAGGCTGTTACTCTATCGGTAAGGAGAGGTTAGGTTATGCTATGATAACAAACATTCCCAATGTCTGTAGCTTAAAGGAATGCTGATTTATTGCATGCCACAAACTCATCACAGGCCAGCCGCGGGCTCTGAGCCACAGTGCCCTCACTCTGAGATCCAGACTGACCAAGCGGCTTCTTCCCAGAACATTCTCAGCCCTTGTGGCAAAAGGAAAAGAGCACGTGATGGGTCGCACACTGCCTCTGAAGGCTTCTGTTTAGAGATCACTTCTGCTCATATTTCAAAGGCCAAAACAAGTCACATGGCAACACTTAACTTCAACCAGGCCAAGAAGTCAGTCCTATCATATGCCTGAGAAGAGAATCAGAAATATCTCGTGCGTGGCACCAATGACATGCACGCTTGCTCCTTGCAGACAGTTCATGCTCTCCTGAGCGCATATGTCAAGGTTAACTATTAATGGTCATGGGTGTGAATCCACACAGCAAAGTCTTCTTAAGCTTTCCTCCTTTTTCTGTCTAATTTCTCATCGGATCTGATTGAAGCATCACTGGTGACCCAAAACTTTCTATGTGGAGTAACAGTATCAGCCCTGCCATATTCCTGCTATTTGCCGGTGCTTGCATTCATTAGGATTATTTTCAATCCATGGTATCTTTGCAGGAAATGTTCAAGCCAATGCCCACTTTGTGGGGGTTACTTTAGTTTAAATTGGACCCTCTCATAAGGGGACATATACAAAATATTCTTGGCCACACTGCTTATTAGATCCCAAACTGGGAGCACCAGAGATGTCCATTAATGCAAGAATAGATATATGCATGCAAAGGAATGTCATACAGCAGCGAGAATGAATGAACTATCAAAACAATCTGACTAAATAAATAAGTAAATAAAAATAAAAATAAATAAAAACAATGTGACACGAAGAAGCCTCGCAAATGTAACACCGAACACAAGAATCTGAATATATTATTTTGTTTACACCAAGTTCAAGCACATGCTAAACTAATATGCAGTGTTCAAATCAGGTTGGAGGTTGCCAGGGGGTAGATAGTGTCTAAAGGAAGGCATAAAAATGGCCTCTGGAATGCTGGTGATTTTATGTTTCTTAATCTGGGCACCGGTTATATGGATGTGCTCGCTTCCCAAAGATCCACTGACCTGTATCCTTACGATTTATACACTTTTCTGTATACAGATTATACTGTGATTAAAAGTTGACTGAAAATCAAACTAGACAGCATAATCCATAGATCCCTTAACCAGCCACACAGAAACTGGAAATATACAGCCAGAAGTAATAAAGGAGCCAGGTACCACCATGAACCCTGTCGCCTTGTGGAAGGAACTCCACTCCTCCCTCTGTCTACCTTGGCCCCTCCACATCTCCTGGCTGCCTGACATATGACAGGACACCAGTGTCAATCTGCGTATTAACTATTAGTAAAGATAAATATGGCTTTTGTTTTTAAATAAATTAACATACACTGTAGTTCTGATCTTTTTTTCCCACTTCCAGAAGATCATGTTGAAAACCTCACTTTGGAGATAGCTGCTTCTCCATTCTAAGTTCATCAACTCTCATTGATTCAAGCTGCAAAGCATGTTCCCACAGACAGAGAATGCTTTCAGAGAGCCGTGGGCACCATCGGGAACTGTCTGCAAGTGGTGTGAGCTTCCTGGCAAACATGGCAAAAAGAGAAAAGATTGGATTTTAGAAGTCTCTCATAAAATGTTCTTCATAACTTTATCGGTGAATTTTTAAAGGATTTCATTACATAGGACTTTATATAGAAGATATTTAATGGACAGTACTTTCAATGAGAGTTTAAAAGAAGGTGTAGAAATTCTTTCCAGGTGTCTGCTTCTCAATCAGCCCTGTATAAAAGCAAAAGGAAGAACAGTCAAACCTAGTTGAGAGAAATCATCTTGATGATGAGTTCTGTGGCCCTCTTCCTAAGGTAGAGCTTCTAGCATGTTCAGAAATGAATGTCAGTGACCCTTTTAACCTCTCTGTAAGGTATCAATTGTCTCTCTGATTTAAGGCAGAAGTTAGAACTAAAGAGCTAGTTCTCTCAAGGCTGAGCCCTCAGTGAGACCCAGGAGGACAGATGTGCTGGCATGTAGGGAGGGATACCCATGAGCTGGGGTCCCAGCTGGGTGCTGTCCAGTTTGACACTCGGCCAGAAGCTGAGATTTCTGGCCTGGAGTCCTATAATCCAGTGTCAGGTCACAAAGAATAGAACCCCCCATCAGACCTTCTCAAGCAAAAATGAGGTCTGTATTGTAAGGAAACAGAGGTTCCACTGGATTCAAGGACAGCAAATAAGGTTCACCAAAGTTTTATGGAAACTGGGACCAGGCCTCTTCTCCCTCTACCTCTTTTCTGGACCCGTGTGGCCCGTCTCCTCCCTGCTTCTCTCTGGGTCTCTCCCCTTTCTCCCCCAGCCCTGGGACCACACCATGACCTCTCCAATTCCATTCACTGCTGACTGTCCCAAGACCTCTGCATCCTGACTTCAAATTCCCAGTAGACAAATGGGGCCCAGTTTATTGTCTAGGGAAAAGTCTGCAAGGTGCAGATCACTAGAAGCTAGTGGAGACACCACTTGGAGACACCAAAGTGGGGTAACCCCAATTAGCCAAGGGGAGGAAGAGCTTATGAGGGTTAAGGGCCAGGCAATGTGTCCAGCTGCCCACATGGAGCCAGGCATCAGGCATGCAGAGTTAGAAATCTCCCCCCAAAACACAGCTTTGACTCTGCTCAAGGATGCAAAGGAGGGCTTGGCAGAGGCCCCAGCAATGACCCCTGAAAGACAAGTGTGTTTGAATGATTACGAAAATGTTGCCCATCCTCAACTACCCCCTGTACCGACACCCTTGCGATGTAACTCTGCAGGCCCCTCCATCAAGAAGTGAAGTCTGTTTCCTCACTTCTTGAATCTGGGCTGGCCTTGTGACTTACTTTGACTAATAGAATGTAGCAGAAGTGACAATGCACCAGTTTTAAGCCTAGGCCTCAAGAGGCTTGCATCTCTCTCTGTGTGTGTCTCTGTCTCCTTGTCTCTCTCTGTCTCTGTCTCTCCTCCCTCTTCACCCCCAACCCCATTGCCCCTCTCTGAATCTTGATGTTGCCACCATGTGAATAAGTGGATGGATGTCAGAGACCTATGAAAAGAGCTCCCATTTGGGCCAGTTCCTCCAAACAAGGCCACCCAAGACTAGCCAGTTGACAATGGATACATGAATGTGTCCAGCTAAAACCTGGCCAGATCAGAAGAACCATCCACTTGACCTGTGCCTTCATGAGCAATAATAAATGTGTGCGATTTTCAACCAACCTTTGAGATATTTTGTTACGCAGCAATAGCTGACTAATACAGCAAGTCCAGACTTGGGTCTCCAAACTGGTCCGGGGACATATGATCAAGAAGTCTATCAGTTTGGCTCCAGGGGACAACATCTGCGCCTAAGTAGTTACTCCTCTTCCACTGCCATCCCAAGCACCAGCCAGGCTACAGGAGCTGCCAACAGCCCTGTACAAAAGACCCAACCAGCTTGTGCATGCACTACTGGGGACTGACCTTTGGGGGTTCTCAGAATATTGGTCAAAAGAAACTTTTGCTCAGACAAAGCTGATCTCCTCAGCAGACGCAAGATTAGCAAACAAGAGTAGCTGGACATGGAAACCATGATCAGAGAGAAAGAGAGATAGTCTTCTGCTTGCTCCAGCTGGATGAAAGTCTGGGTCACCTAAATGCCAAATCAGATCAGAGTCCAGTAAGCAGGGAGAAGACTGAGGTACCAGCCTGGATTATGCCTGCCTGTGGACTGAAGTCTGATCTCTTGAGAGATTATTTCTCCTTGCTCTGATTCTCAAGTGTTTAAATCCAGGATACCTAACATTAAATATCAGGCTAGAGGCAGAGCTATATGGTACAAAACTTTGCCATTTATAAATGCATTTAGGGACTTTTTTTTCCTAAGAAGAATAACCATAACTTTTGGAAGTTTCTTAGGAAAGACATGGCTCAAAAAGGGTAAGAACTCCCACTGCAGAGAGAATGCTGGGTGCAGCGATGTCTGTCTGTCTCAGTGTCCCTACAGGTCTGTACCTGTGCATTCTTCTGTCTACCTGCCCTTGTACATCCATTCCCATTCCCATAAGACATTGTAACCATATTATAAGGTTCATGTAATCCTGCAGCTATCTATCTGTTACAGAGAATATTACCCTAGTTGAGACTTACAGTATTTATTTTTACTGTATCTAACTTAATGTATCTATATATTACTATAACATACACTTTACTGTGTTGTGTGATACTGTATCTTGATACTATAGCTCTGTTACTTTGTTATTTATCTACTTTAGTGTGGCTAAGAGCTATTATGTGTATTTGTAACAGTGGCTGTGTGTTACTGGGCTTACATTACTGCATCTATATGTTATTACTGTATCCGTGTAACTGATTCTGATGAGGTAGTCCCTCCCCATCCGCAAGGATACATCCCAAGACCCCCAGGGGATGCCTGAAACCGCAGATAGTATCGAAATCTCTCTTTATATGGTTTTTTCCTGTCCATATATACCTATGATAAAGCTGAATTGATAAATCAGGCACCATAAAAGCTTAACAACAATAACTAAAAGTAAAACTGTTATAATAATATACTGTAATAAAAGTTATGTTAATGTGATAGCTCTCAAAATATCTGATTGTACTGGGCTCCCCTTCTTCTTGTGATGACATGAGATGATCAAGTGCCTACGTGTTGAGGTGACATGAAGGGAAGGACATGGGCATCGTGACGTATGTAGCATTAGGCTACTACAGACCATCTGAGGATAGGTCAGGGAGAGGACTATCTGCTTCCAAACCGCAACTGAGTGCAGGGAACTAAGACTGTGGAAAGCAAAACCTCAGGTAAGTGGTGACTTCTGTACTATGTGTTGGGCTCTCTAGCTGCAGGACTGTATCTAAGCATTGCTGTGTTTATGTTAATATATCTAGGTGTGACTGCATTAGTTACTGAAGTCATGTTTCACTGTGAGTAAATGTTACTGTGAATTTGCATTTGCTCCAAAAATAAAATAATACTAGCTGCCATTTGTCAGGCATCTTCTATGTGTCAGGCCCTCTTCTGCTGCATGCTTTACATACAATTACTTACTAAATCATACAACCCTGCAAGGTAGGTATTATTATGCCCATTTTACAGGTGAAGAAACTGAGGTGCAAGTAGATTAAGTTACTTGCCCAAGGTCACACAACCAGCATGTGGTGGTGAGGGAGGAGGAAAAGCCTTGAACCCAGGGTGGTCTGACAGCACCTGGGACAGCAGCTGTGTAGCCCCATAGGCTGTGCCCTGTGCTTTTGGGCCTAAGTACAGAAAATGGCTCATTGTCTGAAGACATGAAAAGGTACTTGTTGGGTATCGAATAAACTTTTTTAAACTATCAATTTCATTTGCTGACACTTTTGTTGAGTTAGGAGTTCCTGAATTCAGAAACAATTAAGTTACTAAAAGAACCTTGATTGAGTTCGCAGACAATAAATTTAAAGAACAATGAAATTCATTCTCCTAAATTTCAGTGAATTCATAAAGAGAGAGATGGTTACATGAGCTTAATTGTTGATGAGCTCTGTGCTTATGAACTTTATCGATTCTAAAATTGCCTGCAGGCGAGGAAAGCCTTGGGCCCGTGACAGATGTTCTCCAAAAACCCCGCCGCCATCAGGAATAGAGCCCTTTACTCACATTCTTCTGCCCTCACCTCTTCCAAACCCTGTAACCCGTAATGACCTCAAGGCTTCCGAGGACGCTCCAGAAAATCCCCCTCTACTTTCAGAGCTTCCAATCTCAAGGCTGCAGCCCAACCTCAGCCACTTCCTCTTGACCTTGGCTGTCTGCCCAATTCCTATGCCCGGGAGAGATTTCTGTTAGGAGGAGGTCAATATAGCCAGACTTTGAGCTGGAGTCCTCAGGAAGGAGTTCCCAGGGAGGCCTCCTGTGTCCCAGCCCAACTACCAGCCCCTCTCCAAGCACAGCCAGCCCCAGGCACACCTGTAAGTTTGGCTCCCTTGGTCTCATTGCCTACTTCCCCTCTCGCCCCAGGTAACTCTCCCAGCACCACCTGTTCCAAGAAATCTCATGGAGCTCAACAGCCCCTGCCCCTCCCAGGCTAGTCATTGCCTGCCCACATGCTTCCTGCGCCCATAGGGTCTCCATTCCCTAGAGCAAATCGCCCCAGTTCACACACGTCAGAAGCAAAACCAGGATGAGAACCCAGAGTTCCTGGCCTCTAGTTCCAGACATGAAGGCAGAAGATGCAGATGCCTAGTGGGGCAGAGCTAAGGGGATTAGGGTTTCACCCAAAACACTAGCCAAGGAGGAGCCAATGAGAGCCGTGCTTTTGCACCCCACATTTCCATAGCAACACTCACCCCAAGGTTTGGGGGGAGGGGAGAAGGAGTAGGGCTTCTGAAGTGTTTCGATTCAGATAGAGGATGACCTGAACCAAGCCTTTACATACATTAACTTACCTGCTCTCATAATAACCCATTGAGGAGGCACTACTATTATCCCTGCTTTACGGATGAGAAAACAGAGGCATGGAGGTAAGGGACTTGTCCAAGCTCACACAGCTGCCAAGTGCCAATGTTGGGATTTTAACTCAGTCTGGCTCCAGAGTTAATGAGCTTAACCACCCATGCTAGCAGATTGCACACATACACGGGCACACCCACCCCCCCCACACACACACACTCACACCACTCACACCTGCCTCCACCAACAGAGCATTGAGTGCTGCTTCCCCTGCAGCACCAGATACAATCCAACTTTTCAACTTCGCCCATCTGGCAGGTGAGCGATGGTCACAGTGGAGGATCAGTCCTGGTCTCAGTCCCACCAGGGGTTCCATTACCAAGTCCTGGCAGGTCAACTGCAGGAGGGGAGAGGGAGGACAGACCCCACCCACGGGATTTCTGCTTCTGCAGAGCAAGGCCGATCCACCAGAGACCTGAGCTGGAAACAATAGATCATCCCCTCACTGGGATTAATGAGGCTTCCCCATGTTTGTGGAGAGGTGATTAAGGAGCTTGTAGCTGCTTCGTCTCCTGTCATAGAACAAAGGCTCCCACTGCCGCTGTTTTCAGAGATGTGTTGCGGGGGGAGCCTGGGCAGTTTCAGGGGTCTGCACCTGCCTCTACTGCATGATTTTCCATGTAGGCACCAAACACCAGGGCATTGGTCCCACCCTTCCCCATCTCGAATTCCTCCCCATTGCTGCCCATGGCCTCCCTAACCTCCTCTAGTCCCCATGCCAGATCCTGGGGGTACAGAGACAACCAGGACAGAAACAGCCCCTGCCCTCATAGTCTGGTAGGAACATAGGCACCAAACAACTAAATATATGATGACTTATTTCATTGCAAGTGTGATTAAGTGCTGCCCAGGAGGAGAACAGAGAAGCATAAAAGCATATGACAGGTGCCCTGCCTCTCTAGAGGGCTGGAGAAGGTTCTTGAGAGATGCTGGAGGAGGAGGTAGGTAGGGCCTCAGCTAGGTCTCTTAGGGAAGTCAGCTTGACAGGACCCGGCAGCTGATTACATGCTGGTGGTGAAGTTTTCCAATCCCTGCCTTCTCCAGCCCTATCCTGCTGCTGGGAGGCGGATGACTGGATGAGCCTGGGACCCAGGAGCTGGGTCTGGCCTGAAGATGCAGATTTGGAAGACAATGTAGAGATCACACAGGAGGTAATGAAACACTTCCGAGGAGGGAGACAAAAGGGGCCAAAGACTGATCCCGGAGGGGAGCTGCGGGAACCAGAGAAAGAGGCTAACAAAAGGGGAGGGGAGAATCTAGGAAAGGAGAGATCTCAAAACAGGAAGGGAGAATTTGCAGAAAGCAAAGCAGTTGGCAGTATCCGATGCTGCCAAGAGATTGGGAAGATGAGGACTGAGCTGTGGCATCGGGTTTGGTAAGTGGGTCACTGGTGGCTTTGGCAAGAGTGGTTTCGGTGGAGGCAGAAGCCAGATGGCATAGGTGGGGAGAGCGAGGTGATGAGGAAGCAGGAAGTGTGGACGAGCCTTTCGCAAGTGTTGTTGGGCAGGGAAGGTGTGAAATGGGGCAGTGGCTTAGGAAAAGGTGGGAAAAGCTGAGCCCCTATGCCAGAGGAGGGCTTCATCCAGAGCCCAAGAAAGAGGGGGAGTTGCTGAATGATTGAGCAAGTGCAAGAAGGAATGAAGCTGTAAGAGCTTATTGATGGCGGTGGATCTTGGAGCTAGGTGAACAGAAGATGATCCAAGGCACTTGTAGAAGGGCAGGCGGGTCTGACCAAAAGACAACCCCGCCTGCTGACATAGGGTGGGCGTGAGAACACCTAGGGAGCACATGTCTGACCACCTTGACCTACACCATACAGATCGAGCTGAGGTTGTCTGCAGAAGGTGACAGTGACAGAAAGAGGTTGGCGGTGGGAGGGAAGAGAGTGGAGAGGCATGGGGAACATCCTTCTTATCCACAACCACAGTACCTCGAGTTTGTTGAGTGCCTTTATGTAAGTCATTGCATTCTTGAAGAGCCCAGCAATGGGGGCCTCATCATCCCTTGTGTAGAAACACAGTAACTGAGGCTCAGAGAACCTGAGGAACTTGATGCATGTGGCATCACTCTGCCACAGCCCTCTGATCGCCCAGAATAGAGGCCTCCATCAGCTGAATCAGCCCCCAGAAGTGGACGGAGGAAGAGGCAGAGCCCCAGAGAACGAGATCCAGGGGTTGGACCCAGGGAAACACAGCCACAAGGAGCAAAGGGAGGGAGAAGGTGGGGGGACCCAGGGAAGACGCCTGGGAGGCAGAGTGACAGATGCAGGCCGAGAAGGGACGCAGAAAGCAACCGTGGCCAAGAGAGTTCATGGAACCAAGGGCAGAGGTGGCTGCAGAGGAATAAGACCCAGAGGGGCCGTGGGCGAGAGGACCAGCTGGCGCCCCTTCCTGCAAACCTGGTGTTTGCTGTTTCCTGTCCGAGGCCTCATTGCCCTGGGCCCAGCCCCGACACTCAGCAGTGGAATCTGCAGTCTAATTTAGCCTTTGTCAGCTCCACAAATGGTGTTCTTTAGAGGTGATTCTCTGGTAAGTGGGCAGAAATTCTAAATTGGAAATCACATTGGCCCACACTGGCCATCCGGGACCTGTTCTCGAACTCCAGGCAGGTCGTTGCGCGCACGCCAATGCCAATGACAAATGGGAAGGTGCCAGGCTGCTTAGGCAGCGAATTGTGACAACCGGGCCCACCGGCCACGGGCCCAGGAGAACTAATCAGCCTGGGCCTGGCCCCTGGTGGCGCGGGAGCGAAGGAAGTAACTAGGCCCTGGAGGACACGGGGCCTGAGGTGATTATGAGAGCAGGGGAGGGAGGGATGTGGCCCTCCAGCGGTGTGGGACTCAGACAAGGCAGGTCCTGCCCCCTCTCCTGGCGCCTGTCTCCTCACCAGCTGCCAGGTAAGAGTCCCCAACATGCAGAACAACCGTGTGTCCCCCACCCGCAGCCCCACTCAAAAGTCTTTGCAGCAGACGCCTCTGAGCCCTGTGTCACCCCCTCTCAGCCCACCTGGGATGGCAGCCCCTCTTGCCGTGGCCAGTTCTCGGCAAGCTCAGGTCCATGACACTGAAAAGTCCCACCTAAAAGGGGCCTTCTGGGCATCTTTCTGCTTCCACCCCAGGACCTTCTCAAACATTCCAGGAGCTTAGGAGCTCACTCGGTTGTAGGAAAAGCTCAACTCAGAAATGCAAGAAAGCTAGTGTCCTCAGGGGCACCCTTCAACCAGTGGGGTTGGGAGGTGGGGAGAGAAATGCCTTGGCTCTCGTCATTCAGGTGGAGAGTTCTGGAGCATTTTCAGGTCATTTGATGGGATCATGCTCCCATTGGCCCCAGAAGCAACCTTGATAACTTACTCCTCCTGTGACTTCTCCCCCTCCCTGCCTCAGTCTCCATGCTCCCTGGGATTGTCCCCCACATGAACCACCTGCGCAGGGTCCTTGCCTCAGGCTCTCCTGTCAGTGTTTTTCCAACCATCTTGCTCAGAACGCCAGGGCATTTTAGGATGTGTGGTGCCCCTCTCTCACCCGCATTTGGTTTAAGGTTCTATCATCATCATCTGGAAATTCTTAATAATTTTTGAACAAAGGACCCCACATTTTCATTTTGTGCTGTACCCCACAAATTATATGGCTGGTCATGCTCTGAATTTCCAGCACTTCGGACTAAGCCTGGCACTCAGGAGGTGCTTAGTGAATGTGGAACTGAAATGACCTGAACTGAGTTTGGGGCATCTGTCCCTCCCTCTCTCCTCACTTACTTCTAGCTCCTTCCCCACTTCCCTCCTGCCCTGAGACTTAAAGGTTGCCAGGCTCTGGGACAGACTGCAACAAGAGCAGTTCGTGTGGTTTCTTCCCCCAGAGAGTGGGGGGCAGCACAGAGTAGGGGGAGGGTGTATGGCCTGCACCCTCGATGGTCCTAAGACCTCCTATACTATATAGCACATCCTCTATCAGACCAGAGATTCCCTATGGTCACCGGTCCCTATGAGGAAGGCATACATTTTCATTTTAAAATGTTAATACACACTTTTCATTGTGTTTCAAAACCTAAGTCTACGATAACTTGCAATTGCCCTAACTCTAAACCGCTGTAACAGAAGAGCATTCCACAAAAAGGTTGCCTGAGCCAAAGGGCCACAAAGTCATGAGGTTAATGGATGACCTCGAGAATTAGAAGCAGACCAGGATTTTAGACAAGACACATCTCCAAAGGTTGAAAAGTTGGGCCAGGAGAAGGGGTCAGAGCGAGGAAATGCTTTCTATAATTGGAAAAAAGACAGCCCTAGGAAAACGTAGCCCATGTGTCGCGTGATCCCACTCTCATCTGGTTCTCACGGTGAAAGGGGGAGAGGTAGGGGCGGGGAGCACAAAGGAGACCAAGGGCCTTGCCAGGATTTTCAGAAAGCAATCACAGATAAGGCTTTTTCGCCAGGGTAGTTAAAGCCACACAAAGCAAAGGCTCAGGCTTTAACACCTCGTCTAGCTGACCAGAGGTCTCAGGAGCTCACACAAGCCTCAGAGAAGCCAAAATTAAATTGCCTTAAAAATAAGGGAAGTTGAGAGTCAAAATAAAATTAAGCTTAATTACTACCAGTTAAGGGCGAGTGAAGATTCCTGATTTTATTTATGTTTTTATTTTTTATTGTAATGTTAATCACCATACATCATTAGTTTTTGATGTAGCGTTCCATGATTCATTGTTTGTGCATAACACCCAGTGCTCCACGCAGAACGTGCCCTCTTTAATACCCATCATCAGGCTAACCCATCCCCCCAACCCCCTTCCCTCTAGAAACCTCAGTTTGTTTTTCAGAGTCCATCGTTTCTCATGGTTCGTCTCCCCCTCCGACTTACTCCCCTTCATTCTTCCCCTCCTGCTATCTTCTTCTTTTTTTTTTCTTAACATATATTGCATTATTTGTTTCAGAGGTACTGATCTGTGATTCAACAGTCTTGCACAATTCACAGCGCTCACCATAGCACATACCCTACCCAATGTCTCCCACCCAGCCACCCCATCCCTCCCACCCCCCACCACTCAGCAACCCTCAGTTTGTTTCCTGAGGTTAAAAATTCCTCATATCAGCGAGGTCATATGATACATGTCTTTCTCTGATTGACTTATTTCACTCAGCATAACACCCTCCAGTTCCATCCATGTCGTTGCAAATGGCAAGATCTCATTCCTTTTTATGGCTGCATAATATTCCATTGTGTATATATACCACTTCTTCTTTATCCATTCATCTGTCGATGGACATCTTGGCTCTTTCCACAGTTTGGCTATTGTGGACATTGCTGCTATAAACATTGGGGTGCACGTACCCCTTCGGATCCCTACATTTGTACCTTTGGGGTAAATACCCAGTAGTGCAATTGCTGGATCGTATGGTAGCTCTATTTTGAACTATTTGAGGAACCTCCATACTGTTTTCCAGAGGGGTTGCACCAGCTTGCATTCCCACCAACAGTGTAGGAGGGTTCCCCTTTCTCCACATCCCCGCCAACATCTGCCGTTTCCTGACTTGTTAATTCTAGCCATTCTGACGGGTATGAGGTGGTATCTCATGGAGGTTTTGATTTGGATTTCCCTGAAGCCAAGCGATGTTGAGCACTTTTTCATGTGTCTGTTGGCCATTTGGATGTCTTCTTTGGAAAAATGTCTGTTCATGTCTTCTGCCCCTTTCTTGATTGGATTATTTGTTCTTTGGGTGTTGAGTTTGATAAGTTCTTTATAGATTTTGGAGACTAGCCCTTTATCTGATATGTCATTTGTAAATATTTTCTCCCATTCTGTCGGTTGTCTTTTGGTTTTGTGGACTGTTTCTTTTGCTGTGCAAAAGCTTTTTATCTTGATGAAATCCCAATACTTCATTTTTGCCCTTGCTTCCCTTGCCTTTGGCGATGTTTCTAGGAAGAAGTTGCTGCGGCTGAGGTCGAAGAGGTTGCTACCTGTGTTCTCCTTTAGGATTTTGATGGACTCCTGTCTCACGTTTAGGTCTTTCAACCATTTGGAGTCTATTTTTGTGTGTGGTGTAAGGAAATGGTCCAGTTTCATTCTTCTGCATGTGGCTGTCCAATTTTCCCAACACCATTTGTTGAAGAGACTGTCTTTATTCCATTGGACATTCTTTCCTGCTTTGTCAAAGATGAGTTGACCATAGGTTGAGGGTCCATTTCTGGGCTCTCAATTCTGTTCCATTGATCTATGTGTCTGTTTTTGTGCCAGTACCATACTGTCTTGATGATGACAGCTTTGTAATAGAGCTGGAAGTCTGGAATTGTGATGCCGCCAGCTTTGCTTTTCTTTTTCAATATTCCTCTGACTATTCGGGTTCTCTTCTGGTTCCATACAAATTTTAGGATTATTTGTTCCATTTCTTTGAAAAAAGTGGATGGTATTTTGATGGGGATTGCATTGAATGTGTAGATTGCTCTAGGTAGCATTGACATCTTCACAATGTTTGTTCTTCCAATCCATGAGCATGGAATGTTTTTCCATTTCTTTGTGTCTTCTTCAATTTCTTTCATGAGTATTTTGTAGTTTTCTGAGTACAGATCCTTTGCCTCTTTGGTTAAATTTATTCCTAGGTATCTTATGGTTTTGGGTGCAATTGTAAATGGGATCGACTCCTTGATTTGTCTCTCTTCTGTCTTGTTGTTGGTGTATAGGAATGCCACTGATTTCTGCGCATTGATTTTATATCCTGCTACTTTACTGAATTCCTGTATGAGTTCTAGCAGTTTTGGGGTGGAGTCTTTTGGGTTTTCCACATGCAGTATCATATCATCTGCAAAGAGTGAGAGTTTGACTTCCTCTTTGCCGATTTGGATGCCTTTGATTTCTTTTTGTTCTCTGATTGCTGTGGCTAGGACTTCTAATACTATGTTGAATAGCAGTGGTGAGAGTGGACATCCCTGCCGTGTTCCTGACCTTAGGGGAAAAGCTCTCAGCTTTTCCCCATTGAGAAGGATATTCGCTGTAGGTTTTTCATAGATGGCTTTTATGATATTGAGGTATGTACCCTCTATCCCTATACTCTGAAGAGTTTTGATCAAGAAAGGATGCTGTACTTTGTCAAATGCTTTTTCTGCATCTATTGAGAGGATCATATGACTCTTGTTCTTTCTTTTGTTAATGTATTGTATCACGTTGATTGATTTGCGGATGTTGAACCAACCTTGCAGCCCAGGGATAAATCCCACTTGATCGCGGTGAATAATCCTTTTAATGTACTGTTGGATCCTATTGGCTAGTATTTTGGTGAGAATTTTTGCATCCATGTTCATCAAGGATATTGGTCTGTAGTTCTCCTTTTTGATGGGGTCTTTGTCTGGTTTTGGGATCAAGGTAATGGTGGCCTCACAAAATGAGTTTGGAAGTTTTCCTTCCATTTCTATTTTATGGAACAGTTTCAGGAGAATAGGTATTAATTCTTCTTTAAATGTTTGATAGAATTCCCCTGGGAAGCCATCTGGCCCTGGGCTTTTGTTTCTTGGGAGATTTTTGATGACTGCTTCAATTTCCTTAGTGGTTATAGGTCTGTTCAGGTTTTCTATTTCTTCCTGGTTCAGTTTTGGTAGTTGATACATCTCTAGGAATGCACCCATTTCTTCCAGGTTATCTAATTTGCTGGCATAGAGCTGCTCATAATATGTTCTTATAATTGTTTGTATTTCTTTGGTGTTGGTTGTGATCTCTCCTCTTTCATTCATGATTTCGTTGATTTGGGTCATTTCTCTTTTCTTTTTGATAAGCCTGGCCAGGGGTTTATAAATCTTGTTAATTCTTTCAAAGAACCAGCTCCTAGTTTCCTTGATCTGTTCTACTGTTCTTTTGGTTTCTAGTTCATTGATTTCTGCTCTGATCTTTATTATTTCTCTTCTCCTGCTGGGTTTAGGCTTTATTTGCTGTTCTTTCTCCAGCTCCTTTAGGTGTAGGGTTAGGTTGTGTATTTGAGACCTTTCTTGTTTCTTGAGAAAGGCTTGTATTGCTATATACTTTCCTCTCGGGACTGCCTTTGCTGTATCCCAAAGATTTTGAACAGTTGTGTTTTCATTTTCATTGGTTTCCATGAATTTAATTCTTCTTTAATTTCCTGGTTGACCCATTCATTCCTTAGTAGGATGCTCTTTAGCCTCCATGCATTTGAGTTCTTTCCAACTTTCCTCTTGTGATTGAGTTCTAGTTTCAAAGCATTGTGGTCTGAAAATATGCAGGGAATAATCCCAATCTTTTGGTACCGGTTGAGACCTGATTTGTGACCTAGGATGTGATCAATTCTGGAGAATGTTCCACGGGCACTAGAGAAGAAGGCGTATTCCATTGCTTTGGAATGGAATGTTCTGAATATGTCTGTGAAGTCCATTTGGTCCAGTGTGTCATTTAAAGTCTTTATTTCCTTGTTGATCTTTTGCTTAGATGATCTGTCCATTTCAGTCAGGGGGGTGTTAAAGTCCCCCACTATTATTGTATTGCTGTCAATGTGTTTCTTCGCTTTTGTTATTAATTGCCTTATGTAATTGGCTGCTCCCATGTTCGGGGCATAGATATTTACAATTGTTAGATCTTCTTGTTGGATAGACCCTTTAAGTAAGATATAGTGTCCTTCTTCATCTCTTATTACAGTCTTTGGTTTAAAATCTAATTTGTCTGATATAAGGATTGCCACCCCAGCTTTCTTTTGGTGTCCATTAGCATGGTAAATGGTTTTCCACCCCCTCACTTTCAATGTGGGGGTGTCTTTGGGTCTAAAATGAGTCTCTTGCAGACAGCATATTGATGGGTCTTGTTTTTTAATCCAATCTGATAGCCTGTGTCTTTTGATTGGGGCACTTAGCCCATTTACATTCAGGGTAACTATTGAAAGGTGCCATTGTATTGCCTGTAAGGTGACTGTGACTGTATATTGTCTGTGTTCCTTTCTGATCTATGCTGCTTTTAGGCTCTCTCTTTGCTTAGAGGACCCCTTTCAATATTTCTTTTAGGGCTGGTTTTGTGTTTGCAAATTCCTTTAGTTTTTGTTTGTCCTAGAAGCTTTTTACCTCTCCTTCTATTTTCAATGACAGCCTTGCTGGATATAGTATTCTTGGCTGCATATTTTTCTCGTTTAGTGCTCTAAAGATATCATGCCAGTCCTTTCTGGCCTGCCAGGTCTCTGTGGATAGGTCTGTTGCCAATCTAATGTTTCTACCATTGTAGGTTACATATCTCTTCTCCTCAGCTGCTTTCAGGAGTTTCTCTTTGTCTCCGAGACTCATAAGTTTTACTATTAGATGTCGGGGTGTTGACCTATTTTTATTGATTTTGAGAGGGGTTCTCTGTGCCTCCTGGATTTTGATGCCTGTTTCCTTCCCCACATTAGGGAAGTTCTCTGCTATAATTTGCTCCAATATACCTTCTGCCCCCTCTCTCTTCTTCTTCTGGGATCCCAATTATTCTAATGTTGTTTCGTCTTATCGTATCGCTTATCTCTCGAATTCTGCCCTCGTGATCCTGTAGTTGTTTCTCTCTCTTTTTCTCAGCCTCTTTATTTTCCATCATTTGGTCTTCTATATCGCTGATTCTCTCTTCTGCCTCATTTATCCTAGCAGTTAGTGCCCTCATTTTTGATTGCACCTCATTAATAGCCTTTTTGATTTCGACTTGGTTAGATTTTAGTTCTTTTATTTCTCCAGAAAGGGTTTCTCTAATAACTTCCACGCTTTTTTCAAGCCCAGCTAGTATCTTTAAAGTCATGATTCTGAACTCTAGGTCCGACATCGTACTAATGTCCGTATTGAGTAGGTCCCTGGCTGACGGTACTACCTCTTGTTCTTTTTGCTGAGGTGATTTTTTTTGTCTTGTCATTTTGTCCAGAGGAGAACAGATAAATGAGAAAACAAAATGCTAACAGGTTAACAACGTCCCCAGCAAATATACTCTATACAAATCAGAAAAGACCTGAAACCAGGGAAAGGAAAGGGAAAGAAAGAAAAAAGAAAGAGGAAAAAAAAAAGATAAAAACAAACAAAAACAGAACAAAACAAAAAAAAACCCAGAATATGATCAAATATGATCAGGCTAGTGCATAGATCAGTGCCACACACTAGATTTTGGGTGTATTTTGGTCTGTTAGAAGAAAGTGCCTCCTAAAATTTTAAAGGAAGAAAGACTTATATATGTACAAAATAAAGGTTGATACAATGAAGGGATGGAAGATGACTGTAAAGATGAAACTTATAAAAGGTTTTATAAACGGAATTGATAAGAAGTTGTTTGAAAGAAGAAAGAAGATTTAAAAAAAGAAAAAAGAAAAGAAAAAAATGGGAGAGACTGTGATCAGGCAGGAGACTAGAACAAAGCCATACACTAGTGATTTAGGGTATATTTTGATCTGTTAGAAGAAACTGTATATCAAAATTTTAAAGAGAGAACAACTTATATATATATATATATATATATATATATATGCCAAAAATAAGGGTAACTACTATGAAGGGATAAAATATGACTCTAAAAGTGAAAAATAACAATTTTTTTAAAAAAGGGATTGATAAGATGTTGGTTGAAAAAGGGAAAAAGAAAAATTCAAAAAAAACACAAAACACAGTTTAAATATTAACTTTGAAAAACTAATGAATCATGGTAAAAAAGCCATGAATTCTATGTGCGGTATTCCCCTAGCGCTGGAGTTCTCCCGTTTTCCTTGATCGGGAAACTTGGTCTTGGCTTGCTGGCTGTTCGTGCTGATCTTCTGGGGGAGGGGCCGGTTGCGGTGGTTCCCAAATGTCTTTGCAGGAGACTGAATTGCCCCGCCCTTGTCGGTCTGGGCTAAGCAAGCTGCTCCGGTTTGCTCTCAGGAGCTTTTGTTCCCTGCAAGCTCTCGGTACAGCTTTGGAGGACGACAGTGAAAATGGTGGCCTCCCACTCTCTGCCCGGAGGAGCTGAGAACTCGGGGCCCCACTCCTCAGTGCGCCCCCAGAGAAAAGCAGTCATTCCCGTCTCCCCGGTCTCCGGCCGCACTCCGTGCTCACTTGGCCTGTGACCGAGCATTTGTATCTCTGGCACCCGACCCCGTGTGGAGTCTCCAAACCCAGCAGATCCCTGCGATGCGCTCCTGCGCCGCTCCTCCCGGGGGAGGGAGGGGAGTCTCCCCGGCTCTGCCGCTTGTTGGGTCCCTGCTGGAGGCGCAGTGGCCCGACAGGACCGGGATCACAGCTTATGGCAACCCCGAGCTGAGAGCCCGCGCCTCGGCTCCGTCTCTGTAGCCGGCTTCCCCGCTCCAATACCTGGGAGCTCTGCTGCACTCAGGCACCCCCGGTCTTTCTGTGACCCCGAGGGTCCTGAGACCACACTGTCCCAGCAACAGTTCCACCCCCCGCTTAGCCACAGGAGCGACGTCCCTCAGCGGAACCGACTTCTAAAAGTTCCAATTTTGTGCTCTGCGGCTCTATCACTTGCCAGAAGCGGCTGATGGAGGCCCCCTCCCCCGCCGTCTATCCTCCCGAATATCGCGTCGGATTCACTTCTCCGCACGTCCTACCTTCCAGTAAGTGGTCGCTTCTCTGTTCAGAGAGTTGTTGCTACTCTCTTCTTCGGTCTCCTGTTGAGTTCGTAGGTGTTCAGAATGGTTTGATCCCTATTCAGCTGAATTCCTGAGACCAGACGAAATCCAGGTCTCCTACTCCTCCGCAGTCTTGCTCCGCCCCCGAGGACTCCTGATTTACCCAAATGTTTGGATATTTCTACATCTTGCTCTAAATTAACCATCACTTTTTATATGTAGTCATTAGAGATTAGTTATTATGCTTTGTTATTTAATAAATTCACACACACATATTATATATGCACACACAAACACATTGTTTTCTTTTGTTTTGTTTTTGCAATGCATAGATTTGGGAAAACATTAAATGGTCACCATTATCCATAACGATGGAGAGTTCTGTTCAAGGTGACTCTAGCCCAGACCCCACGGTCCACCTGGTGGCGGCTCTCCAAACTGCAGCAGAATGCCCCAACCTGGGACAGCTTCAAAAGGGGCTGTGTCCCTAGAGACAGGAAACTGGGAGGGCACCTGCCTGTTGCTCTGACATGGGATAAACCCTGGGGTGGGGGGGAGGATGAGGCAGTCATCAGGGATGACGGCTTTGTGGGGGTAGTGGGGGTTCTTGGAGGCCAGGGACGTCCCAGTGGCTGGAAGAGATCAGAGGCAAAGAAACCACTCCCAAACCAAGAACAGCCCCCTTGCCTGCACCCAGGGCCCAGAGCAGGAGACCCCACCCAAGTGCAGGAGGGAAGGAAGAGAGACCACCCCCAAACCAAGAACAGCCCCCTTGCCTGCACCCAGGGCCCAGAGCAGGAGACCCCACCCAAGTGCAGGAAGGAAGAGGGCAGACCCAGCATAAGGGAATTGCATCCCTGGGAGGACTGCAGAGGAGCCCGAGGGAGGAGGAGAGATGCAAGGAGGAATCCCCAGGAGGGGCAGGAAAATGGTCTAAGCAAGGCCAAAGGGAGGTGGAAGGTGGAGGAAACCAAGTTCCTACTGACCTCAACCATTCAAAACACATGCCCAGGCTTGGCACATAGGTACATGGGGAGGCCCCGAAGCCATTGCATTAGAGAGAGCAAATGACATACCTGAGCAGGCTAATTCCTCTGCTCAGAGCAACAGCTTCTGCATCTGCCCTCACCGGCAGCAGATCTAAACCTCATCATAGCTAAACCCCGTGAGCGAAGGTTCAGCAGTACCTGGAAATGTCTTGCTGGTTGCATGCTACTAACCGACCGGAAGCTTATTCTCACATGGGGGCTCATTTTTTAAAATTTCAATGAAGGGTACCTGGGTGGCTCAGTCAGCTAAGCATCTGCCTTCGGCTCAGGTCATGATCTCAGGGTGCTGGGATCGAGACCCAAGTTGGGCTCCCTGCTCAGCTGGGAGTCTGCTTCTCGCTCTCCCTCTCCCTCTCTCTCTCTCAAATAAATAAAATCTTTTGAAAAAATAAAAAGTAAATAAAATTCCAATGAGGATGGCCCCTCTTCACTTGATCCCTGAACTGGGTTTAAATCAAAAAAACAACTTGGGATGGGTCACAAGGCACTTGGGAACATAATGGGAGATGAGGTGATACGTGGCAACCACATCAGGCACTTGGAGGAGGGGAGGTTTGTCCCACCAAAGATTCCAGCACATAAGCTCTCAGAGAGGTGTCCCTGGTTCCAGGAGGCCCCACCAACTAGATCCAAAATCGTGACATGTGTCTGAATCCCCGAGTGAGCCAGGGAGTAGGCAACCCCTTCCTGGCCTCTGAGCACAACACGTCTGCCTGCACCTCAGAATCCTAGCTGCTGAACAGCCCTTGGACCCCTCACAGGGCCACTCAGGTCCACACTTGGACTCTGAAGCACCCCTACCAGTTTCCCAGGGTGCTTTCCAGGGCCTGACCAGAGACCCACTCTTGGGCCTCCACAGTGGCTGCCATCTTGGGTCCCAGCTCTTTTGACCCTTTTCCCAGGTCTCCCCTGAAGCCCACTAAGCCCTTCTGTTCCTTCCTTGAGCAGCCTTTATGCCAGTACTGGGACCCCAACCAGAGCAGGGCTTCCTCCTCTCAGAACTGCTGGGGTGCAGGGAGAGAGGCCTGCAGGCTCCCAGCAAGGCATCTGGGCCCAGCCCTGGGCCTGCCTGTGCTTCCCTGAAAGGTAAGGTGGCCAGACCAGAAGACCTCCAAGGAACCTCCACACTGGCCAAACCTGCAGTAGGCCTGAGGTAGAAGGGCCGCTTCACTGGCTACACCCCTTACTGGGTGCCTGGGCAGACGGGTGGGCAGCTCTAGATCCAGATCCACAGCCAACAAGGACAAACCCTGCACTACCCTTGCCTGCCCCCATCAACACCCCCTTGCCAGCTCCCAAGGTGGCCCCAGGAAAGAGTCTACAGAGAATCTTCTCCATTGCCCCAAGAACCATTTCAAGGCCCAAGAACTGGGGCGCCTGGGTGGCTTAGTCGTTAAGCATCTGCCTTCGGCTCAGGTCATGATCCCAGGGTCCTGGGATCGAGCCCGCATCAGGCTCCCTGCTCCGCGGGAAGACTGCTTCTCCCTCTCCCACTCCCCCTGCTTGTGTTCCCTCTCTTGCTGTATCTCTCTCTGTCAAATAAATAAATACAATCTTTAAGTAAAAAAAAAAAAAAAAAAGACCCAAGAACACAGGCTCTGGAGTCAGACCCAAGTTTAATTCTGACTCTGTTGCTTCATCACTGTATCATCTTGGACACATTATTTCCCTTACCCAAGTGGAAAGAGTGTTCACATCTGTGCACTGAGCAAGGTGGTTGGTATAGAGGAAACAGCCCAACAGAGGAAACATAGGGAAGAGCCAAAGAATAAGTAATAAATAATACGGGTGGGAGATTTAAAGATACCCGGAGAAGAACATTCTGAGGATAGAGGCCTCAGAGAGGGGTTTAAGCCCCCCAAGACAGAGGCAGAGAGGGCTTGCTGAGGAGGAGACAGCAGGCAGGTTTCAGGAGAAGACGGGTGACTGGGAGTGAGTCAGTTCTCACGGCCGCTGAATAATTCACAGGGCAGCCGGGATGGCATATGCTTCCTCTGAGCCCTCACCAGCAGGAATACCAGCCTCCTCTCCTTCTCCCTCATTCCCCACCAGTTGCCCAGGAAACCAGCTCCCTCCTCCTGGAGGTAGGGCCGCCTGGGGCCCAGAGAGTGGGCGATGGAGGGCACAGGTGACATGGAAGGGGAGTCATGGGGCCGGACAGGTGCAGGTGGTCCAGGAGAAAGTCAGCTCTGCCAGTCCCTGCCGGATTGGAAGGGCAGAAAAACCAAGTGAAGAGGAGGCAGGGATTGGGGGACCCACCTGCTCAGGAGCAACTGGAGATGCTACAGAATAAAATAATAAAGGCACGGAAGCAGAAAGTGCTGACGGGTCAGAAATGAGACTGGTATGGACAGGGTGTCCAGGGGCCAAAGGTGTGCTCAGGATGTGGGTCTGTTTTGCCTTAGCTTCCTTTCTAGGTTTGTGTCTGGCTTCTCTGGGGAAGGTGTTGTATCTGCTGCTCTCTCTCTGTGGAGAACCGGGGCATCTCTTAAGGTTGGAGTGCTCTTCCAAGAATAGCTTCTTCCCCACTCGCCTCTGGTAGAGTTTCCAGCATCATCTTTGGGCTTGTATAGACCAGCCCAGGAGGCCCCTGGTCCAGGGATCCCAGCAGCTCCTGTCAATCCCCTCCAGCTGCCTTCTCCACGGCTGCCTGCCCTCAGGGCCCCGCCCATCACCTGACACCTGGCTTCCTTTGTCTGACATCCTCAAACTGACCCCTAGAGCCCAAGATCCTTGCCTTGTCCCCGCCGTAGTTCCCGTAGGGTCTCAGGGTACCCTCGTGTTCTCAGATTACTTCCTAATGCGGAAGGCAGCCATCTCTGCCTCACCCAGTAGACAACACCAAATTCAAGAAACAGAAATTTCTATGGTTTTAGGGCTTCTATGTGCTGATAGCTTTATGGCGTCATGACAGGAGGTCTTTGTTGTTGAGTGAACCGAGGTTCGGCTCCTAATACATCTGAAGCCACAACCAGTTACTGGTTGTAGAGCCTTGTGCAAGTGGCTTAACCTCTCTGCACCTGTTTCCTTGTCTGTAAAGTGGGGAGAATACTAGGGTTAAGTGAGAAGAGACGGGGTAGCAGGGCTTAATCAACCATAGTTGCTGTTATCTAATATTATCATTAACATTATATCGTATATAACATTTTTATTATAGACAATATGGGAGGGGGTGTGTGCGCACGTGTGTGTGTGTCTGTGTGTGTGTGTGTGTGTCTTTCCACGTGTTAGTACTTCTTCTCATCACACTGCTGTTTTTTTCCGCTCACCTCCGAGGAGCTCATACTTGGTGCTCAGCTATACAAAGCTCCATTTGTCACAGAGTCTAAAACATTGAAAACTTCACTCAATTAGCAAATTTGTCATTATTGTCTGAGCAAGCTATAGTTTTTGATTGGATTTGCCAAACATGATAATTTGATTGAGCAAACCAAATTACATAAGGTTTGCAGTTGCGCTCCTAAAGTAGGAGAGTGACTTTAGATATGAAAAGGGTACTACAAAAATAAGTATTGCGTATGTTTCCAATTTTCCCCAAATTTCTATTTTTCCCATAAAGAAAAATAAAAGGTTTTAGGTTTTTTTTTTTAACCTAAGCTTTCCAAGTTTCCAAAAATGTTGTATTTCTCGGCCCCATAAGGTGAGGGAAATATGCCAGAAGCACAGGATTGCGTTTCTAGGACACCCTCGAGCTTGACAGCCCCATCTCTGAGTCACCCCACCTACAACTCAACTAGCTGGGGTCGAGCTGGAAGCCCTGTGATTCGCTTCCCAGGCTCCAAGCCGGAGGCCCTGTGACACCCTCCCCCAGGTTCAGAGCCTCAAAACAAGAAGGCAGATTCTGCCTGGCCCCAGTCCCAGACGGGTCTAATGTTCCTGTCTTCGGCTCTAAGCTCCCCTATCTGTTCTCTTCTCCTCACACCAACTAGAGTAGGTTGAATTGTGTTCCCCAAAGACATGTTGAAGTCCTAACCCGGGGTACCTGTGAACATGACTTTATTTGGAAATAGGTCTTTGTAGATGTGAGATGAGGTCATACTGGAGTAGGGTGGGCCCTTCATCCAATATAACTGGTGTCCTTATAGGAGGGGAAGAGACACAGAGACACACGGGGAGAAGGCCATGTGACCACAGACACAGAGATTGGAGTGACACAGCCATGAGCCAAGGAACGCCAAGGATTGCCAGAGGTGACCAGAAACTAGGACAGAGGCAGGGAGGATTCTCTCCTACAGCCTTTCAGAGGGAGCGTGGCCCTGCTGACACTTTGATTTCAAACACTCAGCCTCCAGAACTGTGAGAGAATAAACGTTTGTTTCTGGAAGCCACTCAGTTTGTGGCCATTTGTCATGGCGGCCCTATAGAACACTAATACACCCACCAACTCCAACCCCCAAGGGAAGCAGGCAAGCATGACTCCCCCTCCTTGACTGACGGACAAACACGGGATAGGCGAGGTGCCCCAGGGTTGCATCCTCCAGAGAAGTGTGCAACCGGGGTCTACAACCTCCTAGGGAGAGGAGAATGAGCGATAGACTTGAACCGAAGAATTGAGTTCAAGTTCTACTTTCTCTGCTCGTTTGCTGTGACCTAGAGAGGGTCACGTGGCACTTGGTCTCTCTTTAAAATCATCTTATTCATTCGTTATCTGCCTCCTTCTGCCCCATGCTGGGGCATAAGCTCAGGAGGGCAGGGATTTTTGTCTGGTTTTGTTCACTGCCATACCCCAGTGCCTTTTCCTAGAACAACGATTTTTTTTTTAAGATTTTATTTATTTGAGATAGAGAGTGAGAGAGAGAGCATGAGCCGGGGGCAGAGGCAGAGGGAGAAGCAGGCTCCCCGCTGAGCAGGGAGCCCGATGCAGAGCTCGATCCCAGGACCCTGGGATCATGACCCGAGCCTAAGGCAGACGCTTAACCGACTGAGCCACCCAGGTGCCCCTAGAACCACGATTTATGTAGGAAGCCCAAATACATATTTTTTAAATTAACAGATGACTCCCTCTGCCAGGTCTTGTCCTGGGCCCTAAAGCTACAAAGACCCATTAGACATGATTTCAAGCTCCCAGACAATGGAAGAAGCTGACATAGAAACAGATTATGGTAGCTTGTCATGTGTACTCTGGCAGAGATAAGAACTAGGTGGCGCAGGACTCAGAGGAGGGAGTGGGGACTTCGTTGGGTATGGGGTTCAAGACAACTTCACTGAGGAGACCATTGAATGGGCCTTGAAGGATGAATAGGAGTTCCCTGGAACCACACTCTGCCATGCTAAAAACGTTTGGTCTTGGGACGCCTGGGTGGCTCAGTCGTTAAGCGTCTGCCTTCGGCTCAGGTCATGATCCCGGGGCCCTGGGATTGAGCCCCACATCGGGCTCCCTGCTCTGTGGGAGGCCTGCTTCTCCCTCTCCCACTCGCTCTGCTTGTGTTCCCTCTCTTGCTGTCTCTCTCTGTGTCAAATAAATAAATTAAATCTTTTTAAAAAATAAATTAATTAAAAATTAAAAAAATAAAAACATTTGGTCTTGCACTGGTAGGTGATGGAGACCCACCAAGGGGCTTCAAGAGAGTGGTAATAACAGGATCAGAGTTGTGCTTCAGGACAATCTCTCTGGCTGCCATGAGCAGAGGATGGATTAGACCAAGCTTTGGCAGGCAAAGAGCACTGTGAAGGTCTGTGGTAACAGGCCAAGTAAGAGATGATGAGGCCAGAACTAGGCGGGTTGTCTGGGATGGAGAATCCCATTCACCGACTCAGTGGAATATGTGGCCCCTTAGACACTGGAGGGAGCATGTGGGAAAGAAGTCTACATAACAGAGAGGAGCTGGGGGCACCATACCCAGAAGCCCGGTGGGGTGAAGGTGGGCTCCAGGCGGAGAGGTCTGCTGACTGGCCAGATGATTCGGACTGACCCAGGCACGTGGGTCAGGACAACATCACCTCTCAGCCTATCTTCTCGGCTTCCAAAGTCCAAAGCCCCTTATGCTGGGCAATTGGGGGAGATCATCTCCATGCTGGCCCAGGGAAGGAGAGAGGGGGTTTGCTCTTGGTGACCCTCTGCCTGGGGAACAGAATCTGAGATGAATCCCTTGGTGCTGTCTCCTTAGAGGTCAGTGGTGAGCCGGCAAGAGCAGCCTCATGGTGGGGGGCGGAGGGGCTGAAGGAGCAGAGCGAGTGAGTGCACATGGCTCAGTCAGGAGGTTTGCCTATGAAGGAGAAGACAGGGGAGGTGGGAAAAACCCGTACATGTCTCAGGGAAGAGACAATAGAGGGAAAGGTACCACAGTGGGGTCCCTGGGGAAAGGATACCAGGCAGAGGTGAGGATATGTATCCTGGACAGGATTCAGAAAATATGATGCCCCAAAGATGAACTGTGCCCGGTGAGAAAGGGCATCAAGGAGCCTTACAGAACATTGGCCTCTTTTTCTAATAGGCCGGAGGTGAGCGTGTCTGCTGAGAGCAAGGGGGAGGTGGCTCCAGGAAGTCCAGAGTTGTTGGCATTGCCAGTGAAGAGAAGGGGCAGCGTGGGGAGGCAAGACGGTGCCGGTGGAGTCTGCGTGGGCGAGCCCCCCACCTGTGCTCCAGACGCGGTGCATGAGGCAGGGCGGTGCTGCTGGATTGATGTGGGCTGGGTCCTGGGTCCTGAGTCACACTTGGACTTGTCAACCACGTGTCCTGATTTTTGAGTGGGAAAATATGTTGCCTGCTGTATCCATTAGGGTCTCAGCAGGAAAGAGATGGCACACTCAAACTGGGTAATTTAAAGAGACTTTATGAAGTGTCTTTTTCAAAGGTGCGGGCACGGCACAGGGGAACCTCAAAGGTAGGGCAGTTCCCTCCTTAGGCTCATTCGTGGGGAAACTAGTCTGTCTGTTATGACCCTAGTGCTTCAGAGGGGCAAGGAGAGGGATGACAAGAGCACCCAGAGGGAGAGCCTTGAAGGGGGCTGCCTGATGGACACCGAGCCCTTTGCTCAGCCAGCGGGGAGGAGCCAGGAAAGAAATACCCCAACCTCCCTCCAATCCCTCCCCTCCAATTTCCTGCTGGAGGTCCCTATTGGCTGAACCCAACAGGAAGTCAGGGGGCAAAGGAGTCCGTCCATGGGTGCACAGGGGTCAGCAGCACAGAGCAGGGCAGAGAGTGGGTCTGGAGAGGCAAACAGAAGGCATGGAAGCCAGCTGTGGGGATCCCCGTCTTCAGAAATGCTGCCCACCTATGGAAGAGGGAGCAGCAGTCTCGTCCTTGTGGCCTCCGATGCCACACAAGGAAGGTGCGTCCTTGTATGTGTTGGGAGGGGAGGGCGTCGTGGGGGGAGAGGGGACATGGCGCGTCTCGCAGCTCGCCTCCACTCCTCTTCCTACCACAGCTCTGATTTCTCCGGCAGCAGGGTGATAACACTCCTGTTTAGAAAGAGTTGGTGATCAGATTCTGGGATTAGGAGGAAGAGAGTGGGCGACAGAGGACATGATAAGGGAGTTAGAACCTCTGGGACTCTGGGTTTATCCACATGAACAGGTGCACAGACCAGGGACCACCCCCACCAACCCCTGTCCTGCTCCTCGTCCCGTCAAGTACAATTCAGTCAAAGGTGCTAACAGATCGCTGGGAAAGATGGATGGAGTAATCAGGGCAAATGAAATTAACATGCACAGGGTAATCAACACTCATTAAGCCAATTTAGTCAAGTGATGACCTCAGTCAGCTTTTATTTAATCATATACTTAAATGTCAAATCAATATGCAAATCTCACCCAGGCCTTTTCCAATTATAACCCATTAAAAACTTTCAAGTAAATCAATGCAGCCAGGCGGAGTGGGTGAGGCCAGGAGAGGCAAGCTGAGCCCAGATGATTGGTCAGTGGAGCTTTTGTCTACGGCACCCCCTCGGCCCCTATTCCCAGGGCCCTCATTGGTATCCACCCCCTTGTCCTACCCCCTGCCATCTACCGTCAAAATTTACCCTCCTGTGTCCATCCCATGTCCCCAAAGTGGCTTTAAGGAGGACACTGAGATGGCTCTTCCCTAAAAGTCACATAATAACCACATTCCTACCGGGGCGCCTGGGTGGCTCAGTCAGTTAGGTGTCCGACTCTTGATTTGGGTTCAGGTCATGATCTCAGGGTCCTGGGATCAAGCCTCGAGTCTGGCTCTGTGCTCAGGCACAGAGCAGGGAGAGGAGGGAGGGGAGTCAGCTTGGAGATTCTCTCTCTCCCTCTGACTCTCTCCCCATTCATGTGCTCTCTCTCTCAAATAAATAAATTTTAAAACCTCACATTCCCACCTCCACACACTCAGCACTTTGTTTTTTGCAATTGGTATTTGTGCCCATTATTTTATTGGAGCCCCCCAAAACCTATTAGGCAGACATTAATATCCCCATTTCTCAATGACCAAGTGGAAGCTCAAAAAAACCTAGAGGCTTCCAAGATGTCCATCAACAGATGAATGGATAAAGAAGATGTGGTATATATATACAATGGAATATTAAGCAGCCATCAAAAAAAACCCCAAAATCTTGTAATTTGGATGGACGTGGATGGAACTAGAGGGTATAATGCTAAGTGAAATAAGTGAATCAGAGAAAGACAAGTATCATATGCTCTCACTGATATGAGGAATTCTTAATCTCAGGAAACAAACTGAGGGTTTTAGAGGGGAGGGGGTGGGAGGGATGGGTTAGCCTGGTGATGGGTATTAAGGAGGGCACGTACCGAATGGAGCACTGGGTGTTATACACAAGCAATGAATCATGGAACACTACATCAAAAACTAATGATGTAATGTATGGTGACTAACATAACATAATAAAAAAAAATTTAAAAAAAAACCTAGAGGCTTCTCCCCAGGACTTACTCACCAGTAGAGAAGGGAGACTCTTGACAGCACCCTGAGGCCATGCCCAGCCCCGAGGTTCAGGCAAAGCGGGGAGGAGGAGCCTGTGAAAGAGCCTTCTCTCCATTCCTGAGGCTGAGTCACCAAGTCCCCGTGCGCCACCCCCACGCTCTAGTGAAGCTGGCTGGGACAGAGCCCTGTGTAGAAGCCTGCGTCAAACTTGGTTAACGTGTCCCGGGCTTGTGAAAAAAGAAGTCAAACCATGACTGTCACTGCTTATTAATATCTCATCCACTTCTGACACTGTCTCCCACCAAGGAGACAAGAGACAGACCAACCAAGGTGCCACAACAAGGAAAAGAAGGAAAGGGCCAGCTCCCGCCAGATTCTTGCTTGGTACCACACCTGCACGGTGGCAAGTGCTCTTCCTTTGGTGGGCTGTGTGGAAGGTATTACCACTTCGCCTTTACAAAGAAAGGAGCAAGATCAGAGAGGGCAGTTAATGGCCTAGAGGTTGCATGGTGAGTAAATGGTGGACTCAGGAATGAAAACTAGGTCTTTCTGAGTCAAAAGCCTCAAAGTCTGCAGGTCATCCATGCCCAGGGGAGCGTGGGGTTCTGCTCACATGCGCCTTTTAGCAGGGGGTTGTACCACCAACTGATGCAAGTTAGGCTGCTGGGCTAAGGGCCTGGGTTCCCAGAGCTGATACGAAGGGTCCAGAGACACAGTCTGAGCCCCTGCCTGGCACAGGCAGCCCAGCTTTAGGCTGGTACCGCAGAAATGACAGCTGCTTCTCAGACATCTGCTTCTCGGGGTCAGCCAAGAGCTGACAGGTAAAGCACTGAAACAGTCTTGATGATATCAAGGCAGAGCCAGATTGAGGATGCATTCCCAGGGAGATGCACAGTAATTGACTTGCATATGGCACAGTGGTGCTCAGCGGCGACCCTGAAAGTGATTGGGAGCGTCAGTGACCACTGCTGTGAAGGCGCCAACACCGGCGCCTGGACGGTTCCAGGGCCCCACGCCTGCAGGTCTGAACCACTCCCAATGCCCCGAGCTGAGTAGGGGGAGAGTTAGACAAACAGTAACCTGGCTGGCAGAGCCAAGAACTGGTGTCCCCGGCCAAGACTGGAACCATGAAATTTAGAGCGGTGCCAGCCCTGCCTACCTCATGCAAGACAAAGTCAGAATAGACCGTGCGGGGAGAGCCTGTTTCTGGCATCAGCGCCGCAAGTCCCTTGTCTCAGAAACCCCCTCAGGTCTAGGCAAACTCGGATGGTTGGTTCCCTAGAGACAAGCCAGCCGGGGCTATCCACGGGCAGAGAAGGGCAGCCACCCTCCACACTCCACCCAGCAGCTTGGGACAAGTTAACCAAATGTGACACAGCCTTTTCAACGAGGCTCGAATGTTGCCCGGGGCTTAGTTGACTCCTCCTGACAGTTTCATAACCAGACAACAGAAGAAGAAAGGACAGGGGATAAGAGGCAAGAAGGGAAGAGCCTGCAGGTGTCCAAAACTCTACTAGGAACACTGGAATTTATGACCTTACTTAATCCTTGAAACAACCCCGACAGGTATTATTATTCCCACTGTAGAAATGAAAAAAGCCCAGGCTCAGATCAGTTGAAGAACTGATAAAAATAAACAAATGTATCAAATCAATATGTTGTATACCTTAAAATTATACAATGTTATATTGTCAAATTCCTAATTTTCAGTATCTTCCTTCCTTTTTTTTTTTTTTAAAGGAACATTTTCTGGACAGACTTTCACCACTAAGTCATTGCCAGGGAAGGGGGAGGCACAAAGGGGCTTGGTGGTACCAGCCACTGTGCGTCAGAAAAGAGAAAAGCAGGGCTTGGTCTGACAAAAAGCAGGACTTGGTCCCTGCCCTAGGAAAAGCAGATCCTAAAGCATTTTCCTTGTAGAGAGATGTGAATCCCTGTCTAGGTCTTCAAAAGGGAAGATGGCTCCAGAAAAGGAAATGGGAATGTAACAGTCAACTGGGACCTGGAGTGATTCCAGTAAAGAAGGACAAGGAGGCTGCAGGTGTCTGGGGAGGCAGCTCATGGGGAAGCCCCAATTTAAAGCGGGCTTGTGCAGAAGGCAGGGGACTAGGGCAGAGAACCCCACAGACCCACAGGCACCCCCAAAGCCCTGAATTGCCAAGGCTGCCAAAAATGCCAAGGGAACTGCAACTTTAGAAGCAACTCCAACCCCCAGAAAAATTCCCGTCTGGGAGGATGAGAAAGCACTAGAAATCCTGGGGAGCAGAGGAATGGCGAGAAAATTCAAAAAAAGCAAAACTATTAAAAATATATATATGTGTGTGTGTGTGTTTCTCACTTGACCTCCACCATGGTAAGGATCTAGGCCATGGGTTTTTGCACACATGGAAAGCAAGTCATGTCCATGATCACCAGGGCCCCGCGCGGGGGGGCGGGGGGGGGGCCAACGTGGGACCTGAGGACTCATCTCATCTCCCTTCTCTCCAGCAGCCCGTCAACCTAGTAAAACTCTGGAGGCTTGTGGCAATCTCTCAGCCTTCCTGGAGACAGGATGTGGGTCTGGAGCCTGGGGGTGGCAGGGAATTCCAGGGGGTGGGAAACTCAGTAATGGCTCATGATAGTTCTTTCCTGAACTAGGAACTAGCTAGCAACTTCCTGCCCGCAGGATGGCCCTTGTCACACTCATACCTCTCCCTTCCTTGACTAACTGACCTCTATGCCACTCATCTTAACCTCAGCATTCACTGAGCACCTACTACATGCCAGGCACTGTTCTGGGCACTGGCACACAGCCACACACGAGGCAGACAGGGCTTAGCTTTTACAGCATTTAGACTCCCAGCAGAGACGACAACACTCTGCTCTCTCCCCAGACACTCTCACACAGATTTAAATGCTCTGTGTTCGTGGATGACTCCTGGATCTGCGTCTCCAGCCCAAACCTCTCCCCTGAATGCCAGTTGCACGTTTTCAACTGCTTCCTTGATATCTACATTTGCATTTCTAACAAGTATTTTAAACTTGACGTCTCTAAGACGAGATGATTCCACACCTTCCCCCTCCACAAAACCTGTTCCTGCTTCTCCCCCAGGCTTCCCAGTTACTCAGGCAAAAACCTGGGCCTTATGCGACAGTCCTCTCATGTTCACGCTTGCACACGGACACGCACACAATCCAGTCCATAGCCAAGTCCTCGGGGTCCAAATGTCACCCCAAGAAGTCCCAGATGTGACCCCATCTTACTACTTACCCAGCGGCCACTCTGTTCCAAGCCACTGTCATCCCCCTCTTGAGCCATTAAATTGGTCCCCTTTACCAGTCTCCTTGCTTCCCGCCACTCACCACCCTACAGTCCGGCAGCCACACTGTTGCCCGAGTGATCTTCTCACAAGATAAATCCGACCATTTCCTTCCCCTGCTCAGAAGCCTCAACAACAAGTCTTGCTCTGGTCCCTCCAGCCTAAGATAAAGCAATGCCCTCGTCCTGTGCCCACCCTCTGCTCCCTCTACATCAGGCTTCTTAAAAGGGTTTTCCTTAACCAAGTTTCTCCACTACCTCACCTCCCGACCCCATGACAAGCCATTGCTTTCTACCTCCGAAACTGCTCTCACCGAGGTGACTGCTGACCATCCACTGGTCAGTGTCCTCAGTCTTCACCATCGGTGACATTCTGCCCGTGACTCTGCTCACCATCCACTCCCTCCTCCTCCAAGCGGCCCCTCCCTGCGGTTTCTGGACACCAGCTCTTCCCTGGCTGTCCTCTCTCCTGTCCATCACCCCTGGAGGGACCCTTCCTCCAGCCGCTCCATAAATGGTGGGGGTTCCCAGGGTTCAAAACTTGGCCTTTTGTTCTGCTTACCATAAACATCCTCATCTACTTTCACGAATTCATCACTAAATCACTATCACTGATTCTCAGATGGCCCCCTAGCCCAGGTCTTCAGCCTAGACTCCAGCCCCAACTTGTAATCATGACTTTGTCCTACCCACAGCACTGCAAACCACGAGCATAGAGCAGGCCAGTACCCCATCGCTGGATCCATACATGGACCCCATTCCAATCCAATTTCTTTTTTTTTTTAAATATTTTATTTATTTATTTGAGAGAGAGAATGAGAGAGAGCACATGAGAGGAGGGAGGGTCAGAGGGAGAAGCAGACTCCACGCTGAGCAGGGAGCCCGATGTGGGACTCGATCCCGGGACTCCAGGATCATGACCTGAGCCGAAGGCAGTCGCTTAACCAACTGAGCCACCCAGGCGCCCCAATCCAATTTCTGATGCCAAAAGTTCTGGCATCACCCAGATCTCCTCTCTCCTTCAATCCCTATGTCTAACTTGTAATGTAGCTCTGTGGTCTCATCTGCCTCCTTAATGGGGCTTGTATCTGTGCCCTCCTTCCACTGTTCCTGCCTCAGGGGGGGCCCTCTCCGCCTCTCACCAGGAGCACACCTTCAGGCCCCCCTCCTCCAACCATCCTCCAAGATCTCAACACTGAAGATGTTTTTCTAAAATGCAGATCTGTCATTCTCTTCCTTTGAACCCTCTATTGGTAAAAAAAACAGCTATTACTAGATAGCAAGTCACCCCAAAACTCAGCAGCTTAGGATAACTAACAGTCATTTGTTATAACTCATGCATCTGTGGGTTGGTTGGGGTCACTCATGGTCTGCAGGTAAGCTGGGGGCTCAGCTCTGGTCTGGCTTCACTGGGGCACATCTTCTCCTCAGACCAGCAGAAATGTGCAAGGCCTCTTGAGACCCAGGCCCAGAATTGACATAGGGCCAATCTACATCATTCTATTGCCCAAAGCAAGACACACAGCTGAACTACCATCAAGAGGTGGTATACTCTGCCCTTGATGGGAGGATATGCAAAGTCCCTGAGCAATGGGCATGGGTACAGGAGGGATGAAGAATTGGAGCCATAAATGCAACTCACCACAGTCACATCCGATTGTCCACAAGGTCAAATCTCAACTCCCTAAAACGGAGAGCTTCCAGGGGCTGGTCCAGCCACCGCCCCAGCCCCATCTCCTATGCTCTGAACTCCCAACCACTCCCCGACATCCACTGCTCCGCAAATATGCCTCGTCTTCTCACACACCGGTTTGCCTGCACACGGGCTGTTTTTCATTCCCAAGGCCCCTCCCCCACCCACCATTGTCCACCTGGGAAATTCATACCCATCCCCTAAGACCTAGCTCAGCGTGTAACTCCTTGCACCCCGTTTCAGCACTCACCCTTGGACAAAGGTGTCATTTCATCCCCTGGATGGTATATAAGTTTGCTGTTACCACCGTAACAAAGAGACTTAGTGGTCTAAACAACACACATGTATTCTTTTACTGTTCTGGAGGTCAGAAGTCCAAAATCAGTTTCACTGGGCTAAAGTCAAGGTGCTGTCAGGCAGGTTTCTTCGGGAGCCTCTGAGAGGAGAATCTATTTCGGGGCCTTTTTCAGCTTCTAGTGGCCATCTGGATTCCTTGGCTTGTGGCCCCCTCCTCCATCTTCAAAGAGTAAGAGCATCATTTCAGCCTCTGCCTGCAACCCCTTCTCCTCATCTGCACCAAATCTCCCTCTGCCTCCTTCTCAGAAGGACACGTGATTACATATAGGGTTCACCTGGGCCATTCTGGATACTCCCCCCATTTCGAGAGCCTTAACTAAGTCACACCTGCAAAGTTCATTTTGCCAAATAGGATGACATTCACAGGCTCTGGGGATTAGGACTTGGGATCTTTGGGGGTTGTTATTTAGCCCTACTGCTGGCAGTTTTCATATTTCTTCCACCTGGCTCGGGACCTGGCACAGGATGGCTGTTCAAAACATTTGATGAAAGAAAGAATGCATGAGAGAATGAACACAGTGCTACCAGTCCCCACTGGGGAGGCCTGGGTCCCCAGCAGGCTGGCTGGCACAAACAGCAGTGAACACCCAGGCTCCTGAAACTCATCCCCTACATTCACCATAACAGAGAATATTCTCTATAATAAATAGGAGATCAAACCAAGCCCTCTGTGCAATGCAGGAGCTAGGCTGCCTCAACTAAAAAGGAAAAAGATTCCTCCCTGGAACTGTAGAGACGAAGCTGTGAGCTCAGCCCAAGGAAGCATTAACCCCCGTTCCTTGTCATAACTGCAACAGAATGGGCTGCGTGCTGGATCCATAAACACATTCACCCCTGTTCCTGTGTATTTAACAAAGAGCTGTGGCAACTTCTCTGTGCTGGTCAAATAAAACACAGTCCCTGCCCTCAAGGGACTGCCAGTCCAAACTCCTTTTGAATATCTTTGAAATGAGCCCAGCGCAATTTCCAAACACATTGAAGCTCGTGGGAAGTCCTGTTCCTTATGTTTTCAGAGCCCTCCTGGCAGAGCCTTTCATTCTTGCCACAAACATGGAGTACCGAGGACGTGACCAGCCCTCTGTCAGCCCTCCCTTCAGTGGGGGCTGTCCCTGCAGCCACCGGTGGACGTTCCCTGTAGGACTTCTAGAGCCTTCCACCTTGCCCTGATCAATTCCCACTGCAGTGCCAGAGACGGCAGGGAAGTTGGGAGGGCGCCTGGGAAGGGACTGGCCACTCGAAAGCCATCAGGGGTTCGAACCGGAGAGGCATTTGCTCAGTGGAGGAGGAAGCCAGGCTGATTGGGGATGACCTGGAAGATGGCGATGCAGAAGGGACCACGATCGCAATCACCACTGATGACTGAATTAGCTCTCCCTACGGGCCCGACTGCGCTGTGTGCTCGATGTGAATGATCTCACTTAAGCCTCCCACAATCCCTGTAAGGTAAATATTATAAGTCCCATTTTACAGATGAGGAAACAGAGGCACAGAGAAATAAAGGAACTTGCCCAAGGCCTGCAGCTGTAAGTAGAACCAGGATTTGGGTTAACTCCATCAGGATTACTCCTTCTAGATATTTGACCATGGAGGAAAGATGAGCCATGTGGGTGAAGAGGGAGGTGCTATGTTCCAGGGACTTTAGGGTCAGGGGGGGTTGTTTTGTAGGTAGAAGAACATAAACATGCTTGTGCACAAAATAATGTGTTTGTGCACTGATGGGTGGGGGCTCAGCTGACCGAAGGGGCAAGATCCAGGACAGGGGTGGGGGCGGAGGAGAACATGGATGGTGACCCAGAGGCCAGGAAGGCATGAGAGGGCCCAGAAGCTAGTGTCAGGCTGGAGGCAAATGGTTCCAACATTCATCATTTACAAATGTCCTCGTTCACTCTCTCAATAGCACGTCAACAGGAAGGTTGCAGGGTCTCTGGAATAGACTTTTCTCCAAGCACTGTGCAGAGCAGTGGAAGGTGGACCATCCAGCCATGCTCAAAACTTCAATTCAAGACTGATGGGTAGAACCAGGGCCTCCAGAGACCTCTTCCCCCGGACAGGCTAGGGAAACACTTCTAGGAAGATGGCCATGCTTGGGAGTGTCTGAAATTGGAAGATTGGAAGCTTGGAAGCCCAAGAAGGGAGTAAAGATAGTAGGAAGGGAGCCCAGACATAGAAGAAACAATGGGGTGCCACCTTGGGATAAGAGCATCTCCTCCCCACACAGGGCTGAAACCACTGATCCTGGGACTTTCCCGGAGGCTCTGCTGCCTGCCTGTGTGTCCAGCTGTGAGGGCCTCTGGCTCCTCTTGTCTCCCTGACCCCATGTCAACACTCCTCTCTGCCCATCCCCAAATTTGAATGACCCAGAGAAATGGACCAAGGAGCCCAGCCTGGCCCAGGAGCTAGACAAGGCAAGGAAGGCATTTGCTCATTCATTCACTCCTTTGCTCAACAAATATTTATTGGGCACCTACGACGTGTCGACACTGGAGTAAAAGATGAGCAGAAAACAGACATTATCAGTGATCTCGGGGAGTTTATGGTCAAGGGAAGGAAAGAGGCTTGAATCAGATACAGAAACAGAGGTAAAATGATCATAATCGGTGCTGTGTACAAGAGGCACGCGGTCTTACAAGCGTGCGTATCAGGGGCTGACTTACCAAGAACTCAGAGAGGCTTCCCTGAGGAAGCAGCTTGTGACCCGAGATCAGAGCACAGGTGGGAGGGACTGGCCAAGTGAAAATGGGCAGAACACCCAGGCAGAGGGGACGGGGCGATGCGATGGACAGTGGTTCTGGGATTCACAAAGAGCTTTCACTCTGTCACCAGATGGTGAGTGGGAGGATTCCACTGACATGGTGTCATCCAGAGGAAGTACAGTGAGTAACAGTAGCTAATACTTGTGTAACTGTAACTAGCAACATATAGGACACTAACATAACTAATAATATAAGCACTAATAGCTCACACTTGTATAGGATTTACTCTATGCCAGACACTGATCTAAACCCTTTTCATGTTAAGCCATTTAAAAATCACAGCAATTCGAGAAGGTGAATACGATGGTGTACCCATTTTACATATAACACCCAGAGATGGTAAGCAACTTTCCCAAAGTCACACAGCCTGTAAGTGGTGGCTCCGAGATCCAAACCCAGGCAGTGGAGCTTCAGTCTGGCTCCAGAGTCTGAACCACCTCCTTGTTGATTGAGCACCTACTCCGTGGAGGTCTGTGCTCAGGGCTTTTCATTCAGCCCATGTACTCACAACAACCCTCTGGGGGCAGTTAATCATGATAGTATTAATACCATTTCAATTTTGTAGATCAGGAAACGGAGATTCAGAGAGAGGGTGGGATTTGCCTAAGGTCACACAACTAGCATGTGGAGCAGCTGAGTCCAGAACCCAGGACTCCAGAGTTGCAGGAGTACGTAGAGGGAGTAGGAAAAGGCTAAGGGCCGTAATGCAAGTCAGCACAAGGGGATCTTTCCACGACGACAGACAGATTCATTCATTACTTCAGCGGAAAAGGGATTTGTTGAAATTACACATGTGCATGGGTGTGATATAATAAAAAGTAAAGAGTTGGTCTTTATCCCTGGTTCCTGGCATACAGCTCCTAAAACCATTGGAATCTCCAGAGTATTAACTGGGTCTTTTGTATGCTAATGAGATGGTTGGTGGCTGGGGGCCCCTAGAGAGCCGCAGGAAGGGGACTGGTTGCCAGAAAGAGGGCGTGATAAGAGGGTTGGAATTTCAGCTCCATCCCAGACCTCCAGGGAGGGGAGAGGGGCTAGAGACTTAATCACTCACCAATGGCAGAGGATTTAATCAGTCATGCCTACATCATAAAACCTCCACAAAAAACCCTAAACAAAGGGGTTCAGAGAGCCTCCAGGCTGATGATCAAGGTACTGGGAAGGTGACATCCCCAGAGAGGACATAGAAGCTCCGAGCCCCTTCCCCACCCCTTGTCCTACGTGTCTTTCGCATTTGGCTGTTCCTGAGTTGTATTTTTTTTATCATAAACCAGTAAATGCAAATGAAGTGCCTTCCTGAGTTCCCTGAGTTTTTCTAGCAAATTTTCCAACCTGAGGAGGAGCTCGTGGGAACCCCTGATCTATAGCTGGTCTATCAGAAGTACAGAAAGCTCAGAACTTGCAATTGGCATCTGAAGTGGGAGGCAGTGTTGTGGGATGGAGCCCTTTACTTTATGGGGCCTGATGCTACCTCTGGGAATATAGTGTCAGAATTGAATTGAAAGATGGGGCATCCAGCTGGTGGTGAAGAATCAGTGAATTGGTTGTTGGTGTCCAAAGACACCACATACTCAATGTCAAGAGTGTTGTGAGTAAAAACAGTTCAGTGGGTCACGGCCAACCTATGCAAGGCCTCCCTTGAGTAAAGGGTCTATTTCTGATCAGCTGTATCAGGGAAACCTCTCATGGTCCTCTGTGCACTCAGCAGGGATGGGGCAAGGACTTCCCTAGAAGGTGGTGTGAACAGCCTGAAATATGTCTAGTGTATGTGAGTTGAACAGAGAGAGCAGTTAGGATAGGACATCAGGGGAGCATAAGTGGGGGTCATGGGTCCAATCCGGAGGAGGAGGTGTGGGGCAAGTTCAATGCCAAGGGTTACATTCTGCGGACGAGCAGAATGAAGGACCATGTTAGGGACACGCAGAGAAAGAGCTAAACACACAGAACTCCTGTTAGCTGGTGAACCTGGAAGGTTGACCAACCCTGACGTTCCCCCAGGAAGGTCAGCATATGGAGGGGTCCATGTATCCGGGACCATGAACGTCCATGGGGCGAGATGTCAGCTTGGCAGAATGTGGCCAGGGAGGAGTGCGGGCTCCGCCAAAGTCTGTTTCTGGATGTCAGTTTTCTGGAATTTTGCTGGGGCAAAATTTAAGCAAGGCAGATGGCTGACATATCAGAATGACAAGGCGGCAGAACGCCTGTGTGTCAGAAGGGCAGCTTGGCAGAATTGCAGCGTCTTGGAGTGTCAGTTGGGGGGTAATGTTGCTTTGACGGGCAGCTGGCGGCTGGGAATGTCAGCGAGGCCTATGGCTGCAGCAAGCTAATACCCTTGACCTCTATTCACCGAGACCCAGGCCACATAACTTCAGGAGGTGGAGGCCTGCCCTGCTCCCAGCAGGGGAGAGTGAGCCCATGAGGCATGGCTCTCCCATCCAGAACAGGGACTTGGAAAAGGGGAAAGGGGGTGTGTTCGTTTGCTAGGGCTGCTATAACAAAGTACCACAGACTTGGGGGCTTAAGCCACAGTCTGGAGGCTGAAGTCTGAGATCAAGGTGGGGACAGGGTTGGTTTCTTCCGAGGCTTCGCTCCTTGGTTTTATAGATGACCGTGTTCTCCCTATTATCTTTACATGGTCTGCCTTTGTGGGTATCTGCTTCTTAATCTCCTCTTCTTATAGGAACACCCGTCATACTGGATTAGAGCCCACCCTAAATGCCTTCATTTTACCTTAACCACCACTTAAAGGCTCTGTCTCCAAATACAGTCACATTCTGAGGTACTGAGAGTTGGGACCTCAACATACAAATCGGGGGTGAGGGGGTAGAGGGAGACACAATTTTGCCTGTAACAGGAGGCAAGTAGGAAAAGAAGATTAAAGAGCTGTTCAGTGTCAGAACTGAGCAGACAGAGAGGCAGCCACCAGGTCAAGGATTCAATCAGGGAAGACTTCTTAGAGGAGGCAGTTGGTAGCCAGAACTTGTAGTAGACCCATGGAGTCTCCAAGCAGCCCAAGAGTGCCTAGGTCCATGGAAAACAGAGAACTCCTAAATGTAGACACAAGGAAAATTCAGGAAGAAGCAACCACGCAGAAAACACTGACCTGGGGGCTACCTCTCAGAGGAAACCCTGGGGGACTAAATTCAAATCTCCCCACAGTGGGGCTAGGTTTAATAAATAATCGCTTTTTTTTTTCCATTTTTGAAAGACCTTAAAGTTTTAAGAGCATGGGATTTGGGGTCCGACCAGCCTGGATTCCAATCAGAACTCTGTTGTGGTTTGTATGACCCCAGACAGTCACAGGACAATCCCCAAGCCTCAGTGTCCTCAGCTACTCAGTGGGAATGATCCTCATACCATCTTCCCGTGGTGACTGTGGCATTGTTGGGAGGACACTGTGGAGGCACCCAGACCAGACCTGGGCTGGTAACAGGGCTCAAGAAATGGCAGCCAGACAATAAATCTACACGCCTTTGATTTTACAACTCCCCGCCCCCGCCCCAGACGCAAGCCCCGACGGAGGGGTCTCACCTCACCGTGTGCCCTTGACGCAGGGGAGACTCCCGTGGCCGCCTGGCCTCTCCCGCAGGAAGGCACACAGGTGGCCCCTTCCCGCTCCAGGCCTGAGCTCCTGCGTCTCCTCCCCAGACGGTAACACTCCGTGCCCTGCCTCCCGGCTTCGTTCTTCTCATGGCACTTGTCTCTCTATATGACTTATTATTGTTTGTGGTCCATCTCCCCCGCCTCGAGAATGACAGTTCCAGGAGAGCCAGAATTTTTATATTGTGCTGCCCAGCACCCAGGAAGATACCCCGATCACAGGAGACGCAGAAGAAGAAAGACAGGGTGCTGAGGGAGCTGAGGGGAGGCGCTGAGGCCGCCGGATGGGGCCTGCCTCACACAGCTAGAGTGGGGGGCCGCCGAGGCCTCCGGTCTGTGGGAGCCGGGCGGGGGGGGGGGTGCTCTCCTGTCCTGCCTTTTCGAGGAGGCTAAGGATGACGGGGGCTGGGCCAGTCAGCTCGGCAGGGAGGCCGGGAGAAGCGGCCGCTCAGGTGTAAAGCCTCCAGCTGGAGCAGCTATATCTGAAAAGCAAATCACTCTCCCTATGGTTTGTCCATTTCTGACTCAGGGAACTGAAACGCCTCATTTCACGGCCTCTGCTTACCAGAGACAGCCCAGGGTGGGAGGCCCCAGTGCTTTCTGCCAGGACCCGCCCCCACAGCGGACCCCTGGCCCACAGCTGGATAGGGCATACCTGGTCCTTCCCAGGGTGGGCTTGGGTCTCAGGAGCAGGCAGCCAGAGCGGGAGCGGGGCGCTGGGGTGGAAGAAAGGAAGACCCAGCAGCTCTCATCTCCTTTCTGCAAAACATCCAAAGTCTGCTCAGGAAAGAGGCAGGGCCAAGTTCACAGAAACCGCCCCAGCGTCTTGTACTCATGCCATGCAAGTAGCACTTAGCGAGCACCGTCTGAGCCTGGCCCCGGGTGCGTATGCAGAATAAGGCAAAGGTCTACCCTGCATAGGGGAGCACCCTCAAAAGAGGAGAAAGACACATGCTCCAATGACCATCATACAAGAAAGCCCAAGAGATGTGGGTGCCAAATAAAAGGACGCTCATTTAAATTTGAATTTCAGATAAGGGGCACCTGGGTGGCTCACTCAGTTAAGCGGCTGCCTTCGGCTTAGGTCATGAACCCAGGGTCCCTGGATCGAGTCCCGCATCAGGCTCCCTGCTCAGCGGGGAGCCTGCTTCTCCCTCTGCCTGCCTCTCTGCCTACTAGTGCTTCTATCTCTCTGTCAAATAAATAAATAAAAAATCTTAAAAAAATGAATTTCAGATAAATTAGTAATAACTCTTTAATATGTCTCATACAATATTGGGGACACATTTATACAAAAAAGTTATTCATTATTTAGCTGAAATTCACAATAAACTGGGAAATCTGTATTTTCATTTGCTAAATCTGACAACCCTACTCATAGGTGAGGCCTCTTTGGAGCAATAGAAACGTGCTCCTGGGTCAGGCGGTCTCAAGTTCAAATTCTAATTTTCCCACTTACTGACCATAGGACCAGAGGACAATCACTCAGCCTCTTTGGGTCCATGTTTCCTCATCTATGAAATAAATTCTATTTCTTGACCTGGGTAGTATTCACATGGATGTTGCTTTATAATTACTTGTTATATTATACATTTATAGTTTCTGTACTTTTCTACATATATGTTATATTGTTCAACAACAATAACAAAATATAAATTTTTAAAGTTTATATTAAATGAGATGATGTACGTAGAAGGCCCCTGGCATGGGGCCTGGAACATAGTGTTTGGTGTTGTGTTTTGTTTTGTTTTTATAGTGATGCAAATACTAGAAGATCCACAGTTTGTGACAGTCCTGCCAGCTGGGGGAATCCCTGGAGGCTTCTTGGAGGAGGTGACATCAGAACCAGACTCTGAAGGAGGAGCTAGATTTCACAAGAAGGTAGAAGCAGGGCGTAGCAAACAAAGAGGTGTGTATGGGCCCAGCCCGCAGCCTAGGCTGCATTTCTTCAGCCAACTCCTGCTGGGAGTCAAGAGGCACCGAGTTTTCTGAGCACTTGGGCATAAATGCTCAGAGGTCATGAGCTCTCCGTAGCTCACGGCAGGGGCTGCCACTCGGCGCTGCCCTCCCCCTGGCCTGCTTCACTCACTGCCTTCTAGCCTGGCCTCTGCCGGCTTTGAATCTATAGCCCTGCCAGAGTCAAGGAAAGGAAGGGGTGCACAAAGCTCCTCAAGACTCCTGCATGACCAGATGGAGGCCTGGGGGTGAAGATTCTGGAACCTGAAGCTGGAGAGGTCAGCAGGGGCAGGTCATGCTGGGCCTGTATGTCGGGATCTCCCCCTCAAGACCCTGGGGAGCCAGCGAAGGCTGTAGAGAAAGGGAGGGACTGGATCAACTTTGCAGTCAGCTCAGTTCAACCGACATCTGCTGAGTACCCACTAAGTGCCCAGGAAGGGTCCCGGGATCCCACAGCCTCCTGAGCTCACATCCGTATATACAGGATACCAACGAGACAGCAGGTAAGACCGACACGTAGCAATACAGGTGCCGTGTGAAAAGTGCAGCAGCGGGGGTTTAGAAAGCTCATGCTGGCCACTGTGAAGGCAGAGACAGGAGACGGGAGAACTGCTGGAGACAGGTGACAGCCGAAGGTCATCCAGAAGGGCCCAGAATGGTGGGGCTGGAATCAGTGATATGAGGGGGGTGATGTGCAGCCCAGGGTCCGAGTGCCCCGAAGTCAGCAGGTGCCCGACCTGCAAGAGTCCCGGCCACAGTGCCCCAGCTTACTGCCAGCACTGTGACCCCCTTTCAGGTTGAGGGAGCGTGCTCGGGAGCTCCCAGAGTTAGTGGCAGCCCCTGACTAATGGGAGTTGGTGAACAAACAGCCCGCTTCTCCCCATGATTGGGATAACCCTGCAACATGCTCTGCGCTGCCCACAGCGGAATCCCGCTCCAGTTACCCGTGGTGGTACCTTGCTCGTGTCCCGGCCTGTCCTGGCTGCTTCCCTTCCCCATCTCCCCCTCCTTCTCCCCTATGAACATTGCCTGGAGCACCTCCCCTGTAAGCTGGTTGCCCTGGAATCCTTGTCCCTGAGTCTGCTTCTAGAAAACCCAACTAAGATCTGGAACTTGCATAGGTAGTGACCTCCTCATTACAGGAAGTGTTCAAGGAGCAGCCAAGCAACTTATCCTTGCGGGATCACAAAGAAGGGCTCACTCCAGCTTCTGGGCTCACAAATTCATCCACCATTTCCTGAGCACCTAGCTGGGGTGCTCAGCTCAGCCGGGGGGACCCAGCCCCTGCACCCGTGCCCAGGCTCAATACTGTGGAGGTGGTCAGGATGCTGGGCCCCGGGCATTCTCCGGGCGGCACTGAGACAGAGTCCAGCATGGTGGGTGTTGGGGTGCAGACAACAGAAGAGAGGTGGCCGTCCACAGTCTCGGCTCCGGAAGGCCTGGTCCCCCCTTCTGAGTTCTGCCACCTTCTCTGGGTGAGGGGAGCCTCAACTCTCATCAGAGTGGGGGTGAGGAGGCAGCCCTAGGCCGACTCCCTTATCGAGAGCTTCTTCTCAGTTCCATTTCGGGGGAGATCACCCAGCGGAGTGGCTTGTGAGAGGGCTTCCAAGCAGCCTCCAAGTCAGGAGTTGGTGGAACACAATGGCCCCAGGCGCTGGGCCTGCACCGGTCCTCCAGGCTCTGTGGGAGGCCTGTGGGTGCTCTGGCCCCATCTGCAGCAGGGGCCATGACCCATCCCTGCACGTCCTACTCCTCATCACCTGAGAGACCGAGAGTTTCTCTGGCCCTGCCACCAACCGTGAGCAAGCCTCCCCCACTCCAGACCTCAGTTTCTTCAGGGGGACAGTCCTGGCACTGTGGGACTGGGAGCACCAGCAAGAAGGGACAAAGCAATAAAAATAAATTTAGAGAAACTGTGACAGGCCAAGCCCGTGCTGGGAGCTTGAACTTAGACATAAATGAGACACAAGCCCTGTCCTCATGGAGTTCTCCATTGGAGGGAAATCAAATCCAAAAGAAACCCAGTAAATGCCAGTTTGCTGTAACAGAGGCCTGGCTGGGGTGTGTGGGAAGGCACAGGAGCGGGTGATCCCTTCCGTGTGGACAGGCCAGCAGGGCGTCGGGGACAGCCAAGGGAGTAGGAAGCCTGCAGCACTCACTCGTTCAACAGATGTCTAATGCATGTCTGCTGCAGGCAAGCACAGCTGTGGGGATATAAAAATACACAAAAAGGACCCCCCAAAAGGCCCTGCCCTCATGGAGCTTGTAGTCTGGTGGAGAGAAACAAACTAAAAAATTAAAATTAAAAAACAACTAAAGGGCGCTTGGGTGGCTCAGTCGCTAAGCGTCTGCCTTCCGCTCAGGTCAGGATCCCAGGGTCCTGGGATCGAGCCCCACATCGGGCTCCCTGCTCGGCGGGAAGCCTGCTTCTCCCTCTCCCTCTCCCACTCCCCCTGCTTGTGTTCCCTCTCTCACTGTCTCTCTCTGTCAAATAAATAAATAAAATCTTTCAAATAAATAAATAAATAAATAAATAAATAAATAAAATATAAAGTTGTGTTGTTGGTGATGCATACTCTGGGGGAAAAAAGGGGGAAGAAGGAACTAGGCAGTGCCAGAGGAACAGGAAGTTTGTAACTTTTAAGAAGAAGGTCAGGAAAGGCATCACTGAGAAGATGACCTTGAAGAGAACTGGGGGTGGTGGGATGAACAAAGGGAACTGGCAAGTGCAAAGGCCCTGAGGCAGGAGCATGCTTGGCATGGTCAAGGAAGGGGCAGCTAAAGCAAAGGAAGCATGGGGAGAGCAGTAGGAGGTAAAGTCAAGGAGGTCATGAAGGGCCAAACTGTAGATCTTCAAGGTCATGGTGAGGCCAGTAGCTTTCTCTCTGAGAGAAATGGGAAGTCAGTGGGGGATACCTGGGTGGCTCAGTCAGTTAAGCATCCACTCTTGATCCCAGCTCAGGTCTTGATCTCAGGGTTGTGAGTTCAAGCCCCATGCTGGGCTCCACCCTATGTGTGGAGCTTAAAAAGGAAGGAAAGAAGGAAGGAAGGAAATGGGAAGCCAGTGAAGGGTTTTTCCTCAAAGGAGCAGCATGCTCAGACTCCTGGTTAACACAGTGGGAAGGAGGAGAGGGACGGAGAGGCGGGGACACCCGTGATAAAGCTAGGACCACAATCCAAACAAGCCCACTGGGGAAGTGGGTGGTGGGAAATGGTCAGATTCTTGCTAGGTTTTGAAGATGGAGGCAACAGGATTTGGTGACAGATCAGATTCAAGGATACAGGGTCCAAGAGAAAGAGAAAAGGAGGCCTCTGAAGTTGGGGCACCATTTCCTATGATAGGGAAGACCACAGGAGCAACCTGTTGCAGGAGGAAATCAGGATTTCCTGAGGGATGAAGCACAAGGGCATCTCAGCCTGAAGGAAGAGCATAGAAAAGACGTGAACACACGGGGTAACCCTGTGTGTGATCCCTGGAGATCCTGAGGGCTCCTGAGGTTTGGTACAGCCTGGAATGCACAGTGGAAAGTGGCTGGAGGAGGAGCTGAAAAGGTACATGAACTGTAGCCGGCACAGGAAGGGCCCCGAGTGCCCCACAATGGCCTTCTGGATTGATCACATGGGCAGTGGGGAGACAGCCGAGGTTCCAAGCAGAATAAAAATAGTCAGAATTGCTTCTTAGTACAATGCCTTGGCTTCGAATGCATATAGAGGATTCACTAGGGAGCAGGAGGCTGGAGGTAGGGACACAGGTGGGTAGCGGGTCAGGGCCTGGCTGGGGCGGGGCGGGGGGGGGTGGTGGCAGGAGATGGTGAGGCCTGTACCCCATCAGTGGCAAAGGAAGGAGAGGAGGTCTCTCTGCCAGAGACTCCTGGGGGGAACCTGGCAGCTGGCTCATGGCTGATGGAAGGAGGGCATCAAGGGTGACATCCAGGTTCCTATTTGGGGGGCTGAGTGGTGAGGCCCTAAGACCATTTTAAGGAAGCAGGGAGATGGGTGGGTGTCATAGATCATTTGTGTCTGGAGGGCCGGGCAGGGCCCCGCTGTGGGCCCCTCACAGGGCCGGGCAGTATCAGCTCGGGGCTCCACACACACAGAACAGGCCCATCCATACAGCTCCCCTCCTGGAGACACAATGGGGGCCTTGGTCAAATGGACCCCGGGCCCCAGAGGGCTCCAGAGGGCCCCAGGCCTGCAGGAGATGCAGGCCTGGGCCACTCAAGTGGGAACAGTGACTCCATTTCCAAGGTCAAGTCCCAGCCTGGCGGGACGCCCTCCCCGGCCTCCATTTCCGCAGCTGTAAAACCAAATGGCGCCAGGCGCATGCGTGCCTCACATCCGCACAACAAGATGCTTAGTCAATAAAATAGTTGAGCCAAGTGAACTCAGCATGCGACTCCAGGAGGAGTTTTTTTCCAGGGGAAACGCTATCATTTCCCATTTCTGTTTAATGAATCATGGGAATTATAGCAACATTACAAATGGCTTTCTGTGCAGGCTATTACTTTGTTTCTGCAGGGTTCTAATGGCAGGCCCGCTTCACTGAGGGCTCAGCCTGCCCCCGGCTAAGGAGAATAATGGTATTATTATAAGCGGTCCCCTTACAAGGCTCCAGCCTGGGAGGGGTGGTCACTTGGGACCTGACGAATTGGGTCTAACATGGAAAGCCCCATGTGATTGATTTGGGAATGTCCTGGGGAGTCCCAGGCACTTTTCTGCTGAGATGGGGCACAGCTAAGCCAGGCCTCCCTGGGCTCAGGCCGGGAAATCTGGGGGGGTGGAAGAGGAAGGGAAGTGAGGGGGGGGCTTGTGAGCTTTTTTCCTGGGTATGGAATGGAGACAGCTGTAGGGAACATGACAGACTCAGTGCCTACAGGATGTGGGGTGCTTGGAGATGGGGTAGGGGGAGCAGATATGTCACAGCCCTCACCAAGACTGCCCTGAACCCCGGACTGGCTCCTGCTGTGGCAGATACCAGAAGGAGCAAGGCTGGTCCCTGTCCATGGAAGCTTCCATCCAGGGCAGGGGCTGAAGAGAGAAGGCAGAGAGATCCAAGTGTCACCCAGGGCCGCTGGCTGAGGCAGGGCTGGTGTATATGTGGTGGTCCTTTGCCCAGGCCCCTGGCCCTCCCATGCACCATGGATAGTGCCCAGTCTGCCTAAAGCAAAGGCTTGTTGCCTAGATGAAGAATAAGCTCCACGACGCCTTGCTTCTTTCAAGCCCACAGCCTGCTTTCTGCAATGTCAATCGAGAGCCGGTAAGTGTCTTAAAGGGCTATTCAATCATTGTAGTAGAACCCATTTGGGGTGGCCTCCTGGCTCACAAACCCCTCCTGGCCACAGCTGATGGGCTCAGGGTGGACACCTAACCCAAACTGAGCCATCCACACACTCTGTCCCCACCACAACGGAAGATGCGAAAGAAGTTTGTCTCATGGGAGCCCTGCTGTCTCTCCAGAGCCCAGGATGCTGCCTACCACACTGCGGGTGGGAGGGAGGCCTCAATAAATATGTATTGAACAAGCAAACCAACAAACAAATGAATGAGTGAATGAATGAGCCTCTTTGGGGAATTTGGAATTTTTAACTTGGAAACACAGAGATCAGAAGCTGTGGAACAGAGTCACATGAGCTGCTCCCTGGGGAGAAGACCCACCTCTTCCAACTTCCAGGGTCCTTGGGGCTGCGTTGGTCCCGACTTCCCAAAGCTGCTAGCTCTCCCCTTGTTAACTCTGAGATGGCCCAACACCCTGATCACAAACCCCCTTTCTTGCTTAAGTCTATTTCCACTGCTTGCAGTGAAAGAACCTTCACCAAACTGATGAGAAATTTTGCTTCCCGTTGCTTCTCTTGGAGTCACACCGACTCCTGGCTGTGCCTGGGGCAGTACCCAGGTCTGCCACCTGCTCTGATGGGCTCGGGCTCTGGGACAGCAGGGATCAGAGGCAGGGAGGGGCGCCATGCTGGGATACCAGGTCCCTGGGTCAAGGGGATGTATAAGGTAGGGTCCCTCCTCTCCCTCCAGGGCCCTCACCCCACCCTGACCTCAGAGGTGGGCTCTCAGGCCCCTCCCTCAGGTCGGGTCCCTCTCCTCTGTGTGAACCCAGGGCCTGGCTCAGCAGTCCCTGGCTCCCCACCCGACCGCCCCCTACACACACAGAGGGAAGGGGGGGTGGAATCAGATCCCTGAGAAAATCTGAGTTACAGGCTGAAGCAGGAGGAAGGAGCGCCCCAGCCCCCAGCCCACCGAGGCTGCTCTCTGCCTGGCTGGATCAGCTCTTCTTTCCTTCCTTCCGCCCTCGCCCCGGGTGCCCGGATACTAATTATAATGACCCGGTGAGTTACAAGACGGTGAAATTGCTTCCACCTGAGGTTGTCACGGGCTGGGGAGAAATACCAGGGCTGGAAATTAAACTGTGCCAGCAGGCCTGAAGGGGTGGGCGCGGGCGGGGGAGAAGTACCTGCTGCTTATAAAGTAGTGTTTATGGAGTGTCGGCAAGAAGCATCCTTGGCCGACACACAGAACTGAGCAGAGACCGACCACCACTGCTGGTCACCGCACACGGAGCGCTAGAGCAGAGAGGTGACGGGCACCGGCAGAGGCACTGTGACCCCTGGAGACCCAGAGACAAAGAGAATGGCACACCATCGTCGAGAGGATGGGTGTGGACCAGCGGCCACGCAGCCAACAGACACACACCCCCGCCTAGAGAAGCTTCTCTCCAGGGGCTTGGAGAGCGGGGAGGAGAGGGGAGGGGTGCCCGGAGCCAGCCCCACCCGGGCAGCCACCACACCTCCAAGCCCGCTGGGGGAAATTCTCCCTTCCAAATCCAGCCCTTTTCCTGCCAGGTGGTGTCTGCCCACCCTGCTTGCCTGTGCTCTTTTCCTTTTCTCCACTTAGGAAGTTTTATCTTTATTTCAGAAGGACCTCTACGCCCTTTATCCAGATAAAGGTCCTGTCGGCATTTCTCCTGGGTTATGATTCAGGTTTGCTTCTATAGAACCAGCATAACTAAGCAAAACCAAGTCTCTTTACCAAGACGGAGGTCACCAGGAAAGGGGTGCCAGACAGGCAATGGAACCCTCCCTAGCCACTCCCCATTTGCAAGATGACTTCCCTTGCATTCCTGAAACGTCCACTTTGATTCCCAATACATCAATTTCTAAAAACCATTACTTTCACACTGTAGAGAAACAGGACTTTAAATCCAGTGATCTGGGGCGCCTGGGTGGCTCAGTCATTAAGGGTCTGCCTTTGGCTCAGGTCATGATCTCAGGGTCCTGGGATTGAGCCCCACATCATCCTGTTCCCTGCTCAACGGGAAGCCTGCTTCTCCCCCCCCAACCCCCCTGCTTGTGTTCCCTCTCTCGCTGTCTCTCTCTCTGTGTGTCAAATAAATAAATAAAATCTTAAATAAATAAAGTGATCCTTTTGCTGCAATAGGTCCAGCAAAGCCTTAACACTTCAAGAAAGCCTACTGCTCCTATCTATGCTCAAGATGTAGTTTGCTATTGAAGAGATGCTCTTGTAAGCCTTCCCTCAGGATTCACGCACCTACCCAATGATCATCCAGGTGTGCCTGGCATGGAGATCCAGGAGGGTGAGAGGGAGGGTCCCACCCTGAGGACCTGGAGTCTGCAACTCTGAACCAACGGTCAACACCACCGAACTTGTTCTTCTGGACCAACTATAGACATGCAGAGTCATCTGTGTCCCCAAGACCCTCTTCCCGGGTGCCAATAAGGGATGGATCTCTCCCTCATTCACGGCATAGAAAAAGAAGAAAAGTTTCTAGGTTTTTTTTTTTTAATTAAGTGAGCATAGCTCTAGTACTAATACCAATACCCACCTCAAAGATTAGAAAAACAACAAGTCAACTATTTCCAAATTTCCCTGCAACAATTCTAAATAAAACAGTAGCATACAGAGTCCAGCAACGCAGAAAAAGAACAGTATCAAGTGGGGTTTAAGAAATGCTAGGGGGCGCCTGAGTGGCTCAGTCAGTTAGGCATCTGACTCTTGATTTTGGCTTGGGTCATGATCTTGGGGTCCTAAGATCGAGCCCCTCATCAGGCTCTGTGCTAAGCATGGAGCCTGCTTGAGATTCTCTCTCTCTCCCTCTGCCCCTCCCCCAGATCATGCTATTTCTCTTGAAAGAAAGAAAGAAAAAGAAAGAAAGAAAGAAAGAAAGAAAGAAAGAAAGAAAGAAAGAAAGAAAGAAAGAAAGAAAGAAAGAAAGAAAGAAAGAAAGAAATGCTGGATAGTAGGTATCAGGACACCTATTAATATAACTTAACATTGGAGAATCTAAGCGTAAATTATCAGCTCAAATCAGCAACCATTCTTAATTTTTAAAAAAATTCTTAATAAAATAAAAACAAACAACTACTTCTTAACATGTTAAAAATATATCCATCTTAACCCCAAATGAGGAAATTCTAAAAGCACTCCCATTAAAGCCAGGAAGAAGACCAGGACATCCAATATCTTCATTATTACCTGACTTTGTTCTCTAGATATAAGCTAACGCGATTAAATAACAAAAATCACTTAGCTATATGAAATTTGAAAAGGGTAGGTAAAATAATCATTATTTGCAGAATATATGACTATATGCCCGGTACACCAAGAGAATCAACTGAAAAACTATGACCAACAATGAAGAAATTCAATAATGTGGCCAGCTACAAAATTAATATGCAAATATCAATGGTCTTCTTACTTAAAAATGACAACTAGTTGGGGCATATAATGGAAGAACATATGATATTTACAATTACAATGAAAAAGATAAAATGCCAAGAAGTATGCAAAAAACATAGATAAAGGAAACCCTAGAATTCTACTGAGGGACCCAAAAGATGACTTGAACAAATGGAAAGGCATACCATGTTCTTGGATAGGAAGGATTGACATCATAAAGCTGTATCAGTTCTCCCTTTGTTAATCTGTAATATTTATATGTTTCAATTAAAATACCAATGGGAATTTTTAAAGATTATTTGAGAGAGAGCAAGAGCACAAGTGGGGGGAGCAGCAGAGGGAGAGGGAGAAGCAGACTCTGCACCCTGAGCATGGAGCCAGATGTGGGGCTTGATCCCAGGACCCTTGGATCGTGACCTGAGTAGAAACCAAGAGTCAGACACTTAACCGACTGAGCCACCCAAAGTAACCCTTTTTTTTTAAGATTTTTTTTAAAGATTTTTTTTTTGAGAGAAAATACCAATAAGAATTTTTAATGAAACATAATTTTGAAGTTCATATGGAAGAATGAGCATGCAGAATAACCAGGAAAACTCAAAAGAAGTCTAATGAGTGGAGGTTAGCCCTATCAGCTATTTAAATACATTCTAGAACTGCAATAATTAGAATAATGTGGTGGTGGCTCGTGCGTCGACAACCACACCAATGAAACAGAATAGAAAAGTGCAAATATAAATCCAAAAACATGTGAGCATGTAGTCTATGATGAAGGTAGGATTTAAGTCATTGAGGAAAAGACGAACTATTCGATAATATTGGGATAACCGGGAAGCCATTGACAAAATATTAAATTAGGTCCATTAGACATGATATTCCATTGTATAGACGTACCATATTTTGTTTATCCGTTCATCTGATGATGGGTGTTTGGGTTGTTTCTACTTTTTGGCTATCTTGAATGGTGCTGCTATGAACATGTGTGTCCAAGCTGTTGTGTGGACATAGGTCTTCAGTTCTCCTGGGTATGTACTTAGGAGTGGGAATGCTGGGTCACTCTTCATTTTTATAATGGCCACCTGGTATCTCATTGCTGCATACGACCACAATTTATTTAAGCCATGACCTGTTGATGAACATTTAGTCCCTCCTCTCCCTTTTTTTAACTACTTCAAACGATGATATGAGAAATAATCTTGTATATTCACCAATTCACATACGTCCATATGTATCTTTTTGTATAATTCCCAGAAGTGTAACTGCCATGCCAAAGGGCACATGCATTTGCAATGTTGATAGATGTCGCCAAATTGCCTGGCCCACTCCAGATTGTACCAGTGGTAATACATGAGATATCCATTGCCTCCCAATCACCAGCACGGGATGTTAGCAAGCTTTTTGAGCTTTGCCAGTCTGGTCGGTAAGAGGTGTATCAGGTAGCTTTATTTTACTTTATTTTATTTTATTCTTCCAAGTTTTTATTCAGATTCAAGTTAGTTAACATATAGTGTAATATTGCTTTCAGGAGTAGAATTTAGTGATTCATCACTTACATATAACACCCAGTGCTCACACAACACGTGCCCTCCTTAATGTCCATCACCCGTTTAGCCCATTCCTCCCCCACCTCCCCTCCAGCAACCCTCAGTTTGTTCTCTATAAAGAGTCTCTTGAGGTTTGCTTCCCTCTCTGTTTTTAATCTTATTTTATTTTTCCTTCCCTTCCCCTATGTTCACCTGTTTTGTTTCTTAAATTCCACATATGAGTGAAATCATATAATATTTGTCTTTCTCTGACTGATTTATTTCACTTAGCATAATACTCTTAGTTCCATTCACATCATTGTGAATGGCAAGATTTCATTCTTTTCGATGGCTGAGTAACATTCCATTATATATTATTACATATGTTATATAATCATATATTATATAACATATTAATATGCTATATAATTATATATCTTCTTTATCCATTAATCAGTCGATGGACACTTGGGCTTTTTCTATGATTTGGCTATTGTGAATGTTGCTGCTATGAACATCGGAGTCATGTACCCCTTCAAATTTGTATTTTTATATCCTTTGGGTAAATAACTAGGAGTGCAATTCCTGGGTCATGCAGTAGTTCTATTTTTAACTTTTTGAGGCACCTCCATCCTGTTTTCCAGAGTGGCTGCACCAGTTGCATTCCCACCAACAGTGCAAGAGGGTTCCCCTTTCTCCACATGCTTGCCAATACCTGTTGTTTCTTGTATTGCTGATTTCAGCCATTCTGACAGGTGTGGGGAGGGGGTGATAGCTCATCATGGTTTTGATTTGGCAAAACAAAGCACAGAAGCATGTGGATTATATGGGACCATTTGTGAATAAAAGAGGAGGAAAGAATATTTTATAAAAACACGTGTGTGCATCCATATGTTTGCCTTTACCTGGCTGGACTATCTCTGGAAGGACACACAAGAAACCAGGAACATTGCCTCAGTGGCAGAGCCTGGAGGCTGGGGATGGGGTGGGAGGGGGACTTTTCACTATAGATACCCTTGAACCACAGGAATTCCTTACCTATCCAAATAGTAAATTGAATTACATTTTTAAAATGACAGTGAACTCCGCCCTGTCCATTCCAGGTGGGGCCAGGAAGCCATCACAATGAAAGTGGGGCTGCCATTGATGTCCTTGGAAAGACCATGGCCTGGAGCAGAGGTGCCCGTGTCCAGCCATCCTGGGGCCTGAATGGTGACACAACAGGGAAAGGTCCCGAAAGGAGCAGGGGCTCTGGCAAAGCCCAGCAGGGTTCCTGAAGAAGGGAGCTGAGGAGCCCCCTGTGCTTTATCCTGGAGACCAGAGCCAGTGGCTCGGAGCTGTAGGCACAGCAACAACCTGGATAAGGAAGGGGCACAGGGAGAGGCAAAGAGAGAAATCGGTGGGGAGACATTTGCCAAACCAGCTCAGTTAGTGGCAGCGGCAGTAAAAGACATGTTACCTCCCTGTCCTGGGCATGGGATACAGGGATGAACCAGACATGGTCCCAGCCTTCCAAGCCTCTAGTCCAGTGGCTTCTGAAAGCCGTGATCCGCCTATAGCTTGTCCCCAAAGTCTCCCCCTGGACAATGAGATAGCGCTCCCAGCAGTGAAATAAGGGAGCTCTGGGTTCCTACCTGCAACACACAGCACCGAGAATGACCTGGTTGGGGAGGGGAAGGAGAATCACCTGGGGGCAATCTTGGTGTTACAGTGAGGGCCTCAGTGCCCTTGGGTGTAAAAACCCTCCTCCCTTTTCCAGTGGCGTTGTAGGTTGGGGATGGCCGTGGAAAGCCCTGGACTGTATTGCTTTGGGGTACGTGTTCTGTGCCATGTTTGGCTTCTTATGGAACAGCCAGAAAGAGAACCCCATTGGTGTTGGTCTAGGGACTTGGGGAACCAGGGGAAACCCTCAGGGAAAAAATGCTGAGAAGCCCAGGGGTGAGGGCCCCAGGGAGCTGGAAGAATGTTATCCATGCATCGGGTCTAAGTAGAAACCCACCTACCGGGGCGCCTGGGTGGCTCAGTTGGTTAAGCGACTGCCTTCGGCTCAGGTCATGATCCTGGAGTCCCGGGATCGAGTCCCACATCGGGCTCCCTGCTGAGCAGGGAGTCTGCTTCTCCCTCTGAACCTCTTGCCTCTCATGCTCTCTATCTCTCATTCTCTCTCTCTCTCAAATAAATAAATAAAATCTTTAAAAAAAAAAAAAAAAAAAAAAAGAAACCCACCTACCCCCGTCCTCACCTCCCCAGGCCTGAAAGCCCAGAAGTGGCCTGGCCCTGTTGGAGAGAGAGATGCCTCAGAGGAAGAACACTCCAGGGTCCCAGAAGTGAGGGGCTTAACACAAATCACCATTTATTTCTTTTGAGTCTGGGCTTGTCTGATCTCACTTGGCTCACGTGTCTTTGGCAGACCCGTTGGACCCCGGCTGGTCTAGGAAGGCCTTGCCTGAGATGGCTCGTTCTCCTCTCCCAGGAGGATCTCTCATCTCCTAGGAGGCTGGCTCTAGATTGCTCTCCTCACAGTGGCAGGGGTCCAGGAGAACACTTTTTCTAACTACTGCTTGCACCAAGTTGGCTACTGTCCCATCAACCAAAGTCAGAAGCCCAGAGCCACAATAGGAAGATGCTACGAAGCTGAAGGACACCAGTATGGATGCAGGTAGGTGATCAGCTGGGGCCATGAAGGTAGTCAATCTCCCGTGGTGCAAAGCAAGGAAAACTAGTACCTCCACCCAGGTGAGAAATGGGAGGGTGGGGGGCCTGTGACGTTCCCCAAAAGCTAGTTCTGCCCAGTTCTCTTGGGATGACAGGGAAGGGAAGGAGAGAAAGCCAGCCCCACCACCCAGGCCTGTCCCCGTGCTAAGCAGCGGGCATCCTGAAAACTGTCCTTTGCCGACTCCAAGGCCTTGCTGCAGAGCTGGGTCTCAGACTCCCTAAGAAGTGTGGCAGAGAGGGCGCTGGGAATAAGAGCACACAGGGACCTGGGTTTGAACTGCAGGCTGCCATGTTCAAACTTTGAACTTGAGTGAGGCTCTTCACCTCTCTGAGGCCCAGTTTCCTCATCTGTCAAAGAGGGATGCTAATATGAGAAGCCACCTCCTAGGGCTTCGGGGGAGAACTAGTGATATCCTGTATGTATGGCCCTGGGTATAGTACCTGGCAACTGGTGGCCCCACGGTTATCATTACCCCCACTTTACAGATGAGAAACCTGAAAGAGCAGAATCTGCCACACACATCTTTTGACCCCCAGGAGTATGGCTTTCCCTCTGCCCCTAGGTTGGGCCAACTCGCAGAGGCAGGAAAGCAGCCTTGGGAAACCCAGAGAGCAAACAGCTTTCCATTATTCCCATACTGACAGCCCCCTTGGGGGGATATCCATGGGAGCACCTCTTTGTTTTTGCTGTTATTGCAAAAAGCTTTATTGTTTCCATTTGGTCCACAGCTTGGGAGAGGGTGCAGGCTGGGCATAAGCTGCCTAGTGCTGGAGGAGAGGCTCAGGCAGAAGCCCTGACACCCAGGGGATACAGAGGGCCCCCCTCCAAAGGCTGCCAGGCTCCTAGCCATGCTTGAGAGTGAGCTTTCAGGGAGATACTCGCCCCGCACAGCCTGAGGTTGGTCAGGGGGTTGCCCATCTTCTCGGGGAGTTTCACCTCCTCATCCAGGAACAGCTTTCCAGGAAGCCACAGAGATGGGGGTCTGTGTGGGCAGAAGCAGGACATGCGATCCCAAAGGGTCTGGTTCAGGGTCTTCCCCAGGGCCCCGGTGGCTGCCATGGTATCCAGAGTTTTTGAACCAGACTCATCTTGGGACGACTTCTACACATCCTGGAAGAGAACACGGCTGTCGTTGCTGGTATTGCATTTCCAAGAGATACTGGGCACCCTCACGCTTCTCCTCCACCCCCTTCAGAGCCACATCATCCTGGTGGAAACAGAAGCCCAGCAAAAGGTAGGTGTAGGAGGCCCACGGGGGCAGGATGAGCTGGCTGTGAATAATTCTAAGGAATCTGGGAGCTCGTGGTTGGTCGGCAATAAGGAGCTAACCACAAAAAAAGGTGTTGACAGGTCCTAGAGGTACCACACAGCCAAGGAGATGGTCCCAGAGGGTGTGATTGGAGAGCTGGAGAGGAGGTAGAAAGGCAGTCAGAGGCTGGAGAAGGTGGGGTCCCAGGGCCTGTTCCTTCCAAACACGATTGAAGCAAGAGACAAGTCCTTTGTGTGGTCAAGCCTGGTGCATCAGTCAGGATCCCAGCAGGAAGGATGTCACATTTAAATTAAACAAAAATTAGCGGAGGGGCTAGGGACAGAGGTCGGGCTAGCTGTAGGGCAATCAGTAAGTGGTGGTGTAGGAGCTCCAGGCCTGGAAGGGAAGGGAGAGAACCTGGGGGCCCTCGCTGCAGGGAGAGGTTCACATGGCAGGAGCTGTGGCCTCACAGAGGGCCCAGCCAACCCCCAAACACCATCCATGGACCCGGCCAACCAGCCAAAGGACAAAGGAGCCTGTTGAAGTGTCTACACTGATGAGCCCTCTGCAGCTCAGGGCAACAGGAAAGGGCTGAGAGCAGATCTGGAGATGCAGGGGGGAGATGGCCATGCCTCCCAATGGCCCTCTTGTGTGTGAGCTCCAAGCACTCAGGCTTCTTCCCAGAACATGAGCCAAGGCAAGCCCAGAAACTGAGAGTCACTGGGGCTGATTCCAAAATGCACTGGCCTGGGCACTTGACCTTCCCTTGTGGCCTAGCCAAGGTTACCTGTCGCACAGCCCCACCCTCCTCCAGCATTAGGACCCAGTCTCCTGACTTGTGGGCTCTTTTCAAAGTCAGAAGGCAGAAAGCGAACGGCCCTCTCTGATCCCCCTGTCAATCCGGTACCTGGGCCCAGGACTTATTTTCAAACCAACCAAGCATCAGAAAGTCACGCATCAGGCTTATCTCTCCTGCCACTCATCTCCCAAAAGCCCTTCTCCCCATCCCTGTCATTCTCAAATAGACTGCCCCAAATCCTAATACAGGTCTGAGCTCAGGGAGCAGAACCCAGCCCTGCAGGGCTCCCAGGCCGCCCCAGCTGGGCTCCATTTAGATAGCAGATCCATCCGTGTCCGGCTCCTCTGGCCTGGAAGGGGTGAGGAGCCCAGACCCTAAATGCAAAGAAAATCGCCCTTCTCCCAGAGCCAGCCACCTGCCTCTGCCCCAGCAACTTAAAACTGATTTCTCTCTCTTTCCTCTAACCACAACAGGGGCTGGGGGCTGAGTGTTAGCATCTTTGACTTACGTTGTTCATTCCAGAGCAGCAATCAGGCTGATCCTGGTCTGCTGGGACCCCAGACCCAAGACATCCACCACAGGTAATGACCCCTTCCTCCACAAGCTGCTTTCCTTTTGACAGTGACAAGCAGCACTGGTGTGGCGACTGCCAGCAAGTAGTGTCTTTTGAATCTAGTTCCCGGTTGGAATCCTGGCTCTGCTAGTGTTAGCCATGGGGCATCCATCCATCCATCCATCCATCCATCCACTCATCAACAAACATTCATCATGCAAAGCCCAGCTCTAGGGGCGGCTCTCCACGCGGAGACACACGGGGCAACAAGACAAGGCTCTGCCATCACAGAGCTCACCAGCAGGGGCTGCAGGCAACAAGCAAGGAGAAAACCCAGTGAGACTACGGAGAGGCCCAGAGGTGGGGGCGGGAGAGGAACCGAATCAAATAGGTGGTGAGGGAAGGATTCTCCGAGGAGGCGACATTTGAAAAAAGACCTTGCGCAATGATCCAGCCTTGCAGAACCCATTTCCTCAAAACATTGGGGTGATTTTAATCATGTCTGTCTCCCCAGGTTGATAAAGAATTAAATGAGCTAATATACATCAGGTGCTTGGCCCAGGACCTGGCATCTAATAGTGTTCAATAAATCGTCGTTCTGCATCTAGCTAAGGAGACAGGGAACTGAGAAGGTAGCACAGACCCGGGTGTGACTCCTGACCCAAAGAGAGGGCCTGGTTGCATCCAAGCAAGCTTCCTGGAAGAGGCTGTCAGCAGGGGCCAGCTGCAGGCCCGAGGCCAGCCCAGATCTCTGAACTCAAGAGCGTGTCCATGTGGGTTAAGAGAACCCCACCTGGCAGCCTGGTGAGAGCCTGGACCCCTGTGCTGCCTGAGTCACAGCTTCTACGCACCCCCTCCTGGGCCCTGAACTGCTGCCTCAGTTTCCCATTGAGGCCGGAGTCTGCCACGAGCTCCCACGTTCCTGCTCTGAATTACCCAGAGCCACAAAGTTGAAAGGATCCAGAATATGGACGACCTCCTTGAGGAGGACCCACCCACACAAAACTCGGTGCCCTTTTGACTGATGGTCCCCCTGGATTGCCACCTCCTCCCAGACCCCGCTCCTCCACCCAGCTCAGCCCTGGCTCCCCCCTCCCCACCCCCCCGCCCCAGGAACCAGAATCCTGCTTCACCTCCATCCTAACCGTAGTGAAACCCCAGCCAGAGGGAGGGGCAGACAGACCTGAGGGACAGATGGCAGCCAGGGCAGGGCAGGACCAAGCACTCAGTCCCAGAGGGGAGCCACCACGTGCTCTCTCCTCCCCCCTTCCCAGGCCTCCTCGCTGTCCTACAAACACCACGGCTCCTGACGGATGGCAGGAAATTGGTCCCCGCTAAGCGCATCTCAGGAGGACTGCTAAATCCACACTGGGGAAGGGGAGCAAGATGGAGTGAGGGGAGAGCTAGACAGAGGCCCCGACGGGGTGGTAGGGAAAGGGAAGCTTATCTGGGACAGGCCCCCACCGCTCCTGGCCCAGGCCTCCACCTCTGCCTCTAGGAGAGCTGGGGGGTTGGGGGTTGGGGGCAGGTCGGGGGCACAGCAATGAGCAGCCAGCCAGCCATCTCTCGCTTCACAAATATGGGGTATTCCCTTGTCCCTTCCACCCCTCTAAGTCCTTCCGATCCTTCGTGGCCTAGCTGGTGTCCCCACCTCCTCCCGGAACTCTTCCCACGTCCTCGCCGTTGGATGCCAGCTTCACTGCTGAGCACTTACTACGCGCCAAGCCCAGCGCTAAGCATTTTATACACGGCATCTCAGCAATCCTCCCAACTCCCTGAGAAGTAGGAATTGTTACACCCATTCCACAGGTGAAGCAAGTGAGGCTCAGAGGGGTTATGTGACGCACCCAAGGACACACAGCTGGTAAATACATGGTGAGCCACCTCCAACTGACTCCAGGACCTGAGTGCTTCACCACGAAGTTCTCCCGCCTTGTTCTCTTATCAGCGCCTCGAGCCTCTGATAAAGATCCTACTCAGGGACAGGTCACAGGATACCCCTTCCCCGTATGCCTCCCCCATTAAACTGTGAGGTTTTCAAGGGCAGGGCTGTGTCTCACAGTGCCTCTACCCCAGTCCCCAGAGCTAGTCCTGGGCCTGCACACAGTAGGCGTCATTAGTCCTTTGCTGGTCTCAGTGCGAGAAGAGGCGGAGCCTGGACAGCCAGCTCAGCCCTCCCCTGCTGCCCAAGCCCCGCCTGCCCCACCCCTCCCTGGAGCAGGCCCTTGCCCTCTTCCCTCTCCCAGTTCCATCTCAGAGCCGCTAAACGCTCCTCCTGGCTTCACTGAGACTCTCCTTACAGTGTTTGCAAAATCTCAATGAGCCTTTGCATTTTAAGCAGACGCGATTGTATCAGATTTCCCCGTCTTCCAGCGGCTCAGCTCTACCCAAGTTTGATGAACTGATCTCAGTTAGATAAATCCCATCAGCTGTCGGCTTTGCTGAGACTCCGGGAATGACATTTCCCTGGTTTGCTCAGGTTTCCTGCAAAGGAGCCGCTCCTGCTGCAAACCTTCAAGGCCAGGTGAGTCGAATAAAGAGTTTTATACAAATGGTCCCACTCTGCCAATCTGGGCCATCCTGGCTGGCTTCTAGCTCCCTGTGGTTTCTGGAAGGCTGAGAGCCGACAGACAGCAGACCTAGGAGGGCATCAGGGATGCAGCCTCTCTCTTGGCTTGATGGTAATTGGCAGCATTTCCATGCATTTCCATGTAGGATTATGCCATAAATTTACTCTGCTCCAAACAGGGATGCTCACAGCAAGCAATGTGGTAGGGAAACAGGGACAGGGTGGGAGGGGGCAGGAGAGTGGCCCCAGCCTCTAGGCCTAGGCATCTCAGGACACTGTCCCCCAGCCCCATAGGCAGCCCTGTGGCTGGATGGCTGTCCCTGAGTGGGAGGCCTAACGATCTCCAGCCCCAAGGAGCTGAGGAAGCCCACCTGGGCTGAGGCTTAGAGCATCAGGGAACAGCACATGTGTAGCAGAGAGCACCCAGGGGCCTCTTCAAATTCTCAGATTGGACTGTTGTCCCCCGCTCGCTGCTCAGTTGGCTGGAACAGGCCTTTAATTGGCTATCCTTGCCACTGGAACCCAGAGCTGGGGGCATGGGGAAAGCGAAACAACCGGAATAGATGTGGGTTGAGAGGGTATGTTTCCCCGCAGTGTGGGCCCATTAGGAATAATGACTGATAAAGAGGGGAGGAAGAATCTGCTTTGTGGGGGCCCCTGGAGGTGCAGTGGACATGCGAACAAAGACACACAAACACAACACTCACTCAAAGGCGCTCCTCCGCATCGGACACGCTTACCCCTTCACATTGGCTGAAACCCACAGGCACCAGCCTGCTCACTCACGGGCACACACGAGCACAAAGACACACTCCCATATACCCACATCCACAAACTTCTCAAGGATCTGTGTTTGAATTGTAATGAGGTTTTTTAATGAATATATTTTGCAAAACTAATTAAGAGGGATTGAAGCCCAGAGCAGAGCTAATGAGCTCTTCAAATACCCTGGCATCAGCCCCACTGGTGAGGTTCAGGGGTGTCTTGAGCTACAGTCAGAGGAAAGAGAAGCCTCCTCCAGGGGTCTCTCTAGAGCAGAGAGACTCAGTGTCGGGCTTGCAGCCTTCTCCCTCCCCAGCCAAGGGGCCTCCAGCTGGGAGGAGGGGGAGCCAGGGGAAGGGAGCACCATAGTGCCTTTGAGCAGTGATTCTCAAATGTCCCCAATATCAGGATTACCCAGAGGGCTGGGCCCACCCCCTGAGTTTGAGCCACAAAGTCTGGAATGGAGCCCGAGAATTTGTATCTCTAATAGCCTCCCTGGTGATGTTGTTCTTGCTGCTGGTCTGAGGACCCTTGGATGACTTCTGCCTGAAAGGCACCTAATTGCAACCTTGGGACTCATGCAGTCACAGGGCTTGAAGGAAATCAGGGCTTGACAGGGAGATACCAAAGACTCCAGATCCTGCCCTGGTGGGAAAGGGCCCATCACACCAAAGGATTAAAACCCTCCCAGGACTCCAGCAAGAATGGAGATCCCCAGGTGCCCTTCGATGTCCTGTCCCCACACAGCTCATCCACAGCCATGAGGCCATTCGAGCTTGCCCGGCCCTGGCAGCCTGGGACCCCCATTTAACAGATGAGGAAACTGAGGCACAGAGAGGTGAAGTGACGCACCTGAGCTCACCCAAGGAGAGCTGCGATCCCCACCCAGTTCTCCACGCCCCTTTCCAACGGGCTTCCCACTTTGTCCCACGGGAAGAGAGCAAATACAGTGAAGTCCTCTGGAGGCTTCAGATGATGCGATATGACCCAAAAAGTTGCCTGAGCAGCACGAAGCTGGAGGAACAGAGCTTCCAGCTCTTCCTGCTGTGTCCGTCCAAGGCCCAGAAGCAGCTGAAAAGCAAAGCCCAAGCTGCAGAGCCTCCCCACAACCCCCAAGCCCCGCCCAGGAGGCACCGTAAGCCAGGGAGCGAAGCCGGTGCTGAGTCAGCACAGACCCGCCCAGCAAACCCAGCCAATTTCTCCTCCAACCACCTACCTCGCCCTCTGTTCACTGGGCCTGCCTGTGACATATGTAATGCGTTGATCTCACACCTACACAGCTGCCTACAGAATGCTAATGTCTCCAGAGCCAGCAGAGCAGTGGACAGGGCAAGCGATCGGAGGCTGGCAGGAAGACCCCCTCAAGACAAAACTCATCTCTGCGGTTCTGCGTCCCCCTCTGCTTCAAGTCCACTGCCCATGGAACTGACCCGTGCCGCCTCGCCGGCTCTCCCAGCCCAGCCTCAGCACTGAGCCTGGCTGGGACCCAGATTCTTCCATTTATAAGTAATCATTATCGGCTGATTGAGTCAATGAGTACAGTGAACTGGACTGGGCTGGAGCAAGCTATAGAAAAGAACTAATATCCTATGAACAGGACAGAACTTGCAGAGTCTCCCTCCATGCTCCAAACACGGCAGGCCCTTTTGGGTTCCAGACTTAAACCTGGATGCCCACCAGCAATTGTTGCACACCTGCAGTCTGCCAAGCACCTCACATGCATTAGCACCAGTCTTTACAATAACGCTGGAGCGTTATTTGCTCTGATATCCCTAATTCAAAGTGGGGGAGAAAACAGAGGCGACCTGACTTGCTAAAGCTCACACAACTAGCAGCTGAGCCAGGATTTGAACCTCTTTCATTCTGACTTCAAAGCCTGCTTTTTCTGCTTTGTTGCACTTTCGTCATGAATTGCCTTCCTCAAGAACTCCTATTCATCCTTCAAAACCCAATGTTACAGTGTTCCTTCCTATGTGTAGCTCTCCCTCATTCTCTCCAGCCACCTCGCCCAGGCAGGGTTAGTCATTCTTACTAGAATTCTAAGTGAAGTTCTGATTTAATGTAGTAAGTAGCATTTGACTGGTGGGTCCAGGAATGCCTCTATTTTGTACTTCTAATTATCCCTCCTCCTTGAGTAACACACCCAAGGAATAACAACAACCAAATGCCCCTTATTATTAGCTGGGTCAGTGTCTGATGTCCCTAGGGCATAATTCCTGCCCATAGCCCTAAATCCAAACCTTATCACCATTAGTGGTTGTGGACTCAGATGGAGCTTAAACCCCCCCCCAACCCTTGAGTATGGCTGGGCTTAGTCACTTGCTTCTAATGCACAGTCTCTGGGACAGTGCCCAGAGACTGTGAGGCACAATGGCTTCCTCCTTGCTCATTCTGGGGAGAAGTTAACTGCCGTGTCCTGAGAACACCAAGCAGCACACACAGAGGCTTGCATGGCAAGAAATGAAGACCTCCTACCAACAGCCAATGAGAAACGGTGGCCTCCTGGCCACGATCATGTGAGTGCATGGCCACGGAAAAAAGTTCTGCCAACCCCAGTCAAGCTTCTGGATCACAGCAGTCCCAGTGGACCTCCTGACAGCAGCCACACAAGAGACCTTGGGTGGTGGTCAGACCTTGGTGGTCTGACCTGGGTCAGACCCAGAGCCATGCCAGATAAGCTGCTCCCAAATTCATGGCCCACAGAGACTGTGAGATCATTTAAGGCCACTAAGTTTTAGGGCCATTTGTTATATAGCAATAGATAACAGTGGCCAACCCCAGAGCAGCGGAGACCAGAATTGTTTGAAAACAGAACGAGGCTTAATGCCTGGCTGCAGTATTGGTTCCAGAATTGCTCTATGGGCTTAGGGTTGGCAACCCAACAGAAGAGGCAGCTGGGGGACTTGTCTTTTTTTTCTTTCTTTCTTTCTTTTTTTCCCAAGAGGGAGAGAGGGACGGGAGAGGGGTAGAGGGAAAGGGAGAGAGAGAATCTTAAGCAGGCTCCCCTTCCAGCATGGAGCCCAATGCGGGGCTCAATCTCCCGACCCTGAGATCATGACCTGAGCCAAAATCAAGAGTTGGATGCTTAACCAACTAAGCCACCCAGGGGCCCCTAGGGGACTTGTCTTAAAGGCACCTTTGAATAACAAGCACATTGTTCTTATTTCAGTTCTTTGCCATTTTGGAGGAGAAATGCTAATGGAGGTTGTGGGGAGTTAAAGTTCCCCAAAGCCACCCCTTAACACTGACACTGCTTGGCTCAGCTTCTGGTCCCACCAGAAGGACGAGCTGAGTGACAGCATGGCCTCCCTGTCCGCTGGTAAACAGGACCCAGCGTCCTAAATTTGGCCAAATCAGATTCCCTTTGGGGGAAGCCGTGTTGGGGGATCATACATGTCCCCCACCCATAATTCTCAATTCTCTGCTCCCACAGTAGCTGGTCCATCCTGTCTCACTCTGTCCCTTTGTCTTGTCCTGGCCCACGTCCAACCCATCTGAGTATCCTCAGTGTCCAGCCCAAGGCCTGACCCAGGGGCAAAAAGAGACAAGTGAGGGTAGCTTGTAGGACATGAGATTCAAGAGTTCTGGGTAAGGGGTGGGGGGATCCTCCCAAAAAGTCAGAACCAGCACCTTCAAAGATGAGAGAAGGCACAGGGAACACACTGAAGACCAGTGTGGCTGAGAGCAGAGAGCAAGGCTGAAGCTCAAGCAGATGAGCAGGTGAACTGGTAAACAGGCAAAGGTAAGCAGGGCCTTGCAAGTAATAATAACAATGCAATATTTATCCCTAGAGCAAAGGGGAGTGGCATGATCAGATCCGCACTTGGAGAGATCGCTGCGGTTCTTTGTGGGAAATGGATCAAAAAGTGGCCAACAGGATGCAGGGAGACATACTGAGTGTTCCTGCATGTCCCCAGTCGAGAGGAAATCAGTTCTGTGATGGCTAATTTTATGTTTCAACTTGGTTGGGCCCAGGGTGCCCAGATGGTTGTTCAAACATTATTCTCGATGTTTCCGTGAAGATGTTTTTGGATGAGATGAACATTTAAATCTGTGGGCTTGAGTAAAGCAGATTGCCCTCAGTAGTGTGGGTGGGCCGCATCCAATCAGTTGAAGAATAGACCAAAAAACTGAGCTCCCTGAGCAAGAGGAAATTCTCAGCAGACAGCCTGGGGACTGAAACTGCACCATCGGTTCTCTGTGGTCTCCAGCCTGCCAGCCCACCCTGCACATCAGAACTTGCCAGTTTCCATATCTTGCAAGCCAATTCCTTATCACAGATATTTTTATACAAACACACACATCCCATTGGTTCTGTATCTCTAGAAAATCCTGACTAGTACAGTTGCCTTCACAGAAGCTCTCCCAATTCCCTAGTCTGGCGGGAGCCTCTGCAAGCTGCAGCACAAGGTGGCTGGACCAAGCCGTCCTGTCATCCCATGAGGCCCCCTTCGCCTTCTACCTGCCCCCTTGGGTTCCCTCTGCTCCACCACACAGGCCCCAGGGAGCTTCGTTCAATCATAGGCCTGTGGTTCTCCAACAGTGACCATCCAGCCATGGTGCACAACAGGGGCTAGGCGCAAAAGTAGAGGCAAGTCTGGTCCCTCCTACCTGCCCCAAGGCACTGGCCCAGCTTCACAGACTCTTGACCAAGAGACCCCATGACCCAGGTTCTGGTCCGCTGCTGATAAAGATTATGATAGCCACACAAAGTATGTCCTGTGTCTTATCACATCACACATATTAACTCATTTAATCCCCTCAACAACCCTCCAGACAGCTATTAATATGATATTCATTTTACAAATGAGATAACTGAGTCAGAGAGGTTCAGCAACTTGCCAAGAGTCACACAACACGTATGTCAGAGAGCTGGGATTCAAACACAGCAGTCTGGCTGGCTCTGGAGTCTAGGACACTTTTTTTTTTTTAAGATTTTATTTCTTTATTAGAGAGAGAGAGCATGAGCACAAATGGGGGGAGGGGGAGGGGAAAGAGGGACAGTGAGAGAGGGAGAAGCGGGCTCCCCGATGAAGAGGGGCTCCATCCCAGGACCCTGAGCTCATCACCTGAGCCAAAATCAGCTTAACTGACTGAGCCACCCAGGCGCCCCTAGGACCTTTTTTTAATTGTGGTAAAATATACGTAACATACACGGAGTTACTGTTTTAACCATTTTTAAGAGCATAATTGAATAGCATGAAGTACATTCACACTGTTGTGCAGCTGCCACCACCCTCCATCCCCAGAGCTCTTTCATCTTCCCAAACTGAAACTCCATTCCCAGACACACCAGCTGCCCCTCCCGCCCCCCAGCCCCTGCTCAGCACTGTTCTACCTTCTGTCTCTCTGAATCTGACCACTCTAGGGACCTTATCTAAGTGAGATCACACAGTATTTGTCCTTTTATGGCTGACTTCACCCAGTAAAATGTCCTCAAAGTCCATCCGTGTCGTAGCTGGTGTCAGAATTTATTCCTTTGTGTGGATGGACTAACTTGGTTTATCCATTCATCTGTTGATGGGCATATGGGTTGTTTCCACCTTTTGGCTACTGAGAATACTGCTGCTGTAAAACATTGGCCTACAAATATCTGCTCAAGCCTCTGCCTTTAAATCTTTGGGGTATGTACCCAGAAGCAGAGTCTGGAATCTTAAGTACTACATTCAACAGCGTCCTCAACACCGTGGACTTGCCACCAAGGCAAAGAAAGTCACCCTGTCTCCCCAGATCTGCTCACCCCAGCTAGTCTTCCTCCTGGTCCTGGCTTCCCCTCTCCATAAATCCCTCCAGGCTTTTATCCGTGGCGGCCTCCTGGACCTTTCCACCCCTGTGTCTCACAAGCATCTCAAACCCAACATGTCCCATTGGAACTTTCAGTCCCTCCTCCACGCATGCACCTGCTCCCCCTGCTCCACGCTCTCAGACGCCCGCGCTCCCCGCCCCTCCAGCCCTCCCCCATACACACCACCCACGGCCAGTGCTACCCTCCAAATAGCCTGTGAATCCCTCCACTTCCCTCCACCTCCAGGCCTCTCACCTCCCACGCCAGGCTGGCACCGTCCTTTGCCCCGACCACTGCACTGGCCTCCCCTCCAACTTTTCTGCGTCCCTTCTTTGCAGCCTGACAGGTCAACATGGCAGGCGTGATCACGTCAGAACTTTCCCTGCCTTCCGTTGTTTATAGGATAAAGTTGAAAGCCTTTACCACAGCCTGGGAAGCCTCAAAGATTTGGTGTCTGCTGCTTCTCCTGCCTCCTTTTATGTGCACCCCTGTCCCTGGCCGCCTTGCAGTTTCTCCGAGGAACTCTCTCTGTCATACATCAGAGCCTTTGCATACACAGTTCCCTCTGCTGTCACACCCTTCCTCCCCGTGCCCATCCCCACTACCCCTTTGCCTGGTGAATTCCTACTCACTCTAGGCCTCAACCTAAATGTCACTTCCTCAGAGAAGCTTCCTCCGCGTAACCTTGACCCCCAGGCTAAACGAGGAGCTTTATGTTGGTCTTAACACAGTCCTGAGTTTTTTGCTTTCATAGCAACTACCAGAAGTTATAATGATAGAATTAGGATAATTATTTGTCTCCTCTCTGCCTTCTCCACATGATCATCAGCTCCGTGAGTGCAGAGCCTTTGTCCGTCTTGTTCCTCGCTGTATCCACAACACCAATGCTCAACAAATGTGTTTCAAATGTCTCTCGATGAACACCAAAGGGCCTGACAGCAGACATGACCTTCAACTCCAGGTGAATTCCGCCACCACCGCCCTGCCTCAGTAAGAATGCGGCTTCTCACCAAAACAGGCACCAGCAGTCCCACACAGGTGCCCGGTGACACGCACCCTCGCACACACACGGCCAGGTTCCAGGTGACGTCTGGTCCAGAGCCTCAGGGCTGGGACAACGCTCCTCACCTCTTGGGCCCGAGTCTCTTCCCAAGGCCCTCCCAGAGCCTTCTAGCCCCTTCCAGCACTTTCTGTCCCCTCTCTTAGCCTCCCGCCCACCCGCCCAGTTCATCCCCATTCCCAGGCTGGAGTAGGTGTGAGAAGCATGACCGAGGGCAGCCAGGACCTCCTCAGCAGAAGTGTTTACTACTATACGGTCACTGGAGACGACTGCTCGCGTACTCCTTCCCGCAATTCCATGTAAAATTACTCTGATTCTCGGGGAAGAATTTAAATGAGAAAATCCCACAAACAACGAAACTGGCTGGGTAATGAGAAGCCATTGTCATTTCTCAGGCTCTGAGTGCTTCTCACCCCGAAAATGGGAACTTAACTATGTACAGGAGTCTGATGTTGCTATGGGGGTTGCTGGAGGAACTGGAATCAGAAAGGGACCTACATGGGGCACCTGGGTGGCTCAGTCGGTTGAGCATCTGACTCTTGATTTCGGCTCAGGTCCTGATCTCGGGGACGTGGGATTGAGTCCAGCGTCGGGCTCTGTGCGCAGTGTGGAGTCTGCTTGGGGTTCTCTCTCCCTCTCCCCCAACCCCTGCGTGTGTGTGCTCTCTCTCTGGATAAGGAAATGAATAAAATCTTTAAAAAATAAAATAAAAGAGAAAAAGGGCCCCACAGGCATGTGAGCGTGCGCATGTGGATGTCCTGCTCCAAGTGTGTGTCCGTAAGTATGTGTGTTTGTGCTGTGTGTGTGTGTGTGCTGATGTGAATTGTGTATACATGCGTGTGTGTGTCTACTCCACTTTCTCATTGCTGCATAACAAACTACCTTCAAAAACTAGTGGCTTAAAACCACCATCATTTTATCACAGGCTCAGGATTTTGTGGTGCAGGTGTCCGGGCTGGGCCCACCTTGGTAATGCTCCTGTTCCATGAAGTGTGAACAGAAACAGTGATATTCCTTTGGAGCATGAGGCAGTCAGGAGGGTCCCAGGGACTCACTCACTCACTCACATGTGTGGTACCTTGGCAGGGATGAGGAAGGCAGGGCTCTGCCAAAACTTTCGACTAGAACATCTACTCTCCAGCAGGACAGTCTCAGGGTATCAGACTTCTTGCATGGGGGCTCAGAGCTTCCAGGGAGAATGTTCTCAATGGGGTGAAAACTGCAAGGTTGCCCATGGCCTGGGCTTGGAAGTCCCAGAACCTTGTGCCAACCACATTCTATGAGTCAAGTAAATCTCTAGACACAGCAAGATCCTCGGTGAGGGCAATTAGGCTCCACACCTCTCATTAGGAAAAGTGCTGGAAATTTTGCCACAATCTTGAAGCCCCCCCACACCCCCCACCATGTATATCACACTCCAGAAATCATTACGGTTGGAAGACCCTGCATTGAAGAGAGTGTCAGAGAAAAGCATGAATCCCAGTGCTTTCAACTCATAAGCTACATGGCCTCGGGCCACCTAACTAACTCCTCTGAACCTCAGTTTCCTGCTCTGTCAAAGGCTGTTGTGAGGACTTGTATGTAAACTTCAATTGACAGCATTTAATGAACGCCTACTGTATACTAGGTGCCCGATGCATGTGCATGTCCTCTGGCTTTCCCCTGCCCTCCTGCCCTGAGTCACACACCTGAGGGACTCTTGGGTTGGGGGGTGGATAGGAGAGACCGGACACCCCTCTGCAGCCCCTATAGCCTCCTGCAGTCACATCAGGCCCAACCCACAGCAGCTTGCCTCCCGCCCACCCCCTGACGGTCCTGTCTACACCAGTGCCAAGGCACAAGGTAAGCCCCGTAGCCTTCACCATCTGCTCCAGCAAGGCTGGCTAGAGGCAGCTTCGACAGCTCAGGGGCATCCCTAGCTAACAACGGCGTTAATTTTTCATTTGTTTGTTTGATTTTCTGCAGTGAATGAGGACGACTGGAACAACATCTGGAGCCACCCCAGGCTGAGGCATGTGGAGGGGTGGTGGCAGCGGTGACAGCTCTGGATACGGCACTCTCGTGGCATGCTCCGCATATGCACCAGCATACAAGGACTGTGTAGACACGTGTGCGTCTGCATGCACGCCTGTGTCTGAATGCATGTGTGTACGTGCACCTGCATACCACATACATGTATGCATGGTTGTGTGTACATGTGTGTGCGTGCACTTAGACACACACTTGGCACACACATGCAGTCATAGCCATGTCCCCAGGACCAGGTATGGGCTGGAGCTTGGGAAGACCACAGCCCCAAGGAGGTCCCTGGAACCCCTGTTCTCTGTGCCCCAGTTCGAGCCAGTGAAAGCCAAGCATGACCTGCAACATACAGGGGGAGCCTGGCTTCCCATTCCCTCCTCTGGGGGACAAGGTTCTGCTGTTCCTGCTCCTCACTTGCCCCTGCCCTGCCCTAGAGCATGTCTCAGCCATCCCTGAAGGGGGAGGGAGGAGCCGATGTGAATAGTTTCCCTCCCTATTCCCAGGAGCCTGCCCACCACACACCCCATGCCTAGGGACTGGTGCCCAGGAGAAGGTCACCTCCCCTCCTTCAAAGATTCTTTCTGCAGTTGCCGAATAGGAAGGTCAGCAAGACAGCAGCGCCTGAGGGCACAGCCAGCATGGACCCTCCCTGCCCAGCCCAGCTCACCTCAGCCAGGGAAGCAGTCCTGCTGGCACCTGGACGTGCAGGCCTGGGACTCAAGAATGCAACGACAGTGGGCACTATGTGTCCCCCCAAATTCGTATGTTGGAGCCCTACCCCGCAGCAGATTCATCCAGAGCCTGTCCTCACATACTCAATAATTCTGTGCTGTCTTGTCCCCTGTTTCAAGTCTTGTGTCCCCAACTAAGCCATAAGCCTCTGGAGGGCAGGACTTATGTCCTCTTTTTCACGCACATACCCCAGGGCTGCACAAAGTAAGAATTCAGTACAAACTTTCTGCATGGTTGTCTGCTGGTTGGTTAGGTGGGTGGTGAATGGATTGTTTGCTTGGTTTGTTGGTTGGGGTTGCCTGGATGGTAAGACGGTCAATTAGTCAGTTGTTGACGACGTGGTTGGATGGTGTCAGAGTGTGGGGTGAGGCTGAGGGTTTCCCTGAGTGGAAAACTTACCATCTGATCCCAATGGGGTGAAAAACTCTCCCCAGAAGGGAATAATGAATCCTCAAATGCTTCTCCCTTCCTCTTCCCTCCCCTTGCCCAACCAAGCCAGGCATTGCAATGAGGGTTGGGGTGGTGCTCCTTCCCCATCAGTAGCCCCAAATAGCTCAATGTGAAGGACCTGGTCACTAGGAGGGATATCGAGTAGCCCAACATGGTCACCCCTGGCAAGCACATAAGTAACTGGCTGTCCTTGGTTGGATGCTTGGGCTGCTGGTGCCTTCCTAAGGGCTGGGATGCCGCAGCATAGAGAACAGGGAGCCCAGCACTTAGGAGCAGCTCGGCTCATCCTGCCCGGGAAAAAGGTCATGTGCTCCGATATGAGTAATTAATTTTCTCCGAGCTGCGTTGAAAAGGTTAACCTGATTTATGGGACGCAATTGAGTGTAGAATGGGTTGTGTATCTTGTAAAAGGCCCGTTCCGGCGTCTCAGTCTATAGACTCACCCACGGCTGGGCATCAGCCGGGAGCTGGCCCTACCTTTTATGCCTTTATGTACAATCCACGTGAAATTCCTAAAGAGAGCCCTTCTTGGTCAGGAAGATGCTTCCTGGACTCAGGATCCCTAGTGAGGGGTCACTGGAGCATGTAAAGAAGGCTTTCTTCTGCTCCTCTCATAGCCCCCAACTCAGCTACAGCCTCAGCTTTAATCTTCATGCAACCCACAGTCTGGGAAGAAAAGCCTAGCCCTGGGCTTGAGCTCTGAGTTCAAGGTCAGACTCCTCCATCGACTGTTTAACTACCAGGTTTCTCCATTTCTAAAATGGAGTAAAGTTTCCTTACCCTCTCTCCTTTCTTCCCACCATTTGCTAGCTATGTGAGCTTAGGCAAGTTTTATAACCTCTCTGTGCCTCTGTTTCCTCATCTGTAAATGGCAAGCATAATAGTACCTCCTCCATAGGGTTGTTACAAGGATTACATGAGTTAATATTTATAAGAACTTAATGACAGTGCCCAGGTCAAAATAAATGGTGCATAGGGTTTGTTAAATAAATGAACAGAGTCTTGAGATGAGAGACGACCAGGGGCGTAGATGTCCGATTGTCTTCAGCAGGATGTTAGGCTGAGCCAGGACCTACCAGCACGGTCACCCAAGCCCCCAGCTGGGGAGGGCACCAATGGTCCTCGGGCTCCAAGGACATACTGACTATCCTGGACAGAAAGGGAACAGATGAAGATTGGGATGCTGTGGTCAGAAGTTTTTTCTTTTCTCCTACGTGTCTTTCTTCAACCAAGATGTAAGCTCGGCTCCCCAGAGCCTGCCAGGAGTCTGCCCATCAAACAAAGATGCTAGTCTAGCACCACCTAGTGGAAAGAGCAGGGGTGACTTCTGGGCCCCTCCTCGGACAGAGAAAAGGAGTGAAGGGATTTAACATACCTGCCAGGCACTTGGGGGTGGGGGGGGGGGCGCGGATTCCATCAGAATCCTCCCTGAGAAACTGCTCCAGCTGAGCGTGTCTTCACTTCGTGCCCCTGTAGCATTCAGTGGTGTGGTAATTTACAGAGGTTGCGTGGTACTTAGGTCCGCAGCCTCGTGCTTCTCTATGTGAGTATTGATTAAGTGGGTTAATATGTATGAGGAACTTAGAGCAGTGCCTGGCACATAGGAAGTATTTTATAACGCTCTTCATTAGTGTGTGTGTATATATGTAAATGTAGGTGTATAAATTGTTTACATGCCTGCATCTGTGTTTATGGATGTAAACATGAATACACATGTGTAGCTAAGAATGTGTATGTACTTATATTTGTATATATGTTTATGGATACAAATGTGTTTTCATGTCTGTGAACATGGTGTACCTGAAAATGGAGAAGTGTGAATATCTTTATGTCTGTGTAGATGTGTGTCTGTGTATATATGGATATCTCTGGGTAAACGTGTGTACGTTCTTTGAATGGAGTGTTTGTGTATTAGTTTTGTCTGCTGCATAGCAATACCACAAATCTCCACAAACTTGGCGGCTTAAAACAGCACCCAATTATTATCTCATCATTTCCACGGGTCGGGAATTCAGGCACAGCCCAGCTGGTCCTCTGCAGAGCGTCTCACAAGGCCGCAACAAGGTATTGGCCAGGGCGCCTGGGTGGCTCAGTTGGTTAAGCGACTGCCTTCGGCTCAGGTCATGATCCCGGAGTCCCGAGATCGAGTCCCACATCGGGCTCCCGGCTCAGCGGGAAGCCTGCTTCTCCCTCTGACCCTTTCCCCTCTCATGCTGTTTCTATCTCTCTCTCTCTCAAATAAATAAATAAAATCTTTAAAAAAAAAAAAAAAAAAAAACAAGGTATTGGCCAGAGCTGCAATTTCATCTGAGGTTCAGGGTCCTCTTCCAAGTTCATGTGGTTGTTGGCAGAATGTCTTTCCTTGGAACTGTAGAGGTCTTGGCAGCGTGCTTTTGCAAGGTCAGCAGAAGAATCTCTCTCCCCTCAACCTCTAGACCAGGGCTCACCTGATTAGGTCTGGCCCACCTTTTGTATTAACCCACAGTCAACTGATTAGGGACCTTAATTACATCTGGAAAATCCCTTCGTTTTTGCCATAAAACATAACCCAGTCACAGGGTGTAATATCCCATCATATTCACAAGTTCCACCCATACTTAAAGAGGAGGAAGTTATACAGGGCTTGTACACCAGACGGTTGGACTCTTGGAGGCCATCTTAGAATTCTGCCTACATAGCGTGCATACATATATGCATGTTAAGCTTTGTATGCACACTGATTGTATGCAGAGTTGCCTATCTATGTGTGTCTCCACAAATGTGCTTCTTCTAGGGGCTGTTCTCTTCCCAAGGCAATTGCAGATTCCCGTAATAAAGATTGGGAGCCCCCTTGAGGCCAGAACTGCTTCCTTCATCAGTCCGAGGACTGTCAGCATCAGAATTCCAGCTTTCGCACCTGAGAAGGAGTTCCCCAAGGTGAGGTCCGTGCTGTCTGCCCCATGCGCTGGGCAGTGTCAGGTCTGCATCTTGGAGGTGCTGAATTATCCTTGTAACTGGCTCCCACACGTGCATGTCTGCGTGCACCCATACACACATGCACATGCACACACACACTCTGAAACAGGGTCAGCCTGTCTACGGACAGATCTCACTCCTGTTCCCTGAGGGACGCCACCCCTGGCACATCCCCTCCACAACCTGCCACGTACTTAACAGTCACTGCTCTTTCCACAAGGAGGTCAGAAAGCCAAGACACCTCTGCTTACCCCCAACCTGGGGTCCTGCTTGGGACCCAAAAGGCCCTACAATTAGGTAATGGGCCTCATGGTCTTATATGAACATTATCTAAAGGGAATATTAACCCCGGGAGATGCTGAGACCAGGCTAGAAAGTTATGGCTAGAAAGTTGTGCTGATGGCCAGGTAAGTTTGTGAAACCCTGCCTGCACCAGTCCCCTCCTGGAATTTTACATTTCAGATTAGTACAGTAAAGACTCTGACAAGGCCTGCAAGAAGGAAACCTGCCTGCCTTGGTTTAACCAGCACTGCCCAGGCTTATTTGTCCACACCCATTTTTCCCTAAACACATTCAGCAGAACACACTTTGGGCAACATGGTTAAATTAAGCCACCCTCTGGGTCCCTGGGAGGTTCATGCAGGCCGTTGGGGGTGACAGTAAGGATTAGAGGCTGCCACCGTGCAGGAGACTTCCTGGTTGGAATGGGCCTTCTAGGAGGAGGAGCAGGAAGCCGGGGGAGACAGCCCTACTGCACAAGGCGGTGGGAGGCTCAGTCCAGAGGCAGTGAGGCAGTGGATCTGGCAGAGACCCCAGGTTCACAAGACAAGTAGATGCTGACAAGGAGGGTTTGGAGGGACAAACCCAGGATACAAACCAGAGGCCATAGTCTGAGATCATGGAACTTTAGGGGAGCACCTAAAGGACCACCTTTACTGGTCAGAACAAACTTCATCAAAGCAACTGATCTCGAATCTCAGACCAACTGGGCTTATGAGCTGTGTGACCCTATGCTTAGCCTTCCTGAGACCTGGTTCTTTCACCTTCAAAGGTGTGACGATGTCACATACCAGAAGGATTACAAAGATACTAGTCGATTACATAGGTTTTTTCTATGTGCCAGGCACCATTCCAAGTATTTTGTCTGTTCTAACTCACTTGATCCCAGCAACAACCCTGTGAGTTGGTACTGTGATTATCTGCATTCTACAGATGAAGAACCTGAGGTACAAAAAGGTTCAGTAACTTGCCCAAGGTCACAAAGCTAGCAAATGGCAGAGCTGGGATTCAAATTTAGGAGGTCTAGCTCCAGGAAGGGCAGGAAAAGCATTCAGCACAGACCTTTTTATAAGTAAGTGCCCACTGTTACTAGCTCTTTCCCAACCAAGGGTCTAGGCCCAAATGAACAGTGAAGGTGAGCTGGCTCCTGTCACAGACTCATCAGGCAGGAGAATGTCCTGGCTCCTAGTGGGACAGAAAGGTGAAGAGAGGGATGTGGCAGCTGAGCTGAGCCATCACAGGCACCCGGGGTTAATTTGTTGTATGCAGAGAATAAATCTGGGGGTGGCGCTAGGAGCCAGAGCTGGGGTGGGGGGGGTCGGGAATTCAGGAACGCATCTGTGCATCTCCCTGTCATCTTGAATTTCATATTTACTTCTGCTGATGAGATTTCGTCATGCTCGATTACGATTCATAGACTTGCGTTTCCAGATTTTATGCATCAAAATGCTCTGATTTACAGAGTCACCCTAAGCCTGACACTGGCCCCCCGAGGTGCTGTTTCTGAGCATGGGCACTGAGGCTTGTCGTGGGGCCACCAGAGGCCTTGTTTCTGGGTACGGTGGCCTCTGGAGCTCCTCGGGAGGCAGTGCCTAAGAGAAGGCCTCCAGGCATCTATGGGAGGAATGGAGTCAGGCTGTGTGTGGGGGCGGCCACCTGGCAGCCTGCATAGGCCGGCGCTGCCCCATCCCTCGCCTTCTGCCCGTCCTCCTGCCTGTCCTTCAAACCCCGCCCATGTGGCTCTGAGACTCTCTTCCTTGCTGGCTTTCATGAAGCAAGTGTTGTTTCTAACCAAAGAATATGGCAAGGGTGCCAGGATGTCCTTTCGATATTATATTACATAAGATGGTTCTCCTGGTTAGAAGCAAGCCCAGGCCCCGCCCACACCTAAGGGAAGGAGATCATGCAAGGACATGAATCCCAAGAGGATGGCATTCTTGGGGCCACCTCAGAGTCTGCCACACAATCCTCACAGCACTCTGGGACGCTGGGAACACCACCCCCACTTTACAGGGAAGGAGACGGAATCTTATCAATACCAAGGACATTATCCAAGGTCACATAAGTAGGAAGGGACAGGTCTTGGACTTGAACCATGGTCTGTCTGCTTCCACAGCCTGAGCGCTTCACCACAGGACGATACCACAAAAGGGAAACCAGATGTGAGCCCAGGCAACCCACTTGGCAAGAGTCTGGGGCTTTCACGCACTATGTAGCACCCGAGCTTCCTCTAGGCCACTGGGTTCTGAGTCTATTGGAGCAGCAAAGAGACACCCACGTCCTTGGTTGCTGATCTGACCTTGACAACAAACTTCTCTGGAGGAACAAAGGGCACAAAGCCTGGTGAAACCCAAAGCACCCCAGGGTAGGAGCTATATGGGATGTGACCCCCTATATACGGCAAGTCCCCAAGCCCAGGGGACATTTTCATCCCATTCTCAGGCCGGCATCTACACCACCGGCCTTTGGAATTGCTGCTTATCCTCTGATCAGCTGCCCAGCTCCCAGAGTGGGATTCTGTTTCTCTGGGATCCAAGCTTTGCCTTCACCACTTCCATGCCACAAGGGGGCCAAAGTGCCCCTTGGCTGCTGAATTGGTGGCCCTCTGCCTAACTTTAGCGCCTGGCACCTTAGCACACACCACTCCTGCTGGGGGCAGCTAGCTTGGTTCAAATTAGCTCTGCCTGGCCGTCACCTGCAGCACGCACCTCCTCCTCCAGCGCCCCCGAACCCCCACCCCGCCCCATCCCTGTGGGTCGTGTCCGGTTGCACGCGCACACCCCTGCTTCTGGTTCCTCCTTCAAAAGTTAGCACCACCCTCAGCTACCCTCCCCCTCCCCACCATCTCACTATAATTATTGTCACACCTCCCATGCTACCGCCACGGCCACCGTCACCTGCACCATCACACCGACAAAATCGTCACTTCTGTCTCAGTGTCCCCAGACCGCCGACACCGTCCCTCCAGGCCCGCCATAGCCAACCCACCCCCCTTCCCCACTCCCTTCACGTCGCCTGTAACAACAGCCCACTCCCGATGCCACGGTCACCCCTCACCGCGGCCCTTCTCACTCTCCTCACCACCGTCACTGGGAGTTACCAAAGCCGTTGTGAGGCACTTAATCAGGGCTCAGGTAGCTCACTTGGGGACCAAACTCAGAAGGGCAGAGGTCCCAATCTCAAGCAGTTCATGGGCAGATGCTAATTTGGTGCTGGCTCCAGATGAGTTTGCTCACCTGTGCTGCCCTCACCTCTACCCCCAGCACTTCCCACACCCCCGGTTTCCACCCCTCCCCCGCAGCTCCCCCTACATCCTCAGGGTATGGAAACACCTATCTGTTCTGATCCACAGCCACCCTCGGCCCCTAGGCCTTTCTGGGAGACGGCTGCTCAAACGCCAACCTCCCTCCTTCCCAACTGCTCCCCCTCTGAGTGCGCAGCATGAACCCCCCCCAAACTCTCTCTCTCCCAACTTCTCCACTATCGGAACTGGAGGCTATTTCCAGCCAGGCCTTCCTGATCCCAGCTGTTACTACCCTTTCCAGTCTTTCCTGGAGCCCAGGGAAACTGTGCCTTCCCCACCCTGGGCCGCTGAGAGCCTGGCATTGATTACCAGCCCCATAATCACCCTGTGGGGACTGGCAGGGATTTCAAGGCTGATTGACTTCAAATGAGAAATCCATGGGGATTCAGGGAGGGTGGGGGCCCCTTTGCTCGGCGGGGGGGGGGGGGGGGGCGGCGGGGAGGGACGGAGAGGAAGCTGTGCTCACCTGCATGGGCCTCTGTGTCTAAGACCACAGCTTTGGCAAAGGAGCATCTACCTGCTGAGTCAGTAAGTGGAGGCCTCTCCCTGGGGGCTGTGATCTAGCCAAGCCAGGCCCCCTGCCCACAGGTGCATCCACCTTTAGAGAGGAGCTGCCCTGAGGGAAACTGGACAGGCTTGGGGAAGGGGGGGGATGCTGCAGACACAAGTGGAGGGCCTCCCCTCCCTGGGTGCACAGGAGAAAGTGGGATGGTTCAGAGGGGGAGGGGCGGCTCAGTCAGGCCACTCAAGGCATTAAAAGGAACTATTGCGGGCCCGAGGGGCATTCAGAGGCGAGGCCCACCGGGAAATGCCTTTTCAAATGAGACATATAAATATGCATCCTCTGATCCCACACATATTTACAAGCCCATGGATCTACTCCAGGCCCCTGTGCACACCCACCTATTTACACTCGAGAACACACTCTCTCCCCTTTCCGACGTCAGGGACTCACAGGCTCAGAGACAAAAATAAACACAGAAAGAAGGCCATCCCACATGTGCCCAGCCCCCCCCCCACACACACACACAGCTTCCCCCATGCTAACACACACACAACCACACTCCACCCCACCGCCCACTCCCGTCCTCACGCACACGCTCGCCCATTTTCTGACACATTCTCACATACTCGGAAGCCAAATCCCCGGAAAAAGCAGAGACGTCCCCTACACACTCATGTGCTCCTTGAGAAATTGTGGGAAGAGGTGAGCCACTTATTCTCTCCTCCCTCCCTCCTCCTCACAGAGGGGTTTTCATTTAAAAGTTGCCCGAGCCCAGGCTTTCAGATTACAGGCTAGACTATATAGGTTTCCGAAAGATAAGGCTGAGAAATTGATTTCAATTACCGAAGGGGAAAGGCTGCTCTTCTCAGCCTCCCGAGCAGAGCATTAACCCTGGAGATCCGGGAGCCAGAGAAGAGGGATCCTGCATGCACGTGGAGCCCACGCACGCATGCCTGGAGCTCACACACGCACGCACACTCGTGTGCAAACCTCACTAGCAGCCAGCTAGGGCAAAGAGCCCAGGCCTTCGAGTCAGGGGGCCTGGCTCTTAGCTTCAGCTCTGCCGATATTTTGCGATGTGATGTTAGACACCTGCCCTTCTCCCTGCGAGGCTTCTCTTCTCGGACCGCATTCCTGCTCCCGAGGGCTCACGAGGCCTGAGCTCACTCCTGGTGAGCACCCACCCCTGTTGCGACCGTCAGCTCCCCAGGAGACCTAGGCAGACACTCAGATGCCTCAGAAGCATCTCTTCTCCTCCGCCTCGTGGCCTGCACACGGGGGCCTGCGTTCATCAAAATAAGCGTCGTCAGCTGTTACAACAGGGCAGGCTGTGACATCTCGCTGTCTGGAAGGATTTCTCCTTATGCACACAGAATCCTATCTGGGTGTGTTCATTTTCTATTACCGCCATGGTGAATGACCACAAAACTAGCAGCTTGTTAAAAATACCATTTATTATCTCATAATGGTGAGATGTCCAAGTGGAGATTTGGTGGAGTCCTCTACTTAGGGCATCACAAGGCCAAAAGCAAGGTGTTGGCCAGGAGGGCTCTTCATCAGAAAGCTAGAGAAGAATTGCTTCCGAGTTCATTTGGGTTGTTGGCAGATCATAGGACTGAGGTCCCCATTTCCTTGGGGTTCATGGCCAGGCATCAATTTCAGCTTTTAGAGGTTACCCGTATTCCCTAGTTCATGGCCTCTTCCATCTTCAAAGCCAGCAATGGCACATCAAAGTCCTTCTCACACTACAAATCTCTGACTTCTCTTCCCCACATCTCTCTACCTTCCTCTTCCACTTTTAAGGACTAGTGTGACTACAGTGCGTTTCTCCAGATAACCCAAGATAAAATCCCTATCTAAGGTCATCTGATCAGTAATCTGAATTATACCTGCAAAGTCCTTTTTGCCATGTAACAGATGTCATATATTCATGGATATAACATCAGAGGCAAAGGGCACAGGGGCTAAAATTCTGCCTACCCCGGTGTGTCAGGTGGCTCTCCTCCAGGGGCAACTCAAGGACCCAGCCTCCTCTGTCATGCAATGCTGCCATCCTCAAGCTGTGGCTCCCATTGTTGCCACAGGAGGGAAAAAAAGCGGGGAGGGCTGGATAATTTCATGGGGTGTTCTCAAGTGCCATCTTGGAAATAACTCACGTCAGTTCTGCCCCCATCTCCGTAGCTAGAACCAATCACATGGCCCCAATCTAACTACAAGGAAGGCTGGGAAACACACAGGAGTGCGTGGATATCTGTGCACATGGTAAAACACAAATCGGTCTCTGTCATGGGCCTGAGAGCTAAGGACTCAACAGGCAGGAGATCGGGAGGAAGAGAATAGCCCGCCATGTTGGTTCTTTATGAGAAGTCCCAGCTGGAAACTGTATCTCAGAAGCTCAGGCTGAGGTTCTTCTTTCCAGGGACTCCCAGCAGGCTCTGCAAAATTGTGCCAGTCTGCCCAGGGGGTGAAGATCCCTAAAGGGAAGGGAAGGGAAGGGAGCCACCCCATGCATGGCCACCCTCTCCTGAGTTCAGGAGATGGAATATGACAGACTTGCACACTCAGAGCCACAACCAGGACACAAGACAGACTTGTGAGGACCTTCCTGTGAGCACCCAATGTGGAATATCGGGGAGGTCCCTGACAGTACCCACACCCAGGGGAGCCCACTGGGATCTTCTTAGAGAGTCAGCCTGGTGCCGCCATGGAGGGTCATTCCATTGACCATGACCACTTCTCTTCTCTTTCCTGTGCCTTCCCCAGAGTCTCGATGACCATGACCTCTTCTCTCTTTCTCCTGTCTACCAGCCCTGACCAAGGACTGATGACAAGGGGCCCAAATCTCACAGAGCTGTGTGGACCAAGTGGAACTCTCTTGGGGAAATGCTTCTCTCTAGTCTCAAGAATTGGCGTTCTTTTGTAGAGAGACAAGGAGGAAAAGAAAACCCAATCCTCTCCCATTCTGACCTGACCTGGTTTTCTTGGGACCTAACTACCTCACGAAGACAACCCCGAAGATCACCATAGCTCCTGCACACGACCCCGTTAACTAGAAAGCTCTCTAGCCGTCACCCAACCTGTTTAGCTGAGTACAACCCCTAAGGATCTCCTTTAAAAAACAGGAAACTGAGTCATGGGTAGGAACATTCAACGATCAGCAACCTATCAGTGGGCAGAGATTGAGGCAGATCGAGGCAAATGATTTGGGTTAGAAATTGGCAACAAAATTAAGATACATAAAACCTGTCCAGGGGAGAGCTGGCTGAATGATTTGAGGATAGAACCCCCAGCTTTGAAGTTCCTGGGCAACGGTGATGTGGGAATATGATGGAGAAATCCAATCACAAGGAAGAGACACAGGTGGTGGTTACAATTGCAAATGAAAACTGAAATCAGTCGGAGAGGAAAGTTACTGTAACAAGCAGGAGACTTGCAGACAGCACTCAGGCCAGAAGATGTTCTTGTTGCTGCCTAAATCAACTGAATATTTTAAAATCCTTTCCACTGCTATAGAAGATGTTCTAAAGGCAAATCAGGAATTGTTGCTTTGGGAGAATCTGTACAATCACAGTGAGACATGGGAATAAAAACCACAGGAATAAAAGCACAGAAATGGTACACTCTGAGCAGAGGAAGCAAATATAGCCTATACTTAAAGGTATAGTCTTAGCTTCTGTACCTCCCACCCCCCCATCCCCTCTCCTTGTCCCACGAAAATAAAGTCTGCGATAAGAGTTTGCATTCAAGTAGTTTATTTTGGGAAGTATCCCAGGGAGGGGAATGGGGGCTGGAGAGAAGGACGGAAATCCAATACAAGGGTATGCTATCAGTTGCTGTGGACGACCGGGGCTCCACCCTGCTCGGACCTTTTGAGGAGAGAAGCTGTGTAGAGAACATCAAAGAATCATCCATCTGAAGATGGAAGGGGACAGTATTTATCCACCAGCTCCTAAGCCTCACTGCTCAGGGCTTGCCCCAAGGGGTGGGTGTTAACTCCTTCTGATGCTATGCTGCTAAATCGGCTCTGGGTGGGGTGGGGGAAAGGGGCCCTGATGCGCAGACTGCAAGCAAGGCCCAGGACATGCCCGATACAAGACGGCCCCCTGGGCAAGAAGAGGCAGAGGGCAGCAAGGCCCCTGGGCAGCTTATCAGGAAGCAGCCGGGCCACGTCAGGTGAGGGTCAGGAGTGAACACCGCGAGGGAGAAACCCAGACCCAGGAGACCTGAGGAGGGGAGGCTGAGCTAAGTCCCCAGGACGGAAACTACCCTGGTGGGGGGTGGGGCGGTGATTACAGCGACAAGTGCACTGGACTCACACCTGGGGACAACAGCTCTGTACGTACTCGAGTTAAAACTAGACATGGCTCATCCCCTAGGGTGGGTTCCGCTCTCCACTCCCCCTTCTATCACCTCAGTGAACATTCAGTGAATTATTAAATTATCTCAGGACACTTAGCTCTCAATGAGAGGCCAGCATTGGTCCCCCTGGATAGAGAACTGAGTCAGCCTACCATGGCGAGGTGAGGAAACGGGGCCCGCCCTGCAGGCATAGTCAGCTTGCTCACCGTTCCCTCAAATTTCCATCCCTGAATCCCCGGAGCAGGTGGGGACAGACGGTGGACAAAGTCCAGACCTGCTCAAGCCTCCCGGGGGCAGGGATTCAGGCTGCTTTCACGGAAGAGCCTGGCCTGGGTCGCTTATACACAACAGACACTCGCCGCGCCTGGCTGGCTCAGTGGGTGAAGCGTCCGACTCTCGGTGACAGCTCAGGTCATGATCTCAGGGTCGTGAGATGGGGCCCCATGTGCGGCTCTGCGCTCAGCACGGAGTCTGCATGAGATTCTCTCTCTCCCTCTGCCCCCCCACCCCCACTCTCTCTCTCTCGCTGTCTCTCTCTCTCTCTCTCTCAAATAAATAATCTTTAAAAAAAATTTAAAAAATAAAAATAACCAACAGACATTTATTTCTCACGAATTCTGGAAGCTACGAATCCAAGATAAAGCCGCCGGCAGTTTCAACGTCTGGTGAGGGCCCACTTCCTGGTTCCTAGACAGCCATCTTCCCTCTGAGTCCTCACATGGTGGACGGGTCACGGGAGCTCTCTGGAGTCTGTTTTATAAGGACATCCTCATTATCTAATCACCTCCCAAAGGCCCTACCTTCCACCTCCAATGGCCATCGCAGTGGGGATTAGGTTCCAACATACGAATCTAGGGGAGACACAACCATTCCGTCTACGGCTTTGTTGGGAAACCTCCAGGGTAGAGAGCAATGCTCTTCGGTCCAGGCCCAGGATCCTCTGAGAAGAGCTCTCACCCGGTCCGTCCTCCCACTGTGGCTAGGCAGGGGCCACCACCAGGGTCATGGAATGTCAAAGGTGCCCCCGTCCCCCGTCTTGGAGCTGTGTACACAATGAAGTCATGTACAGAAAAGCCAGAGACAAGGGCCATCTCTAGGTCAGGAGGCCAGAGGGGTTGTGAAGGTCAACCACTTGACACCAGTCAGGACAGAAGGAGCAAGGGGCCAAGGGAGGAAGAGATGTCCAGGCGTCAACAGCCAAGATCTCAGAAGACAGAGGCACAGAAGAACTTCAAGGGGAAAATTCTGAACACCCCAGGAAATTCTGGTGACAGGTCTTCCAAGTATGTGGATGCTTTCGCATGTGGGCCCTCACCTTCCTAGCCGCACTAAGGACTGTTTTTTAGGCACTGCCCAGAGGAAATGTAGAAGGGAAAATGTAAATTATGGAGCCCAGTCTCTTCCCCCCAAGCACGTGGGGAGCTCCCTTCTGTAAACATTACGGTCATATAGAGAGAGCCAAGACGGCTTTCCTTACCTGAAGGAATACACTTTAATGCTAGAAATTCAGGCCCAAGCAGGACATTTTTCAGGAGGCCGGCTTGCTGCTTATAATCTGCCCCCCTGCTCATGGCCATGGCCAGGCTTGCATGGGACAAGGATGGGTGGACAGTACAGAGTGGGAAATTTTCCATTAGGGGCAAGTTCTAGCTCAGGCGCAGGCAGCAGGGGGTCCTTCTAGAGTCTTTCTCATCTTCATCACCTCCTCCTCTGTTTCCCAAGCAGACCAGTCTCTGTGGACTGTGCCTGCTGCCCTGGGAGGGGAGACGGCGGTAGGAAAAGGGAGAGCAGGGAGCCAGGGAGGACGCGGTGTTCCCTTTCCGCTCCTCTGCGCCTTAATTAAGTGCTTCCATTTCCCTCCTTCCTCTCCACGCAGGCCTGGCTGAGATAAGGCATTGATCCCCTCCCAGAGGAGGAGGAAGCCGGCGGGAAGCCTACAGTTCTCTCTTTGTGGGACAAGATGGATGGCTTATTAGGCAGACCTTAATTGTGTGGTTTGTAACTTGGGGAAGTTCAAAGAGAGAAGAAAAGTCTGAGCTGAGGGCTGCCTAGAGGTCCATTTCTCCCCTCAAGGAGGGTTCTGCTCCACATCCCTGATGGGAGAGCCCAGCCCAGATCAGCCCAGCCCAGCCCAGCCCCACCAAGGGGAGAGCTAGGACCCAGAAATGTTCTGGATGAAAAGGCCTGAAGATCATCTCACGTAGCCAGAATGATGCGCCATGTTGCCCAATGCAGCCAAGGACAAGGCCCTGAGCTGGGAGGCTGGAGACCTGGGTTTAGGTACCAGCTCTGCCACTGGCTTGCTGAATGACTTTGATGAAATCTATGCCTCTCTGGGCCTCAGTTTCCCTTTCCATCAAATGAGAGGGTTGACCAGCACCCACCATGTTTGAGCTACATGTTAGGAGTATGTGGCATGAAGGGGTGAAAGGAGAAGCCAGAGACACAACTTCTTCTTCAAGGCCCATGTAGCTCTTTTCTGTCTGTGGGAATTTTGTGTAAGCTCTGTGACATTAGACACATTATTTAACCTCCTTGTCTCAATTGCTTCAGCTGCAAAATGGGCATAGGAATAGAATCACAGGATTGTCAGGCACTAATACAGTTCCCAGCCCATAGTAAGAAGTCCATCATTGTTAATTCTTTTTAAAAAAATAATTTCTTGCTTTAAAAAAAAAAAAAGATTTGATTTCATCCCACAAAAAACCTAGGTCGGGTGATTTTCCCGATGTTAGAGGTGAGGAGACCGCGCTTAGAGCAGTTAATTGCCTTGCCCACAGATGACCAGCTGCCCCCAACAGCCCAGGGCTCGGACCTCCAGGGTTGCTCCCCGTCAGGGTCCAGAGGGGAGGGTGACAGACAGTCTGTCATAGACTGGCTCCCGCCATTCACCAAGGGGGAAACACTGACCATACCCAGTGAGAGAGAAGGCACTTCCCAGAGTGCATTTCAACCCACTTGGAAGCTCAGTATCTTCTTGATCATTTCTTGTGAGACATAGGGCAGGTGCCCAGTTTATTCTTAGTCTGTGCCCACCCACACCCACTGGGTGGAGACAGTATCCCAAACCTCTGGTTGGTTTCAAAAAACTTGAGTTCGAAACCCCACATTTTCTTCCCTAAATGCAGGTATTGAGAATCAAGACAATGGAATTTACTGCAAAGGTTTTCAAACCGGGTGCTGTAGAACCCTGGGGTTCCTTGAAGGGGCTTTAAGGGCCAACTAGGGTGTTGGATGTCCCAAAACTGGGCTCCTGCTCTCCTTTCCTCACTGACCACACTTCAACCAGAACATCTCCACATTTTCTGTTTCCTGTTTGAGATTTCCATAGGCAAGTCTGCTTTCTAAAAGATTCTAAACGATTCTCTATGTGTACAAAGGAGCAGGCAACAGACTTCATTTCCCAGGGGCTTTTCCACCTGTGGTCGCTGGTCCAACTCGACTCCCTGGGCTGCTTTGCGTGGCAGGGACGAGGCCAGGTGGGAGGGGACCGGCAACCCGAGCGATCCTCGCTGTGTGGTTTCCCCGAAGCCACCAGAAGACTAATAAAGCCTCGGGTTGTTTTCTTCCTCATATCACTCTGGCAATATTGATACTGGCTTGCCAAACAGAAAAACAATTCTTCTGTCCTTATGGAAGAGGGAGGACAAGGAAAATGAGCCTGCTCGTTAGCAGGCCACCTGAGCTGTCTCCCCCTAGCTCCCCTGTTCTCCAGGACCGCGTGGAGACTCGGACCAAAACACAGAGGAGAGATATTCATCTGTCTGTATTTAATTTGAGGCTGAAGTTCCCAGCTCTTGACAATGCAGAGCAGCATTCCCACATGCAGGACCAGGACAGGGGTGGTGGGGGAGTGATTATTGCCTATGAGGTGCAGTAATGATAAATCAAGGGCTTCTCAGGAATATCTGGGTCCCTTCACTGCTTCCTTGGTGATTAAAGCGGCACAAATAAGTCAGGGCGGGCGACTGATTTAAATGGGCACTAGTGAGGACTGGCACATCCTAGACCTCCAGAAAAATCTATCTCCATCAGTAACAGAATACAGTGGCTTCCCTTTATCAATCGCCTGCTACAAGCTAAACCCTGAGCTCAGGACATTAGAGACTTTATCTCAGTAAATCCCTCCCACAGCCCTGAGGCAAAACAGGGAGATGGAGAGCTCCGTTTCGCAGCTGTGGAAACTGAGGCTCAGAGGTTAGTAATTTGCTCAAAGTCACAAACCTTGAGCCAGGTTCTAACCAGATCTCATTCCAAGTATCACAGCCTATGTTTTTAAGCATTCCCCTGGTGCCTCCGAGGTCCGGGGCCCACAGGTGGTGATGAGGTTAGGATGATAGTGAGTACTTACTGTGTGCCAGGCACGCGGCTCTGTTTCGGGTTATCTTGTTTACTCGGCGATCGATGACATAAGGACTACTTATCCCCAGGTCACAGGTGACAGAACGGAATCCTGAAGAAGTTAAGTCAGCCACACAAGGCCACACACCTAGTCGGAATGGAACTGGGATTCAGGATTCCCTCGTTTGTCCAGACTGACCCTTTCCTGTGAGTCTGCCGGCCAGTGGGTGGGGAAGGGCCGAGCTGGGGCCTGTGGGCAGCTGCCCATGGCAGGCACTGCACCACCCATGGCTGACCCTCTAGTGAGAGGCGGGAGGCAGAACTATCCTCTTCTACATATAACAGGGGCTTAAAAAGGCTACCAGGATGTAACAGATGTGACCTGCCCAAGAGTGAGGGGCCCAAGACTCGATTGTGGGGTCTAACTCTTGCCCGAAATCTAACTGGCAAAAGATGCGGCAGCGAGAATGGGGGTGGTGTGCCCCTCCAGAGCCTGTGGGGCCAAAGGCTGTTCAAATGTTTATTGCAGACGCAAGGGAGAGAGAAGAGCTCGGGGCCCATTAAATCCTTCCAGAAGAGCAGGGACTCCGGGGCAAGTGCGGACCCGAAGATACCCAGGCAGCCTCCAAGAGTGGCAAGACCAGGCTGCCCCCCTTCCCCTTCCCTGTCCTTTCCCAGCCCTGGGGGGTCGCGTACAGCATGTCCCTCATGTCCCCTCTAAGCCTGTCAATTTCTCTGGCTTGGGGGAGGGAGAGACTGGACATTGAATCAAATTTGAAATGGGGATTATTATCTGGGACTATACTTTCTAATTTGGAAATTGAAACCCGCTTTATGCCTGAAAATGACTTTTTAAAATGGACTTGTAACCTAAAAGGGAGCCAAGAAGCCATGGGGATAAAATTTAAAAGGACAAGGAGAGACACAAATAAAGCTGTATTTTGCTTAAATCCCATAAATTGCGATTTGCAATTTTTCAATCTATCAGTCACACCTGGCTGGTCCGGGATTCCATGGGAAGAGGCAGCCAAAGCTATAGAGAAAGAAATTCTAAATTCCAGCCCAGAGCAAAAGTCAGGCCAGGATTCATCTTCTAATGGAACCATGCAGATAAGCCAGACTCTCTGGGCCAGGCCCTGACCGGTGTGTGTCAGAAGGAACGATGAATGAATGTACCCTTTGAATCATGCCCACAGCAACACTGTCAGGGGACCCAAGGAAGTTGCACAACCCTTGGACCTGGTTTTTTTCCTTGAGAACCCTTGTACCCCTCACTAGCCAGGAGGCTGGGATAAAAGAACGTTGGAATGTACCTAAAGCCTAAAGTGAACCTTATTCTGCAGGCAATGGTAAATCATGGAAAATGTTTAAGCAAGAAAGTAGCCTGGGACTTCTGGTACCTGAGACCCCAAGGGTCAAGAGAGCAGGAGAGGGGGCTTTGGTGTCTCAGGGAAATGCTTCTGACTGCTTCTGGGTCTCACTCGCCCACCTCTGGGTGGGTTCCAGCTTAGGAGTTTTGTAACTTCCCACAGCCCAACCATAGATGGGATCTGGACCCAGGAGCAAGAGAGAGAGCCACCCAGGACCTAATTCCTGATGCAACTGCCCTTGCCATCTCTGACCCTCCAAGACCTCCCAAGTCCAGAGCAGGAGAACCATAGCCCAGACCTGAGCATCTCCTCCTCAAATACCTGAGCCACACTCTCTCAGGGCAAGCAAGGATGTCAGCCACCCAGGCAGGGGTGAACCAGGAGGGGTAAAGGTGGCCGTCTCCCAGATCCCATATCCCTTGAGTCTCCAAAGAGAGAAAGGTGAGCCTGGCCTGTCCCCCATAGGCCTGTCATCCATGAAGGAGAGCAGGGAGTGTTCTCTGTGGGCACGAGCTCCAGCCAGCCCCCACCCCCCAGCTCCAGCACAGCCCGCAGTGCCAAACCCAGCTCCAGCCCCTGCTCTGGAACCACGCATCTCCTGCTCAGAACCGTGCTCTGAAGCCAGGCTGCCTAGGCACAAATCCCTGATCTACACCACTTAATAGCTGCGTGCCCTTGTGCAAATTACTTAACCTCTCCGCAGAGGTCACGTTCCTCATCTGTCAACTAGGCATGCTAACAGAACCTACCTGATAGGTCAGGCTGAGGCTGAGACGATGGAGAGAACAATGGCTAAGGAGCATATTCTCTGCTCTCTGTGAAGTTCGCCCCAGTTCTGGTGCCGCCTCCAGCCCTCGCCCACTTTCCTAGCTTCCCGGGCTCAGAAGGCTGATGTAGCGCACTCACCTCCTCTCTCTCTCTCTCTCTCCAGGGTGGATTGGTTTGAATGCGATCTGTAATCTCCCGAAAGGCCCCGGAGGGACCCATTGGCTCCTTCTAAGGAGCATTAACTCAAATGGTAACCAGTTCTCTGTGCCTGTCAGGAGGCCAGGTCCTGGGGGAGCCCTCCTGCCTGCCATGAAGGAGCTGGCAGGCTAGTTTTGCAGCTCGGGAGTGAGGATGGCAGGACAGCAGCCCCCAGGCCAGCCCTATGCATGCCTAGGAGCCTGCTGCCCCTCAGAGGTCTCCCACCCATTGCCAGCTGAGTCCACCCTGCAGAGGCAGCTCCCAGGGGTCGGGGGAGGACAGCAGGGCCACCTGGGTACCACAGTATGGCCAGAAGCCTCCTCCTTTCCTGGGGTTGGGAGCAGCCCTCCACCTCCCAGCAAATGGACTCCCCATGACCCCTGCCCAGGATCCTCTGCTTCGCCTGTCCTCCTCCTAGGATGGAAATGAGGAGCCCCCTAGTAGCTAGCTCAACCGGGGCCCTCATGTCCCAGGCAGCAGGGAGAGTCTTACTAAGGAGTCTGGTCTAGGAGATGCTGCTAGAGCCAGAAAGGTCCCTCAAGGGGACCAGCAGGAGCTGGGTACAGGGAGGCGCCCGGAGGGGCCAGACCACCAGCCCTGCCAGGACTAAGTCAAAAGTCCTCACGCTCAGCTATGCACTTTTTGTCCACAAGACCCACTTCCTATGTGCTGGAATTGGAACTGGGCCCCAAGAGAGATAAGGGGACAGCCAGCTGGGGGCCAGAGAGAGGGGCCAGGGGAGGGAAAGAGAAGGAAGGTTTCTGCCATGCCTTTCCTCAGACTGCGGCAAGCTGAGAACAGAACTGGGTGGTCTGGGACGACTGGAGCTCCCTGAGAACAGAGCTGGGTCTCCGCCTTCAGAACTGGGTCTCTTCTAAGCAGAGCACCTCGTGTGCTTTAACGGGCAGGCCCACCCGCCTCCTGTCTCCAGAGTGCAGTCCCAAACACTCCCCCCAGGCCTCAGCACCCCACCCTGCTCCCACTCTCAACTTGAACTGCCATTCAAGTTCGCTGGGAAGAAACCAAGGCCGGCAGGGGTGAACTACCTCAACCTCCCATCCCCATCCCAATCTGCTCTCTCGGACTCCTCTGGGCTCAGCTCCTCCTACCCCCTGGGGTCAGCTCCTCTAAAGTCCCCCGCCCCTCTCTCCACTCCCCTGCCATCTGCATTTAACCATGGGCACGCCTCCCTCCACCCCACCTGCTCCTCTGGCTATCACCCCCTCCTCCTTTATATAGACCTGCCACTTAAAAACACTGTCGGCTGGTTCCTGATGTGGACGTGGAGGTGGCAGGGGCGGGTATCTGGATACATGTCATTCGTTCAAAAACTACTTATTGAGTGCCTCTTCTGTTCCAGGCCCTGGCTGGGGCCTAGGATTTGGTGGTGAGCAAGGCAAGAACAGCCCCTACCAGGGGGTACCCAGCCTGGCTGCAGGCCCTCTGTCCACCTCCCTGGGCCACTCACAGGGCTGGGGAATCAGAGCAAGCCCAGTCCCCCTTGACAGCCCCTCCCTCACCAAGACCAGTCATGGGGTAAAACAGCAAACATCCGGGGCCCTCACCAGGGCCGGTCCCATTCAGATCTTCCCATCACCCCTCTGAGTTCGTACCTCATTCCTATCACTCCTATGTTACTGAGACACAGAAAACTCTGGTATGAATGAAGAAATGAATGAATGAATGAATGAATAAAGAAACAAAGGAATAATTGCTTCTGGGGTCAGCAGTTGGCTGACAATGGCAATCACCCTGGTTGACAGAGTATCTCCCCAACCCCCAGCAGTCCCCATGGCCAGAATGCAGACACCCAGCCTATGGCCCTGGAAGGTCTAGAAAATGAGGATGCCTATGCCAAGCCGGGGACTCTGTGGGATTTGATGGCAGAGACTGAAGACAATGTGATTGAATCCATGCCCTGAAAGTCAGTCTAGCCGAGAAGCCTTGAAAGCCAGGCCCCTGAGCCTCTCTTGTTTGGACCCAGGGAGCAGGAGGGGCGTGGCCCACCCGCAGGTAGACCTGTTATACGCCAGCTTCCCCCCCACCCCGCGACTCCCTGCCAGGCCCACCAGCCCCTCACCCAGATCCCAGCCATGCCACGTCACGGGCTGAACCCGGAGACCCCCTCCAGTCAATCCCCCATTGTGTCCGGAGGGCCTACCTCTTACTCCAGGCCTCAGTGGGGTCCCGCTGGGCTAAGAAGGGCCTGAGCCTCAGGGAGAAGAGAAAATAGAAAAATGTCGATGATTCCCTGCCCTGCCCCCTCCCGATGTGCACAGATGCAAGTTGCCACTCAAAAAGCAATCTCTCCAAACGTTTAAAAACTGCCTGCAATTTATATCTCGTGCTTGACAGAGCATCTCCAAAGTCATTTCCTGGCACACAGAAGTACAGACTCCTGAGCCGAGAGCCGTTCTACCCCCAGCCTAGGTCACTAGGTTGGGTACCCCCCATGGGAGAGGGAGGGTACACAGACTGGAGAAATCCCCTTTGAGCCCCTTCCCACCTTGGAGGGAATCCGAGGGAGTTCCTGGAGGCCAATAGCTGCAACCCCAGCCAGCCGTCCCCTGAAGTTTCAGAGCCACTGACCAAAAAAGGAACACGTTCTCTGATTCTTCAACAAGCATTTACGAATAAGCCCTCCCTCCTCGTGGGAAGTAGGGGATTCGAACGTGCTGTGTCCCGGGCTCGGAGACAGAGAGCATGAGGACCCAGGCATTCAGAGCAGGTGTCAGCCTTCCCTGGCCTCGCTGAAACAGTGAAAGGAATTCCAAACAGAGGGCACAGCCTGGGAAAAGGCAGAGAGGAGTGAAAAAACCAGAGAAGTACGGAGTCCAGGAGGGGCGGCCTGAGGTGAGGCGGGGGATGGGCAGGGAATACGGAGGCCCCTTGCTCTAGAAGCTAGCTGTGCCCCTCGCTGTGTCCATGGGCCCTTCAAACAGGAAGGGACATTGATGGAGGGACAAAGAGAGGCAACAAAGCCACCCAGGAGAGGAAAGAAGCACTCCTCGAAGAGATAGGGTCACCAGGGAGACCTGGAAACTATGACCGTCTCCTCCTCTCTCTCCTCCCTCCACCAGGGTCCAGGGTCTGCGTTCCTGCCTCAGCATCGTCCACACTCCCTTCTCGGATCACCCCACTAGCCACATTCGGTGCTCGGTCTGTTCGTGCAACCTGCCAAGCTTATTCCCTCATTCCCTCATTCCCTCCCCAAAACCTTTGCTCTGCCTGGAACACCCTTACTTCAGATCCTCGGATGGCTGGCTCCTTCTCCCAGTGCAGGTCACCATTCACTGTCACCTCCTCTGGGAGGCTTCCTCTGACCTCAATATCTAGCAACGCCTCCCTCAGCCCCATCAGCCTTTTTCATTGTCTCCAGAGCATTCGCCACCTAAAATTAGCTTATTATGGTTTTCCATCATTATTCTTTGTCACCTGCTCAGAATGTTAAACTCCATGGGAGCCAGAGGCCCTCTCTGGCTTGTTCCCAGAGACATCCCCAAGCACCTGGAAAAGTGCCTGGCACATAGTAGGCACTCAGGAAATATCTGCGGGACGAATGAACAAGCCCCGCCTCACAGCATCTGAGATCCGGGCTCCCTGCTCAGAGTGGGGCTCTCCCGCCTGCAAACTCCAGCCCAGCTGCTGTCAGTGTAGACCCTTCTGCAATTAATCATGTTCTGTCATCGATACCCTTTGTGTTGTCATTGGAGGCTGTACCTCATTCATCTCTGTCTCGCCCCAGGGCCCGGCGCGTAGTAGGTGCTCAGTCAGGGTTCCCTGTCATTAACCCTCACCACCTCCCTGCACTGAGTGATAAGCTCAGCCGCAGACACTCCTGAGGGCAAAAGCAGCAGGGCTGAGCAGAAGCCCCCTACCCCTACCCTTGCAGGTCCCTCTGGGCGGAGGGGAGGAGCGGAGAGGGGGCAAGGCTGTGCGGAGGGGCTCAAAGGGAGGACCTCTGTCAAGGACTTCACTCTCCTGCTCTTGGGGAGAACTCCTTTTCAGGCAGGAAGGCAGCTGGTGCAGCCCGAAAGACACGGGTCTTGGTATCAAAGAGACCCGATTCCAGCTCAGCAAGCAGCTTCACCACTCAGGGGCTGGGTGACCTTGGGCACTCCAGGTCACCTCTCTGAGCCTCAAGCCCCTCATCAGAAAAAACACATTGAGCAGATCCGATGTTACGGTGAATGGAGAGTGTCCAGTGCGCCCCAGGCATCTGGGGTGGGGGGGATGGGGGCAATACCAGCCACAGGAATAACTGACACACACTAAGAGCCCCCCTGGTGTCATATGCCGTCTCCACAGCAGCCCTGATATACATACTAATATTTATACTATCTGACAGGTGAGGACAGGGGCATCCAGAGAAGTTAAGTAACTTGCCCAACGCCACGGAGCTGGCAAGTGGGAGAGCCAGGATTCGAACCCAGGAAGTCTGGCTTCAAGGTCCAGCCTCTGAAGTCTCCTATTATCATTGCTGGAACACCGCCCAACTCAAGGAAGGCACAGCCTGACCTCTCTAAGTCTCAGTCTCCCTCTCCATAGAATGGGGGTAAATAACACTGCCTGCCCACAGGATTCTGAGGATTCAGTAACAGGGAAGGAGGTTGCTGGCATACAGTGGGCACTTAATAGATGCCGGTGGTCTTTCCTTCCGGTGCCCAAAGGGCCAGCAGCCCACTCGGAGCACTCGGAGCAGAAAGTCGCATGGAGAATGGAGGCAGCTGATAAAACAAGTGTCGGCTGCTCATTTGGTAAATGGGATTTGGTTAGAAAGATGAACGCTGCCACTTCTGGCTAATGTGTCATGTAAATTCTAATGATAATACAGCGCCCGCCCCGTGCCGCCGCCTCTGCCGCGGCCGCTCAATTATCTCCCGAGGCTCCTGGCAGAATCCATGCTTCACTGGGATCCGCGCCCCAGCCTGCCTTCCCCAGCCGCAAATAATGAAAACCCGCCTCGTATGTGAGATTGCTCACTTACATTTTCTATTAATTTTTTCCTTTCGGTGGAAAAATGAGAGGAGCTGGGGAAGGAAGAGGTGAGGTGAGGGGCGGGGGCGAACGGCAGCCTTTGCAGGCCGGGTCGGCTCTGTCCCAGGGGCCGATACACCGACAGTCCGGAGAGGGGTGGTCAGGATGGGGAAGACGCCACCCTCACCGACCTGGCCTCCCTTCACTGAATCCCTGAGACAGAGGAAGCTCCCTGGGCGGGGGTAGTGAGGCCCAGAGGTCGGAACCAGGGTCCTTGGCGGGGGAAGGAGCACTGGACCCGGAGTCAGGAGCAGGGGTCCCAATCCTCTCTTTGCTTTGAACAAGTCACTTCATCTCTCTGGAAGCAGTTCCTTCATCTGTAAAAGGCAGGGTACGTTGGTTGGCTGGTGTCCAAGCCCCTCAGGGACAGACTCCAGCTCCTTGCACACTGGAAGGGGTGCTGTGACTGGTGGTGAGTTCCCTGTCAAAGAAGGTATTCAAGCTGGGAAAAGGTGTGCAGATACAGGCAAGATTCTGAGTCCACCCCCAGATGCTTCTGCAGAATCTGACGGTTGGGCCAGGATGGAGAGGAGGGGAGGGCAGGGAGAGTCGTCCCCCTTCTAGAGAAAGGAGAAGAAAGGCTTGGGGAGGGAGAGCCCCACCCCTGGTCAGAGGCCTGAGTCTGTGTGGGGCCGGTAGGAGGCTGCAGTCCGTGTCTTCCATGTGCCAGAAATGTGGGTACAGCCTCCGACCTGGCCACAGTCTTCACTCTCAGGGAGCTGTTTATAGTCCAGTGGGATGGAGGGGAACCTACAGACAGGCCATTGGTCTGAAAGGGAGGACGAAGAGGAGAGAAAAAAAGCACAGGGGGTCATAGCAGCAAGAAGAAGACACCCCCCACCCCCGGGAAGTCCTCGTGAAGGAGGTGGCATTTACCTGAGGAGCCCCAGAAGGAGCAAAGGCAACCTCGGGGATTCAGTAACATGTACGAAAGCACTGGTATAACTGTTGTGGCCCCAGCACCTCCCCAACCCAGGGTGGCCGGCCTCGTGAATCCATGAAGCCGACCCAGGCCTGCACGGCTAGGGCAAAGAGCATCTCGGCTGGGCCTCCGCCATCTGTCCTGGACCCTGGTCGCTGCACACACCTCCAACCCACCCGTGGAGAAGCCAGCACCACCTCACCGCCCTGTGATCTGGCCAGCACAACCTCTCATCCCCCCTCCCTGCTGCAGACCCCTGCTGGTGAGGCCATTGTCCACCAGTCCCCAAGGCAGACTGGCCTTCTCCTCCAAAGGAACCTCCCCCAGAGTTGGTGCCGCCTCCCTCTCGGCCACACCTCCTAAGACTGGGAGGCCTTTCCAAAAGCGTGGGGCCCAACACAGGGCCAGACACATGGCAGGGGCTCCGTACATGCTTGCAGAGGGGGTGGGTGACAGAACCGTATTTATGTGCAAAAACACAACCCCATTTTTGTTAAAACAAACAAACAGAAACAAAAGAGAATTCTAAAACCTTATGGTTTTATCTGTATGTATATAGGGAAAGATCTGGAAGAAGAGACACCACACTGCTGATTGAGGTGGCCCCTGGAGAGTGGGCCTGGAGGAGGGAAGAATATTCACTCTGTACTCTAGAAACTTCAGTATTTTGTTTTTTATAGCAAAGATGTATTACTTTTCAAACATTAGCAACAACTTTTAAAAATGTAAGAAACGTTTAAGGTTTATAGACTAAGAGTTAAATCTGTATCAGAGAAGATTCCCTTGTCTTCCATCACCCCCATCCGATAACAGTTTTTGCCAGGAAGTCCTTCCAGACATCAAACCTAAATCCCTCAAGACATAAAAGCTTGCTTTGGGCTGTCTCCAGGCAAGGCAAAGAGAAGCCGGCAGAATTCTCAGCCCAGCCACAGCCTGTGACCCTGGGAGCTGCCCCCACCTCCATGGAAGTCAAGGGGGGGAAGGGGAGAGGCTTGCCTGGCCCCACTCTGAGAAGAGCTCCCCACCTCCAAGAAAGGATTTTCCTGGCAGAAACTGCAGCCCCTTCAGCTCCCAGGACGCGTGGGATGCCTTCAGGCCCAACATATGTGGGATCTTCTAAAACAGGGACAGGAAAGGAGGAAAAATAAAGTCTGTTCCCCCAGGTCTGTTGTCTCAACATGCAGAGGCCTCCAAAAACACTTCCCACAAGAGGCAGTGGGGGCCAAGTTTCAGAGGCAGAGTCCCAGTGTACAGATGGGCAAACTGAGACCCGCTGGATGAGAAAAGACAGACTCTGGATCACCCGGTACTGTGGGCTAGAGAAAAAGCCAGGACTGGAACTTAAAACCCCTGGATTGGAACATGAGCGGAAGGAGCCGCTGAGCCTAAAAGGGGCTGGGGGTGGGGGGGAGGCAGTAGAGAGGCTGGGCCGGGGTTACAGAGAGGAGGAGAAGGGCTGTCCCAGGCTAGCGCTCTAGGGGGTCCCTTCCGGGGACACAGCAGAGCTCCTGGGCCCCGTGTCACAGACACAGAGAGAGTAGGTAGGTGATAGGTGCTATTCACTAAATTTTTCCTACTCTCCCCGCTTCATGGCAGGTGATAGGATTGCCCTTCTTAAAGTTGGAAGTAAGGCAGACAACTTGTTCTGGCCACTTCTATTAGAGGTGTGGCCACTCCTGTGCCAGAGCGTTTAAGTGCCACCAGCCTGGCCTATGCTGACGGATACACGAAATGAGCTTTGGGACTAGATGGCGCGGGTTCGAGTCCCACCAACCCGCTGGCGCCCTGAATGGCCTTAGGCAAGCCCTTTTCCCTCTGGTTCCCTGTATCCCCTCTTTATAAAAAAGAGGGCCCCGGCATGGGCTTCCTCCCAGTTCCCAGAGTTCTGGGACTCTCTACCCTGTCTTAGAAATGCCCCCACCCCCGGCCAAGATCACACAGGGTCCTGAAGATACCAGGAGACAGCGTGTCTCTGGGGATCCCGAGCGGGAAGCCTTTCTATTGTGGTGGGATGTTCTCCAAACCTTGCTGCTGATCAGAATCGCCTGAGGAACTTTAAAAATGCCGATTCCTTAGCCTGACTCCCAGAGATGCAGGAGGTCTGAGGTGGTGCCCCTGAGACCAGCTTTGGGGAAGCCCCAGACCAGAAATCCGCCCCCCCCCCCCACAATGGCTGTCTCCACCTCTGGCCACAACCTGGACTAAACAGGCCATTCCAGCCCTGGATCCCCACAAAGCCGACTGCCCTTTCTCTTTGGGAGTTGCTGCCCCACCCCACCTCCCTCCTAGAGCTCTGCGAGAGCCACCTCCTAAGGCAGTCCTGCCTACATTTTACTTAAAAACAGAACAGGCACTGGATAATTCAGCGGGAGCTCAGCTCATTTGCATGGCCACATGCCTCCCCAGCCGGGTGCTAGCTAGAAGAATCTAGCCTTGGAGGCCTGCCTCCTCCCTCTGGGTCCCTCCCCATCCTCCCTCCTCTTCCCTCCACAGTCCTCCCCAACCTCCATGGGGCCAAGGGGAGGGAAAACTCTGAAGTGTGAATATCTGATTAAAAACTAACCTTTGCTTATTGCCTTGACTGTGCTTGCAAAAGAAAAAAAAAAAAGGTTCAGCTTATGTGTGCATGCGCGCGTGTGTTCAGGTGTGTGTGTGAGTTACTGACTGGGCGTGCCTCTGACTACGGCTTTGTGTGAGCCGGGATCCATGTGTCCGCTGGAGCCTGGGGGTGTGAGAGTGTGTCTTTGTGCAAGTATCCTGTTTGGGTGAGTGTATCTATGTGTGTGCAAGGATGTGTGTAGATGCAGGGGCGTGTGTGTGTGTACACGGATTTGCTTAGAAGGGGGTATGGCAGTGAGTGTGTTCAGACATGGCCTTTTATACAGGAGAAGCCTTCTGGCTACAGAAGTACCATTAGTTTGGGGTAGTGGGTTAATAAAAAAAATGTTAATAAAAAAATTTCCCCCAGTTCTGGGGGAAATCATTTTAAAAAATACACACCTTCAGAACTCCAACATTTCATTTCAACTTAGAGCATCTAAGTTTTTTTTTGCCTTTTTCATTTTCTTTAGCACAGGACCAAAGTCTTCCCTTTGCCTGTGGGTCTGCTGATGGGAGCTGTGTCATCTTTTGTTGGGTAAACTAAACCCACAACACATCATCCTCAATTTCCAATTTCAATTTCTCTAAAGTGGAGCATGAGCGTTAAAGACACTTGTAAAGTGATGTGAGTGCTGAATCTTCTAGATTTCTACAATTTTGTTTCCAATCTTATCTTACAGTTGCTTATCCACACCTAATTTGACAACAATTTTTTTTTTAGCAATTCACCTTGATAGAGTCTTTCTAAAGACTTCAGTGCAGTTTTGCAGAAACAACTTTTTGTGTGTTCACAATATTTTGGTTTGCTTCTTATTTAATTGAATGGCACAACTTCCGTAACAAGTGTCGCCAGCATAAACGGATTTGGAAACAAAGGCAAGTGACCCCGAGTAAGCCTGTAACCCAGCCCATGGCAGCAGTAGCCCACGGATGGGCAAGGTCTGTGTGCAGTTTACAGAGAAAAGGGCGAACCCTGGGCAAACAGCAGAGAGGAGATGAATCCGAGGAGCCTCCTAGCTGTGTGGGTGTGCTAAGTGTGAGTGTGCTGAGAGGATGTGTCTATTTGTGTGTGTGTGAGTCTACGTGCCGAGGCGCTGGTAGCAGCACATCCGAGTGTCCCTGTCACTTAGCCAGCAGGCAAGTCTCAGCCCAGACCACGGAGAACCGGGATTATCCACCCAATCATCCACCAATGGCAGATGACAATGATGGTGGTGGCAGCCAGGCCTTCTTAAGTGAGCCGGCCAGGGCTGTGATGTGACGTGTGTCGCTGACAACAAGATACAGCCGGGAGCAGGGCAGAGCCGGTGAGTGTCCACACTCTGCCATTGCTTTGCACTCTCCCAATGACCGATGACCGGCGAGATGGAGATCCTTTCTCCCCCCACCGCAGATGAGGACACTGAGACTCTGGGAGGTCTAGCGCTTCCAGGGCTAGACAGTCGGTGGGATTATGGGGCAGACACAGGCCCTTCCGGCCCATCGCTGGCCGGGGCACCTCTCCAAGAGGCCAAGAGACAACAGATTTCCTGGAAAGCACTGCTGAGCCCTATTGTAGACACAGCCCTCTCCTCACTGGCCTCTGTAGAGCTGAAGATGGAGGGGGGCGGGGAGGCTCATGGTGGGTGCCTAGGAGATGGGGAGGGGGCCAGGGACAGGTTGGCATCCACCATGAACTAGACAAGGGCTCACCTTGGCCAAGCTCTCTGGATTCTTCAAAGCCACCCACATCCCTTGGGACACTGGATGCTCCCATCGTCCTTAGGAGGAAGGAGGAAGGGGTTCTTCTTCCCCATTTCACAGATGAGGAAACAGAGCCCAAACTTGGGCATGACCCAAACATACCTCTGGTCTCTCCCACCCAGATTCTCAATGGCTGGCAATTAGTAAGTGCGCCAATAAAATGCGTTCTATTGACCAGGGTTGCCAGATAAACAACAAATAATTTTTTAGTATAGGTATATCCCAACTATTGCATGGAATATACTTATGCTTAGAAATGTATTTTGTATTCAAATGTAACCAGGCATGCTATATTTTTATTGGCTAAATCTGGAACCTTAAAACGACCCCCTTCTCAGTCACCCACTCCTAAGCCTCCAGGAAGCGGAGGAAAGAGCTGACAACCCCTGGGTCTGAGTTCTTGCTCCTTTGTGTATTACCCTGGCCAAGTCACTCACCCCGAGTCTCTATAGGCTGGTTATGAGGATTACATAAAATAATATATGTAGGGGCACCCGGGTGGCTCAGTCATTAAGCGTCTGCCCTCGGCTCGGGTCATGATCCCAGGGTCCTGGGATTGAGTCCCGTGTCAGCTCCCTGCTCAACGGAGAGTCTGCTTCTCCCTCTCCCTCTGCCCCTGCTTGTATTCCTGCTCTTGCTGTCGGTCTCTCTCTCTGTCAAATAAATAAAGTCTTTAAAAAAATAAAAATAATAAAATAACATATGTAAAATGCTGTGTCTTGTGTAAATGTTCAAAGGATGGGCGCCATAATTATTGTTATTATTATTATTATTTTATTACTATTATTTACCAGGTGGTAAAATTAAGGCTGAGAGAGAGAAAGTGACTCAGGGTCACGAGGAATTAGCAGCAGACCAGATAGATGCCCATACTCGGGCCTCCCGTGTCCTGGCCCTGGCTGTTACCCACTGCCCACCTGCTTTACTTCTTCACAGCGGAGACGCTGGTGGCTGGCTGGCCAGTCAGGCTCAGTGACCTACCCTTGAACGTTCTCCATCTCTAAGCAGCAGCCCACCCCCCCTACCCCACGCCTCAGCACACTGGGGCTCACAAGCAACTCAGAGCCCCAGAGTCTAAGCTCACCCACTGCTCTCTCGCCAGAGCACCCACTGACTACGGATGGCCCTTAGTCCCCTCTCCCCTGTGATCTGGGGGGTGCCTCCAGCCCCCAACCCTGGGAAGTCCAGAGATGCACTGGGATGGCAGGAGTGGGGAGGGACCCTCCCACGAAGCTCTCTCCAGGCTAGGAGGCTTGCGGCTCCTCAGCCCCCACCCTCACACCCATGTTACTTCCAGATGCAGCAGCCGAGCTCCGGACTGCCGCTGAGCCTCTCCTGGGGCTGGGAGGGACCCAGAGAAGGAAATATGGGGCCATGGGCACCCCTGCTGGGCCCTGCCTGGGGCTCTGCAAGGGGGCTGGCCAAGAACTCTGCCCCTCCAACTCCCTTCCTCCCTCCCCCCACCCCCAGCTCCCCATCTGTAACCCTAATGAGCTGCTGACAGTTCCCATCTGCTCTTCTCTGGCTTCCTGGGGACAGGGAGAGAGAGGAGGGGACACCAAGGAAGGTGGAGCAGAGAGAGAAGGTGGGTTTCCAGTGCTCAGTCCTAGTCGCAACGCATGTGGGGGTAGCTGGAGTGGTCTCTGACATGCATGGGGGCCCCCTGCTCTGCTGCCAGAGACCTCCTCCCACCCACACTGGGGGCCCCACTCCTAAGGGTGGGAGGGTCTCTGAGAGAGGAGGTTGCAGCCACTTCCTGTCCTGCGTGGACCACCACCACCCCCCCCCCCCCCCCCGCAGACCCAAGAGCTGGGAATCTTTGACTCCCAGAGGGCCTGTCTCAAGAAGAGAAGGGACAAGCCTTCCTTCCCAATCCAGGAATTCCCAAGAGGTCTCCTCCCCCACCCCGTGCCCCTCCTGTTCTGCTCACAGACAGTGGAGCGGGGCGGGGCACTGGGGACCCAAGGACCGGGTTGCCGGCCTTAGCCCCACTTGCCCGGCCCAGCCCCCTCACGTCCACTCCTCCTCGGCTCCTGCTCGCTAATGCTGCCATCTAGAGGTAAGATGGGTAAGTGCAGGCGCTGCTACGTGGCTTGGGAGCCCCCAGGGGGGTCCTTCACTCCCAAGCCCACCAGGGAAGGATGGACCAAGAATGAAAATACCCAGCAGCTTGCCCTGGAGGAGCTGCGAGAGATTTCATCCACTCCCCTGCTTCCAGGCCTTCATGTGGCCATGAGTTATTTCCTGGCTCCTTGATCACCAGGCAAACCCCTCTAGGAAACCCAGGACCCCCGAGAAGTGAAAGCTATGTGCTGGGCACTCATTATACATCACCTCCTCCGAGACTCACAGCAGCTACCACGTGGATAGTATGCTCCGTGCTCCGAACGAGGACGCCAGCACAGGCAGGGAGAGAGAACCATTCATGTAGAGCAACTGACACCCAGGGCTCGACATGAGCCTTCTTGACTTCATTTTTTCTGGCTCACTTGAGGACCTCGGAGGTTCACTGATGTGCCAGTCCTGTGCTAGAGAAGCACCTGCTGTATGCCAGCGTCCACGCCAGGCCCTGGGCACCCCAGAGACATAACAGACCTGTACTCCTCCTTGCCCGCACCCTGGGTATGCTCACCATTGGGGGGGGGGCGGTGTGAGCAGGAGCCCTAGCCCAGCCCACTCACCGGGAAGTCACCTGAAGGACAGGCCATGAGGTCCTTGTGAGAAGTCACCGACTGTGATGGCAATGCCAACGGAGCCAAAGGTGGACCCTTTGGCAGCCCATGCTTCCTAGGGGTGCTCTGTCCTGGGCTCTGCTTCAGAGGCCGCCTGGTGAGGCACGTGGAGAGGACACCATCCACCATTCCTCTCCTTCAGAAGACCCAGCCTTTCCCAGAGGCACCTGTGACCAACCCCCAGCCCTCAGCCAGGCTAGAGAACCCACAGGGCCTGACATACAGTAGGTGCTCAGTTCATATTTGAAGAATAAGTGAGTAAATTAGGGTGTGTTCACAAGGGAGCTCCCAGCCATATGAGGTTAGATCTACCTCCCCCTCCATCCCTGGCTGCCCTCATCCAAAGGTTCAGTGAAGTCCCTAGAGAAGAGGAGACCCAGGAGACCAAAATCCTAGTCCCAGTTCTGCTTCCTACTTGCTGTGTGGGCCATAGCAAGACTCCACTCTCTGGGCCTCAGTTTCCCCGTATGTTTATAGGGGAGTGGACTAGCGCGGAGGCCTCTGCAGCAAGCAAGAGGAAGGGTCTTGGTGTAGGAGAGGAGGCCTGAGCCCACCCAGCCACCCTACTCTCTTGCCCGTTCCGCGCTGGATTAAAGGTGAGGCCATGAGCTGGTGTCCCATGGAGCCTCTCAACTTGTATGCATCCCCACATACACAAAGCACACATGTATGTACGTGCAAGCATGCACACTCGAGCATGAAGCCACATGCACCCACCCACACGAAGCCACAGTCGCGTTCCCGCACGTACAAGCAGCCACGTTCCCACACACCTCTCTGCACGCTGCATGCTCCGGCGCATGCTCTGTGCTCAGCGCAGCAGGGCCTCAGGAGCAAGTTTAGGGACGCACTGAAGTTATGAAATTGATTTCTCTGGGAACAGTTGGAATTAGTTTTAATTATCTTTATCTTTCTTCCAATTGTGCTCTCAGCCTTCTCCTCGCTGTTTAATCCATTGCTATCGACTTCCCCCCAGGCTCTGAGGAGGGGAGTTGCAGGGTGGGGTGGACAGTGCGTTCATTTTCTGAGAAAATAAACAACAGCAACAACCACACCCACCCACCTCTTCCTCTGCGCCTAGCTTCTCCCAGGCAGGGCTTCCTGCACCCACCCACGCACTCCACACACACACGTGCATGCGCACACATCACACACAACAGCCAAACCTCACTCTCCAAGGAAGCCCCACCTACATGTCCTCCCTGCCTGGGACAAGAAGGGGCTGAGATGTGATGTGCCCAGATCGCAATATCTCATGAGTGTGCTTCTTCGAAGTGGGCCCTTTGGGAAGCTGAACTTCATTCAGGTTAACCCCCCTGCTGAAAAGCCCATTCCATCTCATTCTCCAGTCCTGAGCCCACCCCCCAGCACATGGAGCCTCCCTGGTTGTAGTACTTACCATGGTGAGGGCAGGACCTGGGTCAGATTCCTCTCTGAGACCAGACACATAGTAGAGAGTCAGTAAGTATTTGTTGAATGAATGAACAAATGAATGATGAATGGGAAACCTCTCTTGGAAACCAGCTTCCAGAATCTATTACCTTCACTCATTCATTTATTCATTCAACCAATACTGAGAGCCATTGATGCTCCAGGCACAGGGCCAGGTGCTTAAGATACAGAAATGAATGTGAACTGATCCCACTCCACCTAGGAGATGTGATGGGTGGGTAGGAGTCCCCAGACTGAGCTAGGGTGAAGGGTGTATTTGGAGAAGGAAAAGAAAGAATAAAAGATTGTATTTTAAGTACTCCAGATGAAGGCAAATCTCCATTTTTTGAGAATCGGTTGATTTCTTCGCTCCTGCTCTGCCTCCAGAACTGGGAGGACTGATCATGGAGTGCCCTGTTCTCGGGGAGCTCCCCCAACTGTGCCCAGGCCTGGTCCCATTCCACAGCAGGTGCCTGGAGCCTCTGCTACCCTGGGTGTGCCGTGTGTGGAGTGACATAGTGGCCCCTCCTCCATGGGATGCTCCCCTTGGAGCTGTGGAGGGGGCAGGGGGGGGCCATCCCTTGCCAGCAAGGTACCAGGGCTAAGTGCCCTGCGGCACTAATATTTTATGATTAAAAACCATTAAGGTTTAGACCGTGAAAATCAGAGGGACACAAAATCAATGGCCCAATATTGCTTCCCCCAGTAAGTTGTGTAAATATAAATATTGTGTCTTTTATTGTTTGGCCGATGGCAAGAGCGGGGATACAGGTGCAGATTATACTAACGAGCCCCCTCCCCTCCCAGCCCCAACCCAGTGGAATTAGCACGGTGGCCTGGAGAGCTGGACACAGGGAGTCGCAGGTTGGCCACTGTGGAAGGTCATTTCGCTTGCTCCTCCCCCTCCCACAGAATCCCCGCCCAGCACCGTCCAGCCCCGTGAGCCCGAGGCAGCGCCACCCCCCCAGACTCTTCCCTCCCCCATGCAGTAGCCTCCACACTAACTGCACAGACACACATTTACACGAAAGGCACACACATCACATGGTGACATGCTCTCCTGACAGCCCGTCCATCACTGTGCTCCGCCATCTGTTTGAATTTGCATATTTAATCAGGATCTGTCTTTTCTCCTCTGGGGGTTCAGATTAGGGTGGGGAAGATGATTCCAGAGGTTGCTCATATCTCTGGGGAAGGGGATGATTGAGGGGGTGTCTCTCCTATCTGGAGCTGGGGCAACTGTGGAATGCCTGGGGCTCCCCCTGCCTCTCTGGAGGTGGTGTAAGGCCAGGACTCCGCCTGCCTCTGGGAGGGGTTGGCGGTGATGTAGGGGTCCCTCCTGTCAATAGGGGGATGGGAATGCTTGGTTTCTCTCTATCTTCTTCCAGTCTCGAGTGCATCCCCCTCCCTACCCTTTCTCATGGAAGAATAGGTTTGACCCTAGGATTAGACACCTCATGCCATGTCCCCGCTTCCCATGGGGTGAGGGGAGCTGGAGCAGAGTGGGGAGACCCTCTAGCAATGCCAGAGAAGCTGCCCTGGGGAAACCCAATATATTTCTCCTACTCCCTGAGAAGGTGCCCAGAACAGAGAACCACTGAACTGATAGAAAGAGAGAAGAGCCAGCTGATGCAGGAACCTTGGGGAACGGGGCGGGGGAAGGGGAACACAGCTGGGCTGATGTGATGACAGGAAAACGGAGGAACAGATGTGGAGGGGGACAGTTGGGTTGCCTGAGAAGCAGTAACTGGGATGGTGTTGGGTGAGAAGAGCTGAGCAGATGTGACAAGACACCTGGCCTGATGTAAGGGCAGAACCAGGTCCAATAAGGTAGAACAGCTGGGTGACATGGGAAACATCTGGCCTGATCTAAGGAAACAGACAGCAGATGTGAAAGAACAACTAAGCTATTGTTGGGAAGCAGCTGGGCTGATCTGGGAAGGTCATCTTGAATAATGTTGGGTAATAGCTAGGCTTATACTGGAAGGCAGTTAGAACTGCTGGACCAAGGTGAGGGGAAAGCTGACCTGGGGTGGGGGCACAGTGGGCCTGATGTGAGGGGATAGCTGAGCTGGGATGGGGAGCAGCTGGGCTGAGGTGGAGGGACAGCTGGGCTGAGGTAGGGGACAGCTGAGCTGACGTGAGGAGATAGCTGATCTGAGGTGGAGGGATAGCTGGCTGAGGTGGGAGACAGCTGATCTGAGGTGGGGGACAGGTGATCTGAGGTGGGAGACAGCTGATCTGAGGTGGGGGACAGCTGATCTGAGGTGGGGGACAGGTGATCTGAGGTGGGAGACAGCTGATCTGAGGTGGGGGACAGGTGATCTGAGGTAGGGACAGTTGGCTGAGGTGGGGGACAGTTGATCTGAGGTGAGGGGACAGTTGATCTGAGGTGGGGACAGCTGATCTGAGGTAGGGACAGTTGGCTGAGGTGGGGGACAGTTGATCTGAGGTAGGGATAGTTGGCTGAGGTGGGGGACAGTTGATCTGAGGTGGGGGGCAGCTGATCTGAGGTAGGGACAGTTGGCTGAGGTGGGGGACAGTTGGCTGAGGTGGGGGGCAGCTGATCTGAGGTAGGGACAGTTGGCTGAGGTGGGGGACAGTTGGCTGAGGTGGGGGGCAGCTGATCTGAGGTAGGGACAGTTGGCTGAGGTGGGGGACAGTTGGCTGAGGTGGGGGACAGTTGGCTGAGGTGGGGGGACAGCTGATCTGAGGTGGGGGACAGCTGACCTGAGGTAGGGACAGTTGGCTGAGGTGGGGGACAGTTGATCTGAGGTAGGGACAGTTGGCTGAGGTAGGGGGACAGCTGATCTGAGGTGGGGGGCAGCTGATCTGAGGTAGGGACAGTTGGCTGAGGTGGGGGGACAGCTGATCTGAGGTGGGGGACAGTTGATCTGAGGTGGGGGGCAGCTGATCTGAGGTAGGGACAGTTGGCTGAGGTGGGGGACAGTTGATCTGAGGTAGGGACAGTTGGCTGAGGTGGGGGACAGTTGGCTGAGGTGGAGGGACAGCTGGGCTGAGGTGGGGAGGAGGACACCTTGGCTGATGGGATCAGAACAGAGCCACATGGCAGTGTCAGGGATCCCCCAGGTCCTAAAGACTCTGGAGATCAACCCCTGTCTTCAGTGTTTCAGCCTACATCCTATTTTCCAGAAATGCTTTGGGAAGGTCTAGCCAGTGTCCCCCTGATGCTCCAGGCCACAACAGGAGAGGGTCATGGGGGGACACCGTCCTCCACCCCCTCATCCCACCTCCCACCGCCTCCAGGAAATGGGGCAGGAGGGCAGGCAGCTAGCAGCATTGGGGTATGCCTCCCCACTCCCTTCCGGAGACTCAGCCACGACTTATTCCAGGGTCACATGGTGTCACAATGGAGCAGGTCGTTGGAGAGAGTCTCACAGGCCCCCATTTGACAAGGAAAAAAGGAGCCCTAAGGCAAGTCCAGCCTGCAGTGTGGTCAATGAGAGAGCCCGGTCTCGGGGCGGGCCTCGGACCAGCCCTCTCCAGCAGCCCAGTCAGCCCAGGCTCCTGTAACAAAAAATCACAGACCGAGGGGGCTTAAACAATAGAAATTTATTTTCCCACAGGACTGAAGGCTGGAAGCCCAAGATCAGGAGGCCAGCATGGCTGGGTTCTGGTGAGAGCCCTCTTCCTGGCTAGTAGGTGGCCACCATTTTACTGTGTGCTAACATGCCCGTGTTGGGGGAGGGCGGCATGGAGAGCGTAAGCCCTCTGGTGTCTCTTCTTATAAAGGGCCCTCACCCTATCATGGGGGCCGTAGTCTCAGGAGCTCACTGAACCTAATCACCTACCAAAGGCCCCACCTCCAAATGCCATCACACTGAGCGTTAGGACTTCCACATATGAGTTTTGGGGAAGACACACATCAGTCCACAGCAATCCCCCAGCCTACCTGACCCTGGACCCAGGCCACTGGGGCACTCGCTTGATCTGAAGCTCCCTCCCAGAAGGAGAGCCGAGCCCCTAACCACAGGAGTTGCCCTTGGCTAAGATCCCAAGAACCCACAGAAGAGGGGACAGGGGAGTCTGTATGTCCCACCCCATTGTGCCAGACACTTTTACATGCGTCATTTCATTTCATCCTCCCAATAATACCGTGTGCCAGGCGATCTTATGAGCTCCATTCTTCAGATGAGCAAACTGAGGATGAAGTGACCTGCCCACAAGGGGTGGGTCAAACAAAAGTAGTCAGTCCTAAACAGGACAGAATGTGGTCAGTTCAGTGCCAGGCTCCTGGTCACTAGGCTGCTGCCCAAAGCAGAACTTGTCCCAAGGAGCAAAGCCTCCGGGCCCAGCTGTCCTGCTTAGTGGCTCACCTTCCCTGTTCTGTTTGAGAAAACCAGGTCCCTGGCTGCCCCTCCCTGCCTGGCAGAGCCTCCTCCCCACTCCTCACCCCCCTCATCCCCCCTCCCCCCAGCCCTGGCCCTGAGAGATCCCAGCTGCGTGGAACAGCCATTGTTAGTGCCACCAAGGGGGACGCAGAAACCGGGCAGAGGACAAGGCCCTGGGACGACAGACAGCAGAGAGGCCTCAGACATGACGCCTAGAAAAGCACGCCCCACCCCCCCACCAGCCCTCGGGACTCCCCTCCAGGGCCTTTTCCAGCATGAACTGCCCCTCCCTTCAGAGGCAGGCCGCTGGAAGTCCTCACACTGCACCCTCCCTGCATGCAGCCCTCCCCGGAAGTGGGTGCACATGATTGCAGATGGGTCATGGGTGCAGACGGCTCTGGGTCTGTGAGGGTGGTGGCATAGGTTTTTGGTTTTTGAGGGGGGGCGGGGTTTGGTCAGATGCAGATGTGAGGAGACAACAGAGGTTACACATACTCGAGAGCCTGATGGCCTGAGTTCAAATCCCAGCTCGATGGCTCCAGAGCTGTGTGACCTTGGGCATGTCACTTGGCCTCTCTGTGCCCAGGTCCCTCATAAACTGAGGCTAATAATAGTACCTACCTCCAAAGGCTGTTGGGAAGACTCTAAGTTTATACACGTAAAGTGTTTAGAACAGTAAGGGCCGTACGTAAGTCCTATATACAGGTTACCTGTAATTACTGTGTGTTGCACGGTCTGTTTGTGTGTACGTCTCCCTCGCTGGAGGCAAAGCTGTTGGGGACAGGCACCAAGTCTCACTGTTCTGTTCGGCCCAGCACCTGCCCAAAACATAGCAGGAAAGGTGTTCCATAGTGCCCAGGGCCTGAACAAAGGGAACTACCAGTGGGTTAATGAGTGTGTGTGCGCGCGTGCGTGAATATTGTGTATAGGTGTGTATGTGCCGTAAACATCTGCATTGTTAACTTGTGTGTCGGCGGATGACAAGTACCGACACCAGCATCACTACCGTGTTGGGTCTGCGCCGGGCCATCAGCATGGCACACCATATATGTCCCTTGGATGTGAGTGCTGGTTGGTCTGTAGGTGTGTCTCTAGACTTGGGTCAGCGAGTGGGTGCCTACGTGTGTCAGTGTTGAACACGTGTGTGTCAGTGCTGTGTGTGCGTGCATGCGTGTGCCAGCATGGAATGTGTCCACGGGCCAGTGTGCATGCACATGTCTGCCCCTCGCCTCCCCATCCTCCTTGAGGGAGGAGGCAAGGAGGGGCTCCCTCGGACCCCGGGTCTGAGCCTGGATCCCCAGTGCCCCTGGGGACCCATCTTGCCAGCCCAGGTGCCTGCCCCCACCCAAATCTCCCTGACTGGCACCCGAGGTAATAAGTGTTGCTTTTCTCCTATTCTACTCAGGCCTGTGATGGAAAATCCTCGGGCTGGAAGTGAGCCCCAAATCGATAGTCCATTCCATTTAACAGGGTGGCTGTCACCATAACGAGATAAAAGTGGATTAACTTCTGCGCTGCTGCCGCATCCACGGGGAGCCCATCTGTTCCCTGCACAGCCAGCCTGGCTCCGAGCAGCCGCTCGGCCCCACAGGACCTGGCCACGGGGGCTCCAGCCACGGCCCGGGATGGGTGGACCGGGGGTCAGAGAAGGCTCAAGACAGGGACCCAGACGGGGTTCTGAACGGGGCTCAGGACAAATACCAGGTAGGATCGTGGTGGGCTCGGGAAGGAGACGGGGACAGGGAGGAGGACAGCACGAGATGAGGGCCAGCTTGTGGACCCGTGGGTTCAGGATGAAGATCGAGTGGAAACTCTGAGAAGCCTGAATTCTCCCAGACCTTGTGTGTGGCTGAACAGTATCTGCCGAGGCATGAATTCCCAAAGCTTCTTGGCCTGGACACCCTGAGAACCACACATGGTACATGAAGTCACTTCAAGAAAAGGCTCCCTGACTCCCCTAAGGCCTGAAGGATAGAAAAGTCTCCCACTGCAGCAAGAAGGATGCAGGACGAACACCAGGAAGAACTTCCTGAGCACAAGGGTAAGCACTTTCACAAGCAGATGACCAAATGTTCACCTTTCTGGAATTTGTCCTAGCTTTTGCTGATTTTTTTTATGTTATGTTAACTACCATACATTACATCGTTAGTTTTTGATGTAGTGTTCCATGATTCATTGTTTGCATATAATAATACCCAGTGCTTCATGCAGTACGTGCCCTCTTTAATATCCATACCAGGCTCACCCATCCCCCCATCCCCCTCCCCTCTAGAACTTTTGCTGATTTTTAATCCTAGGTGTCAGGAGCAAACTAAAATGGAGATTGATTCAATTAAACCCTACTCGATTTCTTTTTTTTTTTTTTTTCCTATAGTGCATACTGCCAAGCTATTTTCCCATTTGGTCTGCTTTTTATTTATTTTTTTTTAAGATTTATTTATTTATGTGAGAGAAAGCAACAGAGAGAGCACGAGTGGGGGAGGGGCAGAGGGAGAAGGAGAGAGAATCTCAAGCGGACTCCACACTGAGCTCAGAGCCCAACACGGGGCTCGATCCCATGACCCTGAGATCATGACCTGAGCTGAAACCAAGAGCCAGACACTTAACCAACTGAGCCACCCAGGCACCCCCTGTCTGTTTTAATTTGGGGATTCTCTGTTTACTTCATCAATTCTCACAGCCCTGTCTGTGGCTTCCTACCTTGTTTCCTTGGGAAGGCCTACCACATCTGGAGATAATCACCTGTTTCTTCTAGATCTTTTATGATTTCATTTTTTATATTAACATTTTTATCCATCGGGGATTTGCATGAAGTCGGTGTCCTTTTTTTCCCCAAGTGATCAACTAATTGTCCACCTCCATTTCTACACTAATTTGGAATGCCACTTTTATCATTTATGAGGGTCCAATTTTGGACATCTCTCTTACTTTGTTAATTTCTGCGCTAACCAACTCAAGTTTTATTAAGGGTAGCTTTGTGATCTATTTTGATATTTGAGAACATGTTTCTCTTTAACATTGATGGCCCCAGGTCTGTATTATTTAATCGCTGTGTAAATGCTTTACCTAATGTGTAAACTTTACCAATGAAGGTACCAGAAAAGCATACTATCTGAAGCCTATGATGACTGCTTTTGAAATGTAAGCACCCCAGTCCCCAAATACTGTACTCGGGTTTCTAAAGACCCCCCACTTTGCTGGAGCAGTGTGAAGGAATCACAGCTGAAGCACTGGGGACCCCCTCCCCATGCAATTCTAAGAAGGGAAAGAGAGAATCAGATGTGCATATCCCAAGGCTCACTCTAGGGTGTGCAGGATGGATAGACCATGAGTCTTGTCTTGGGTTCCCTAGAAGCCAACTTTGAGACAAGGATTTGAGTGCAAGCAGTTTCTTTGGGAAGCATCCCAGAAACCCAGCAGGGGAGCAGGGGAGTGAGGCAGGGTGGGAGAAAGCAGAGACACATGCCTTTAGCAAGCCAGTAACTACAATGGAGCATCAGTCCCCTGGGGACTCGGGGACTTGTCTAGACCCTGGTCCTCAATTATCCTCCTGACAGGGGAAGGAGCTGGGGCATTTATTCACCAACTCCCCTCAGCAATTGGCCAAGAGGAGAGCTGAGAAGCAGGGAGGGCTCCAGAGAAACTCTGCAGGCTTTTGGAAGTAGGGCAGGCATGCACTACCTGAATAGAAGGCCCAAGGGGTCTGGGCAGGGTGCTGCCCAGTGAGGAAGCAGGTATGGTGGTCCAGGAAGAGAGGAAGAGACCCGGACAAGGGCAAAGGGAGGAGAAGGGAGAGTCAAGAGGCCTTTAGGAAGGAGAATGGACAGAGCCTGGGGATCTGACACTGTGAGGGTGTGGGAGGGAGAAGATACTGGGGTGACCCTCGGATTTCTGGCCTGGAAGAGAGGATGGATGATGGAGAGAGGACCTAAATGGAAAATCTAAGAGGTAGAGCCAGGTTGGAGTCTGGAGCATCAGGGAGATGCCTAAGAAGCAGATGGGTACATGGGCCTGAGGCACCGTTGGGAGGTAAGTAGAGCATGGGGAGTCATCTCTGAAGCCACTGAAGCTGAGGGTGTGCATGAGGAGGGTGCATGCTGAGGAAGGATCCAGATCAGGACGGGAGACAGGGTGTGCAAGGCCTCAGGGAGCACCCCACAGATGTGCAGGAGAGACTGTGACTGAAGCTCAACATGGGCTTGTCTCCCCGCTGGTTCCCCAGTGACTGGGAGGCCCCTCCCATCCTTCTGGGGCCAGGAGGGGTGACGCCAAGGGAGAGGGTAGGAGGGGAGGGAGAGGACAAGGTGGTGTGGATTCCAACGGAGCCGACAGCTGTCAAATAATATAAAACCTCATATGTTAATAATTCTCACAATTTTGCCAAAGACTTAATGACTGGCCTGTCAAGAGCAGTGACAGAAGCTATTATGGAAACAAGATGGGAATATTTTGGAGGCAGCATCGACAGCACATCCCGTGCCGGACCTTCAAGGACCAGGAGGAAGACAGCAGGGCGCCCTGCCCAGCACCCCCAGGAAGGCCAGTGCTCGGCCAGAGAGGAGCTGGGTCACTGTGGATTCAAGGCACTAACTGTGGCTTGATCACCCATGAGGACATTTTAATTAACCGTCAGATCCCAGAGCCCAGATGCCCCATCCTGCCTGTCCACCACCCTCCCTGATCTGCAGCCACCTCCACTCCCAACACACACACACATAAAAGGAATAATCAGCCAAGAGCACAATCCAGCGAGAGGTAGGCACCAGGAGGGTTTCAGTTGCGGGAGGGAGGGGCTGGGGCCTGATCTGGCTGCTCTAGGAGCTCCTGGAGGGTCTGGCACCGCTCGAGGCCACCAGGCCTGGGACCAGACCCAGCTCTGTAGCTGACTCACCAAAGGAGCCTGGACTCCTCACTTGGTTTGAAATGCCTCCATTTCTCATGTTTAAAATGGGAACAATAGCAGGAAGAGTAAGTAAAATATATGCAAAAATGCTTTGAGAGCTTCAAAATCTCAGAATCACCTCCCTCAACTCCCAGAAGCACCTTCCGCTTCATCCTCCTGAACTCTCCAGTCAGCTCCAGAAGGTGGCATCATGATCTCCATTTCCACCGGGAGAGACCATGAGGCGGGGAGCAGAGCTGAAGCCGGCACACATCACTCACTTGCAGAGCCAGACATTGAGCACCCCCCACTTCTCTCCAGCACCAGAATCTGCCTTCCTGTGAGGGATTCTTATTTAGACTAATGATCATGACAGCTACCCGTGAGCACTTACCCTGTGCCAAGAGTTGTGCTAAATCAGAGCTTCTCAAACTTGGCTGTGCGCAAGGAACCTCTGGGGAAATTGTGGAAATGCAGACTCGGGTACAGCAGGTCGGGGGGGCCTGGGACTCTGCATTTCTAATAAGCACCCAGGAGATACCGGGCTGCCAGTCCAGAAACCATACTCTGAGTATCAAGCATCGATGCTTTCTCTCATCTAATTGGCACAACACACTTTTAAAAAGAAAACCATAGGCTAGGGGCGCCTGCAGCTGGGTCAGTCAGAAAAGCGTGCAACTCTTCATCTCGGGGTTGTGAGTTCGAACCCCACGTTGGGTGTAGAGATTACTTAAAAATAAAATCTTAAAAAAAAAAAAAAAGGAAAGAAAGAAAAAGAAAACCACAGGCTTAAAATGGCTTCGCTGAGGCCAAGTCATCCAACCTGGGGCTTAATACCTAACCCAATCGAAGTTTCAACCTCCCCAAGAAAGTTAAGTGTCAACCAGTCAGTCGGGAATTTTGTGATCAGCACCAAGGAAGTAACCTGTCACCTGGGCCATCTCCAACCCCCAAAGATGAAGTAATCCACCTAATGAGACCCCCTGCCCTGTTTCCACCTGAGGGCCGGTGGCCTTGCCTGAAAGAACCCTTTCTTCCCTTTTGCTAATAATTTTCTTGCCCCACTCTCCTTCCTGTAAAAACTTTCCATTTTGTACAACTCCTGGAAGTTCCCCCTCTTCTTGCTAGACGGGATGCTGCCTGATTTGTGAATTGCTTAGCAAAGCCCACGAGACCTTCCAGTTTACTCAGTTGAATTTTGTTTGTTAACAACCCCTATGAAATCAGTATTCTTATTATCGTCCTGGTTTACAGAGGAAACTGAGGCCTTGGGATCAGGTCACGAGCTAACCAGAAGAATCAGGATTTGAACCCAGGTCAGCGGCCTGTGTGCCCACTTAGCCCGAGGGCCCTACCACCTCCCCAGCATTCGCCCAGAAGGTCAATGACCAGGGGTGAGTCTCTGAGGATGAGCAGGACCCACCTCCAAATACCATCACATGGAGAGGTAGGGCTTCAACATGGGAATTTGGGAGGGCAGGGGGACACAAACTTTGAGTCCATAGCACCTGGTATGGGAATAGGGTGCTTCCCACGGGAGAGCCCCCCCCTCCAGGGTCCACTCTCCCACAAAGAACAAAACCACAAACTCCAGGCTGTCCCCAGTGCTCTCTTTCCTACGGCCAGGAAACATAAAGACACCCTCTCTGGGTCCCCCGGGGCCCCACCTGCTCCTGCTCCCAAGCCACTGGGCTGCAAGCCCACACTGCCTGCAGCCGCCTGCCCAGGAGCATTAATTGAAAATTAATCCGCTCACTACGTGCCGACGAGCAAATCAAAGCTAAGTGTCTCAATTAGGAAGAGAAATGGAGTCAGGCACTCTTCTCAGGAGCTGGCTTATTTATGGGGATAATATCATTTTTAATGAGGGGAGCTACTAAAAGGCACAACAAATGCAACATTTAATAAAAAAAATATTACAGCATTCCATCAGCGGAATGCTGCTGGGAGGGTGGACTCGGGGCTACACGAATACCCAGCAATCTCTCTCTGGCTGTGTGAGCACCTGCGTACCAGCATCTGTGTGCACGCGTGTCCGTGTGAGCACACACCTCTATGGACGTACGCATGCACGTCCGCACACAGGTCCGTGTCTGGGTATGTGAGCAAGTGTACATGTGTGCCTGGGCCTGGGGGGAAGGGTGAAGCATTCCTGAGTTTTTGCCACGGAAGGTGGATCTCCCACCCAGCCCCTAAAGTAGCCCCATTCAGGGTGGTGGGCCAGCCAAATAAGGATTCAGAGTATTTCCCAATACTAAAGGGGACCTGGTCCATTTAGTCCCTGGAGAGCTGTAGGTCTCTGTCACCCACCTCCCTCGAGGGTCATAACAAGGGAAATTAGACTCTGAGCGCCAGCCTCCTCTGGGTTCTCCTCGCCACCGGGAGCCATGGACAGTTCTAGCCCCCCCATCACTGACAGCTGCAGGACAAGGCCCTCGGGACACTACTGCACTGCCCCAAGCTGGTACTTGGGCCCAGCCACCCCCTTCAGCCTCGGTCTCAGGCTCGAGAGCCACGGACTTTGCTGACCAGGCTCAAGTCCAAGTTCCTACCCCCACTGCCCCTCTCCTCCACCCAACCACAGCCTAGATCCAGACCCAGGCTCCGTAGCCCCCGCCCAGGATAGCCTCAGCTTTAGCATCTGTGGAATGGGGAAACCATTGAGGCGGGCAGCTCAGAACCCACCCTGCCCTCCCCTTCCCCCAACACGGCATGCGCACGTGGACCTGCTCGCCTCTGCTCACGTCAGAGCCCTCCTGGAGCAGGTCCCAAATCCTGCCCTCACCCCCAGGCCCCGAGCAGCACCCCACCACCACCCCTCCCCCACTCCCCACAGGTGGCTCCTCTAAGCACCTTGCCCTCCTCAGGCTCCTGAGATGTCAATGTCCTCAGCGTCCGATGGAAATAGCAACAAGGCCTGCCTCCCAGGGAGGCGGTTTGCGGTCCCCCCATCAGCACATGGGCCAGAGCGGCTAGTGGTTAGCACTAGCCTTATCTCTGTGACCCCAATGACAACATCCACCTCTGCCACCATTCCCCAGTCCCATACAAGCCTGTGGAGGCACACAGCAGGGATTTTTTAATCCTTGTTTCTCAGAAGAGAAACCTGAAACTCAGGTTGAGATACTTGCCTGAGGCCGTGCAGCAGGTGTGAAACATCGGAGGGTTTGCGGAGGTTCCAGAGGGCACCAGAACCCAGGCGCTTGTGGCCAAGACCTGGGCTGTCCCACCTCAGAGAAACTCAGAGAAGCCTCTAAGCCAGGGGACTCAAGTTTCACCCAGGGATGCTTTCCACCGGCTATGCGACTTTGGACTCGTTCATTAACCTCTCTGCGTTTCTGTTTCTTCACTGTAGGGTTTTGTCAGGGTTAAAGGAGCTAATACCCGTCCGGTGCTTAGAATCGGGCCTGGCACATGATAAACCTCCGGTGTGTATTGAGATGTTGTTGCTAATATTAGGCCACCCTACCCCCAAATTGCTCTCTCCTTGGTCAGGTAGCAAAAATCATCCATCAAGCAGTCTGCGGAGGCCCTCGAGGCAGGGCCTACCCCTTCCCCAAAGTCTCGCATGGGAGCCAACAGTTAGCTTCGTGACCTGGGCCAGGGGCCCTCCCGTACGCTGTCAGTCACCGGGCTGTGTGCTTCTATGTTCTGTATGTGGGTTGAATTTTTCAAAAGTAAAATAATAATAAAATAAAACCCAGCAGGGACTTGTGCCCAGCAGAGGGTACTAACCGGGCTGTAGTATTGGTGATTATTCATCTCATGTCTGCCTCCGCACGGCATGATGCTCCACGCGGTCAAGAACATCGTCCATGTCCTTTCCTGCAGTAGTACCCTCCGCATCTAGAAATTGGCTGGGGTAGGTAAGCAATTATCACTGAAGAGAGGAAGGGACCTGAGGGTGGGCTCTTCCCGGGCTGGAGATCTGAGTCTCTGAACCTTCAGTCTCAGGAGGGGAGACTCCCACCCCAAACCAGGAGCCAGAACTGGGGGTCTCCCCCTCCCCCCTAGACCCCGGGCACCTCCAGATTGACGACATTTGAAAGTTCACTTCCCACAAAAGTCACTCTCCAGGATTAATATTTATTTCTTATGAAATTTAAATTTTTCAGTGTAATTAAATTTTTATTCGTCGTGAGTTATAGATAAAAATATTTATAACTTCCCCTTTCACGCCACTGAGAATGAGTCTTGGATGGAACCAATTACCCAGGCCTCCTCCTGGTGACTGCTCCAGGGTTGGGGGCAGGGAGAGGGTCAGAGGGGCCGGTGGGGGTGAGAGCTAGCCTCCATCTCCCCAGGCAGCGTGTCAGCATCCGAGCACCACCGAGCACCCGAGGTGACTCGTAGAAGGGGAGAGCTCAGACCTACCCCACCCCCAACTTCCTGGCAAATAACTCAGTGGGAGTTGGGATCAGGGCCAGACAGAGGCCAGAGGGAGGCCTAAGAATGAGAGCAAGGGAGAAGGGAAAGACGCAGAGAGAGAGGACCCTCGTCTTCCCACCAGGGAGCTGAACATGGTAGAACAGCCTATCGAAAGCAGCCCATGTTGCCAGGAGACTGTGGCTCTGAGCTCTGGGGACTTGAATCATTTTGTGCCCAGAATCATCGTGAGCCTCCTCTTAGGTGAGGAGCAGCCTGAGGGGCGTATCTTCAGCAGAGAGTGGGAGAGGCATGGAGGGGGAGCCCCGGGTCCTGAAGCCAGACAGGCCAGCATTCCAATCCTGGTGCTGAATGACCTGGTACATGTTACATAACCTCCCTCAACATCTGTTTCCTCATCTGTAAAATGGGACCTGAAGATAATCTGATGTGTGAAAGGCCTGACACACAGCTGGGGTTCCATTAATAGTAGAGAATGCTGGCCCTTTCCTCAGCTGCTGCTAAGGTGTTCGGTCCTTCCAAGGAAGCTAAGGCTGCACTGGGGTGAGGCCCTCACTTCCTCTGGCGGCGAGCACCACGCCCGGCAACTCTGGCTCAGCGCTCACCCACACCATGGCCTCCGTCTTGGAGCTGGGCTGCATCCACATCCCACACAACAGTGAACGGACGGTCACAGGGGATAAGATCAATGCCCTCATTAAAACAGGGGGCATAAATGTTGGAACCTTTCTGGCCGGGCTCTTTGCAAAGACCCTGGTCAATGTCAATATCAGGAGCCTCCTCTGTAGGGGCTGGGGGAGCGGCCCCTAGCAGCTGGTGCTGCACCCAAAGAAGGTCCCACTCCCTCCACCAGGGCTGCCTGGAAGCAAAGAACGAAAAATCAGAGGAGTCTGATGTTGATGTAGGCTTTGGGCTTTTTTGACCACACCTCTTCTATAACCTGGTCAATAAAAAGCTGAACTCTTAAAAAAAAAAAAATAGTAGCGGATCCTGGGCTTGTTTATCCACTGACGGCGAACTGACTACCTCACAAGGATAGCTCGTTTGGAAATCCATCTTCTCACTAATCCTGAACCCTTCACCCTTAAAAATGGAGCTATCTGGACCTCCTGCGATTTCACACGTGTTGCTCTGGAATACAATTCCCTCGGGCACTGGAAGATCAGAACCCACCCTCAAAACTCGCCCATGCTGATGCTGACTGGCTGTCAACACAGCCTCAAATCCGCCCACGAACTTGTTGCCTTGCTAGGAGACTACTTGGGTCCCACACGGTCCTCGATGCAGTAGCGTTACCGGTGGCAGGCCTCCAACGGCCTTCCCCAAGGAAGACACACCACCGGAACGGCGACATTAACTAGGAAAGTCAGTCAGGCCCTTGTCACCCCTCCCTGCCCCTCTCCTGTGTGCCAGAGCCTCCAGACGGGACAAGGGTCAGGACCCACTTCCCTAACGCCCCTGGGCAGGGACCAGCCTCCCTCTTCCTCCTCCCCTCACCCAACGGTGGCTGCGGCTGCAGTTTGTGCTCACTAATTAGACCCGTCACTGGCCCTGAATCATTCTCAGGCCGGGCTGGGGAGGTCATTAAGCCAGAGATGGATAAGTGCTAAGCTGGCCCCGCTCTGGAGATTTACAAGGCTCAAGCTAGGGAGGATTTATAAGGTTTGTTAAATCTCTAATTGAGTTTAGAGTGCAGTGCCAGAGTCTCAGTGACCAAACCGTGTGGGTGAGAATTAAAACAAGTGCACCTATTCCTCACGTGTGGGAAGACAGGGGCCTCCCTCTCTGTCCCCCTCTGTCCCTGCCAGCCTGGCTGCATGAGCCCGGGGGCCGCCAAAACACCAGCCCCAGCCAAGCCACTCAGCACACCCCGCCCAGCCCCAGGCCCAGCTGCAAAGAGGGGCAGGCCCAGCATTTGTTTGCAGTTGGTTCATTGTCGGGATTTGTTGTTTGTTTTTTCTTTTTTTAAAAATAGTTAATGGACTCACATGGTTCAAAATTCAAAGAGTAGAAAGGACACCCAGAGTAAAGCTCTCTCCTGCCCTGTATCCCAGCCACACAGTTCTCCTCCCTGGGAAAAACGACAACAACAACAGCAACAACAGTGGTGTTATCAGTTTCTAGCAAATCCTTCAAGATACACACACACAAGCAGACACATACGTGCACACATACATACATGTATGTCCTTTTACACATATGTATATTCTCCTTCCCCTTTGATATACACACTTATGTATCTTGCTTCTTTTCACTTAATACCAGATCTTAGGAATCTAGAACCCTGGTCGATCAGCACCAAACAGGCCTGGGTTTTAATCTCAGCTTTGCCCCACCATGTGCTGAAGCTGGCTCGGAGCCACACCCAAGAGCCGACCCTGAGCATCTCTTCCCAACCTCAAGTTCAGCGATGCCATGTTGGTAGCTTGAAATTCTGTGGGAGTATGTGCACCACAGAGAGTGACAAACACCTCAAACTCAGGCTTTTTTTGTTTTGTTTCGAGAGCTAGTTGTCAAATTGACCAGCACACCACTAGTTTTGTCCCTTATGAGTTGTATGACCTCAGGCAAATCACTGGACTTCTCTGAGCCTCAGTGTGTTCATGTCTAAAGTGGGCATAAAATAGTGTCATGGTGTGTCAGTGAGGATTCAATAAGATAACGTGGGTGAGCGTTCAGCACCATGCCTGGCACGCGGTAAGGTAGGGGCTGCCGTTGATGTTGTCCCACTCTGGGCAGCCCCACTGAGGAGGTAGGGGAAGGGCCGGGAGTGCTGGATGAGTTCAGGACAGGATGATGTGGACGGCAAGTTTGTCCCAGAGATACCCTCGAGAACAGAAATCAACCCAGTCTCAGCGACCAAACTCACACGGTATCACCACAATATCTGTGGCGTGCCTGGCCCCATGCTGGGCATGATGGATGCAGAACTGAACAAAATTTCAGGCCTGCCTGCAAGGGGCACCAGTCCAGTGGTGGGACAGACATCTAAACAGACAATGCCATTGTGCTATAGACATCGGTGGAACAGGCTAAGTCCAGGGGAAGAAGAACCTGACTCCCCAGGTGGGGGAGGGGTGACTTCCCAGAGGAGGTACCCTTTAGGCTGGGTATTGAAAGATGGCTAGGAACCCAGGTCAGAAACGGCTGGGCCTGGATGACTGAGTTCCAGAGACAATCCCAAAAAACAGAGCTCATTTCTTCTTAGCTCAAAGAGAGAAAGTCGCTTGCTCAAGGTCGCACAGCATGGAAGTGCCTGAGCCAGGATTCTAATTCAGGTCTTCTGGGCCCAAAGCACGACTCACGTCCTGCTGCATTGTCTGCTCTGCACCCGGGCACCAGGCTGTCCTGCAAGCAGGCACTCACGCCTCTGGGAGGGATCTCGGGAACACCTAGCACTCGCACACAGTGAAGGGGTGCCCTCTGCAGCCTCCTGACAAGACTGGTCCTCTAACCGGGAATTCATATTCTCACACAGGGCAGTCATCATGGTCAGAAATCCCGTCCACACACTTAGCCTGAGTTTGGAAAAGCAAAGGCATGGAGCACCTATGCAATCCCTGGGCTCCCCTCTCTAGAACACCAGGGGCTGAACCCCACCCTCAGGGTCCATTGTTCCCCTCCTACCTCCTCCCATATCTTGGCTTTGGTTCATAAATCAGACACGCCATGGCTTCCCGTCTGAGGAATATGCTGCTTATGGGGGAGAGGATGAAGGAGTTTTCATTTTTTTAAGATTTATTTATTATCATTTATTTGAGAGAGAGAGCAAGCATGTGTGCACACAAGCTGGGGGAGGGGCAGAGGCAGAGGAAGAGAGAGAATCCTCAAGTAGACTCCTGCTAAGCACAGAGCCCGATGTGGGGCTTGATCCCAGGACCCTGAGATCATGACCTGAACCAAAATCAAGAGTCAGCCACTTAACCAATTGAGCCACCCAGGCATCCCGAGGATGAAGGAGTAAGAAGCCCAGAGAGGAATGGGCACATCAGCCACAGAGCATCCCAGAGCCTGGGGCCTCCAGGGGAGGGTCAGTGTGACTCTGCCCTATTGTCTGGAGACCTGCACAGTGACAGGTGACTCTCCGTCCTCCTCATTCACTCGTTCAATAATACCCATGGGTACCTCCTACTGTGTGCCATGTGTGAGACACGGCCCATCAGGGAGCAGGCAGGCAAGGTCCCCGCTCTAGTGGCAATTTCATTCTGACAGGGGAGATGCAGCATAAACCATAAACCAGGAAATTGGCTGATTTCAGATGGTGATAAGTGTTCTAGAAGAAATACAACAAGCTGCTGAGATGCGGGGGACCAGGCGTGGTCAGGGAAGTTTTCTCTGAGGAGGTGACATCTGGCCTGTCATCCAAATGACAAGAAGGAAACAGCCATGTGAAGATCTGAGGGAAAAGTGTTCCAGGTAGAGGCAATAGCAATGCAAAGACTCAGAGGCCATGTCAGCTAAAGGAGCTAATGCTGTGGAAAAGGAATGGCCCAAAGGGGCATTGGACACACACCCAAAACAGAAGGTGCCGTAGAACCAAGTACACTGCACGCCGATATGCAACCTCAAACTGATCTTCCTACTGTCTGGGCCTCAGTTTCCCCATCCATCTATGGGTCAGTAGCAAAAACATTCCCACTTCTTGAGAGAATGAAATGAGCTTGTGTCCATGTGAGCCTCCCCACTCAGAGGGCAACTCCCCACTCCCCCTGGGATTGCCCTGTTAGGGCCTCAGAGTCTAAGGGACAATATGCAGGCCGGGGTTCTTTCATGACCTGAGACGGGACAGTGAAGGGCTCAACCCCAGAGGAAGCCAAAGAGCTGGAACAGGTTTGCCAGGTTTCGAGCTTCTTTGATGGACCTCAAGGATAATAGGGTCACACTACTCAGTGATGCCAAAGGGTTTACTTGTCCAGGTGATTTGGGGTCCCGGACATATAAGAAGCCACTGAGCACCCCGCACAGTTTCCATCCTAGTGGGCTCACGTCTTCCCTTCCGCAGGAAGACACAAGTGAATCATTTCATGGGGTCTGTCCATGGGTGGGGAACCATGAGAAGGCGAGCAGTGAGAGCTGAGAGCCCACACCTTGAGCTCTGGAGTCAGGGCTCCTAGAAATGCCTTCCCCTTCCCCACATGCATTTACACCACCTGCATGCAGAATCCTAACTGATAGTCAATCACAGTGACTTCTACCAACCCAAGAAGAGCTAGTGCACAGAGCCCATGGTCAAGAATCTAAGCGTCGAGCACCCCCTGGTGGTGATCGTGATGATCGGAAGCCTGGAGCCATCACGCCCTGGATAGAAGACATCTGGCCCAAACCCCTCCAGTATGGTGGGGAACAGAAGAGAGAAGCCCAGGGATCATTTGGCATAGTGCACAGTGGAGGAGGATAAGCTGACATTCAGCCACTGCCCAGTAGAAAAGGACATGCCCTGAGGTGGAAGGGGACTTGTCTACAGTCACACAGCAAGCAGACTGAAATGGCCACAAAGAGCACCCATTCACTTATTCATTCATTCAATCTGCTTCACTGAGCATCTGTAGTATGTCAGGCATTGTCCTAGGCATAGATAACCTAAGAGTGACCAAGACTAAGTCCCTGCCCTCGTGAAGCCTGCATTCTGCGGAGGAAAGGGATGATAAGCACATGAACAAATAACTATGCGGAGTGTCAAGTGAGGATAAGTTTTACAATGAAAAATAAAGCGTGGTACGAAGAGAAGCAGCAGAGGTGCTATCCTAGATCAGACAGCCATGGAAGGGCTCTATGAGGAGGGGACACTTGAGCTGAGACCCAGGGAAGAGACAGACAGAGAAATGTCTAGGGGGAAAGCATTCCAGGCAATGGAAAGAGAAAGAAGAACTCCCTGATGCAGGGGCATCCTTGCCATGTTCCAGTAACAGCATTTAATCTGTAACTCCAAACCCAGCAAAAATGTCTTTCCAAACAAAGACAAAATAAAGACTATTTCAGACATTCAAAACCTCAAAGAATTCATCAACAACAGATTTTCACTATAATAAATGTTAAAGAAAGCCCTTCAGTCGGAAGAAAAATGATACCAGATAGATATATGGATTCAAGGAATGAAAAACACCAGAAATGATAACTACACAGGTAAATATATTAGTTTTATTATCATTTAATCCACTTTTTAAAAGTAATTATCCACTAAAACAAAAACAACAACGTATATTGTGAGGTTTATAACAGGTATAAGTAAAACGTATGACAACAATAGAATAATGGCTGGGAGATGGGAAATGGAAGCATGCTATTATAAAAGTCTTATACTATACCTGAAGGGGCACAATACCATTTGTAGACTATTGTAAGTTAAAGATATATAGTATAAATCCTAAAATAGGGACTCCTGGGTGGTTCTGTCAATTAAGCGTCTGCCTTCGGCTCAGGTCATGATCCCAGGGTCCTGGGATCGAGCCCCACATCGGGCTCTCTGCTCAGCAGGGAGCCTACTTCTCCCTCTCCCTCTGTCTATTGCTCTACCTACTTGTGCTCTCTCTCTCTCTCTCTCTGTCAAATAAATAAATAAAAATCTTTAAAATAAATAAATAAATCCTAAAATAATGACTAAAATAACAAAACTAAAAGTTATAGCTAATAAACCAACAATAGAGTTAAATTAGAATCCTAAAAAAATATACCCAATCCAAAAGAAAACCAAACAATATGAGAAGGGAAACAAAGAACAGCTGGGACAAACATAAAACTAAGTAACAAGATGATAGGCTTAAGCCTAACCATATCAATAATCACATTAAATGTAAATGATCCAAACACCCCAATTAAAAGACAGAGATTGTCAGGTTGGATAAAAAAGCAAGAACCAACTACATGTCTCAAAAAAAAAAAAAAAACACACATTAAATATAAAAATGCATATAGGTTAAAAGGATGTACAAAAGTTATGCCATGCTAACACTAAACAAAAGAAAGCTGGAGTAGTTATATTAATATCAAAGTAGGTGCCAGTTCAAAAACTATCACCAGGGATAAAGAAAATCATTTCATTAGTGATAAAGAGATCAATTAATACGGAGGGCATAATAATCCAAAATGGTAGGCATCTAAGAACAGAGCTTCAAAATACAGGGTGCACAAACAGAACTACAAGGATAAGTAGAAAAATCCACAGTTATAGTTGAAGACTTCCATAGTCTTCTCTCAATTTTTGATAGAACAAGTAGACAAAAAAATCACTTATGATATAGAAGATTTGAACGACACTCTAAAACAACTTGAGGTAGTCAACATTTATAGAATACTCTCCTCAACAACATCAGAATATACATGATTTTTAAGTATTCATGGAATATTTTAGAAGAGCCATAAATCAAGTCTGAATGAATTTTAAAAAGATTCAAGTCATACAAAGAATGTTCTCTGACCATAATGGAACTAAATTTGAAATCTATAACAGAAAGATATAAGGGAAATCACCAATACTTGGAAACTAAAAACATACTTTTAATAACCCATGGGTCAGGGATGCCTGGGTGGCTCAGTGGGTTAAGCATCTGCCTTTGGCTTGGGTCATGATCCCAGGGTCCTGGGATCAAGTCCAGCATTGGGCTCCTTGCTCAGCAGGGAGCCTGCTTCTCCCTCTGCCTGCCGCTCCCCCTGCTTGTGTTCTCTCTCCCTCTGACAAGTAAATAAATAAATAATTTTTTTAAATTATCCATGGGTCGGGGCGCCTGGGTGGCTCAGTCGTTAAGCGTCTGCCTTTGGCTCAGGTCATGATCCCAGGGTCCTGGGATCGAGCCCCGCATCGGGCTCCCTGCTTGGCCAGAGGCCTGCTTCTCCCTCTCCCATTCCCCCTGCTTGTGTTCCCTCTCTCGCTGTGTCTCTCTCTGTCAAATAAATAAATAAAATCTTTAAAAAAATAAAAAATAAAAATAAATAAAAATAAAAAATTATCCATGGGTCAAAGAAGAAATCAAAAGGGAAATTACAAAGTATTCTGAACTGAATGAAAATGAAAACACAACACAAAATAAAAACACAAAATTCATAGTATGCTACTATGACAGTACTTAGGACGGAATATATAGCATTAAACACCAATACTAAAAAAAGAAGAAAGGTCTCAAGACATTGACTTCAACTTCCACCTTAAGAAACTGGGGAAGGGGATGGGGTGGTAAGGGTCAAAAGATACAAACGTATAGCTATAAAATCAATAAATCCTGGAGATGTAATGTACAGCGTGGTTAGGGTTAATAATAGTTAATATTGTATTGCATACTTAAAAGTTAATTAGAGTAAATCTTTTTTTTTTTTATTCATGAGAGACAGAGGGAGAGAGAGAGAGAGAGAAGCAGAGGGAGAAGCAGGCTCCCAAGGAGCAGGGAGCCCGAGGCGGGACTCGATCCCAGGACCCCGGGATCATGACCTGAGCCGAAGGCAGACGCTTAACCATCTGAGCCACCCAGGCACCCAGTTCTCATCACAAGAAAAAAATGTATAACTATTTATGGTAATAGATGTTAACTAGACTCATTGTGGTGACCATTTGGCAACATATACAAACACTGAATCATGTTGTATACCTGAAACTAACATAATGTTATACATCCATTCTAACTCAATTTGAAAAAGAAAAGGCAAAGAAAACTAGGGTGGCAAAAGCAAATTAAGCCTGAAGTAAACAGAAGAAAGGAAAAACTAGAAATTAGAGCAGAAATCAATGACATAGAAAACAGAAAAATAAAAGAGAAAATCCCTGAAGCCAAAATGTGATTCCTGGGATGCCTGGGTGGCTCAGTCCATTGAGCGTCTGCCTTTGGCTCAGGTCATGATCCCAGAGTCCTGGGATCGAGTCCCGCATTGGGCTCCTTGCTCATGGAGGAACTTGCCTCTCCTCCTGCTTGTGGTCTCTCTCTCTCTCTCTGACAAATAAATAAACAAAATTTCTTAAGAATGTGATTCTTTGAAGAAATCAGTAAAATTGATAAACCTCTGGGTAGACCAGTAAGGAAAAAAGAAAAAACACAGATTACAGGTATCAGGAACAAGAGAAACGGCATCCCTACAGATTCCACACATATTAAAAGGAATAAGGGAATATTATGAACAGCTTCCTGCAAATAAATTTGACAACTTAGATGAAGTGGACAAATTCCTTGAGACACAAACTATCAAAGTCCACTCAAAAAGAAGCAGATACCCTGAATAGCCCTGTATCTATTAAATAAATTGAATTTGTAGCTAAAAACCTTCCAACAAAAAATAACTGCAGGACCAGATGATTTCAGTGGAGAATTCTAGCAAACGTTTTAGGAAGCCATAATAATGCCAATTCGGCAAAAACTCTTCCAGAAAATTAAAGAGGAAAGAATACTTTCCAGCCCATTCTAGGAGGCCAGCATTACTCTGATAACAAAGCCAAAGACATTATAAGAAAACTACAAATCAAAATCCCTGATGAACACAGAAGTAAAACGCTAAACAAAACTGTAGCAACTTGAATCCAACAATATATCAAATGGATTATATATAATGACCAAGTGGGGGTTATCCCAGGAATAAAAATTTGGTTTAACATTCAAAAATAAATCCATGTAATCCATCATATCAGCAGAAATTATTAATGTCCTAGGGCAGCTATAACAAATTACTACAATCTTAGTGGCTCACTACAATACAAACTTACTCTCTCCCGGTCCTGGAGGTCAGAAGTCCAAAGGGGCTTCATGAGGCTAAAATCAAGATGACAGCAGGATTGCATTTCTCCGAGAAGCTCTGGGGGAAAAATGTTTCCTTGCCTTTTCTGGCTTCTAGAGGCTTCCTGCATTTCTTGGGGCATGGCTTCCTCCTCCCTCTTCAAAGTCACCAGCGGCCTAACGTCGAGGGAGAAGACTCCTGGGCAGTGGCTGTCCAGGTGTTCTTTATAAGATGGTATTAATTTTTGTTTGTTTGGGTAATGAGTATCCATAAGGATGAACTGTCACATAGTCCAGCCCCCTGCACCCAGAAAAACACATACCCCAACCCCCAAAAGAGAAGAGTCTGATGTTAGTCTTCCTAATGGTCAGAGGTTGGGAAGAGCAGGAGCCCCCAGAGGAGACAGAGGAGGGCAGCCAGTGAGGTGGAAGGAGAGCCTGGGTGTGCGCTGCCCAAGGGCAGAAGCTGAGTGCACCGAGTGTTTCCTTCAGGGAGAAGAGAGAATGGTCCAGAGAGGCGCGAGAAATGACTGCTGAGAAGCGACTGGGACCTTGCCAAGAGCTGTTTCACCAGGCTGGTGGGGGGCAAGGGCTAACCGGGTGGGAGAGTGGGAAGACGGAGATGGTGACAGTGAGGACAGAAGACGCCTTCCCAAGATTCTGCTGTGAAGTGGGGGAGAGACACACCGAGTGTCTCTCAGGAATTTTTTTTTTTTTTTTTTTTACAAAGCTCCCACTTCTAGAGCCAGAGTGACGACCTGGGGCTTGGTCACACTCAGTGCCCAAAACTTTGAGGATCTCTAGGAATGTTAAATGTTCTCCTGCCCCAGAGGAGTCTGGGACCTTCCCCCCCCCCCGAGGTAACTGCTTAGGGGCCACTGTCCCCCACCCCATCCCACCCACATCCTCAGCTCGTGCCCCACTATGGTAGAAGAGTAGGTCTTACTTTACAAAATTCCAGGGGCAGCAGGACCCCGGAGGGGGCAGCTTGTACAGAGAAAAGAATTCTGGCTTCAGAGCCAAGAGGCCTGGGCTCTCCAGCACCTGCTCCATTCTCACTGCAGGACCCCGGACAAGTGTCCCTTGCCTCCACTTCCGCACCTGTAAAATGGGGTGTGCCTGACAGAGGAAGTCTCCCAGCTCCCTGGTGTCCCCAGGACCCTCACGGAGGGTGGAGGGGAGATGTGGGAGGCCCACACGAGGGCATATTGGGCAAAGTAATTAAGACTGTAGCTCAGGACCCTAGTGCGAATCTAGGCTGCCTACTTACTAGCTGTGAGACCCTGGGCAAGTCACTCCACCTCACTGAGCTTCGGTTGCACATTCTAAAAAGTAGTGTCTACTTCCGAGTTGATGTGAGGATTGAATGAGATACTGCATGAATGTGCTTCACCCCGTCCCCGGCCCACAGTGAGCACAGTGCATGGGAGCCATGATTTGCTTCCACCCAGCTCACCCGGAGACTGGTGTCCCCCTCAGTCTGAGTTTCCTGTGAGCCTGGGTTCAGAGAGCCAGGGTGCGGCTCCCTCCTTCCCTCAGCTCAGCCAGGGGCTTCAGAATAATAGAAATCCCCTAATCCTGCCAATCACCCTCTTCCAGTGGGATTAGCCCTGAGATCTCCAACTCAGCTGCTCTCCTTCCCCAGCGGGCCCCTCCCACCTCACCCCTGCTGCTCCCAGTTTGGGAGCAGGGTGGAATCCAGTGGAGGAGACTCCCCGTCCACCTCAGGCATGTCGTAGCCTAAAGGCTGAGCGGGGACTCTGGAGCCTGGCTCTGCCTACCCCCAGGCCTGTGACTTTAGGCAGGTCACTTGACCTTTCTGTGCCTCAGTTTCAGAATCTATGAAACAGGGCTAAGAATGGTATCCCCTCATAGAGTCAGGGTGTAGATCAAAACAGTGAATAAATTCCAAGTGCTTACAAGAGTGCCTGGCACCACTAAGTGCCATGTAAGTATCTGCTCTTCTTATTATGCCTATTGTCTTTATCCAGCACGCAGCCAAGCACACAGTAGGTTCCAGGCCATGCTTACTGAATTAATAGGTGGATGGATTAATCAATAAACCAACCAACCTCTGAGGTTCCTTAGTTCACTGATAACTGATAACAATAGCTATGGATTTTGAGCGCCTCACAGGTGCCAGGTGCTTCATAACACGTGATCTCATGGAATCCTCCCCAAACCCGGTGAAGTGGGTATGGTCACGCCTGTTTCACAGATTAGGAAAGCATGACTCTTCGGGGTTAACGTGTCCGAGAGTGCATAGTCTTTTTTTCCTCCCCTTTAATTTTTAATTGTACCCATGGTACAAAATCACTGAGGAAAAATTTAAATAGAGCGAGGCAAAACAAAAACAATAAAGATAAAACCACCAGGAATTCCACACCCAGAAATTCCCATTAAGTTTTTGCTGACTATCACGTAGACTTTCTTCATGCACATATATATATATATATATATATATAATTTTTTTACCAAAGATGGGCTCACATTATGCATACACTGCACTCTAATAGACTGTGGCTTTCTTTCTATGCCAATAAATCTGCGCCACGGCCAGCAGCTAGTGTTCTATTGTAGAGCCGGATCACAATTTATTTAACCAATTTGCTGTTGTGGGATATTTAGTCTGATCCAATTCTCACCATTTTATGTGATGAATATCCTCCTTATCCATACAACTTTCTGAACTTGTCCAATTATTTCTGGAGGATAAATTCCTAGAAGTGAAATTTCTGAGTCAGAGACAATACATTTATTTAGGGCTTTTCATAGACACAAACCGCCAAATTGTCTCCCAGAAACACTGTGCGGATTCACGCTCCCACGGGCAGTGAATGAGATATGAGCCGCTAATACTGAAGATACACAAAACAGGGCCGAAATGGCACATTAGTCAGGAAAGGTTAGGCCGAGCTGCAGTAACAAATTAACCCCAAATCACAGTAGCATAAAACAACAGAGATTTATTTCGGGCCATATTGCAGGCTCAACCTGGGTCAGCAGAACAAGGGTCTCTGCCTCACCGGTGAACTTCAGGGACCCAGGCTGATGAAGAGAGACCCCGCCATCTTGGAGGTCTACCATAAGGAACACAGGACCTCCAACGTTGCCCCAGAGAATTGGAAGAGTCTGAAATGCTTCGGCTCAGAAGTGACACATGCCACCTCCAGTCACTATGTCAGCTAGAACTGTCACATGGCCCTGTCTACCTGCACGGGAGCCGAAAGTGTGGTCTTCCATGGGTCCAAACCTGAGGCGCATGAACACTAGTCAAGTCTGCTTCGGGGATGAAGGGGTCAAAGTCATGGAAGGTTTCCTTTGACAAGAGAAATCTGAATTGAATCCTGTAACTTGCACTGGGTGTGGCTCTTCTTGAAAAAGAACTGTCTCAGGATAATGAAGACAAGGGGGAAGGCCAGGCAAGTGAGTCAGGCAGTGGGCTGGTGACAGGTCCCCTCTTACCTGCAGGGCAGCCCATCCCCAGTGCTTATTCTGCGCTCCTCACCCAGAGCCATGTGGACCCCAGGAAAGCTGGGGACCAAGTCTATTCTTCCTGCAAAATCTATGGGAGGCACAGAAACCGTGTTCATGAGAAATTCTGCTCTCTGTAACGCACTCAGCCAGCCCCTGACTTGTCAGCAGACCACTGCAGGAGGTCAGCCCACCCCCGTGGGTCAGGTGCAAATAGGAAATCCAGGGACAAGGGTGGTGAGACTCTCTGGAGCGAGACTACCCGGGTTTGTGAACCAGCTAAGCCACTTACCATTTCTGTGACCTTGAGCAAGTTACTTATCATCTCTGTGCCTCTGTTTCCCTATCTCTACATGGGGATAATTAAGAGTAGCTATTTCCAAGGGATATTATGAAGCTTAAATAAGTCAATGTTCATTCCTTCACTTAACAACCATGCGACAGACACCCTTATAGACACTGGGAAGCAGAGGTGAACAAAACAAAGCCCCTTCCCTCAAGGAGTTTATATTATCTTAAGGGGACAAGCAACAAATAAACCAACAACAAATAACAGTTTTTCAGGCAGTAGTAAGTGCTATGAAGGAAAACTAAGCAGGGAGAGGTGGGGAGGCAGTGATGGGAAATGCTGTTTTAGCCAGAGTAGATTCCTCTGTAAAGTGGTATTGAGTAGAGATCTAAGTGAAGTAAAAGAGAGAGCCACATGGTTATCAAGGGACAGAAGTTCAGACAGTAGGATAAGTATGTGCAAAGGCCCTGAGGCATGGGCACACCAGCAGAAAGACCAGTATGGTTGGGACAAGTGAACAAGAAGCAAGCCAGGCTCAAAATCTACTCACCACATGGAGCTTTCTGTAAACTGTGCAGTCCAGAGTCACCTTCAGATTCCTCACCTCCGTGGCCCTTGGGTGCCAGCTTCTGTGTTCTGCCTGCCCCAGGCACGTCACTTAGTCCTCCACAGCCCACTGCCTGTCAGGCGTCTTCAAGCCTGCAGGGAGAGGGACCTGGTTCCCTTCGCCCCAGGACAGCCAGGGGGCCGCAGAGAGAAGGTACAGAGCATCGTTCCTATCTGTTTGCATGAAGAAGAGAAGAGGAAGAAAAACAGGTGGAAAGGAGACAGTTCTGAACATAGTCAGACCTATGCCCTGGCCATCAGGAATAGTAACTGATGTTTATCAAGAAATTACCTGCCTGGCATCGTTCAAACCACCAGTCCTACCAAGTAGTGTTGTTATTCTCCTGGTGACACAGAGGCAGAAACAGAGGAACAGAGAGGTTGACTTGCCTGAAATCACATAGCTGGAGAGAGACAGAGCAAGGATTCAAACTCAGGACATCTAGTGGGAGTTTGGGCTTTTATCATTGCCTAGACTGCCTCTTGAAATCAAGGCAGATTTCTGGGGTGCCTGGGTGGCTCAGTCGTTAAGCGTCTGCCTTCGGCTCGGGTCATGATCCCAGGGTCCTGGGATTGAGCCCCGCATCGGGCTCCCTGCTCGGCGGGAAGCCTGCTTCTCCCTCTTCCACTCCCCCTGCTTGTGTTCCCTCTCTTGCTGTCTCTCTCTCTGTCAAATAAATAAATAAAATCTTGAAAGAAAAAGAAAGAAGGAAAGAAAGAAAGAGAGAGAGAAAGAAAGAAAGAAAGAAAGAAAGAAAGAAAGAAAGAAAGAAAGAAAGAAAGAAAGAAAGAAAGAAAGAAAGAAAGAAAGAAAGAAAGAAAAAGAAAAAGAAAAAGAAAGGCAGATTTCTTCTAAAAAATTAGAGAACTGACTCTCCCGTCCCTCTGTCAGCAGGTCAGTTCACTGGGGAGCCGCTCTGGGCTTCACCCAGCAGGATGCACCAGAAAGGGACTCACCTGCTGAAGGAGGGGCATGAACAAGGAGGAGAAGACAAAGGGGCTGTGGCACCCACCAGGCCCAGGAAGGTGGCCTGTGCTATGGGCTGGTATGTCCGTCCTCCACAGTTAGCAGCACAGAAGCTTGGCTTGCAGACGTCCTATCACTGATCTACGGGCAGGCAGACAGGGCAGAATAAACGTAGCCAGGGAGAAGGGAGATGGGAGACACGCGAAACTATGGGCCAGGGGCTCACAGTCCTCCGTTCCATCGTCATCGCTAAGCCCCTCGTACATCTGCCGCCTCGCACAGACCCAGACCTTACACCAACCCGGACTATGTGGGGGCTTCGGGAGAGGAGACCTCGGGGTGTGCAAGGGACCCAGAGACAGGGATGATGGTCCTGGAGGCCACCAACCAGGACAAACCAAATCCAAACAAGGATACCGTCAAGGCTGTAGACCAGACCCAGTGGGGGAAACCCTACAGAACGGGCTCAGCTTTAGAAGCTTTCGAGACAACACGTCCGGTGAAAGAGCTGCTTCTGCCATCTGGCTGGGAGTAAGGAAGGGTCCCTCCCAACATCTAGATACCAGAACTCAGCAAAAAAATTCCCAACTGAAGCGAGCCAGCTGTCACCTCCCAGCTCAGGGCCGGGGGTAGGACTTCGGAGTTGACAGGAGAAGAGCAGGGAACAAAATGCGCAGTCATAGATGCTTACCCAGGGCCCCGTGAAAGCCAGAAGAGAGAGAGGTTAATCCTGCTAAGCTCCGGGGCAGATTTCAAAGAGCTGGACTGTGAGGACTCAGAGCAGTCGTGATTATATTTTATCCCACAACCCCCATTGGCTATGTGGGAACCTCCCAGCCATCAGGGAAGGGTACAGCCTCCAGGTATATGGATTGCAGAGAGCTCTCCCCACAAAACCTCATGCTGGTGCGGAGAGCCACCTTTAGTGACTGTTTGTCTAACTGTGCCCCATGCTTAGGTCAGTGCATGTGGCCATGGCGTGGAGATAGCCAGAGAAGGCACCCTGACTCAGTCTCCAGGGGAGAGAGAAAAGATGCCGTGAACCACAGTGCAGGTTGGCAGTGGGCTGAGAATCTCTGTTGGCTACAACCCCTGTGTCCCATGTGGCACCACCGGCACAGACCCCCCCCACGTCCCAGTACACCACGATACCCAGTGTAGTGGGCTGAATTTGTAGCCTCCAAAGATATGTCCGCCTGGGCCCTCTGGCTTCCAGGTGGGCTGGCCCACCTCCCCGGTGATCCATCCCTGGCGGTTCTGCCTCCCCGGTGCAGAGGAGGGTGGAGGGAGTGGGTAAACCCCAGAAGATTAGGCGAACCTGTATTTGCAGAGCATACCTGTGCTAGCCCTACTGTGTGCCTGGCAATTTCTGTATGTTGTGCCTCTTCCTGAATTTTCCTGGACTGGAGATTGAGGCAGGGCAGGGGCTAGGCTGGGCCAGGCTGGGGGCTGAGGGGTCCTGCCCATGTATAAGGGGCTGGCAAAGACTGAGGGTGGGGATGCTCCTGACCCCGCTGCCCAGAGGTGGTTGGGACCCCTCCAGCCACATACCCCCACCCCTACTCTCTGATGAGCCACTCAGGACAGGTCACCCCCCCCACCCAACCCCATCCCTGGCTCCCTCCCTCCCCTGGCTAGACCTCACCCTCACTACCTTAATGAAGTTCCCCAGCTGACACCTGCTAATTCCCCAGTGACTAACTTCCAGCGGACTAGAAGCAGGACAGCTATTTAATTAACACGCATGTCTGAGATTACTCAAGACCCATTAAGACTCCATGATTGACTTGTTAACGTACAGGAATTCAATTACTTGCCTGGCACTGAACTCCTGGCCAGGGCGTGGGGGTGGGGGGGAGGGGTGGCTACAAATGCCCAGCCTGAGAACCCCAGTCTGAGGGAGGAAGCAGGCCTGTCCCTGAAAAGCCCAAGTGTGAGACAGGAGATACAACTTGACCCCAGGGGAGCCCCAATCTGAGCAGGAAGTCACAGCCCATGTTCCCAGAGTGCCCCAGACTGAGGGGGGAGGTATAGCCTCTGTCTTTGAGTGTCTCCAAGTGTGAGAGGAGAGATAGATTTCTTACCCCCAAGGAACTTCCCGGGGGCCAGGGGGGAAGACCTAACTCGTATCCCTAAGGGGCCCTGGCCTGGGGAAACACAGCCTCTCTCTTTGGGTACCCCAATTCTGAGAGGAACAAGACAGCAGTCAGAGGGGGACAGTCTGGGGGACCTCGGTGGAAGGACACACCGATTGTTGGAGGCCCCAGTCTGAAGGGGGAGACATAGCCGAGGCCATGGGACATCCAGTCTGAGGACACATGGTCCCTTCCCAGGAGAGCCCCTGATCGAGGAAGGGAGACAGGGCACAAGGCCAGTATCTCCATTGGATACATTGATACTCCACTGGATAACCCAAAGACCAGGAAGACTGAGCAGTCACGGGGTGAGGGAGGGGCTGTCTGGAATGGCCCTCCCTCAGAAGGGACCAGGGAGTGGGCCTCAGAAGCTGATGGGGACAGGACCGACAGAGCCAATCCCAGGCTCCCTTCCCCAGGCCCAGCTGCCCCAACCACACACTGGAAGTCTCAAGGGTGGGACCAAGATTATTCTCCTCTATAGCCCCGGCCCACCCAGCTAGGACCCGAACTGCACCATCGGAGAAGGACTGAGGAAACAGGAGGAAAAGGGAGGCCCAGGTAGCTGAAGTACGACAAATAAGGTTGGGATGACCACAATAATGATGGGCAATTTACTGACCACCTCCTTGACCCTGAGCATTTTCCACACATCCTCTCAGTTGTTCCCCCAGGATGGGGAAACTGAGGTCCAGACAGGTTAAGTAACTCGTCCAAGGTCACACCGTAGTAAGGAGTGGAACCTGGCTGACATTCAGGTGGTCTCGATCATTACCCTTCCTGCACTGTGCCCAGGCCCTTCCAGGGGCCTGTGGGAGGGCCGGCTCACACCTGCTGCTGCAGCCCCTGTGATTAAAACCCTTCCACAAAACTGCATGGGGGAAATCTGCAAAGGCAGAGCATGGGTCAGCCAATGAGTGAAGCCCCCTCTGCAGCCCCATGAAGAGGAGACCCCATGAAGAAGCCTGGACCCCTGAGCCCAGTGGGTCCAACAGGATGATGGCAGTGCAGGGACAGAAACTTGGCGTGGATCCCTGCAAAACTCTGCAGCACATTTTTCAGCTGACAGGTAACAGAGTTAACTCGGACCTTGGGGCGGGAGGGGCGGGGGTGGCCAAGAGGGTGTGGGCTCTGGTGGAAGCCAGGTGGTGGGCTTCAGGTGTGGCTCAGCCTCCTACAAGCTGTGTGGCCTCAGGCAAGTGACTTCACCTCTCTGAGCCTGTTTTCTAACTTTGAAATAGGGCTGGTATGGGTACCTTCCTTAGAAGGTTCTTTGAGGGAAGAAATGACCTCAGGTGTGTGAAGTAAACTTGCGTGGCAGGTGGAACGCGCTCAGCCCTCATGGTCATTTGTTAATTTTTCAGGAAGAAAAGGGAAGTCCCCAGGAGCCAACAATGGTTCCCTTGAAAAAGTTCCACCCATCTGGAATGATGCGTGGGAAGAGCACTAAGGATACTTCAGAAACACATCCGATGCTCTCCCGAGGGAGCCTCGTCGATCTCTGTCAAATGTGGGCTGGGTACGATAGTCATGTGTTGACTGAAGATGTGCTGAGTGCTGATTAAATGGTGCAGGGGCCACGGCACTGGAGACGGTCATTGCAAATAGATCTGAAAATGACAAGACGTCAGAAAGCCGGAAGGGCTGGCGGAGGAATGAAAACTGACCCCGCGAGTCTTGAAACAGCGCATTCAGGCCAAGAAGACAATGTGTAACAGGAAAAGGGGAAAAATCTGCTCTTTGAAAACCAACAGGAAGAGAGTTCCACCTACATCTGCTGCTTAGCAGACAAAGCCGTGAATAAAAATGGGGCGTAGGAAGGAAAACGTGTATGTTTGTGTGTGTGTGTGTGTGTGTGTGTGTGTGTGTGTGTGTGTGTCCTCCCATGGCTTAAAAATACCCTTTAAAATCCTTTCAAATTGCCTTACAGTATCTTAAAAGATCTTAAAATAGCCTTATATATCTTAATATATCTCTGGAAATATCCATAAGAAATTAATAACTTTTTTAGTCTGCGGAGAGAACTAGGGCTACAAGTCAGGGGTGTGGGAGGGAAATTTTTCCCTGAATAATACCCTTTTATGATTTTTAATTTTGAACCCTGTGAATGTATTGCCTATTCAAAAATTAAATTAAAGAATGTTAACACTGGTTATCTCTAGTTGCTGGGGTGATGGGTGGTTTTACTTTCTTCTTCGTATTTCCCTGTATTGTCTGAGTTTTCTTAATGACCATGTATGACGCTTTTAAATCAAGAGAAATAAGAGCGCTGTTAACATTTTCTTTAAAAGTCTGCCTCATGGGGTGCCTGGGTGGCTCAGTCGTTAAGCATCTGCCTTCGGCTCAGGTCATGGTGGCAGGGTCCTGGGATCGAGCCCCACATCGGGCTCCCTGCTCAGCAGGAAGCCTGCTTCTCCCTCTCCCACTCCCCCTGCTTGTGTTCCTTCTCTCGCTGTCTCTCTCTGTGTCAAATAAATAAATAAATAAAATCTTAAAAAAAAAAAAATCTCCCTCACTTGTCTACGCTGAGGGCCTGGCTGGGCCACAACTCACGTGACAACAGAAATACCGGAGGCTTGCGGCTCCAGGGAAACAATTTAGAAAGGGAACCAGGCTTGCTGGGTGGCCACAGAGGGCAGAAGAAGGAAGCCTGGGCGAGAAGGACATGCCACTGCTCAGGGTAGCTGTCAGGAAGAACTTTCTATCAAGGGTGTCCTGGGAGGAAATGAGCTCCCCGTCCCTGGAGGTATGAAAAAACAAAACAAAAAAACAACCTGCTGTGCTTGTCAGGGGGTTACAGAGAGAATTCCTGCTCAGCAAGGGAGCCCTAGGTCGGATCTCAGGGGTAGAGTTTTCTAAGCCCATGGGTGCTGAGCAGGAAGCCCACGTCACAGGTTCACACCTCGCTCACCATCCCGGCTGCCCGGACTGACCATCATTAGAGGTTCAGCATCACCCGTAACACAGCAAATGCAAACCTGTTAATGATATAGAATCATAAATGGTCATAAAAACGGCTAATGTTTATGGAGCACAGACCGTGTGCCAGGCACCACCCTAAACACTTCCAGAGATTAACTGATTTAATTTTCAGAACAACTGTAAGATCGGTACCATTTATCCCCATGCTACAGATGAGGACACTGGAGCAGGGCCAGGTCAAGGTGTTCTGGACAGAGAACACTGTGCGGAGAATTTTTCTCTCCCAATGTTATGGACTGAGTTGTGCCCCACCGCCCAAAATTCATATACTGAAGTCTCAAGACTTAGCACCTTCTATGCATAATCTCATTTCATACTTACAAATGCCCTGTAAAGTAAGTGCCATTCGTGTCTTACAGGCGAGGAAACTGAGGCACAGTCGCTAACTAAGTTCTGCGCGGTCACCACGCTATTAAGCAGAAGAGCCAAACCCTCACTTCTGACTCATCTGCTCTTTGCTTCCCTGTACACACCTTCTTTCCATCTTTCTTTCGCTCTGTGGAGGTAGATAATTATTCATCATACCATGGTCTAATATTAAAATGAAATTAGCAGCGACCCAGGTGTGGGCAGACACTTTGAAACTTGGCTCCCTCCCCCATTCCCTTCCCAGGAAAAGCCAGAGTGGTTTTAAGCGATCATACATCTCAGCATAACGGCTTTTCCCTTTGTTCTTTTTCTTCCTGAAGAAACTGGCCAGAATGTACACCTCTGTTAAAGCCAGAGGCGTCCAAACCGGGTCTGATCATAAACAAGCGTTCAGGTGGGCAAGGTGGAAATGTCCATTCCCAACTGTCTGGTCTGCACTCTAGAATCTCAGAATTTTCAAATTTGGCTGAGGGCACCAAGGGGTCAACTGATGGCCTATTTGGAAGATTAAAGGTGGAGTGAAGAGCCTCCAGGACAAAGAGCAAAAGTCACAGCTACAAATTTCCTCCCCTGCCAAGGCCCAGGTGTCGCATGAAAACGGAGATGAAATTGGTAGAAGGAGAGATGGATGTTATTGTCCCTTTAGGGCTTATAAAGGCCAAGAGGAAATCTTTCTCTCGGAGTCAAGCTGGACCCAAGACTTTGCTGACCCTCATCCCGTGGAATACACGCCCTGTTGATGAGACCTCCAGAACATTCTGCCAGCCAAGCAATCTTGGTCTTAATTTTTGTCATGCCATGCACAATCCTAGAAGCCACGGCTTTGGAAGGATGGATCCCGATATGAAAACACAGTTATGAGACCGCTGTTTATGAAGCAGCTCTTATGTGCCAGGAGCTGAGGACGTTGCCGTGAAGAAGCCATGGTCCAGGCCCTCGTGAGGTTCATGGTGTCGTAGGCTCTGAACAGGGGACACGCCACTGGCCAATGTGACGGGCTATGACCTGCAGAGGAGCAGGGATGGGTTGCAGTGGAAGAGGCAAGGCAGAGGGCAAGAGTGTGCCCCTGTGCACAGTCTGGACACACAGCCTGGAATTCTTTGTGCACAGAGAGATGCAGGAACGGTCCCAGAAAGGGCAGTGGAAACCCCAGGGATGTTCCTGTCAGAAGATGAGAGGTCCCAGCTTGAGGGAAAAGGACCAGGCTCCTAATCATGCCCCCTCCCTACTCCACCCTGTCTTCTTTGCCAGAGCTTCTCCTCTCTCTCTCTCTCTCTATTGCTCTCTCCCTCCCTCTCTTCCCCTCTCCCTCTCTTCTTCTCTGTCTCTCTGTCTCTCTGTCTCTCTGTCTCTCTCTCTCTCTCTCACACACACACACACACACACACACACACACCCCCTCTGGCTCTCAGGACAGATGGCCACCCCCACAAGTAAAAAGGCAAAACAAAGACACCAAAGTGTCCCCCACGCAGCCTTCAGGCCCGGAGAGGACTCTGACGGTCATTGCCAACCGAGGGAAGACCAGCAGCCTTCGCCCCCTGGGGCGCTCCCCACAGGCCGAGCACTGAGCAAGTGCTTCAGGGCCCTGTCTCACCTGTCTGCAGCACCCCCTCCACACGCTGCCGCCCGTGCCGCTCTTCGGGGGTGACTTTCACAAGGCGCGCTCTGGGCTACCAGGCTAGAACCAGGGGCGGCCTGGGAGGGCCCGTGGCCTACTGAGCGAAAGCATCTTTGTGGAAAAAGGCATCCCACTCAGCCCTGCAGCCAGAGCCCTAAGCAGCACGGCGGCTCTGTGGAAGCTGCTTCTCCCTCCACTCTACCCCGGAGCGCTGGGCCGGCCAGGGCGGCCTCAGAGGTCACAAAGTCAGCAGATGTGGGATCTGAACCCGGGTCTCCAAAGCCAAGGCTCATGCAAACTTTGCTCTTCGGCCTCCAAATGTGCACACCCCCAGATATGCATTCACAAGGTGCAAGCTGGGGGGGGGTGGCTGGGGTGCCTGGGGACACCTGACACCCTCTTTAGGGGGTCTCTCAATCTCAGAGCAAACCTCCCCACTCTCAAGGAAGCCCCAGTCAGAGAAGGAGGCAGAGCCTGACTGGGGGTAGATCTGGCTGTGTCCTCGGGGAGCCCAGTCGGAGGGGGGTGCCATGGCCATGCCCTCAAGACATCCAGTCTGGGAGGGGAAGACAGGAGCCCGGCCCCAGATCGCCCAGTCTCAGGAGAAGACATGGCCATGGCCTCAGGGAGGAGGCGGGAGACTGCACACGGCCTGATGCTGGGGTTTTATATGCTGAGGAGTGGGGAGACCAAGGTCAAGCAAAGAAGTCCTGCCAGACGGACTGTCCCCCCCAGGAGAGTTGGGGGCGGGAGGGCACGAGGGTCGCGGTAGCGCCAGGCAGAGAGGCGGAGCCGGGAACAGGCTGTCACTCAGCCGCCGCGGCTCCCCAGGGAACGTTTTACAACTTCACCTATTCCATGTCGCCTGCTTGACGGAGCATCCAAAGCAATTCCAGGACTATATTTCATTGTCACATTTATTTGCAAGGGGTGTCAGTCAGGCCCCGGAAGGCAGCTGCCCTGCTGCTCCCGGCTCTTTGTGACACACGCACAGAGGCACACACTCACCGGTACGCGCATCCAGGGACACCTGGAGACGCCCAGAGCACGCCCCGGAGCACCTGCTCACGCACACGCCATGGACACCCAAACCTGGAGCGCACGGACGGGGGATATCGCATGACACAGCCCGGCATGGCCCCCTTCACATCACTGTTCCTCTCGCACAGGGTCATGTAGGTGCGCCCAGCAAGGCTCAGAGATGGTGCGTCCCTAGTGCGCGCGCGCGCGCACACACACACACACACACACACACACACACACACACACCACCATCCCACTCCCCCACCCACCCACCCCCACCCCCACCCCCACCCCCGGCAGGACTTCGTCAGCTGCCCAGTGAGCTGCAGCCGGCCATCAGCATTAATGATCACGCTTATTGGGGAAAGGATTTAATTAACTCTCCACTGAGGCTTCAGAGGGGAGCCAAGGGCCCAGGGCAGGCCCGCTGAGGCTGGGCCTCTCTCCCCTCCCTCAGGTCACTTTCCAGGTGTGGGGGAAGCGTCTCCAGTGAGGGGGTGGAGGGGGCCACCTGTCTGGACAGCGGATATACACCGACACCTATCACATGCACTCAGATGTATTCATGCGCATGCACAGACATAGTTGGCAGTGTCCCCACATACATGTGACCCCAGAGTTAAAAACAGATGATAGATACATAGATAAATGGATGGATGATGAGGAATGAATGGATGGAAAAGATAAATAGATAATAAAATGGATGGATGGGTAAGTAATGGGTAAATAGATAATGGATGGTAGGTGATAGGGAGAGAGGGACAGAGATGGATGTGAGTAGGTAGGAGGATGGTAGACCGATGGATGGATGAACAAATATAGTTGCATACAGTCAAGGACACTAGGAAGGATGCAAGGACACAGAGCTACGAAGTTTACACTGTTCTACACTGGGACATACACTATAACCACCCACATACTCACTTAGGTGCACGTTCTCTCCTGCTCCTCCCCTGTCTCCTTCCAAGAAAGGAGGCTTCACAGCTCAGTGGCTGTGCAGTGAATTCTGGAGTTCAACTACTTGGATTTGAATGGTTCTGCCATTGCCTCGCTACACGAACTTGGACACATTCCTTAAGCTGTCTGTGTCCGTTTCCTCATCTATAAAAGGAGACAGTGATACTAGCATAGAGGGTTAGTGTGAGGAACCCAAAAGATGAACAGTCCCTAGAATACACAGAAGGTGGTTCGAAGATGTCTGGTCCATAATAAAGGCTCAATATACCTTAGCTAATGGGGCTAAGGCGGGTTTCTCTCCTCCATGGAACAATCTGGAGGTCACAAAAATATCCAGAACAGGCCCATGTTCCCAGGGAAGGAAATTGAGGGCCTGTGGCTCCACTTCTCTTCCCTCCCAGCCCCCCACCACATACACCCTGGAGACCAGGTCCTGAACAGAGCCTCAAGGGTGGGAAAGAGATGCCCTGTGGATCCCGGGAAGGGGGGTGCAGAGAAGCCATGTGTGCAGCCATGGGCTGAGCCAGGCCCCCAGCAGTCAGGGAGAACCAGCCTGCAGGGCCCCCAAGCCCCCAGCCCAAACGATACATATTTTCAATTTTCTCAAAGATTATATTTTTTTTCCTCTAGACGTTCATCTTGTGCTTTTTGACAAGGATAAACTGAAAAATAATAGAATCCAGATGGGAAAGAGATAGTCATTCATTCTGCACAGACCGCGGTGCTGGAACCAGCCCCCCAACCCCCGGGGGGGCCACTGGGGAGCAACTGGTCAGGCCAGTGCGGGATGCGGGATCGGTCAGGAGGTGGCTCACAGCCCTCTGGGATGCTGCAGCCGCCCCCACTGGCCTCCTCCCAGCCGGGTGGCATGGAAAGAACCAGAGTATGGAGCTGGGACATCAAGGTCTTACCTCATAATCTGACCTTACCTAACTCACTCCCCTCTGGGAGACTCATTTTCCTCATCTGCAAAATCAGGATGATGATTCCTCAGTGGTCTAACCAAAGAGAGGATGGGAAACTTGAATGAGCTGCCCAGGAGAGGGCTTCTGAGATGTGACCCCCACCCACACAGGCAGCGTCTGGATCCTGAGGGCCCTGGCATCCCCCACCTCACTCCCAGGCTCTGGGCCTTGAGCCTAGGTCTAACAAATGGGCCTCCTGATCTCTTCTGCAATTTACCCTGTCAGGTCTCCCTGCCTCTGTCATAGGCCTTCCCTAGACCCTCAGACCCCCTTGGATTGGTTGGATTTCTGTAGCTCCAGAACCCTGTCTAGCTTAGAAAGACTACCAAGACGGTTCCTCCTGTTCTGATAGACTACCGGAGAAGGCAAAACCACAGACTCTTGTTCATCTGTGTTAGTGCCTACTCCTTTGGGAAGTCCTTCCCAGTGTCTGGCTCAAATCCACTTTGCTGCAATGTACTTGCTTACTCTTTTCTAAGATTTCATTTATTATTTATTTATTTATTTATTTGAGAGAGAGAGAGACAGCATGGGGGAAGGGGCAAAGGGAGAAGGAGAGAATCTCAAGCAGACTCCTTGCTGAGCACAGAGCCCGACGTGGGGCTTGATCTCACCACCCGGAGATCATGACCTGAGCCAAAAATCAAGAGTCAGGCACTTACCCAACTGAGCCATCCAGGCGCCCCGTACTTGCTTACTCTCATTGCAATCCCAATTAGATCAAAACCTGGTTGACCGAGGTCTATCATTTTCTACCAAACAAAACCTTTCTTTTCCCAATGCTCCTTTCACTGACTAAGAAATAAAAAAGACACTGGAGTTTGGAGTTCAAGTACCAGCCCTGCCACTTCCTGGCTGTGTGACCTTGGACAAGTTACCTAACTTCTCTGAGCCACTGATCTCCGTAGGGCTCCGAATCCTGCCTTGCCTGCCCCCAAGGCCGCTGAGAGATGGGGAAGCCTTGGGTAAACTGAGACAATCCCTGCAAACTGGAGGGCTGCCTGGCTCCCAGGGATCTGTCGCCTCCTCTCCCATGCCCCAGCACCAGCCTCCCCGCCAGGAGCGAGGCTTTATCTGCCCAGAGCAGGAGGGCGGAGATCTGGAAGGCGGGGAGAGGGGCCGCTCACTCTCTGCCCAGAGTAATTGGTGGTAATCCTGCCGCAGAGCCTATCGCCTCACTCCCAGCTGTGGGGAAGCTGTGGCCTCATCATCCGTCATTAACTGGGGCTCTTCTGGCGGCTCAATTGTAGAACATGATTTTAATAACCCTGGCAGGAGGGGATCATTTTTCTTTTGTCACTTAACTCCGATTCTGTTGGAGAGAGACGGAAACACAAAAAGAGAGAAAGACGAGCTGACAGAGCAGCAGAGACAGAGTAAAAGGGAGAACTGGGGACAGAGAGTTGGGGAGGGAGAGGCACCCAGATAGCGGGGAACTGGAAACGAGGTCAGGAAGAGGGAGAGCGACGCGCAAGGGAGAAGCAGAGTGAAGCAGCAGCAGCCGAGCGGGAGAGCAGCGGCGAGGACGGGCACCCTTTCTGCCCTGGTGCCCACTGTCACTCCCTCGTCCTGCCCCTCACCCCCTGTGCTGACTGCACGTGTGAAGTCAGGGTAAGGCACCACCCTGCCCAGGCAGGCCCAGGCCGCTCCGTCGAGCTGTCCCTTCTGGCTCAGCCCAGCGTCTCGTGTGGATGGTCAAAGTACCCCAGGGTTGAGGTGGGGGAGGAGGAAAGGAGGGTCCCAGATTTGGGGCCGTTTGTCTAAAAGCAGTAATTCCTCCAGGACACAGCTACGGTCTAGTATTCTGCATCCTGCGGGTCTGGCTGTGCCACATGTTAGCTGAGTACCCTGACCTTGGTGTTCTCATCTGGACAATGGATACCTACTTCACACAGTTGTGTGATGAGTACCTGAACTGATGTGTGTACACAGGCACATTGCAACTGGCGGGGACTGAAGAAACACCCAGGTCACTGAGGACAGGCCACCTGGGCAGCCGAGAAACCTCTCAGGATAGCAAGGAGCTGGGATAAGGAGCATGCCATGAGCTTGTGTTGGCTCTGCCAGCCCCGGGAGACATCTGTCCCCACAGAAACCACCAGCAGAGGCAGGAAGAGAGCCACAAAGGGGCCTTGGCAGGATTCAGAGTCCCCCCAAGGCTGCAGCCCAGCCTCCAACACGGCAAAGCCCAACTGCAGAGCCAGACCTGAGGATGCACAAAGCTGGGGACACAACACCACCTGCTGGCCATTGGGGAAAAGATACAAGCAGCCTGCCAGAGAAGGAAGCCAGATTCTCTGCTGTGAGGAGGAGCAGCTTTGGGAGCCTCCCCCAAGAAGCCACCAGAGTGGGTCCCGGGCTCCTTCTCTCTGCTTCAGAGCCTACCCAGATCCCCTGGGCAGGGCCAGGAGAAGGTGGTGGCCAGGTCACAGTTCTCCAAGTTGCGGGTGACAGCAACAGCAACTCCATCATTTAAATGGCACATTTCCCTCCAGGCTCCAGGGTCTGGGCCCATCACAGTAAAAGGAACATCTTCTTCAGTTCAGGTCTGTAAGACTTTGCTGTGGACGGAGGGTCTCGGAGGAGAGAGGATCCAGTTCCTGCTCCCAGGGGAGCCACAGTCTGGTTGGGGTGAAGGGGCTGAAAGCAGAGCCTGTCGTGGGTCAGGGCTGCCTGCAGGGGAGAAAGAACCTGGGCTGGCGGGAGCGTGGGGTGCAGCCAGGAGTCCTGGAAGTAAGAGGAACCCCATCATGACTGTCATTAACTCAGGGAGACTCAGCTCCTCCAAGGGCCGGGCCCACAGACAGGGTTATTCCCATCTTTGTCTAGTGACCGTAAATACCATCTCGTTTCTGGGTCTCTATGTTTCCCCATCTGTGAAATGGGACAAAGAGGACGCAGGTCTTTGACCTGAGCCCAGGATTTACAACCCAACAGTACCACCTCTGATTTCTGCTTTCTCACGTCCAGGAGGAAGCCATGCTGTTCTGAGACCTGCTGGTAATTCCTCTTTCCCAGGAATGGCAGGCTAGCCCAGGGGTGAGCCTGGGCAGGAAGAGGGGACACTGATGTCCAGGCCAGGGTTTGAGCAGGGGCAGAAAGGACTGACCACATATCCTGAGCCGGGGAAGCAAAGACTCACAGCCTGCAGACCAGCGGGCTCGGTCTCTGTGGCTGATGAGCACAGGTCAGCGTGTCCCAGGACCCTGCAGAGCTTCCAGGACCAGCCTGAGGGACAGGCCTGTGGCCAGCTGGGGCCTTTGTCCCCAGAATTGGACTTGAGTGGGAGGTCTTGCCCTGATCAGACTTGGGCCCCTGAGCTCCAGGGACTCCCCACACCCACCCAGTGTGGAGCTCCTAGGCTGTCCCAGCAGCCCCCTGACCCCCAGGGTTGTGGCCTCCTGGAAGGGAGAAGCAGGCAGTCTCCATAGCCCCACTTGACCTCCTGTAGGGCCTGCTCATTTTTTATCTCTCCCCAGAAGCCTCCTCTGAACCAAGATATGCATGTTTGTTACATGGGGACCTGCCCTCAGAAAGGGCAGCAGCATCACACTTCAGCAGCCAGGACCATCTCTGCATCCTCCTCCGACTGGAGGGAAAATGTGTCCCATGTCATGTGCCCCTGATCACATCCAAAGAGTGTTCGAATCCTCTTGATTCTCCCTCCTGGAAATCCTGCAAATCCATGCTGTTCTCTTGCTCCCGCGGCCTGGGTCACCTACAGCGGCCTCTGCGGGTGCCCCGTCTCCCTCCACACCACTCCAGTGAGCAGTACCTTCCAACCCACGTGCCCCTCTCCAACCACAAAGGACAGCTCCCAGAGCTCCTCTGCCACTTCTCCCAGGCCCACCTGGAGGACGCGGGGCCAGGTGACTGATTGTCCCTTCACCCAGAAGCAGAGCACCCCAGCAAGCCACCCCAGCAGAGTGCTGGGGGCTATTCTCAGCTCCCAGGCATGCCCCGGCAGGCCCAGAGCAACGGCCTGCTCCCACACGACTATCAGGCGTCAGGCTGGGCTCCCAGCCCAGGAGCCCACCCCTCCCCCCTTCTCTCCCCACCAGCTTCTCCTCCAGTTTCTCCCTGTGTTAGTCCCAGATCTGTTTGCCCTCAAAGCCCTTCCTTGCGCCTAGTACCCAGGGGCTGGCCCCTGCAGGCCGGGTGTCCCAGGTCCCTGGGACTATAGGAGGCATTCATGGGAGACTGGAGGGCAGGAGGAAGGGAGAAGCCAGGGCATTGCCATCCTCCCTCCTTGGGTAGCATCTCTGACAACAGCTGTGTCTCCATCCGGGGCTCCAGCTCGTGCCTTACAGTTCCTCCGTGGAGCGACCTGACCCAGCCCCTGAGTGTCAGGAACCCTGCTTCTTGCCTTGTGTCTCCTTCCTAGGAGTGGTAATGGTTCCCAGCTGTTAACAGTGTCAGGTCCACCTCACAGCCTCCTTGTTGGCTTCTCGCCCCTTCTATAAGCCGTGTAGCCAGTACCCTGCACTAAATTCCCTCTACTTAAATACTCTGAATGGTTTCATTTTCCTGGTTGGCCCTTCCCTCGGTAGGGGTGATCCACACCACACCCTGGCTCCCCTTCTTTTCTCCCACAGTAGCATCTGACAGACAGAGCTTAAGGACCAGCAGAAACCCATCACCCCAGTCCTCCCAACATGCCATGCGCTCACACGCACACACTCACTCCCTGAGGATGGAGGGGGACCCAACACTTGGAAACACAAAGGGAACTGGGCCTCCACAGAAAAGTGATGTCTTTTCATTTCTTCCTGCTGATTCAGCCTCCCCAGCCAGGGCAGAAGGAAGGGCTTCAGAAAAGAAGAAAAAATGCTCCCAACCCTGTTAGACCATCTGCAAAAGCTATAACCTCAGAGCCTTGCAAACAACATTGACCCTGGAAGAGAGGGACATGGCTGGGTGTGCAGGCTGGATACCAGAATTCCTGTTCTCAGCTGAGTCTTCCAAGACAGGCACTGTCCCCTGAAAAAGAAAGCCTCGTCGTGTGGTGGTCCTACCCAGAGGATCTGGGGAGGAGCCTGGATCCTTGTTAACTCCTTGCTTGATGCCCCCATCTTCCCTCACGCCCCCAGACTGTCGGCTCTGTGGAAAGACCCAAGGGCTCTGGTCCTCCCGGTCACCCTAGGTGAGTAATTCTCAAAGGGGAACAGAATTAAGCGCCCGGTCCAACAAGCCACTGCCCCCACATTGCAACCCTGACTCTCTCACTGGTCTGTCGCCTCTCACTCCCTAGACCACTAGGGTCACAGTCCTCAGAGTCTATCTAGAGGGGGCCCATTTTCTGCCATGATGATCCCCATCCACTGAGCTACAGCAGGGGCACTTTCATCCTCGGGGCCGTCGGTCACTTTTTCTGTGGTTCCCCTGCACCTGCCCCGTCCCCCTCTACTTGTCCCATACACACCGGTAAAATCCTACAGCACCAGCAGCTTCCAGCACTGGGCTGCCTTATCCTTCCTGGGCGGTAGTCATGCCCTTCCTGCAGTGACCAGCATCACCCAGGGCTGGTCCTGTGCTGTTGCAGCAAAGGGCACCTGCAGCCAGCTGGCTCAATTCCTGAACTCACCCCTGAGGCCAGCGGCCCTGCGAAGCCACCACACAGCCTAGGGAAGGGCAGCAGCAGGAGAATCCCATGGCAGCAACCCCAGGGCAGCGACTAGCAGAAGAGCACCGGAGCTGGGCGCACAAACTAGGTTGCCTGGGTCCCCTCCCGGCTCAGACACTTAACTGGGCAACATCAAGTTGGTTGCCGAACCTCTCCTATAAAATGGGGGTGCTGCCTGTAGCTGCCTTGTCAGTTCTCACAAGGACTAAATGAATTAATACCTGTAAAATGCTTAGCTAGAATAGTGACTGGCACATAGCAAGCCGTATATGAAGATTACATGAATCAAAAATACTGTCAAGGGCGGTTGGCTGGTTCGGTCAGTAGAGCACGTGACTCTTGATCTCGGGATCGTGAGTTCGAGGCCCACATAGAGCTTACTTAAACTTATTAAATAAAATTAAAATGCTGCCCATTGGTTCCACTCGTGTTCAAGTCGGGATGCCCTCCATATAGGCACCCAGGTTCCGCAGGCTCCATCCTCCCTTGCAGCATGTCACTATGGCCTTGCCCTGAAGCGGTGTGTGGCCACTCCTGGGGCCTTATTTAGAAGGAAGTTGGAGGGCGCCTGGGTGGCTCAGATGGTTAAGCGTCTGCCTTCGGCTCAGGTCATGATCCCAGGGTCCTGGGATCGAGTCCCGCATCGGGCTCCCTGCTCCTTGGGAGCCTGCTTCTCTCTCTCTCTCGCTCTCTCTCTCTCTGTCTCTCATGAATAAATAAATAAAATCTTTAAAAAAAAAAAAAGAAGGAAGTTGGAGCTTGCCTTGTACTCTTTCTTCATCCCATCCTCCAGACTATTTCCTAAAATGTGGACCTGCCATCTTGGACCATGAGGATGAGAGGCACACCCTGGGGAAGGGGGGAAATAAGCTGCCAGGAGCCAGAGTCCATGAACATTCCAGAGCCCCTCCAGCCCTGGACTTGTACATGACAGGCAAAGAAATTCTCTGTTGTCTAAGCCCCCAAACAAATACACCTTCCCAGTCGCCATGTAATGGAAATGCCTGCCTCAGACATGGGCTTTGCAGGAGGGGAGGCATTTCTCACAAACACCTGCAAAAATGTCCCAATTCAAGTCAATTCCAGAGGAAACCCACATGCTGAAGGCTGCCTTGCTCAGACCACCGAGGTCGCTGTGGGTGCCTTCTGACCCCCACCCAGCCCGACAAGGCTGGGCGTCGTAGGCAACTGATGAATCCCAGCCGAGAGGTTTTGACTCTCAAAGACAAGAAATGTCAGCATGTTCACATGTGAGGCCCAGTGCCTGGAAGGATCACCAGGTAAGTCTCTCATATGGCTTCTTCCATGAGAGGTCAGGGTTCCCATTTGTACCTGACACCCTCTGCCATCTTGGACCAGAAAGACAGCCCGACTAGCTGGAGTTCTGAGGTGCCCTTGGGGAGAGTCCTGATCCTTCCAGCCAGGCCCCCTGTTCTTGCTTTCCATCCCCACTCTCTGCCAGAGGTGTGGGGGGCCCACCGCTCAGCAGGAAGATGCACGTGGCACCCCAGCCCCACGTGAACAGCCGCAGATCCTCACCACCTCTGGAACTCTCCTTCAGGAGTCCCCCTGACCTCGGGGATCACCCTGGTGGCCTGTGAGCAAGTCCAGCAGACAGAGCGTTCCCATTCCTGAACTTGTTTTGACCTGTCTGAAAGCACAGAACTTACCAGACTTAGATCTGACGGCAGTCCCAGGCTGCCCAGCACATGAGTGGGCCTGTCCCGCCTCTGCATTTTGAGACCTCACCCACCCAGCGCTCTAGTCCTCACCTGAGTGGAATGCACCCTCTCTGCATTTGTCACACCCCTGCTTCTAGCTATCTGGCCTCCCCCAAGGACACCCCCTGCAGGACTCCCCAGGCACACAGAACCCCAAGGGTATCGGCTGCCACTTGGCAGGGTGGTCATGGGGGAGGTCCCCCTGGATCCATCACTGGCCCTGGGCTTGGGCGGTTCATGCACCTGAGCCAGGTGAGAGGTGGACGCCCCTGTTACCTGGACCCATCCGAGATACCACGAACACGCACATCCTGCTGCTGCCCCTTATCCTGCACATTAGCAGCCCAGCTGAGAGCCAGCAGAGCTCCCCCATCCTCCTCACCTCCTGGGGCAGGGAATGGGGATGGCACTCTTCATGCTGTGCCGATGATGGGGATCCACTGCTTAGGATCAGGGCCAGGAGAGGATAGAGATGGTTCAGAAGCTCATCGGGAACCAGGAGGATTTTGTGGCAGGACGCGCTGGCAAGTAAGTGATTCATGAGGTTCTATGCAAGCTGTGTCAGGCTACTGGCCCACTCTGGACTCTGTTTAACAGGAAGCCATGAAAAGTGACCCGCCTGTGGATACGATCCTCTTAGAAGGGATGATCTCATTTCTGGCTGATAGAGAAAGCATCGTCAGACTAATTCGGAGTCAGCCCAATGGGTAGACCCGGCACCAGCCCCCACCCTCAGGGAAATCATCCCTCCTCCTTTGCCTCCAATACCGAGACACTGTGGGGAAAATTTGAGATTATTTTCCTCTTTCCCCTTCAAAGCTCAGTCTGTTGCTTGTCTTTTAGCTTTGTTTACGGTGTCATTTGTCTTACAGGAGATTTTTATTTTTATGAGGTCAAACTTGACAGTGTTTTCCTTTATAGCTTCTGAACTGTGTGCCTTGCTTAGAAAAGCCTTGTCTGTCCCCAGGACATAGGTGCCCCACAGAAGGCCCCCGCAGCTGTGACATGTGAGGCAAGCTCACAGACAGAGGACACCCAGGGGACAGGGAGCGGGAGCCCGGACCAGAGAACCCCGCCAAGGCCACAAGGCACCTCAAGTTGGTCGGATCCTTCATGAACACCATGCAAAAGCCCCTGGGGATTCCCAGAAATAACTGGATGAGCCCTGCAGACTTTTGGAAGTCCTGGTGAACAGATGGGGATAGAAGCCAGCCAAGGACAGGTCGTGACTGTCAATGTGACTCCACTGGTCCTCTCCCAGGCTGGCAAGGCCTTGGGGGAAACTCTAAACAAGGCACATGCACCCAGCCACCACCACCATCACGATTCTCTTAACACTGAATCCTTTTTCCCTGCTTCTTGTCTTGTGGTCCAGCCACCCAGACTCAAGTGTTGGGTGCGATACCTTCAAAGCCATTGGAGATGGGGGCGCCTGGGGGGCTCAGTCAGGGAAGCCTCTGCCTTCAGCTCAGGTCGTGATCCCGGGTCCTGGGATCGAGTCCCGTGTCAGACTCCCCACTCAGTGGGGAGCCTGCTTTCTCTCTCTCCCCCTGCTGTTCCCCCTGCTTGTGCGCACTCTCTCTCTCTCTCTCTCTCTCAAATAAAGAAATAAAATCTTAAAAAAAAACAGTTGGAGGTTTATTCTGTGGCAGATCCCATGCTAAGTAGTTTACAGGAACTGTGCTCGTTAATCCCCATGGTGACCTTTTAAAGTAGAGACAATGATGATCCCTATTTACAACTGAGGACACTCAGAAAGGTTATCAAATGTGCATGAGAGCCGTTCGGGAGTGACGGGCAGAGCTGGGATGTGCACAGGCGCAGTCTGGCCCCGGGGCCAAAGCTCTTGCCAGCATCCCGCCAATTCTCCCTCTGTGGCCCCCGCCCCCATCTCTGTGCTGTTGCAGTGACTACCTGCTATGAGTACCGGCATAGTTTTGAAACCCCTGTGTGCTGCATCTCTTTCCCAAAAGGGCACAAGACGGCTTACAACGGGAAAGACTAATTCGTTCAACAGATTTGTATTGCCCAGGGCTGGGTGGTTCAGATGGTTAAGCGTCTGCCTTCGGCTCAGGTCATGATCCCAGGGTCCTGGGATCAAGTCCCGCATCGGGCTCCCTGCTCAATGCGGAGCCTGCTTCTCCCTCTCCCTCTGTCATTCCCTCTGCTTGTGCTCTCTGGCTCTGTCTATCTCTCTGTCAAATAAATAAATAAAATCTTTAAAAAAAAAAAAAGATCCGTATTGCTCAAGAATAAAAATAGCAATCTGAAGGGTTGCCATAGTTGTCGTAATTGGTCCTGAAATCTGGCTTTGAGCTTCCAGGTAGTCAGGGCAAGAAATGAAACACTAAGTTATGATACCGATTATCAGAAAGGAGGAAGCGGATCAGTTCCTCCACAGGTACACATATTTCCAGGAACTAATTCTGAAAGAGACTTCTCATACTGGGCCTCGTGTCGGGGACATGGTGTGACATAATAAGAAAGCAAGTTTCTTCACGATTTGACAGCAAGAGCAGATGGAGAAGCTCAGTAGAAGCATAGAGGGCATCATGCAGTCTTGGAAACAACAGATTCGGGGGCCCCAGCAATGTGGACTGCCTGTAGGCTAAAGCTCAGAAAAGAATTTTCTCAGGCGCCTGGGTGGCTCAGTTGGTTAAGCGACTGCCTTCAGCTCAGGTCATGATCCCAGAGTCCTGGGATCGAGTCCCACATCGGGCTCCCTGCTCTGCAGAAGCCTGCTTCTCCCTCGGCTTGTGTTCCCTCTCTTGCTGTCTCTCTCTCTCTCTGTCAAATAAATAAATAAAATCTAAAAAAAAAAAAAAGTATTTTCTCAAAAACTCTGGAATTTCCCCCCATGTGTCTGACGTCTTGCTGGGTTTTGTCTTTCAAGAACAGAAAGCTGTAATTGGTTTTGACAGATGCCAAAGTACTGTGGGGTGGGAGTGGGGCAGAGCCACAGGCTATGGAAACCAGAGATCCCCAAGAAGGGTAGTCCCGTCCTGAATGTTAAGGTTTCACACACACAGGCACTTATCAGACATTTAGTGTATGCCTTTTGTGTCAGGTCTTGAACTACACGGAGTAGGAACCAAGGAAATAAATAACATGGGGTTTCCAACCTCAAGGAATTCAATCATTAACGGAAAAAAGGACCTAGGTTTTTTTGAGTGCCTACTGTGTGCCAAGCACTGAGCATATAGCACCTCATTTACTATTTCTAACAAACCTATATAATAAGTATTATCACTGCAACCACAGTGGGCACAGGAGGGCACAGAAACTGAAAGAGTACCGGACCCACAATGGCAGATGCCCAACAAGGAAGCCAGACACCCATCAGTCTGTGCATCCAACAGACCTATCTAGCTAAAGGAACTTTCTTATTCTGAGCCCTGGTAGGGAACCTCACATGCACATTAAATGATGTCCTCATATGTAAAAGTGCTTCTAATCAACAAATAATTTCAGGCAAGAGAAATTTCAGGATGGGGAAAAAAGGGTCTGTGTTCAATCCAACAAATGTTTATGGAAGAACTTCTCCATGCCAGGACTGCCAAGCAGTGTGAATACCCAGACAGTGAGAAACCATCCCTGACGTCAAGAGGCAGCCCCGTTTAGTGGAGAAGCAAATGCATAAATGGTAACTTTCAACATGAGTTTGTGAATGCTGTGAGTGAGGTAAGCCAGGGGGCTTTGGGAAATGGCAAATATACCAAGAGGCCAGAGTGAGCAGATATAACAAACAATAGCCTGAGATCCCCAAGGATGTCAGAAATTGCAACTGTTATAATTATAGTATATTAAATAACTGGTTGAAATTTTCAAAGAAATAAAAGATGAAATCTTAAGAGTTACCAAGTAACAAGAGATAATTTTAAAAAGTGACTCGCCAGCTCTGGAAAAGAACACACTAGAACTTTTAGAAATAAAAATGGTAACTTGCGGGGCGCCTGGGTGGCTCAGTTGGTTAAGCGACTGCCTTTGGCTCGGGTCATGATCCCGGAGTCCAGGGATCGAGTCCCGCATAGGGCTCCCTGCTCAGCGAGGAGCCTGCTTCTCCCTCTGACCCAACCCCCTCTCATGTACTCTCTCTCTCTCTCTCTCTCCCCCCCCTCATTCTCACTCTCTCAAATAAATAAATAAATCTTTAAAAAAGAAATGGTAACTTGCCACTGAAAGTCAACAAATGGGTCCCACAGTAGATCGGACATGATGGAAGAGACAAAGGGTGAGCTAAAAGACCCAAAGAAATCACACAGAGCATGGTGCAAACACAAGCAGATAGAAAATGTGAAAGACGAGGGCGCCTGGGTGGCTCAGTCGGTTAAGCGACTGCCTTTGGCTCAGGTCATGATCCAGGAGTCCCTGGATTGAGTCCCGCATTGGGCTCCCTGCTCTGCTTCTCCCTCTGACCCTCCCCCCTCTCATGTGCTCTCTCTCTCTCTCTCATTCTCTCTGTCTCAAATAAATTAAAAAAAAAAAAACTTTAGAAAATGTGAAAGACGAGGGAACGGCCACGGTGGCCCCAACCGAGGTCCCACAAAGAGGAGAGAGAAAAAGGGGGAGGGGGCATACCTGAAGAGATAATGCCTGAGAATTTTCCAGAACTGCCAAAAGGCACGCCTCCACAGATATGGAGAGTAAAACCTACATCTAACAAGGCAGATGAGAAGAAACCCACATCTAGCCACACGTAGTGAAACGGCAGAGCAAAGCGCATCCCAAGACAAAGATCTTAAAAGCAGCTACGTGGAAAAGCCCCAACACCTACAAAGAAAGGATAAATAGCACACCTCTCAGAAGCAACCGTGGAAACCAGAAGACAGGGAACAGCTTCAAAGCACTGAGAGAAAATAACCATCAACCTAGAATTGTGAGCTTAGCCAAACTATCTTTCAAGGCTGAGGCTGAAATGGAGATTTTTTTTTTTTCTGATAAATAAAAAGAGCCATCGGCAAGTCTTTACTAAAGGGGCCTCTGAAGGATGTGCTGTAAGAAAAAGGAAAATTATCCCAGAAGAAAGATTGGGTGTGCAAGGAAGAATGGTGAGAAAAGACACTGATAAACATGTAGCTAAGTCTACACAAACATTGTATAAAATAATAACAATATAAGGGAACAGAAAGAACTAAAATGCTGCCTACGACTAGTATGTGCATCTGTAGGCAAAGTTCAAGTTCAAAGCTCATTGTATCCTTTAGAAAAGGGTTTTAATATAAATAAACCTTAAACTTCATTAGGTATGTGGGATAGAATTTCAAATTTCATATATTTCACTAGAACTATAGAAATAAAAGTACATACATTTCAAATCAATAAAGGGAGTAGAAAAGGGTAAAATAAGAAAAGAAGCAAACAAAAACTCCAAAGTGGAGAGAAAGGATAAGAAAAAATAGAATAAGTAAGAAAACAAAAGTAAGTCAAAAGACAGCAATAATCACAATAAACTTAAAAGTACTAAATGAGCCATCGGAAAGACATAGTGTTAGACTGGATTTTTTAAAATCCAGCTTTTTGCTGTTTACAGTTTATGAAAGTTGTTTACAAAAAGCTCTATTGGGGGAGAAAAAGTGGTACACAAAAACTAAAAAATTTGCTTTTCCCGCAAGACAGCAATTCTAAATCTGCACGTACCTAATAAAACAGCCTCAAAAATTCAGCAGCAGAGGGACGCCTGGGTGGCTCAGTCAGTTAAGCGTCTGCCTTCGGCTCAGGTCATGATCCCAGGGGTCCTGGGATCGAGCCCCACATCGGGCTCCCTGCTCAGCGGGGAACCTGCTTCTCCCTCTGCTGCTCCCTTGCCTTGTGCTATCTCTCTCTCTGGCGAATAAATAAATAAAGTCTTTTTTAAAAAATTAGGAAGCAGAAATTGATGGAAGCACACGGGAAGATAGAAAAACCCACCTCATGGGGGTAAATTTGAATTCTCGCCTCTCCACTATTGGTAGGCCAAGCAGACAGAAAATTAGTCAGAGGACTTGAACAACATAATAAGCTAGATTTAATGGAAGTTTCTAGAATTCTGCATCCAACAATTAGAGATTATACTTCTCAAGCACCATTTTTTAAGTTATTTTTTTTTAAGATTTTATTTATTTATTTGACAGAGAGACACAGCGAGAGAGGGAACACAAGCAGGGGGAGTGGGAGAGGGAGAAGCAGGCTTCCCGCCGAGCAGGGAGCCCGATGCGGGGCTCGATCCCAGTACCCTGGGATCACGACCTGAGCCGAAGGCAGACGCTTCATGACTGAGCCACCCAGGCGCCCCTAAGTTATTTTAATTGATCACATACTAGGTTATAAAGCAGGTCTCAATTCCAAAGAAATGTCACACAGACCATGTTCTCTGACCGCAGTGCATTTAAAGTAGAAGTCAGTAAGAAACCGATCAATTTAAAATCCCCATACATTCAGACATTTCAAAGTTTTCTCCTAAGTAATTCATAAATCAAAGAAGAAATCCAAATGAAAATCTAAAAACACTTAGAACAGCACGAAAATAGTGCCTGTCAAAACCATGGGGTAGAGCCAAAGTAGTATTTCTAGTAAAATAGAGAGCCTTGAAAGTTTCTATTAGAAAAGATGAAAAGCCAAAAAATTTAATGAACTAAGCACCCGACTTAAGAATTATAAAAAGAGGCGCCTGGGTGGCTCAGTTGGTTGAGCATCTGCCTTCAGCTCAGGTCATGATCCCGGGGTCCTGGGATGGAGCTACCCCCACACCCCCAGCCCGTGGGGCACCCCCCACTCCCTGCCCAGTGGGGACCCTGCTTCTTCCTCTCATTTTGTCCCTCCCCCTGTTTGTACTCTCAAGTCCTCTCTCTCTCTCATAAATAAGATCTTTAAAAGAAAAAAATAACTTATAAGAAGAACCACAGAATAAGCCCAAAGAGATTTTTAAAAAGTAATAAAGCTAAGAGAGAAATTAAATTAATGCAAAGCAAATCAAATTAATGCAAAGCAAAGCAAAAACAATCAACAAAGTCAAAAATTGGCCTCGTGAAAAGAATAATAAATAGACGAACCTCTGGCAAGATTGAGCCGAAATTCTGTATTAAAAAAGAATTTTTAAAGGAACATATGTAGGGGCGCCTGGGTGGCTCAGTCGTTAAGCGTCTGCCTTCAGCTCTTGTCATGCTCCGCGGGAAGCCTGCTTCTCCCTCTCCCACTCCCCCCGCTTGTGTTCCCTCTCTCGCTGTGTCTCTCTCTGTCAAATAAATAAATTAAAAAATCTTTTAAAAAAAATAAATAAAGGAACATATGTATATATCCAGAAGAGATTTGAAAGACAGGAAGTGAACACTATGAACGACTCTATGTCAAGGAAAAGATCATTCCAACCTATACAAACCTACAGAAACTAGAAAAAGAGCACTTCCGAGCCCATTTCATGAGGACAGTATAACCTTGATTCCAAAACCTAACCAGGAGACTACAAGAAAGGAAAATTATAGGCTAATTTCACTCAAGAGCTTAGACACAAAAAAATCCTAAACAAGGTAGTAACAATCTGAACCCAGCCGTGCATAAAAATGATAATATATTATGGCTAGGTTGGGTTTATCCTAGAATTGCAAGGATGTTTTAATATTTTAAACCTACAAGTGTTATTCATCACGTTAACAAATTAATTGAGAAAAACCACATTATCTTTTCATTAGCTGCAGAAGCATTTGATAGGATGTTAACAGCTTAATTATGATTTTTTTAACTTAGCAAACCAGAGCTAGGAGAAAATTCTTTTTTTTTTCTAGAGGACAAAGTTCTTAAATAATAAGGTTACCTACCCAAAACCTTTAGAAAACTTTATTCTTAATGGGAAACATTAGCATCTCCTTTAAAATAATAAACATGACAAAGATGCTACTTCCACAGCTTCTCTTCAAAGCCAAACTGGTAATCTTAGCCAGTGCATGAGACAAAAGAATGAAATCAAAAATGTAAAGGTCAGAGGGAAAGAAATGTACATCATTCACAGATTGTATATTTATTTCCATAGAAAACCCAAAAATCTACAAAGAAATTGTTAGGATAAGAGATGTAACAAAGTTGCTAGATTTTTTTTCTTTTTTTTAAGTAAGCTCTATGCCCAACGTGGGGCTTGAACTCAGGACCCAAGATCAAGAGTTTCAGGCTAGATTGACTGAGCCAGCCAGGTGCTCCCAAAGTTGCTAGGTTTTTAAAACAATATATAAGAGGGAAGGAGAGAGGTATCTTTTCCTGAAGGGGAAAAAAAAATCAGCTGCATTTAGGAGACGCAATTTTAAAACATGTATCATTTACAATGGCAACAAAACCATAAGGTAACCAGGAGTAAATCTAATAAAAGACGTGTAAAACCTGAATGGAAAGAATCTTAAAACTTAAAGACAGCAAATAAAATCAAAAGAAAGAAAGAAAGGAAGAAAAGAAAAGAAAAGAAAAAAGTCCTTCATGGATAGGAAAACTTAGTGTTTAAAGGTGTCAATTCCTTCTAAATTGGTCTATAGACTCAATGCAGCTCCAATGAAATTTACAACAAAATTGTTGCAGATCTAGACAAGCTAACTCTAACCACCTTAGAAGAGCAAGCACCCAAGCATAGAGGCTGCTGGCAAAAAATAAATAAATAAATAAGGCAAGGGGACTTGCTCTACCAAATATTAAGACTTTCAAAGGTCAAGTAATAAAAATAATATGGCATTGACATAGGGATGGTCAAATAGATGAACAGAACAGAATGGAGAGCCTCAAACCACAAATATATGGAAATTTGATCTATGATATAGATAGAAGTACCACTGCAGATCACTGGGAAAAGCAAGAGCTATTATACGTGAGTAAGTGGATATCCACACAGAAAAAGATGAAATTGGATCCTTTCCCCAAACCATAAATACTAGTCCCAGGTGGATTAAAGTTTTAAATATGAAAGCCAAAACTTTTAAACTCAGGAGAATATCTATATGACTTCAGAATGGGAAAGGCTTTCCCCAACAAAATAAAAAGCTCCACTATTTATGAAAATATTCATAAATTCAATTACCTTAAAATGAAGAACTTTTACTCATCAAGACATCACAAAGAAAATGGAAAGACAAACCACCAGCTGGGGAAAAGTTATTTGCAACACACACAAATGACAGCCCAGTTGAACGCGTGAGCAAAAGACAGGAACAGGGATTTCTCAGAAGTAGGACATGAAAGACAATCAACATATGAAAAGATCAACTTCATTAATAATCAGTAAAATGCAGATGAAGACAACATGAGCTACAATTTTACACCATGTTGGCAAAAAATGAAGAAGTCTGACACCACCAAGGGTTGTTAAGGATCTGGATCAATAGGAGCCCTTACACTTAGCTGGTAGGAATGCAAATGAGCACGTTGGTAGTGTGTTGGAAGACAAGATGGTGCCCTTTGCAAGTTGGAATACTTACATATCCTACTTGCTGGGTAATTTCTCCAAAGAAACCCAGGAACTCATGTGTCAGGGAAGCTGTGCAAGAATGTTCCTAAGAGCAAAAAAAAAAAAAAAAAAGGGAAACTACCTCAACCTCTATTAATAAGAAATAGATAAAACTAATTTTTGGTATGGCTACACAATGAACTCTACAGAGATTAAGTGAAAAAGTTCCAATCACCCCGAGCAACATGGCAGAAATATAATGCTAAGAGAAAAAATCAGGTAGTGATTTATACTATATCATATTATAGTCTCTCTCCCTATATATATAGACTTTATATAGCCAAAGACGCCTATTCTAGACCTGAAGTTGAGTGACTGATGGACAGATGGTCATTTTATTACGATGCTTCATAATTTTCAAGTATGCTTACATATCGAATAGTAGAGAATAATTTTTTAATAAATTTTCAAAATATATCTAGGAACAATTGGTGAAGTCTGAATAAGATCTGTAGATTAGATAATATTACTAATTTTCTGATTTTTATCATTGTACTGTGGTCAGGGAAGAGAGTGTCCTTGTTTTTAGGAAATACACAATGATAGCACTTAAGAGTGATGGAGGATCACATGGGCAACTTATTCTCAAATGATTCAGAAATGAATTGTATTCGTATATGTACACACACACACATACACACGTATTGTATTCGTTTGCTAAGGCTGCCATAACAAAATACCAGAGTTCAAGGGGCCTAAATAACAGAAATGTATTTTCTCATAGTTCTGGAAGCTAGAAGTCTAAGATCAAGGTGTCAGCAGGGCTGGTTTCTTCTGAAACCTCACTCCTCGGCTTGCAGCCACCTTCTGGCTGTGCCCTCACGGTGAGAGGTCTTTTCAATGTATGAGCGCACCCCTAGTGTCTCTTCTTATAAGGACACCAGTCATAGTGAATTAGGGCCCTATAGGAATGGCCTCATATTAACTTAATCACCTCCTGCGAGACCTTATTTCCAAATACAGTCACATTCGGCTAGCGGTTGGGACTTCAACATACAAATTGGGGGGTGGGGCACACACCTCAGCCCATGATAGATAGATGATAGATAGATAGATAGACAGACAGACAGATAGGAAGGGAGGGAAAGAGAGAGGGAGGGAGGGAGGAACAAAGGAAGATAGATAACAAGCATATCTGGTAAAATGTTAAGGATCTGGGTGAAGGATAAATAAAAGTTTTCTGTACTATTCTTGGAACTTTTCTACAAACCTGAAATGATCTCAAAATTAAGAGCTTAAAAGTACATACATATATAGTTAAAAACACTCAGCAGAGAGTCAAAAAATACACTTACAATTTTACAATGGTGCCTATACGTTATTCCTCAACAAAAATCCATTAAGTCAAAAGGAATAGGAGGTTGACAGTGGCAAAGCCAGCAACCCAGATGAGTAAGGGGAGGACGAAGAAGATTCTGGTCACCAGACGGCTGTGGGTAATCTGGAGAAAGACATTCTTCTGGACTGATGGAGTGGAAGCCAGATTAGACTGGGCAGTAAGGAAACGGAAAGAGCACATGTTGACAAATCTTTATCATATTTTGACTTGAATGGGAGGAGAAAGATAGAGTACTGAAAAGGAGATTATGTTAAAGGAATAGAAGAAACTGGATCATGGTGAAACGTGCAGGCAGAGCCAGAGAGCAGGAAAAGCCTAGAAGCCCATGGTGTACAAACACTGGAGTCAAGCTGCGTGGTTCAGAACCACATCCCGACTCCGCCACCTGCAACCTCTCTCAGTTTTCCCATCTGTGGTATGGGTTGATGTGAGAATAGACCCTACCCATAGAGCAGCCATAAAGATTAAATAAATGAATCAATACAAAGCACCTAAAGGAGGTTATGGTAGTTACTATTAGCACAAAAGCAGGGGAGAAGTGATGGAAAAGATGGCGAGGAGGGGCGCCTGGGTGGCTCAGTCATTTGGTGTCTTGCCTTCAGCTCAGGTCATGATTCCAGGTCCTGGGATCGAGCCACACTTTGGGCTCCCTGCTCCAAGGGAAGTCTGCTTCTCCCTCTCCCACTCCCCCTGCTTGTGTTCCCTCTCTCGCTGTGTCTCTCTCGGTCAAATAAATAAATAAAATCTTTCAAAAAAAGATGGTGAGGAAGTGGAGAACTTGGGAGAGCAATGGAGGGTGAAGCTGGACCATGAGTGGGACCCCCTTATCCTTGGGAAATACCAGGATACGCATGTTTTGATGGCGGAAAACCAAGAGTCGTCTCTCTTCCCGGACAACTGAGGGTTGGAGGGAGGGGGGAAACTCTTGAGAGGGAGCCTCGAGTGTCTCAAAAGCACTGAAGGGACCGTTTGAAGCGACAAGAACAGAGTTTGAGGGGCAGCTTGAAGGCCCAGGAAAAACTGGAGCCAGCACCAGGCCCCTGTCTGATCTTCCAGGAGAGTCTTTGCAGGACCCACAGCAGGCCTGGGGCGGCGGGGGGATAGCTGATTATAGCTGGGTATGTGCGGCCCTTCTGGCCAGGGAGGTGGGAGCACAGGGCTGCAAAGTACTGAGCATACAGGTGAGAGAATCACCAGTGAGTCCAGGCTGGGTTCCTGAAGCAGGAGGAAGGAAAAAGACAAGGTCAAGGCTGATAACACGGGAGCAGGGGAACTGGAGCCTGGAGGTCTCCCCGAGCTCAGAGAGCAGGAGCTGTGGGGGTGGCTGGGAGGAGAGCTAGACAAAGGGAGGGAGATGGTCGGAGAGGGAGGGGTGGGGTGTAACGTCTTAGAAGTTGAGCAGTACCACGTGACGGTAAGGCCCACAGTGTGACCTGTATTAGTGGCTAAAGTGACAAAGGCCTTGGAGGTAACTGGTCTAGGAACTGAACAACCAGCATGTGGGTGTACCATCCATGTGGCTGAGAAGACCCCCCAGATGGTGGCAGGATGGTAGTGGAGAGGATGATGATGAGGAAGGCACTCAAGTCAAGAGAATAAGACCAAGTGACCGGAGAAAAGTAGAAGAGTGACAGGACCAAAGAGGGTGTCACAGCTTCACGGGCAAGAGCTTCAAACGAGGACCCAGGAGCCATGTCTAGATCCAACACTGGGATCAAGAGGAAATTCGACCATGCTTCTGGCTCCTATCATACCTGGAGTTTGATAGAAGGAGCTGCCTCCACTCATAAGGGCTGCAGGGAGGTGTCCTTAGGGATGGGAGGCACTCAGGGGTTCTCTGAAGAGCTTGAGGGGATGGCAAGTTTGTTTGTCAAAGACCACACAAGCTGGTCTTTTATTCATACACTATCCTCAGGCTCACACGCAGGGCTTGGTTGGTAGTAAGCGCTCAAAAATATTTGCGGAATAGATGGATGGGTGGATGAGTGAGTGCATGGGTGGCAGATGAACAAATGAATGAGAGTGTGATGGATAGATGAGTGGATAGACGAGCGGATGGATAGATGGATGGGTGGATGAGTGAGTAAGGGGGTGAACAGAAAAAAGAGTGACAAGGTAGGGCATAGGGGTGAGTGAATCAACAAATGCCTGAATTAAATAAACTGGGCATTCCAGGAAACATGGGAGGTCAGAAAGGTGACAGAGGGCGCCTGGGTGGCTCCGTCGTTAAGCGTCTGCCTTCGGCTCAGTTCATGATCCCAGGGTCCTGGGATTGAGCCCAACATCGAGCTTCTTGCTCGGCGGGAAGCCTGCTTCTCCCTCTCCCACTCCCTCTGCTTGTGTTCCCTCTCTCGCTGTGTGTCTCTCTCTCTGTCAAATAAATAAAAACCTTAAAAAAAAGAAAAGAAAGGTGACAGAGATGATATGTCAGGCCCTTCCCTAGCAGTCCAAACCACTCATAAGAACAGTTATAAGCACAAGGAGGTTGCAAAAGCCGCCATCCCTCTGCTCCCTGGTGCCCCCCAGCCCAAAGGCTTATCTGTGGCCAGAAGCCCCCATCTGTGACCCTTGCATCTAGATTGGTGGAGCAGAGGACATGGCACAACGGAGCACTGGATACCGCTGGGGACACCTCTTCCCTCTCAGGATCCAGATGGAGAACCCCAGGAAGCAGGGGAGAATGCAGACCCCAGTTCTCATCACAGAAGTTATGGACCTGCCTTCACCTCTCTCTTGCCATAAACAGGTCATCTGGTTTCTCCTGGACACTCTTCCTGGCAAGATTTTTTAGGAAAAAATGCCCATCTTGTCCCTTTCATGGGCCCACCCCAGTGCTGTAAGAAGGTGAACTAGCTGCCTGATCTAGCTCCCCCCACCCAAGGAAGCCCACGATGAGGGCAGTTGCTGGCCTGGCGTGGGAACTCTCCCCTTTATCTGGCTGCCCCCCACTCTGCCTGCCAGCCACAGGGTTGCAGAAGGAATAGGTTTCCTACAAGCCAAGATAAGTATCTGAGCTTTATCTCCCCTCAGCCTCTGATCTTCCCACACCCTGCCCAGGACTGTACCCCCTCCCCAGCCACACCATGGAGAGCAGAGATAAGGCCCTCCTGGCCAGCAGACCACAAGGGAGGATGAGGGGCAGGTCTTCCCTTTTGCCCACCCAAAGCTCGAAATCTGCTTCCTTCCCTAGAGGCGGGCCCCAAGAGAGCATCTGGACAGCCATCTCAGCCCATTCACAGCCTGAGCCCTGCACTCTGCACTCTAGCATCCAGCACTAATTACATCCTAACTGACTCAGTTCTCATTTGGCAGCACCAATCAAAGGGAGAAAATCCTGCCAATCTGAGCACCAGGGAAGCAGAATAGTGGAGTGCTGGCTCTTGGCAGGAAATCTGATGGCTGCTGGGGACCCCTCAGGCCTGAAAACCCGGGTCCAACATCCCAATTGTTCAGCATCCTTTCATGGACACCTCCTCTATGCTAAGTCCCATGCCGGGTACTGGAGTCACAGATCAAGTCCCTACTTTCACAGAACACCTGGGAGCCCAGGTGAATAGCAGCTCACCCAGTCTGGGAAATCCAGGGAGGCTTCACGGAGGAGGTGACATTTCCCCTGGTTTTAAAGGATGAAAGGAATTTCTTTAGACACAGAAATAAGGGGAAGGGCATTCCAAGCAGAGGGAAGAGTGTGGAGAGGTCTTGGAGCTGTGAAAAAACAGCACGTGATTGGACAGTGGTAATAACTGGAGCAGCAGGGCTGTCGGGTCCATGAAGGGGAAGAGGAGGCTTAGAAAGGGAGCATGAAGAGGGATGCCTGGGTGGCTCAGTCGGTTAAGCATCCAACTCTTGATTTTTGCTCAGCTCATGATCTCAGGGTTGTGAGTTGGAGCCCCATGTCCGGCTCTGCACTCAGTGAGGAGTCTGCTTGGGATTCTCTCTTCCTCTGCTCCTCCCTGCCCCCCCATTGCTCTCTCTCTAAAATAAATAAGTAAAATCTTTAAAAAAAAAAAAAAAAGTAGGCGGGGAGCGTGAAGAGATGAGGCTCCAGCATCAAGAAGGGTGAGAGGCTGGTTTTGAAGGGCCTCAAAGGCCAGGAGGAAGACTTGGGACTTTGTCCCACAGGCAACGAGGCACCAGTGGAAGGTTTTCACTGGGACAGTGGCCAGCCGGGACTGTGTTTCAGAAGAAGCTCAGTATGGGGGGCATGTTTAGCCTGGGTTATCTCTGGAGTATCAAGGGGCAGATGGGGATCTGAGAGGCAGGCCTGTGAGGTGTTGCCCAGGGACATACAGAGTCAATGCCACCTCTGGGTCTGGAATGCAAGCCTGCCCTACCACGGTTCCTGGGCCGGTGCTGCCTCTTCCTACCTCTTCCTGTTCCCGGCCTCTATGCCTTCAGTCTTGCTGTTCCCCTGTCCAGAGTACCCCTTCCTCCTCTGTAGCATCCCACTCACCCTCCATTTGGAGCTCAATTTAGGGGCTGGATTACAGATCCACAGTCAGAGGTGAGTGGGGTTCAAAAGAGGGATGGTGAGTACGACAGGAAGCACAGAGACCAGCCTTAGAGCCCCGCTTTGCCGCGAGCCGGCTGTGTGACACGGGACAGGTCACTTTCCCTCTGTGGGCCTCAGTTTCCTAACCTGTCTCAGGTGAACAAAGCAAGGTCCTTGTCCCCAGGGAGCTCAAGGTCTAGAAAGGGCCACAAGGTAAAACAGGACCATTGATTTGGAGGTGTATCATGTCCCTTGAGCATGCAAGCCAGGAAAAAGTTTATGGAGAAAGACTTAGTGTTATTTTCTCTGAGCCATGAAGAATGGGTACAATTTCCGCAAGTGGAGAGAGGCCGGAGAGGGCCCTCAGGCAGAGAGACCGGCCCCAGCAAAGCCGGGAGGCACAAAGTTCAGGGTGTGTTCAAGGAAGAATGAGTGTCCAGATTCTGGTTTCTTTCTGAGTCAACAGCTCAGGCACTTTTTGTAAGCAGGCAGTCCAGGCAGGCAGCCTCCAGTAAACACCTTTTTGCACAATCGAGGTCACACACAGGGACGTGTTTGCACAATGACCTGTTTGCACAATCTCAGCCGACTGCTATATTCCAGCCAAACCAGCCCAGGGCAGATGAGCACAGCCTCCACTTCCGGACACGCACCCGGCTGGCCCACCCATTCCTGCCCCCTGGGGACGGGCAGCTCCTTGACCCACTCAGGAGCCCCACGCACCATAGGCAATGACAGAAACTGAAACGAATCAGCCCGCAGTTGGGCTGCTGAGAGTGGGGTTCCTCCCCTGGGCTCCCTGCCTGGGCTTTCCAGCCCACGGAGGTCACTGTGCCTGACGGAGGAGGGGGCCAGGGGCAGGCAAGCTGAAGGAGGAAGTATCCACAAAGTAGACACTGGGTGTGATGGAGGGGATGACCACATCTGTCTCGTGCTTTTCAGCTCACCAGAGTAAACACTTATTGAGCACTTACTGTGTACCTGGCTGTGTTTCACGTACTTCACATGCATTATTTCACCAGTTTCTCTCAAAAATCCAGTAAAGGAAATACTACTATCCCCATTTTAAAGATGACAAAACTGAGGCTCAGAGAGGTTAAACAGCTTGCCCGGTGTCACACAGCTAGTGAGTGGCAAAACCCAAGCAGTCCGACTCCTCAGCCCTGCTCTTAACCTCTCAATGCTCACATAATGACTAATGTCTCTCCCCTAAGGAAAGTTCTTCCTTAAATCAAACTTTCAATTTCAGCTGCTGAGTTTTGTTTCCTGGTGCAGGTCTTCGGTGGAGAATGGGGCACAGACAAGATCAGTAAAATCTTGCTCTGAAATACTGAACTATGCACTGGGGGGAAAGGAAAGGAATTTTACTGAACACCTACCATGCTGGGTTTTATACCTCCCATAGATCATTTAACCCTCACAAAACCCCCGGGAGGAGTTATTTTCCCTGTGGCAGGTAAGGCAAAGGACGGAGGCTTAGAGAGGAAGATTCTACAGCCCAGGAGATCCTCTATGAGGAGGCTGAAGGGAGAGATGAGAATATGGTTTCTGGGGCGTCGTGGCTCAGTCATTAAGCGTCTGCCTTCGGCTCAGGTCATGATCCCAGGGTCCTGGGATCGAGCCCCACATCAGGCTCCCTGCTTGGCAGGAAGCCTGCTTCTCCCTCTCCCACTCCCCTTGTTGTGTTCCCTCTCTTGCTTGTGTGTGTGTCTCTCTCTGTCAAATAAATAATAAAATAAAATCTTTAAAAAAAGAGAGAGAATATGATTTCTGCCTCAAGGAGTTCACAGTCTAATGGAGGAGGCAGCCAGCCAAAGATCCGCTGCAGTAATACAGGATCGCCAAGGAAGGAGGCACCTGAGCCAGCCCGGACAGACGCTCAGCACAGGCTGGTGGTCTGAGCGGGGTCAGAGGCAGGAAGCAGCCAGCCAGAGGTGACAGGAGGTCAGCAAGAGCAAACACACGGAGGTGTTCAGAGCCTGGGGCAGGCAGGGAGACGTAAGCCTATGCTGCATGACTACAGCCCCCCAAGAAGTGGGTTTGGGGAAGGGGAGGCAGGCAAGGCAAGAGAGGGAGGTGGGGCCTTGATTGTCCTGTGAAGGAATTAGGATGCGTCATAGGGCCTCCGAAGAAAGGGGACCAGCATGGTCAGCCGTGCCTGCGTATAGGAAAGCTCACTCTGCCAGATGCTGACGGAGGACGGGGGGAGAGAGCCTAGAGCAGGGATCCCGTGAGGATCCCCAGCGATGGCTGGGGAGACCTGACAAAGGCAGGGAGAGGAGATGAATTCCAGAGTTGTGGACAAGACAAAAAGCTCCATAAAGATAGGAATGAAAACTGCTTTTGATCACTATTATACCCCTGCACCTGCTCTGGGAACACGCTTTTCTGAATGATGACCAAAGGCCCATTCTCCTTCATTATGGACTGGTTGGATATGGGAGTGTGGAGAAGGCGGTGTGAGGAAGGACTCCTGGGTCCCTGCGTTGGGTGACTTGAGAAAGTGGGGATGGTGATATACTTTACCAAGATGAGACACATGAGGACAGGGGACAGGTTTAGCGAAGTGGGGAGAAGATTCATCCATTCAGTCATTCATTCAGTATGCACTGAGGCCTCACTAGGTAGCAGGCAGTGTTGTAGACAGTGCGGGATAAAGTTTTGAACAGACTAAAACCCGTGCCTTCATGGAGCTTCCATTCTAGTGGGAGGTGGAGTGTGGGGAAAGCCAATGACAGATGGTGAAAAGGGATATGGGAAAAAAGAGAGATCAGGAGTAGGGGGTGCAATTTTTTTAAAGGGTGGTCAGAGAAAGCCTCAATGAGAAGTTGATATTTGAGCAAAGATCTAAAGAAGGAGAGGGAGTTCCCATGTCATTACTTGTGGTGGAAAGAATCCAGGCAAAAGAAACAGCAAGTGCAAAGGCCCTGAGGCAGGAGGGAGCCTAACACATTCACCAAACAAGAAAAACAGAGTAGCTGGAGCAGAGCAGCAAGGGGGAGAATAATAAGAGAAAGGCCAGGGAGGGAATGGGGCCCCTCATGTTGAGTGGGACCTTGTAGATCATCGAAAGAGCCTTGACTTCGACTTTGAGTGAGATGGGAACCACCGGGGGTTTGGGGCAGACGATGACATGAACATACCTGACATCAACTGACTTTTTTTTTTTTTTTTTTTTTTGGCCAGTATCATACTGGCTGCTGAAGGCACAATAGACAGATTTGGTGTGGGACAAGGATGAATGGAAGTAGGAGACTAGGAAGGAGACTACTGCAACGATCTAAGTAAGGGATAAGGGTGGTTTAATCCTGACTGGTATTGGTTTAAGCGATATTTATATTTTCAAACTTTTTATCATGAAAATATTGAAACATGGAGCCAAGTTGAACTCTAGAGGGAATACCCCTCTACCCAAGATTCTGATTATATTTTGAAAGAACAGTCAACGGGATTTGCTGAGCATGCGGGGCCTACAGGACATCTTGGAGAGGTTGCCACGGACAGGTGGGTATTTCCATCTGGACCCTCCACTGCAGCCCAGGTCTGCCCCTCACACCACACTCAGAAGCCCTCTTTTCCTAAAAAGGATCATATATGTTATGGTCATTCCGCTAGTCGGTTGGTACCTAACCTTACTGGTTCATAAATCCAACAAACTACGAACAGTCTGAACCCTCTTCAGAAAAATGCACAGAAAATTATTTATAAGCAGTTCCAAGGGGCACCAGGGTGGCTCAGCTGGTTAAGTACCTGCCTTCGGCTCAGGTCATGATCCTAGAGTCCTGCTCTGAGGGGAGTGTGCTTCTCCCTCTCCCTCCGCCTCTCCGCCTGCTTGGGCTTGCTCTCGCTCTCTCTCTGTCAAATACATGAATTTTAAACAATCTTTATAAGCAGTTCTGGGGGAATCATGGATACAGACAATGAAAGACACAATATTTGGTCTACTGCGCTCAATCAAAAAAATATTCAGGGTAGCGGAATTGTTGAGAGTAAACCAATTTCAAGGTAGCATACGAAGACCCTGAGCCTCCCCAGGTCATCCCCCTGTCTTGTTTCCAGAGTCCCCATTTCTCCATGGTCAGTCAGTGGTGGAAAATATGCAGTCAAGAGTGATACAATGAGTCAGGTACAAAATTTCCCATAACCGGGAGGCTGCCCCGAGTACCGTGAGGATGGGGGCCCCACCCAAGGCTAGAGTCGAAAAGAGGCTTAGGGCAAAGTGAGCCTTGGAGCCAGGGTCTGCCTCCCACTGATGCTCCCCCAGGGGTGGGGGCATGGGAATGGCACCCAGGCAACTTGACGCCTGGGCCCTGGCCAGCCCCAAAGCTTTGAGGTCAGGAAATCCGGAGGCAGAGGAGAGGGACACCGTTGCCACATTCCCCGGCCCCTTTGAGACCCCCGAGGCAGGAAGGCTGCCTGGCCTCACCGGCTTCCCTCCCAGGCTCCTTCCTGGGAGGAAGGGGCTGCCCTGTGCTTCAGCGGCTGACTGACAGTGCAAGGGAGGGAAGGAGGCCGGGCAGGTGTTGCAATCGGCAGCCCCTGGGCCTGTCACAAACCGAGCCATTAACGACAGGGCTGGGGAGAGAAGCCGGACCGCGGCTGTTTTCAGGAACTTGCCCCCAAGAGGAGAGCAGAGACCAGGGAGGCCAGGCGGGTGCCCGCCGCAGGCTCCAGCGTGAGTAGGGGATTCGCAGGGAGGGCTGTACCTGGGGCCTGACAGGACCCTGGGGTCCCGGGTCCACTCCCCCCCAGCTCTGCCAAGTGCCCATGCGCAAGCCTGGGACCAGGGCTCCTGCCTTTAGCATTGGTCCCTGGGAACCAGGAGCCCTGAACGCGGAGTCTCTTTTACCAGGGCTGCCCCCACGTTTCTGGGGGGTGTGTGCATTGGGGAAGTCACAAACTACTGAATATCTCTTTGGGGACACGGAGCTGAGCTCAGGGAAGGGCATGATCACCATCCCTCTCCACGTCCCCGTCTCAGACGCTACATCTCAGCCTGTCCTGTCTCCCCTGTTTCTATTTTGCCTCCCCAGCCCCTCCCTGGCCTATGTGGGCTCCAGGTCTCTGTCTGTCCGTGTGTCTCGGAGTCTTTCTGTGCCTTTCCCTGTGTCTCACATTTCCCTCTCTCGAATCTTAAACTCTCCTGGGGACCTCTTGCTTCTCGGCCTTGAGTACCTGGATCAGCGTCCTTGTCTCCCGGGGGGCTCTTTCTCTCTGCGCCTGTGCTGCCCAGCCTTCCCTGCCTGCATGCCCGTTCCACAGTCTTACTCCTTCTGCAGATCTGCCTCCCTCCATTCTCGGCACCACATCTGGGAGGGCCTCTCCCTCTGTTCAGTCCCAGCCCCCTCCTCCCACAGGAAGAATCTCCCTGAAGGAGACGAGACACAACAGGGCGGAGAGGGTGTGAGCCGGGGCAGGGAGAGCAGGGGAGAAGGCCAAGTGCAGGGAAAGGAGAGGAGAGCAGGAAGAGGTGGGTGATGGCAGTGCCTCCAGGAGGCAGCGGGTTCTGCTGAGACTGATCGGGGAGAACCAAAGTGAAGGGGAGACTGGGGGGCCAAGGAGCTACAAGGAGGGGACCCAGAAACAGGGCTTTGAAACCATGCAGCGCGACACAGACGAAAGCAAGGTGGCCGTCCTAGGAGGCTGTGACCCACGGCCTGCAAGGGGGAGAGGAGGCCACATGCTGGATTCCATGATACGGTGTTCCACTTCAAGGCGCATGAGAACTTACCGTCACTGAGTGCGCTTTTATCCCAGCCCGTCTCGGTGCCCCCTCACTACCACCCTGAGAAGCGCATGCTAATGTTTTCCCTCTTTCACAGATGGGAAAACCGAGGTTCAGAAAGGTGAAGTAACTTGTCCAAGGTCACAAAGCTGGTAAGTCGCGGAGCCGGGGTTCAGAGCAGGTGGTCTGGCTCAGAGCTGGGCTCCCACCCTCTCCACATACTGGCCCCCAGAGAGTGAGACCATGCTCCAACAGTTCCCCGGTCACACTCAATGGGGGCAAGGGGCACCCCGGGGTGCTGTAGGGGACCAGGGACTGATGCCAAACATGCCAACACTCAGCAACCCAGGGATAGGATGCTGGGGCCTCTCAGAGTAGGGTTTGGTTGCCCATTCTGGACAGGAGCCAGAGGAGAGGAATGAAATAGTACCTTGCTGGGCATAGGCTAGGCCTTATGCTGACCCTTGCAAGGGCAGCAGGGTTGGGATATGATCGAAAGCACATGGAAATGGAAACCACCGTCCCAAAGTCTGGGCCTAGGAGGCTAAATCTTCCCCAACAAGTGTGAATAGGGGATAATCAAACTGCTATGCTGTAGTAAGAAAGTTGCCAAAACTCATTGGTAGACGGGGATGCTCTGAACAGTTGTGCAGGTTTCTCACTGCACCAAGCTGCCCAGCTGAAGAGCAAGAGGAGGCTGAAATTCAGCCTATTCTTCAGTTGCCAGGTCTTAGTGTGGGGCTACATCTGTCCAGAGGAAGGGGTACTTTTTTCCTGGTTTGCAAAAAAAGTGACTTATGGGCTAGCAGTCCCCCCGCATCCTGATATGGAAATGTACATGAATAGCCCAGGGGTTGGGGTAAGGCCCCCGCGAGAAGGAACAGCCTTGGGTATCTTGGGCAGCTCTTATTCACACCTCTGTCTGGGAGGGAGAGAAAAGGGAGAGAAGCTTTCCTGCCTCTAAGCACAGGGGATCTGCTGGGACACCACCTACATGTATGTGTTCCTGTATATACACACAGGCTACTCAGTGATTTCCACTGACCCGTGGCCAAGAGTGCCAATTGGTGCTGGAGAATCAGGTGCCTGGTCCCAAGATCCCCATGGGAGCAGAATGGAGGGTGAGGCTAGATGCCCACCCCAGTGGGAGAATACTTTTGCATAGTTCCTGAGACAGGAACTAATGCTCCCAACATCCAGACACTGTCACCATGACTACAGGGCACCTGGCCCCAGAAAACCTCCAGAGGTCTGTGCCCAGAACTGGGGGAGTGTTGGACCCCTTGCGCCCTCCCGTTCCCGCCATCACCATGGAGGCCAGCTTCCCACAGGTATAACCTGACAGCCCCTTGCCTCAGCTATTCCATGCAGTCACCCCTTTCTGCCAGGGAGCGTCTCAGACCCTTCTGGCATGGCTCGTCCAGGAGAACCTGCCTCGTACTCATGCGTGTGCAACCTGGATGTGCCAGGAAGTTCATACCCCAAAGAACATCCCTTGACCGATGGGGGACAGAAATCAGTAGGTAAATGTTCCCATCCTCCCTCCTGTCCAAGGGATGAATTTTCCCTGGAGTGGATAGTCCTGAGGTGTGTTCTACACAGCTCCTTGGAAGGTTCCAGCAGGAGGGAGCCCCCGTCACCCATAGGGATGACCCCAATTCCATGACGCGCCCTCGTGTCGGCTTTCCCTCCTTACCTGTTTCATTCTCCCCAACTCCTCCCTCTGTTACTGGGATCTTTCCAAAATAAACTACCTGCATGCAAGCCCAGCTAAGATAAAAGGGCAGTGGGGAGAATGCTGTTCCTTGACGCTCCTATCCTGCTCTCTCCTAGAAGGCAAATATAACAACAACAACAGGGGCTGTCACTTACAGAGTCATTTCCTATGTGCCTTGCATCGTTTCATGTCTTCTTCCCAAAGTCCGGTGCAGTATAGGCTGCTGTTACCTCCATTTTGTGGACAAAGAAACTGAGGCTCAGAGAGGTCAAGTCGCCTGGCCAAAGCCACACTGTGGCAGAGCAAGGGTTAAGCTCAGCTCTGACTCCAAAGCCCAAGACCTTCCCCATCCCTCTCCGCCTCCAGGTGAACACCAAACCGGCGCTATGGCAGGGCCGGGAACCTGGAGCCTGCCCGTGGCCACCGTGATTATCCTGCTGCTCCCCAGAAGTGAGTATGGCCTGGGATAGGGCTGCAGTGGGGAGAAGGGAGTCACAGAGATACAGCGGGTAGAGGAGGGAATCATTTGCCTGCACCGCCATACTGCTCCTGGGCTTCCCAGAGACTCAAGGCTGGGCCCCCGATGTGGGGTAGCCAGGCCCCCACCCACAGACCTCTGTGGGCAAACCACCACCCATGAGGAATGGCCAGAGGGCCCGAGCTGGTCAGCCTGGAAAAGGCCAGGCGACCCAGGTCTTGTCTGCAAATCTCTGCCAGGCTTGTCAGAAGGAAGCTCTGGGTCCTCTGAAGCCTTCCCAGGCAACAAAGGAATCAGGGTGGGAGTCACAAGGAGGCAGGTTTCCTCCTGGAATAAGGAAGCCCAGGCAGAGCTCTCCAACTATGGAAACTATCTTGAGAGGTGGAGAGCTTCCCATCTCTGATGGTATGCAAGCTGAGGGCAGGACTGACAGGGATGCTGCATTGCAAGGGTCAGCCAACATTGTTTGATAGTCATAGTTAGGCTTTGCAGGCCACATACAGTTTCTGTTGCATGTTCTCATCTGTTTTCTGTTTTGTTTTCACCCTTTAAAAATGTAAAACCCATTCTTAGCTGGCAGGCCATACAAAAACAGGTCATCCTAGCCCTGCTGAAGAGGATGCAATGTTAGGTGGAGTCCTGAACTAAACAGTTTTGCAAGGTTCCTTCCAGTCTGAAATTCTGAGTCAGTGAAGCGATAGGAGCCCCATGTTGAAAATCATGAACTTGCTCTGTGATCCTGGGCAAATTCCTTCTCCTCTTAGGGCCTCAGCATCTTCATCAGCAAAAACAGGCCTCAGAACACATGACAGAGGAAAGAAGGCCTGGTGGGCAAAGTGCAGTGCTTCCTTATTTGTTTATGCAATAAATATTCACCAAGGTCCTTTCTATGCTAAGCTCTGGGAATACAGTAATGAGACCAACAGCCAAGGTCTCTGGCCTCGCGGAACCTCTGGTCTAACTGGGGAGACAGATAAGCAACTAATCACATGACTCTATAATTATGAAGGAGAATAAAAGCTTTGGGAAAGTTCAGGGCACTTGGCCTGGTCTGGTTGATCAGGGCCTGGTCTGGTTCCCCCAAGATGCTAAATGTTAGTCAGGTGAGCAACATGAAGGTGGGAACTATTTTTCATCCCCATTCTACAGATGAGAAAAATTGAGGCACGGAAAGCCTCAGTAACCTACCAGGGTCATTTAATTAATAAGCAATAGAACAGGCTCTAAACCCAACCGTGCTCTTATCCAGCACACCACTGAAGTGCTGGAGGGCTGTGGTCCAGATGGGGTAACACAATCAGATTTGGATTCTGAAAGCTGTATGGCTGTGGGGTTCTTATCATTCCAATCATTGCTTTCACCACCTCTGGGGAGGCTGCTGCGGAGAGGCCTAGTCTCTGCCTGGCGGCATGCTGGTGCCGGCTTGCAAGACCTAAGTGTGCACATTTCCTCCCAAGTTCACGTTCAGTGATGTCACACTGATAGCTTGAAAATCAGTCTTGGTGGGAATATCTATACCAGAGAAAGCAGCTTATACTACCAATCAGGATCTGGTTTTCTCGAAGAGCCAGCTGATAAACACTGACTGACACATCACTAGCTCTCTCTCACCCCCTAGAGCCCCTCACCATCCCCATAGGCATTCACCCCATTCTAGCCCCCATATCTTAGGGGGTGAGGCAAGGAGGTAAGGGCCTTGAGTCTAGGAGTACAAAGGCCTAGGTTTATAGCTCAGCTCTGCCAGGCATAGGAGGGACTCATGGCCCATTCTCCTCGACCCCAGGCCTGGAGGAGTGTGGGCGCATCAGCCTCCCAACCCCCACTGTCCACCTGGGGGACCCCATCACAGCCTCCTGCATCATCAGCCCGAACTGCAGCCACCTGGACCCTGAGTCACAGATTCTGTGGAAATTGGGAACAGAGCTTCAACCCGGAAAGAGGCAGCGGCGTCTGGCAGATGGAAGGCAGGAATCCACCATCACCCTGCCCCACCTCGACAGCCCATGGGTCCTTCTCTCCTGCTGCCTGCGCTGGGGCAACAGCCTGCAGATCCTGGACCAGGCTGAGCTGCAGGCAGGCTGTAAGTGCCCGCAGCCATCCACCCACTCTGCTTCCAGGCCCTCCTGCCATCATTCATAACAGCTATTATTATTTATGAGCTCTTGCTCAATAAGCACGTTATGGGCATGGCATCAGATAATCTTCCCTACCAGTGGATAGTGCTGCTTAGCCCCATTTTGCAGACGAGGAAACTGAGGCTCAGGGAAAGTAAGTGATTTGGTGGTTACAAACTGAGGATGTAGCCGAGATTTCTATCAGGCAGTGTGGCTCCAAAGTCAGTGGAGTAACCACTCCTCCATGTGGCTGGCAAGTAAGCCCAAATACCCAGCCACTGGACAGTGTGCCCACGGAGGACACTTGACCAGCTGGGCCTGCTCCTTGTTTCTCCCCATGAGAAGGCAGTCTCAGCCTTCCACTCAAACCGAGAAGTGAGGACTTTCTGCCAGGCCAATGCATAAGAAAAACCCTAAGACCAGTTTCTTTGTTAGGAGTCACTCAGTACCTTCTAACACTTACATAGCACTTACCACGTGCCAGACATGGCTCTGAGCACTGCATAAATAGTATGTCATTCAGCCCCCACAACCCCAGGGGGTAAGCATATTACCATCACCCCCATTTCACAGATGAAGAAACTGAGGCACAGGGCCGTTAAGTGACCTCCAGATCACAACGGCTAATAAACGGCAGACACAGGATGAAAAGCAAGGTCTACGCTATCCCTGTCCAAGGGGGCAGAGCTGGGGGGGTGGGAGGCTCTGTGGCGCTTGCCCCTGTCCAGGCCTGCATTTAACTTTCCCCAGGGCTGCCTCTCCAGGGTCACCCGATAGGGAGACGAGCAAATAGACAAGGTGACCCCAGAGGGAACAACCCAGAGCAAGGAAACAAAGCTGACTGGTTCCAGTTGGAGCTTTCTGAATGGTCCTACCCAAAGCCCTCACTCTCCCCCCGCCATGTGCAGACCCTCCCGCTGCACCCCACAACCTGTCCTGCCTCATGAACCTCACAACCAACAGCCTCATCTGTCAGTGGGAGCCAGGACCCAACAACCACCTGCCCACCAACTTCACCCTCAAGAGCTTCAAGTAAGTAAGGGTCTCTGCACTAGCCCCCAGGTTCATTTGGGTCCTAGGGTGGGACGTGGGCGAGACTGTGGGATGGGGGAACCAGAGGCAAACACGGGAGGGAGAAGGGAGGCTCGCTTTCTTCTGCTGCTAGACACCCAAGCCTGGCCTCTTGGCAGGAGCCGGGGCTACTGTCAAACCCAAGAGGACACTGTCCCCGACTGCGTGCCTAATGATGGCCAGAACCACTGCTCCATCCCGCGCAGACACCTGCAGTTGTACCAGAACATGGGCATCTGGGTGCAGGCAGAGAACGCGCTAGGGACCAGCAAGTCCCCACAGTTGTGCCTCGTTCCCATGGATGTCGGTGGGTGACACTGGGTACGGGGGAGGGGAGAGGCCCCCACAATGGGCCGACCCAGAGAGGCACAGAGAAGAAATCACAGACCCAGACACAGACAAGGAGACACCGGAAGACCTAGAGACAGAGGCAGACAAGAGAGACAGAGACGAACTGGAATGCAGGTGGGGACGGAGCTATGGAGATGCAGACACACAGACATGGAAGAAACACAGAGGCCAGGAGACACATTCATTAAATCTTTCAGCAAGTTAGATTAACGCCCGCTAATTACTAGGCATTGCTCTAGACGCTGGACATACAGCACTGAACAAAATATCAAACTCCTATCCTTGGAACGCTATATTCTAGGGGGCAAACTAAATAAAATGGAATGTCCGGCGACAAGAAGTGTGATGGGGAAGTTAAATCAGGGAAGAGGGTAGGGAAAGCTGGGGGTGGGGGACAACTGCCCTTTCGGTAAGGTGGTCAGGGGTGGCCTCACTGAGAAGGTGACATCTGAGAAGAGCCTTGAAGGAAATGAGGGAGCAGGCCACTGGATATCGGGAGGGGAAGAACTCCAGGCAGAGAGAACAGCAAGTGCAAAGGCCCTGGGCCAAGAGGATGAAACAGACCTAAAGGGAGACAGACACATATACAGAGGCAGACCTAGAGAGGAAGAGACACAGAGAGACAGAGAAAGAGAGAGATCGACGGACAGAGACCCAGGGCCGAAAATGGAGCAACAGGTAAAGAGAAAAGCAGGAGTAAAGCAGACCCCCTACAGGATGGGGCAGGGAACATTTCTGACAAGCCCCTCTCCTTGCAGTGAAGCTGGAGCCCCCCACACTGTGGGCCCTGGCCCCCAGCCCTGAGGTGGCTGCACCCCAGCCAGGTTGTCTGCTGTTGCACTGGGAGCCATGGAAGCCAAGCCTGTACATAGAACAGAAATGTGAGCTGCGCCACCAGCCACAGCTTGCAGAAGCCAGCTGGGCCCTGGTGAGGCGGAGGGCAACCTCGAGAGCCTGGTGTGGGGGTGACTGAGGGGAGGGTGGCTGAGCTGGCCCTGAAGGGCACAGGATCCAGGCTCAGAGCCATGGCCACCCCACCAGGTGGGCCCCCTGCTCTCCCAGACCCTCCGGTATGAGCTCTGCGGGCTCCTCCCATCCACAGCCTATGCCCTGCAGATGCGCTGCACCCGCTGGCCCCTGCCTGGCCAGTGGAGCGACTGGAGCCCTAGCCTGACGCTGACCACCACACAACAGGGTAAGTGGGTGGTGAGGGGCTGGGAGCAGCTATCAGGGTAAAGTCCCAGCCTCCAGGGCCCTCCCTGACCCTCTTGCTCCCGCCACAGCCCCCATCGTCACACTGGACACATGGTGGCGGCAGAGACAGCTGGACCCCAGGATGGCAGACGTGCAGCTGTTCTGGAAGGTGACCCCCATTCTGACATCCCTCCTCCCCTGAGATGCCTTCCAACCCAGACAGATCCCTGTGGGCTGGGGCTCCGGACGAATAGGGGCACAGGGTAAACAGGGAAAGAAGGAAGGGAAGGAAGAAGGCTGGCTCTCAGCCTGTGGGGCTCAGTTCCTGTGACCCATCTACCCCATCTAGAAGCCCCCCCCCACTCAAAATGACCTGTGCAGCCCCCTTATCTTCTTCTTCCCGTGCCCACTGCAGCCAATGCCCTTGGACAAATACAGCGGGCAGATCCAAGGCTACCTGGTCAGAGCTCCAGACCAGGCTGAGGCAGATCCCCCGCTCTGCAACACCACGGAGCTAAGCTGCACCTTCCACTTGCCCTCGGAAACCCAGGAGGTGGTACTTATGGCCTATAACACAGCCGGGACCTCTCATCCCACCCCAGTGGTCTTCCTGGAGAGCAGAGGTAAAGGGGGCAGGCGGCTCGTAGAGCGTGGTGGTTAAGCACATAAATTCAGAAGCTAGACTGCCTGGGTTCACATCTAGTTCTGTCACTTGCTAACAGCGTGACCAGGGCAAGTGACCTAACCTCCCTGACCTCTGTTTACTCACCTAGCAAAGGGAGATGATACAGTGCCTACCTCAAAGCATTGTTATGAAGGTTACATGCGTTCAAACATGTGCCTGGCACCAAGTTACTGCTCAGTATGTGTTAGCTACTATTATTATCACAAGCCAGAACCAAGTTAAGCTGGTGATGGTAACACACACACACACACACACACACTCATGAGTGCAGACGCTCATAGACATACACTCCCATAAGCACGCACACAGAGTCGATTCTGCCAAGGAAAATGGGAAGAAAGCCCTACATTTTTCCAGCTGAAACACAGTCCCTGAGTTAACTGCTCATTCTCAGGGGATCAGCCACCACCATCATCCCCAGGTTCCCCCGAGCATGGGTCTTCACCAGGTGAGACTAGCGATAACAAGAGTGAATATTCCAACTTATTAGCCATGTGACCTTAGACAAGTTACTTAACCTGTCTCAGTTTTCTCCTTGATAAAATGGGGCCAGGGTGGCGGCTCCCCCACAGGACTCTTAGTGGACTCAGGACATTAACACGGACCAAGGACCACAGTGATACATACCACGAACTACACCGTGTTAGCATTGATCATCGTCAGGCACTCCTCGGCACAGGACACTGTGCTAGGCTCATCCTATGCATCATCTCATGTGATCTGCACCAGAACCCTTGCACACGAGCAAAATGAGGTCCTGAGGTTGATTCACTCAAGGTCACCCAGCTTGTAAGTAACAAAGCCAGGACTGGAACCCAGACTTCGGGCTTTGTTCTATCACCTCCTACTCTGTCTCCAGGCCCGCCCCTGGCCAGACTCCACACCGTGGCTCGAGATCCCCACAGCCTCTGGGTGGGCTGGGAACCCCCCAGCCCTCGGCCTCGGGGCTATGTGATTGAGTGGGGCCTGGGGCCCCCCAGCCCCAGTGGCAGCAATAAGAGCTGGAAGATGGAGCATAACGGAAGCATTTCTGGGACCCTGCTGCAGGGTGAGGGGCAGCGTGAGGCGGGCCCAGGGGGCGGGGCAGGCTGGGGGCGGGGGCGGGGCGGGGGCGGGGGCGGGGGCGGGGGCGGGCGGGCTGGGCCTGGGAAGCAGGGAGGCAGTGCTAGTCTGACAGCAACGGCAGCCTGAAACAGCCCAGAGAAGCGGACTCCCCAGTCTTTCTAGACTCTTACCTTCATTTCCTATCCCCAGAATCAGGACATTCTTCTCTCAATCTAACCAGACTCTCTTTTCACAGCCCTGGCCCTGCCACTTTTCTAGCTTTCCCACTTTTCTGCCCTTACCCCCTATCAAATGATCAGAAGAAGAGATAGAGGCTAGCTCTGCAGCATGAGGCCTGGGTTATCCCCAGCTGGAGGTCTGAGGTTAGCTCATGATCATCTGCAGAGGTCAGCCCCTCACCAGGGGGCCTGCCCCATCTTCTCTCTACAGAGAACATCAGGCCCTTTCAGCTCTACGAGATCACTGTGACCCCCCTCTACCAGGACACCATGGGACCCTCCCAGCACATCTATGCCTACTCCCAAGAGATGGGTGCGTCAGCCACCTGGCCCCTCCCAGAATCCTCTCCTCTCAGTGCCTGCCTGGGCCCCAACACTCAGGATGATGAAGGAACATTTCCTTCGTCCCCAATTGCTGGCCCAGAAGAGGCTCTTTCCCAAACCCAAGACTACCCCTGGCTTACACTGGACCCCTGCAACCAGACAGAAGTCAGGTGGTGGGGTGACAGAAATTAGGAAGTGGGTTTAGCAGAATTCGGGAAGCAAGTCTGACAAAAATCGATCAACTGCCCTGACAGAAATCAAGTGTCATGTGTGGCAGAAATTAGACAGAGGGCCTGGCATAAAGTCAGAGAGTAAGCGGCAGAAATCAGATAGTGAGCCCAACAAAATCAAGCCTGGCAGAAATCAGGCGGCAAGGCTTTGGAGTCAAAGAGAAGCAAGTTCAAATCCTGACTCGGCCATTTTTAGCAGTTGATGGAATTCAGTCGAAGGTCCTGGCAACATGAGGCTTAAGGCACAAGTCCCCCTGGACTCTCTTTTCTTACTCCCCACCACAGTGTGTCTCAGTTCTGGAGTCCGGGGAGCCACAAGATATCTCGCTGGGCTCTCCACTCTGCTCTGCTCCACATCAGCCCCTGTACCTCTCTCTTCCGGCAGCCCCCTCCCACGCCCCAGAGCTGCATCTAAAGCACATTGGCAAGACCTGGGCCCAGCTGGAGTGGGTGCCCCAGGCCCCCGAGCCGGGGAAGAGCCCCCTTAGCCACTACACCGTCTTCTGGACGAATGCTCAGGACCGGTCCTTCTGTGAGTCTCTCCTCAGTACCCCACAGCCCCAGAAGGCCTGGGAGGGGGGACATGGGGTGGGGGGGCCCTCAGCAGCCTTGGAGGGAGCATCAGCATCTGGGCCCAGCCTGACCATTCTCTTGCACTCCCAGCCACTGTCCTGAATGCCTCCTCCCACGGCTTGGTCCTCCACGGCTTGGAGCCTGCCAGCTTGTACCATGTCCACCTCATGGCGTCCAGCAAGGCCGGGGCCGCCAACAGTACAAGCCTTACCCTGATGACCTTGGCCCTAGGTAAGAGCAGAAATGGGCCGGCCAGACAAGGCTGCTGGGAAGGTTCCTCACCCAACAGATCTTTCATCTGGAGGCTTTGCCTGGATCCACTGGTCTGAGGGAGGAGACCCAGCCCTGCCCATGAAGCTCAGCCTGAGGGAGGAGGCCCAATCCTGCCCTCAGAGCCTAATCTGAGGGAAGAGACCCAGCCTTACTCGCATGCACTCTAATCTCTTCTGGCTTTCCCCTCACCCCAGAGGAGTCTGAGCTGCATGTCCTCCTGGGCCTATTTGGCTTCCTACTCTTGTTCACCTGCCTCTGTGGGGCGGCCCGGTTCTGCTGCAGACCCAGGTGAGTCCTTTCAAGAGACCTGACACCTAGCTACCCCTGACCACAGGGAACTGCAGGCTGGAGTGGGCCAATCCAAGTCCCCCTTCACCTTCGCAGGCCTCAGGGCCCATGTCTGGATCAGGCCCTGCACCAACTCCTCTCTGCCCAAGGGGCCTTCAGCTGCTGGGAGTGGGTGGGAGAAAGAAATGGGAGGGCATGCCTGACCCAGCCTTCATCTGCCGTCTTCTGCAGCAGGAAGAATCCCCTCTGGCCAAGTGTCCCAGACCCAGCCCACAGCAGCCTGGGCTCCTGGGTGCCTACCATCATGGTGGAGGTGAGAACCCCAGAGGGAGAGGGAAATGGGGCTGGGGGTGCTGGTCCAGGCTCAGAGTGAAAGGATACTCCTCCGAGGATGAAGACTCAGGCTTCCCCAACTTCCTAGCAAGGTCCCCACCCCCACCCCCGGAGGAAAGCAGATCTGAGTTTGAATCCCAGCTCTACCCATTTCAAAGCCTCGGCCATCTCACTGTGGAATGGGACGTATCTCACACAGAATCGCTGGGGACATTCACCAAGCTAAGTCTGAAGCACACAGCACGTGTCAGGAAAGTATGAGGCACTTTACAAGTGTCATCCTTTGGGTTCCAGCAGAGAGCAGGAAGAATAGCCCCACAACTGCCCCAACACAGGAAGGGGCAGTGGTTGGGATGAACATCTGAAAGGAATCATGCCCTCACCCTACGTCCTTGTGTCCAGGAGACCTTCCAGCTGCCCAGCCTTCGGGACTCCAGCATGCCACCCATCACCAAGATCACGGTGCTGGAGGAAGAAGAAAAAAAGCCAGGGCCCTGGGAGTCCAATGACAGCTCAGGGACCTGTGGCCTCCCCACCCTGGTCCAGGCCTATGTGCTCCAGGGGGACCCACGAGCACCTTCCACCCAGCCCCAGGCCCCATCTATCACCAGTGACCAGGTCCTTTATGGGAAGGTGCTGGGCAGCCCCACAGGCCCAGGTCCAAGGCACTACCTCCGCTGTGACTCTGCTCAGCCCCTCCTAGGGGGCCTTACTCCCAGCCCCCAGTTTTATGAGAACCTCTGGTTCCAGACTAGCCCCCTGGGGACCCCAGAGCCCCTCATCCCAAACCAGGAGGATGACTGTGTCTTCGGGCCATTGCTTGATTTCCCCCTCCTGCAAGGGCTCCAAGTCCATGGAGTGGAGGGGCTAGGGGGTGTCTAGTGCTTCCTGGGACCCCCTCCTGGGCCTGCCTCTTGAAAGGCCTGGGCTGTCCAGAGGAGAGTGTCAGTAAGCCCATCATGAAAAAAATCACCTAGCCCCAGAAGGGCAGAAAGAGTACCAGGATCTCCCTAACTCCGGCCCCCAGCACCCTTCCTCTATCTCCCCAGTCCCCACAGGCTGGGCCTCTCACTGGGGTGGCCAGAGAATGTTTCATCCAACCCTGCCCACTAGGCTCTTGTGCTTATTTCCTGTAATTTCAGTCTCTTAAACTGATCCATGGTTTGGTTTGGTTTGATTTTGAGAAACTCTTGAGTGTGCCTTCGCCTCTGTTCTTTCTCTTTCCAGGGCCCTAGCAGTGATGGGGGTACTTATCAGAAGTGTTCATTTGTGTACTCCTTCCTTCACTCATTCATTCCACCAGCCCTCACCTAGCATGTAGGCTGTGTGCTAGAAGCAGGGATTCAAAAATGATTTGGCTCAGTCCACCCTCAAAGGGCTCCCACTCTAGTGGTAGAGACTTGAAGACTGGCCATTAGGGCACAGTGGTCAGGGTTGAGGGGGGTCACAAAGTGCTGTGGGACATGGGGAATAGACCTCAGAAAAGACTAACCCCTGTTGGAGAAATATAATTAAAAACAAAATCTACAGGGGCACCTGGCTGGCTCAGTGGGTGGAGCAGGCAACTCTCGATCTCGGGGTTGTGAGTTTGAGCCCCATGTTGGGTGTAGAGATTGCTTAAAAATAAAATAGTAAAAAACATAAACTCTCTGCCAACCTAGAAAACCTCTCCACGAGGGTAGAAGAAGGCAAAATCAGTTTTATTACTGAATGAACGTTAAACCAGAGCAAGGTTCTCTCCCTCTGTGATGTGATGTGCATCACCAGCAATTCCCTAAAGAGTTTGAAAAGACAGAAAGAAATCTTACCTTTGTATATAGCCAAGTGGATACACATTATTGCATGCATTTTCTCGAGATAGATAATACCTAGTCCTCAAGCAAAAGGACTTTACGGCACCCTCTGTCACACAGAGTTCATCCTAAATTCACCTGGTAAGTGGGGTAGCCACCCGTGTTTGCTAATTCCCTTTATCCCAAAGAAAACAAAATTTCTCATATCTTTATGAGAAGAGGCAGGTTGGCAATTTAGAGCCAGGCAGGAACCGGGAGACAGGGCCACTGTCTTCCTTAATGATTACATTTCAAGAGATGGCTCCTAGATCCTTTAAACATTCCCGTGCTGTAAAACTAGCAAGAGGCTTACTTAGTTTTTGAAAAGATTTACATAGGTCTCAAAAGGACAGAGAAATAATTCACAATTACAACTTTTCAAAAGTAAATGCTTTAAGAAAAGTGAGGGGGAGGAGAGCTTTTTCCCTTTTTGCACCAAGGGAGAATTAAAATGTTATTTTTATTTCTTTTTTTTTAAGATTTTATTTATTTATTTGACAGAGACACAACGAGAGAGGGAACACAAGCAGGGGGAGTGGGAGAGGGAGAAGCAGGCTTCCCGCGGAGCAGAGAGCCCGATGCGGGACCCGATCCCAGGACCCTGGGACCATGACCTGGGCCGAAGGCAGACGCTTAACGACTGAGCCACCCAGGCGCCCCAAATGTTATTTTTATTTCATTCAAAATTTATTTTTCCTGCTTTTAATTTGTAGTTGTCTTTACACCCCTCATTTCACAAATATTATCATAGCAAATACTTACTTAATGCCTACTGTATAGCAGGCAGGTCCCTTGCACACAACTGCCTCAGTTAATACCCCAACAACATAAAGAGTAGGTACTGTTATTCCCATTCCCGTTTGATGAATGAGTACACGGTGGCCCAGAAAGGTGGGGTGGTTTGCCCACAGGATCACAGTGAGTAAACAGCTGAGCTTCAATTCCAGCCCTGAGCTGTCTCATTCCAAAATAAACGACCTTCATCACGAGGCTTACAAGGCTGCCCGAGAGGAGGCTGAATGAAACCCAGTAGCTCTTACGGGGCCTCATCCTGGAACGCGGTGGGAGAGGAGGTAGAAAGACTAGGTTGGGGGAGAAGACTAAGGCAGGCCCTAAGAAAACCTCCAAAAAACCGCGGCTCAAGGTCAGGAACATAGACTGGGATGAAGGGTGGGATGCATGCCCAAGAAAAAAAACGGCATCTTAGAATTTATACAGCACCGCACACCACTAACCAGGCCCGCAACCACCCAGCCTCCTGCCCTGCGCCGCTGCTAAACTGACCTCTCCCCTGGACCCAATCCCGCCGCACCCCGAGTCTCTCCTTTCTAATCCATTGTCTCGGTCCTCATCTGCTCCGGTCTCGCAACTGCGCTCCATTGGTCGAGCCTGAGCCAGCATGGCGGCGCCCATGTAACACGGTTTGTGCCGCGAAAGGGACGGCGGCCGTGGCGCCGGCCCCGCGCGGTCACAAGTCACCATGCTGAGGACGGCGTGGAGGGCGCTGAGGTCGCTTCGGACCCAGGCAGTGGCCCAGGCCCCAGTCCTTGGGCTGCCGGGCGGAGCGTGTGCCAGGCCTCCCTCCCTCCAGTGGGGCCTTCCCTCTCCTCGCGGTGAGGCGCAGAGAAGCGGGGCAACGCGAGGAGGGAAGTGGGGTTGGACGGGAATGGAGGACACGCGGGACGAGGATAGGGGAGAAGAGCAGCGGCAGGATGAGGGAGAAAGGCCGGTGGGTGGGGAAGAAGGAAGACGAGGTGGGAGACGCGTGGGGCAGCGGGGTGCGGAAGAACTGGCGCGGCGGTTAGACGCCGAGGCGCAAAGACCATGCAGGAAGGGTAGTGCAGGGAAAGGAATGGAGGCTGGGCTAGTTAAGGAGATGGCCTGAGCCCTCGCTCTTCTGCGTAGGTGTCATCCTCCCGGCCGTTCGCGGATATGCCACCCAGAAACCACCAGGTAGGCGCTCTCCGGTGGGACTTAGGCAGAGAGGGACTGCCTGGAGGGGCGCCGGGTGGCCAAAGGGAAGGAGGTGGCTAGTTAGAACCACTTGATGGGGTGGGCAGACGCGTAGGCCAGAGGTCCTGAGCAGAAGACCCCCACGTCCGCCTTGCCACCAGGCTGTAGCCTGAAGCCTGTCTGGTGTGGGGGAGAGGCGGGGGGCGGGGATGCGGAGCAGGAGCCTGCGGACTGGGTTTGAGTGAGAATGAGCTAGCCCGAGGGAGGGCGTGCTGGCACCACCCAGGTCTACCTAGAGTATATAGGTAGACGCTTGGTGTCCTTCTGAGGTGGAGGGCTTGGTTTCCCATTTCAAGGCAGTCTTTATGGTGGGAAGATCTCTCTTCCTAGGTAAATGATACTGGGCAAGTTACTTCCTCTCTCTGTCTCATTCTAAAACGATTATAAAAGTATCTATTTGAAAGGATTGTTGTTAGGGTTCAGTGCTAACACGTGAAGAGAGCACTCTTCGTACTGGGTGCAAAACATGTAGTATATATTAGCATTTATTGCTGTGATTTGCATAGCGGCAGAGCAGGGTCGGACTGGAGAGGGCCAGTTGATCTCCCTGGTGCCTCTCCCTCACCTCCCAGGGAATATGACACACACCAAGGCTGAGAGTTTCCTATATGTGGTCTTTGGTGCTTACTGTGTCCTGAAGCTCGGGGCCCTCCTCAACCCCCTTATTTCATTCATGCCCTCCGCCAGCAAGTGTTTGTTGAGTGTCTGTTTTATATGAGGCCGTGGACCAGACCAGGGGATTCAAAGAGAGTCAAACTCAGACCATCCACAAAAGGACCCATTCTGGTGGGGATTCTAAAGTGGTGTGAGAGGTAAAGGCACAATATAGGACCTTAGGAAAGGTCATCTACTCCCAGTGTGAAATATCAAGACAGTTGACCGCAGGGTTTGCAAAGGAGAGGCTGAGCCCAGAGATCTCTAGTGCCTTGCTTGAGGCCCTGGGTGTCTGTGACAGAGTTGGTGAAGAGAGTCAGGACGGGAGGATGGGCAGTGAGAGTTGACTCTGGGTGTTTTTTGTCCCTACACTTGACAGTCCAGCCCAGCCAAGAAGATGACCCGCCCCCTTCCACGCTGCTCAAAGACTACCAGAACATTCCTGGAATTGAGAAGTAAGCAGAAAGAAATCTCTTTGATGAGGCAGGGGGCCCTAAGAGGATTGGGGAGGAGAGAGGGAAGACAGTGGCTTTGAGGCCTGGCCCACTGTATCTGAAGCTTGATGATAGAACCGGGCAGAGAACTACTGAAGCCCAGGCTTGTTGAGGAGCAGCAGGGGCAGAATGGAGTTCATGGAGCTCAACTGCTTGCCTTTTTTTCTATTGTGGTTCAGATAGAGGGAGGCAACATTGCAGGGCTGAAAGACACCAAAGCCAGGATTCTTCTGCTCAGCCCCTGCCCTATACAGCGAGAGCGGGACAGTCCCTTTCACCATACTGTGTGACAGGGGTAAAAAACAATGATTATAGAATTGAAATGTCTCAAGACAGACTGACTGAACCATATTCTAGCTGAAATGAAAATCCTCCCTTTGGGGGTGCCTGGGTGGCTCAGTTGTTAAGGGTCTGCCTTCAGCTCAGGTCATGATCCCAAGGTCCTGGGATGGAGCCCCGCATCGTGCTCCCTCCTCTGCAGGAAGCCTGCTTCTCCCTCTCCCACTCCCCCTGCTTGTGTTCCCTCTCTCACTGTGTCTCTCTCTGTCAAATAAATAAATAAAATCTTAAAAAAAAAGAAAGAAAGAAAATCCTCCCTTTGCCCTCCCAGTGAGGAGCCTGGAACAGTCAAGCTGACAGCCCCAATTTTGTGCAGTTATCACATCATTCCATATTCTCAGCACAGCAAATCAGATTCTGGCTGACTTTTAATCCCTGAGAAATGGCTCCCCACTTCCATAGAGACACTTTTGTTATAAAAGAAATTTTCAGTCATTCTTGCTTTTCCAAACTAAAACGGAACCAGCATTGATTCCCTTGTCCCCTCTCCCCCACACCTGTCTCTCATTGCTATGCTTTTCCCACAGGTTTGACGATGTCGTGAGAAGACTCTTGTCTTTAGAAATGGCAAACCAGGTAAGTGACCTGTGACCTCAGCCTCTCCCAGTCCTCTCCTCTGGGACTCCCTCCTACTGTGGTAACACCTCCATCCCATGCTTCTCAACTCACAGCATTTATCCCACTGTCATTCTGGGTCCACTTGTCCATCCCCCAGACCAAGCATCTCTAGGGCAGGCGCTGTCTTGTTCTCTCATTGTATCCCTAGCACCCAGCACCCAACAAACAGTAGGTACTCCGTAATGATCTAATGCCTGAATGACTGAGCATGGTTTGGAGACCCTCATCTAAAAAGCTATGTCACCTGTCATTGGCCTTGGGCTCACCTAGGTGTGAATAGCCATGGGCTGACCAAAGGCCATGCCCTGGTGAACAGAGTGAAGCCAGGTGCTGAGCTTTGTGGCCTAGTTTCTATGACTGCAGCCAGGGCATTCAAGGTATGAAGGCTAGTTCTTAGTGGGTGCCAGACCTCACAGATTCCCTGTCTCTCTCTTCAACAGAAGGAGAAGCTAAAAATCAAGCAACAGCAGCTGATGAACAAGATTGTGGCAAACCCTGAGGACACCAGCTCCCTGGAGGCTCGAAGTTGGTCAGGGGGCCCTTGGGGAGTGGGAGTGCAGGGGAGTCTGCTAGCTGGTACTCGATCCAGGGCCCTTATCTACAAGGGCACCAGGTATTAGATGTGGCTTGATGAAGCGAGAGACAAGAAGGACCCAGGGCAATGAAAACTGGACTCTGTGATGCTGGAGTCAGCGCCCAGGTCCCACCTCATACCTCTGTTGTGAGCTCATGCAAGTCTCCTCAGAACCAAAGCTTGTCTCTGTGTCTCTCTTACTCTGCAGCTAAGGTGGTGCAAAGGGCCACCTCACTCTACAATGCTGCCAAAACTCAATGTGTATACAGGAAGGGCCTGCTGTAGTGAGAGCATCTCCTTGGGGCCACCTTCCGCTTCTGCCTTTGCCCGCATCTTTGCAGTACAGGCAGGAATCAAACAAGAGGCTACCTAAGGAAGGATATTGCAGGGCTTTAGGAGAGGAGTGGGAGCTGACAATTCTGAAAACTCACTAGTGAAAACAGAGTTAAGGGTGGCAGCTGGAAGGGGAGAGGCAAGGAGTAGACCCTTGACAGTTCTGGAATCTAATCTTCCTGCATTGGCTAGGACCGCCAGCACAGTGTTGAATCATTAAGAACGATAGCGTGAAATTCTAAGTTCTACTGTAATAAAATTGATTTCTGTCTTGGTAAAAAAAAAAAAAAAAACCATAGCGTGTATCGTAGACTAATTCCTGAACGTAATAGGAATGCTCTGAAGTTTTACCATTAAGAATGCTATTTGTGGGGCTCCTGGGTGGCTCGGTCATTAAGCATCTGCCTTTGGCTCAGGTCATGATCCCAGGACTCTGGGATCAAGCCCTGAGTCAGGCTCTCTGCTCAGTGGGGAACCTGCTTCTCCCTCTCCCACTCCCCCTGCTTGTGTTCCCTCTCTCGCTGTGTCTCTGTCAAATAAATAAATAAAATCTTAAACAAAAAAAAAAATACTATTTGCGATGGTCTGGAAATGATACCTTTATAAGATTAAGGAACGTTCCGGGACGCCTGGGTGGCTCAGTCAGTTAAGCGGCTGCCTTTGGCTCAGGTCATGATCCCAGGTTCCTTGCTCAGCGGGGCTCAGGTCCTCAGGCTCCTTGCTCAGTGGGGAGCCTGCATCTCCCTCTGCCGCTCCCCCTGCTTGTGCTCTCTCTGTGTCTCTCTGACAAAAAAGTAAAATCTTTAAAAAGATTAAGAAACGTTCCTTCCTTAGGGTTTGCTTTCTGAGGGAAAGATAATCCAAAGTCTTCTGAGATCTTGAAATTCAGAGTGCTTTGGGAATTGTAGAGAGCTGCACCAGAGCATTGGTGTTTGTTATTCCTTGAGGTCTTAAAACATAACCCAGGCCCAGGCCCTTCCTTCCTCTGTGCCAGCTCTCATCCTCTGTGGTTTGTGGTTTCAGTTGTTGCTTTGACTGTCAAGATCCGCAATTACGAAGAACACATGCAGAAACATCGAAAGGTAAACTTTAGGCATCGCTCACGGCTAAGCACCAGCAGCCAGGGAAGAGGAGTCTAAGAGGTTAAGGGCCCTGGGTCCAGAGAACCAGCTGGAGAAGCCAAGTGGCTACAACACCAGGGTGCCCATCCCTCAGCTGCAGTGGGGAAAACATTTCCCTCCGGCCTCCAGTGGGAAATGGGAGCCTTACAGGGCACCGCTGAGTGTCACCCACAGTCAAGAACACAAACTTCAGGACGCGGTTGCAGTGTCTGGCACATAGTGGGTGCTCAGTAAATATTTCTTGAATATTCTTGGACTTGGTTCAGATTCTCAGCTTTGCCATTTCCACTAACCAGATGTGTGACTTTGGAGAAGTTACTTTACGTGCCCAAGCCTCAGGTCTCTTGTGTGTAAAGTGGGGATCATAGACGTACCTGCTGACAGGATTGCGATGACTATGTGAAGTAATAAAGCACCAGCATGGTCATGTGAAGTACTAGGCCTTGTGCTGAGTACTTCACATACATCAGCTCGTTTAACCCTTATAACTATCCTATTCCATTTTACAGGGGAACGATCCAGGCATGGGGTGATTAGGTTCTTCCTCAAGGCACAGCACTGGGAAATGATGTGCTAGGACTTGAAACTGGGGGTCTTGCTCCAGGCCACACACTCTTAACCATGATGCCATATCCCAGCACAGCACTGGGCACAGAGCTGCTGTAATTAGGCAGCTGCAGGTACTTTTAACAAACGCACCGTTGTAAGCCAGACTGGTCCCAGCACCATGCTGGGCTGGCACCTCAGTGTTCCCCGGAGCCGGCTGAGCCTGCTCTTTGGAGATGAGATTTTTGCTCATTTGGAGTGTGGCACAGCAGTCCCACTGCAGAGGTCTCTCACAGAGGAGCCCCAGGCCTTCTCTGCACCCAAGCTGACGGTTGGCTGAGCTGTGGAGAGGCTGTGCGGGGGGTGGTAGGGGAAAGAGCATGAGATTTGGAGTGAGACCCATAGACGCAGATGCAAGACCTGACCTCACACAAGGGCCCTACCCTGCACAGTTCTAGCACGTTATATGAATCAGGTGGATATCTTTGAGCCTTTTCTTTGCCCTGTCTATAATATGGGAATAACAATGATGACATCTACCGCAGAATTACACTAATATTTGCGTCTGATTGTCAGGAAGTTCCAGTGAGATGATAAGGTGACCGTCCTTTGTTACTGTAAAGTGGCATACCACTTATTTATATAATACTAAAAGTAATCCACCACCTCTCTCACAGGACAAAGCCCACAAGCGCTATCTGCTGATGAGCATTGATCAGAGGAAAAAGATGCTCAAAAACCTCCGGAAGACCAACTACAGTGTCTTCGAGAAGATATGCAAGGAGCTGGGGATTGAGTACATCTCTCCCCCTCTGTACCACCGGAAAGGCCACCGACGCTGGGCAGCCAAGAAGGCCCTGTGCATTCGGGTATGAGTCAGAATTTCTCTCTCTCTCCCTCTGCTACTCTGTCTCTCTTTCTCTCTCTGTCAGGTAAATAGATAAAATCTTTAAAAAAAAAAAAAAAGAATTGCTGCTTTGGTTGGCCCCGCTCTGGGACTGTGGTGGGGAGAGCAGCAGGGAGGGTGGTCTGTTCCTGCCTGAGGCACGGAACTGGCCCCATGCCCTGAGGAGACCCACAGGCCATCACCCCCACGGAGAAAGGCTGGCGTGCCCGTCCAGGGAGGTCCGTTCCCTCCCCACCTGTGCCAAGCCAGAGGTTCTGCATAGGATTACAGTCTCTTCCTGCTCCTTTTCATCCCCAGGTCTTCCAGGAGGTACAAAAGCTCAAGAAGCAAAAAAGGGCCTTAAAAGCTAAAGCAGCAGTGGCCCGGAAACAGGGCCAGAAGAACCCAGAGAGCCCTTCCAAAACTGGACCAGAAGCAGTCAAAGAAAACCAATAAATTTTATTTGAGTTCTGTCTCTCTGCCTTAAAGGATAATAGGAGAGAAGAGGGGGCTCTGTGTGGCCTGAGGAGGAGGAGGAGGAATTTGTTCTTTCCTTCAGCTCTGAGATCCCAGTCTTGTCAGAGGCAGAGCCTCTGACCTCACACACCAGAGGACACATTCTCACAGCACACCTCACACACACTCATATAAACAGCACCCTGTGGTCCAGGCGACGTCCCTGCGGAGGTGAGGCCGAGTGCCCAGCCGCACAGAGGAAGTGTGGCCGGCTGATTGCCGGGTGAGTAGGCCAGCTATACGAGCTGCCTTCGGGACTGGACCCTGAAGGATGAGTGAAAGTTCACGGGGCAGAAATGGGGTGGGAAAGCATCCTGGGCAGAAGGCATTGCAAGTGCAAAGCAAAGAAGTCCACAGGTGCATGCCATATTCAAGGAGCAGTGGGACCAGAAAGTAAAGCTGGACAGGTAAGCTGAAGCTGGGCGGTGAGAGGCTTGATGTGCTGGCTGCCCTCTAGGGAGCTGGGAGACAGGGTTTAAAACAAAGGAGTGATGACAGCACCAAGTCTGTATTTTAGATGGTTAAGCAGCAGCAGTGTGGAGGGTAAATGGGAGGGGGAGACATCAGAGCAATTTATTGTTTGGGGGTCAGGGGTACTGATGTTCAGATTGAGAGTCTGATAAAAGCTACAAGTCCTATCCCCAAGAAACTGCGCATATGCAAAACATTCCTTATAAATTCTGGGGAGTTATGGATACCCCTTTTCCTGCAAAACTCACCCATCCACGCCAAGTGAAATGTCAAGGCCTTGATGTTTGAGTATGCTTGGCGTGTTTGAAGAACCCAAGGAAGACAGTGTGTCTAAAACTGAACAAAGAAAAGAGTAGGGAGAAATGAGGTCAGAGTGGAAAGCAAACACCAGGTAATAATAGAGTTTTCTGGGTGTATTAGTCTGTTCAGGCTGCCATTAAAAACCATAAACTGGTTTAAACAACAGAAACTTACTATCTCAAAGTTCTGGACGCTAGGAAGTCCAAGATCTAGGTGCTGGTCAATTTGGTTTCTGGTGAGGAATCTTTCTGGCTTACAGACAACTGCTTTCTATGTCCTCACATGCAAGGGGAGGGGGGAAGATCTCTTCCTGTTCTTATAAGGGCACTAATCCCATCGTGAGGACCCTACCTTCATGACCTCATCTAATTCGTTACCCTGGGGCTTAGAGTTTTGATACACGAATTTGGGGAGGTATACAAACATTCAGTCCACAACAGTGGGGAAAAGACTTTGGGCTTCTTTCTGAGAAGGAAAGCCAAAACGGGGGAAGGTGTATTAAAGTGACATCCAGCCGGGCTCCGTAGCTCAGGGGTTAGAGCACTGGTCTCGTAAAGTGACATCCAAAAAAACAGTTGGAAACTTAGATCTGGGACTACAGCGAGGCCTAAGCTAGAGACAGGCTTAGGGGATAGGTTTGGATGGTGATTGAAGCCATGGGTGTGAGTAAAATTGCCCAGGGAAGGAGTGTAAACAAAGAAAGGGCATGTCAGGATGGGAAGGATGATAGGAGCAACTGAGGGGCGGGGGGCGGGGGGCGGGGGGTGAAGTAGGAGTAGAATAGAGTGTGGGGTCCTGCAGAATCAGAAGTGAGATGAGAGGCTCAGTACTGCAGACTTGGTGTTCAGATGTCACCTCCAGGAACAGGAAGGCTCTTTATGGGGCAGGACTTTGAGTGGACACAGCTACATGGAGATCCCGCACTGAGGGGCCAGGTACCATCATTTAGGGGGACCAGTGGAGAAGTGAGAAAAGGTACACCATGGAGCAGGCACTACAGGTAAGGCATCATTGTAAGTGCTGCCTTAGGCACAATATCTCATCTCCTCCTTAAAGCCACCTTCCTCACCCATCCACCCCATATTGGCATGATTATCCTCATTTTACCATGTAAGAACTAAGGCTCAGAGGTTAGGTAACTTGTCCAAGTTCACACAGCTGGTTAAAGACAGGCCTAGGAATCAAGGCCACATCTGTCTTTACTCCATGCCTGTGTTCTGCTCATTATTCCACACTGCCTAGGGGCAAAACATGACCTGAGACGCTATGGGCAGATTCTATGCTATAACATACTAAAATGCCTTTAGCGGTTGAGCGGCTGCCTTTGGCTCAGGTCATGATCCTGGAGTCCCGGGATCGAGTCCCGCATCGGGCTCCCTGCTCGGCGGGGAGTCGGCTTCTCCCTCTGACCCTCTTTCCCTCTCGTGCTCTCTCTCTCTCATTCTCTCTCTCTCAAATAAATAAATAAAATCTTTAAAAAAATAAAGTAAAATGCCTTTAGCAATCAGGCAGGTCATGTATGAAGGCCAGGTATGATAGTGATGCTAAGCTGCTTGATATAGCCCTATCCTATTATTGTCCCCTTTAAAACTGCAGAGACCAGACAAAAATCAAAGCCTTGTACTGCCAGCTTTCAACTACTGTATAGTATCCAATGCTGAGATGTTGGCTAAGGGGGAAAAAGTCTTCATGGTAAAGCAGTTTCAGTAGGATGGAGAGAGCTGAATCCTAGCTGCAGTGAGGTAGGGAGTGAAGATGTTAAGGAAATTCAGGTTGTGAATGTAGACTACTCAAAAACTTGGCTGGGAACGAAAGGGGACCGGAGAAGTTGTGGGAACGACTTGAGCTTGGCAAATGTCAGGACAAAACTGCAGTGGTAGGTGTGGTTAGGAGGAAGAGGTGATGTTCCATTGAGGGGGCAAAGCTGATGAAGTAGATGAGTTCAGCTGGATTAGGGAGCAATGAGGGAGTGCAGAAGACGTCTCTAAAAAGGTAGTTGGAGGAGCACCTGGGTGGCTCAGTCCATTAAGCGTTCAACTCTCCATCTCAGCTCAGGTCTTAGTCTCAGGGGTGTGAGTTCAGGCTCCATGTTGGGCTCCACACTGGACATGGAGCCTACATATAAAAAAATAATAATAAATAGAAAGGTAGTTGAAGTCTGAGTGGAGAGTCTTGAATGCCATGTTGAAGCATTTAAACTGTGATCTGGCAAACAGTTGGCAGCCACTGAAAGGATGCTTCATGTTGACAATGGCAACTGCTGAAATTTAGCCTAGCAGCCAGTGCCTGTGGTGGAGAGAAAAGAGCAGTAACATGGAGGAACATACTAATGCAGGCAGAAAAATAAATGAAGAGATAAATGTGAGAACGATTTTGGAGGAAAAAGCAGAAGTAGTGACTGATAACTGCTAATAGGACCCAGGGAAACACAGTTGGAAGCCAAGGCCCAGATTTCAAGCCTGAATGGCCGGAGGGAAAGATGTTTTGTAGGTTTTAGAAGTATTGAAATTTACAGAAATGGTTGCTCATCAAAGTAAAAATGTACAGCAGAATATAGGAAGGCGATGCTGGAGCTCAAGATGGGGGTAAACTACAGGATGCCCTCAAAGTAGAGAAGCAGGTGGGAGGCCTGCTCAACAACGTGAAAGAGCTTCGGAGAAGCCCCAGCACGCGTCCTGCGTGAGCAGGACAGACAAGAACAGGCCTGGTTTGATTCACTCCAAGTAACTTTTAGGAAGGAAACGCAAACTCAAGGACTTCCGGCCCTTCCCCCATTCAAAAGAAAAGTCCATTATCATTTTATTGAGCGCCTTCGTGGCATTTTGCATATCTCTCATGGATTCCCCTCTGCATCCGTGAGACGTGGGTCACCCCTCCACGTTCCGTGCCCAGAGTCGCACAGCTAGGAAAGGGCGGAGCCGGGATTCCACCTCAGGTCCGGCCGCCCCGAGCCCGCTCGGAAGTTCTGCTCGGGCCTTCCTCGTTCTCGGGCCGGGGGGAGTGGAGGATGTCGGGCGAACCTGCTGTGCCAGGCCCTGTCCCTGCCTCCCTCACCGGCGGGAAAACCGCCGCTAGAGCCAGAGACCCAGCCTACCGCGGAGGCCGCTGCCACCGGCCCAATCAGCGTCCGCCCCGGGCGCCTCCCAACAAACGGCCCGCTGATTGGTTTGTTCTGCCATCCGCCGCGTTGCCCTGACAACCAGGCGACCGGACGCGGAGGCCGGCCTCCGGCTACCCAGTCCCGTGGCCCTTCGCCTCCTCCTCCCGCATCTGGCACCATGTCGCTGCGGACACTACCGCTGCTCTTCTTGAACTTGGGCGGGGAGATGCTTTACATCCTGGACCAGCGGCTGCGGGCCCAGAACATCCCGGCAGACAAGGCCCGCAAAGGTGAGAGGCGCCCGGCCCGCACAGCCAGCCCCACGCCCGGCAGCCCGTCCCCCTCACCGCCAACGCCGCGCGCACAGCCGGAGCTCCACAGCCAGGCTCCCCTGCAGACTGACCAACACCCCTGCACCCCGCGCTCCTGTAGCCAGGGACCTTTCTCACAATGCCACAGCGCCATCCGCTCAGGGCCCCTCAGGAGTCAAATTCCCCAAAAGATGTTTTCACGGCAGAAGGATTTAATACCCGCGCTAGGGTATATTATTAGGGGACCTCACACACACACACACACACACACACACACACACACACACACACACACACACACACACACACACACACACACACTTCCTCGTCCCCTCAAATTGGAGAGATAATTTCCCCATCTCTCTTGACAACCAGTCCCTCCCAAATGTAGGAGACCGAGCTGCCCACCACCTGGGTAAACACTGTTTGCTAGTCCAAGCATCCTTTCCCCCCACACCCCACCCCAACAGGTGCTGATTCTCCTGTCCTCTGTATGGTATCCTCCATGAGCTGGAGGCCAGTCTTGCTAATTTCAGAAGCTATTTCTAGAAAGGTGGGGTTCTGAAATAACAGATTAATAAGAAGACATAAGAAAGGCACGTTATTCCCTTCACAATTATTGGAAAAGAAGGCAGGTCTGGAAATAATTATATGAGAGTTTATAAAATGCAAAATCTGTCACCCATATACATCACATCTAATCTCCAGAGAAATGACCACCCAGAACTCTCTGCCACCATTTTCTTCTTCTTTTCCTCCCTTCTCAACCAACAACTGCTTTCACCAAGTTTCCTTGGATTGAGTATAGAAGAAATATATATTTCAAGGTAGAGAAAGATGTGGTATAAAGGTAACTGACGACCCCAGATTAAAAATTTATTCTCTCCAGCAATACGTATGCTCAACTGATGTTAAACGTACATATTCAGATGTTAAGCATACATACTCAAATATTCACTATTGTGTCTGTGCAATTGAGTCCAAGTCCACACACAAAGAGATCAGAAGAACCCCCTATCTCATACCCCTCCATTCATTCTGCACACTGCTGCCCATGAGCTTTCTAAATTGCAAATCTGTCCATACTCCCTGCTACTTAAAACCCTTTGTCAGCTTGCACTGTTGTTTGGATGGAGACCAAGTCTTTGGCAGGACATTTCAGGGCCCTTGTCGACCTGACCTCTCTCCACCTCTGCAGTCCCACCTTCCACCACTGCCTGCCTCCTACTTTGTATCTTAATAACAAACTGCTTATAGGCCTACATTTAAAGTATGTTCATTCACATTTCCGTGCTAATAATCCCATTCTATCCCAAAGCTCCCATTTCTATGCTAATGGTTCCTCTTCCATTCTGCATTATTCAGCTTGAGAATCAGCTCCTTCAGGAAGCCTCCCCACACCGGGAAAGGGTCTGAGAATACTCCCATAGTACCCCATGCATGCCTCTCCCTATCTTATCACTGGCCAGGTTATACTGAAATGGTCTGTGGGTGTCTCCCCCGCACGTGATTATCATCTTCATCTTTGTACTCCAGCACCTAGCATAGTGTCTAGACCAGAATAAATTGGTGTTCAGTCAGTGTTTGTTGAACTGATGATCTAAATTGGCTGTTTTATATGATGTTGCCATTTCTTCCTCAAGAGGGTTTTGTTTTCCTTAGCACACATGTGCTGTCATTGCATTCGGGCTAATGGCACCACTGAGCTGACCTTGCACTGGTGGTCTGCATCTTAAAAAACGGTATAAATTAGCAGTTAAAAGCATACTCTCTGCTGCCATGCAGTTGGGTTCCAATTCCAGCTTTGCCCTTTAACTAGCTGTATGTCCTTGGAGTGTAACCTCTATAAGCCTGTTTCTTTTTCCATAAAATGGGCATCGTACATACTCACAGCAAAGCTGTCAGAATTGAATGAGATCATGTATTCAACATGTTTAGCACAATGAGTGGCAGGTGTTGGCTTTCAAGAGTGGGTCTGGGCAAGACCCTGTGAATATGAAGGGACTGGTTTCCTTTGTCTTCAGGAGCTACAGTTCTTCTGGGTTTGCTAAATACAGCTTTAGGGAGTTTCAACCATTTTTAGTAATTCACATTCACACACTCCTTCCCCCCTTCCACAGTTTAGATGAGTGTCAGACATCATGTGAGATGCTGGATGGAGCCCAAGCCAGCCCTTCTGTACATTCACTGGAGGTAGGGCTTTGCATCAGTCTCATCCAGTAACTGCTTCTAAAACCGGGGGACATACCTTCCTAACAACACCAACATTTATTAAGCACTTACTGTCTACCAAGGACTTCTCTGAAGACCTTAATCCCCACAACTATACTATCATGTAGGTAATACTATCCCCATTTTACAGATGGGGCAACTAAAGTTAATTTGCCTGGGGTTACATAGTCAGTAAAAGGAAGAGTAAAGAATTTGAACCCAGGTCATCAGGCTCCAGAGCTCACACTCTTAGCCAGTGTGTCCTTAGGTGCTACACTATACTTCCATATTTGGGGGCACTGTATCAGAATCTTTGGGGGTGGGGGGAATGGGAGGTCGGGAAGAGAGGGGGAGCTCTGAAAAAATTGTCCAATGGACCCACTGATTTTATGAAAGAAATGACAGAAAGTAACGGGCTCATGGGGACTCGTAGAAGATAGAGAGAAAACAGGGTGGAGAGTACAGGATTCAGAAAGCTGAGAAACACCCATCTATCCCACCTTTGAGAGCTGGTGTAGCTAAAGGAGCCGCTGTGACAGTTGCTGGTGCACAGAGGCCTATAAAACAGGAGCCACTGTAAACGAGTTCCCCACTGATGCTGTGAATGGAAATCATATTTCTTCTAGGTGTTTTCATTCTCTTACACAACTAATTGGTCTCCTGGAGGCCATGCCGCTCCCACGAGGCCATTGCAGATACTGCAGTTTTTCACCACAGTGGAGCCTCTAGTTTAGCATTCAACAGAAAGGAAGTGCTCTCACCATGGGGCAACTTTTGAGTGTTGCATATGAATGTTGTCCCCCATTTCAAGCAATAGCAAGAATAATAAAAGTGCCTTTTCCTCACTCCAGGCCTCTTAAAAATACTCATAAATAAGACCCTGTTACATTTTGTTTACATTCCTCATTTTACAGAAGGGGAAACAGACACACAGTAAGTGATTTCTCCAGGAGGAGCAGATCACAGTGAAGTACTGAGCAAAAAAATGGTGGTGAGGTTCCGTTTTTATTTTTCTAGTTCCAATTTAGCAGGCAGCTCTGGATAGCCTTGGGCCTTCCTCCCACTCAAAATATAACTAAAGTGAAATTGGCATAAGCAAGTCATCTGGAAAAATAACAGAAAGACCGAACATGGTTTACCTTCCCCTGGATCCTCAGGAGGACCGGGGCGGGAGCGCGCAGCACTCCAGCGACCTCTGCTGGAGCTGAGCGTCATTGCCCTCAGGAGGGCGCCAACGTGGGACATGCTTTTGCCAGCTCCACTTTGTCGACAGCAGGGAGCCACTGTCCCTTAGAGTACTTGAGCCCCTTGTGGCACCACCGCCCCAGTCCTCCTGAGTCAGATGCTTAACTGACTGTGCCACCCAGGCGCCCTTGTAAAGCCTTCCTTTGAATGAGGTGTATTCTCATAGCATTAGAGAAAATGACTTCTCGGGCCTTTCAAGATAAACCCAGGGGAGCTAGTTCTGGGTTTCCTCTCCCACGAGGCCCCCTCTTGGGAAGGTATAGCCTCTCCAGGGCTTTTTGGGAACTTGTTATTTACCCGTCATCCTTTTCAAAGTTTCAAATGGAAGGCAGAGAGTATTTACATTAGACATTAATGCAAACATGCAAAACAAAGTTTCATAGACCAGATCTTTGGAATTTCTATTTTAAAGCCTCCTTGAAAAGAATGTTCTTGCTTCATGAACTGGTGTTTTCTTTTTATATGCTTCATGTAGATGAATGGACAGAGGTGGACAGAAAACGAGGTATGCTATCTCTGGGCTGCATGCGTTCAGTCTGCATCCACAGGCTCACTCGGTCCTTCGTCATTGGGCTTACTGGGGGACCACTCTAAATATGTCTAAGAAAAACACAGGCGTGAGTTTCTCTTTAGCCAAGAGACTGGTTGTACATTGGAATCTCTTACTTAAATAAATACAGCATGTCAGATGAAAACCAAGCACACTTTGGCCGAAGGACCATATGGCACCTGAGGTATTTGTCCCTTCGTCCGTTCCAAGTTTTGCAGGGCATTAGCTACACTTCTGGGTCGACTGCCCTATTTGATAGTCCTTAAAACAATTCTGTGACAGTATCATGCAGCCAAAGAACTGTGGTTCGACGCCAGGGCTCCTCCCTGAGCCATTCTGCTCAGCACCCAGAGGTCTCTACCGAGCAATGGAGGAACATGGAAGCAGGTGGCTGCACGGCTGCCAGCCCTGTGGGCCGAAGCGCGCATGCACTATGGCCTTGTCGTGCCGAATCTTCCATTTTTCCCTTCACCCACGACTAGCAGCAAACCTGAAAAATTTGCCGATTCCTCAGAATAAAACCTTAGCCTTTCTCACCCTTAAATGTCGCAAGGACCTTCCATCACTTGACATTTGGGTGCTGTTGATGCATGTCATCAGCCATCATCCTCAGTGTTTTCAATGCTCTCAGCCTACCAAGTGTGCTGAGGAGATGACGCGTGTAATATGTAAGAACACAGGCATTAAAATCAAACACCCCATCCTAATTTCACTTCCACCACCAGCTGTGTGGCCTTGGACTTTAACCTATCTAAAACTCAACGTTCCTCCTCGATAGAATAAGGAGAGTAATTCAGAGTTGTCTTGGGGTTTAAATGAGAGAATGCAGGGGAAGTTCTAAGGCCAGTGCCTGGGACACAGTAAGGATTCAAAAGCCGTAACCATCCAGAAGTAGTAGCTTCTCCCTTTTACCTTGGGTTCCAAATTGCACGTTCCCAAAAACAAATGTATAGCAGAGGTAGCTGGTAGAAACTCAGTTGCTTTCATCAGGAGAATTATTTCATCAGGCCAGGCTCAAAGAAAAACCCAACTGAAGGGCTTGATACACTTTTGTTGTCTTTTACCATTTCCTGTGAGCAATTTTTGGCCCACCTCTTGACGCAGGGTGGAATTTCAGGCAAGAGGTGTGGATTATGAAGGCTGTTAGCATACATAATTTATTTTTTTTAAGTTTATTTATTTATTTATTTGACAGAGAGATAGAAGCACTAGTAGGCAGAGAGGCAGGCAGAGGGAGAAGCAGGCTCCCTGCTGAGCAGGGGGCCTGATGCGGGACTCGATCCCAGGACCCTGGGATCATGACCTGAGCCGAAGGCAGCCGCTTAACTGACTGAGCCACCCAGGCTCCCCAGCATACATAATTTAATCATTGGAATTTATTTTAACTTAGGCATTACAAAGTAATGAGCAGAAACTGACTTCAGAACCCAGGACGAGCAACCTGATCTGTTAAGAACTCAGTTACGAACGCTTCTGATGTACCTGTGAAAATTTATTTCCTTCCCTGCCCTTAGTCCCTGTCCCTCGAAACCTGGCTCCTAGTGCATTCCTGCCTCATGAAATTATGCAAAGCTCATGCGAGTGCCAAAAACTAACACCAAGACTGACTGACAGGTCTGCTTAAACCCATTTCTCAGGTTTAACTTAAATACGACCTGGGCTACTTCTCTAGGGCAGGGATAGCTGCCAGTTCCGCTTTGTGCCCTGGTGTTTATCTCACGTCTGGTACAGATTTAGGCCCACCTCAGCCAAGTGCTAGGTAAAGCACTGTGCAAGACGTAAACTTGTCAATTTGTGCCCCCATAGTCTTTCCAAAGACTTAAATTCGAGAGGCGGGAGCTCTGGGTACCAGGGCCCAATCATCAAACTGCCATTTCCTCTGTGGGGTCGTTTGTGTTCACTGCTCGGCCCACAGGGACAGGGCGTGCTGTACTCTTAATTAATAACAGGAGAACTTTCTGGTTGTTAGGGTGCAAGGAGCCGTGATGATATATAGCCTATTCACTTCCCAGGGGGAAAGGCTTCATTTTGCTTTTTACTTTGCCAGAGTGACTAACAATCCCCCTGCAATTTTCTTTCTTTTAGAACTGATGTATTTGGGTATAAGCTATTTTCCTAGATAATGCTAGGGACTCAAAAGACTCTAGAGAAATGGCTCAGCACCCAGGCGAATGGCAGCTTCTGAAAGCATTGACATAATCGGAGCTGATGCGATCCTTCAACTGGAATTCTTCCTCTTGGGGACTCCTCTTTGCCCTACATAAATCCATAGAAAGTTCTTCAAATTCTTTCTCTCAAGGCCTCATGTGTGGCTTTTCATTTGTACCTATTTCCTTGCAAATTCTGCATTTGGTATAGGCTATGGTAAGAAAAAGGTAGAAAACCCAGTTTCTTGCCGGTCCTTGCTTGCTTAGGTCAAAGACAAAAGACCATTCATGAAGCAAACCCAGAAAAGTTCCTATGTCTCCAAGCTGTCCACACTGGGGAAATGTTAGTGCACACTAAGGGCAAGCTGCAATGGGTTCAGATTGTCAGATGTGAGAGACACCCTGTGTTGGTAATGGATTTGGTTCTTCCTCACAAAGAGGATGGAGCCTCAAGTAAAGTCCAAGGTCAAGTGTGAGTTCAACACATCTGTAGGGAGTCAGTCATTTAGTTCTTTTGTATCAAAAGGTGGGGAATCCCCTCCTCTCCCTCTAAATTTAAATACAACCAAGAAGCTCCGCCTTCTCCCCAAAAATGCTCTTTGAGATGCTCTTTTTTTTAAGATTTTGTTTGTTGATAAGTAGGCTCCACACCCAGCGTGGAGCCCAACACAGGGCTTGAACTCACCACCCTGAGATCAAGACCTGAGCTGAGATCAGGAGTCAGACTGAGCCACCCAGGCGCCCCAAGATTTTATTTTTTTTTAAGTAATCTCTACACCCAAAGTGGGGCTCAAACTCACAACCCCACGGTCAAGAGTCGCATGCTCTACGAACTGAGCCAGATGGGCACCCCAATGCTGGCCTGGCCCCCAGGGTACTTGTATCAATTACTTAAAGCTGGAGAGGGTGCCTGAAACCATGACCTGAATGAACTACCTTGCCTTCCGTCTCTAAAATACACGGTCACAACCAATCACCTGGTGCAACCTTTGGCAAGAGAAAGGGGCATTTGTATCCTTCAGTGATAATCACTCATGTTTAATAATTGATTTTGTATAATTATTGTAAGTTATCAGTTTTCTTTCAAATTTTAATTACTGTGAATGTATATTCTCAGCACCCTTATCCTGTCACCCTTAGGTCAGGATATATCTGGCTTAATTAAGAATAATCTGTGTTCATACATACCTGTTCCTATTTCTTGTACCAGAAGGTTTTCCTAGCCTTCAACTAATATTATTTGAGTAGCACAAAATATCGAAATGAACGAGTGAAGAACTAGAATTATAGACACTTTGGTTTCCACATGCCTTAGGATTTTTATTCTCACCAGATGGAAAATTTCCATTTGAACAACAATATGAGACACATCACCACAGTGTAATATCAATATTATAGATCAAATGTAGAAATTAAGACATTCTAACATGGTGCTAATCTGAAGTACATGTCTGTAGAAACATTAGAAATGTTTTCATCTCTAACCAGTGGGTAGACTTGTCTATTTTCATAAAATGTTTTTTATTTAAAAAGAGTCAATTACCGTTATTGGTCCCATTTTTATGAAATTTAAGTAAAAACATTATAGATTCGCTAAACAAACCAAAAAAAGAGCAATGTGGTTTCTCATTTTAAGGAAGAGATCTAATCTAAAATGTTCATAGGAATTTTTTTAAAGAAACATCTCCCCTATCATCAGGTGAGATAATGTATGTGTAAAAGTGGTTTGTAACCACTGAAGCACATTGTCACATTTATGTTTGCTCAGAGACAGTCTCATAAAGCACTCTGGACCCTGCTTTCTATTGGGATGCCTGTGTGGTTTCTCCCGAGGGAGCAGATCTCACCAGCACATCAGCATCCCCACTCTGCGTAGACCCAGCTCCTGCATTCCATTCACATACAGAGAGCATCTCCTGAATAAAGCTTCCTCCAGTACTTGCTTAGCTGTATTCTGTCTTGTCTCTACAGTTCTGAATGACATCATCTCAACCATGTTCAATCGAAAGTTTATGGAGGAATTGTTCAAACCGCAAGAGCTCTACTCCAAGAAGGCCCTGAGGACCGTCTACGACCGCCTTGCTCATGCTTCCATTATGAGACTAAACCAGGCCAGCATGGATAAGGTGAGCAGAGAGCTGCCTCTGTCCCACTGGTTGCATTTCTTGTACCTTTGGTGCATGAGCACAGACTGGGTCAAATGAGATGATGTATGCAGTGGTGCCTTGCCAAAAAAAGGCACTTGTAAGTATCAGTTGTTGGTATTGAGTTCCAGAGTTAGAAAGGACCTCAAGTCATCCATCCCAACCCCTCTGATGTTCATGTCGTTCCACCTGCCCAGAGAGAGAGCTGGTGTTCATGCCCATATTCAGGAACACACACCTCGACCCAGTACAAGTGCCTATCCCTAAAAACTTTAAATCTGCTCCATTCTTAACAAATCTCAGCTCTGTGATGAGGAAACCAGGCATTTTTCAAGCAAATTCAAAACTGTTCAGTCTTTACTTAGAACATGAACATATTGGGGCACCTGGGTGGCTCAGTTGGTTGGGTGTCAGCCTTTGGCTCGGGTCATGATCCTGGGGTCCTGGGATCAAGCCCGTGTCAGGCTCCCTGCTCAGCAGGAGAAGTCCCTCTCCTGCTGCCTCTCCCCTGGCTCGTGCTCTCTCACCACTCTCTCTCTCTCAAACGAATGGATAAAATCTTTAAAAAAAAAAAAAAAGGAACATGAACATATCTGTTTCTTTCTTTCTTTCTTTCTTTCTTTTTAAGATTTCATTCATTCATTTGACAGGGAGCACAAGCAGGGGGAGTGGCAGGCAGAGGGAGAGGGAGAAGCAGGCTCCCCACTGAGCAAGGAGCCCAACATGGGGCTCGATCCCAGAACCCTGGGATCATGACCCCAGCAGAAGGCAGACGCTCAACTGACAGAGCCACCCAGGTGCCCCTGAACATATCTGTTTCTTTGGGAAACAAATTATTGGGGCATTCTGATTTTTAAAATAATAATTCCAAAAAAATAATGGCAGAGAATAGACAAATCTCCTATTCAAAAAACTCTCCTGTTCAGAATATAGGTACTCCCCTCTCCCTGTATGGGGGCTATACTCAGTGACTTCCTTCCAAAGGGACAGTATGGAAAGGGAAGAGAACAGCTGACTTACAGTGGAAAAATAACAAACACTATAAGGTCAGTGACAATGGTGGTAAGTCACATTGGTTGTGTGTACCCTGATAGAGTGTGATGAGGATAGCACTGTACCTCTGTGGTCTTCCTCCCAAAAACCCACACCCCATTCAGATTGTGAGAAAAACATCAGAGAGATGGGGTGCCTGGGGGGCTCAGTCGGTTAAGCGTCTGCCTTCGGCTCAGGTCATGATCCCAGGGTCCTGGGATCGAGTCCCACATCGGGCTCCCTGCTCATGGAGAGCCTGCTTCTCCCTCTCCCTCTGCTGCTCTCCCTGCTTCTGCTCTCTCTATGTCAAATAAATAAAATCAAACAGATAACATTTGGAGGTCATGTTACAAGTACCTGACCAATACTCAAAACTCTCAAGGCCACCAAAAACAAGGACAGTTAGAGAAATCATTACAGCCAAGAGAGGCCTAAGGAGACCTGATGACTAAAATGTAACTGGGGTCCTGGAACAGAAATAGGACATTAGGGGAAAACTAATGAAATCTGAATAAAATATGGACTTCAGTTACTTTTAATATAGCAATAATAATAATTTTAAAAGAATTCATTTTTTAGTTCCTCTATTATGTGAATGTTTGTAAGTCCTGAGGACTGACAGTGAGTGCCAAGTATACAACATCCATGCTCACTGCCGGCTGGTACCTGGCAACCTCAGGGAGCTGTCTCCCTTTAACTGTGCCCTTACCTCCTCTCACTTATTTCTGGAAAGCTCCTTTATCTCCTTGAGCCTCCATTTTCTCATCTATAAAGTGGGGATAATAATAGCTTTTTCATCAGTTTCAGGAGGATTAAGTGGGAAAACATAGAACACATAGGCCTGGCACATAATAGATGTTCAGTCAATGTTAATCATCTCCTCTGCTGCTTGCTCTTCTTCTGCCTTTGAGAAGGTTTAGGTTTCCATGGAGAAAGGACACAGAATTTGGAATAAAAAAACCTGGATTCAAGTCTTAGCTCTACCATACTAGCTGTAGACTCAATTTACTGAATAACTCTGAACTCTCATTTCTTTATCTTCTACCTGGTTTTATCCTTTATTCCTCTCATGGGGTCCTATCCACAACAGGTGCTTAATGTGTGATAATGATGGCAGAGAGTCCCAAGTCTGTATCTGTAGTTTTATACATTCCCCCCACACACACCCCAAGGTGTTCCTGGGTATTCCGCTTTCTAAATGAAATATTTAGCTGCATGTTGGAGAAATGGGATCATGTAGAAAGTTCTAGCAAATGCCTTAGGATCTGAACGTCCTGAGTTCAAAGCTCATCCTGCCATTTATTACCAGCTTTGTGAAATTAAGCAAGTCCCTTCATTTTTAAACTGGGGCTAGCATCTTCGTCATAGAGTCCTTGTGAAGATTAAATGGGACCAAATAAGGTGATGTAAGTGAGTGCGCTCAGCACTACACTCCATGGGTGTAGATTATCCTCCATCCTGCGTCAGTCACGCCCTAGCTTCTCTCCCAGACTGGTTCCTTCCACCCCCATCCCCCAGACTGCCCTGCCACTGTCAGCGTCGGCCTTCTCCCAGGCACTAGGTGGAAAACACTGTGGTCATTTCAGACAGCCCTCATCTTCGGCCCCAAACCTACTCAGGCCATCACCATATGTGACAGTTTGTGTGAACCTATGACTGCAGCCTTCTGCTTCCACAAAACCTATCTTGACCACTTTGGTCCTCACCAGTGTCTCGCCTCTGATGGTTCATGGACGGTCAGACCACACGTGGGGCTTGCTGATATCTCATTAAGGATTGTTCACCATTTAAAATTGCTCTAACATGGTTGTAGGATTTCACACTTGCCACATGCACACATACTCTCTCCTTGACTCCTCTCAGCAGTTTAGTAACGACAGGAAATTAGGGAATAATTCTTTTAAGATTATATTTATATATATACTTATTTATTTGAGAAAGAGAGCTCGAACCGGGGGGAGGGAGAAGGAGAGAGAAAAATATCCAGCAGACTCCACACTGAGCTTGGAGCCCAGACTGTGAGATCATGACCTGAGGCGAAATCAAGAGTTGGCCACTCGGGTGCCCGGGAGGCTCAGTCCTTAAGCGTCTGCCTTCGGCTCAGGTCATGGTCCCAGGGTCCTGGGATTGAGCCCCGCATCGGGCTCCCTGCTCCACAGGAAGCCTGCTTCTCCCTCTCCCACTCCCCCTGTTTGTGTTCCCTCTCTCGCTGTGTCTCTCTCTGTCAAATAAATAAATAAAATCTTTAAAAAAGAAGAGTTGGCAGCTCAACCAACTGAACCACCCAGGTGCCCCAGGGAATATTTTTTACAGATGAGAAAATTCAGGCTCAGAGAGGCAAAGGGACATGGCCAGGGCCATCCACAACACATCGGCCACAGCAGTAGAGGGCTCGTTTTTGAACTCGCTCTCTCTGAGGCCAGCACCCAGTCCAGGGCCCCACGGCTGCCAATACTGTTCCAAACATGTTCCATCAGCAGCATATGTAAGCTGACCAGAAATCCTGGCTTTCCCGGGAATGCCCTGGTTTATACCTGTTGTCCTAGCTTCATTATTCACATCATCCCCTTTTACACTCTTGGTTTGAGTGATAACTGACACGGTCACCTGAGCTGTATGAGATGCCCAGAACTGTTTTTCAGTAAATGCTTGACTGGACGATTGTGTGGAGGTGCTGATGTCTGCTTCTATTTATTTTGTGCAGCTGTATGACCTGATGACCATGGCTTTCAAATACCAAATACTGCTGTGTCCCCGCCCCAAAGATGTGTTGCTGATCACTTTCAATCATTTAGACGCCATCAAGGGTTTCATCCAAGACTCCCCAGCCATCCTGCATCAGGTGGAGGAGACTTTCCGGCAGTTGACTGAAGTAAGCGGGGCGTGGTTCATCACCTCTCAGCCCCATTCTTGTTCTCATTCCCCTGTTAAAAACAGCCAGATTCGGAGCACCTGGGTGGCTCAGTTGTTAAGCATCTGCCTTCGGCTCAGGTCATGGTCCCAGGGTCCTGGGATCAAGCCCCGCATCGGGCTCCCTGCTCCGCGGGAAGCCTGCTTCTCCCTCTCCCACTCCCCCTGCTTGTGTTCCCTCTCTCTGTCAGATTAAATAAAATCTCAAAAAAAAAAAAAGAAAAAGCCAGATTCTATGACAGACAGAACAGGATGATGGATGACAAAGCCTGCCACTCTCCTGAAAAATCCTAAAAATCTACAAGTATCCATTTGATCATATAACAGGCATTACCGTCTTAGGCCCTCTCACTGTGGCCTTCCACATGGGGAAAGCAACGACACAGGGCATGGCCATTTCCTCCTGACTTTTCAGAAAGGGAGCTGGCAGGGGGAAGGGCCCCTCCAGGTCTGTGGGGAACAGGAGAGGTGAAGTGTCCCCCTACTTGGCTGTGGCCCACTGGGGTCGGCCGCACTGGCTCTGCCACTGCCCCTCTCAGCCCCAGCAGCGAGTCCCCTGCCTGCTTCTCTGGCTCCCGCCCCCCCTCCACCCACCCCCCAGGGTCTGCCTAGCCCTGCCCGTCTGCACTTCTCACCTCACTTCTGGAAGTAAAGCGCTTCTCTCTGCTTTGCATCTGGCAGATATACGGGGCACTGTCTGCGGGGGAGTTCCAGCTGATCCGGCAGACGCTCCTCATCTTCTTCCAGGACCTGCACATCCGGGTGAGTGAATGGGCGGCCCAGGGAGCACGCTGCCACCGCCGTCCTAGGGAAGCAGGGTGCCAAGTGGTCAGGCAGAAGAGGGCTGAGATTGCCCAGTTAGTGATTCCTCCGTGGTTGGCTCCATGATGATAAACTTTCTGATAACAAATCTCAGCAGTTTTTAAGTAGACCAAGGAAGACAATGATACCGCCATTCCTTCCCAGTTCCTTTATGTGTTTCTTTAAAATATGATTTATTCTCGTCTCTGGAGGAAATGTGCTCTCAAGGCTACCAGCCTGCTCTCAATGAGAAAGCCCTTTCTCAAACCGTTAGCATCCTTGACCTCTCCAGTATCTGACCCTGGCAGGAGGCTGCCCTCCCACTCCAGGAAACCCACCTTTCCCGGACTCTCACGGGGCCAGACCATCCTGGCCTCACTTTACCCCTCCCAGCTCTGTGCCCCGCACTCCTTCCTCCCCCTTTCCTTCACCTTCACGTAGGACTTCGGAGTCTCACCGACACCCTCCCCTTGCCCTAGCCCTGCCACCTAGACCCACATCTCCACCTGCTTGCTGAGCTCTCCGTGAGGAGGCACCCAGTGCCTACAGTGTAAGGTCTGCGCAAAATTCATCTCCAAAATTCCAGTCCTGCACCACTTCCAACTTCCCGATTTCTTTTGAGGGCCCCACCGCCTCTTCACTCACTCAGCTCAGAAGCAGAGCGTGACCTTTGAGTCCCCTTCTCTGCTCTTCGTCTAAAGTTCTCCCGAGGCTGCCTTTTCAGGGTCCACGTCCTCCTTTCCCTTCCTGCTGCCCCCAGGCTGGCTCAGGCCCCCCTCTGCCTCTTGGCTGTGGCTCCAAACTGACCCTGCGTCCTGACCCTGTCAGGCCTACTTGGGACAACTCCACACACTGCTGAGCTCCTGAATGTGGGGCCTGTCTCTCTTGGACAGAACTTCGTTCCTCTGCATAACTTAACAAGCTGCTCAGGGAAGGATGGGTGATAGGGCCAAATGAGCCGAGGCTCTGGAGTCAAACATCCTGGCGTCTGAGTCCCAGCTCCAACACAGCTCCATGACCTTGGGCAAATTACCTTTCTTGAGCCTTACCTTCTTCATCTGAAAACTGGACACGATGATGCCTTATTGCAAGCATATAGCTGATGCAGCGTGTGTAATATGTGTGGATTTTCTTGTATGTGTACAGTATAGAGCGTTTCCTTCCAGAAACTGGTCACAGTGAATACCTCCTGGTTGTGGAGAACTGCGTGGAGGATGGGATAGGACAGAGCCATGTTCCATCATATACCTTTGAACCTTTTGAATCTTGTACTTGTGTAGGCATAACATTTTCACCCAATAAAATTCAAAAAAAAGAAGCAGTAGGATGCACTTAGTGCCTGATCATTATTTCCCTTCCACGGACCAGGGAAGACAAATAGATTTCAACTCAGAGGCCAATTTTATGTTTAACCCTCATGAATAATTTTATTTGCTGTGGATCGAGTAATAATAACACCAATATAAATTAAGATCTCTAATAGTCATCAAATAAAATAAAAAATATGAAAGTACAAATAAGATTAAGTTTTGCATTGCTTTAAAATATTGAAAACTCTGCATCAGATTCTTATCAAAATAGTGCCTATTTGGACATTGTTTTATGGATTGTAGTGATATGAGCAGCCATATTGATTTCTCAGTTCTGACAAGTTAAAATTCATTATAATGAAAAGACACTCCTAATAATAAGTTTATAACAAAATCATTAAAATGCATTAAACCACAAAATATATTAAGCTTTAGTTGCCAAATAGGCAAGCAATGAAACATCAGAATGTTCATGAAGAAAAACAGGAATCACATATCCTGACGATATTCAGCCACCGTTCCGTGACACTTGGCTGGTCTTCTGAATCTGGTCTTGAATGGTATTTCTGCTCAGCTGCAATTTGTGCTTGCCAATGCAGATTTTCTCTGTTTCCAAAACAGCCTTGGTAGTCTTTAGATTTCTTAGTAAAACCAACTAACTAAATAAAAAAAACACTGGTCTGATCTAACACTCCTTTGCTGTTTAACCAAAGCAAACGCAAAACACGGCATCCTGATACCCACAGCTTTCTGTGGTACCAAGAAACAACCTGAAGGGCGCCTGGGTGGCTCAGTTGGTTAAGCGACTGCCTTCGGCTCAGGTCATGATCCCAGAGTCCTGGGATCGAGTCCCACATCAGGCTCCCGGCTGAGCCAGGAGCCTGCTTCTCCCTCTGACCCTTTCCCCTCTCAGTTTCTCTCTCTCTCTCTCTCTCTCTCTCTCAAATAAATAAATAAAATCTTAAAAAAAAAAAAAAAAAAAGAAACAACCTGAAGTGGTCTGAATGTGCTCAAGGCCCTGACCTGTACCCAGGCCTGGCCAGAGACCGCCCAAAGACCACTTCCACGTGGAATCCTGAGCAGTTCTTTACCACCATCCCCATCCCCAAGCCCCTCAGCCCTCCAGAGTCCTTCCAGAGTTGCCTCCAAAAGGGTAGGCTCCTCAGCTCAGCCACCCTCTCCTGTACTCTCATTCCCATCCATGCTTCCTTCCCTCGAGGACTTTCCTTGTGTGCCTCCTGTTGTTTCAGTTGTTGAAAAACATCATGCCATCTTTGCCTCTTCACAGAACGTTCCCTAGCCCTCCCCTCCACGACCCGCTCTGCTCGGGAACAGTTCATCCCTGTGACACGCGTCAGTCTACCACAGGTTTATAGAGCGCACCATTTTCAGTGTTAGAGATACAGAAGTGAACAAGACCGAGGCCCTGCCTTAACGAGGTTCTAGGCCTAGTAAGAATAGACAGGATAAGTAAGTCATGTTCTTGTTCTGATAACTTTAGGAAGATGGCAAGATAAGGTAAAGTTATAAAGGGCAACAGGGATGGGCTGTCGCCTGCGACCAGCGCTGTCCAATAGCACTTTCTGTCGCGATGGAGAGTGCATCTGTGCTGTCCAGTATGATAACCACTAGCCACATGTGGCCATTGGGCACTTGAAATATGGCTAGTGTGACTGAGAACCTGAATTTTTTAATTTAGCTTAATTTTGTTTTTTTAAAGATTTTATTTATTTATTTGTCAGAGAGAGAGAGAACACACGAGGAGGGGGGGTGCAGAGGGTGAAGCAGGCTTCTCATCGAGCAGAGAGCCCAATGCAGGACTCGATCTCAGGACCCTGGGATCATGACCTGGACCAAAGGCAGACGCTTAACCGACTGAGTCCCCCCAGGCGTCCCTAATTTAGCTTGATTTTAATAGCCGCACTTGACTAGTAGCTACTGTACGGGACAGCACATCCTTATGAGAGAGTTAGAGTCGAGTCAAGGGCAGCCTTTCTGAGGACAGACATTTTAGTTGAGAACGTAACTAACAAAGATCTCAGGGAAGCACATCTAGACGGAAGGGACAGCAAGTTCAAAGGCCCTGAGGTGGACAAAGCACGACAGAGAGGAAGCCAGTGTGAGTGAAGCGCGTGTAGGCAGGAGTGCTGCAGTTCACAGGTGTAGTGTGCAGCGGGGGCACTAACTAATCAGGCCAGACACCAGTCATAACCAAACTGGCACCTACCAGCTGACTTTAGGTTTATACCCTAGTGAGGAATTTAGTTTGTTCTTAGAGTAAAGAAAACATTTCAGGCATCCTAAGGTAAGTGGTAACATGATCTGATTTGTGTTCTGGAAGATGAACTGCATGGGACAGGGGTGGAGGTAGGACAACAGTGACGACACCATTGTAGAAATCTAGGTAGAAAATGAAAGTTCTTGGCGTAGGTGCTGCCACTGGAGATAGCGAGAACTCGTCACATCTGGGGTATCCCTTCAGGGCAAGAGCAGTAAGACTTACTGAGAAACTGAACGTGGGGAGGAAGGAAGAGAAGAATGAAGAATGACTACCATGTTTCTGGTCTGAGCAGCTGCTGGTGCCTAGTGCCATTGACTGAGAGGCGGAGGGACTGAGGGAAGTGTATTTGGGTAGAAAAATTAATTAACTCTAAGTTTGATTTGCCTATTAGACCTCCTATTTGGCGATGTCAAATAAGCAACTGAATATGCAAATCGAAAGCCCAGAGGAGAGATGGTCAGCGTACATCATAGAGATGGCATTTCAAGTCTTCTGGCTCTTGGTGGAGGCTGGTCATTCTCCCTCATCCACCGGTAGGGTGTGAGAAGCAGGGTTGGCATTCTGCCACCTGCCCCCTCACTTGCCGATCTTTATTCTCCTGCCCTCACCAATGTGGCCCTCCTCTAGTGAGGCCAGATCAGCAACCACAACACCGTGCAAAGCCCTGCACTCAGCACTCACTGCTGAAACTTCCTGCCAAGCCACTCACCCGTGTTCCCGGAGCATTCACATCCCTGGCTCACTGTCCTCCTGGCCACCAGAGCCCTGCCCCCACCCTCGGGGACACGCCTCATCCAGCACTCTGGCCCCACAGCTCTGTGACCTTCATTTCCTCTTTCCATAGGAAACATGCTTCCTGCCCTCAGGAACTCATTAGAGAAGGGGAAAAGGCACCAAGTGCCTTGCAGATGTTTGATTTTAAAACAGAAGAGTATAAAGAGAGAGGCCACAAAGGAGGGAGTGGTCAGTTCTACCTAAGAGAATCAGAAAAGTCAGGGCACCTGGCTGTCTTAGTTGGTGGACTGTGCGACTCTTGGTCTCTGGGTTGTGAGTTCAAGCCCCACGTTCAGTGTAGAGATTACTTAAATAAATTTTTTAAAAAGGAAAGAAAACGAAAAGTCTTCATAGAGGATCTGACATCTTTTTTAAAAAATGGGTTTTCGCAGGCCCATGGGAAATAAGGGGAGGGGTTACCCGGACACCCTAGGTGAAGGACACCATCTCGATAAGGGCATGAGGCATGTAACTGCCTAGTGTATTTGGTGGTGCAGGGGGTGCAGAAGGCTGCAAGCATTTGGGTATGGCTGGAACGTAGGATTCAAGGAGGAACATGGCTACAGAGAAGAACAAGGGCCAACTGGACATTATCAGGCAGGCAGTAGAGAGCCACTGAAGCAGGGGAGGGACATGGTCAGAGAGAAGTTTAAAAGAGTCTCTTCAGCAGCCCATTGGAGGAGGGATCACAATCGGGTGAGAGGGCAGGCACTGAGGTCAGTTAGGAGGCACCTGCCGTGGCCAAGTCAGAGACGACAAAGGTCTGCACTAGGGACCAGGGCGGAAAGGAGGGGCCAGATACAAGGAGTGATAGTGGGGAGGCAGGGCCTGACGACTGAATAGACATAGGAAGGTGGGGGTCAGGGGAGCTCAGACTGCTGGCTTGGTGCCTTCATGGTGTCATCCACTACAATTGGGAACCCCAGAGGAGGATCCACGATGACCCCTGTTCTGAGCAGGATGAATTTGAGGTGCATCCCACGGAACCTCTAGGTGGACACGTCTAATAGGCAATGGGATAGATGCATCTAGTGCCCAGGGAAGAAGGCTAAGTGGCAGCTCGAGATCTGGGAGCCATCGGCACGGAGGTGAACGCTGGGAATACATGGGACCAGCTGGGGGAGAAAAGGGTGGAGTAAGAAGAGAAGGACAGGGGCGAGTCACTTACAGCTGAGGGCCAGCAGAGGGGCTGGGCAGCAGACAGACCCAACGGTCCTGGCCGGCCAAGGGCAGGTTGTTGGGTCAAACACAGCTATACACTGGACTGAAGTGCGTACATTTCAGACCTGCTGTGACATAGTCAACCGTGTTAGAATTAGGCTCACAGGGGGTCCAGCACATATATATACATTCCCACGTCTCTAAATTTTCTTTCTCTGTGCTTGTATTCACATCCCTTGGTCACAGAATCTCAAGGGCAAAAATTCCATAACAGTTGTCCAGCCAAACCCTCCAATCAAACCAGTTTACACATTCCCCCCAAAACATATCTTCTGCCCTCCCATCTCTGCTTTCTAAAATGTCTTCACACCCACCTTCCTCTAGGGCCAGCTCCAAACCCACAGTTACCCCTACCACCCCCATGCCTGTGGTCGTTCTCTTCGGTGGGTTACTTAACTATGCATATGCTCCCCAGCATCTCCTGCTTTATACTGTCCCTTTATCCCATTTTATGCTTGGGTCCTGTGTCCAATTAGACTGTAATACTGAGAGTATTAGCTACCACGTATTGAGCACTTACTATGTGTCAGACTCTGTGATAACTGCCTTCTCATTATCTGATTTGGCGGGTAACACTCGCCCATTGAATAGATGCTGTTATTACCCCTAGTTTACCAAAGAGAAAACCAATGCACAGAAAGGTTGTGTAACTTACCAAAAACCCAGAGCCAAGGAGTGGCCCAGCCGGGGCATGAGCCGGGCCAAACTGCCAGCTTATGAATTCTTACCACTTCCCACTGTCATCTGTTTGCACGCAACAGATGCTTACTTTTGATGATATTATGAATATAATCTTGTAGCGTTTTAGAGTTTGAAGGGATCTTCAAATCTATCTCATTTTACAGATGAGGAAGCTAAGATCCAATAAAACTGATTAACTGCTACAGCCTTTATGGGATTTAATCTGACCCTGACCTCAACATGAAGTATGCAAACCAGGGGGCGCCTGGCTGGCTCAGTCTGTAGAGCAGGCGACTCTTGATCTCTGGGTTTTGAGTTTGAGGCCCATATTGGGTATAGATATAGAGATTACCTAAAAAAAAATAAAAATAAATTTTTTAAAAAGTACACAAACCAGGGAGTAGAAATAAGCATAATGTGGTGTTTTCAGTCGCATAGAAAAACTTCAGACTCTAATGCCAACCGTATCCACGTGCTCTGGCCTCTTCCCACCAGTCCAGCACATGGCCAAAAGATTGGGCTCCAGAGTCAGAAACACAAGGGTTGAATCCTCAGCTCTGCCCCCTTTGAGCTGGCTGGCTTGAGAAAGTGTCTCAACATCTAAGCTGCCAATTCCTCACCTGTAAAATGAAGGTCCGGATAGCTCAAGCCTCACAGATGTATGGGAAGTTCGGCCGGGAAACAAGGAATGGGTGTGGAATTAGTTTTGAATCGTGGCCCTGTCTCTTACTATTCTCTTCAGGCAAGTCACCTCACTCTGGGAGCCTCAGCTTCCTCAGCTCTAAAATGGGGGTAATACAGTTCACCTGGAAGACTTGCTATGCACTTCAAAAGGCCTGTTTGTAACAACACTGTAACTCTGCAGGGCTAGTTATGCTGAGTCTTTCTCTCTCATTGTTATAAACCCACTAGGTAACATCCCCAAGCCATTATACATTTACCCATCCTCAGAGTGCTTGTGTCTAGAAAAATATACCAAAAAAATGACAATAAGTGTATTTTTTTTTCCAGGTATCCATATTTCTAAAGGATAGAGTCCAGAATTCTAATGGTCGCTTTGTGTTGCCCGTCTCCGGGCCTGTTCCCTGGGGAACTGAAGTTCCTGGACTCATCAGGTGAATTCTCAACTGTAACCATCAGACCAACGTTGGGGTGCCAGGGAACAAACATGTGGGCCACCACAGAGAATGCGGCACTGCTGGGCGCCCCCTTCCTTCAGTAAAGCACGGCAGGTAGAAGGTCAGGTTCTCATCCCAGCTGTGCCACTGAGCAGACACTTGAGGCCAACCACCCAGTTCTTCAGGATTCACTTCCTCATCTATTAAATGGTTGCTGTAAGGATGAATAAGATAATAATGCTCTAAAGTGCTTACACAGCACCTGGCACATAATATGTACTTGGTAAATATTATTATTATTGTATTATTATTGCTTCAGCCAGCATCTTTATCTCGAAGGAGTGCATGAATTCCTTTTTGTCCCATAGTACAAAGAATAAAGAAGCCTTCAGGACTCCCCAAGCTTGGAGAACATTCCATCATGTCATATTTGTATTGTAGAATGTTCAACGACAAAGGCAAAGAAGTGAAGAAGATAGAATTCAAGCATGGTGGGCACTATGTCACTGCACCAAAAGAAGGTTCTTTTGAACTTTATGGAGACCGAGTCTTGAAACTGGGAACCAATATGTAAGCAAATCCTCCCTCCCTGAATGAATTCAAGTCTGAGGGAGGTCACTTCACTTAAAAAACCAGCTTGACTTCCGCTATGAAAATCCCTGCTGACAAGTGAAATCATTTCCCCTCTCAGATACAGTGCATGCAGAGCACTGACATTTTCAAAGGGCCCCCAACATTTCCAAACATAAGGCAACGCGCCAGACTGAAAAGATAAATTGTAAGTAGCCACGGAAGAGACCTAGCCCAAACCTGTGTCGCAGTGGAGGTCAGAAAGGCGAGGCCTTCATGTAGTGTTCACGTTTTCTGCAGTAAAATACATTCCTTTGCCAGAAGAGCCATTTCCATGCAGCCTCGCAGGTATTTTTTCTTTGGGAAAGCATGAAATCTGTGTGGTTGGCACCCACTTAGTTATGTTCTGTACTCCGAACACATTTCTGGATGCTTTTTAATGTCTCAAAATAGAAGTTATGCGCTCTATTTATGAGTTAGAAGGAAGTCGATGTGAAAGGGCTGGGCAGTGTTTTCACAGTTTTCCGTTGATACCAGGTACAGTATGAACCGGCCCGTGGAAACCCACATGTCTGGAGCATCCAGAAACTTAGCTTCCCGGACACAGGTGAGCTGCTGCCTTCCTTCTTCATCTTCAGAGCTTATTTCTCGACACAAAAATCTAGACGGGGAAAAGGGTGGAAACTCTAGACTTCAAAGCTAGCCAGCGTTTCCCTCGTTGTTTGCAATCTTCTCAGTTCGGCCTTACAAGTACAAAGGTCTTTAATTGTAGTTTCTCATGAAGACTTCCAGTGATCTGACTAATTAGGTAATTTTAGGCTTGGCTCAACCACCATAATTAAGCTAGAACCACACACCAGGCCACGTGAAATAGCATTGTACCAGTGCCACTGGGTCTGTGGTTGCTGAGTCCAGTACTCCTGTGTCTTCTGATCATTACAGCAAACCCTTTTCAGTGCTACCCTCTATAATGCTGTGGTAGCTAAGTTCAAAATGGGGTTTTAGAGTCTCTGAATTCCATCTTTTATAAATTCTCACAGAAGTCGCTACTAGCTAACTCTAGGACAGATCAGGAAATACTCAGTTATTTGGCAGACATCTACTGAACTACTTCTATGGGCTGGGAACCCAGGGACACAAAGCTGGCTTAGAAGGAGAGATGGGCATGCAGACCAAGGTGTCAGTATAAGCAAAGGCACCAAGGGACAAAAGAGCAGAGTGGTATTTGGGGGAAGCCGGGAGGCAGCATCTCTCCCACCTGGCTAGACCATAATGCAACTGAGGCAGGTGGCCAGAGATTTGCCTATACCAGGGCACTGGGGCCTGATTCCAAAGAGGCTTAAGCAGTTTGGACTTTGCCATTTAGGCAAGAGGCAGAGGGGTTTATCTCCAGCAAGGAAGAAGTAAGAGGAGAACTCTACTTTAGATAAGTGGCGGCAGAGTGACAAAGAAAAAAAAAAAAAAAGACAGCGGAAGAGGCAGAGCAGGGGGCAGCTCAGAGGAGCGGGCTTGGAAGGAGGGGTGAGCGGTTGAGTGGGGCCAGACTGCCCCAGGAGGGAATGGATCCCGGGTGTGTTCACCACAGTCACCACCTGAGGGCAGTGTGGTAGCTCCGATGGAAGGAGTGCCCTGGGCCCCGGGGCATTTGCTGAGGCTACTTGTAAATGCCCAGGGAACTAGATTGACGGAAGAGGAAGCAATGTTCTCCTTCAAGGAGGAAGGTCGTCGGAGGAGAATGGGGATGTCTGGGGCCCTCCACTCATCTTGAAAGTGAGAATCTCTGGTTTGCTGCCTTGCTAATAAGAGTCCTTCTGCTTCTGATGTGGATTCTTTCTGTTTGGGTTAAGCCTGTTTTCTATGCTTTATTTGGACACAGTTCTTCCCAAGATAAATTAAACAGTTACTGTTTTGCCTGGTTCTATAATACCACCGTGGGTCTCGAGGGTCTCAGCAGGAAATGTGATCACCTTCATGTGGCTAAAAATCATGAAATTGTTTCTGCAGGAAAGCATTGCTCCAAACCCTCTTGCTAAAGAAGAGCTGAATTTCTTGGCCAGGCTGATGGGAGGGATGGAGATTAAGAAACCCAGTGGTCCTGAGCCAGGATTCCGGTTGAATCTCTTTACCACTGATGAAGAGGAGGAGTACGTTTTAAACCTGTTTCTTACAAGGCATATCTAAAAATCCTAAGTGTGATAAGAACCAGAAAATGGCCATTATAAACCAGTAACACTTATAAATATAGATGTAAAGGTCACAGAGGACAAACCAGCAAATTAAGTAACCTAGTTAAAGAAGAATCCACCAGTATTAAATAGCCTGAAACTTCTGGGTTCATTCAAGAAATAGTTCTAATGTTTTACTTAGCAAAGCATAGCTGAACAAGAAGTATTGGAAGTCAAGATAATCATAGTAAGAAAAATCTGTTTAGAAACCAGAGGGGAGTCAGAGCATGATGTCTTTGGGATAGGACAGTCTCCCCCAAAACCAATAGGAAGAGTCATCCACCCAGATTTATACAGAGCTTTACAGTTTATAGAGCACTTTTGCACCATTATCTCATGTGACCCTCCTCACAACCAGATATTTGGGGTGGGGGTTGCCTTCTAGTTCCATATCCACTGAACTAACTTTTGTGCACCTGTGTGCTTACTATGGTAAGTGCCGGGGACACAAAGATGGGAGTGTAAGACCTAGAGCCTGTCCTCAGGAGCTCGCAGGGTAGGAAGAGAATGTACCGGACACAAGTTATTTCAGTGCCATGTCATAAATGCGCTAATGGAGGACTCAGTGATTGACTTTGCACCGGCAGATGGAGGGAGTTGGCATCTGGGCTTGGTTTTGGAGTTTGCCAAGCAGAGGAAAGGGAAAAACCTTCTTGGCCCAGTTCAGTACATGCAAAGGCACAGAGACTATAGATAAGGACTTGACTTTCTGGAGCATAGGGTGCACTGCTTGGGGAAAGGGCAGAAAGCTGAAGGGAAGTGGCAGAGGGAGAGGCAGAGAAAAACAGGCAGTGAAATTATCAGATGCCAGTGTGCCACACTGGCAGGGAGAAAACCCTAACCTTTGACCCATTTCTCTACCACCTCCTGCAGACAAGCAGCGCTAACCAGGCCAGAAGAGTTATCCTATGAGGTTCTCAACATACAAGCTACTCAGGTGGGTGCAGGCGATTACACAAGCCAAGCGTCAGTCCCCTCCTCATCTCCTGCCAACCTCGAACGTCCCATGCCCTCCCTTCTCTCTCATCAGCATGTATCCAGAATCCCTATTCTGACACGCATCACAGTGGCGGGACAAAAATTCAACACCGTCTGCTCGGAGAAGCCGTGTGGCTGACACACCCTTCTCAACCTTGCCCTCTCACTTCTCCAACAGGACCAGCAAAGGAACAAGGAGCTGGCTCGCATCATGGGGGAGTTTGAGGTCATGGACCAGCCAAGGCAGAGCGCCAGCAAGGGGGATGATCTGCTTGCCATGATGGATGAGTTATAGCTGTGCTGGCCCGGCACCCCCCCCCCCAACGCCCCCTATGGGACAGGCTGCCTGATAAGGACCCTGGGGATGCTCCAGGGAGCAAAATGATGCTGCGAGTTTTATACCGAGCAGTTAACTGCCATTTCTGTCTATGTTGTAACGAACTATGCAGGTCTCCCTCAAGGAGTGCCGTGTCTGGAAGGCACACACATATGCATGTTTTCAGCAAAATAGATTCTGGCTTTTAAATTGGACCTTTTCTGTTTTCTTCTGGTTTTATGGCAACCATCCAAAGCATCCTGGGCCATAGGTTCAAGCACCAGAGTTGCTGAGGGGGCGCACCTGTTGCTGCTTTCAACTGTACCTTTCCTGTGGACACGTGCAGCCCACAGATGCCTGTCTGTGGATCATCACGAAACTTCAGAGCTTCCTGGGATGTACTCGGCCTTGTGAGTGAGTTTGAAATAGGTGGGAAAGGCGGTTGGGGCCCAGTTTAGACAGTCCTCCTCTGCCCAGCTCCCTGGAAATTGTAACCTCCCAGAGGCCAAGTAAGCCAAGCCATGACCAGGAACACACAGCTGGGCCCCACGTGGAGCAGGTGGGTGTTCTCTGTCGTTCTCTGCCCGTCTTACAATCTGTATGTGGTGTGGGCTTATCGCATATGGAAATGTGTAACAAGGAAATGGTTTGCTTGATATGTACTCCTCACCCCCAGAGTCTTCCTCTGCCACTTAGTGTTCTTGCCTTCTAAAGAACCCCCAGCATGATGCGCCATGACATCCATTTCCACTTCACCCTCAGGGGCCGGGCAGAGCCGTAAGTGAGTGGGATACGTGGGAGGCACTCATGGTGTGCCACTTTCCCTTCCACGGACCAGATGAGTTACTTCCCCTGGCAGGAGGCCAAGTCTAATTAAGATCCATGTAAAATATCTCAGGCCAGGACTGCCCGAATTGCTTCAGAAAGGAGCATTAGCCCTCCACCACATGCTCATCCTGGACTGAGTAACTGGCAAGCTCAGGGCCAGCCAACATCTAGAGGTCAGGGTCCATTGAGTCCCATGGAGGGAATATCCAGAATGCCGGAAGGCAAGAGAGAAATGGAGCTGAGCCGGTCATTGCCTGGGATGGAGCCAACCACAGGGACCACTCTGGCCCCTCACACCACAAGAGTGGAGGCAGACATACTTTTGGAATGTGAGGGCCAGGGAAGCTGTCCTTAGCCTGGCTAAGGCATAGTGTTTGGATACAGAAAGATAAGTCACCAAATGAACTTAACGTTGCTTCCTACCAATGAGAGTTACACTTCTTACCTGCACAACCCCACAGAAGGGCTCTTGGGGAGGAGAAGCATAGCATGCTATAAGCTGCTTGTTACAGCTTACAAAGTACCCTCTGTTGTAGTCTCTTTTAAGCAATCTGGCCACCAGTTGGGGTGGCCTGAAAGGGTGACAGATGAAGGAAGAGGCTCTATCCTGTTCTGAGTCAGGTTTCCACCATGCTGCTACAAACCCAGACTTCACTGCTTGCTCCAGGCCTGTCCTAGGGCCTTGGAGGTGGGCCGCCAGCTGCCGAGAAGCAGCCTCCTCCCTTCACCTATCCCAGAGCCATGCGGATGATTTCAAACGTGTCTGTTCCCTCAGTAAATAAACAAGATACAGATCTCCGGTAGGGCAGCCTTGTGATGAGGCAACCTTTGACTTTCATGTCTCTAGACTTGCACAGATATTGAGAAAAACAAGTTTACCTGTGTGGTGTTTGAGGGCATGCAGAGAAAGGAGGCAGGAGGAGGCAAAGAAAATGGAAGACAGGGATTGCTCTGGCAAGAATGTGGGCTGGGCACTAACTGGGTACTAACAACACAACAGTGTTCATTTAAAACCAGGCCCCGGCATACGAGAGTATCCTACCATAGTGCCCAGTGTGCTTCAGGGGAAGGTGCCTGTCGTCAGAGTCAGGACACTGGGCTCTGGCCCCAGCCCTGCCCCAAATTCACCATGACCTCTCGGGCAGTCACTCTCATTGACCCTTGGTTCCCTCACCTGGAAGAAAGAGAAAGAACTTGTTCACGGGCTTAAAGCCGGCTCGCCCAGTTACAGTGATGAGTGTATAGATTGCTAGGCCCTGCCCCAGGTGGGAGCTGAGAACTGGGATTTATACCCACACCGCCCCGCACTCCATGCTTCAGGGGTAAATTTGCTCTCTTTCAGCTCTCCGGTGACTAACCTCTTCACAGCTGAGTTTCAAACTATTCCATTCCTATTCATACAGTGTTGGCATGCCCTACAGATTATGGAAGGCAAAGTTCTAGAAAAGTCTTCTGAACAAAAGTTCTTTAATGGCTCCCAGAAGAAAGGCATAAAAAATGAGAGTGAAGGGGAAAAAGAAAAGGGGGAAAGGTGTATTTAGCCCTGCTCTCAGTTCTAAGAGGAAAGCCACCTAGTCCACATATGTATCTAGTAATTCTTTTATTTTTTTCCAAGATTTTATTTGTTCCCTTGACAGAGAGAGAGAGCACAAGCAGGGGGAGTGGGAGAGGGAGAAGTAGGCTCCCCGCTGGGCAGGGAGCTCAACGTGGGGCTCAAACCCCAGACTCCGGGATCATGACCTGAGCCAAAGGCAGACCCCCAACCAACTGAGCCACACAGGCACCCCATGTATCTAGCAATTCTTAAAGGTGAACTCACTTTTTCCATCCCCAACATGGTAACCAGATCCCGGAGATCCTCAGGTCTAAACAGGGTCACCGACCCTCATCCGCTTGCACCTGCTTTATCACCGGTTTATATCCACGATAGAGGCCAACTTTAAGCCATGGAAAACCACAGAAAAAGAAATCTGAACTTTAGAAAGTATATCTATTTATTTACCATAGTACCTAATCATAAAGACCCAAAACCTTCACTTCCTTTGTATTGTGCCCTGGGTAACTCCTCCTCAGCTGCCAAATTCCTGGACAGCCAGCAGGAGAGGGGGTTAAAGGAAGTGTTTACCAGGGGTTGGAGTAAGAAAACCCCATCACAGTTGGATCTTGCCCTCACAGCTTTGTGACTTAGTGTGAAATAAATTCTCAGATCATAACTCACCCTTCTCAAATGAGAACGTCAAAATGCATTCCACGGGCCAATGGAAATTACTCTGAATTATTTGATTAACACTTCCCCCCACTACACACACACACACACACACACACACACACACACACACACACACACACACACACACACACACACACACACTACATTCTTTTTGTTTCTGGCCAGTGGTGCCTCTGCTGACAAAAATAACATTACCTTCTCTGTCAGTTCCCCAAACTACATGAAACCCCAACTGCATTAGTCATGGTGAAGCTACTCTGCTAAGAGCTGGGGCAGGCCCAGGACTCCTAAATCCGAGACGCGCACATTTGCCTCAGATCACTCTGCCCTCCTTTGTCTTTATAAAACTCTCTAACTTCCTTTTGAAATGTTGAGGCCATCGGGTTTTTTGGGGCGGGGGGTCCAAGAGGAAGTCATGGTGTCCGCCAAGGACCTTTGATGCAGGTTTTCTGGATGGCCTGTCCTAAGGGCCTCTCGCTTCAGTTACCACTTTTTCATGTACTTTCCTTCATCTCTCCTCCCCACTTCAGCATATCTTTTATCTGTACCCTTCCTGCCCTCAGTCACACCCAGCCTTCTTTCTGCACCTCAGACATGTATCTGAATGGCTGCTGAGGATGAACTCCCAGCCAAATGCTCCCACCCACACCTTGGGCCTCTGTTTCTCCAGGTGGTCCTGTTCCTCTGTTCACTCAGCTGCACTCCAGGCTTCCTGGTCGCCTCCCCCCATCCCCCCAGTCCTCCAGCTCCCATCACCACACAGATCCTTCTCCCTTCTCCTCCAGCCCTGACTCTGTGACTCTGCCCGAGGCAGTGGTCTGCTCTCGTCCCCATTCCCCTGGGCCTTTGGAAGCCTCTTCTTGGCCCTGCTAAACTCCATTTTCTTCCTCAAACTCTCTCCCCCTTTGGCCACAGTGGCTCACATCCTACTTTCTGACCACACTTCCTCTCTCTCCCTCAGTGGCTCCTGATTGAGGATTGCCCTGCATGGGACAGATGTTGCTGTAGCCATTTTTAAAAAGTCTGTCAAAATGGCCAGGTCAGGAGCGCCTGGGTGGCTCAGCCAGTTCCCCCGGCTTGTGTGCACTCTCATTTTCTCTCTCTCTCACAATAAATAAATAAAATCTTTAAAAAAGATGGCTAGGTCAATTGCCAGATGGCCCCTGTTTCACCCCCGGCTTCTCTCCCCATTCCTCACTCTCTTCTCATCTCCCCCCTCATCCTGCCACCCCAGACCACAGGCTCTCCTGTGCCCTGCAGCTCCCAAAAGTGTTGACATCACTTTCTTCCCAAGAGGCTGTTATTTTCAACTATCACTATTGACTCGCAAATCTCTGTGACCCCCTCCTCGCCTGGACTGCAGGCTCACTTTCCCTGAGATCTTCCACATCACCTCATAACTCAGTGTCCAACACTAATGTCATTTTTACTTCTTTGGTACATTTACCTTACTTTCAACAGGCTAAAGAAACTTCTAAAATTAAATATAATACAGGGGCGCCTGGGTAGCTCAGTCAGTTGAGCATCTGGCTCTTGGTTTCGGCTCAGGTCATGATCTCAGGGTGTGAGACTGAGCCCTGAGTGGGGCTCTGTGCTCAGCGGGGGGTCTGCTTCCCCTCTCCCTCTGCCCCTCCCCTGGCTCCAGCATGCGCAGACTCTCTCTCTCTCTCTCTCTCTCTAATAAATAAACCATTAAACGTAATACAGAATAGGACAATTTTCCACAGAAAGGAACTAGACGCAATGGGTAGAAGTTACCAAAAACATCCTAACAATGGACTCAGATGCCTGGGAGCAAGTGGCTGTCGAGGAGTTTGCACACTGGGTGCTGACTTGGAGCAGGTGACCTGGGAATTGCCCTCTCGGGATTCTGTGACCCTCTGACAATTAGAAACTGAACCATAACAGCTCATCTAAAGGGAACAGAGACATTCAAGCTCCTGAAATGAACACAATTCAAGTGGGCCCAGTACTAGGCTAGGTGTTGGACTGCAAAAAACTGAAACCAATTCTGGCTACTTAACTAGAGAAGGAATGTACTTAAAGGGCTTCAGGCAACTCACGGTTGTCAGGAAGACTGGAGAAGCATGAGAGGGCGGCTGGGAGCCCAGGAAGGGCAGGCAGCAGAGGAGAGAACCAGGAACGAGGCCTGGATGGTGCAGACACCGGAATGGGGCCTAAACAGTCCCTGCTGGCTTAGGTCACGAGCGCACACCATAACTGACAAGGACCGGAGACAATATCTGGCCCTTAAATCATCTGTAGTGGGAAGAAGAACACTACTTGCCACCAAAATGCATAGAACGTCAGATTTCCCCAAATGTGGGGAAAGGAGATTAATTGGCTGAGTAGCCAAAAAATGAGGTAGCCCCCACAGGGTCATTCCACCATCTCTCAAGATACCCAGGGTTAAAATTTAAAATTTAAAATCATCGAGGGACTGCTGGTGGGCTTAGTCAGAAGAGCATGCAACTCTTGACCAGGACATTGTGAGTTCGAGCCCCCACGCTGGGTATAGAGATTACTAAAAAAATAAATAAACTTAAAAAAAAATTTTTAGGGGTTCCTGGGTGGCTCAGTCGGTTAAGTGTCCAACTCTTGGGGCGCCTGCGTGGCTCAGTCGTTAAGCGTCTGCCTTCAGCTCAGGTCATGATCCTAGAGTCCTGGAATCGAGCCCCGCATTGGGGCTGCTCAGCGGAAGCCTGCTTATCCCTCTCCCACTCCCCCGTTTGTGTTCCCTCTCTCGCTGTGTCTCTCTCTGTCAAATAAATAAATAAAATCTTTAAAAAAAAAAAGCGTCCAACTCTTGATTTCAGCTCAGGTCATGATCTCAAAGTCCTGGGATCGAGGCCTGCCTCGGGCTCCGTGCTCAACAGGGAGTCTGCTTGAGATTCTCTCTCTCCCTCTCCCTCTGCCCCTCCCTCTGAGTGCACCTCCCTCAAATAAATAAAGAAATCTTTTATCCATTTATTTGAGAGAGAGAGCACGAGCAGAGGGAAGAGGCAGAGGGAGAAGCAGATTCCCCGCTGAGCAGGGAGCCTGACATGGGGCTCGATCCCAGGACCCCAGGATCATGACCTGAGCTGACTGCAAGACACTTGGGTGCCCCAATAAGTAAATCTTAAAAAAAAAAAAAAAAAAAATGTTAGTCATTGATTCCTCCTCTTCCCACCCACACTCCAGATCTAATCAGCCTTCAGGGAGACTGATTAGCTTATTTCAGTCTTTAACGTTCAGCCCTTCTTTCCATTCCCACTGCCACCATCTTCATTCAGATCCCTGTCACCTTCTCACCACAATCATAAAGCCAGTGTTCCTTATACAACTGTCTTGTAGTGTGAAGCATTTGGGCCTCCTAAGGCCTTCTCTTTATCTCAGCACCCAGGAGACTAGTAGGGGAGGAAGTAAGATTAACATAAATAAGTATGGTGAATCTGCATATGACAAGCAAACATACAGCAAGCAATATGTTACAGGGGTTAGAGGAGAGACATCACTCCCAAATGGGGTAATTGGTGAAGACTTCAGAAAGGTGCAGCAATTGAGCCAGGCTTTGAAGGAGGGATTGGACTTAACATCCAAAGATAAACAAGAGAGGATCCAAGGCAGATGTAGCAGGATAACAAAGGCAGAGGCAGGAGTGTGGGGCTTGTCTGAGTTGCTGAGTGGCTAGGTCTAACTAGAGGGGAGGATACTGGATCTCAAATTTTAGTGTGCACATTATTGGGTGTGCAGCTCTCCGAACTCCGCCTCTGATTCCGGGAAACAAAGCCTTCCATGGAGGCAACTTGTTCCCACACCACACTTTAAGAAACACTGGCTGGAGGGTTTGAGTAGAGAACCTCAAAGAGATCCAGATGGAACGTGAGTTGGAATCAGATCAATGTCAGCACTGGAACCTTTATTCTGCTAGTGAATCAAAAGTTTTCTTAGCAGGTAAATGATAAAATCATAACTATATTTTGAATCCGTTGGCGAATGATCATGAGACACAAAGACCAGTAAGATGGTTTTTATAATGAATCAAATGAGAGAAAGAAGATCTCAACTGGGTCGGCGGCAGTCAGAATAAAAAGGCAAGTGAAGGGTGAGAGACCCTTCTTCCAAGAATTTGCAGGGCTCAGTGACTGACAGGTGTAGGGAATCAAGAAATGACCAAAATTATCATGTTTATTCAAGGTGCCCAATTTGAGTAGCTGGAAAATGGCAGTAGCAACTACAGAAATAGAAAAAATCAGAACAGCTGATTTGGGAAGGATTGATAAATCTGTCTTGTAGACATGCTGACTTTCAAGGACCATTAAGACATGTGGGAATAAGCAACAGGCAGTTGGGAAATGGAGTTCTGTAGAGCAGTCTGGGCTGGTGAGCTAGACAAGGACTCAGCACATAGTAGCAGGCAGCATGGATAGACATGACCAATTAGAGAGCGAGGCTGGGAAAACAGCCCCAGAGAAAGCACACACGTTAGGGAGCAGGAGAATGAAATGGGGTTTAAAAAGAGAGAGAGATGGAGAAGAAACAATCGGAAATATGTGAAACCAAATGATACAATGCCCCAGGGGGGGAAAAAAAAACAGGAGAATGGTCATGAAGTTGGAAAAAGGACTACACTTGGAGAACCACAGGTGTAGAGGCCTCCTCGAGAAGTTCAAGTGTGGAAGGTAGGACAACAAGAGTAGTTTGCATGGACAAAGGCAGATTGTATTATTAGGATGAGAAGAGACCAACTGTGATCTTTGGGAAAAGGGGAAGGCTTCTGGGGGAGCTGGAAATCAATGAATGAGAGAGTGAAGGAATGAAACAAGCCTACCTCCAATAGAGCCAGGTGCTTTCATGTATGAATGAAGGTCAATTCTCTGAGATAGACATTACCTTGTTTTTTTCTAACAGGGAAATTGAGGCTTTTACCATGGCTATAGAGTGACCTTTGAAAAATGTAAATCAGATCACATCACACAGACACCCCCCTTTGATAGCCCATCATTGCACTTCCAGTAATACATGAGGAAACCTGGGCACAGAGAGGATGATTCACTTGTGGAAAGTCAGTTAGCAGGGAGCAGATTTGAAGCTAGGCACTGCCTCCAAACCCCTTACCTTGGCTTACAAAGCCACAAGTGCTCGGGCTCTTGCCTCCCTCTCCCACCTCTTGGCATACCACTGCCCTGTCTTACTGGCTTCTCCGTTTTTCCAAATTGGCGAGCACATTTCCACCAGGTCCTTGGCACAAACAGTTCCCTCTAATTGCAGTGCTCCTCCCCTAGTTTTCACAAGTTGGTTTTATGTCATTGATCTCCGCTCAGATGTCACCTTCTCAGGACATCCCTGATCATTCAATAAAAAGCCACCCAGTCACTATCACATCACGCTATTTTAATTCTCTGAAGGGCTTTTATCATTTTCTTGTTTGTTTTCTTATGGACGCCCGCCCCCAAGTGGATTTACGGGTCACCAGATCAGGGAGCCCGTCTCCTTGGTCACCGATGGGCGTCCAGAGCCGGGGAGGCGGCCTGACGCACGGTGGGGGTTCAATGAGTATTTGTTGAAAGAAATGAGTGGCTCCAGTGAAATAGACACGCCCAAGACACAGGCCCGGAGTCGCCGGAGCGCGAGCGCGAGCACGCGGCCCGCGAGGCATTCTGGGGGTTGTAGTTCCGGGCGCGTCCGCGGTGGTGCGGGCCTACGTCGGCCGCGCTCTCTATGCTCGCGGAGGACAGAGTGGCCCAGCTGTTGCCATGGCTTCTCGGTCCTGCCGCGGGAGGGAGGCAGCCCAGCCAGGCGCCCGCTAGCTTCGGCGGCGGGGTGGACCGGGAAGCGGAAGGAATCTGGTGCGGTGGGTCCCGGAGCCTGGGGCGGAGCGCGGGGGCACCCGAAACCCCGGACAGCGGCGGGGAGCGGGGGAAGCGCTTCCTTCCCGATTTGCCGAGTAGAGCCGGTCTCCCCACGCCCACCCCCACTGCTCCGTGAGTAAAGGGTCGTCACCATCCCCATTTTTCCGCTGGGCTAACAGGTTTGAAGAAGCTAAGCGGCTTGCTCGAGGTCGCTCTCCTGGGAAGTGGCAGAGCCCGTCCTAGAGCCCGGGACTGCTCCTTTGCAGTCCCCCCGGGCAGCCCTTATCCTCGCCGGGGCGCATTCTGGTGAAGCCTGGGTGGGGTCCTTACAGTCCGGCCCGACGCCCCCATCGGTGGTGTGGTCCGGCTTGCTACACTGAATGCCACCCTGCACAGCCCGGGTAGGGGTTGAGTGAGGTCTTAGGGGGGAAAGTTCCACCACCTTCCACTGAGTCCGAAAAAAGGGGCTAGATAAGACAGAGTTACAATTAATACAGCATCAGTACGTGATGAAAGCAAAGTACATTCCGTGTGGGCAGATTCTGTTAGCCTCGTTTAGCCTCTGGTTTAATAGATGTGGAAACAGGTTCAGAGACATTAAGTAACTGTCCTAGGTTTACAGAGTTTGTGGGTGGAGTGAGGATTCCAACCTATTTTTCTCTGCCTTCAAAACCTATGTTTTATGTGCTGCCATGTTGCGGTTTTTTGTTTTTGTTTTTTTCCAGTTTACCAAAATTTCTACTTCCGTGGTGGCTGCATGGTGTAGACCAGTCACTCCGGGAACATGGGCCCCAGACCAGCAATATCAGTGTTAACTGAAAACATGTTAGAAATTACATTACTGGGCACCACCTCAGACCTACTAAGTTTGAAACTGAGAGGGGAGCCCAGCATTCTGCAATTTAACAAGTCCTCAGGTGACTCCGATACACACTAACATTTGAGAACTACTGGTGATTGATGTAGAGTTCATGATAAAGTGCAGTTTCTTTCAGTCAGTCTGGGGAGAGACCAGAGATTCTGCATTCCCTTTTTTTAAGATTTTATTAATTTTTTATTTGAGAGCGAGAGGGAGAAGGAGAAGCAGGCTCCCAGCTGAGCAAGGAGCCCAACCTGGGACTTGATCCCAGGACCCTGGGATCATGACCTGAGCCGAAGGCAGATTTAACCAGCTGAGCCACCTAAGCGCCCAGGATTCTGCATTCCTAGCCAGTGCCTGGGTGATGCTGAAAATGCTGGTCCACAGACTGGCAAGGGTGTAAACTACACTTTAGAGCAGCGGTTCTCAAACTTGGACGCACATCAAAATTACTTGTGAAGCTTTTAAAAATAGGATACCCGGGCCCCACCCTTGACCAAATGAATCAGACCCTCTGGGTTTGGGGGGAAGCAGCTGGTAAAAACTCACCAGGTGATTCTGCCTTGCACTGAGGGTTCAGAAGTAGCGGTATGAGGTTGGGAGTCAGGCAGTGATAGATTTGAATCTCAGCACCTCCAGGTATCAACTGTGTGACCTTGGGCAAGTCACATCTCTTGCTCATATTTTCTTTATTTACAAGATGAGTGTAAGTAATTCTTAGCTTGCCTGGTAGCGTGAGGATTCTGTGAGACGTGTGCACGAAGCACCTGGCACCGAAGGGTGTTCCGCAGACACAGAGATTGGGGGGCCAGGCAGACTTGGAGAGGTCTGTGCTAGAGCCTGGTAGAGGTGAGTTGGCAGTTGCAGCCCCTAGCTTGCCACAGCTTCCGTCTGTGTGCTTCTCCCCCCACAGCCAGCAGCCTTCGGTGTGGAAGAATGGCAGTGAGCCACTCGGTGAAGGAGCGGACCATCTCTGAGAACAGCCTGATTATCCTGCTGCAGGGCCTCCAGGGCCAGGTAACCACCGTGGACCTGCGGGATGAGAGCGTGGCCCGCGGACGCATAGACAACGTGGATGCTTTCATGAACATCCGCCTGGCCAACGTCACCTACACAGACCGCTGGGGGCATCAGGTCGAGCTGGATGACCTCTTCGTGACGGGCCGTAACGTCCGTTATGTCCACATCCCAGATGATGTGAACATCACGGCGACCATTGAGCAGCAGCTGCAGGTCATCCACCGGGTGCGCAACTTCGGCAGCAAGGGCCAAGGCCGGCGGGAATTTCCCTCCAAAAAGTATAAATGAGCCTTCCCCTCGGCCAGCTCCAGTCCCCACTCAGGTTCCTCCAGAGTTCTACTGAGCCAACCGCCTGCTCCCCTCCCTGCCCAGAGTCTGGAAAGAGAGCGGGCCCGGCCCAGTCACAGCTGCCTTTCACAGGGTCCCGTCTCCTAGACTCACTCTGGGATCCTACTTACCTGTCTGTGGCCTTGATCATTTACATTGGAATCTGATTTACTGATTTAGGGAATCTGCCAAATCGTTTTCAGCCCTCTCCCAGTGAGGGTTCTCGAGCGTACTCAGCCTGAGCCACCCCTGAGCGTTCCGGTTTCTCACAATTGTGTTTGCTTTCTCAGAAAACTTGGATACAAACAAGTCCGTGCCTCATGCTTTCCCTGATGTGTGCTGGGCTCCGTGTGGGTCCTGCGTCATAGGGCAGTGGTGCTTAAATGTGGCAGCACATTGCCATCACCTGTCCCACCATCAGCTATTCAGACTGGTATTGGGTGTAGCCTGGACATTGGGATTCTTTTTAAGTTTCTCAGGTGAGGGGTGCTTGGGTGGCTCAGTCAGTTAAGTGTCTGCCTTCGGCTGAAGTCATGATCCCAGGGTCCTGGGATCGAGCCCCGAGTCAGGCTCCCTGCTCAGTGGGAAGCCTGCTTCTCCCTCTCCCTCTGCTGCTTCCCCTGCTCCTTCTCTCTCTCTCTCTCTCCCTCTCTCACTCTCTCTCAAATAAATAAAATCTTTTTAAAAAAAAGTTTCTCAGGTGATACTAATAAGCAGCAAAGTTTGAGAATTGAAGGTGAGTGCTTCAGTCTGGCCAGATGGAAAGTGGCTTTTCTGTTCAGATTCCCTGTTTAAGAGGCTGTTCATCTCCTTGCTCTTCCCTGAGGTAGGGAGGCTGAGGTAATCCTGGGCCCTCCCCTCGAGTGTGGGAGCTCATCCAACAGCAAGAAATCAGTCTCCGATTCTGAGAAGTTTGGGGGTCCTCAGGAAGAAGGGGCTCTCGGGGGTAGAACCCAGGTCTTCGTCATAGCTGCCTTACAGCCATACCAGCCCTGCCAGGGGCAAGTGACCATCTCAATAAAAGCAGCTGTGTCCTCATCAAACATCCACAGAGCAGCTGCCGTGTGCCAGGCCTTCTGCTGAGCACACACTGTCGAATTAGATTTCGTCCCTTCCAGAGCGGGGCTTACGGTCTAGTGGGGGAGGTGGTCGAGAAACACGAGCGGAAATCCAGCCTAAGAACTGCCGCCCCCGAGTCTCAAGTAAGGCAGGGGCCTTTGACCTTCGGATGCTTTCATTTCTCCAGGGAGACTTGAGTGCTCCCTTGGGCACTAGCAGCCCAAGGCATCGCGTTCACCTTCCCTCCCAGTCTTTGTCAAAGTGTTGTCCTTGACCCACCTCATCAGAACCCACTGGGACGTGTCTGGAAAAGCCGCTTTGCTGGCTCCCCCTTCCCCGATGTGAACCAGAATCCAGAACCCAGGAATCTGCATCATTAACATCCACACACCCACCCACCATGATTCTTTGGAATACTGTTTATTTCATCACTTAGAGGTCCCAGAAGTCCCTGAGACTTGACCTTTGCCTAAAGGAGAGAACAGTGGGTTCTAGCAGGGAGATGACAACTCTGAGTTTCCAGGCCCCTCTGACAGCCCCAGGTAAGGGGAGCAACACCACAAGGTATCTGCTGCTTGGAGAAACCAGAGGGCAGGCACAGAAGGGAGGGCCTCACTGTGGGGATGTCCGCACGCTTGCAGTAAGCGGGGAGGGCTGCCCCATCCAGAGGGACGAATGCGGGGAGTCCCACAGCAGCCTCTGCAGATGTCTCCCACATGTCTGCAGATGTTTCCAAACGTGAAGAGGGCTTATGCTGGGAGTTTGGCCTGGAGATGGAGGAGAGGTCCCACGCTTTTAAGTGATGTGCCAGCACTTCTGTGGCCTCAGCAGAGCAAGGGAGAGCTCCCAGGCCGGGGAGGGGAGCCCTCAGGCTAGCGCGGACTGCTCAGACCCAAGCACGTCTTCATTCCGGAAGCATCGCGCGCCAGACCCCACAGACCCACTGTCATCCCTACATGAGGCGCTGGAAGGATAGAGCCAAAGGAGGGGAGACAGGCCCGCTGAGACACACTTATGCTGAACCCCTAAATCTGCAAGCCCCAGGGATGTGGGTCTTTTGGCATCTGGTCCAGGATTGCTGGGAAAGGCTGCCAGGGGCCCAGGAAGGATGGGGGGGGTGAGCTTAGTGCCCACCAGCCCATGGTGAGCCAGATTCCCCCAGCTGCTGCCCACCATTCGTTCCACTAAGCTATCTAGTCACCATACCAGCTGCTGAAGTAACGTCAGGACGGACAAGGGTCCTGCCCCCGGGAAGCCGATGTTCTACAGGGGAAGACTGACAATGAAAAAAAGTAAAAATTCTTACAGATGTCATGAAGGAAATAAACAGGGTACTCTAGAGAGAACACAGGTGGTTTTATTTTGGAAAGTGTGGTCTGAAGAAATGAAATGTAAACCCAGAAGGACCCTAATGTTTAAAGAGCCAAGGGAAGGCAGAATAAGCGTCCAGTGCAAAGGTCCTGGGGTGAGGGGGGCAGTAACCGGACCACTGAGACTATCAGAGGAGAGAGAAGCACGTGAGGCAAGAGAAGGGGACAGGGCTGGGGCAAATGATACCAGGCCTTGTGCCTGAGGAGCGTAGTGGTTCCAGTTCCCAGTGCATGAGAAACAGAACTTGAATGGTTCCCTACTCAGCTGAGTTCCTACTTCACCCCGTTGAGCCAGCGTGGCAGAAACTCAAAGTTCTCCCTTTCCTTGGAACTGGTTGAATTCTAGCACATTTCCCTTAAGGGTGGCCAGCGTGGGAAAGGTGGTCTGGTCTGATGCTCATCCGATCATGCTAGCATCACTGAGATGTCGTTGTTTCCTTCTGGCCTCTTGTGGTCAGCCCACTCAGGCTGCCACCCAGTTGCTCCTCCCTGACCCACAGACCCCTTCAGGAGTAACCCATACCTCTCTTGGTGTTCAGATTTTTATTCTACCTTTCCCAAGCCTTATTAGGCCCAGGAAATTCTTAGGCTCTTGGCTTAGTGAGGCCCTGTTTGCCCAAATGCAGCACACAGCTGTTTCTTTGGAGGGTTTTGTTCCTTCCTGGCACTCCCCCAGGAAAAGAGCACAGCTCTGAGTGCCCCCCAGGCCCTGAGACCCAGCTGACACCCTCCAGCTCCCAGGCTAAGGAGAAGCTGGTCTAGTCTCAGGGACCCCCCCCCCTCACACACACAAGTCTCAATCTCCCAGATCCCCCTTGCTACAGTTTTCTAAATTTGTACGTGGATAGAAATTCCATTCCTCCCTGAAGGCTAGGCTTTTGGAATTCAGAAGCTAAAAATGAGCTCTACATTCTGTTGTCTCACTTGTTTCCCAAAGTCACGAAGGCAGAGTAACGTAACTATCTGCATAAGGGAAGGGAGGGACACCAAAGAAAATATGAAAAACATATTTCCAAATGTTATCGCCCCGCTGGATTTGGTGTTTTGCTGTTCATTGCCATGGTCTTTGTTCAAGCATGCCCCCCATGTTGGTGTACATGTATGCTTGAACAAAGAAATTCTGATTGCTTCGGGTAGCCTGCTGGGTCCCCATCTTGCCCAGCCCTCCTGGAGAGAAGAGGCACACACTGCATTAGGTCTCTGTCATTCGGAGGAGGGGACGCCAGGGTGGGCATACAGCTGGAAGTTCAGATCTCCCTGGGGGCCAGCCGAATGATGCAGGGCCCCCCCAACCCTGGCTCTCAGCCAGATGGGGCATGAAGGAGAGCATCCAGCTCCCTAAATTCCAGTCTGGCATCCCCAGCTGAAAGGCCCCCCGCCCGAGGGCAGCAAGGGTCCCTTGAGCTCCTGTCAATGTTTCCCAAAGGATCCAGAGAAATAGCACATAGTATGGGAAGGGTGACCAAGCTGGTGTGCTCTCTGCTTCGGGCTGGAATTACACTAACAGAGTAGTGGTCACTCTGGCTTACTCCCCCTGATCACCCAAGCCCTAGGGTCTGTAAAACAAGGCTTATAATCAATAAAAGGGAAGAAATGACTTGATGTAGGTTGTATGGGAGACAAAATCTTACCAAATATGAGGCTTGTGTGGAGGGAAAATACTAAGAGAAGCTTTGATGGCAAGAAGATCAGGAACCACTGATCCAATCCAACTCTGTCATTTTACAGTTGAGGAAACTGAGGCCCAGCTTCTTCAGAGTGAAAGGGAAGGGGAAGGGCTCTCCTCAGGTCCCATGGTGAAGTTAATGGCTGAATGCCAAGATGGTCGTCATAAATAACTACCACTTGCTGACTCCAACTACCGGCTAGGGCCTGTGCCAGGGGCAGCAGGAGGGCAGAGCCATAGTCTGTTTGGTCCCCATGGAACCCCACCATCTAACTCAGTGCTCTGCACCTAGCAGGCACACCATAAATCTTTGTGGAACGGAAGAATCATCTCCTTTCATCCTAACAACAACCCTGGAGGTATATATTCATAGCCTCATGTTACAGATGAGCCAACAGGCCCAGAGAGGTGAAGTGACTTGCTCAAGATCTCAGGATCGAAGAGCCAGGGAACAACACAGTGGGGATTTGAACTCAAGTCTGTCTGACTCCAACTCCAGGATCTTAACTACTATACCACACCGTTCTGTGTCCCAGACATCACACCAATGCCTCTGCTCACCTCCGTGGTGGCCCCAACCGGGTGTGGGGCTGGCACTCGAAACTTTGCCATACCCAGGCCTTGGGGCTTGGCCACAAGGAGAAGCCAGAAGCCAGCAGTAAGTAGGGTATGCTGGGTCACAGAAGCCTGAGGGAGCTCCTCAGGGGTGAAGGTTTCTTCCTCTCCTTCTGTGACAGGCAGATCTGCCTATACCTCATCAAGCAAGCATCTCTGCTGTTGTGACAGGCGTCACTTTGTTATGGCAGTACCATCTGCCAGTGTACCCAAAGTTGGAGAGCCTGCAGGCAGCAGGAGCGTGCACGTGCGCGCGCGTGCGTGCGCGTGTGTGTGTGTGTGTGTGTGTGTGTGTGTGTGTGTGTGTGGTGCAGCCAGTCTCTTCATGTTGGTGTCCTGACGACAGTTTTTCATTTCCTCTGGCTGGCACCTTTCGTTTCTATTCATTACTTCTTCTCCCCTCTTTTTTCTTCCTCCTCCTCTTCTTTGTTAAAATGCTATATTGTGAAGCAACTGAAAGTCTCTGGGGGTTGGGGATGGTGGTGTCAGCTCCAAGTGATTCATCTAGCTGATAATTAGAGCTCTGGAAAACCCAAAACTCATTGCTGGCAGAGTCAGGGCTTGCTTCCGGAATCCCTAGGCTTTTCCCTTTGTCAGAGACAGAAGCTGGGGGCCCTGGCCGGGCTCCTTTGTGCCTGCCTTTCAGTCCCCAACTATACTGAAGTGAGTGTGAGTACTCTTACGGGCCATGTCCCGTGAGAAGCTGTTTCCATCCTCACCCAATCCTCTCAGTGACCCCATGAAGTGTGATCCCTGTTCTGACACAACGGTAAGGTTGGGGAACTCACACGGAGTCACTCAGCTTGTGAGAGACGCAGCAAGGACTCACATCTGCCAGACTTGGTTCAAATCACAACCCTGCCATTATTAGCTGTGTGTCTTGGGAGAGGTTACGTCCCCTCTCAGAGCTCTAGCTGCCGCTGCTTCTGTAAACAGACTCCCAACACCGATGCCTCTAAAGTGCTTAACATAGCATGTGACAACAACAGCAGGAGCTGTTTTGATTCCTGTTGTCACTCAGCCCTGTCTGCTCAGTGGGCACCAGGCATTCAGGGAGACAGAGAGATGGACCCAGGAGGAGGCAGCCAGACTCACACCGGCTCTCCTGTCCTGGCACTGCCTGTTTGGAGATGACAAATGCACATACACGGAAGCACCTGGCCACACGCCCCTAGGAAAACCCGGCAGGGCACATAGGCTTGGCGACATGTGCCCACATACGGATACAGAGTGACGCAGGAGACAGCTGAAAAGACACCCGGGAGTTAGACGTGCGGCCAGCACACCGGCTCACACCTCTGAGACAAAGGAGTGGGGCCACGGTCGGTCGTTGGTGCTGCTGCCACTGAGCCCTTCTAGCAGCTTCTGGATGCCAGAGGAGGGAAGCCAGGGTCTCAGAGGGCCCCAGTGAGTCACCCGCCTGATGCAATCCCTTTAAAGGGCTCATCTGCTGGTGCAAGAAGCTGATTCATGGAGGGCGTGGTTGCTGGAGGAGGAGGAGAAAGGGACCGAAACTGCAGCAGGAGGGACTGAGAGGTTAGATGGCTGGAATTGTTTATAGGACCTCTTCACTGTAAACGTCCCTGGTCAAGGCTCCAGGGATCTTCAGGTTGGAGCGGGGTTTCTACAAAGGCGAGGGCCCCAGAGTGAAATAAACTGTGAGAGCTGAGACAGGAATTCCTGTCATTTTATTGAGCCCAACTGCAGCGCTCTCCGCACAGAGCTCCAGAAACTGAGAAATGGGGATCAAGGAAGAGACATTTTTCTGACAAATACACTGCAACTGGCCGATCTTCCAACTGCGGGAGACTTCTCCCAACCCTGCAGGGCGAGGGTAGGGCACGCGAGGTCCTGCGGAGTTGGGGCGGGGGCTGTGTGCGCGTCCCAGCCTCGCCGCAGACATAGATGAGCGGTAAGTACCGCCCCTTTAGGGTCCCAGCCTCCAATCGTTTCACAGATTTCGGCCCAGAGCCCACCCTGAGGCCAATCCTCAATCGAATTCCAGCCTCCTGCCTGAAGGCTTCCGCCCATTCTCAAGATGGCGCCCAATCCCGAGGCCGCGGGGGTGCAGACACAGGCGAGGGGCGGGGTCGGGGGGAGAGGGGTGGGGCTGCGGCTCTGGCCCGAGAGGAGGGGGCGGTGCGTCACTTCCGTTGTCAGGTGGCGGCGCCGCAGCCATGGAGGGAGGCGGCGGCGGCGGTGGCGGCTCGGGTGGCTGCGCTGGGAGGCGGCGGTGAGCGGCTCCCACGCCCCCGGCCCGGCCCCGGCCCCCCGGGACGGAGCGCCGAGCAGTGCCGGCTCCGGGCTACGGACTATGGGCGAGCAGCGCTGAGCACCGGGGGAAGGTGAGGGCGGGGGTCCCGGAGCGGGGAGCCGGGCGGGGGGGTGCGGGTTAGCGGGGCGGGCCTCAGCGGCCGTGGCGGTGGGACCGGGGTGACAGCTCGAGGCCGTCCGGGTGCGACAGAAATGGCAACAGCGAACGCCCCCTCCTCTGCTGGGGTCTGCCCTTCCCGGGCGGCGGGGGCGGGGGCTGCTGTGCGCTGGGTACCCGGCGGCCGCGGGGAGCCTCGGTCCGGCCGCAGCTCTGGCAGGTGGGCACTGCCAGCCTTGCCCGGAGTCATTCTGCCAGTGAGTGAGGGCACCGGCGTTTGAACTCGGCTAGGTTTTCCCCAAGAGACACCCTCTGCCTCTCCCGGCTTCCCTCCCGATCCCGAGAGGGACTTGAAAGTTAGAACGACTCCCCAGGGCGGGCCAGCCAGGGCTTCCTCCAGGAGTTCTCACCCGTCTTAGCTTGGGAGATTTGGGCATCGCGGGAGGCGTTCAGGTGCGGGTCAGAGCTACCTGGCTGCCAGTGCTACGTTTGGCCGGCCTTTTCCTAGAAGATATAGCACGCCGCTGTGGTCAGTTTCACATGCTGTGCCGGGTCAGGCCCGCCCATTCCCACGCCACTCGGCCACACCTTCCGGGCAGTGGGTAAGGGCTTTGGGATTTCCGACCCTGCATTCTCTGCCAACCCCCACTCCCTAGGTTTGATGCCCGTTTGTTGGCGGAAGGAAGAGATGACAGCTGCCTTTGGTGGCAGGATAGACTTTGCTCTAAGTCACGGGAGAAACCGGTTGGCTTTGCTTGGTTTTGAGAGCGGTGGGGAGGAAGGTCGTCACCCTGGGCTGGGCACATTTCCCTCTTGGCTTAGTTTTGCATGAGATAAGGAAGAGCAGAATATGTAATTGTATGGCCTGAGAATCCTTTTTGTAAGGATTTTTGTAAACAGTGCTTGTGAGCTGCTCAGGGACTCCTTGACCGCCCTGCTATACCAGCGGTTTCGGGAGGTAGCCCTCATTTATTCATTCATTCCCCACATGACAACAACCGTATCTTTGCCTGGAGAGGCAAGAACCCTCTGGTATAGTGGTGAAGAGTGGGCTTTGGAGCCAGACTCCCCGAGTTCAAATTCTGGCTCTGCAGCTTTCTAGCTGTGTGACAAGTAGGAGAGTGGTATAACCTCTCTGTGCCTCAGTGTCCTCATCTCTAAAACAGGGGTGATAAGAGAGAGTTGTTGTGAAGATTAAAAAAGTTAACACATGTAGGAGCGCCTACTCTTTTTTTTTTTTTTAGACTTTTTTTAAAGATTGTATTTATTTGGAGGGGGGAGGGAGAGAGAGAGTGCACACAAGTGGGGAGGGAGAGGGAGAAGCAGACTCCCCACTGAGCCAAGCCTCATGCAGGAGCTTGAGCCCAGAACCCTGAGATTATGACCTGAGCCGGAGGCAGATGCTTAGTCAACTGAGCCACCCAGGTGCCCTGAGCTTGTGACTCTTGATCTCAGGGTTGTGAGTTCGAGCTCCACACTGGGTGTAGAGATCACTTAAAAATAAAATCTTAAAAAAAAAGTTAACACATGTAAAACACACAGAACCATGTCTGTCACATGATACATGTTAGCTCTTATTTCAAGAAGCTGGTGGCCTGGTTAAAGGAGAGATGACTTGTAAACAAGTTGTTGAAGTAAGGTGTAAGAAAGCTAGCAGCAGCAGGCACAGAGGGCCGTGGGAGCCCAGCCTGGGTGGGGGGCGGATCCTGGGAAGGCTTAGCAGAGGTGATGACAGTGGAGCTGTGTCTAGGATGGGAAGGCTTAGCCAGTGAGCATGAAAGGGTAAGGTGTTCTACTTAGAGATAAGTACACGCATAGTTTGTTTTTTAAATTGAAAGTTTTAATTAATTTATTCATTTAAGTAATCTCTACACCCAAAATGGGGCTGGAACTCAGGACCACAAGATCGAGAGTCGCACGCTCCATTGACTGAGCCAGCCAGGCGCCCCCGAGTACACGCATAGTTTATTCCAGAAGCCTCAGATTGTTCCATATGGTGGTGTGAAAGTCAACATGGTGCAAGGTAAGGCAGTATCAGGTGACAAGGAAATGCCACGTTAACAAGTTAGGACTTCATGCCGAGGGCAGTGAAAAGGTTTTGAAGCAGAGGAGTGACATGATTGGATCTGTGTTTTATTTTTTTTTATTTTTTTAAAAGATTTTATTTATTTATTTGAGAGAGAGAGAGAACACATGAAAGGGGGAGGGTCAGAGGGAGAAGCAGACTCCCTGCTGAGCAGGGAGCCCGATGCGGGACTCGATCCTGGAACTCCAGGATCATGACCTGAGCCGAAGGCAGTCGCTTAACCAACTGAGCCACCTAGGTGCCCCTGGATCTGTGTTTTAGAATGATCTTTGTGGAGTCAGTCCCAGCAGAGGAGGGACAAGGAGGGGAAAGCCTAAAGGACTGGATTCCTCTCAAGAGGCCACTGCAGGCCCCTGAGCAGGGGAGAGTACGTGCCAGGGTGGGGGGGTCCCTGGGTGGGGGGGTCCCTGCCGAGAAAGCACTTGTAGGCAGAGGGTGACAGGTGTCGAGCTCCCTGCCTTGCTCTGAGCTTCTCCGCCCAGCACAGGGGTGCCTGCTGCAAGTGCCCCTCTCTTCCTGGGGTCGCAGGTCACTTGAGCAGCTGGGGAGGTAAGGCTGCCCTCTCAGAAGGCCTATCATACAGGGTGCTGCCCTCGCTCCCGGGTCTTTCATTCGACCTGGGAAGGCAGCAAACTCTTCTCATTAAGAGCCTGTTTAGCTCTGCAGTAAGACAGATCTGGCTTCCAGTCCCAGCCCTGCTGGTCGCAAGCGGTAGCTTATTCTCTCCATGCCCGGCTTTGTCATCTGTAAAGTGGGGGCATCAAGGCCCCTCCCTAGGAGGGCAGTTGTGAGGATTAAGTAAGATGTTGCAAGTTGAACATTTAGCACACACTGAGTGAGAAATACTTGGTAAGTGTTATTACAGACTGTAGGAAAGAACTTCCAAGAAAGAGTTGAAGCAATTAGTCTCAACTGGAACTGTGTCCCATGAGCTGTCAGAAGTGTCCTGAGGAATCACAAGATGACAGAATTTTATTGTATTCTTTCTGAAAAGGAAATCTGTGGGGAGTTTACCCAGTCTGTATGGGAGCTATGCGGATGATTCAGCCCAGCTCTTTGAAAGAACCATTTTTTTAAGAAACAGAAGGAGTGCTGAGGGGAAAAAAAATCATATTTTAAAGTATTCAGGAGAAAAAAAGGTATGTAGAGTTTCTTCTGTGTGTCCCTCTTAGTGACCCTGGTCTGGTATCTGAATTAGTATCCTCAGGAAGCATCACACACATTGATGTGTGTCGTGGCTCAAACTCCAGAGCCCCAGTTGCACACACACAAGCCCCCATATGTAGCAGAAGGAGGATGGAGAGGCAGCCCCTGGCCTGGAGGAACCTGCGGTCCAGCAGGGGCGAGGCCGACTCCTAACCAATTAACACTTGCATAGTTTGGCAAGTCTCATAGCAGTCTGTCTAGCATGTAGTGGGAACCACCGGGGGAGGAGGAGGAGATTGGGGAGAACTTTGGAGAGCCCTTAGAGCTTAACTGGCTCCCAGAGGGCAAGGAGAGTTCTCCAAGGGCTCAGACGCACCCTGGGCAGGGGAGCAGCGTGGCGCAGGCCGGGATGCTTGCTGGTGTGGGTGCAACTTTGGAAACCAGAGAGGCTCTGGCACAGGGCGTGAGGGGACCTGGCTGTGGGATGTGTTGGAGAGGTAGGCGCCAGTCTAAGATGCTTGAACTTCTTATTCTCTTATTCTCTTGCGATGGGATGCTTTAAGTGGAGGAAGCACCGTTAGCCCTGCATCTTCCCAAGAGCCCTCCAGCTGCGGGGAAAGAGGACGGGGGAGAGAGCGAGATGGAGTGCAGAGGGAGGCTGCTGCAGCCCTCAGAGCAAGTGCTCGTGCGGGCCTGCATCAGGGCAGAGGCAGTTGGGATGGAGAGGAAGGGCGGAGATCAGAGCTGTCTGGGGAGAAATCAGTCAGACTCTGGGAATGTTTGGAAGTGATGGTTGAGGGAGGAGCAGTGGTGGCAGGTGACGAGAAGGTTCCTGGTTTGGGTGACAAGAGTGAATGATAGAGCAGAGATAGGGCGGCTTGGAAGACAATCAGTAAGACCTGAGCACATCTCACGGGAGAGGATCAGTTACAAAGTCTGTGGCACCCTGTCCAGCTTCGGGCTGGGCTTCCCTCTGGTTATGCCTGAGTCAGCACCTGGGAGAAGGGCAGCTTCCCTCTCTTCACCTTGCCTCTGCCCAGATTTGCCCAGGGAGGTGACCTTGTACAGTGTTTCAGAAACTCAACGGGCTGAGTGTGCCAAACTCCTATAATTTCTCCAGCCTTCAGTGGCCCTACAGAGCAGCTCTTCTTCACGCTGCTTCAGGTGATGGGGTCCTGGACAGCAGCGTATCCTCAGGGGAGAGACGGCTTTCCCAGTACTCCCTGGAGACCTTATCTGGAACGAGAACTTGAGATTGAATTGACTCCCTAGGCTGGGTTAGCAGCCTCGTCTCAAGAGGAAGTGTCTGCCAGAGGCCACTGGGACTCAGAGCCACCAGAGAGATGAGAAGGAGCTGCCCCTATGCCCTTGTCCCCCTGAGCTCTACAGGAGTGCAGAGCTAGACCAGAATCTGACTGTGCTATGGAGAGGGTGTGCTGGGGGACAGGGTTTCAAACAAGCCCTTTGGAACTGGGGAGATTTTCACAGACTTTGTCCTTGGGTTGTGGGGTCAAGAAGGTAGAAGAGAACGTGGCCTGAAACAGGAGCATTTCTTCCAGATGAGACTGTGGGCCCAGGGCCCACAGCAGCGGCTCTGTAATCAACATCTGGGAGGGGAAGGGATGGTAGCGCTTGCTTTGATTTACTTCCTGCCTTAGCGATGGTTCCATTCTGGCACGTGGATGTTTGGGTCATTTTTCATTATGAGTGTATATAATTTGTTCAGCAAGCTCTGTGCTGATGAACTTAGGTGATTCTCTGTCTTTAGTTCTCCAAACAGAGCTGTAGTGACCGTCTGCATGCATATGATTTTGCCCACCTTAGGAATCTGCAGGAATCTGCAGGATTCTAGAAGAGTGGTTGCTGCTTCAAAGAGTACCTTTTATTGTTATTATTTTTTTTAAAGAATTTCTAAGCTCCCTTTTAATAAACTGGAGCAGCCTGATTTTGCTCCAGCAAGCAAAGGTATTCTTTTGGGTTGAGGTGCCCCTTCCTGAGCGGGGCACTGAGGACTCCTCCCCCAGAAGAGGCTACCGCCCCATGGTGGTCATCCTCTTCTGATTAATGGTGGTCTAGCTGGGGAGTGAGTTCAGGCTCCCCAGAGCTTACAAGTACAGTAATATACAGGCCTGACGATTTCAAAGAAACTCTAGTTGTTGGAAAGCCCCAGAGAAAACTGAGAAGGGCTCTTGTTATTCAGAACGAAGCTGTCCGCTCTAAATACGTTTTTTACAGACCGCCACCTACTTGGCAAAAGAGACAGAAGATGTTTAGCTTTTAAAGAGTCTGTGACCCAAGCATCCAGCAGGAAGAAGAAAGGGGCCTGGACATTGTAGCAGGAATTGGCAAGAGCAGGACTGATGTGCCTGTCATTTGTCTTTAGGTTTGGGGCAGAGCTCGTTTGAGGTTTGATAGGGGGACAGCAGGTACTTCTAGAGAGAAGCTCCGTTCCTTGGGAGACCTTAGGACTGGCTGGCCCCAAATTCTGTGGAGCTCTTGGAACCCCATTTCTGGCCTCTAGAGAGTAAGAGTCCTCCTTTTTGCAGTCGACGTGGAGCTCCTGGAGGTACTGCATTTGGCGGGAGTTCCCCAGAGTGCATGCTCTTCTGACTGCTCTCCCAATGTGGTCCCTGCTGAAGGAACAGGAAGGAAAGCAGCCAGAAAAGGCAGATTACCACCACCCTCCAGGTTCTTTGCTAAGTACTCTGCAGTACCTATTGAAAAATTCTCAGAATCTAAGGAAGGAGGGGCTGTCTGTTTTATAGAAGAGAACCCCCAGGTCCAGAGGGGCTAAGTAACCCGTCCACTGTGTCACAGCCGGTAGGAGCAGAGCCAGACTTCGGCCTACACTGTGTGACTCTAGAGCCCATGCCATGCTGTTCATCCTGGGCAGGCTCTGGCCCCACGGAGTCCAACCCACACGGAATCTTAGACTCATGGAGTTGTAGAGCTGGAAGGGTCTTTGGCAAAGCTGAAGCAGTCCCTTCTTTGCCTGAAGAACGGAACTGCCCCTTCCTAGAAGCAGGTCCCTCCCCATCCTGGCCTGTGGGTAGGGAGACTTTCAGCCATATCACCTAGAAGTTAAGCGCCTAGGCTCAGATCAGACCTGGCTTCAAAACCCAGTTCTGCCGCTCGCTAGCTGAGTGACCTTGAACAAGTCATTGCCTATTTTCAGCCTCATCTTCTCCTCTGTAAAATGGACACAATTCTCCTTGCTCCTAAGGCAGTAATGGGGCTTGCACACGAGGTGCTACTGTAGCAGGTTCAGCCTCGTGCCTGGCCTGCAGTCAGGACCCAGGAGCTGGCTCTGGTGAGGTCCAGGTAAGCTCTTTGCTAGCAGGTCTGGGAGTGTTCCTGGAAGAGGCGTCCTGAGCCAGCCCCCAGGTCTCCAGTTTGAACGTTTCGGTGGTCCTCCCAGCCTGTATGGACGCCAGCAGGCAAGCAGGAGGTTCCTTATGAGCATGTGTGCGGCTCCTGAGAGAGCTTAGGTGTACCAGGAGTCGTGCTTTTGTCCCTTCTGGCCGACCCTCCTGATGCAGCCTCGCAGCGGCCCACAGGCTGGTGCATTCAGGACACTTAGACTTCCACACGCGTCCCATGCCATGCTCCCTCAGGTGTGCCTTCTCTGAGGCCCGGCCGCCCTTGAGCCTGTTATTCCTCTTAACAGTTCTAATGGGTTAAAAATTTAGATTTAAAAAGAATTATTATTATAGTAGTGTATGGTAAAATAGTTAAGCACATGGAAAAATATAAAATAAAACTCTCTCTCCCCTCCTTGGGCCCCTCATCCTGCCTGGAGGTATCCACTGTTGAGTTTCTTCTAGAAATTTCCTGTGCATATTCAAGGGTATGTATAATCTTTTTTTCTTTACCCAAATGGGATCGTATTATACAAATAGTACTGGTTTGTTTGTTTGTTTGTTTGTTTTTAACGTAATATACCATAGGCATCTTTATCAGCAGGTGTGGACCTAGTCTTATAGGCTGCACAGTATTCCATAAAATGGAACGTGATGCGTGAACCAGTCCTTTCTTGGTGGACATGTAGAGTGTTTCCTGTCTGGATGCATGTTTTGATTTTTGTGGTTTTATCTTTTGTGGTTTTTTGTGGCTCTACGTGGTTCTATAGGGACCCTCGTTGAGCACATTTATCTTTGTGAACTTGTGTGCATATATGTATAGGATAAATCCCTAGAACTGAAGGGCTGGGCCCGACGTGTGCGGTTTTTTTTTTGTTTGTTTGTTTGTTTGTTTTTACTTTGTTGGCTGTGGTTTCAACACGTACTTTCTGCGCACCTGCTGAGCCCGGGCAGGGGATTCTGAAGTGGCCAAGGCCCAGGCCTCGCTCCTAGGAGCTCACCCTCTCAGGAGACAAGCAGGCAAGCAGACGTGATGAGCATGCTCTCAGCAGTGCATGCACGGAGTGTCTGTCGGTGGTGGCTCACGGACCTCAGCACTAGCCCTGTGGCCTCTCGATGGCTCAGAACAGGTGAGATACGCGTGTGGGCCTAACCTCTGAACGGCTCTGAGGGGCACCCTGACGGCCCAGCCCGCCGTCAGCCTCTGCAGTCCTGCCCCTCCGAGCAGCTGCATCCAGCAGCTTCTGGGAACTGTGCTGTTCGTTGTGGAAGTTGTGAAATTTAATTGATTTCATTTTTGATAGAAGCCATTGAGGCAAGGCAATTTGCTGACCCCAGTCCCAGTTGCCTTTCTTACATGAGCATCCAACTCTTGATTTCGGCTCAGGGCGTGATCTCAGGGTCGTGAGATTGGGCCCCGAGTCAGGCTCTGTGCTGGGCCTGGAGCCTGCTTAAGATTCTCTCTCTCCCTCTGCCCCCTCCCCCCCCCCCAAAAGCAACAACAACAACAGTATAAAGAGAGAGAGTCACATGTACCTGGGCCTGGCCCAGGCTTTGCCGTCTGTCGCTCTGGAAATCTGGGGTGGAAGGAAGGAAACTTAACATTCGTCTGGCGCCTCCCCCACGCCGGCTCCGGCGGTCCTCAGGGAACCCTGTGCAGGGCGGCGCCGTCCCTCTCTGGGTGAGCCGAGGGCCGGCCAAGAAGCATATTCAGGTTGCACCGTAGACCCGAAGGTGGCTCTCAGACTCAGCCAGCCTTTCTTCAGTCCCTTGCTCTTTTCTCCTTGCGTGATTTGGGCCATTGTGGGCGGCAAGAACCCGAACTCCACGTGGGACTCCGTGGCAAGCCTGGTTCCCTGGCTGAGTCACCACACAAGGCAATCACTGATGGTTTGAGCTGAAGATGGGTCCCCTTAGTAGCAGGGCAGGCAGGCATGAAAGGGGAGGGCTGTCAGTGACCTGGTCTGGCCTCACTGCACAAGGCAGAAGCTGCCCTCTGCCCCGCCCCCCCCCCCGAGCCAGGGGGCCACCAGGAATGTCTCCCAAGCCAGGGTGCTTGGCTACTTCCCCAGGTTCCTTCTCTGGATGGGAGATACCAGAGCAGCACGGCCCCAGAAAGAGCTATTAAGTGTGTCCCTTCCTCCTCTGACACCCACACACAGTGACGGATTATTTGTTGTCACATCAGCTGCTTCCGGAGGCCCTTGGGAGGGGCAGGCTAGTGGCAGGGCTGGTGTTGCTGCCCTCGATTCTGCTCTGGGAGCTATCAGAGTGGCTGCCGGTGAAGCCCTCTGCCCCATCTGCAGGGACTGGTCTCTCTTCCGTTTGTCTTTTCCCCAGAGGGGCCCATGGGTCCCCCTCCGTGTGCACAGCCCTGGAGCTCTTTTTCCCAGAGTCACTCGGGAACACATCCTTCTGGCCAGGGGCCTTTCGGCCTCCAGTCTGTCCGCCCCCAGCCCTCATGGAGGCCACAGAGGAGCCCAGTGGGGCAGCGGGGTGAAGAGGGACATCACTGATTATGTAATCTCCTTGTATGTGACTCTTGCCTTCTAAAGGAGCCCGGAGCTGGACCTCTGAACTGCAGCCTCTGGGCTTCCTGCGAGCAGTGGGGTCTTCAGGCCCCTGCCGGCCCCAGGACTGCTGCGCTGGCCACACTGTAGCCCTGCCGGGAGAGGCGGTGACAGAGGCTGGGTCTGGTGCGGATGTGTGGAGGGGGAGAAGGTTGGGCACAGGGCCCTCTCTCTGGCCGCCCCTCCCACTTGCCACCGGGCTGAGTCACTTCCTCTCTGGCTGCTGCAGGTACTCCCCCACATGCCCCAGAGCAGAGTGGCTTCAGGGCGTGGGGTTCACCCTGGGCCACGAGAGGGAGCAGACGCTTGTGGTAGAAGCAGCCAGTTCACTCGGTACCCCCGAGGCAGTAAAGCACGACGTTTAGGGAATGATGTGATGTTATGGATTCTTGACAAATTGGAGCTATACATATCCTGCATTTTAAAAATGAGCAAAATCATCACACTGTTTTGGAACAGTGAAGATGACAGCGCATGCATGAATCTTTGTCATCAGGGAGTCCTGGCTGAAGCCAAGGGATTACTAATCTGCCTCCCCATCCCCCAGCTCCATCCTGAGCTCAGAAGCAAATGGCTTCCAGTGGGTTCCTGGAGAGGTTCCTCATAGCCTTCAGGCTCCCAGGGAGAGGGTTCATGCCTACTTCGGGGGTGGCTGTCATTAAAACTCAAAGGAGAAGCTGACAAACAGAGCCCCCTTCCCTCCAGCTAGCAGGAGGCAAAGAGAATAGGCCTCAGGCAGCCTCCTGTGGGCCTGGTAAGCTGGCCCAGGTCTCTAGGCTTCGCTCTCACAGAGGGTAGGTGACTGGTTCAGGGAAACAAAGCAAGTGAGTGACAGGAGTCTGAATTTGAACCCGGACTTACCTGACCTCAAAATCCATCTTGCTCTCCCAACTGGCATTTGGGTCACTGGTCTATGGTTTGAAACACTTGATTGCATGGGCTGCAAATTCCTCTTGGTTCCCTGAGTTGACTTTGTGGTTGGAGAGCAGGTCTGTAGGGAAGTTGGGAGCACTGGTAGAAACACCTGTGTGTGAGTATTGGGGTGCAGCGGGGGTGGCTCCCAGAGGGCTTGTGTCACGGAGGGGTGGGGGACACTAACTTGTTGGCTGGTAGGAGGATATCTCAGTAACCCCCCCTCAGTTCAGCCCCTCTCTCCAGAGAGACCTGCTTGGGGGCTGGAAACACCTCCTTCTCCAGGGACAAGCACGACCCCTCTCTCCCTGCTTGCCTGCAGCTTTCTGGCTGCAGCTCCCTGATTCCAGGAGAATGATTGCTTATAAGGAAACCCAGAGGGCATTGTCCTCTCTGTGGCTGGCATTCCTACGCCGGCAGCCGTCTTCGGGCGGGGAAGGAGCAGTGGAGGAAGAAAGAGCATGGGATTCAGAGCTGGAGAACCTGGGCCCGCGTCCCCTCTCTTTGAGCAACCAGTCAGGTAACTTTAGGCAGGGCTCAGTATCTCTGAGTCTTGATTTCTTTTTCTAGAAAGTGCTGTGTTTGCTGGTAGTGGTGGTGGGGGGATCAGTTACAATCATGTATTGGAAAGTGCCTTGTAAGCTACAGAACTGTGTGCAAAAGTTAGTTGTTGTGAGAGGTCATTGAGGGTGTGGGCCTCCCATGTGGGCTCTGAGTCCAAAATTCACCATCCAGGAATGAGCCTGGGGAATTTTCGAGGGAATTGGCAGACCTCGAGCATGGAGGGGCCTGGTCTACAAAGCAGAGCCACAGATCTTAGTTGGGTCATGCGTTCAGATTTCACACTGCTCACCTCAAGCCTTGGTAGTTCCTTCCAGGTGTAGTCAGATAAAATGCAGAGTTGAGCCCGAGGTTCTCTTCTCTGGGAGTAGCAAGAGTGCTAGGAATTTTTCTGACCAGTAGAAGGACCTTCACACTACGAGCCTAGAGGGACCCGGAGGACCGATCACTGGTGTGAGGGGGCAGGCAACGCCATCATTCACATGCGCCCACATCTTGCTGCCGGAAAGCAGATCTTTTTTGCTGGATTCAGCCAGAAGGGGGCTAATCTGTCCCTTTGCCAATGAGAGGTTGGGCCCAAGCCTCAGGCACACCATGAATGAATTCACTCCTCGGTGGGGGCTGCTCTCTGGCACCAAACACTGTCTAAGCGCAATGCCTGGCGATCAGCCAGCCTGGCACCCTCCCTGCCCCAGGCATCCAGGCATTTCTGACATGGGACTTTGCCTGGACAAATGGTTCCCAGCACCCTTGCAGCCCAGTACCTATAGCTGTGATCCCCTGTCTCTCTGATCCTGGATTCTGTCTCCTGCCATGAGCCGATGGACCATCCGTCTGTACTTCTGGGCCCCACTCCAGCCCTGGCCTCCAGTTGGGTCATCTCTGTCCCCTGCCCCAGTATGGCATTTTATGCATTCTGGGTGCATAACAAACAGTTCTACACTCCCTTTTCTCATTCAGCAGTGCGCCAGGCCCTGGGCAGGGTGCAGGGAAGCGACAGTGAATGGGAGTTGCTCCCTCAGCGGTGGGGGGACTCAGAGAAACCAACGGTTCCAGGACGGTGGGAGGGAATGGAGGTATGCTCAGGTGCTCTGGCAGCTGGAGGAAAGGACTTGCTGCAGTGAAGACCGAGGGAGAAGGACGGGCCAACCAGGATGAGGAGGGCAGGGCAAGGGTGTTCACGGCACACTCACAGAATTGTGAGTCATTTGGTGTGGCTGGATTTAGGGAGCCTACCAAGGCAGTGAGTCTGGACAGGTAGCCTGGGTCTGGCCGGGCTCACTGAGGAGTTAGGGTTTCTTCCTGAAGACCAGAAGGGCATCGGAGGACTCCACAGCGGAGAGAGACAGAAACACTGCAGGCCCAGGTCCCGGAGCAGAGGGGAAAGTGCAAGGTGCTAGAATCTGTTACTCAGGTAGCTGAGGTGGGGTCTTCTGTGGAGTCGTTCCTGCATCCTTCCTGATCAGCCACGGGGGGCAGTGTCCCACCGTCTTGCACCTGGGCGGGGAGAAACCCTTTGAAGATGTGCTGCAGAAAGACGCCACCAGGTGGCAGACCTGGAGATGGCACAAAGACCTCTTTTTTTCCCCGTTAGCACAATGTTTGCAGGGGCGGAAGGGGGGCATTCTAGACACAACTACTGTTCCTGCCAGCCTGCCTCTGCCCCACAAGGATGAGATCCCCCCGGCCTGCCACTGGGGACTCTGTCCCCACAAGGAGTCCCTTTGACTCTGTGAATCTGGACAACAGATTCCTCGAGGACCTTGGGAGCTCTTCCATCCAGCAGCTCGCACTTTCTCCTGTCTCTGACGCCAGAGTAAATTGCAGGCATCGTGACCCCTCACCCCCAAACTCTTCAGCATCTCTCACCTAAGAGCAAGGAGTTCTCCCACGTAACCATAGTGCAGTTTTCAAATTCAGGAAATTTAACATCCATACAGTCCGTATTTGGATTTTGTCAGTTGCCCAGTCATAACTCCCAGGATCTCACACTGCATTTACTTGTCTTATGTCTTTAGTCTCCACTAATCTAGACTGGTTCCTCAGTCTTCCTTTATCCATCACTGTTTTGTTCTGTCTTAATGTGTTTTTTTTAAGATTTTATTTATTTGAGGGCAACCCCCTCGGGTCCCCTCCTTCCTTGAGAGCTTTGTATTATCACTTTGCTTTAGCTCAATAAACCTTGCTTTACTACCCACCAAAAAAAAAAAAGAAGAAGAAGAAGATTTTATTTATTAGAGGGCACAAGCGCGGGAGGGGCAGAGGGAGAGGGAGAAGCAGACTCCCCGCTGAGCAGGGAGCCCGACTCAGGGCCCAATCCCAGGACCCCGGGATCATGACCTGAGCCAAAGGCAGTCGCTTAACTGACTGAGCCACCCAGGCGTCCCCATCACTGTGTATTTGAAGCATACAGGCCTGTTTTTGTTGAATGTCCCTCAATTAGGTTCATCTCATGATCACATTCAGGCTATACATTGGGGGCAAAATAATAACCATAAATTGATGTTGCCTCAGGAGTAATATGATATCAGTTCTGTTATTGGTGATATTAACTTTGACCGGTTATGGTCGAAGCTAGCTTTTTTTTTAAAAATTGAGGCACATATATACACACGGTGAGTTTCACAGACCCTTTCATTATACAGTTCAGTCGTTTTGACAAATGCACATCCCAGACTAGAGGCACTAGGTCTTAAATCCAGACTCTGGACAGTCCCTTACTGTGCCCCGGTTGGTGCCTGCCTGCTGGTGCTCCAGCCCCTGCTTCCCCCTAGACCCATGAACCGAGTGAGAGCCCCAGATGCTGTGTGCCTCTGCTCTCCCCTGCTGCCCGGCACCCCTCCCCTCTTCAACAGCTCCGTTATCCCCGAGGGCCGCCTCCCCAGGGCCAACAGCGGCCGGCCTGCAGGTTCAAGGTCTCTTAAGCCTTCCCTCTGGGTACCCTCTTTCTTCTGCCTCTACCCATCCCCTCCCCCCATTCCATGCCTATTAAGTAACAATCCCTTTCTCTTTGGGTAGGAGAAATACAAAGCTACTGTGTTTAAGCTAAGAATAGCACAAGCTACCAAATGCTTACAATATGCTGGTAGGTGCTCTGCTAAACCTTTTGCCTGGGTTATTTTACTTAATCCTGAGCCCAGCCTCGAGGTAGGTGGTGTGCTCTGTATTGTGTAGATGCTGAGTAAGTAACTTGTCCAAGATCTTACCGCCACTAAGTGATGGTGCTGGGCTTTGAACCAGGATTGACTTGCTCTGACTCAGAGGTTCCCAGCCAGTGTGGGTTATGTGAATCAAGATGGTGATCCCTTCAGCCTGCGGGTGCCTGGGTCAGGCACAGGACGACTGGGATCCCGTGTTCTTTTACCCCCGAGTGTCATACAAGTGGTTCTGTCTGTGTTGTGCTGTGAAAAAGCCTGAGATGCGTTGCTCTAACCATATTAATTGTGCCCCCTTACTGTCCTCTCAGCCAAGACTCTTTGCTCCCTCCCTCCTGGCGTCCAGTGTGGGTCTAGACACCCAGACCCTTAACACATGTGTGGCCAATAGGATTGAGACCAGAGATGGGTGGGAGGTCTGTGCTCACTTCTAGGTGCCATGTGAGGGTGCCATGTGAGCTGAACAGAGATGCAGGGTCCCTGCCTTCAGTAGACACTGCCAGAGGTCAAGTCCAGAAGACAGAAGTCTGCACAACTCAGGGACTTTTTTTTTTTTTAAGATTTTATTTATTTATTTGAGAGAGAGAATGAGAGAGAGAGAGAGCGCATGAGAGGGGGGAGGGTCAGAGGGAGAAGCAGACTCCCCGCCGAGCAGGGAGCCCGATGTGGGACTCGATCCTGGGACTCCAGGATCATGACCTGAACCGAAGGCAGTCGCTTAACTGACTGAGCCACCCAGGCGCCCAACTCAGGGACTTTTTATTTGTTTGTTTGGTTTGGTTTGTTTGGACAGAGCCAGAAAACGTGGGGGTGGGTGGAGGGGCTGCTGACAGGGACGGCTTGAATCTTGACACCATCGGCTCAGCCTGACCCTGCAGTGTAGACACAGTCCTTTGGCTCCTTGCAGGCACGGGAAGCTGCTGACACGTTGCGGCCACCAGCTGCCGTTGTCATCATACACAGACGCAGGGCAAGCCAGGCACCGGGCCAGGGTGTGCTGCCGGCTGCTTGCAGAGACTGACCTTGCCCTCTGCCTTCACTGGGCTGGTGTGCAGGGTCACCCAACTCTCCAGGAACCCAGAGGTTGCAGCAAGAAGCCCAGATGAGGTTGCAGGCACAGTGGGCGGGCTCCATTGCTGCCCCTCATGCCTGTGGGGGATGGGAGGCTCGCTCTGGTTCTGTGCGTGTGTGGGTGTCCGCTGCCTGGGGCGCCTGTGAACCTTCTTGCAGGGGATACTTCTGGGTGTGAGTGATGGACCCCTCCTTGGTCTGGCCAGGCTTCAGCTCCTTTGTAGTGGGTGGAACTGAGGGAAGGCTGAGCTGGGGGGGAGCCTCAGCACCATCTCTTTGTGACCCACCTCCTTTTGTGGTTGATGGTATGTCCACCATGTTGAACCATGTCCTGCCATAGAGTGCCCTGCCTTCTCCCTTCAGCCCCATTGTTGCCTCACTGAGCTTCCCGGTGAGGGCAGGTTCTAAGGGAACTGGTGCTAACTTAGGAGGGTAGCACACGGAATAGTTGACAGATTTAAAGCTCCAGAGACTTCTAAGGCAGGACAGCTGAGTTCCTGGAGAGCTGAGCAGTAGGCCCAGGAAACACCCAGGTAAATGGCTGCCCCTTAGCCAGACTGGGCCCAGGCCCTTCACCCCACAGCCTGAGGAGCAGTGTCTCTTGAGGGGCCTGGCCCCGGGTCCTTCTAGACCAGTGTAGCCAGAACTTCCACTTCATGGATCTCACCACGAAGCCGGGATCCCTCAAAGCAGCAGCCCCCACAGGAGCATTGGTGGGCCATTTGCAGGTGTGTCTCTGGAAGGGGACCCATGAGGATGATGTGAGGGTGGGGCACATCCTCCCTGTGCCTCAGCGGGGGTGGGGGGTGGGGGGGTAGGGGGGTGGAGGACGGGAGGGTCTCCTAGGAGGTTTGTCTTTGCTCACCCCTCTAGCGACCCTGAGGCAGCTTCCACATTTTCCAGGTCTGCCTGTCACACTGCTTCCTTTGCTCCCCCAGCCCTGGGTGGCAGCAATGGATGTTCAGGAAGGGAAACAGCCTTGCTACCACTTCCCCTGCCAGCATCTTTTCCCTCTCCCTGCCCGTCTGCTCCCATCCTTCTGTCAGCCTACATTTTGGAGCAGTTCCCAAGCCATTCGCTTGTGCTGAATCCCGAGTGGGGCGGGTGGGGTCAGGCTGAGCCCACTCATTGTCTGTGCCGCAGCTGCTCCCCACAAACTGTCGTCTAGACCATGCCTGTGCGGAGGCGTCTGGGCGGCGTCTACACAGATATGATGGAGCTTCCGTGGTGCTTTCCAGGGAACCAGCAAGACAGGGGGGCTTAGTGCTGCAGGGAGGACAGCAAAGAGGCCAGAAGAGACGTGAAACCAGCTTAGCTCCCAGGGCAGGGGCAGCTCCCACACAGAGCTGCTGACCCAGGGAGAGCCATCTCCTGCTGGAGGGAAGGCGTGGGCCAGGAGCTGGGGGTGCAGTGGTTTCATACACACACACACACACACACACACACACACACATATTTTTTTTTTCCTTGTGGAATTTTTAGTGGTGGGGAAAGACATTAAGCATACAAACACAAATACATAATCACGAAATATGGAAAGTGCTGTGAATAGAAATTCCGCGATAGAGTAACTGGGACCCAGTGGTGGGGGAGATAGCAGGGAAGGCTTCTCTGAGGAGGTGATGTTTAAATTGAGAGGGATGCATAGAAGTTAGCCCGGCAAAGAGCAAGAACACTGTTGCAGACACATTACTGCCCAGCTTTTTAAGATTTTTCTAGAAGCAGTTTCATTCTTCCTTGCTTTTGTATAAATGACTTAGAATCTGTTTCTACCATAAGCCTCTTTGGCAGAAGTCATGGCCGAGCCTGACTGTAGCTTCTGCTCCATCTGGGGACTCACGGCCTACTGAGTTACGTGGTCCTAGTTACTCTCAGAATGAAATCATGGGTCTGCTCCTCAGTGGCACAGCTCTGAAAACAAATTGGGGCTTGATGGGAGGCAAGCCTGGTAGATTGGACTAGAGGTGTGGCCAGGCTGTCTCTCCTGCTTTCCATTTCACTGCTGGAGTCAGTCTCCTGGGGTCTGAAATAAGGGCTAGAAAGGCAGCATATGAAGACTTAAGCTAACTAGTGAATATGCACCTGTCTCAGAGTAGAAAGGGGCGGCCTTCCGGGAATAACAGCAAAACAAACTAAAGGAAAAGAGAACTATTTAACTACATAAACATTTAAACTTTTTTTTTTTAAGATTTTATTTATTTGTCAGAGAGAGAGAGAGTGTGTGAGCGCTCAAGCACAAGCAGGGGAAGGGGCAAGCAGGGAGAAGCAGGCTCCCAGGACCCTGGGATCATGACCTGAGCCGAAGGCAGACACTTAACCAACTGAGCCACCCAGGCGCCCCTATTCTTACCAGGGAGACTGTATAGATATTTCAAGTGATGCTACAGGATACTGTCAGGTAGGGATGTTAATGATTTTTTTTTTACAACTTTCCTGAGATATGTTTCATTTCACCTACCATAAAATTTACCCTCATCATGTATTTTAGGTGGGAGAAAAGGAAGCTTACAAAATGGTACCACAGTGTGGTCCAAATGTTGGTAATAATGAAAACTAGAAGCGTGCTCACGTGAGCATACAGGAAAGTCCGCTCGAATGTTAACAGTGACTCCATCTGGATGCTGAGATTATGGGTACCTTGTGTTCTTATTTTTGCATATCTGTATTTTCTAATGTTTCTGCAGGGAATGCTAATTACTTCTGTATGAAGAAAAAAATTACAGAAGTTTAGGGTCCAGTGTCCCCAAGCCTTTCATGGAAGGATAAAGCCTGCACTACTAACTTGGCCATCAGGTCCCCCAGATCTGGCCCTTGTCCCTCCCTCTGAGTCACCTCTCGCCACCCATTGCTTCATGCTGTACACTCCGGCAACGCAAACTCCTTGGAGCTTGTTGCTTCTGTGCCATTTCTTACCTGTGTGGGTTTGCTCACTCGGGTCCCTCTGCCTGTCATGACCTTGCCCCTTGCCCGACCCACTCCAGTATCACCTCCACAGGGAAGTTTTCCCTGAGCTGCCTGAGGGCCAAGGGCCCCTCCGCAGGGCTGGGCAGCTGGCCTTCCCTGGGCATCCCTGTGGCCCTCTGCCCTCCCTCCTTGCCCCATGTCCAGGACACTGCCTCCCCGAGCTGTTAACTGTAAGCAACCAAAAGGAGCCACTCTCTTGTCTTATTTAATCCACATCCAGATGTTATGTTCTAGAATCTGGCATCCATCTTTCATCTTAACCCTAGAGGAGGCAGGGATTTCCAGGTGGAGCCAGGTGCTCAGTGACCTCCGTCAGGGCCCTTTCACTGGCCCTTAAAGGCACAATATATGCTTTTCGTAAAAGTAATTAAAGAAAAAATTGAAAATAGGACAAAGAGAAGAGAAAGTAGATCCCCCCATTGATAACTCTGGGTGTTCTTCCATTAGAGAGGAGCTAAGAGTCGGGAGTTTGAGAGAGGAGATCCCCTGGGCAGCCATCCTCGCACTTGGTGGGCCTGGGAGGCCCCCAGGCTTCCTCCCCACCGTGCCCCAGAGATCAGATCAGTGGGGGTGCAGAGGGACCCAGGATTCAGTACCTCAGGCCACTCAGCTGCAGGTGTTTGGGGGGAAGGCCTCACTTTAGGAACAGTCACTTCCAGGCCATCACCCCTCTCTGTCTCTGGGGTGGTCTCTTAGGGACCCCAGTTTGCATCTGCACAAAGCCAGTGTCCTCTCTGCATTTGACTGGCCCCTTTGAGGCGGGCTGTCTGCCCACCTCCGTAGCCAGCATATGCGGCCTGGAAGGACATCCCCCTTGAGCCCCCGATTAATGCCAAGGAAAGGAGCTGTGGCTCTTTGTCACTGGGAACCTTTGATGCTCCTCCAGGAGGGGGAGGAGGCGGCGGCAGCAGCAGCTGTGTGACGCATCCCCAAGTCAGAGACTTGCAGGCTCGGTTCGTGTGAGGAAACTCGCTGACTTGCTCAGTGAGAAGGGCTCTTCTCTGTCTTGTCTAGAGCTGAGAATGAAGCGGAGAGCATCGGACAGAGGAGCTGGGGAAACGTCATCCAGGGCAAAGGCTCTAGGAGGTGGCATTTCTGGAAATAATGCAAAGAGAGCTGGACCATTCATCCTGGGTAAGCCTCTGCCCGCAGGGTGGGCCGGGGTGCGGGGGGCAGGGGTGCGGGGCGCAGGCGCAGTCCGATGGGCAGCCGTGCAGGGCGGAGTGCCACACCCACCTCAGTGCACCATGCGGGGCCCCAGCCTCAGGGCTGTAAGTACAGCCCCTTTGTGCCAGTGGAAGGTCCAGAGCCTTAGGTCACAGGTCACGCTGTACCAGAGTTGTCATTTTTGTTGTAGCCTCACCAGCCTTCGATCAGCTCCAGCTGAGAGCTAGACTGTCTCTTCCCCCAGAGCACCCCATTTGCCCCCCAGCCCATGGCACACAAGCTGCATCAGAACCCAAGGCCCATCATCCCAGGCATTTCTTTGACCATTCTTGGAGGGTACAATTCATTCCACAGGGCATCTGGTATAGCCCTCCAGATTTCTTGTAAAATTGGCACAGAAGTCCTGCGGAATTAGGTGTGCCCAGTGGTCCAGAAGAGCCGCAGGGTCTTTCTGCGCGATGTTAGAGGCCCAACAAATCGGGGTTGCTGTGCTCAGGGTTGCAGGGGTGAAGTGGGCTCTAAGGACACTGGAGACTGGTTATGAGTTTTGCTTTGGGGCGGCGTCTCGGACTTATGGGCACCGGACAGCTCCAGCCCCAGTCGTTGGGCAGATGGTTCCCAGTACCTACCATTTGCCGGGCCTGGGCTGTGTGCTAGGGGCACAGCAGTGAACAGGACAGACAGGTTCCGGCCCTCACAGAGCTTAACATTCTAGTTGGAAAAAGAAACAGAGTAAACACCGCACAAGATCATCAGCAGGGCGGTAAGTGCCTTGAAAGAAGTAAACAAGACGATGTGAAAGTGGGACGGGTTACAGGGAGTGTGTACAAGAAAGGTTCCGTATGAGGAAGTGATATTTGGGCTGACTCCCAAGGAGGAGAAGGATCCAGCCATGTGAAACGCAGGGGAAGAGCATTCCAGATAGAAGAAACAGCAAATGCAAAGGCCCAGAGGCAGGAAAGGGCTTAACAAGTTAGTACTTAAGAGCCCAGTGTAGCTGGAATATTGGCGAGGGGGTAGGAGAACATGATCAGTGAGGTGGGCAGGAACCAAACCACACAAGGCCTCGGGAGCCAAAAAAGTTTCGACTGTGTTAAGGGCAGTGACGCTGTGACCTTGTCTGACTTCTGCTCTGAACGCTCAGGCGGGATGCCGGCAAGGGACAGCAAGCAGTGTCCCCCTCCAGGAGTACAAAAGTCCCCCAAACCTGGGCTCTGATGGGGGCCAGGCAGCCACCTCAGACGACCAGGGGAGCTCCCAAAGCTATAGTTCCTCAGCCCGGAGATGCTGATTCAGAGGCTCCAGGTTGCCGCTGGGATCTCTGCTTTTACCACTCACTCCTCAGAGGTTCCATGACACCCCCACTGTTGAAAACCCCTCCTTTTGCAAGCCGGGCCCGTAAAAGCCAGGTATACCTCAGGCACATGCGCATGTGCTCTTCCATTGTTGGAGAGGAGACTGAGAACCCTCCACCAGAAGACTTGGGGGGGAGGTCACTCTGTGACTGTGAACAGTGGAAAGACCATGTGGTGCCACGAGAGACGGTGCTCGGAAAAGTAAGCCCGAGGCTCTGTGTGCCGTAGGTCCCCGTCTGGGCAACTCCCCGGTGCCAAGCATTGTGCAGTGTTTGGCAAGGAAAGACGGCACAGATGACTTCTATCAGCTGAAGGTGAGTGAGGCGCCCAGGGCGGGGTTGGCTCGGGCCCCAGGGGCTGGCCCGCCAGCCTGCTCTCCCCCCTTCTCATCTTCACACCCACACCACCTGCAAACAAGAGGAGCACCATCTCTTCCCAGGAGGCGGTCGGGCGCATGCAGCCTCGCTCTGAACAGGCCTGCGCTCAGAGCAGGAATCACACTGCCGTCACATTAAGAGAAACCTCACACGTCGCACGTGCCCGTGGGGATGTGCGTGCAGGTGTTGCGGGCCCGACCGCGAGCCCCCTGCTCTTCCTGCTCACGCCATTCTGCTTTGTAAAGTAAGGTTTGTTTTTTGGGTTTTTTGGTCTTTTTGTGTGTGTGCCTTCCTAAAGATCCTTACCCTTGAGGAGAGGGGGGACCAAGGAATAGAAAGCCAAGAGGAGAGGCAAGGCAAGATGCTGTTACACACCGAGTACTCTCTGCTCTCCCTCCTCCACACGCAGGACGGTGTGGTTCACCACCATGGGCTCTTCCAGGTGAGTGGCAGAGGGGGATGCCTGTCCCCCCCCCCGCAACCCCCCACCCCTGGCTGGCTCCTGGGGCTGGCCCCTGCTGGGGCCACATCTGTACTTGGAACAGCTTGCCCACGCAACTGCCTGGGAACCCTGCATGCTGGGTGCGCCGGGACTTCCTGGGTGGGCTGGGCTGGAGGTCAGGCTCTGGCCACACCAGCTGCTGCAGCACCCCTGCAGTGAGGCTTGCTGCCCATTGGGAGTGCCCCTTTCTTTGGAGAGCCACTTTTCTGAGAAGGGAGGAAAGCATGAAGTCATTTAAAGACGCCTGGGCTCTTTCCTATTGTGTCGTGTCAGAAATGGGCCAGGCTAGGGAGGGATGAGCCTCGTGGGCCACCTGTGGATCCTGCAGTTGGTGTTGGTATCAACAGTCCTTTCGCCTGCCCAGGCATCCCAGTTAGTTGAGCAAGTATCCCCGAGCTCCCCGTGCTCACAGGTTCCAGGTCTCTTAGGGAACGTACTAATGAGTAACTTGTACCCTGAAAAGAGCCCTCCTTGGGGCCGAATTGTGTCTCCAGAAATGAGGAAGGCCCGGTTCAGGACGCTCAGGAGGCCTCCTGCTCAGGCCCCCAGCAGAGCTTCTGCAGGGCCCTCGGCTAGACAAGCTGGACAGGGCCACTCTTGCCCGATGGACCCGGCCCCCGAGAGGCAGTGTGGGGGCAGGGAGCCACAGAGGTTTGGGAGCCGGCGGCCCTGGAGTCAGGTTGCATGACCTCGTCCCTACACTTTAGGTTCCTCATCTGTAAAATGGAGGTAGCGATGGACACCTGCCCCACGGGGTGGTCGGGAATGTGAGCGGGCATGTGTGCAGCCTGAGCCATCCCTGCACACACTCATCGCGTTACTTCCTTGTCAGCTTGAGTTCTTGGACTAGATAAAGGGAAGATGCCCCCCCACCCCCCACACACCCCACCAAGGTCTTTATTCTTAGATGTGCATTAGAAACAACTCTGAAAATCAGCATTTCCCTTCCACATGAAACCAAACCGAGGGTGATCATGAGTCTTCAGTGCTTCGTCTCTGACAGCTGCCAGAGCTTGGCCCTGCTTTGTACCCTCTTGGATAATAGAAGCTGGGTGGTTAGAAGCATTTCTAGAGTCTCCTGTGTGCCAGACACCGCTGGGCCTCTGGGGAAGAGAGAACGAGAGGTGTGGTCACGCTCCGAAGGAGAAACGTGGCTGTTCCATCCCCAGCAGTTCCCCGGAGGCAAGCGTCAGTCTGCTGGGGCTGACACTGAGCGTCTCCCCAAGCTGGCTCATCGGTAGAGCACGCAGCTCTTGATTTCGAGGTTGTAAGTTCAGGCGCCACGCTGGTTGTAGAGATTACTTTAAAAAAAAAAAAAAGAAAGAAAAAGAAATGTCTTTTCAGCAAGGAAAACGGGCCCAGCACTTACCACCGCACACTGGTAGCAGGACCCACCTCCTGGGCACTGGCATGGGTTGCCGTAGTCTCTGGACAACCTGGGAGGGAGGGTGCCAGCTCCCTTTGACGGATAAGGGACCAGAGACTTGGAGAAGTGAGGTGAACTGCCCCATGTCCCACAGCTGGAATGAGCAGGAGCTGGGGCCTGAACCCTGCCTTACCCACTGTTCCGTGGCTGCCCAGGAGTCCGGCTCCCATGTGAAAGCAGTTGTCTTGGACACACAGAATGCCTCACTTCTACTATCTCGGACCTTGGTCATGGCTGGAACCTCTGGGACTGCCACGGAGGGGGGATGCCCCAGGGCCCCGGCTCTGCTGCCCGTACCCTGGGCCCAGAGGTCCCTTTGGCATTACACGCTCAGCCCTGATCCGAACCCTTTGCACTGGGATCGGAGCACGAAGCCTTTTAACGTCAGCCCCTGGTCCAGGCCGCCGCCCCCACACATGTGCAGCTCGTTCCAGGCTTTGGCATTGGTGTGTGTCTCCAGCTCCAGAGGAGACTGCCCGACCCCTGCCCCTGGACCTGCGGGCCCACACCAAGCCCTGGTCTGCCCCTTTGTCTCCCAGGACCGCACCTGTGAAATTGTCGAGGACACAGAATCCAGCCGAATGGTTAAGAAGATGAAGAAGCGCATCTGCCTTGTCCTCGACTGCCTCTGTGCGCATGACTTCAGTGACAAGACCGCCGACCTGATCAACCTGCAGCACTACGTCATCAAGGAGAAAAGGCTCAGCGAGCGAGAGACCGTGGTCATCTTTTACGACGTGGTGCGCGTGGTGGAAGCCCTGCACCAGGTGAGGCCCTGCCCCCCCGCCCCCCCCCCGCCGGTCCCCCCTCCTCTAGCTGGCCCGTCCTGGGCTCCCAGTGACCGAGAAGCCTCCAGGCCCCACTGCCACAGAAGGCCACCCTTCTTGCTGCTGCTCCGCGGAAGCAGCTATGGGGCCCGTCTTCCCCCCTCCACCCCCCAGGTGTGCTCTGCAGCTGGAATGTCCAGAAGGAAAGTGGCTAGATGACCTGTGTAGCCAGCGAGGCACAGGGCTGCAGGCCTCAGCCCAAGTGCCTGGGAGGCGCTGCCCGGGCTGCCCAGCAGAGCCCAGCAGAGCGGCTCCCTGTCTTTGAGAGGCTAGCCTGTAGTCTCCCAGCGGAGGTGACGACGGTGGGATGCCCCTCGGGCAGCCGCAGCCTGTCCGCTTTCCCTAGGGTTGGGGTGTCAGGCACCCCAAGGTGTGGTGAGGAGAGCCTGGGCCTCTTCCAGGCACACAGCTTCTGCAGGCTGAGCCTGCACTACTTGGTCACCAGAACCGTGAGCGTTCACCTCTGACCGCAGATCCAAGCAGATGCTACTGTTTTTCTCGGCAGGGTGTTTGCTGGAGGCGGAGGGAGGAGTGGTTTTCCCTGCTGGCTGCCACTCTGAGGGGAGAAAGCTGGGGAAACCGCCCCGGTAGGGCAGAGACTGCCTGGGTTCGCATATTCCCCTATCCCTACCCATGGCTGATGAGGCCTTAGAACAGTCCTGATCTGTCTGTGCTGACAAATCAAGGCAGGAGCCCAAAGAGACATGTTGTAGAGCCTTTTTCCTGCCTCCCCAAACCCCTGAAGAGCCCACATCTTACAGGCTGGGCCCAACCCTGGCTCTGTCCTTCATGGTCCAAGCCATGTGCCTATTCCTTTTCCAGAAAAACATCGTGCACAGAGACCTGAAGCTTGGGAACATGGTGCTGAATAAGAGGTAAGACCCTCCTCTGTCGGGATGTGACCTTGCGGCTGGCACGGGCCACATGCTTCAGCTACCCAGTGGCCTCCAGTGCCCCCTGTTTCCAACTCACACCAGCCCGCTTCTGCAGGAGAATCCCAGGGCCTGGAGGATGGGACACCTGCTTCGGCCTTTTGCCACGTGGGAATATGGTGCTTGCTTAGAAGGAGGGGAGTCTTAGGGGCCCCTGGGTGGCTCCGTCGGTTGAGCATCCAACTCTTGATCTCGGCTCAGGTCTTGATCTCAGGGTTGTGGGTTCAGGCTCCACATTCGGTTCCAGGCTGGACATGGAGCCTGCCTAAAAAAAAAGAAGGGGAGTCTTAAAGGCCACAGGCCACAGAAAGGGAACTCTGAGAAGAATTCCAGAGATCTTCCTTGGACCATTCATTTGTGTGTATCTAGTGGGTGCTCAGTAAATGACTATAAAAAATGGAGAAATTAGTGAAGGAATGACAGGTGAGCAAAATGAGTTCTCGTCATAGGTTGGATTCCCAGGAAACACACTCTGAGATGTGTGTGCAGGTTTACTAAGAAGTGCTCTTGGGGCAAAGGGTGGGATTGGGCAGAGGGAGAAGCAGAGCTGTGGTACAGTCACAGTGGGGCCTCAGCCTGGAAAACTCAAGAGCCAGGGGCCCTTCAGATACCCCAAATTGAGGCAAGGGGGCTCATGGCCCTGGACGCCCACTGCGACCAGCCTCAGAACGCAGGCTGTGCCCAGGGCAGGGTGGGCTAGCCGTGGCCAGGGCAGCTTCCTTTGGCTAAGGGGGCTTCCCGGAAAAGGATGCAGCTATGAGTGGTCAGGGGCCATCACTCTCAGCAGCAGGGAGAAAGTGCCTCGATCTCAGAGGGGGTCTGGGCGGCTCACCCTAGCACCCTCGGTCCATCAGTGGCAGAGGGAGATCACACGAGGCCCCGGCCCCAGGCTATCACCCCTCTCCCCAGCTGGAGGGGCCCCAGCCTCATAGGGGCCCAGGACCGCCGGCAGGCACCACCATGACCATAGACGTGCAGGGCTGGGAAGGGCCCACTGCCTCCCTTGCTGTCTCCGGGGAGAGCCAACACCTTGCCACCCGCTCACTGCCAGGCGTTGAGGTGGGTCTGAGGGCTCGCAAATGGCAGGCACCAGTCTCACAGCAGAAGCGGTGTGGTGGTGACTTGTTCCCTAATGTGGCCACCCACTCACGAGGGGGCCCGCTGTCCCTGTGAAGTGGCCAGAGCCACAGCAGGCACGAGAGAAGAAGCTGCAGGGAGATAGGCCCCTGGGGACCAGACCCCCCCCCCCGACGCCATGGGGAGATCACCGCCCTTCTGCCACCACCAGCCAGCATCAGGGCCACAGACGGACCATCTCCCAGAGCCACCGTGCAATGGGGCGCCGACCAGAAAGCACTGGCTGGGGGTCCGGGGAGGTGGGCAGAGACTCTGGCCATCTGAGTCGGTTTCCTGAAGGATGAGTAACGATTTGCAGGAAGCCAAAATTCCAGGGCTGCTGGAACCCCTGATGGGCTGAGGGAGGGAGCTGGGGAAGCTCGGGGCTCAGACCTGGCCCGTAGCCCAGCGCTGCCTCTTCATTCCGCTCAAGACCATGGAGTTCATTTGATTACATGTTGGGTGATGGGTTCATCAGCGTATCATCAGTGTATCGAGAGGCTGCTGTGCTAGCAAGCCCTTCTCTGAGCTTCCGTTTCCTCCTCTGTGGAGGTGGAGGTGATTAAACCTCCCTGCAGAGACTGGCCTGAGACGTGGAACCGCCTCACGGGGCTGGGCCCGTCGTAAGCGCCCCGCGTGCGGGATGGCCTGTAGCTCGCTTCCCAGGGGACAGGGCCTGCTGGGGGTTGGGCGGCTGGCAAGGGCCGGCAGTGAGCCTGGGCAGGGGACTCAGGTGCTAGAGAACCTGGACCCCGCCAGCCCTGAGGGTGCGTCGTCTTATTTGGACTTGCGGCCCCGGCCTTCTGTGGGACGCTGGCCCAGTACCATCCAGCTCTGGACGGCAGGCTCACTGCTCACACAGAGGGGGCATGTTTTTTGACCACGTAAGTGCATCCGGCTGCGGAGCCCACGTCCTCTGCAGCCTTCCCCCGCAGCCCTGCGCCGGCTCTAACTGAGCCAACTGAGCAGCCTGAGGGTGCTTGTGGGAGCGTGCACTGGGCCCCTGTGCCGCCGACCACAGAAGTCCCCCCACCCCCACCCCCAGGCCACCTCGCTCCCAGGAATGTAGTCGGGAAGTCCAGCCCCTCTCGAGTACCAGCAGTGGCTCCTCATGTGTGTGTGCCCGTGTGTGTGTGTGCCCGTGTGTGTGTGTGCACCCGTGTGTGTGTGTGCCCGTGTGTGCCCATGTGTGTGTGCCCGTGTGCAGCTCCGTGTGTGTGCGCACCCGCGTGCAGCTCCCTGTGTGTGCGCCCGTGTGTGTGTGCCTGTGTGTGTGCGTGTGTGTGTGCGCCCGTGTGTGTGTGCCTGGGTGCAGCTCCATGTGTGTGTGCGCCCATGTGTGCCCGTGTGTGTGTGCCCGTGTGTTCCCTGTGTGTGTGTGCCATGTGCAGCTCTGTGTGCCCGTGTGTGTGTGCCCGTGTGCAGCTCCCTGTGTGTGTGCACCCGTGTGTGTGTGTGCATGTGCGCCTGTGTGCAGCTCCATGTGTGTGTGCCCGTGTGTGTGCCCGTGTGTGCGTGTGTGCCCGTGTGCAGCTCCGTGTGTGTGTGTGCCCGTGAGCAGCTCCGTGTCTGTGTGCCCGTGTGTGTGTGTGTGCTGGTGTGCAGCTCCCTGTGTGTGTGTGTGTGCCTGTGTGTGTGCCGTGTGCAGCTCCCTGTGTGTGTGTGTGCGTGTGCCCATGTGGATGTGCACCCGTGAGTTTCCCTCGGATTGAGGAGCACCAGTACCCCTCTCACACCCTGTGTCTTGGCTGCGTTGCCTCTCATCCCCTTTTTGGGGTGTTGGGGCAGACGGAGGTTCTGGCCGCCCCTCACTTGACTCGTGGTGCTCCGGCAGCAGCGCAGGGGGACCAAGCGCGAGCGCGGCACCCTGCCCCGTGAGCGTCTGCAGGCACACCCCTGCCTTCTTGCTCGCACCCCTGCAGAGTTTGAAGGCCGACCTGGAGGAGCTCTAGCCCCCGCCTGCCCGCCAGGCCAGGGCCCTGACTCCAAGCCGGAGGCCTCCTCTGTTGCTCACAGAACGGAGCGGCTTCAGGGGAGGAAACAGGGAGAAGTGTTTGCAAGGCGGCTACCATGACGAGTTCACCCTGCCTGGGAGAAAAGGCAAGGGTTGAAACCTGAAATACCCTTTTGGGGTTATATGAGGTCTGCTGTGGGTTCTTTCTCCTTCCTCCTTTCTTTTTGGGTAAGCAAGTTGCACACCAAGTTCCTAGAAAAGGAGAAAAATGCTGGTAGCCCAAAGGGCCATAACTAAAGAGTGACTCACGCAGAGCTGCCTCCCTTCAACCCCACTGCCCTTGCCCCCTGCCGCCACCGGGGCTCCCAAGGGTCTGGGCGCCACCCGCCGCCTTGGGCGGTAGTGGCAGGGCCGGGGAGTGTGGCCAGGCTTCGGGAGGGCTCGGAGCTGATGGTGTGGTTTCCTGTGGGCCAGCCTCCAGGACCCTCGGCGCCATGGGCCAGCTTGGCCCCGCCACCCGCCGCGCAGCCACACACGGTGTCCTCGCGTCCCTGGCCCAGGCCAAGGCCCAGAGGGCAGCAAGGCTGGCGGCACGGCTGGTGGGAAGCCCAGCCCGCCCTGGCCTGCTCACTCCGGGGCCTGTGGCCACAGTGTGGCTCCCCTCGCCTGCCGCCTCAGATGGGCTCTTTCCTGGGGTGTCCCATCACTAGCCAGCCATGCCCCCCCGTCTGAGGAGGAGAGGGTAATCCGAGCTAGCCATTAGCAGTCAGTTACTAGTTGCCAGGTCCCCGGCTCTGTGCCTTCCCGGAGGTTGTCTTCTTGTCATATCCTCACACAGCCCTCACACAGCTAATATTCTCCATTTGGCGATAAGGAAACAGGTTTAATTAGAGATTGAATGAGGTACCCACGGTCCTGCAGCCAAGGGAACGGCCGAGCTGGGCCTGGGGCCCGGGCATCCCAACTTCCAAGCTCCCCAGACCCTGCCCTGAGCAGTACCCTCCCAGCGTCTCGTGCCTCAGGGAGCCCCTGCAGAAGACACTGCCCGCCGCGGCAGCCGGCTCAGGTGGGGGGACGGACCGTGGGCCTTCTGCTCTGTGGGGGCCTTGCAGATGCACAGTCCCAGATCCAGGGCAGTGACATGGGCAGCCCAGAGCTGGAGCAATCTACTTCCTGACACGGTGTCCTTGGCCAGACCCTTTGCCTGCACTGTCCAGCCCTGGCTGCCCTGGGGGGCCACCGGGCAGATTGCTGTGGCATCTGACAGGGCAGGCCTGTGTGCAGAGCGAGAGTCGAGGTTTCCATTTGGATTGCAGAGGACAGACTAACCTTTGTTTTGTACCAAGCCCTTTGCCAGCAGAATTCCCCGAGATAGCCGAAGGGCTCGCCGAGCCTGTTGGTCACAGCTCCTGGGGAATTCCATGCTCAGCCCCACACACCCTGTACCTCTAAGCCGACCCCCTCTTCACCCTGGAGACTCGGCCAGTGAGAGGCGGTGGGAGGCCCCTCAGAGGGCTGCCCTTGCTGCCGTCCTCCGGCTTCTCTGCCCAGCCAGGTGACATGGAGCCGGGCAGGTGGCCCCTGCCCCGTGTGGGTGGAGAGGTGCCCTTTCTCACTGGTCCTCCCCGACAGGGCCTCTTGGAGGGGCTGCCCACCCCCACCGCCCAGGTATGGAGTAAGGCATCCTCCCTGGGCCTCTTCCTTTTGTGTACATTGTGAGTTTCATAAAGGGATCTGAGCCCTAAGCTGCTCTCGCCCATGACTCTCTGACCAGGGAGTCTGGGGTCTTCTAGGTCCAAGGAGAGTCTGAAGTCCAAGACAAGGGCTGAGTTAGCTTTGATGGAATTGAAGGGAAATTGAGAGGCTGGGCAGTGCCCAGGGACATGTAGGTACCAACTGGTGGCCGTCCAGAGTGCAGGCTCTGGGGTCAGGCAGACCCAGGCTTGGATCCTGTTCACTAGCCCCATGACCCTGAGCAGGTCCCTTCGTTTTTCTGTACCTAAACTGCATCACCTGCGAGGGGTGAATGCAAACAGTCCATATCGGACCCACAAGCCAGGGCCTGTACCTGCTAAGTGCTCTGTAGGCATTCGTTTTTAGTACTGTCCGGGATGCTGATTGACAATGACCAGGGTGATGACCAAAGGGATCGGCCAGGGGGACAAAAGTGGCCCCCGTGGGTGGACTCCAGAGCCCTGCTGACCTTCCTTTTCATTGTATGTAAATGAGGGAGCCGAACTAGAGCTCCAGTCATTCCAAATGTCCATGTTCCGTGAGGTGGTTTTGGGAAGTCTCTGCAAATCGTTCTGAGTCCTAAGCTGTGGCCCCAAGGCTCAGCCCGGACAGCAGGTTCCGGGGAGCCCCTCTGGAGCACTCACTGGGTCAGAGTGACTCAGTGCCTCTGATCCCAGGTGCCGAGGGGACAGCTCAGCAGCTGCAATGGCACTGCTCATGCAGCCACAGGGAAGGCAGTGGGGACCCGGGGGGCAGGAAGGGATGTGGTGTGAGTCCTTTGCTCCCTTGGCGAGCCAGGGGGGGGGCAGTTGGGTGCCTGCGGGTACAACACAAAATTTGTTCATTCTCTGCCCCCTGCTCCCAGGACACATCGGATAACCATCACCAACTTCTGCCTCGGGAAGCATCTCGTGAGCGAGGGGGACCTGCTGAAGGACCAGAGGGGGAGCCCTGCCTACATCAGCCCAGATGTGCTCAGCGGTACGTGTGGCGAGCCAGGCAGCGGGCCCCAAGGGCTCCGCACCACCGGGCCCCACAGTGGCTCATTCCTTCAGCAGAGCGTGTGTGTGGCGAGGGGGAAGCCTGGGCTACGTGCTGGGGGTTCAGCGGTGGTCCAGACCAGTACTGTCTGTCTGTGTACAAAATCTGGGGTCTTCTGGGGGAGGCAGATGGTAATCCTCACTCTGGTGCAGGGTTAATGACTCTGAGATTATTTTTGTGAGTGTGAACAATGAGCACTTGAAGGACTTCCCTGAGGAAGTGACATTTGAGCTGTGATTGCAAGGACAGATAAGGACTCGGGGTGTGACTGGGAGGGGGTAGCACAGCAGCTGTGGCTGGGGCTCAGGCAGGGGGCCTGGTTCAAGGGGGAGGCCAGACCAGCAAGGCCCGAGGGAAGTTCCCTGGAGAACAGCATCCCACCTTTCAAGTGCGAAAGGAAGCCATGAGCAGGTCTTCAAGACCTCTCTCCCTTTGTTCTGTTCCTTCATTAGTTCCTTCCTTCCCACCTTCCTCCGTCCCTCCGTCCCTCCGTCCCTCCTTTCCTTCCTTCATCTCCCCTCCCTCCTGCCCGAATTTTCCAAGGGCCTACCATGTAGAAGGCCCTGTTCTAGACACTTCAGATACAACAGTGAACAGGCACACAGATCTCCCTGCTTCCGTGAACGCTGAGCTTTCTAGTGGGGATGAAACAGCCAGCACACAAAATAAAAAAGCCAGTTATGCACCGATTAGCCACTGATCCTATTGCTAAGTACCAGGCACTGTGCTGAGCACATGACCTGCATCACCTGCTTAAGAACCCACAGCTACCCTGTGAGGTAAAGATTCCAAGTCCCCTTGTCATAGCTAAGAGTAAACCTGAGAACTGAGGCTCACGGCTCGGCCAGCCTCCTGCCCAAGCCCATGTTCCCCAGGATGCTTTCTTTCCTTTCCCTGTGTCCTTTGCCAAATTGGGGCTTTCTGTCCCGATACTTAGGGAACCAAGGGCTTCAGGTCTGCTCCCATCCCTTCCACACGGAGGTTCCAGGGTGCCTCTGGGGCCAGCATCCCCAGGCCAGCACACTCACCGAAGCATTATCACACATTGGAGGTCTCTCCCCGCTGAGGCTTCTGCTGCAGTGCCAGGCCTTTCCCAGGCCGTGCTGCCACCTCCCCCTCCCCCGGGACCTTGAGGTTGACACACCATGGAGTCAACATGGTGACTGATCATGGTCACCGACGTCCTGGGGTTGGAGTCACCATGGCCTCTGCTAGAGGGAGCCAGGTGGTAGGGCTGCACCCCAACTCCCCAGGGACCAGCCCAGCCTGGACACCCTCCATGAGATTCCTCAAAGCATCCTTGTGGGTGACAGAGCAAGGACGATGCACCAGGCTCCTCCCTCAGCACAGGCCTACGAGCTGGGGCCTGTGACTGTGCGCGCTGGGGCTGGAAGGGCTGGCTGTGGTCAGGCCACCTCCGCCACACCAGGCCAGGGGCCTCCCTGTGCATGCACTTCCTTTGGCTGCCCGGGGCCTCTCCCTGGCTCTTCCAGCTTCATGTGGGTCCCAGAGGACGAAACAGAGGAACCCACTGCTTCAGAGAGAGTCCTAGACCCGGAGACCCGAGATCCGGCTCTCATTCTGGCCTTCAGCCCCCTTCTCTGAGCCCCCGTCTCCTCCTGGGTCAAAATGGGACGCGCTGCTGCCTCCGCACATGGTTAAGAGGTTGAAGCAGGATGATGACTACACATCCCGCCTTGCGGGCTCTGAGTCGAGGCCTGCCACTTTGTTGGTACTGCGTTTCAAGCACAGCCTCAGGCATCAGGCCCAGGGCTGTGAAAAGGCAAACAGGACCTTGCCCGCATAGAGTTATAGTCTGGTCAATAACTGTGTCACCTTGGAAAAGTTACTGACTTCTCTGGGCCTCGAGTTTCACATCTATAAAACTGGGATGATAATAGCCCCCGCTTCATAAGGTCCGTGGGATTAAAGAAGGCCTTTAACCTGCTGTCTGGCTAATTAACATTAGCTGGCATTATCATTACAGAAAGGAAGGCTTGAAGTTCAATCTCCTCGGAAGCCAAAGCTCCGGGCAGGGTCACCTGCCCAGGCAGAGCTCCCGGGGGAGCTTTTCTGCTGGAGGGGGCTGTTCAGCTCCCATCCAGGCCAGGGCAGAAGTCCTGGGGCTCAGGCTGAGGGAACCCACACCGCCTGCAGCCACAGCAGCTAAGAGTCGTGGCTCAGTGAACTCTGGTGATGACCCCACATGGCAGAGCACGGTCCAGGAGAACGGGGTTGCCCTGGGGTTGCCCATGGGGTTGACCATGGGGTTGACCATGGGGTCTGCTGCACAAGGCCATCCACACTGCTCTTTGGCCCCGGGGATTGGAAAGGGGCCAGGGTGACACAGCCTTAGAGAAAGCTTAGCAGAGGCTCATCTCCACAAAATCGCCTACTGTACCAGCCAGGGCAAAAAGCAGCTCACTCCCCAAGCAGCCCTGTGAGCCCTGTGTGTCCTGTGAGGTCAGCGTCCTGGCCCCATTTCACAGATGAAGTAATAGCCTAGGTCAGGGACACCCGTGGTACCTTCTGGAGGCACAGGCCAAGGCCTGTAAGGATACTTCCATGCACATGTGCAGTACACACCCACCTGGTTAAGCTGCTTGACCTTCAGTGGCCCTGGAGAGCCCTCCAGAACCAGTACCCTCTACCCCAAAGGCATTTGTCACCACCCAGGCGGCTTCAGGACCCATAGGAGGGATCCTGGTTGTCCTGGGAGAGGACAGGGAGGTGCCCGGCAGCATCTCTTCCACACCCGTGGGGGAGCTGAGTCACATTCTAGGATCTGGGCTGCTGCTGAGTCTGCTGTCCCAGGGACTGGGTGGGCGGGGAACTTCGCAAGGCTTGAGGTGTTGTATTGCTTGCCAATGGGAGGCGGTAGATAATGGCTTGCCCTGAGAGCCGGCGGAGCCGGGCTTCTCCAGTCAACTGTGTGGTGGTGGACAGGTGACATCCCTGTGCCTCATTTTGGAAGAGGAGAGAAAATAATTCGTGGAGTTGGGCGGAGATGTAAAGAAATGAGAGCATATCTTCCAATGCCATCCCAGTGTGGCGCTTGCTTAAATGCTCGCTCCCTTCTGCAGGGAGGGAAACGGCACAGAGAGGTCACTTAAATGGATATTCATTCCTCTAGCAAATATTGGAGTCCTGCTGGGCACCGGGGCTCAGCGCCAAGCAGAGGGCGCCTGCATCTGAGAACTTACCTTCTCGCAGGGGAGATGGGAAGTAAACGGGAGGGGATCCTCGCAGACAGGGTGAAGCGCTCTGGGGCGAAGGGATGGGGACTGGGGCAGGGGTGGCCGACCGGCCCAGAGCCGGTTAGCTCTTGGTTCCACACACACACTCCTGGCCGCCTGCTCTGTGAGCTGCTTGGCTAGGTGCCAGGGCCATAGACCCAGGCCCAGCCCCAAGAGCTTGCTGTCTGGCAGAGCAGGGCTGGTATGCCAGTGGGTGGCCTGCACAAGGCCAAGTGTAGTCCCTTCTCCTCGGTGGTCACTCCGAGGTGGGGCATCATTCTGGGAGGAAGCGCGGGGCTCCCGTGGTAGGATCTCAGGCGCGGGGCTGGTAAGCTGAGGGAAGCCCGGGGCCTCGCCCTTCCCCGGGCCTGGGCTGAGTGTGTGTGTGTCCGTGTGCCTCACAGGCCGGCCGTACCGGGGCAAGCCGAGCGACATGTGGGCCCTGGGCGTGGTGCTCTTCACCATGCTTTACGGCCAGTTCCCCTTCTACGACAGCATCCCGCAGGAGCTCTTCCGCAAGATCAAGGCCGCAGAGTACACCATCCCTGAGTGAGTCCCACTCCCTGGGGAGGGGCGGAAACACCAAAGTGGTGGGTTGGAGAGAGCCAGCAGCCCCAGGCACCGCCTGAGCCCTCTCCCTCTACCGCATCAGGGACGGGCGCGTTTCCGAGAACACCGTGTGTCTCATCCGGAAACTGCTGGTCCTCGACCCCCAGCAGCGCCTCGCTGCCGCCGACGTCCTCGAGGCTCTCAGTGCCATCATTGCATCCTGGTAAGTGGGCAGGTGCCGGGCTGGGCGGAAGTGTGCGTTCTGCCCGTGCTTAGGCCCTGCCCATCCCACCCAGGATAGCAGCGTGAGGCCGGGCCTGTTTCTTTGCCGGACAGAGTCAGTTTTCCAGATTTTCCCCACGGGCGAGATGGGAAGGGTGCCGCCAGAACTCAAGAGTCGAGCATCCCCCGCGTGCCAGCTGATGACAAGTATAGGACTGGCATTAATTACCTCACTGACTTTCCACTGCAGCCTGTGCGGTAGAAATGTCCCCCATTGTCGGATGAGAAAACTGAGGCTTGGGAGACAGAGTCATTCATGTCGAGAGGGGGCTGAGCTGGGACCCAGCCCGGTCTGTCGAGTCCAGCCGAGTCTTAGAGCTGTGGGGCTCCGGCTGGCCAGGCCCGGGGACCCAGCCTGACTCCTCCGCCTCCCCGCAGGCAGTCCTTGTCATCGCTGAGCGGGCCTTTGCAAGTGGTTCCTGACATCGACGACCAGATGAGCAATGCAGACAGCTCCCAGGAGGTGAGTTGGGAAGGTCAGAGCAGTCATCACCCAGTCCCAAGGGACCAGAGTCCGGGGACGGCAGGCTGCAAGGCCCCCTGGTCTGAGCTGCCTGGGGCCTTCCTTGCCTCCTGGCGGCCCCGTAGCCTGCAAGAGGGCCGTGGGACAGTGGAGGCGGGGGCCCAGCCTGGCCCTCTCGGCTTCCTCTTCCTGCCGGAGCCCTGGCTCTGCCCTGCGCTGACTCACTGGGTCTCTCTCAGCCTCTCTGCTCTTCCTTTTCCAGATGATTCATTTTCTCCCAGTTTTCTCTCATTTCCTGCTCCCTGCACTGGAGAAAGTGCTGGGCCTGGCGTGGGGGCAGACCTGGGCACCCGGCAGCAGCTGCCAGGCAGTCTTAGGGTGCCCCCTGGAGGGCAGGGCTTGGCCAGCAGAGCTGTGGGACAGATGCCGGGAGGACCTTCCCTCCCTGCCCCTGCCCCAGAGCGCCACTGCCAATGCTGGGCAGGTGGGAGAGCCTCCTGGCCCTTGACAAGATAGTTGGCAGGCCCTCCCTCACCTAGATGCCACCCACAGTGCATCTGTCCATCCGCACCACAGGCCTGTGTGGCCGTATTCTCCTCTGTTCACAAAAGGAGGTTCAGAGAGGTGCAGTGATTTTCCTGGTCACACAGCTCAGACCCCAAGTCTGAGTGCAGAGCCCTGCTGTCCCCTGTGATGATCAGCATAGGGACCTGCTCCTTCAGTGTGCGGCCCTCTGCCTGGGCTGTGCCAGGCCCACCCAGGTGCTGAGCACACTGGCCCCCCGACCCCCGGGGCTCTTGAGAACAGCTCTGAGGGGAGATTAATGCCCCTCTTCACAGCTCAGGAAACTAAGGCTTCCAAGGTCATGCGACCTCCCCCAAGGTCAGTGGGTTAGTTAGCGGGGGATCCGCTCAGATCCCAGGCCTGGGCTTTAGCTGGAGCGACCCCTGGGCCAGGCTGCAGGTGAGGTCCAGGCTGGCGGGAGGGCTTCGGGGACCCACCCTGTGGGCCTCCCGGGGAGAGCGGCCTCTGGAGCCAGGTCACCCCTGACACTGATTCCCTGCTCTTCTCTCCAACCCCCCCTCCCCCACCTCTCTCCCTCTCTTTCTCCCCCTCTCCCCCCCTCCCTCTCTCTCCCTCCCTCTCTCCCCCTCTCTTCCTCCCCCTGTCCCCCCCTCCCTTTCTCCCCCTCTTTCTCCCCCTCTCTCCCTCTCTTCCCCCCCCCCCCCCCCCCCGCCCCGCTGCCACTCTGCCTGTCCCTGGCTCTGCCCAAAGGCCAAGGTGACAGAGGAGTGCTCCCAGTACGAGTTCGAGAACTACATGCGGCAGCAGCTGCTGCTGGCCGAGGAGAAGAGCTCCGGACACGAGGCCCGGAGCTGGGTGCCCAAGCGGCAGTTCGGCAGCGTGCCCCCCGTGCGGCGGCTGGGCCACGACGCGCAGCCCATGAACCCCCTGGACGCGGCCATCCTGGCGCAGCGCTACCTGCGCAAGTAGCCCCCTGGCCCTGGGTGCCGGCCCCACCCGCCACCTCTCCCCAGCCCCCAGCCAGCGGCCCGAAGCACCCCCCCCCCCGCTGTCCCCCCACTGGCTGCGACAATGGGGATGGGGCAGGGACAGCGCAGGTCACACATGGGGTCAGCAGAAGTACCACGGAGCTACCTTGGGAATGATCGCTTGACTGTTTGGTTTTTTAATCTGAGAAGCCTAGATAACTAATCTGCTTTTAATCATGACGTTTTAATCTACCTCTGGCTCTCTAACCGTGCTGTCTCTGGACTGAGTGAGGGAGGAAGAGGGGCCGCCCGCCCAGGACAGCGCCTCCCCCCCATAAGCTGAACCGCAGCTCGCTGCTGGCTCCCAAAATGAACGCCCACCCCCCACGGCCCTCCCAGGCCCCTTCCCAGGCTGTGTCCGTCCCTTCCCTTCTGACCCCAGGCCCCTCAGTCCAAGCTTTGGAAAACTTCACCTCATCGTAAGCAGAATTCAAATATATTTATTTTTGTACTGAAACCAACTTCTCTCCCATCTCTAGGTGGCTCGGCCCGTGGCCACGCCCTGCCCCCACCCCCACCGACCTGGCTGGACAGCAGGGAGCCCACCGCCCACAGATGGGCCCCCTTCTCACCCCCAGGCTCAGAAGCCCCTTCCTGGCGGCCCCTCCACCTCCAGCCCACCAGTCCCCCCTGTTTCTGGTGATGGGGAGGCCTTTCTAGACTTGGTTCTCTTTCTTCCATCTCAGTAGCTTCTCTGAGGTGCTGTACCCTCGCATTAACCCTGGTTTCTTTCTGCACCCCGCACCGTGGTACTGAGGTGACGTTGACACAGATGTGAAAGGGGTGCCTGGTGGTCGGGCGGGGAGGGGAGCGCTGGGCCGACCGTGAACAGGTGGGCCCTGCTCGCATGCCCTCGTGTTGCTCCCCGCACCCCTCTGTGTTCACAGGACGGTGGGGGCATCTCCCCTCCGGTTCTTGCCTCATAATGGATGTCGGGTCTCTCCCAGCAGACCCTGGCCAGGGCCCTTCATCGGGGCTGTGGGGCTCGTGGGGAGAGCTGTAGGGACTGGCGGTGGGGGGGGGGGGGGGGGGGTCTGCCTGGCTTGAGAACAGCCCTGCTGCCCTTTTTGAGCCGAGATTTTGAAGTGGATGCCCGTCTTGCCAGAAACACTGTTCTCACCAGAATGCCCTTCCCTCCCACTTCTCCCTCACTGGACTTGGCCTTGCCCGGTGCCAAGCAAAGACCCCCTCCTCTGGCCTATCCCCCCAGGCCCTCCTGGAAAGGCTGAGTGTTCCCCTCCAGGCAGCCCTGGGCCTTCAGGCCCTTCCTGTCTGTTCTTGCTCCCCAGTGGGGAGGTGACCGAGGCCTGTGTGACCTTGTTTCCCAGAGTGTGAGCTGCCCCCTCCCCAAAAGCTGACTCACTGTGAGTGACTTGGGCAAGTTCCCAAACCTCCTTGTGCCTCAGTTTCCCCATCTGGAAAAAATGGGGCCACCTCTTGCCAGCAGTAGCAGGGCCGCCCATGCCCCTTCCTCCCCATGCCCCCATCCCAGCACTTGGGCGCCTCATGCCTCTGCCTCAGTGGGTCTCCGGGAGCCCGCCTGAGCCCAGCACTTACTCCCCCTGAGCACCAAGCTCTGCCTGCATCAGCGGCCAGCCACTGAGAGCCAGGGTGCCGTGCTGCGGGGGTGGGGGATGTCCTCTTTTCTATATTTATTTCAAAAAGAAGTCTCCCAAGGGAGTAGAAATGCAGTCTGGCCTAGGGCTCCCAGCCCCTGTGACTGCCCTCCCGGGAGGGTCTCAGCCGAGACCCTCTGGGCCTGCTTGCCACAGGTGGGCTTTCTCCTCCTTTTCAAAGCAATATGCTCGGGGGTCTGCAGAGCCTTCTCAGACAGGCGGGGCCCTCCAAGGTCAGCCCCTGCGTCTGATTACCTTTGTGGCTAAGCAAATGAGAGGAGGCTGGGCCTGCCCTCCCTGGGTGTCACACACTGAGAGGTCCTGTTGTAAAGAAACAAAACAGAAAAAGTCACAAAAAAGTTTGTATAAAGACATATTTTTGTACTACATGGGGACTCTTCCTGCATGTCAGCAATAAAACTTCCTGACCTGGAGCCCGTGTGGCCTGTACGTCTGCCGTTCTCATCCTTCTCCCGGTGTCGCTGTCCCTCGTGCCCCAGCCAGGCAGGGCAGACTTTCTGCAGCTCTCGGCTCTGCCCCCTCGGACAGCCCCCCCCCCCGCACCCTCCCCCCGCCCCGCAGCCGCTTGGTGGAGGAGGGGACAGAACTACCCCGCATTCTCCTGCCCCATTAGTGCACCGCCTCCCCCCCCCCCCGGAGTGCCCCCGGGGGACTGCCCTGCTCCCCTAGCTCAGCCCGGGCCCCTTGCGGGCGGGAGGCGTCCCAGGGCGGCTGCGGCTGGCCCAGTATCGAGCCTCCCTCCCTGCCAAGCCCCCAGCTGGGGTCGGGGGGGATCCCGGCCAGAGACTGCCCATGTGCCCCCACGCCCATCCAGGGCAGCTGGGGTGAGAAGGGCCCGGCAGGCCTTTTCCTGCACTGGCCTCCCCCCTCGCTCCCCTCCATAGGCAGCCAAAGGGCTTCCTTCCTTCCTTTCTTCATTCCTTCCTTTGCCTAAATTTAGACGTTGCGGCTCGAACACCGGAGTGTGCAGCCGAAGGTAGGCCGGCCCCTCCCCCAGCCCCCCACGGTGCCCCGACAGACCCACTCACAGGAGTGGGAGCCCACACACAGCCCCAGCTCATAGAAGGAGCCGAGCCCACGCCTGGAGCCCCTTCGCAGGCAAGTGTGCACACAGCAAGAGTGAGGCGGCCCTGGGGCTGTGCGGACTCTCCAGAGCCGCCCCGGCCCCTCGCCCGGACCTGCACACCACCTCCCTGGCCACTCCCGCGGCTACACACACTGAGCGCGTTTCCTCTGACCCATCCCTCCTCTGCGAGCCGTCGGGGGTCTGCCAGCTGCAGCGCCCGGTCTTGTCCCCACGTCCGCCTCCTTCCCGTCCCCCTGCCACCCGATCAGCCTCCGTTCCGTGCCACATGCACGGACGGGTCAGCCTTACCGGCCACCAACACCCAAGACCGCCGCCCGCGGGCAGGGACCCGGCCTTGCCTACTCGCCTGTCCACAGCTGGGACGGGCTGGGCACACAGCTCGCACGCCAGAGCTCGGTCTCAATCTCAACGTGTCAGATGGCTCCTCAGTTTTTATTGCGAGCCCCAGAAGCCACGGAAGCGGAAAGTAGCAGAAAGGTGGGGGGGGGGGGGCAGGATCAGCAGCCTCCTGTGCTCCTGAGAAGTCAAACAGGAACGGAGAAGTTTCCAGCCGTTTGAGCCACCTCTGGGGCTCCAGCGGCCTCAGGACTGGAGCTGCCCAGCTCTCTGAAGTGGGGAAGGGAGGAAATGGAGGCTCAGTGGCCGAGGTGCTTAGGCCAAGCTTGCCTTGACTTGTTGCCCACCCCCCACCCCCTCCCACCCCACGTCCAACCCCCTGCTAATCCTGTCACGGGCCAGGCAGAATCTGACCCTTCTCACGGCTCCCTTGCGACCACCCTGAGCCCCCTCTTGCTTTCTGGCCTCCCTGCTCCCACCCTTCCCCCACAACCACCCAGGGGCCACATGGCAGCCAGAATGAGCCTTTTTACAAGCCCGGTTTTGTCCCTAGCTTAGTTTAGGACTAAGTTTAGGTGTCCCTAAGGACAGAATGAGCCTTTTTACAAGCCCGGTTTTGTCCTCAGCTTAGCACCTCTGATGGCTTCTGCCCCAGGCAGGATAACATCCAGAGGTCGGTCTGTGGCTTGGAAAGCTCCACAAACAGCCCTGCGCCTGGCCCCCTCTCTAACTTGTGGGCACCGCACCCCGCCTCCGTCCCTGTGCCAGCCACACTGGGCTCCTTCCTTGCTGATCCCGAAAGAGCCGAGCCGGCTTCCACCTCAAGGCCTTTGCCTGGGCTATTAGTTCTGGAAGGCTCTTCCCCCAGATAATTTGCATGGCTGCCTCCCTGACTTCCCTCTGCTCAAAATGTCACCTCAGAGAGGCTGTCCTGAACACCTGGCCTTCTCTAACCCCTTAAGGTTTCCTCTTTATGTTTCTTCATTGTGCTTCCCACAGCCTGGTATGATATCATATGTCCGATTGTTGATTGTATCTGCCTTCCCTTCTCAGATGCTGAGCTCCATGAGGGCAGGCCTCTTTTCTGTGTGTCCATGGGGGGGGGGGCATCAGAATTATAGGGTGCTACTGGCATTTAGAGGGTGGGGGCCAGGGACAGCCCCACAAGGAAGGCAGAGTCTACATCCTGCACAACGTGAGTGAAAATGTGTTTACAATGACCAGAGCCAAGAATCTACCTCCCTTTTATACATAAACACGAAGGACTGGTGGACACATAACATACACCGAATCTTTGGGGAATGCAACTACTGTGCAAAGTGGAGGGAATCTATACCTTGTGTTGCTCCGAACTGTACCAAGAGCGCCTCACCGTTTCCGACCCTGTCATGACCGCAATGTCCCAGCACCAGTCTGCACTCAGAGCTGTCACGTTCCCAGGGAGTGACCACATCACAAATACATATCATTACCTTTTATTTCTTTATACTTTTAATTAGATGCGGGGGTGGGTATATTAGCCACAAATTTCACTTCAGGAGCATAAAAGGATCAATACAGAGTATCACGAAGAGGCAGCTTTGGGTCTGCCTGGGTGGGGAACCATGACCTAGAACCAACCCGTGGAAGACTGGTTGGGAGCCAGGCCCCAGCCCTTACAGCCATGTGACCACACATACATGCTTCCCCTGAGCCTCACTTTCCTCCTCGTTAGATGGGAGTCCCGCTACGACCCGCACAGCGTGACCGGGAGAGCTGAAGATGAAGGGCACATAGCACTTAGCCAACCAAGTACCAGGTGCCAGGAGGGCACTCCATATCCATAACTCTTATGGTTCATTCTGCAAATTTCACTGGGCCCTCTTCCCAGCGGCTGTCCCAGGGGCTGAGAGGCATTCAGAGGACTGAGCAGGTCCAAGGAGGCCATGAGTGGGTCACCTTCTTCCCTCCATCTAGGACCTAGCCAGCCCCTGAACCCCTCAGTGGGAAGGCCCCAGTGTCAGGAACAGACCCCCAGCTTGGCCACTGAGGAAGGGGAGCAGAGCTGTTCCAGCCCCCCTGACAACCCTCCCAGAGGCTCTGGGTCCCTCAGCACCCCCTGACCTCCCACCGAGACCTGTCTTAACTTTTTTCATTAAAAAAGACCTGTCTTGGGGCACCTGGGTGACTCAGTCGTTAAGCATCTGCCTTCGGCTCAGGTCATGATCTCGGGGTCCTGGGATCGAGCCCCGCATCAGGCTCCCTGCTCAGTGGGGAGCCTGCTCCTCCCTCTCCCTCTGCTGCTTCTCCTGCTTGTGCTCTCTCTCTGTCAAATAAATAAAAATATTTTTAAAAAATAAAAAAATAAAAAAGACCTGTCTTTCCTGAGTTTCATCTTAGGATCACTCTCTGGGCCTCCCAAGGTGACAAATCTCTAGTCCCACAGGCTGACAGGAGAGCAGAGAGGCAGCCAACCAGTGGGCAGGTGGACGGGCAGCAGGTCAGTCATAGGCCGGCAGACAGGGAGAAAATCAGCAGGTGGAGAGATGGGATGCAAGCCAGGCAGGCGAGTGATGGGTATGCCGAGATCCCAGCCAGCACAACCGGCAAGCAGGTGGCCGGGAATGCCTACAGACTGGCTGGCGGGCAGAGCGGGCAGAGCGAGGCAGGCAGAAAAGCAGATCGGCAGGTCGGCAGGAGGGCCTGGCGGCCAAGGGGCCCACCCACCTGGGCCAGAGGCACCCCCCTAGGGCCTCCAGGAGTAGCCCTCAGCCTCTCTGGAACCCTCCAGGGCAAGGCTACCCCTCCTCCCACCCAGCCTAGCTCGGCCGCATGCATCCCCCTAGGCGAAGGCAACACTCTGGTGTGTCCCTGTCTCTGAAGGGACCAGTAAGCATCGCAAACCCCACTCTGCTCAGCAGGGCCACCAGCTTCACCAGGGCTGAGTCACACCTGACTCTCTCCCAACACACACGTCACCCACCAAGGCACAGACACCCGTGTCAGCAGGTTAGCAATACCCAGAGATCCGCATAGCGCGGCAACAGTTTAACACCGATCCAGAAACTTGTATGCTCTCATGAATACAGAGAGGCGTGCGTGTGGCCCCTCAGGAAGACCCAGGTGTGCGCCATCCCCACCGAGGCACAACATCCTCAAGACCCACCAAAAGGTGGGTCACAGCACGGCTGCAGCACACCCCAATGTTCGCACAGATGGAAGGCATTCCGTGAATCCGTGCGCCCACGGAAACCCACTGATAGCACAGCCGGTGGTTAGATTCCGGCCTCACGTTCATCCTCATCGCATCCGGCTCTGCCTCCCACCTCACGGGTGTCTCCTGACTCCTCCCCCAGGAGAACCCTCAAGGGTGCACGGCCGGAGCTCGGGCTTCAGCGGCTTCTCGTCCCTCCCGGCTCCAAGGCTGATGCCACCCACTCCCGGGGAGTTCTATCCATCTTATGTGTGGAGGGCTCCCAAACCCATGTCCAGCCCAGACTCCTCCCGGGGCCCCCCGCCTGACACCTCCCCCGGGGTATCTAACGCACATCTCAAAGGAAAGTCCGACCCCGCAGACCTGCACCCCACATACGCTTCCCTCAGGGGCTCAGGCCCAGCGTCAAGCGGCGGCCCTGCGACCTCTTTCCCTCACAGCCACAGGCAAAGGCAGGAATCGCTGACCCCGCTTCACCTGCTCCGCGGCACTTCCGGGACCAAGCCCTGGGCGCCGCCCGCGCGGCCCCGGCCCTCACCGCTCCCCGTTCCCGCCCCGCCGCCGCCTGCTACCGCGAGTCCCCACCGGGGTCTCTCCGAAGTGCGTCAGGAACCAGGACGCCGCCTCCGCCGGCCCCCCAGACTCTCAGGGCTCCTCACCGCACGGACAGTAACGTCGGAGCTCCCCCTCGGGCCCCCCCACGCCCCTCCCCTGCACCCGGGAGAGAGGCGCCCCACGGCAGGATGCGGGTGTCACCTCCCGCGCCCCCTTGAGAGCGGCCTGCAGGTGTGTTCCATCACCCTCTGCGTCTCAGCAGCGCCCACGCTACCTTCTTCAGGGACTGCCTCCCGGCCCTGGAGTCGGCTCCACGAGGGCAGAGGCCTGTGTCTGTCCTGTTTCCCGCCGGAGCCCCCATTCCCGGGAAGTAGCATTTGGGGACGGGCCGCTGTAGGGATTTACACGCAGCGGTAGCCGCCCCCACACAAACGCTCGAGCAGATACAACACGAAAGTAGACACACAAACAGATAGAGGCAGAAATGCCTCCGTCCGCGCTCACAAAACAGACTCAACAGTCACAGCGACACCCGGGGGGGTCCTTTCCCATCCCCATGGGAACTGGTCTGTCCTTTCTCCATCTCCATCTGCCCTCTGCTTGAACCCAGTCTCAGGACTGGAAGTGGGGGGTCTCCAGCCTGGACACACGGGGGGGTGGGGGTCACTGGCCCACAGGCCTCAGGCCGCGCCTTCAGCTATGTCTGCAATTTCCTCTCCCCCTTCCTTTCCTCCTCCTCTCTGAGGCTCCCGCCAAGAAGGCCTCCCCCTCACCCAAGCCCCAGCGCAGGAAGGGGGGCCCAGAAAGGCGGGGGGGGGGGGTGAGAGTCTGAGCAGGAAGATCACCCAGGCAGCACACATGGATCACAGAACGCGTTGCCCGTCCAAGCCGAGCCCAGGTGGCAACGGATGCGCGCGCACTGGCAGGTTTAGCCAGGGGCAAATGCGTCTCTGCGGCCGGCTCCGCGCGGAGCACCGGGGCGGCGGAAGCTCCAGGCTGGGCTCTGCAAGGCTGGCCTGCTCCTGGCTCTAAGCTCCGGTCCGACATTCACTAACCCTGTGTGACAGGAGCTCTCCCAGCCGGAGCCCTGGGAGGGAGGAGGAGAGCCCCTCTGTCGTAAACTGACATCTGGGGCAGGACTGAAGAAGAGGGGCAGTCTTCCCTGGGTGGAGGGGGCCTTCTGGGAGGAAAAGCAAGGTGTAGAGAAGGGGTTAAGAGCCCCGGGCTCAAGGGGCAAAGAGCAGTGTGTTCAAATCCTGCCCCTTTGGTCAAATTATTCAATCTCTCCGTGACTCAGTTTACTTATCTGTCAAGTGGCGACAATGGTACTCACTTTATAAGGTGGTTAGAATTAAATGAAAGAATATTACAAAGGGCGCGCGCACGCGCACGCACACACACACACACACACACACACACACACACACAAACACACCGCCTGGCACCTAGGCAGAACTTCATCCTTACTATTATTTTTGTTATTAGTAGCTTGGGGGCGGGACCCTGCCACCGGCCTCCCCAGCGGTTTCCTGTGGGAGAGCAGACGGCCCCGCCGGCCTCGCTCCCCCTCCTCCCAGTCGCTCGCTCCTCTCCCCTTCCTCTCCCGGCCCTTTTCCTCCCCGCCTCCCCCCGCCCCGCCCCGCCCCGCCCCTCCTCTTTCCTCCGCGGAAACTTTTCCGCCGGCTGGTCCATCGGCCCGTGTCCGGCCCGCGCTGCCGCGGCCTGGGAGCCGAGCGGGGCAGGCGGGGCAGCCGGGACCGGACTGGGTGGGAGCGGCGGGGTCCCGTGTATGCAGCCGCCGGACGCGCCGGGCCGGCAGCGGGGAAGAGGGGCGCTGACGGTGAGTGAGCCCGGGCCTCCGGGACGGTGGGTCCCGGCGGGGCGGGCAGATGGGAGAGGGAGGCGGCTTCCCCTCCCCGGAGCCCGCCCTGGGAGTGGGGAAGGCACTCGCCTCTCGCTCCTCCATCCCACTACCGGGACGCCGAAACCGGGCGTCATTTGGGGACCCCACAAGGGGGCGGAGCCTCCTGCGGCCCACTTCCCTGACCCCTCAAGTTGGAGGGACGTCTGCGCCCAGGGCAAGGATTCCCCACCCCCCCCACCCCCGGGCAGGGCCCAGGTCTGTAACAAAGTTAGGGATGTGCTCTCTCCAGGGCGGACGCTGGGGGCTGCGCTTCCAGCGAGGGAAGCTACCCGGAGGAAGCGGGGTCAGGATCAGCTCTGGGCTGGGGAGTGGGATCTGACCTTGCTGACCTCGCAGGCTGACAGGGGGGCTGCCCCTCCGCCCCCCAGAGCAGCATGGATGCCCCACGGAGGGACATGGAGTTGCTGAGCAACAGCCTGGCGGCCTACGCACACATCCGCGGTGAGGGCGGGCCCCGGGGGGGCATGCGCCCCACTCCACCCCTTCCCCTCCCCACCTCCCTGCCCCATCCTCCCCGTCCCTAAGTGCCCGATGGCGGCTACCTAATGTCTTTCAAATAAGGAGTACTGTCCTTGCCCCCCCCAAAACTTAGAACCTGGAGTCCTTCCGAAATGGAGTAACTCCCACCCGCCAGGGAGCCAGGGCTCCTCCATGACTTCTGCCCTCTGACCCCCAGCTAACCCCGAGAGCTTTGGCCTCTACTTCGTGCTGGGAGTCTGCTTTGGCCTGCTGCTGACCCTGTGTCTACTAGTCATCAGCATCTCCTGTGCGCCCCGCCCGCGGCCCCGGGCCCCTGCGCCGCGCCGGGACCCCCGCGGCAGCACCCTGGACCCCGAGGACGAGGACGAGGACGACGAGGACACGGTGACCCGGCTGGGCCCCGACGACACGCTGCCGGGCCCCGAGCTGAGCGCCGAGCCAGACGGGCCGCTGAGCGTCAACGTCTTCACGTCGGCAGAGGAGCTGGAGCGGGCGCAGCGCCTGGAGGAGCGGGAACGGATCCTGAGGGAGATTTGGCGCACCGGGCAGCCGGACCTGCTGGGCACCGGCACGCTGGGGCCCAGCGCCACGGCCACAGGCACCCTGGGTCGCATGCACTATTACTGACCGGCCCCTTTCCATTGCAAAGAGCTCTGCGTACTGGACATGCGCAGGAACTCACAGCGGCCCCAGGACGTTGGGACTGCCCCTGCCCACGGTGCTATGGAGGCCCCGCCCCCACAGCTCCCCCAGTGCTATTGGGCCTGGATCCCCACCTTCTGGGATACCCAGTCCTGCCACAAAGCCCGTGGGGGACAGGACACAGGGTTCCCCAGCCCCTTTCGTGGGATCGGTTAAGAGATGACCAATGAAAACTGCATTCTCAGTGACTCAGTCTCCCTCTGTTACTTTTGTCCCCAGTGTCCTCCAGGCTCCTGCCGTGCAGGGGGCCCCAGATTGAGACCCCACTCGACTCTTTTACCAGGCTGACCACCTCTATCAACCCACCCAACACCTCAGCATACACGCTTGCATTCAGTTCACAGACTGAAAAAACACTCCACCACCTCACAGCCTCACGCACAGAACAAGTTATCACTCGCATTCCTTCCTCACAAATGCATTCCTTCCCGACGAAGGCCTGGGCGCACTTTGCCCCTGTTCTTCGAATGCTCTGGGATCCTGCATCATTGCAATCACACACACACACACACACACACACACACACACACACACACACACCCCAGGCCCGGGGACCCTGCCCTTGACGCTAAGGCACTATTAGCCCGTGTTAACCGTGTGTGCCAGAGGGGGGCTATGGAGTTCGTTTCTGAGCAGAGCTGCGTTCCAGCGAGTCCTTCCGAGCGGACTGTGGGGCCAACTGGGAGGGGTCCCGGCTCGAGAGCAGGCCCGCCCACCTCCTCTGGCGCACAGCTGGATTCCGGAATCCGGGCCCGCGGGCAGAGCCCGACCCCGCCTGGGCCTCTCCTGCCGGCCATTTCTCCAGCACCCGGCAGACGTCCGAAGGAGACACCCCCCACCCGCCCCCGCCATCCGGTGGATAAAAATAGACGCGCGCAGGCCTTGGGAACGGTAATGGGAGCCACATGTTGGCCAGATGTGCCCGGGAGAGACCGCCGGGAATGCGGAGGGCCCGGAGCGCCCGGCCGGCCCCGCCCCCGCCCCGCAGGCCCCGCCCCCGCACGGACCAGGCAGGCGCGGCGAGCGCGTACACGGCAGTTTACTTTCTTGCGTTTCTCAGAGTCGCGTGCTAGGACGTGGGAGGCCGGAGCCTGACTTGCCCCCAGGTCCCGCGGTGGTCCCTTCCGGGCCCACCCTCAGTGCGTCTGCGTCTGCGCGTGGATGGAGCCCCGGGTCCGGGACTCCTGAGTCCCCTGCTTCATCTGCACCTAGTCGGGAGAGGGCGTTCAGAACAGGCCGCCAGGGGAGGGCCAGCCTCCAGCCCCCTGGGATCTGCACCCCACCCACCTCCAGCAAATGGCGCTTCTCCTTCTCGCTCTTCAGCTCCTCCCAGATGTCGGTCAGCTTCCTCCTGCGGACGGGAGGCCGAGGGGGAGGGGTGGGCTGGGCAGGCTTAGAGCCCCCAGCCCCCTCCCAGCCCACGCCCCTCCCCCTCCCCACTTACTCCAGCTGCACCGCCATCCACTCCAGCGACCTCCTTAAAGATTCCATTTCGTCCTGTAGCCTCATTATATCGCCTCTGTCACTTTTGCTGTCCGTGAGATTTTGCGGGACGAGGGAAAGTAGAGTGGGAGTCTCTTGGGGGTCTGCAGTCGACTTGATAGAATGAGGATTCTTTTGGGCAGGGGCTACCTCTTTGGGGGACACCTCTTTGGGGAGTGCCTCCTCTTCCGGGGTACCCTCATGCTTCCCAGGTGCCTCCTCAAGGAGAGTTGTAGCCTTCTCAAGGGCAAGCATGGACCCTGGCTTGGACTTAGACTGGAATGGGAAGCTGTCCCTCTGATCGAGAGGGTGTGTCGTCGTGCAGAGATCGGGCTCCTCTGGCATGTGGACCTCTTGGGATTGAGCCTCATTGGCCACAGGAGACTTGAACTCTGGCAGGGCTTGCTCAGGAGAGAAGTGATGGAACTGAGTGTTGTCTCTACTGGAGGCCTCTTCAGAGGGCACCTGCTCAGGGGTCAAGACCTTTTCTAGGGTGGGCGCCTCATCCCCAGGAGAGACCATCTTTGGGCCAAGGACTTCATCCTCTGGTGGGACTTCTGGGGCAGGGGCCTCATCCACAGAAACGAGGCTGTGTGGGCTGGGAGCCTTGTCTAGAATCAGGCCATCCTGTGGGGTGGGGATCTTTGGGGCTGGGGTCTTGAACTCTAGAGTCAGGGCCTCCTCGGAGATGGTGACCTTATCTGGAGTCAGGGTTTCCTCTGGAGTGGGGGCCTTATCCGGAGACAGAGTCTTCTCTGGGCTGGGGGTCTTGTCCAGAGTGGGGGTTTTATTCACAGGAGAGGCCTTTGCTAGGCTGCTCTGCTCTTCCTCCTGTGGTGATGGGGGTGAGGTCTCAGCTGAGGGATGGGTACCTTGACAGTTTGAGTCAGGCTCCCCTTGGCCTGGGATCCTTCACCCTTCACAACCATAGCCCTGGGAACCAGACTCTGCCCAGTGGTCCCGGTGTCTCAGGGCCTCTTACCTGACTGGTTGCAGAGCGCTGCCGGGAAGCCTGGGTTTTTGATCCCTTTCTACCAGGGTGGGCTGGACCCCCGCTGAGGAAGCTGCTGCCGGAGCCTATGAGAGCAGAACCTCAGGGGTCCAAGCTCCTCTGACTCCAAGTCTCTCCCCATCTTTGTCCTTCAGCACAGCCACCCTTATCCCTGTCCTCCATTCCTTCCCCACTGTGGGAGGCAACAAGACCTACCCGAGTCTCGGGAGGGGCGCTTCTGACTGTCTCCGCCGCTGGGTGTCCAAGAAGGCCTGGAACATATTCCCATCAGACCAGGAGGTGGGGTCAGGGGACAGCATTTCCTTTGTACCCTCCTCCTTCCCCCACCCCCCCCCCACTCCTTACTTGGTTTTGCTGGGCCCAGTAGGGGCTGTCACCAGCTTCCTGACTGTAGGGAGGGCCGATTTGGGCATCATCTTTTTTGGTTCCTTAATAGGAGCTGGGAGGGGAGAAGGGAGTGTGGCACCCATTCACTCCCTTATTCATCCATCTAACAGTTGCTGGCCCTGTCCTCTGCATAGGGGACTAGGGACAGGGGAGGAACATTTGACGCTGCCTCTTCGGAACTCTGGGGAAGCCGACCACCCTCATGCCACGTGGGCATGGGAACTGTGGGAGCAACCCAAAGGGACACATAGCAGGAGACAGTTGTCAGGGAAGGCTTTGGAGGGGACATGGCTTCATATCCTGCCAGTTTTTTTATCCATGCTTTTCTTTTTTTTTTAAAGTAATCTCTGTGCCCAACATGTGTCTCAAACTCAGAACCCTGAGACCAAGAGTTGCACGCCCTAGGGACTGAGCCAGCCAGGCGCTTCTATCCATACTTTTCTATGACCTGTCCCCTGCTCATTGCCCATGGCTGCCTCCCTGGTTCAGACTTCATCTTTTTCCTAGACTACAGCAATAACCTTCCTCAATGCAACCCACCCTCCCTAGAGAAGACTTCTTGGTCTTCTCTATCTCCTTTAGTCCCTAAGAGATCTCACCCAGTTTTATGGGTTTAATTAGCACCAATAAGCCAGCGACGTCCATATTCTCATTTCTAGCCCCTGAACTCCAGGTTCCTATCCAACTGTCCTGTTTCTACTTGGGGAGCTAACTAGCATCACACACTTAACATATCCAAATCTGAGCTCTCACTTCCCATCCCCCAAATCTGCCTCTTTTCCAGTGTCCCCCACCGCACCCCCTTACCCACTCGCCCAGATGACAAAATGAGTCATCCTTGACCCCTTTCATTCCCTTACGCTGCATATCCAAACCAGCAGTAAATCCTGATTGCTCAGGTCCTGAATGCAACCACTTCTCACCAGCCCTGCCACTAAGCACTCCAGACCGAGGCACCCCCACCTTCACCTGGACAGGGCGGCAGCCTCCGAGCGGGGCTCTGGCCACACTCCCCCTGCCTACGGCTTGTTCCCACAGCAGTCAGAGTGAGCTCGGGTTCCACCGGGGCCGCAGACATAAGCAAAAGTAGAATATGTCATGTGTGAGAGAGTTATTGGGTGTTACTGAGAGAGAACAAGCAGGGGAATGTCACCCTGAGGCACGACAGTATACACCTGGTGGGGTTACTGCGAGGTCTGAGGGGACTTCACTCACGTGAGGCGCTCAGAAGAGGATGGGACATAGAGTCAAGGCTCAGAAAACGTTCACTTTGACTTCAGCTTCTCGTACTTTAGCTTTTTGCTAAAGTGCTCGGTAGGGCCCTCCCACTAGAGAGCAATTCTATCCTCCGGAGGATACAATTTTGAGGCAGTGTTGGGCCTCAGAGAAGTGGGGGAGGTCCACAAAAAAGGGACAAACTGAGGCCAGAAGGGTAGGAGGAGGGCCAACTACTGGGCTCCGGAGCCTGGGCCTGTGATGAGGAGCCGAAACCCAGGTTGCGCCCCCTGAGTCCCCCACGGGCCCAAGCGGCAGTGCCACCCCTGCACACCCCTTTCTTTTAGAGGGCTCTGGTGGTCTCTGGTGGTTGGTGCCCTTTGGCTCCTGGCGGAAGTAGGAGCAAGTCCTTTCTGGAAGAAGTCTTCCCCTCCCGAGGCGGGAACTCCCTCAGGTTGGGATCAAGTCCTGAGCTCACACACAAAGATCACAAAACACACGAGAAGGCAGGCCACTGAGAATGGGAGTCTGCAGACACGACGCACAGCAGGTACTGGAATTGTCAGAGAACACAGCTGTGCTACAGGGCACGCAACAAAAGGACCATCAGGAATAAACAGGCAAATCTGGGGGGGTGGGGGAGGAAAACGGAGTGACTAGAGATGAAAAATAGCATTCTTGAAATAAATCAAATGCAATATAGGTTAAATAGCAGGTAAAACACAGCCAAAAAGCCAGAAAGAGAATTACCAGGCTGGAAACATAGTGAGACAAGGAGGAGAACATTTGAAAGCAGTGGTAAAAAGAATGGATAATGAAAGGGGGTTTGGCTACGGCTGAATGATGCGGTAGACAAATCCTCACCTCGCAAGGCAACTAGAAAGCTGGACAAAACCACCATTTCTGTGCTCTGGAAATTGACCAAAGGCATAAGATAACCTAAGAAGTGTTTACGCTTGATGGTCTCCTTGCCCGCGCCTGCCCCCATCCCTGCCCTAGCTCCCGCCAGCCTGGTCTATGCAGACGCTCTGCTCTGCAGCGTAGGGCCGGCGGCAAGGATTGGCAGCTTCACTGCCACGGTGGAAGGGAGGTCGCTCAATTTAGGGTGTAGCCTTGGACTTGGCACTGGTTTCATAGATAGGACACCAAAAGCACAAGCAACCAAAGAGAAAATAGAGACATGAGACTTCCTTCAGATGTAAAACTTTTGTGCATTAAAGGACACCAGTAAGAAAATGAAAAGACAACAGGATGGGAGAAAATATTTGCAAAGTTTACATCCGATAAGGGACTTTTCTCAAGACATATAAAGAACTCTAGTCAAAAGTTAAATAACCCAATTAAAAAATAGGCAAAGGACCCAAACAGACATTTCTCCAAAAGATATACAAATTGGCAATAAATCTATGAAAAGATGCCCAACATTTAAGTGGGCAGAAAAAGCTGGAGCAGAACCATAATGAGATACCACCCCACACTAACTAGGGTGATTATAATAAAAAAGAGAGTAACAAATGCTGGTGAGGATGTGGAAAAAGTAGAACCATCATGCATTGCTGGTGAAAACAGTGTGACAGTTCTTCCCAAAGCTACTACAGAGCAATCATAGCACCCAGAAATCCCTTTCCTACGCATACACCCAAGAGAAATGGAAACATGCCAACACAAAAACTTGTACATAAGTGCTCATACCCCAAAAGGTAAAAACAACCCAATGTCCACCAGCAAACAGATGGATAAAATGTCGTACATTACCACGATGGAATATTGGGCAACAAAAAGGAACGAAGTACAACATATACTAGAGAATGGATGAACCTTGAAAACAAAAGGTACGACAGAAAGGTTTTTCTCTGGGTCCTGAGATGGAGCCCCGCATGGGGCTCCATGCTGGGTGTGGAGCCTGCTTGGGATTCCTTCTCTCCCTCTCCCTCTGCCCCTCCTTTCTCTCTCTCCCAATCTTTAAAAAAAAAAAAAAAAAAAAGTGGGTTTTTTTTTAAGTATTTGAATATATTAACAACTCTGATGAGACTGAACAAGAAAAAGAGAAGAAAAAATAATTATTAGAAATGAAAAAAAGACTAAGTGTAGATACAGACTATGAGAGAATATTATGAATAACCTTACACAAATAACTAGAAAACATTGATGAAATGTATAATTACAAATATAATTCACTAGGGGCACATGGCTGGCTTAGTCAGTGGAGCATGAGACTCTTGATCTCGGGGTTGTGAGTTTGAGCCCCCCATTGGGCGGCTCAAAATTATTTATTTAAAAAATAAATAATTAAAAAAACAAAAATGAAAATAAAACTGATTCAAGAATTTTAGCCAGATTTCTGGCTAGCCATTGTTACCCAGGGACCAGGAGACCGAAAGAACGCTGTCTGTGCAAGGCTCCTAAAATGCAAGATTTCCTCCCATCTGAGTTCCAAGAAGCCATTTGAACAGAAGTTGTATGGGGGTCTTTGCAGAGGTAATCAAGTTAAGAGGAGGTCACACTCTATCAGGGCCCTAAACCAGTGACTGGTAACCTTATTAGAAGAGGAAAATTTGGACACGGTGCACACGACAATGTGAAGACCGGCAGAGAAGAGTGGCAGATATATCCATAAGCCAAGGATTGCCAGCAACTACCAGAAGCTAAGAGACAAGGAAAGATGGTTCCCCTAGACTCTTCACAGCAAACATGGCTATGCCAACATCTTGGTTTCGGATTTCTAGTACCCAGAACTGTGAGAGATTAAATTTCTGTTGATTTAAGCCAAACAAAACAAAGAAGAAGAAAAAGAATTTCAGCCAAACCTTCCCATAACTACTAAAGAAATTAAAAAAAAAAAAAAAAAGGAAGAAGAAATTGAAGTCGTTTAAAATCTTCCCATAATGGGGGGAAAAAAAACAGGGCCAGATGGATTTACAGGCAAGTTTTATCAACTCTCAAGGAATGATGATTCCCATTTTTTTTTCCCCAAGTAAACTCTACCCCCAGTTTAGGGCTCAAGCTCACAACTGAGATCAAGAGTCGTATACTCTATGGACTGAAACAGCCATGTGCCCCCACAATGATTCCCATCTTTTTAAGATCTACCAGATAATTAAAAACCAAAATGTATACCCCTTAACTCATTTATGGGGCCAGTATAATATTCATAATCAGAGGAGGAGAGTAAAAATAAATGCAAAAATCTTAAGAAAAACTGGGAAAATATTCCAATGGTATATGAAAAGATAATAAAACCATGACCAATTTGAATTTATCCCAAGAATGCAAGGGTGGCTTAATATTAGAAAATTCTACAAATGTCATTTATCACATTGACAGATTAAAGGAGAAAACCCAGAGAAATCATTTCAAAAGATTCATATAAACAATTTGAAAAAATTCAGCACACACTCTTGATAAAAATTCTAAAACTAGAAATAGAAAGGTCCTTTCTTAATCTGACAAAAAGAGTATCTAAGAAAAGATCTAGGGGCACCTGGGTGGCTCAGTCGGTTAAGTGTCTGCCTTCGGCTAAGGTCATGATCTCTGGTTCCTGGGATGGAGCCCTGCTCAGCAGGGAATCTGCTTCTCCCTCTCTCCACTCATGCTCTCTCTCTCTTTCTGTCTCTCTCAAATAAATAAATAAAATCTTAAAAAAAAAAGATATTAAGTAAGTCTCACTGTTAAAGGAGAAAAGCTGGAAACATTCCACTTAAAATCAGGAACATGGTAATGATGTTTAACATGACAACTTCTATCAATAGTGTGTTGAGCCCCTAGCCACTATAGTAAAATGAGAAAATAAAATGAAAAGACATAAAAGTGGAAAAGATAGAGCAAAATTGTCATTAGTCACAGATGACATAACTGTCTTCATAGAAAACATATTAAGAAGCTAAAGACAGGGGCACCTGGGTGGTGCAGTCGGTTAAGCATCTGACTCTTGGTTTCAGCTTGGGCCCCACGCTGGGTTCCATGCTCAGCATGGAGACTGCCTAAGATTCTCTCTCCCTCTCCATCTGCCCTCCCACTTGCGCTCTCTCTCTGAAATAAATAAATAAATCTTAAATAAAAAAGGGGGGGGCGCACCTGACTAGCTCATTTGGTTAAGCGTCTGCCTTCAGCTCAGGTCATGATCCCAGAGTCCTGAGATCCCACGTTGGGCTCCCTGCTCAGTGGGGAGTCTGCTTCTCCCTGTGCCCCTCACCCCGCTCATGTTCTCTCTTGCTTTCTCTCTCTCTTTCAAATAAATAAATTTTTTTTAAAAAGTATCTACAGATAAACTGTTATAAATAATCAGTTTTTAGCACCATGACCGGCTATAAAATCAATATACAAAAATCAATGCATTTCTATATTCCTGAAATAAACAGGATATTTTAAAAATAAAATTTAATATTTACTTATTTATATATTTTTAAGATTTTATTTTTAAGTAATCTTTACAACCAACATGGGGCTCAAACTCACAACTCCAAGATCAAGAGTGGCACGTTCCACCAATGGAGCCTGCCAGGCACCCCTATTTAATTTTTTAAAAGACACAACAAAAAAATCTGAGGTATCTAGAGATAAATCTTACAAAAGTTGTGTAAAACTCACAAGCAGAAAGTAATACATGGTGCTGGAGCAATTCATTGCCCATATGGAAAAAAGTATAATTGGGTCACTCATTAAAAATCAATGCCACAAAGATAAAGGCACTTAAAAACAAAAGGCAACACTTTAAAAGTTTTAAAGAAAATATAAATGACTTTTTCTGAACTTGGAGCAGGAAGGATGTCTTAGACAAGGAAAAACCTGCTAACCATGAAAGATTGATATGTCTACATTAAAATTAAGAACCCCCGTTCATCACAGAACACCATTACACAAAAAGAGATAAAAAGCCACAATGAGAAAAAATATTTGTAAGGCATACAACCTGCAAAGGATTGGTATTCAGTATATATAAAGAACTCCAACTAATTATAACTAACCAGGGAAATGCAAATGAAGTCACAATGAGATGCTATTTTGTACCTACTAGATTCACACATAAAAAAGTAAAATCTGATAAAACCAAGTGTTGAAGAGGATTTGGAATAACAGGATCTCATACACCAATGGTGGAATGTTAAAGCGTACAATCACTTGGAAAACCAAACTGACTTTATCTCATAAAAGTTGAACATTCACATACCCTACAATCTAGAATGCCACTCCTAGGATGATATTCTAGAGAAATGATGGTATCTGCACACCAGAACACAGGCAGAGAAATGTTCATGGCAGCAGTATTTGTTGTAACAAAAACTAGAAACAATGAAAATGGCTAACAACAGGAGGAGACCAGATACACACATAAACTGTGGTAAATTCCCTGCAAGGAATATTATATAGCAGAGAAAAATTAATGAACTTACATCTAGATATGATATAGATTAATCTTAGAAATATAATGTTGATTGGAAACAGCAAGTTCCAGAAGACTATAAACATGATACCATTCTTATCAAGCTCAAAAACAAGCAAAAATCAATCGATACATTATTTAGGCACATATATAGGTAAACAAATTTAAAAACTCAAAGGAGGGCGCCTGGGTGGCTCAGTTGGTTAAGCGACTGCCTTCGGCTCAGGTCATGATCCTGGAGTCCCGGGATCGAGTCCCACATCGGGCTCCCTGCTCGGCAGGGAGTCTGCTTCTCCCGCTGACCCTCTTCCCTCTCATGCTCTCTATTTCTCATTCTCTCTCTCTCAAATAAAAAAAAAAAAAAAAAATCTTAAAAAAAAAATAAAAAAAAAACGGGAATTATAAAAACAAAATTCAGAATACTGATTATCTTTTGGGGGGAGAGGAGGGAGCAGAATGGGAAGGAAAAGGAGCACACAAACCATTAGCAATACTCTAGTTCCTGGTTTGGTGACAGATCATGAATGTCCACAGGTCTCCATTATTAAGTTTTAAAGCACATTATGTGCGGTTTTGGCACATGTGAAATATTACATTAAAAGATAAGTAAAACATCCCCACGGAACTATTCATTGACACATTTATATGACGAGCAAACACACAACACAGTCTCAAAGACAGACACATTGATCCACGTACTTCCTTACAAAATGAAACAAATCTAAACACTTGACAGCCATATTCTCAAAACACACAAAGAAATATGAACACACACAAACACATTCCTACGTAATGACCCACATATATACCTACCAGGTCCTTAACCCACAGAGCGGTAGCTCCTAAGGGACTATAATATTGCACCACGGGGGAGCTGTGGGTGTTTATGGCAGCTAAACTGGTGGGGCCCCAGAGAGCAAAATCCCACCCCCACCCTTCCCCCCAACCCAAATCCCAGGTTTCCCGCGAGCACCCACCTGATTGCCGAGACACCACTTTCCGTGGGGTCAGCTTTTTGATCTGTGAAGAAGAGTTATCAGAATCTGAAGAGTCTCCACATTTCTAGATCCACCAATATTTAGGGGTAGCCTAAATGTCCACTAAGCACCACCACCCCCAACTTTGTCCAGAGTAGGCTGCCTGCCCCCCACCCCCAACCTGAATGCCTGGCTCCATACTCACTGGGGGTGGGGGGAGCACAAAGTTGTCGGGGAAAACTCCTCTTCTGCCTTGAGACTCTCCTTCCCACCAGCCCTTATCCTCTGTGGTCTGGGAGAACAAGATACCATGGGGAGGTGAGCCAGATCCCCAAGCTCCTTCCTTTCCGGGTCCCATGGCTCCTCAACGTACCCTTTCTGGTCACCTCCCTGGCCCTGTGCTTTCCATACCTTCCTCAGTACTTTCACCTCGTCCCCCCTCCGCAGCGCCAACTCATCCGGGGCCTCAGGCTGGTAGTTGAACAGGACCCTGTAGATCTCAGGGCGAGAGACTGTGGGGGGGGAGGGGCGTCAGTCCATCAAGGCCAACTCCTCACCCCAGATCAGTCAGGCACTCCCTCCCCCATCAGCTGCATTGAGTGTCCCCTTCCCCAAGTCAGCTATGCTCACAGGAGGGGGTTCTGAGGAACCCTTTGGCTGGGTGCTCACCTGTCCGCAGGTAGTCTGGAGGGCTGTCATAGGTCAGACTGCTCAGCTAGTGGGGGGAAGGGGGAGGGAGGAACGAGCTGAGTCTCCACGCCTCCAAGAGGAACTCACCACGTTTGTGCCCACCGCACCCAATTTACCTTGGGAGGCCGCTGGGTACCAGGGCTGACTGAAGGCATGTCTGGGTTCCCGAGGCCTGGTGAGGACAGTGAAGTTAGGGAGTGTGCTAATTCAGTTTAGATCATGGGAGAGGTCAAAGGGGTCACAGGGTCAGGCCACTGGGAGGGTCACTGGAAATTGCAGAGTCTGGTCATAGGGGTTCACGGGGTCACAGGGTGCAGGTCTCACTTGGGGGCCCACTGTCCAGCAACTCCACAAAGTTGGATGGGAAGGCTCCCAGCTGCCCGTTCTTCTTCCCCAGCCACCAGCCGTCCTCAATCTGGGGAGGAGGAGGACGCAGGGCCATCTGGTTCTGCCCCAACGGTCTCTCGAGAATTCTTCCACCCATGTTTCTGCCCGGATTCTGCCCGATGCCCCCTCCTCCCTTGCTCCCTCACTTTCCCATTTCTGCGCCCCTCACCAGCCCCAACGCCCACACCCTCTCTTCACACATCCCTCACCCCGGGACGTGCTCCAGCATCTCCGCCCAAAGCCTCTCACCACTTCGTCCCCTCACCTCCTTTATCACTTCCACAATCTCCCCAGCTTGCAGCTTCAGCTCGTCCGCCTGCTCCGGACTGTAGTTGAAGTTCACCTTGCACCATCTTCGGGGGCCCTGAGATTTGGCGGGGCGACCTGGAGTCAGACGAGAGAGAAAGAGGCCTCTGGAGCCGCGCGCCCCAGTCCGCTGAGCTGGGAGAGAGGGGGGCCGGGAGCGCCCCAGCTGGAGGTCCAGGCCACGCCCCAAGGCGGAGCATTGTGCCCAAGAACCAATCACAAACCGCGGAGTGCCCGCGCGGCCCCGCCTAGGGCCGCGCCGGTCACGGCCTGCCCGGGGCAGCCGGAGCCGCGCAGACTCCGCGCGCCCGCCCACCCGGCCTGGCGCTCACCTCGGCGGCGCGCACAGCGCGGGCTCGGCGCCTCCCCGGCGCCGCGCAGAGACTCCGGGATCTCCTGGAAATGAACGCAAGGAGGTTGGGGGGCGGGGCGGTGGGGCGGCTCTCAGTCCTGAGGGCACGCATTGAGACCCTCCTCCACCCGACCTCCGGTTCGGTCTTACCTGCACCAAGCGCTCGGGAAAGAGACCACAACGACCCCCCAGCTCTCCGCGCAGCCAGCCCCGTGCGGGCCCCTCGCACACCTGCCGGACCACGTCCCCGGGCGCCAGACTCAGCTCGTCCTCCTTCTGCGCGCGGTACCCGGCCAGAACAAGCACCTCTGCGGGCGGAGGACGGAACGGGGGCGCAGCTCAGAAGGGACCGGTCCGGGCACACTGGCTTAGGCGCGAGTCCCTGGCTCCGCGTAAAGGACAGCCTGAGAGCGGGGTGGTGGTGTACGCTTCTGTTGCCTCTTCCGTCACCCCAAACCCTCTGCACATACCCATAGCTTCCGGGTCTCGCTCCAGGGCCGGGCTGGGAGTATAGTGCTGTCCCGCAGGCAGCCAAGTACTGGGCCCGGGTAGGGTGGGACGAGCTGCGAGGTTGTGAAGCGAAGGAGGCGGAGACGCTAGCGGATAGGTCGGCCCCAGGTGCTGGGAGTGGGTGTGGGAGAGGGGGTGGCCCGGCTCAGCAGGTTTGGCCCCCAACCCTGGGACGAAGACTCCAGGGTCTCTGGCCAGCGCTGGGGCCACAGCTCCCCCACATGCTCTTCCTGGCCTAGTCACTTAAATTCCAGTCTAGCCGCCTCTCCTCCTTCTCGCTGCCTTAGGGCCTGAGGCTCCCACCCACCGTTGGCACAAAGCCTTTCCTGGTCTATCTTCTCCCCGCTGGCAAGCTTGGAGCCATGGGAGAAGAGGTGGGAGAGGCACATACCAGGGTGGGGCCCCCAGCAGGCAGCGACTGCTCTGAGGCAGGCCCTGGGTGGAGGGGGCGGCTGCTCTTGGGCGCACACAGCTACTGCTGTGCTCTGCTTTCCCTCCAAGGCACCATCTCCTTACAACCCCACCCCAGGTCATAGGAGGAGTGCAAAGACCCCTGCTTCTGGTCACCGGGCTGTTTGGTTTCATAAAACACATCCAGATTCTCCTTGGGAAAGGGCAAGAAAAAAGGAGCTTTAGGAGCTTTCAAGGCTCCTGCTCACAGCCAAGGCCAGAGCTGGCAAGGCCTGAAGTTTAGGGCCCATCTGGTGCCAGCCCCATCCTGGCTGGGCTCTCTGGTAATCTTTCTGCTCAGTGGTGAACACAGAAGGCCGAGCCTGTTATCCATGACCCTTGACCTCTGCCCCACCACTTTGGAAGCCAAAGTCCTTGCCCATAAAACCAGTGAAAGAATCTGGTTCTCTTAGGGTGTCCAAGGTACAGGATGAAGTAAAACCACCGGGGTGGCAATGAGTTATTAGCCAGCAAAGGGTGGCCCAGTCTCCTCCCAAACAATTGAGCATGGCACTGATGAAGATGGGACTAAGCAACAGCCTCAGACACGGCCCTGAGAGACACTTTTGTCTCTCAGGTTTCTTGAAGCTGCTACAGTAGATACCTCCCCCCCAAACACACACACACACACACACACACACACACACTCACACTCTAAGGGTGACAATGACCAGAGTCCATTTACATCTGCCTTCTTCATTTATTTTTTTTATTTGCAGGAGGAGTTGAAACAAATTTTAAGGGTGTTTTCATTTTTTTCCCCCTAAACATGAATCATTCAAGTAAAACCAACTTAACTATAGAAATGTAGCAAAGTAAGGGGAAAGAAGCACAACAACCCAAGAGGCAAAGGTTGGGGGGGGGAGAGGTGGGTGCAGTCCGCATATAACATATGCGTAAATGCCGTATGATTCACCTGCTCAGGACCGCCTCCCCAGAAGGCAAGCACAAGGACCCATTTTAAGAGGATGTTTTCCCCCCAAACATCCAAGAATGTTTCAACTTAAAGCTTAAGGTTAAAAAAAAAAGGAAAAGAAAAAACAAACCCCCACAAACCACCCAGCCATAACCACCTTCCTTAATCGATCATAGGAGTTTCTTTTCATTTTATAAAAAGATTAATAAAAAATATTGAAAAAATTATTTTCTCATCTTATATTTGTAAAGATAATAGAATTCAGAAGTTTCTTAGAAAACAGACCAGAAACTGCCGTCCAGTTTCCACCCCTGTTGCTGAGAGGGTCAGCAGGACTACAAAGTTTGGGATACTGGAGCTGCTGGTGGAGAATGGGATGCCCAGCCCAGAAGAAATCAGAAAATATTGGGGTGGGGGGGCATGTGGGGTGTGGTCAGCAGCCATGGGATGCATGGCTGTGCAGAAAAGGGGAACACAAGGTGGTCAGAAAGGCCTTGAACTCCTCCTCGACATACAAAACCGATTTTTACAAAGATCCAAGCAGTTTGGTCCCAAACTGAGGTGAACACTTCAATGTTTATTCACATGCTTTGTTTTCTCTTTGAAGAATCAAAGTTGCCCAAATTAAATCTTTCTGCTATTATTACTACATATGCCTAAAAAAAAAAAAAAAAAAAAAGGAAGAAGGGCTTTTAAAATCAGGATAAGGGAGAAGAGATTGAAAATCATCAAATTAGTCCTCTTAGCTCCAAATGAAAGAAAGAACAAAACTGTTGGTTTCTAATAGGGAACAAACCAAAATCCAAATATCGCTCTCCCCTCCCTACCCCAGCCCCCACCCCACACACCAACAACAAATGAGAAACACAGCTAAAGCCCAATGTGTTGTGTTCTGCTCAAGAGCCGGGCCTGACCCCAGGCTCCTCGGCCGGCCGCCTCTGTCCAGTGGGACGCAGCGCCTGGGATGCTTTCGGCTGTAGTAGGATTCTGCGCGGCTGGCTGGGGGGGTAGGGGTGGGATTTCTGCAATCTTGAGACTCCTCTGTTTTGCTCCTCACCAGCCATCTTCCCAGCGCCCTCTCTCCCCTGGGCAGGGACTGCCATCAGAGTGGCCCCTACTCAGTTGTGGGCTGTAAATTGTCCTTCTCTTCTCGGTTCTCTGTCCCACTCTCGTCGTCTTCAATCTCCCCTTCCTCCCCACTAAACTTGTCGTGGGCCCATTTGGGGCTGGTGCTGGACTTCCGGAACATGAACCGGCCTCGACCCCGGGGGAAGGCTCCTCGGCCCCGGCCCCGGCTCACCCACTTCTCACTGCCTTCACCTTCACGGTCATCATGCTGAGAGAAAAGAAAATTGCCATCAATCCCAGACTGAAAAGTAGCCAAAGTCCTCTTTTCATCCAAATCTGACTTTCTCAAACCAGCCTTTTGCCCCACCCCACCCTTTGTTCCTTTTCTGTCCTCCTCCTGATCCCCCCCCACTACAAAAGTGCTACTGATTCAGACCCAAGAGAATATTCCACTGGGTGCCTTAGGAATTCTGAGGCAATAGCCTGGGCATTACAATGATGATGATGAAACCTGCACTGAGCCCTGAAAGACCTTCACCTGCATTATCTCATTTAATCCTCACATCTACCCTCTATCATCATCATCACCCTCCACTCTGCAAAGGAACTTTAGGTGACTCCATGTTATTTAATATACCAGCTCTCAAAGGATGGGTCTGAGAAAGCCAAGCACACACCCAAACATGAAACTATGTCTGACCTGGGACGCCAGGCAGCTCACTAGGGCGCAAGCTCTCGCCTGCCCTCCCTACCCCACCCCCCAATCCCGGCCAAGAACACACAGCGAGACCAAGGGCAAAATGACCTGGTCGTGGTCTCAGACCTGTGAGGAGCAAAGGTAGGACCTGGAACCCAGCCTCCCATTTTCTATCTCCCCTCTGTAATTTCATGCAAAGAGGCAGTGTGGCAGAGCAGGAAGAAACCCAGCCTGCATCCCAATCCTGCTCTGATGATCACACAAGAGAGAAGGGCTCCAATGAGAGACTGAGTGAGAAAGCACTTTGAAAACTAGAAGTTGTTGTTACCTCATCAGCCCCATGGCTTCAAAAACTCTAAACCATCCCAAGTAGGACCTCAGGCTACGGGGATCAACTCGGCGGGAGGGCCAGCTACTTCCTGCCAGGGCTGCTCGTTCAACAGCCTAATCGCAGGAGGCCAACAATGCTCCGAACTTCAGGTGGCAGATGGGGACAGGGAAGACTCAGAAGGCCTTTGCCTTCCCCCTGTAGCAGTGCCACTCCAGCACCTATCCTGGGCCCTGCCAACTTTTCCCTAAGATGCAGGTCCAAGGGCCCCCTAGGAGTCTCAGAATAGGTCCCAGCGTCACCAGAAAAGTGAAGGTGGCTGTGCAGCCATCTACAAAACCCGTTTCCCAGCTGTGCAGCTGATAGTACAGACCCGTGCCAGCCCTTCTCATGGGTGATGGAGTCTCAGTTTCAAGTTTTCCTTGGTTACAACACCCAGAGTCCCATCTGCTTGGACCTGAGGAGCCCCAACATGAGGGAGGGAGGAAAGGAGACCCAGAAAGTGCTTGCTACCTAGGAGTGACCAAAAGCTCAGATGAGAGAAGCCCCAGTGACATTTCATTCTGGAGACAGAGCCCCTCCCTCAAAGAGATCCTGAGCTGTCTTTTCTATCTTGCACTAGGGAGTGACAGAGTGAACTGTGGACTTGGGGGAGGACTATGACCACATACATCCCTGGATGAAGACTGGAGGGAGGCCGAGGGGGGGTTAGCAATCAGACAAGCGCACAGACTCAAAAGGCCAGAGCAACCTTTCTCGCTTATCCTGGAATTCATATAGCTCTGAGGCCAGGACACTGCCCCCCAGGAGATCACTCCTCTGGCCAGCACCACATGGGCCCACAAGTACACAACCCCCCAGCACAGTCCGCCTGCACACACGCTTAATCACAGCTCTGGACAGACCCATGAAGCTTCGGTATCAGCCACGCTGTGTGCCAGAGGCCCTCTGGCCCTTCCTGGTTATCCCAGACACATACCAGGTAATACTTCTTGCTTTTGGGCGTGTACTCAGGGTCCCACTCCTCCTCCCGGTTTCTCTTTTGAAAATCGTTGTTGCTGTTGTTGTTGTTGTTACCAGAGTAGGAGCCTCTGCCCCAGCCTCTCCCTCTGGCTCGAAATTGCTGTGGCATAAACGGGGAAAAGGAACAAAGGACTGCATCAGGAGTGGAGAAAAACCACTGCCTGCCTTCTGCTCAAATACTTCTCTGGCTCAGAACAGACAGCGGTCCTCTAGTCAATCTGCTGGTCAACTGGGTTCTAGCCGTTCCTTTTCTGCTCCCGTCTGTAGCCCACGCAGAGGGCCACATGGCACAAGGCCCTCCCTACAGACGCAGCAGCAGTCAAGCTAAGTGGGGAAATTCGGAGGCCAGAAGCCCCGAGAGGCTTTCTAGGTAAGTGATTATGAACAGAAAAATAACTAAAACCAGAAAGCTTGGGGAAGAGGGGCACAGATTCTGGGATGTAGAGCCTGGATTACTTGTAGCAAGGGCAACAAAACTAGTAATCTGATAATCACATAACTAGAGTTGGGAGGAGCAGGGAGAGGGGGCAGGATCTTACGAAGGTCCCTCGAGCTCTGCCGCCTCTTTCACTTGGACCCACGAAGTCTTTGGTCCCTAGTCTTGACTTGTCAAAGCCCGTGGTGCTCTCTTCCCTCTCCTCCGTCTCTTCAGTGTACTCTTCCGCTTTATAGGAGTGGGATGACTGGGAGGAAGAAGAGGAGGACCGGGACCGGTCCCGTGCTCTCCGGTGCTTCCTATGAAAACAGAACAGCCAGGGATTTAAATCACTCGGCCCTAGCGGAGAGCCCTTGGCCGGGGCCTCACTGGTAAGGTGCACAGGACAACCAGGAGCGTATCTGTGGTAAGAAGACACTGAAGACATGTAACCTCAAAACTCGCCCCCACCTTACCCACCCAGGGTACCCAGAGAGCTTCCTCTCAATTCTGTGAATCGTGTTCAGTGACACATCTATTTCTTAGCCTGTGATGAACATGGGACATGCATAGCAAGAGGAAGAGAACATTGCCCCATATAATACACATGCATGAACTAGAAAGGCAGAGAGAATCGAACACTGTATTGGGAACCATGATGTACTGGGTACTGGGACAGAGGCTTTATATAATACCATTTGTTTTATGCTTTACATTACTTTTATTTCTCTTAGGAAGAACATGATCTGCCTAATGGGCCTGTTCTAAAGACTGAACCAACAACATGCTTAAACACTTTACAGTGACAGAGCAAGCACGCAGTACATGGCAACCCTGATTATTCAGTAGTATTTCCCCATTTTATAGACAGAGAAGATTCAGGGTGACAGAGCTGGGAAGAACCTGGGCCCAAACCTAGCTCCAATTATACCACTACTCCACATAGCACCTCTCACTGAGCTCAAACAGGGTGAGTTATTAAGCACAGGATCTAGCAAAACTCTTCCCAGAGTGATTTCCCGCCCTTCCCTTCATCTGAGAGAAATTACAGACTAGGGCAAATGAGCTTACTACAGTGAGTCACTGTCTATGTACCAGATGTGGGTGCTGGCCCCGCCATGTGCGAATGGAGCTTACTGGCGGCCTGTAAGGTGGTAGAAAGGCCAGGCTCCCAGGAATAGAGGACAACTTACAGGGAGAAGCCAGCCAAGTGCCAGGAACCTCTCGCTGTCCGCCTCCATTATGCAAAGTATCCTGCCCCTTCTCCCACCACATTCCCTGACATTTAAGAAGCTCAAGAACTTAAATATTTAAATCCTAGCAGCTCTTTCTAGCATTTACTCCATAAACAGGGGAAGGCTAAGTTACTGTCATAGGATTTTTACAACTCAGATGTGTAACACCTGACTCCTTTAAGTCAGTGCTATTTCAAAAGGTTTTAAAAAAAAATAAGGCCAGATTTGAGTCCCAGCACCACCTTTTATTACTTGTGTGAGCTGTCCTTCAGTCCTATGCAAAATAGTTCTTGTGAACTGAGGTGTGATGTAGAATGAGAACAACCATCTTGCTTCTTGCCCCAGTCACAGAATACTAGGGTTTCAAAGGTTACACAGCAAGACAGAGCAAGAGGCAGGTGCTCCAGGGAAAGCAATCAGGATCCCAACCCAAACCCAACCCTGAAACGTTTGAGGGGCTCTACGTCCTCTCCACCAGCAGCAGCATCAAGGACTGCTGAACCACCACTTCCACTCTCTGTTGAGGATGGATCATCAGGTCCCTTACCAACAGGCAGCCCTGGAAGCTGCCAGGGCTCCCCAGGCACAAGTAACAAGATGGAGCAGCAGACAAAGTAGAACAGAACATCTGGGTTTTGATGTCAGCTGACAATTGTGTCATCTTAGACAAATCATTATGAGCTTAGCTTATCTTTCAAAATGGGCAAAATGGGTACCACACCAAGTGTCCAACTTATCTCAAAGGATTGTTATCAGAAAATGGATATGAAAATGCTTGCCGGCTAAAGTTCACAAACAGCAAAAGTGGTATTGCTTCATATGGGAAAGTGTAGGACTTCAACTCTTCTATGTTTAATGAGACATGATTGAAAAGTCATGGGACTTTCACAGATGTAAATAGAAACGACAGGACCTTGGCATGAATGCTGCCCTATTAAGTTCAACAATGCTACCTTTGTTTAAAGAATATTTGCAACACCTCACTTGGAAGTGTCTGCGTAACTAGTTCTTAAAAGGCATTTAAGATCAACAATCTTGTCCTATCTAGTTTCATTCTATTTCTCTGACAATGTCATTAACCAGCCAACAACTTTGAGCCATTTCTGAAACAAAGCCTCCCCATGAAGATTTGCGATGAAAAAGAACGTATCGAAGAAATCTTATGTCTAACACAACCCAAAAGGAATTCCCAAGTGATTTTCCACTCTGTCCCTAAAGCCAAATTAAATGCCTGTCTCCCAGGAGGCCTTCTTTGGACAAGGATCACACACCTACTTTGATGCAGAAGTTCTGTTTTCAGCCAGGGACCTTACTTGACAGTTACGTGGTACAAAAGAAGAAACTGCTATCATTCCTAACTCTGAACTTCTCTGGCCCAGAAGGTCTGGTATACAGCCCAGAAGGAGCAGACAAGACACCCCACTGAGGAGTCTGAAGGAGGTAACAGGGGCTTACGTACTTCTGCTTCTTTGATCCTTTATGAGTTTTCTCTGTTTTCTCAGCTGATCTTTCCCTCGAGTGGCTGGAGTCTCTGGAATCCACTGATTCTCTTGATTTACCTCGTTTAAGATCTCTCTCCTTATGTTTTTTACGACGTTCAATATCAAGGCGGAGATCAACAGGATCATCTTTGTATTTTCCCTCAGCCTGCAAAAAGAGAAATCAAAATTAAGGTTTTTGGGATTCGGGGCTGTCAACTCAACCACCCCACAAACTGTGGTTTCTACTCCAATGGAGTGGTGCAGAGGAAGCACTGGGAGTGTGAGGCACCTCACCCAAGCTTGGAGGGATACAGGATGTCCCACAGAAGTCCCTTACTGAGGGTCCCTCACAGAACCCAAACCAGTTCTCTAAAATGATGACGACTGCCTTCTGAAAATGCTAGACACTGATCTCTCCTTGTTTGTTTCCTCTGTGGCCCAGTAATAACTCTGGCTAGCCTACACACTGAGTAGGCCAAAATCAGCATTAGAAGGTGGCCGGTTAGGCTGGCTCAGGCCTAGTCACCACCAAGCGTGGGAACGTTGGGGTCATGTCATCCTTTCCTACCTACACTGTGGCAGCCACCATGGGTTTATCCTCTCTTTGGAATGAACTCTGAGTGTGGAACCCAACAACAGGACTATGGGACACAGCAGCCTTCCAAAATGCTTACTTACAGTGAGCAATTGCTTTAGAGAAGGAATATCAAAAACCACAATGGAGAATTCACAAAGTGGCAATACTAGGTCAAAATTTATTTTAAAGGGGGAAAAAGCAGCAGCAAAAAGGGAAAGCAAACTTTTTTTTTTTTTTTGCTGACTTCTTTATTAAGTCGAACCCCCCAGGGCATGTGTGCGGCAGACACGGCAGTGGCGCTGTGTGCCCCAAACCAGGGCAAGGGCTTTCGACAGCTCTGGGGACACTCAGAGCACAGAGGGCCAGGCGGATTCAGGGACATCAAGCACTAGGACTTGCCTCATGGGAAGTAAAACCTCTCTAAAAGAGGAAGGAATGGGCAGTTCACTCCATATTAACATCTCATACAAACTACTAAACTTTTTGTTGAAATAAAGTTTAAGATTTATTTTTATCCTGTTCATTTCTGAGAGGGAATGGGGCCTCCGTACCCTCCAAAGACCCAAAAACGCAGATGCTGCTCCCTGAGACCGTGCACCCACAGCACCTCTATGGAGTGGGCCTGAGAGGCCTAGAGGGCGAGCGCTCGTCTGCTGTCTCAAAGCCTTTCACAGGGTCAGTGCCAAGCTGGTGGGTACATGGAGAAAAACAAAAGGGGGCTGGGAGAGGAGAGAGATTGTACAGAGGGCCTCTCGTCACATTTGACTACTGAGACAAGTTCGGAAGAACCGAAGATGAGTATCTTTTGAAAAGGTTTCAGCAGCACTGAAGAGCCATCTTTAATTTTAAATTTCAACTGTTTATGTGAATGAAGGTCCATAAATACTAAGAGACTTAAAAAAAAAAACCAAATCTATTATTTCATAGTAAAAGACTGCATACAAGCTTTAACCTCTTCATAACTCTGTTTGCGTGCACATCATTGCAAATGTAGCTGGGCTATCAAAATAATGTTTAGCTTTAAAGTAACAGTAACTGACAGATGATAAATATGGTACAATGTTAGAAAAAAAACTGGACTAGCTGTTTAAAACAGTCTACCATGTTAAGATATGAATATTTCACTCTCCTCTGACATGCATGTCTTTTTGAAATCATGGTTGGATATAGTGCATGTAATATAGTTGATTTGATAATACTTACAAGCAGAAAAATATCACAAAAAGTTTCTTCTCTCATCATGGGCACTTGTTCCAAAACTCCTCTCTTTTTTTTCTCAAGCTCACCTCAATAGACTTTGGGGTCATTTACCATATTCTAACCACTTCACAAAGGTTGTTGATACATTTAATAAAAATTAACCCTTTGTAGTTCATTTTTAGAATTATGCCCATCCTTAAAAGAAAAACACAAACTTAAGTAGAGAGTAATTTAAACAAACACATTTCTGTCAAGTTCATGCCCAACGCACTCATTTTGTTGGAATTACGATCAAAGCAACAGTTCACCTTGTAGCCAGGTTCCCGTGGACTTTTCATTTCATCATGAGCCAAACCATGTTTTCTGAATGTACTGGGAGAAATGTCTATCCTCCTAAACATTGAAAACAGAAAAATTGTTTAATATCCCCATAATGTGAATATACTATTGGTAATATTTTAGTTCCCCACTTGAGTAATAGAATCCTTTTAATTATGTTCCTTAACTTAAATATATGTGTTACTTATATTCTTTGCTTATCTACTTATCCTCTCCCATGGCGGGGGGGGGGGGGGGGGGGGGGGCGGGCAGGGCAGGTGTGTGTGCATGTGCGCACATTCTCGAACTCAAACTGAACTTCTTATTCCTTCCCAGTACTGTTACAGGCAGGAAGATTCACCTACACCCACGCCTATAATCTCAAGTTCACATCAAGACTATCCATGCCCTGCTAACCTCAAAGAGCAGTTCTCGTCCTGGGAATAAGAATATAATGGCCCATTATTTACCTATGAGATTAGGTCTAGGTGAGAAAACCACCTGGCACATGGACACATCCCAAAGACTCCAGACCCAAAACTGTTGGAGAAACATGGTTCCCTTCCCTGCTGCAACAGAGCTGACTAGTACGAAATTAAAGCTGCAGTCAAGTTTGTTTCTAGACAAAGCCCCTATTTGCTGAATATGCTCCTACAACCGAATGTGACAGTCTTTAAAACTGCTGGGCTTTTAAACCCTTTGACATAATCCTACAAGCTCTCCCACCCACTGGAAATTCTTCCAGAAGAACTGCTCCATGGAACACATGCATTCCATGTATTAGTTTTGCGTTCCATGTATTAGTTTTGCGTTCCATATATCAGTTTTGGAAAGAAACTTAACATTTACTCCACCTATAGAAAGTTCACAGTGGTCTCAGGTTACCATGTGCCAGCTTCCAAAAATACAAGGATTCATCTGTATCAAAAGGCTGGTCTTCCTCAGGCCCAAAGTGAGAAACTATAGTCATCAAGGCACGCCCTTTCCACTCAAACTACAAACGCCCACAGCTATCCTAGGGTCTAGAGAACGTTTACCCTAAACTCTGCTGCTAAGGCACCCACCTAACGTTGACAAGAACAAGACGAGTTTATTATTTGATGAGTAAGCTTTTATGGCCACCTCCAGTGTAAGGCCAAAGTCCTCACCTGTGTATCTCTGGGCTTTTCTTGTTTTTAGCTGCCTCCTGCTCAGTTCCTCTCTTTAGGTATTTAGTAAAGCGCTCATGCAATGTCATTCCTGAGGACCCAAAGTGATGCTCTGTGGGAATTCAAAGAAAAACACATTATGCTCCTAAAGGCAGACACAGTATTCAACTCTTCCGCATGAACCTGCAGCCACAGAGATGTGACTCAAGTAGTCAAATCCATGTAACAGACACACTGAAAAGAGGAAAGAAAAACAGCTGGCTCAGACACAATCCAGTGTTGGCCACTGGATTTCCACGGTCACTCCCTTGTCTTAGGATGTGGATACGCGGAAACCTAGAGCTCACTTCTCTATGAATCACAGCACCAACTCCCACTGGAGTTTAAGTTTTAGGTAGAATCTGTACCTGGCCCAACCCAGCTGCTGTATCACTTCTCTCTACCACTCCTGAACCTGCGCACCTGTTTGCCCAGGACATGGTAGAATAACGTGGGGAAGAAATTCACACCACAAGGTCTCTGAGAGACTTCAAGCAGCTTCCACCTGCTAGACAGGAAAGAAGAGGTGCTGCAAAAGCCATTTTTCATACTTCTTCCAGCATTTTAAACCTTACGTGAAGGATTTTACCTATTCTCACGATCACAGGTTACTAACATTTAGTCCTCAACTCTGTAATTAAAAAATGGAAACTCCTCCTTGGAAGGAATTTCCTTCGAGCCAGTCCCTAGCTTCAAAGGCCCTTTTGATGAGATAAAGGGACTCGAAAGGCTCCCTTATGCACCCACTCATCCTGCTTGTAGTGGAGGAAGCGAAGCACGCAGAAAGGGAGCCCGCAGCAGGCTGGGGTCTGCACTCACCTTTCACATGGTGAACAATGGTCACTATATGCTGGGCAAACAGTTCAGAGGGGCTCCGCTGAGACTGAGCTGACTGTATGTGCTGGAAAATGGAACGGAATTCCTGTTCCTTTTTGTTGCTATGGACTAGATCCCGACAAAGCTTGCGTTCCTGAGCCAATAAGCCACTGGGTCTGGAAAAGAAACACAGGGAGGCCCAGTGTAACAAGATATACAGAAAGAACATTTTAAACCCTAAGAAGGCAATGCGCTTTTCCCCCCAAGAGTTTTAAATTTATCCACAAAGTTGCTTTTTGCTTCCCACCCAAGTTCAAAGTAACCTCAATGGACCATAATGATGGATAAGGGCATCCAAAATCTCCCCCCTTTTCTCACTGGGAGTCCTTAATAGGAACATATGGGCAGGGTGAAGTACTGACCCTCAGTGACTCTGTTTTCGGAGTCACTGCAGTTTTAACACACACAACAAACGAAAAGTATTTTAAAAGATCAACTAGCTTGGCCAGCCAGGACCACTCAGTGAAGTGGGAGGTGGCTGGAATGCTGCTCAGGTGGACTTCCCACTGGCAGTGGGGGTTTTTACCCCAGGTACAAAACACAGCCTGGGCCTCCCCACTCTCCTCAAGTTCGGCCACGCACCTCTCCCCCCAGCCCCAACTTTAAAATTGCTACATTAGTTGATGGAGGTCTATAATAATAGACTTTGGTAATCTAGCTAAGAATGGAAAAGTGGATTCTGGATGGCTCCACAGGCAAAATCATCTTAAGCACATTTAAGGGAAAAAATGGGAAGATGGGGGATGGGGGTGGGGTAATGGATAGAGGTCAAGACGAGAGGAGACCCAACACCCAGAAAGCCAGTCACTGAAGACTGAAAGACACTTTACACACCCCTGTGATACTGCCCCCAACATATAACTGCTCAGTGACACGCTCTTCTCCACTGAAAACAGGCGGACGTATAAGCACTGAAACTTGGACAGCAGGGGAAATACAGGAGGGGCCTGTCCTGGTTCCCGAACATTCTCAGGGAGAGGGGTTAGGAGATTCCCCTTAGACCACTAAAGCCCTCAAGTTCAAGGACTACATCTCACCTTGCAAGGTCCTCATCAAAAGAGTCCATCCGGACATTGACCTGGGCCTCTCGGGTAATGGAAAAGGAAGACTTCCCTGTGGAAAAGTCTCCTTTGGCTCCTAGCTTCTCTCGGCTCTCAGAGGTCTTCCTCGGGGGAGGTGATGAGCTTTTCTCTTGGACTGCTTTGTAAGCGGTCACTCGGAAATTCTTTTCAGGCACAAACCCCCTGTGCCCACTTTCGGTTCTCTTGGGCCCTCCCCGATCCTCCTTCTTGGATCTCTCTGAGAAAGATTCCTCCTCCAGCTCCTCTGTTTTCCTCTGCTTTTCCTTCCCTGGAGGTGCATAAACCAGGCCCTCCCATTTGCCTGACTTCTCCTCCTCCTGGTTTTTGTTTGCACCTGCTAGGGCTTTCGACATAAATTTGGGTTCATCATCGAACTCCGATTCCTTCCTTCCCTTAGCTTTGTCCTTGTCTTGATCATCCACGTCCTCCTTATGGAAGTCAGCCATCTTCTTCTCAAAGTCATCTCGAAGCTTGTACCTTTTGGGAGACTGGCTACCCCGAAAAGACTTCTCGGTATCAGTTTTGGGAGCAAACGGATCAGATTTCATTTTTGCATCACCCAAGCCTGTGTCAGAGAAGCTCCCTTTCTCTTTCATTTTCTCTTTATCGGTATTTGTTTGTTTCTGTTCCTTATCTTTTCCATTCTCTGTCTTCTGCTCATCTAGGTACCTAGTTAAAAAAAAAACACAAGGGAGACACAAAAGAGGCCCTTTAAGCAACCTGATCTAAAACAGCACCATCTGGTCTTGTGTTTTTGATTCTTTGAACAAACACATCTTGTGGATTCCAGTGTTACCAAAGACTTTCTACTTGGTCACTTCCTAGTAATTTCTGAAAAGCGGCCTTCCACAGATCTATGAACTTGATGCCATTTAAGAGAAAAATACCCGGTCCATGGAGTTGTGTCTTAAAAGAGCAACCAAAAAGAAAACAGCAAAGGTAATTTTTAGGATACTAAAAAACAAAACCTACTTACCTGTAAGTGGTCTAGGAAAAAAAAAATTAAGGTCTTATCCAACCTTCACTCAGTCATTTAAAATCTGCTTTCAGCAAAGTTAACATAGAATGTTCAACCTTGGACTGTTTTGCTTTTATACAACTCACATTTGGAAATACAAGTCTCAAAAGAGACTTCATGTTTGCTTCAAGTCACCTAGAAGATCTAAATATGAAATATACTGTGAACACAAATAAAAACAAAATACAAGTTAATTGGGGGAAGGGGGTGGAAACCATCCTACTCGTTCTTATGGAAAAGCAGAGCTCGTGCCCGAGTCTCCTAATGAGACTCCCAGTCCTGGCAAGGAACCACACTTAACTTTAAAGCAGAGTCACTGAAGGCTGTAAAGTACAGAGGCTGAACATCTCATTTGTACCATTAATGAAGAAAATCTAATCAAGTTATAGTGGCATTACTATGGCAAAGAAGAATCAAAGGAGAGCAGGGCATCAAAGAATATGCTAATAAGAAAGGGGACATGGGGGGGGGGCTGGGGCGGGGTGGAACCCCCTGCCCAGTAAGTCCCTCTTGACAACCTGGTCCCAATACAACTTCCCTGTTACATCTCTGCCATCCCAATCCATCCAACCACACAAACAAAGATTCAGCCAACTCACCATGTCCCCCAGAAGAGAAAGACAGAAGCACGGTCACGTCCTCTCCTAACACGCAGCCTGATTGGCTTCTACCGGGACACACACCCACCTTGTGATTTTAAAACAGGGCTTCCTGGACTAAGCCTCAGGCTTTCCCATCTGCCCAGTCTCCTCAACTGGAGCGTGTGAGGGTACGAGGTGTAGCTCTTCACCATGATGGGCTGATGCAGATTGATCACAGTAGATGGTGGGTCCTACAGGGTCTAACAGCTCCAATGGCCATTCATTTTGGCAAAGACCTTATTTTTTTGATAGCTGACCCACAAATCTCTACTGTTCTCTGGCTTACATTGGTAGAATCCAAGGCAAATTTTAAATGTGAAAACATCATTGCAGAGCAGTCTAAAGCAACTTTATGCTGCAATACAAATTCAGGAAGGTAGGAAAGCTAGAGTTAAGCTAAAGGTTTCCTTGGGTGGTGCTTTTCAAGTTTGCTAACACAAAGTTTAGGAAACAGGGATTACCTTATTACCACCAATCAGAGCTCGGAGATCACATTACAATTAAACTGCCAGCTGGTGAGCTAAAAACACAACCAGGGAGGGGAAACAAGATACTTGCCTCTTTGTATAGGCTGCTCCTCCTGGGGTAGCAGCCTCCTCCTTCTGAGATGAGCTATACGTGGAGCCAGTGGCCGGTGGACTCTTACCCACAGGGCTCTTTTTAGCTGGACTCAAAGACCCAGAGCCATGATCAAATGGACCTTGGTGTGTCCCAGCCTGGTACCCAGCACCACTCGGCAGAGTTGAGCCCATCTGGGATGTGCTGGAAAGTGGAGGGCTAGGTTTTGGCACAGGGCTAGGACGGGGTGAGCGCCGCCTCACCACCACAGACTGGAGTGGGCTTTTGAGAGCTGGGCTTCGCTCCCGGGGGCTCAACTCAGAGACTGCAGAGGCCCGTGATGCAGAACCAGCACTATATGTGGTGGCATCTGGCCATGGTTTCGAGCTGTCAGATGCTTTTGTATCTTGAGAAGTGCCTCCAGAGAACGTCTGCTCCTTGGCCTCGTCTCCTTGGTTATCCCCGGCAGCCTGAGATGGCCGGCTATCCTTGGAAGAGGACTTTTTCTCCTTTGCAGACTTGCGCTTAGAAGATTCCACTCGGCTGTGGTTGGAGGAAGAACGAGAGGATGAGGAGCGCCTTGACCTGTCAGAGGAAGACTTATCGGAGTTTCTAGAATGGCTCCTGGATCTCGGTGAAGGGGACCTTCTCTTTGGGGACCGGGATCGGGAGCGGCCCCGACGAGGACTGTATGCCTGCCGGTAATTCTGCCAATTGGAGCGGTAGTTTCCATAGCCACCTCGGTTATACTGGCCCCACGGATAAAAGCCTCTGTTGCGCCCACGGAAATAATAGGGCCTTCTATAGCCTCTGTTGTGACCTCGGAAATCCCGATTCTGATATACTCTTGGGTGATTTCTCTCTCTGTTATGAGCTGGAGAATATGATCTGGAACGAGACCTAGAACTGAAAAGGGGAATGGGGGAAATATTTGAATTTTTGACACAAGCCTTTTTATTTAAGAAATACCTGCCAATGAAGAGTAACAGTTTGAAATCTTGTTCTTATGTATTTTATTTTGTTTTGTTCTCAAAGAACAAACTTAAACATTTAATCCCACTGCTGACCCACATTAAGTACAAATAATATAGGTAAGAATCACCTTCATAAATGACCCACTGATATTGCTTCGTTAATACTGTAGCACATTTTAAACAGAAATGTATCTCTACAGTGACTAAAAGAGTATCAAATGTTATTAATGTAGTAACTAAACACAACCATTTTAATTAAAGTTACTTAGAGTTTAACGGGATTTTACAGGTCCCTATGTCACTGGAAGTCAGGAAGAATACAAGCTCGGGTTCGCAGACTTAGGTGCAGACTATGCAGGTCCTTTGGCCCCTACACTGGTATAACATTTTACTCCTCATCCCGTTCAGCCCTCTCTGTCTGGGCAGGGCTACTTTCTTAGATTCCACTAAGACCTGGGATTGTAAATACATAGTCCCAAGCAAAGAACACGTAAATAGGAACTTGCCAAAGCTTAGAAGAATTCACTGAAATCAGGTCAGCAAAAAATATAAATAATGGTTTTTTACTGAGGACTTGGAAATGGTCTCACTACTCAGGTCAAGTTTCTGTTGTTGAACTACAAGATCCTAGCTGGGTGCCACAAGAGGGCACCATCTGATCATAAGACACCCAAGTACATAGGTTAACCAAAGAAAACTCCAAAATGAGCCCTCTTCCCGCATCACCACCCACATTTCTTTCAAGCCAACCTACAGCCTAGTGTTGTGTTCTTCTTCATTCAACAGCTTGGAACTCTAACTGAGCAAAGGCACATCTCCAGAACCACGGGATTCAGTTCTCATCAGTGGTTCAGTGACCTAACTTTGTAAAAATTACATGTTTATGAATGCTAGGCTTGTCAATGACAGGGAGCTTTGTTTCTAACAAAAAGCCAAAAATTGTTATCTGTTGGTATAAAAATCCACTGGGGTCCTTGGATACCTGATGTGCCTAAGATACAGATCATTCACATTAACCGCTATTCCTGAGTAGTTACATAAAAATATGTAAAATTATTAGAAAAGTCTTTCCAAAAATATTTTCTTCAGATACCGTAGAATCAACAGAACTTTTCATATTAGACCTAACTAGGAACAGATACATTTTGTTTGCTTGTTTTATAAATAACTCCATTTAGCAAATGTGACAGGTCTTGACTAAACAATGGTGCTTTTAAAAAGAAACTTACATTTAATTTAATCTAAAGAAGATAAAGTAAAATTGGTCTTCCACTCCTTACTACCCATGGGGTTCAAGTTCTTTATCTACCCCGAGAACAAGAGTGACTGGCAAAAATGCATCATATTGCTGGTTGTTAACGGTTGCTATTTAAATACAATTAAAAAACAAAAACAAAAACTTACCTTCCAAACTTTTCATTCGAAAACAGTAACAATATAAGAAAAGAAGGAAGAGGCAGATGCAGGCTATGAAACTGAACATGACCCGATTAAATGGCTATACTTGAGGGAGGTGATGCACCACCAGCACTAAGGAGGGTTTAATTCATGTTCCCATCCTCAGAGGCTACTGCTGCTTCTGTCACCAATTACTAGTGAGGGCCCTGTGGCATACTGCATCCAAAACCCGCAGTCATTGCACAGATGCAGGAGCATGAGTCTCTGCAGATTGCAAATGAAGTTATTTACGAGAAGTCACTTAAAAGGATACAGTCTGTGAAATACAAGGAAACAATCAATTTTCTCCAATTCTGTAGAACTCAGCAGTTAAGTTAATTTAAAGGCATGGTTTCTCAAACTCTCTGGATAGTATACTTTCCTTGTAGGAGAGGGAAAACAAAAGAAAAAAAAAATCATGGAACAGATAAGCCAGAAATAAAAACTGAACATCCAGTGGCAAATTTATCTGTTTCTAAAAAACAGAGATGTCAGACTAGAATCGAGTATAAAAACATGTTTTCTGTGAAGAAATTCCTCCAAAGTAACAATCTTCTCAGTATAAGATAGCACATAAAGTGGCTCTAGACCTACCCCAGCACATATTGCCCAAGATATTTTTCCCTCATTTGCCAAGTCAATGACCATGCCAAATAATCTGTCGAATACGGAGAAGAGATCTGTCTAGATAGATCTGCCCAGAATCCCAGTTATCATAGATAACTTCACAGCTGGTTAGCATTTTTCACTTTGGGTTGTGTCAGTTCAATTTTGTCACTCAGTTTTGGTTGTATAGCTTCTTGTTTTTGAGCCAATTACTTAATTTCCATTTACTCGATTAAGTTTCCAAGTGTTACCTTTCAGAACCAACTGAGCTAAACTGAAATTTAAATGGCCCAAATCCAAAGACTCTGGGTGCAAGGCAGGCATTACTAAAAGTCGCTGCTCGATCCCATATCTTGATAGCAACTTCCTAAGGTAAATAATAAATATACTTAGTGTGTTTCCCTCTTCTTTTTTCAGAGAGGTGAAAGGTGGGATAGAATTTTACTTAAATGGACTCTCACACAATTGGGCAATAACCTCTATCTAGCCTACAGCTTGAACTAAGTTTGGTATAAAAACGCATGCCCAAAAAACAAAGAGGAGAGGAAAGGCTAGGACTCATTACCCTCAAGGTGTAATGTTATCTTTAAAAATAAAAATTAAAAAAATCTAGTGTTTCTTTTGTTTGAGGAAGAGACTCACTATATTCTACCTTATTATCCGAATCATTAATATTTATGGACGCCAACTTTTTAATTCACCCTCTGGTCTGAAATTAATTTTCAGGCAGGTCTCTTACAGATCGATTTAAGAATTAACTTGTTCTCATCACTTCTTGGCCTTCTGGCTAAGATCAAGTAAAGAATTAACTTGTTGGGAGGGGAAAAAAAAAAAGAATTCCACCAACGATCTCTTGAAGACATTTTAGGAATACTACAGGGCTATGGGAATAAAGAATGAAGCTTAATAACTACTTTTCCTGAGGTTTATTTTAAATTTCATAATCAGTTCATTTAACAAAAGAATTCTAAATACTCATGTGAAATAAAGAGTGGGGGGGGGGGGGGGGTTCCAAGCGGTGAGACTGAGAAATTACCTCCTGCCTGGTGCAATTCTGACAAAAAGAACAAAACTGTGCACATTATTCCCCTTTTCGTAGTTAAATACATCAACATTCACATGTAGAAACTTGTATATACTAAAAGGTTCTTGTCTACTCAGAAAAGAAAATTAAAACAGTTTTAAAGAATGAAAAACCCAACTCCTAACACATCAAAAGAGGAAAGGCGCTGGAGGGTTAGCATCCTATTTTAAGACATAACTGAAATAGGGAAATCCACCTAAAGATGTGAATACTGACTGAATTAAAGAACACTGGCAATAAAATCAAAAGAATTCTTTGTTCGCTTAGGCAAAGTGATGTCTCCAAGAGTGATTTTCGGATAGCTTTGCTGTGAGTTACTAGACAGACACCGCTTGTTAGGAACTGGCACATCAGGTGAACGTTTACAAATGATTCCCGTTAAGTTTTTACGGTTTAATTACGTTAGAGTTAATAAGGCTTCTCTCCTCACAGTGTCAGTCATACTATTAATCCTCTCAGCTTTCCTTTCTTTGCCGAGGATGCATATAAACTTTGGTCCAAAGCCTCCAAAAATATTCCAGGAAAAAACAATCAGGTGTAGAGATTTGAAGCAAGCAGTTCAGATAAAGAAAAAAATGCTTTCGTCCAAAGTAGATGAGAAACAGTACGTACTGGCAGAGGAGAAAAGGAATTAGGCAAACAGCATGGCAATCAAAGGTGATTTGGATTCGCAGCATTTCAAGAGACCTGTAATATCTTACAGCCCAACCCTCCGCCTTAAGCCAACCCACTCCAACTGACACTCACAGAAAGAGTTAGCAAAAGCTCTTCAGAGACCCACAATGACCGATGCAATGGTTATCCTGATACACAATCACATCCCCTTACCTCAGCCTGCGCTTCCTTGAACGAGAGACAGATCGACTTCGGGACCGAGACTTCGAAAATGAACGAGAACGAGATCTTGATGCAGATCTTGAGCGAGAAGAGCGAGATCCAGACTTGGATTTGTTTGTTTTTGACATCTCTGAAGAGGTCACTTTTCAATTATACCTAAAGTAAGAAAATAGATTCAAACAAATGAGGGAATACCTTTGCAAACTTCAACTTCTCTGGACACTTAGAAACAAAAACCACACACACACACCACACACACACACAGATAAAATGACTGATTAAAAACACTCTGCCCTGTTACCAAGAGGGATTTCTATGATAATCATACTTCAATTAAAAAAAAAATTTTTTTTTTTTAGGGGCACTTAGGTGGCTCAGTTGGTAGAGCATGCAACTCTTGATCTCAGAGTTGTGAGTTTTGAGTCCCATGTTGGGCATGGAGCTTACAAACAAACAATTTTTTTTTAAAAGGAGGGATTTCTAAGCAGTACAGTTCCAAACAGTCCAAGACACAGCAGCAAATAGAAAATCTGACCTGTAGCCCTGATTTGGGAACACAATGAAACATTAACAAAAGTGAGGGGAACTACCAATGATTTGGTGCATACTGTCTTTTTTCCATAAACAAATTTTTCAGACTAAGTCAGCTGTTAAAAGTATTGAGACCTAAGACAGGTTTCCCAATTCTAAGAAAGGAAACTCTGTGCAATGGTATCTTGGTTACTGAGTGTATGGCAACATCTGGCCATTTTCCACTCCCTGCGCTTTAAAGTCATGAAGTAAATCCTTAATATTTAATTCCAAGGAAAAGATTTAAAAAGTGTGACAGAACAACAAATGGGGCTAGGAAAACTGGACAGCTACATGCAAAAGAATGAAACTGGATAACTTTCTTACACCACACACAAAAATAAACTCAAAATGGATTAAGGACCTAAATGTGAGACCTGAAACCATAAAAATCCTAGAAGAGAGCAGAGGCAGTAATTTCTTTGACATTGGCTATAGCAACATTTTTCTAGATAAACCTCCTGAGGCAAGGGAAACAAAAGCAAAAATAAACTATTGGGACTCCATCAAAATAAAAAACTTCTGCACAGTGAAGGAAACAATCAATAAAACAAAAAGACAACCTACCGAATGGGAGAAGATATTTGCAAATAATGTATGTTGGGAGTTGCTATCCAAAATATATGAAGAACTCCTACAACTCCACACACACACACACACACCCATTAAAAAATGGGCAGAAGACACAGTCAGACATTTCTCCAAAGACATATACAGATGGCCAACAGAGGAAAAGAGCTCAACATCACTCATCATCAGGGAAATGCAAATCAAAAACCACAGTGAGGTATCACCTCACACCTGTCAGAATGGCTAAAATCAAAAACACTAGGAACAACAAGGGTGGGTGAGGATGTGGAGAAAAAGGAACCCTCCTGTGCTGTGGTGGGAATGCAAGCTGGTGCAGCTACTGTGGAACAGTACGCAGGTTCCTCAAAAAATTAAAAAGAGAATTACCATATGATCCAGTAATTCCACTACTGGATATTTACCCAAAGAATATGAAAATGCTAATTCAAAAAGACATATGCATCCCTATGTTTATTGCAGCATTATTTACAATGGCCAACATATGGAGGTAACCCAAGTGTCCATCAACAGATGGATAAAAAAGATGTGGATTGGGCAGCCGGGTGGCTCAGTTGGTTAAGCATCTGGACTCTTGATTTTGGCTCAGGTAATGATCTCAAGGTATTGGGCTCTGCGCTCAGTGGAGAGTCAGCTTGAGATTCTCTCTCCCTCTCCCTCTGCCCCTCCCCAACCCACCTTCTCTCTCAAATAAATAAATCTCTGAACAAAATGTATTTTCAAATACTCTAATACCATGGTGGCATGTTACTAAATCCTGTAAAACACAGGATAGCAACCCATAAACACAGTACTAAGGTAATTTATAAAGTGAAGAACTGTCACTTTCCTCTAGTTCTTCTTTAGCATCAAGGGTCAACCTTTTTTCAGGTTTCCCATGAAAAAACAACATTTTCTTTTTCCTTTTCTTTCCTCCCCTGGAGGAATGAATAGAGAGCCTCAGAGTTGCCCTGACAAGTTTGCTTGGTTTGGTCTTCAAGGTATGCTACATCAAGGGAACTCACTTATCCTCCTTTATACCCTACTACAACTCTGGGCATCTTCCAAGCAGAAAGTTGAAGTGCTATAGCACATGCCTATTAAAGACCAGGAAGAACAAGGGATCTGTCAAAACCCACAAAGCTAGTTAACAGCCAAACCAGGCCAAAATTCCAGTGCTTACTCTACCACACATCGCTGCCTCACTGCTTTGCTGAAGAGTCTTTTATGATGCTGCCCCTGGCTTGGGAAGGGAAAATGATAATCAGCAAACATGTCACCCTCCGCTACCTCTTGGATTTTGTTATTCAGATCTCAGCTCAAAAGCCATCTCCTCAGAGGTTCACCTGACCACACAATCAAAAGTAGCCACCCAGTCCTTCTCTAGGGTGCTCCAGGTCATAGGGGAAATAACCATAACCATGAAAAAGAGATGTGATTTAGAGGAGGACGGAGAAACTGCTAGGAAGCCAGAGACAAAGGGTAATGAGTAAGACATTGCTAAATGAGGATGCCGAAGACCTAGAGTCTAGACCCTACCAAAGGGACTGAACTGTTGTGTGCTTCAGCAAGGTCGAAGAGATTTCCATTTGAAGCCGATTTTTGGCAGTAGTCATTATGCGAAGTCAGGGTAGAGGACTAAGTTATTCAGAGATAGGAGGTGGAGGTGTACCTGAGCAATTTATACAAATTGAGTATGGAAATGCATTTTGTTTTTCTGGTTGGCCTTCAGGATGTCTTGGGTTTTTCTGGGTTCAGTCTTGCTGAATGGCTTTTTTCTGTCACAAGTTTAGGGGTATCTCTGTCTGCCTCATAACATCTCTGCCCAATCTTCAATTTTAGCTTGAGCCAGAACGGAAAATCCTTTTAGATCATTCACACAACAGGTGGACAATATCAGACTTTAAAAGAAAAGGTGGGGAAAAGCGGCAAGTTAGTGTCAAAGGCAATGCTCATTTCAACCCTCAGAAACTGGAAAGTTAAGAAGCTAATTTTCAGGGGCGCCTGGGTGGCTCAGATGGTTAAGCATCTGTCTTCAGCTCAGATCACGGTCTCCAGGTCCTGGGGTTGAATCCCACGTCGGGCTCCCTGCTCAGTGGGGAGTCTGCTTCTCCCCCTCCCTCTGCCATTCCCCTATGCTTGTGCTCTCGCAAATGAATAAAATCTTTTTTTTTTTTAAAGCTAATTTTCACTAGGAGGAAGAAAATGTTGTCAACTAAATACAGATAGAGCCAAACTTAACATTTCTACATATATTAAACTTACTAAAGGGGCGCGTGGGTGGCTCAGCCGGTTAGGCTTCTGCCTTCGGCTCAGGTCATGGTCCCAGGGTCCTGGGATCAAGTCCCACATCGGGCTCCCTGCTCAGCAGGAAGCCTGCTTCTCCCTCTCCCACTCCCCCTGCTTGTGTTCCCTCTCTCGCTGTGTCTCTGTCAAATAAATAAATAAAATCTTAAAAAAAAAAACCTTACTAGAATTGACAAGTATGCTTAAGAGTCACAATACTGTAATACCACCCCCTTACTCCTACTCCTGGAACTTTTTAAATGTGAATTGAAACTAATTTTAAAAACATCATCATACCCTGAGATGTAAATGGAATAATTTTGGATGATACCAAACCAGAGGGGCAAATAAATCAATGAATCATTTAACGCATTTAAGAGGATGCTAGCTAGTGGATAAACACTTAAAACTAAAGCGGATTTGGGGTACCTGGGTAGCTGAGTTCAGCTCAGGTCTTGATCTCAGAACTGTGAGATTGACAGGACTGGGTGTGGAGGCTGCTTAAGATTCTCTCTCTCCCTCTTCCCCACCCCTCCTTAAAAAAAATTTAAACCAGATTTTATTTTGCCTCCATGGAGCTTATTAGAGTCTAGAGGTGCTGAGAGACAACAAATAAGCAACCAAGCAAAAATGTAATTACAAATTCTGGCAGGTACTAGAAGACAAAGACCATATAACGTTAAATTTATACAGTGTAGTAGTGACTTACTAAGATGGTCACAAGGTGGCATTTAAGCTGTCACCTGAAGACTAACAAAGAGCAAGTTATATGAAGAGAAAGAAGTGTCCAAAAGACATTAAGTTTTTTCTCTTGATATACATATATATTTCTTAGTATAAGGTAAGGACAATCTTAAGTAAAGCCATTTAATCAAATAAGCAAAGTCCATTCAAAACAACTCTCTGAAGACTTTTAGACATCAGTGTGATTACACACACCTTTACCTCTTTCTACCATTTCTTCTGTGTCCATATTCTACAAAAATATTGGGAAGTGAGAAAGACAAATACCACCTTGGAAATCAATTTGGCACCTTTTAACATGTTACCTAGCATTTGATTTCTGTTCAAACTAGAATTCCCCCAAAAGAAGTTTTGCTTCTTCAACAAAGCTCACCCTTTCTGGAGAGGCTGTTTCATTTAGAGTATTATAAAGAAGTCCAGTCCCTACAGAAGAACTATGGCATAATATGATGGCTCATGACTATGAAATGTGGCTCAGGTAAAAACATGTCCCCTCAAACACAATTTGGGTAAAAACTGCTTACAAGGTAAGGGAGGGGTGCGTGGGTGGCTCAGTCGTTAGGCGTCTGCCTTTGGCTCGGGTCTTGATCCCAGGGTCCTGGGATCGAGCCCCGCATCGGGCTCCCTGCTCCACGGGAAGCCTGCTTCTCCCTCTCCCACTCCCCCTGCTTGTGTTCCCTCTCTCGCTGTCTCTCTCTGTCAAATAAATAAAATCTTAAAAAAAAAAAAAATTAAAGTAAGGGAGTCAAGCTCCTACACCAGCATTATAAAAGAATCCACCAACTGACCAAGCAGCAATCAATAGTTACTATTAAGTGCCTGGCATATTAAGGATGCAGAAATATAGGACCTGATTCCTCAACTCCTATAGTTAAGAGCCTGGTATGATCCCAATAGTCTCAACTCTCCAACATTCTTCAGACTATGTGGTTATCATATGCACATTGTTACCTTGTTTGCCCCTGAATCAATTCGTTTGTCTTCCTTCACTGGGATACTCAGAACTTAAGAGTAATTCTACAAATGTGGCCTGATACAGAATATTACCGCATCCGAAAACTTCTCTTTCTGGAAAGCCATACCAAGCACACGTTGGAGTGAGCCTCAAGTCACTAAGCCCCGATGCCTTTTCTCATACACCCTTCTGCAGCCCCAAGATATCCTCCTCCTCCAGCTTGTATTTATACAACTATTGTTCTAGCTCTTTTTCCCTCCTACCTTTTCTTTAAAACCCAAGAGAAGAATTTCAAACAGCCTTTTGAAATCACTTCAGATACGATTCTGTCACTTGGAGCAAGGGTTCGCTTTCAAACTGTTCCTGCAGAACCACTTGAGAGCACAGTTCCCAGAGCCATTAGCTTTTTCAAAGCCCGAGCCTTCTCCACCAGAACCATTCCTCTAATTACCAAGCAGATCAACGGGCTTGGGAGAAGAGATGCATTTTATTTAAAACGAAGGTCTTAAGATACATAATTATATGGCTTTTACATCATTAAAAAACACATCTTATTTTTCAACTCCAAAAAAAAGAATACTGGCAGACAAAGCCAAAGCAAACTTCTCTAAATCAAAAACTCTCAAAGATACGGAAAAACTGAATTATTCATTTTCCCTTCTCACCCCAGATTAAGTTTCTTCTCAGTGTCCTTAGTGATTCTGCCAGCACTATCTTGGCAATTGTTAGGTATCTGCTTAATTCGCCAGAATAAACATTATGGGAGTATTTACCCCACGGCTAGAACCCTGCAGGTAGCCTACTGAGAGGTTATATTTGTCAGGAGTTTGGGTTCCTAAAACTAAGTAGTGCCAAATATAAACCTCAAAAGAGCACGCTGGGGCTCCAACCTTAGCAGCACCAAATGACCAAGCTACATATAAACCACACAACTATCCTTCAGTCCATAAATACTCGGTTCGTATTTTAAAAGGTCTTAGACTTTACAGAAACAGGATTTACTAGTCAAGCAAACAAAAACCAAAGGCAAAACATACTACAACTTGAAAACAAAATGGTAACATCAAGCTGACCCAAAGCCTTCCTGTTATGTGAAATCAATTCAAACCTAAGTCTTTCAAAGCTTTCTAAACCCATAGAAAGATATGGAAATGGAGTTGGGCAAGGGACTAATGCCTACGATGAACAGTCTTGAACAGTCTGATCTCTGGATATCTGCATCTAAACTGCTTGAATGGCTCTGCTGCTGTAATTTAATGTCGGTAGAGAGCTTTGCTAAGCAGGCTACACTTTTTTTTCCTCAATCCTGTATCAAACTATCTCACAGAATATTCAATTTCTTCAAGAGATCTCATACTTTCAAGAGGGTATTCACAACATTTCACATGGTGTTGAACTCTCATTTCAATGTACACATTACAACCAACTTAAGACCAAAGTACGAGCTGTTCTCCTGATAAACACCAGCCTCTTTCCTAGTGCCTGCAGCTTCCCTGCAGCAATGAAGCATATAGGGGTGCCTGTATCTTATTTTCCTAGGTTATTAGAGTGTATTAACATCACGAAGCTTTCATTACTAATGCTTACTCCAAGGACTCATGAGAGAAAAGCCAAGTTTTAATTCAGGAAAGCAAGAGCGTTACAAAGGAACAACACTTATTTTATTTGGGTTACAGGAACCAAGGAAGCTCTAAACCTAGACAATTTCAGGACAGGATCGGTAAATATCAACCTCTAAGTGGAAACTAAGAGAAAACTAATGGTCAAAACTATAGATAAGAACAATCACCTATGGAAATCTTCCCCAAAACCAGTCCACCAAAAAGAAGGGCAAGAATCTTATTAGCATAAGGTAGGTAAGTCCTAGTTTAAAATGTAAATACTGGGGCATCTGGGTGCTCAGTCAGTTTGGGTCTGTCTCCGGCTTAGGTCATGATCTCAGGGTTCTGGGATCAAGCCCAGCAGAGGGCTCCCTGAGCCTGCTTCTCCCCCACCCCGTACCCCGACTTGTGCTCTATGGCTCTTTCTCAAATATATAAAATCTTTAATAAAAAAAAGTAAATACCATGCTATTAAAATGCATAAAATATCTATGACATACACTGATAAACACAAGTTTTAGTCATGAATTAATACTGAAAATGGGAAACTGAAACATAAGAATTTGCATCTTCTTAAAAGTTCAAAGAAAGAAAAAGCTATGACTTAATGACCCATAACAGTCATCTAAAGAAACCTAAAAGTACAGGACCATAGAGTTCAAACCTGAAAGTTAGCAAATAGCCCAATGAAAGTTTCTGCCTTAAAGCAACCCTCCCGGGTCCCCTCCCTCTTTGGGAGCTTTGTACTAAACGCCTCACTATCACTCAATAAACCTTGCTTTGCTGCGCCCACCAAAAGAAAAAAGTTTCTGCCGTGCTTCTGGCTAAGACAAGCTGGGGTGGGGATATGTTTGTCTCTAGCAAGGTCAAGTTTACAGGATATTTAGGCTGACAATGGGGAAAAGGATTTTAAAATTGGGACTATCCTGAAGGGCTAGGATACATCATTTCCTCAACTAGGGCCATTCAGCTATGCTGATCTGAAGGGCTTACCACTTAAGAACATCTAGCTCCTGGGGCGCCTGGCTGGCTCAAGTCAGTACAGTACGGTGATTCATGAGCTCCACCAGGGTTGTAAGTTAAAGCCCCATGCTGGGTGTAGAGTTTACTTGGGGGTGGGGGGGAGAGCATATAGCTCCTCCTGCTCTATATCTATAATCATGAAACATCCATCTAACTCAAGAGTTTAGTCTCTGAATGGACCTGCCTACCAGAAAAGACTGCCCTAGGCAAAAACTGGCTTTCTTGCTAGATATGTTATCTACTGAAAACTGATTCCAGGGTGCCTGGGTGGCTTAGTCGGTTAAGTGTCTGCCTTCTCCTCAGGCCATAATCCCAGGGTCCTGGGATGGAGTCCTGCATCAGGCTCCCTGCTGAGCAGCTCCCTGCTTCTCCCTCTGCCCCTCCCCCCTGCTTGTGCTTGCCCTCTCTGTCAAATAAATAAATAAAATTTAAAAAAAAAAAAAGAAAAAAATGGATTCCCTGGCACTTTATCAATAAAAACTGCTAATGTTCACCAAGATACGCTAGGTAAGGAGCTACAAACCTTCAGCATTACCTCATTTTATACACCCAAACCTCATTAACTACTATGCTCTGTACCTGTTTTACAGGAGAAAACAAGGACTTAATAAGGAGTTAGGTAATTTGCCTCCAAAGTTCCAAGGCTAAATAGGTCCAGAATTCAAACACGAATTTTTCCAACATTGTAACTCACCATCACCTTATAGGTTAGCTACTCCATTTTCATATTTCACCCATCAGTCTCTTGTGAATCTGATCAGTTAAAAAAAATCTCTGAAGCATAATGATTTCTGAAAGAATTTAGTTCTTACACCAGCAAAGCTGAAATGCTTAACTAAAGCTGACAACAGCTCTCTTCCCCCACCCCTATCTCTAACTTGTAACATTCCAAAAAATGGAAACACAGTCCGCTTGAAACCCGCCTCAGAACTTCCAGCACAAAAAGAAGTCTCTTGCCAAAGGCAGTAGGAACATTTCTGCTGCAGTTCATTTGAGAGAGCCTAGGAAAATAGGAAAACTACAGCCAGGTGTAGAGAACGAAGGGCTTCATGTAACGAGACTACTAACAAGAATATAACCACCTAGAATTTAAAAAGTGGTCCACCTAGAATTTAAAAAGTGGTCCTTGCTTGGAAAGGAGCAGCTCAACACCAGCCTCCTTCTGGGAGGATTCTCTGCTATAGAGCTTCTGTCCATCTTTCAGTATGATGATAACTGCAGGTTTTCCACAGAGGTCTATCAGACTGAGGAAGTCTCTTTCTATTCCCAGTGTGTTGAACATTTTTATTATGAAAGTGTGCTGGGATTTTTTTTTTCCCCAAATGTTTTTATTGTGTCACTGAGATCATGCCCTTTATTTTATTTATATGGTTTATTACATTAATTGGTTTTCAACTGTTATTGTAGAACACCTGCTTTTATAATAGGTCTTAAAATTATTCTCAGCTGTTTATGGATCTCTACCATAACCCTAAAAGAATGGGGCAAGTTCCTGAGGACTGATTCCACATGGGCCGGCACTGGCTGTCCCTTGCCCAGGCCCCCCGACTAAGTGTCTGCTCTGCCAAGAGGACAACACAGTTTTCCAGATCAGATGGCACTACATCTGATGACCGTAAGGTAACATAAGAGTGCTAACCAAATTAGTTTAACCATTCAGGATACCAAAAACAGGAGGCTACAAAATGAACTGGCCAGAAATCACTGTATCTTCAGCACTTTGCACAGTGCTTAGCCACAGAGTGGACACTTCACATTTGCTCAATAAACTGGCTCTTTCAAACTTCCTCTTCATTCTCCATGCTCCCCACCCACACTAGCAGGAATAATAAAAGACCAGTTCATTAAATATTAACAATACAATCTGGGAATAAGAATTCAGTCTGTACCACAGCCCTAATCATGCCTGCTAAACTGGAAGTTGAGATCCCGCTTGTCCATTCTACGTCTTACACCAACACACAGAAGGCCAAACTGACCTCACTGTTAGGGAGACACTCACACTTCATTTCTTAGTGCCAGGTTAGAGTAAAACTCCACTGTCACCAAGTCCAGTCAAGGCAGCCATGCTTTCAGTAGTCTCTAGGGTAAGAAGTAAAAAATTCTTGGCAAACAAGACACAAAATGTCTAACATAAAGAAAAGACAAATGCAAAAATACTGGGAAAAGTTCAGCATTCATAAAAGACTGTACACAAAGCAATGGCCTGATTTGTGCTCTGTATGCCTCTGGATAGTTCGGGGTAGGAAAGCAGAGCTCAGATGAAATACTAAACATGTTTACTATTTTATGCTTTTCTCTGGAAATTCTCCCTCTCTTGAGTGAAAGAGGGAAACAGAATCAAGAGTAGCTGGGGGTATCTCTAGGGTAACATTTTGCCAAGGCTTCACATCCCACCTGTATCCCTGAAGAAACTGAAATTAGGTGGAGGAGGGGGGAATGACAATGAAGCAGTCTCCGATTTCAATTCACAACTGAAATTAGTATATTTATGGATTTATTTAATAATTCACTCTACTAAAAGTGGCTCTCTTAAATTAAGTAAATCAGTAAGTATAATACTAATTTCAATTTTGAAGCCCTAAAATTTAGAGAGAAGAATACTCACATGTGCATTAAACACCTTCCTAAAGGTGGGGAAGGGCCTGTGGGGAGAATGGCAATTATTGCTTGAATAATTTAAAGATACAATAAAAGGCTTGGCCTTGCCTAGGTTATAAAATCAAAATTATTCTGGGGGCGCACCTGGCTGGCTCCGTCGGTAGAGCATAAGACTCGACCTTGGGGTCATGAGTTCAAGCCCCACGTTGGGCATAGAGCTTACTTTATTAAAAAAAAAAATCTATTCCGAAGTTTAGTACTAAAATTCTTAAAAGTTTAAATACTGAATTCTATGGAATTTGGTAGAAGTGCTTTAAAAATGTGTAATATGTAGATATGAATGTACACGTAAGACAAACCTATAAGCATATGCAGCAAACTGTTAACAGTGGTTACCTCTGCGGAGCAGGAAGGAAGATAAGAAGAGGAAGGGGGCAGGAGAAGGGAGAGACACCAAATGAGGTAGACAGGGAGACAGCTTCTTACTTTACATATAATTTTCTTAGCTGGTCATTTTACAGATGACTTTCCCCCATATTCTAAAAATAAAAGTTGTTGACATTCCAGAGTTAATGGGTTGATTCTTTTATCTTTAATGTGGAATCAAACATCTATCCACCTTCTTCTGAGTTATTTTTAGAAATCCAAAATACTAATTTCCATGACCCTAAATAAAGCTGTATTGTAATTACTCAAAGTCCATTTGGGGAAACCTTATTACAATGGGATTGTTTTATTCTTTTATGACTTTAAGGAGGGTTAAAAAAGGCCAGCCTTATAGCCAACTGGGCTCTATTTCTTTAAAATGTTTTTATTATGGAAGTGTTGATTCATACACAAACTAGAAAAAAACAGTGTAAAGAACCCAAGTGTACCCATCACCCAGCTTCAAAAACTATTAACTCTCTATAGGTGGGCTCTATTTATAGTCAAAATCCTAACAAGTTTGGGTGGATATAGCTATGTTCCTGTATCTTTTCCCTTAAAAAACAAACAAAAAAAACCCCATAAAAAAAGAGATTCCTTATATTAAAAAAAAACAAAAACACAAATATCAAATCATTATGTTGTACACCTGAATCTAGTATGTCAATTATACCTCAAAAAAAAACCAACCAACCAACCCAGGGGCGCCTGGCTGGCTCAGTCAGTAGAGCATGCCACTCGTGATCTCGAGGTTCTGAGTTCAAGCCCCACAATGGGTGTAGAAATCACTTAAAAAGTAAATCTTTACACACACACACACACACACACACACACACACACACACACAGCAATGAAGAGACCCAAATCACCCACCTCTACCTGCTTTTCCATGTGTGCTCTGCAAATAAGTTCACAAGGAGAATCATTTATCAGCAAGTAACAATCACTCTGACTTAAGTTCAAACACATTTAAAGCAAATTCCAAAGTGCAACCCTAAACTATCTCCTAATTCCAGGACATGAGTAGTCCAAAATACCATTCCCATTGTGGGCTGTTTCATCCATTTGTTTTTAGAAGTGTGAATACTTCGTAACAACTGAGAAAATCACTATGAGAGAGTAGAAAATACATATTAACAAACTACTACGTTTAATCAGCAACCCCAAGAAGCTAAAAGTCTTCTAACTCTAAGAATAGAGTCCAAAATCCACTGTAAAATTATGAGCTCACTTCCAACTATTTGGCATTTAGGGAAGTATCTGACACTGTCATTTTTTCCCCAGTGTTTTTTTTTTTTCTTTTTTAAGATTTACTTATTTATGGGGCACCTGGGTGGCTCAGTCAGTTAAGCATCTGCCTTTGGCTCAGGTCATAATGTCGGGGTCCCGGGATCAGGCCCTGCATTGGGCTCCCTGCTCAGCAAGGAGCCTGCTTCTTTCTCCCTCTGCCTCTCTGCCATACTTGTGTGCTCTCTCTCGCTCGTTCTGTCTCAAATAAATAAATCTTAAAAAAAAGAAAAAAAAAGATGTATGGGGCGCCTGCGTGGCTCAGTCCATTGGGCGTCTCTGCCTTCGGCTCAGGTCATGATCCCAAGGTGCTGGGATGGAGCCCCGCATCGAGCTCCCTTCTCAGCGGGGAGCTTGCTTCTGCCGCTCCCCCTGCTTGTGCTCTGTCAAATAAATAAAATCTTAAAAAAATAAAAAAAAAAAGATTTATTTGAGCTTGGCCGGGGGGCGGGGACTCTCAAGCAGACTCTCTGCTGAGGAGCCAGACCTAACAACCCTGAGATCAGGACCTGAGCCAAAATCAAGAGTCTGACTCTCAACTGACCGAACCAACCAGGCACGCCTCCAATGTGCTTTTTATTAGCCTTACTATCAATTTCCCTCAAAATAACACTTTTCTTATTGAAAGCATCTGCTTTAGTTCACTTATGCTAACAATGGACCTGTTTACAAAACAAATTCCCAACTGTCCTTCCTAACAGTTGTTGTTGGGCTGGAAAGAGAATTCAAAGGAGGAACTAGCCTGGCAACCTTCAAAAACAGTGCAGCACAGGGACCCCTCTGTGCCCTGAAACTGGAGGGGTAAGGGCCAGCCAACAAAGCCCACACCCTCAGAGAAACAGTATCTGGCCCTTGGTTTTTGTGTCAGGGTTAACTGCAGAAACAAAAGGCCCAACTCCATGTATTGTTTTCACTACATAAAAAAATAACTCATTATTTATCCATAGACACATGGATAATTTTTCTAAGTGAGTATTAAGAAGTTTCCCTGAGGATGAGCTCTAAAGTAGTTTAAAAGAGCAATTAAGGAATGGCAAGCCTGGCCTAAAAGTACACATGGGTTATCGACCCTTTTTTCTCCCTAGGTCAAGAACACTGCCTATGTGGGAAATACTAGGCCAGCTTTTATGCACAGAAGTTCGATTCCAAGTCCTCCAAAAAGTCTATCTCTGTCTCTTTTCTAGTGCTATTTCTTTGGATGGCAAACAGGAACTCCAAGTTCTCTCTTAGAAAATCCATACCAAACTGCGTAGCAAAAAAAGAAGAAAAGGGGGGAATTTTCTGCTGTCACTTCAAACTTGAGGGAAATTCCAGGGAAAGGTGTAATCCCTTTCTAATAGTATTGCTACTTATTCTGGACGCTCTGGGCTGTCCTGACCTGTCGGACAAAGGTCTCCCAAAGCCGCCACATAACCTGTTACAGATTCTGTTGGTGTATCCAGCAGGGAGCCCAGCCTACCTCAGAAAGAAAGTCTTCTTGACTTCCCTCCTTGCAAGCCCAAGCGCCAGCCATCAGCTAATAAACAACAGATTGCAGCTCTAGGTCTCCTGTTCGGCTATTTGCAAACTGCTTTCTTCCCTCCTTGCCCCCCAAATATCAAGATGCCCAGGGGAAGGCAGAACTGATCTTTTTCATTGACACTGGTGAGCAATGAAAAGCTGAAGAACAAATAAATAACTGGCACCAAGCAAGTATGCAAGCACCTTAAATGAGAGATATTTACCAAACCAAATTAATGCTCCTGAAACCCTTATATGCGGCAAGTGATTTTACCTCTTTTTGACCATTTTTCATCAATAAAATGAGGATCTGAATAGCTCACCATTGTCAAAAAACTTGAAAATTTACACAAACTTATTAGCAGGATATTCCTCATCCTTACTTCAGACATGTCCTAAAACTGGAATTATATAGAAAGGCTTAACCTTTTTGTTTTAAAAAGAAAAATCATCCTAGTGCACCTGGGTGACTTAGTTGGTTGCCCGGCAGCCCTTCGGCTCAGGTCATGATCTCAGGGTCTTGGGATTGAGCCCATGTGGGGCTCCCTGCTCAGCAGGGAGTCTGCCTCTCTCTCCCTCTACCCTTCCCCCTTCCCCCCCCACCCAGCTCATGCTCTTTCTCTCTCTCAAATAAAATCCTTTTTTGTTTTTTAAAGATTTTTTTTTTTAATATAGCAAGAGCAGGAACACAAGCAGGGGGAGTGGGAGAGGGAAAAGCAGGCCTCCCGGCCGAGAAGAGACCCCAGTCCCAGGACCCCGGGATCATGACCCGAGCCGAAGGCAGATGCTTAACGACTGAGCAACCCAGGCGCCCCTTCAAATAAAATCCTTTTTTGTAAGATTTTATTTATTTGAGAGAGAGAGCAGGAGCAGGGAGAGGGGCAGAGGGGCAGAGAGAAGCAGACTCCCCACTGGGCAGGGAGCCGGGCGACTGGACTTAATCCCAGGACTCCGGGATCATGACCTGAACCGAAGGCAGACGCTTAACTGACTGAGCCACCCAAGCATCCCTCAAATAAATAAAATCTTAAAAAGAAAAGAATCAACCTTCCATCCCCAGCCAATCAATGCTGAAATTTACTATAGAAGAAATAATTTCACATTCATCACATTCTCCTCCTTTACAAAAACTAGCCAATCTGCCTGAAAATATTAGCTGACCAGGGACTTGGCAACTTACCTTCTGACTGTACTTAAAAACTTAGCACTTGGGGTACCAGGGTGGCTCAGTCAATTAAGCATCTGACTCTTGATTTCAGCTCAGGTCGTGATTGTGAGATGGAGCCCTGTGCTCATCTCAGCAGGGGAGTCGGCTTCAGAATCTCTCTCCCTCTGCCTCTATCCCTCCCCCTCACTCTTGCGCTCTCTTAAAACAACAACAGCAAAAACAAATCTTAGCAACTTGCATGGGGACAAGCCACCTATACCAAATTCAGGCAGCACCAACCTCACTTGGTAAAGATGAGTTCCCAGAACGAGTCAGGGCTCTGCCTGCTACAGACCCCTGTCAGGATGTGGGACACGGCTTCTAGCTTCTTTCCATCACAGAGCCAGCAAGAAGTCACATTTCCTTCTTGCTCTTCAGTGACTTATTTCTTGTCCCCATGACATGGGAAACTCCACCCCTTCCCATCTTTCACTTTTTAAAGGAACAGGACCATATTACAATTTTTTAATTAAAAAAAAATTTTTTTTAAAGTAGGCTCCACACCCAACGTGAGGCTTGAACTCACCACCCTGAGATCAAGAGTCATGCACACCACCAATTGAGCCAGCCAGCGCCCCAGGACCATATTACTTCTGAATACTTGGAAAGGCAGGAAAAATTCAGTGATAGGTATTTTCCCTATCCACAGAATACAACTGGCAGAAAGACACTAATTATTTCAAGCCTGATTTCCACACAGCAATCAGAGTTCCATAAAGCTTGCTTACTTGCCTCCTTTGACATTAGAGAAAATATTAAGATCCCAACAATAAATCTTTGTTGGGAAACACCTTTCTCCACTCTTTTAATCAAACTATTTCTCCCTCAATCAGAAATTAAAACATATGGAAGTCTTAACTGGTGGGATATTATATAACATTCACAGGAAGAAACATAATTTCAAAATCAGTCAGTGCCTGGAAAATCTGAAAAATGCATACAAACAATGAACTAGGTCTCAAGTCACCAGCTTGAAAGAAGCTAGTAAAATAAAATGCATGCAAAAAATTTTACACACCAATTTCTTTTATCGTAAGTATGCCTCTTAGCGGTATTCTGAAGGAATAACAAGTGGTAAACAATTCATCTGCCGGCACCCTGTGTAGTAAGTACACTCTATGGTTTATCTAATAATGTCAGAGAAAAGGAAGTGAATTGGAGTAAGAGAGGAGTCCTAGAGAACTTTAAGAAAGTAATTATTTGTAGGTTTGTTTATTCTTTTGTTAAATGTGGATAATACTGGACATACAACTTCTAAGGTTTCAGGATGGTAGTGAGTTGGGCTTTACAAACAAATAGGACACTGCATTAGAGATGTTTAATGGTAAGGCAAATAGACAATCATTTCTCTTTTTAAAAAAGTTTTGCTCTCATTAATGCAAGTTTCACAATCTCTGTATACAGGCACACATTGTGGAGATATTGCAGGTTTGGTTCCAGAACACAGCAATAAAGCAAGTCAAATGAATTTTTTAGTTTAAATCTTATGTTTACACTGTACTTTAGTCTATTATTAAGTGTGCAATAGCATTATGTCTAAAAAAATACATATCTTAATGAAAAAACACTTTATTGCTAAAAAATGCTAACCATCATCTAAGCCTTCAAGTTGTAATTCCTAATGATAGATCATCATAACAAATATAATTTAAAAAGTTTTAAATACTGCAAGAAATCACCAAAATGTGATACAGAGACACAAAGTGAGCAAAACTGCTGCAAACATGCACCAACAGACTTGCATGATGCAGGGTCGCCACGAGCATTCGATTTGTAAAAATAAAACAAAACCAAAAAACACAGTACCTAGAAAGTGCAATACAGTGAAGCACAATAAAAGGTAGGTATGCCTACAGTTACTTTAGAAAGACTGATAGGAGTATATTCTCCAAAAATACCATGGTCCAGCAAGAACCAAGAGCATGCTTCTGTTCATGCTATGAGAATTTATTGAACACTAACTCCCATGCTACACATTATGCTTGATGCAGCAAACAAGACAGACAAGTTCCCTGTCCTGTTGTAATTACACACAGAAAGGTATCTTTCATTATCGCTTCAGGTTCATAACGTGACCTTGGGAGTTTTCTCTTGCATGGACCAGAGTAGTCAGAAAGGAGTTCACTACCTGTGGGATCTTCTCCTAGTCTCTCTTTGAACTTAAGTTTTCTCATGTGTTGAAACAGAGATAACGCTTTAGTTAACAATAATGTATCAGTAATGGTTCATTAATTCTGCCAAATGTACCATACTGATGTACGGTGTTATTAACGGGGGAAATTGGGCATAGGGAATATAGGAACTATTATGGGTTAAACTGTCTCCCCCACCCCCAAAATTTGTATGTTGAGATCCTAACATCAAGTACCCCAGAGTGTGACCTCATCTGGAGATAGGATCTCTACAGAGATACAGGGCTGGTTATCCTTATAAAAAGACATCTGGACATAGGGATATGTGGAGGAAAGACAGTATGAAGAGACACAGGAAGAAGAGAGCAACCTATATGCCAAGGAACCAACCCTGCCAACACCTTGATTTTGTAACTTTGAGCCTCCAGATCTGTGAGACAAGAAACTGCTTTTTTTTTTTTAAGATTTTTATTTATTTATTGAGAGAGAGAGAGAGAGAATGGTAGAGAGAGAGCACGAGAGGGAGGAAGGTCAGAGGGAGCAGCAGACTCCCCGCCGAGCAGGGAGCCCGATGCAGGACTCGATCCAGGGACTCCAGGATCATGACCTGAGCCGAAGGCAGTCGCTTAACCAACTGAGCCACCCAGGCGCCCGAAACTGCTCTTGTTGACGCCACCCAGTGGGTACTTTCTCCCAGCAGCCCTATCAAACTAACACAGGGACTCAGTACCATTCTTGCAGTGGTGTGTTAACCGGTTCTCAAAAAAGTGTATTAAACAAAAAGGCAGGGGGATTTGCTGTCCACCTCTCACAGATAATGAAGACCAAAGCAGACAGATGGCTGGGCAATCCTGCTCAGGGCCAAGGGGAGCCAGAGCAGTCGCGGCACACAGTGAGCAACCAAGTGGAGGACTGGCATCCAGGTTTCAGTCAGTGTTCTTCACAGCTTAAGGTTACTTCAAGATGGGCATAAAGGTGGCTGTAAGTGAGGGAATATGCCGAAGTAAATTATCAATCTAAAATGCCCTGTCTCTGAGCACCTGGCTGGCTCAGTCAGTGGAGCGTGCGACTCTTAATCTCAGGGTGGTGAGTTTCAGCCCCACGTTGGGGGTAGAGATTACTACTTAAAAATAAAAAATAAAGGGCGCCTGGGTGGCTCAGTCGTTAAGCGTCTGCCTTCGGCTCAGGTCATGGTCCCAGGGTCCTGGGATCGAGCCCTGCGTTGGGCTCCCTGCTCCACGGGAAGCCTGCTTCTCCCTCTCCCACTCCCCCTGCTTGTGTTCCCTCTCTCGCTGTGTCTCTCTCTGTCAAATAAATAAAAAAAAATCTTTAAAAAAAATCAGTAAATAAAAATTTTTTAAAAATTTTAAAAAAGTCTTTAAAAATAAAATGCCCTGTCTGAAGTGGACAGAACCCCTGAGAGTCATTTTCTTTTCTTTCTTTCTTTCTTAAGATTTTATTTATTCATTCCAGAGAAAGAGTGAGAACACAGCAGGTTAAGGGGCAGAGGGAGAAGGAGACTCCCCGCTGAGCAGGGAGCCCGATGTAGGGCTCGATTCCGGGACTCCAGGATCATGACCCCAGCCAAAGGCACATGCCCAACCAAGTGAGCCACCAAGCCACCCCTGAGTCACTTTCTAAATACTGGACCAGATTCTGCAGTGAGTAGTGGCTTTGGCACTGAAAAAGAACTAGGTTCTTGGCTCCTGCACTCATTAGCTGGGTAAGCTACTTTCCCAATCTTCCAAAAGTGACCTACCACTCACAAAACCACCACGTGAGCTAAGTAAGTGCACATAAACTGCCTGGCATATAGCAGGTGAGTTCATGCCACAAGCTATATTTAGCTACAACCTCAGAGTGGTGAGAGGGAGATACTGAGGAGCCTAAGAGCAAACAGATTTCACCACTGAATTCTATTTTCTTGCTATTAATAGTAAATAATTACAGAATACAGTGTTTTATACCTTTATTAGCTAAATCAGCATGTGTTGCACTGAGAGGTATACAGAAGCAAGAAAAGGTCACATTCTAAGGTCATGACCTTTGGAGAACAAAGCCCTTTGCTGCTAGGTGTTAACAGGGAACAACAGCAGCAAGTTGAGGGGCCATTCATTTGGAACTTGTTCATCACAATATCCGCAATGTAGGCAACTTGCGGCACCTTCTCTTGAGAATTTACTCAGTTGGGGTCTACTAAGTAGCTCAGGATTATCTATGCAATTAATCTCTCATCATTAGAAAAACAGAATGAACAGCATAGCATAGTCAGCAGCTTAAATAATCTTCAATTCACCCCAGAGGCTGTTCTTCTCTATCCCTAGGGTGGGTAAGAGCAATTTTAGTTCCAGTTTTAAATGAGTATGTGTTACCACTGGGGAGTATCTTTTTATTTTTTAGAGGAATTCTCAGCTCTTCTAACTTAATAAAAGACACTACAGCCTATGTTAACTAATGACCTATGGCCTCCTTCCAGCTCTCATTATGGTAAACCTATTTAGAAACTAAACAGCCAACTGTGGCACTTAACTATTTTTTAAGACGGAATTATTATTACTAATACCTTGGGCTGAACCAGTGGTGCGTACTGCAATCACCTTTGGAGCCTTAAAAGAAGTCCATTGGGGCGCCTGGGTGGCTCAGTCGGTTAAGCGACTGCCTTCGGCTCAGGTCACGACCCTGGAGTCCCGGGATCGAGTCCCGCATCGGGCTCCCTGCTCCGTGGGGGGTCTGCTTCTCCCTCTGACCCTCCCCCCTCTCGTGCTCTCTGTCTCTCATTCTCTAATAAATAAATAAAATCTTTTAAAAAAAAATAAATAAAAGAAGTCCACTGATCAAAGATTCTTACTGAGGACACCTGGAAAGGGAGTCAGAACCGGGGGCACATGAACACTGCAGACTCCGAGCACTAGGACTGTGGTCTCCCTTCATCAAGTTGCAGCCCATCCCCGAGGCACAGACAGCCACTGTTTAAACGGAGTTCTACTTTATAACTCTATTAGAAGTAAGTCGTTTGACATCTTTTATAGACATTGATCTTTTTAGGACCAAATCATCTTCTCCAAACAAGTCTATCACATAGCGGTTTAGAAGGAAAAAAAAATAAGTGTATGTGTAGTTTATTTCATTATATGTTATTCTTTCACTGCTTTAAATTATATTTGGAAGATGGGAGTGTATCATTCAATAACCAGATCATATTAATTTTTCTGTTCCTTCAGATGCATGAGTCCTCAGACTGCACTGTCCAATAGACATGTGGCTACCAGGCACCTGAAATGTTACTGGTCTGGACCGAGATGAGTCATAGGTAGAAAATAAACACAGGATTTCAGAGACTTAGTACAAAAATCAAAATGTAACCTATTTTCTATATTAATTACACATTAAAATGAGAATATGTTGGATATATTACATAAAATACATCATTAAAATTAATCTCATTTGCTTTCTTTTGTAATGTGGCTGCCAGAAAATCCAAAATTACGTACAGCTCAGACTGGACTTCTCTTGGACAGTGCTGTCCTAAAGAACAACAATGATCATTATGTCTTTTTGAATGCTCAAGTTTTAAATCTGATCCAATATTATTATTTGGTCACTGTTATTTATTAATTTTTTTTAAGTAATCTCTACATCCAACATGGGACTCAAACTCACAACCCCAAGATCAAGAGTGGCATGCTCTACTGACTGAGCCAGCCAGGAGCCCCTATTTAGTCACTCTTCAATTCATCTTTTATTTTTACAGTTTATAGTTTCTATCCACTAAGATTTTCCTGTTGATATAACCACCTAATGGCTTTCCATTTATATGTGCACTTCACCAGATACATTGAGGGGAAAAAAAGAGAAATGTCTTAAACACACAACTCTACATAAGAAACCAAAACTGATTTCAAGATCTGCTATCATTTTGGATTCTATCCTGAGTCTACAAAAGAAACCAAGAGGAAGGCACTATTCAAAACTATCTACATTTAAAGACAACACAACTATCCCAACTCCAGTTAGATCCAAACACCCAACCAGAACTTAGTTCAGATATAAGTGAGCAATGCAGCTCCTCTCTCTGGGCTTTCCTTCAGGAACAGCATATAAACCACCTACAGAAAATCTATCAGCGCCTGGGTGGCTCAATCAATTAAGCATCTGCCTTTGGCTTGGGTCAGGCTTCTGACCCAAGGATCAGGCTCCTGATTCCAGGCTCCTAGGATGGAGTCCCCCATCGGGTTCCTTGCTCAGCGGGGAGCCTGCTCTCCCTCTGCCTGCCGCTCCCCCTGCTTGTGCCTCTTTCTTTCTCTTGGACAAATAAAATCTTTAAAAAAATATATTTAAGTAAAATAAAATAAAAAGAAATAGATCTATTTATCTCCTAGAACATCTTATATATATTCCTTAATAAAGGAACAAAACTGAATTCATCAGGTTTTTTTTTTTTTTTTTTTTTAAAGATTTTATTTATTTGAGAGAGAGAATGAGAGCACGAGAGGGAAGAGGGTCAGAGGGAGAAGCGGACTCCCTGCTGAGCAGGGAGCCCGATGTGGGACTCGATCCCGGGACTCCAGGATCATGACCTGAGCCGAAGGCAGTCGCTCAACCAACTGAGCCACCCAGGCGCCCTCATCAGGTTTATATAGGAAAGATCTGGCTTGCCACAGCTTCAAAATCCGAAAGGATGTGGCCCTTGCCTACTTGTCCAACACCATCTCAAACCACTCTCTCCGAGCCACAATGGGCTTTCTGTTCCTCAAACAAGGCGGGCATTTACGGTCTCAGCACCTTTCCACTTGCCATTGTCTCTCCAAATACACTCTTCTGCAGTCCCAAGCATGACTGGCTCCTTTCCCATCCTGCTAATCTCAGCTACTTGAAAAGGCCTTCCTGTAGTGTATTATCTAATGAAACCTCAATGCTCCCCCACCCCCCATTATCTGGTAGTCCTATTTCATTCCTAACACTTAGGAAAAGCTGAAATTATCTTATCTGCCTCCCCAAACTAGAAAAGTAAGCTCCCCAAGAACACAAGTCCTATCTGTCTTGCTCACTGCTGATATCCCCAGCACATACAGCAGGCACAGTTAACAAGGACTCAAGCGTCTACTGACTGAAGCAAAAAAATCAAAAGCAGCCTTGAAAGACAAAGATAAGAATCTTAAGAGGTGGGGCGCCTGGGTGGCTCAGCCATTTAGTGACTTCCTTCAGCTCAGGTCATGGTCCCAGGGTCCTGGAATCGAGCCCCACACATCGGGCTCCTTGCTCAGCAGGGAACCCTGCTTCTCCCTCTCCCACTCCCCCTGCTTGTGTTCCCTGTCTCTCTCTGTCAAAAAATAAATAAATAAATCTTAAAAAAAAAAAGAATCTTAAGGTGTTAAAATCCAGTAATGCTTATTTAAAAAATTATGCAAGTGGTTTCCTACGTACATATCCTTCTAGTCTTTTATTTTCAAATTACCAATACTTAAGTCTCTTGAAGAACTGACATATTTCTCTATGGATGAAAATATGAAGTATGGATATAATTATATTTTGTTTTCTGAGGATGGAGAGGAAAGAAAGGCTTGCATCACTAAGTAAAAGATGAAATAAGGCTACAATGAAAACACTGAGTATTAGTACAAGATTAGAGAAAATGGAACAAAATATAAAGTTGAGAAATACCGCCCTGGGGGGCGCCTGGGTGGCCCAGTCGGTTAAGCACCTGCCTTCGGCTCAGTCATTATCCCGGAGATCTCGGATCGAGTCCCGCATCCGGCTCCATGCTCGGTGGGGAGCTCGCTGCTCCCTCTGCTTGTGCTGTGCACGCTCGCTCTCACCCTCTCTCTCTGACAAATATTTTTAAAGAAGAAAAAAAGAGGGCGCCTGGGTGGCTCAGTTGGTTGGGCGACTGCCTTCAGCTCAGGTCATGATCCTGGAGTCCCGGGATCGAGTCCCACATCGGGCTCCCTGCTCGGTGGGGAGTCTGCTTCTCCCTCTGACCCTCTTCCCTCTCGTGCTAGCTCTCATTCGCGCTCTCTCAAATAAATAAATTAAAAAAAATCTTAAAAAAAAAAAGAAGAAAAATAAATACTACCTCCCCCAAAAGAAACATACCCTGTAAGACACACTTTACAAAGGTGGCTTTTCCTTTCTTTTTTTATTAAGATTTATTTATTTTAGGGGCGCCTGGGTGGCTGAATCGGTTTAAGCATCTGCCTATGGCTTAGGTTATGATCCCAGGGTCCTAGGACTGAGCCCTGCATTGCTTCTCCCTCTACTCCCCCCCCCCAACTCCCTGCTCTCTCTCTCAAATAAATAAGTAAAATCTTAAAAAGAAAAGAAAAAGATTTATTTATTTATTTGGGAGAGGACAGAGAATGTGGGTTGGGGGGAACAGAAAGAGAGAATCTTCAAGCAGACTCCCCGCTGAGCCTGCAGCCTGATGACCCAAAAAATCATGACCTGAGCTGAATCCAACAGTCAGACACTTAACCAACTGAGCCACCCAGGTGCCCCCAAAGGTGGCTTTTCAAATCACTAGATAAAAGGATAAATCAGTGGTCAGGACAACCAATTAACAACTTGGCACAAAAAGTTAGATTCCTTCTTCTTACTGTAAACAAAAATAAAATGCCTGATATATTAAAGAAATATTAAAAAACCACTGAAAAATAAAATATTAGTGTCTATTTGATAGGTCTGGGTAAGCCTATTTATTAGTCTTCTCAAGAGATAAAAAGATATTGTATCCATCATAAAAGGATAAGAACATAATAAAGTAAAACCAGACACTTCTCCAAATGCTTCACATAATTAATTCACTTAAGTTACAACACTGCCATGAGGTACACACCATTTATTATTACTCTCATTTTACACACGAGGAAACTATACACAATCTTAAATACTATACTACTTCACCTCTCTGCTTCACAGAACAAAAGGGAGCTCCTGAAAATTAAAAATATAAGAATACATATCCAGCAATTCCACTTCTGGGTATTTATCCAAAAGAGGTGAAATCTGGATATCAAAGAGATACTAGAACTCCCATGTTCACTGCAGCATTATTCAAAGTAGCCAAGATTTGGAAAGAACCTAAATGTCCATCAACAGAAGAATGGATAAAGAAAATGTGGTATATACATACAATGGACTACTATTCAGCCTTAAAAAAAAAAAAGGATTCTGCAACATGCAACAACACTAATGAACCTGGAAGACCTGATGCTAAGTGAAATAGTGTCACAAAAAGGCAAATACTGCATGATTCCACTTCTATGAGGCATCAATCTCATAGATTCATAGATTCAGAGTGGAATGGTGGTTGTCACGGGGCTGGGAGTAGGCGGAAATGGGCAGTTATTAATCAAGTTTCAGTTAAATAAGACGAATAAGGGCGCCTGGGTGGCTCAGTTGGTTAAGCGATCGCCTTCGGCTCAGGTCATGATCCTGGAGTCCCAGGATCGAGTCCCACATCGGGCTCCCTGCTCAGCAGGGAGTCTGCTTCTCCCTCTGACCCAACCCCCTCTCATGCTCTCTCTCTCTCTCATATAAATAAATAAAATCTTAAAAAAAAAAATAAGACAAATAAGCTTTAGAGATCTGTTGTACAATGCTCTACCTATAGTCAACAATTATATACAGTTAAAAATTTAAGAGGACAGATCTCATCTTAAATGTTCTTACCACAATAACATAAATAAACAAATCTTAACATCCACGATGTCAGTAAATTGAAAAGCCTTCATGAGAGGTGGGAAGGGCTTTGTAACCTACAGCAATTGGAAGAAAACTTAAGTACTGCCAGTTTGTCCTGGCAGCCTTAGAAGGCACAAGTTTCTGCATACATATAAAGAGCATAACTATATTCTTATAGGAACTGCAGCTGTTCAGAGTTATATAAGGAATGGAGTAAATAAAAATGTTGATAAACATGGGGCCGCCTGGCTGGTTCAGTCAGTAGAGCATGTGACTCTTGATCTTGGGAGTCATGAGTTCGAGCCCCATGCTGGGTGGAGATTACTTAAAAGAAAAAAGTTGATGGGGTGCCTAGGTGGCTCAGTTGGTTAAGCATCTGCTTTCAGCTCAGGTCATGATCCCAGGGTCCTAGGATCAAGTCCCACATCGGGCCCTCTGCTCAGCAGGGAGTCTGCTTCTCCCTCTCAACTTTTCCTCTGTGCTCGCTCTCTCTCTCTCTCTCAAATAAATAAAATCTTAAAAAAAATAGTTGATGAATATGAAAAAAACATATTATATGAACATAAGTGGGAAAAAACAAGTCTAGAAAATGCAATCAACGGGGGCACCTGAGTGGCTCAGTCAGTAAGGGTCCTGGGATCGAGCCCCACATCAGGCTCCCAGTTCAGCAAGAAGCCTGCTTCTCCCTCTCCCACCCCTCCTGCTTGTGTTCCCTCTCTCGCTCTCTCTGTCAAATAAGTAAAATCTTTAAAAAAACAATGCAATCAAGGAAATCTCCCACAAAGTAAACAGAGATGGAAACAACAGAAAAAAAGATAAATTTAGATGATCAGTTCGAAAGATTCAAAATCCGATTAACAATTCCACAAAGAGTAGAGAAAATAAAGGGGAGAAAAATCAAGGACATAATTCCAGAAAATTTCCCAGAACTGAGGGACATTAACTTTCAGTCCACTAAGTGACCAGCACATTAGATGAAAACAGCCACATGAAAAACATCATTATAAAATTTCAGAATGCTGGGAAAGAGAAGTTCTAAAGTTTCAGAGGTCAAAGGTAACTGACATCTCACGAACAGTGAAAGCCAAAGGGCAATAGAGCAGTATCTTCAAAATGAAGGAAAACTATGTCCAAGCTAGACTTCTATACCCAGCCAAACTAACAATCAATATGAAAGTAGAAGAAAGGCATTTTTAGACATAAACAATTTACCTCCTGTGTACCCTTTTCTCAAGAAGCCAATGGAGAAAGGTGCTCTTCCAAAACAAGAGATTCAATCAAGAAGGAAAGGATATGGGAAAAAGATAATGGGATCCAGCACAAGAGACATAGGAAAAGTCATGAGGATGATGATGTTGAGATAGCAAGCATGACAGCTGGGCAGCTACCTAGAGAACATCCAAAATGGAGATCAGAAAGTATCTCCAGAAAGATAAAACTTGTAATATGGCTAAAATGTTTAAAATATTGAGGAAGTGGGGAGCCTGGGTGGCTGGGCTTCCCTGCTCAGCAGGGAGCCTGCTTCTCCCTCTATAGCTCCCCCATGCTTGTGTTCCTTCTCTCGCTATTTCTGTCAAATAAAATCTTTAAAAATAAATAAATAAAATAAAAAATAAAATACTGGGGAAGATTTACACTTCTGGGTAGAGTTTAAAGATTAATTACTGATGAGAAATAGAAATTAAACAAAACAGACCAAAAAAAGGTATTAACAACAGAGAAAATAAAAAGCTATGCAAAACAGGAAATTAACCATAGCATGTAAAGTGATTTGGCTGTAAGTTATACACAACCATAAACCTCCTACAATGAACACTGCTCTAACCAAAATTACATTATAACCAGAGTGACAATAAATGTGAATGTGTGAGGTGGTCAGGGAATTCTACCAGAAACCACTACCATCCAAGGTGGGAAATTAACAGATAATACCAAAACCCAGAAAATCACTAAGTAGCAAAATAAGCTTATTATGTAGAAGCAATAGCAAAAGAAACAGTAGAGTTGGAAATGACTGCTTCTAGAAACTAGGAAGGATTTTTACACATGTATTAAGTAAAACAAAAAAATACAATAAATATATAAAATGCTTTTTAAACTTAAGAAAATATACTGAGGGACAATCAAATGTATACATAAGTGTATTCATGTCTATCACATAGTTATCAGACAGGGAAAAATGCAGAAGAGCCTAAATGTCTACCAAAAAAGAACCAGTTAGATAATTTTAAATTACATGGCACATCCATGATGAAATGCCATGAGTCATTTAAAAATGCAAATGGGGAATGTTAACAAGAACCAGGTGAGACAAGAAAGTCCAGCCCAGATTTTGATTAAACACACACCACATATCCAAGTAACACACGCATGAAGAGAGACTATTCACCAAAATATTAACAATGATTATATATATGTCAAGTTTATGGATGATCTTTCAATACTTCCTAATGAATAAACGTGTTATTAAGTTAGTTAAAATAAAAAAGGTTAACTGTTGATTCTACAACTTAGAATAGAATCAGAGAGAAGAGTAGACCTACTTTATCATCTTGTTTCAGTTTAAGCTGAAAAATAAACATTGCTTAATAAGAACCCAAAACGTCCATTAAGGAATCTTCTAGATAAGTAACTCTTAACATAAGGCTGGTTTTATAAGCCAATGAGGTTATTATTAGTTCCTTTTAGCACCATGCATTTACCTTATTTGAACAACGATTCAACTTGCACTGGATCCCAGACACTACCCGCAAAAGAACACTGGCAGTGTCACGGCCTTCTCCAATTTACAAAGTCAGGATACAATTCTGGAAAGAGAGGAAAGAAGCAGTGATAAGACAACTACCCAAATCCTGCAGATTGTATCGTGAAATACAGATGCTTGAAATCTCTAAGCAAAAACTCCACTTTAACCCTCAACTTTACTCCAAGTGGACACAGGCTTCTCTCTCAAAGCATACTCACCTGAGGGTCTTCTGTCTCACACATGTTTTTATCCATCCACCCCCTACACAGAGTAAGGCCGCAGAATGGCAACTAAAACCTTCCTCTTAAAACCTGATACTCACTGGCAATATTTCAGGTGCTACGGTTTGCATTATGCAAGACTAATTTACGAACTCCATAATTTAACCTGGACAATTACTTCAGAAGAATTAGATTCCTGAAACAAAAAAATGTAACTGAGGTATGCCGAACTGAATTTAACACGTTTCAAGTTAAAACTTCCCATCCTCATCCCTCAAAGCACAAAATAAACCTTCTGATCCAGTTATTTAAATATTCTCAGATCTAAACATTACTAACATAGCCATACATCAAAGCTATGTAGTATTATCCAAAACAAATAGGAAAACAAAGTTCCAAGATCACCATGTAATGTCCTTACTCCTAGCTTATTAAAGCTTTATCATTCATCCATATTGCCATAGAGTAGGAAAGCACCCAAGATTCAAATAATCTGAAGATGCAGTCTTAAACTCTTTTTTTCACTTATTTATTCAGCATTCACTCAATTAAAGATACCCACCTTAGCTTTCTCTGAAATCTGTGGTTTGCACATAGCTGAACCCTGCCTACCTAGCCAGGAAAAGAAAGGAATATATTTGCTTAAGCTATGGTCTCTTGGTACATGTGAACCCTCAGCCTAAACGCCTCTTCCCCCAGCAAGCTGTCCCTGGTGCACACAGGCTGAGTTCGGTACTGCTTCTTGGTGTTACCCCAGACATGTCTCTCCTTACACTCATCTCATTATACCCATGAATGTCAATTTCCCTCAAAGGACTGCAAACTCTTTATACCTAAGCAATAAAATCTTGACGTATACCAAAGCTAATCAGGTAATTAACACTAGGAAGAGGCAATAAAAAACTACTCTTAAAACTAACAAGACTATTTTATCCAGGGGCGGCTGGGTGGCTCAGTCGTTAAGCATCTGCCTTCAGCTCAGGTCATGATCCCAGGGTCCTCGGATCGAGCCCCGCATCGGGCTCCCTGCCCCGCAGGAAACCTGCTTCTCCCTCTTCCACTCCCCCTGCTTGTGTTCCCTCTCTCACTGTCTCTCTGTCAAATAAATAAATAAAATCTTAAAAAAAAAAAAGACTATTTTATCCAGATAACATTAGTATTCAGTCAATCCCTTTACCAAATTAATGACAGTGTTCACATCTACTTAGTTGATAAATAGTAATATAGCATTTTCAAAAAATTTTCCTGCAAAATATTTTTCCACTTATTCTTGCCACTTATTCTTAGAACATATCTTAGGTTACATTAGCCAAAACTTTTCCTTGTTTCTAACTGCAGAGGCGCAGGGGCTCACATCAGTCACCTGGAGGGAAGTCTCCAGGACTGAGAACCGCTTACTCTACAATGCTCTGAATTAAAGAAACAACTATTCTACTAATACACCCATCCTTAAGATTCTAACCAGATAGCTAGCAAACACACACACACACACACACACACACACACACCCTTCCATTTCACTACCCCATCATGTTTTCTTTTTTTTAAGATTTTATTTATTTGACACAGAGAGACATAGCAAGAGAGGGAACACAAGCAGGGGGAGCTGGAGAGGGAGAAGCAGGCTTCCCGTGGAGCAGGGAGCCCGATGAGGGGCTCAATCCCAGGACGCTGGGATCATGACCTGAGCTGAAGGCAGACGCTTACCGATTGAGCCACCCAGGTGCCTCCCCCATCATGTTTTCTTCCTATTAATTAACCTCCTCTTGGACACCAGCAAGAACTTTATCACCCCAACAAATCTTCAATCTTCCATTGTTAACAATGGATGAAGAAGCAAATCTGACGATCTAGCCCTTATTCTGTGACAGTAAGGAGACACCTAAAGCCCTGAGTCAACCCTGCCACCCATTTTTATGCACCCTCCCCAACTTGTCCTTCCTGTGTCATCTGGACAGTCACAAGCATACTTTTCCCTTGGTCAAATACCAAATTATTAACAAGGATACCATGGCACTGCCAACAATATAGCTTTTCCCCTCTACACAATTTCCCTAATTGTCCACTTATTCAACAAAAAATTTATTAAGTACCTACCACATTGCCAGGCACTATTCTAGGCAATGGTGGTTTGACAATTGAAATATCTCTTCATTCCTGGAGCTTATATTCTAGGGGGAAGATAAGGGTACAAAGACATGGGTGAACAAACAGGGCCTCATAAGCCATTTAAGGGCTTTGGTTTTCTTCTGGGTAATGTGGGCAGCCAATGGAAAGTTTTCAGTAGGAGGGTAACATGACCAGAATTATGTTTTAGAAGGATCATTTTGGCTGCTGAGTGTAGAACAGATTTCAACAGGACAAAGTCAGAAGAAATTAGTAGATATTGCCTATAATAATCCAGGTAAAGGACAGGAGTGGCTTAGACCAGAGTGTACCTCGAAATACTCCCATGTTCCAAACACTACCAGACCTTAAGTAACAACTTAGTTCCTAAATCCAAACAGAAGATAAACACTAATATTCTAGGACCACAGTATCTGTACCCCTATGGTTAAAGACTTGATTTTTTTTTTCCTCATCTCACCTCAGGCACCCACAGTAATCTTAGTTACTGAGATAAAGAACATGAGGAAAACACAAGGATGACCTTGCCTGTTCCTATGAACCTGAGTTCAAAGCTAGTCCTTTAAACCACCAAGCATAACTTGCTTGTATAAGACTAATTTGCTCCTAGCATCAAAAGCAAGAGACCAATAGAAGTGAACAAAAGAGCAGTGTCTTCTATTCAAGTTAAACCAAAATATCCACCAAATAAAATTTAGGGGTGCCTGGGTGGCTCAGTCAGTTAAGCATCTGACTCTTTGTTTCTGTTCAAGTCATGATCTTAGGGTCCTGAGATCAAGCTCCGAAGTCAGACTCCACACTCAGCAGTCTGATTGTCCGCCCCCGCCTCCAGCTCCTCCTCCAGTGTGCACTCTCTCGCTCTCAAATAAAATCTTAAAAAAAATAAATAAAAGGAGGGGCGCCTGGGTGGCTCAGTCGGTTAAGCGGCTTCCTTCGGCTCAGGTCATGATCCCACTGGGATCGAGCCCCGCATCGGACTCCCTGCTCGGCGGGAAGCCTGCTTCTCCCTCTCCCACTCCCCCTGCTTGTGTTTCCTCTCTGTCTGTCAAAAAAATAAACCAAACCTTAAAAAAAAAAAAAGGGAACAAAATTTAACCTTAGCTACCTCCCATCGAAAAACAATTACTAGGGATTGAGGAGATTATGACAGCTGGGCAAATAAACCTTTAGTGTTTTACCACAGAAAACCGTGCAATGTCTCTTCTAAGCCCTTCTATGGCATCGGCAGGAACTGAGACTGAATCCAAGGCTGGTGAAATTACTACAAGTGGCTTTGGAGAGAAAGATACTTCCCACAGGGGTGGTGAATACGGGGCCTTCTACATTCAGGGGTCATCAAATGATGCATACAGGCCAAATCTAGCCCAACCTATTTTTTCTTTTTTCACCACCCATGAGCTAAGAATTGTTTCTACATTCTTCATTTCAAATGAATGAAAAAAATCAGGAGTATTTCAGGATGTGTGCGAATTCTATGAACATCCAACTTCAACATCAATAGTTTTATTGGAACACAGCCGTGTCCCTTCGTTTGCAGCTAGCCGCTTTCACACAACAGCAGAGTGGAGGAGCTGCAAACGAGACTGCATGTGGTCTCACCACTTTGTGCTGCTATAGACAGCAGTGCTGCGCTTACAGCTCAGTTGTTCAAGCACCGCGCATTGTCATTTTATTAGTTTTAAATTACCAGTATATCACCATATGGTAAAACAAGACAAAAGTGGACTGCGAACATTACCCATTTAAGGGACAGTGTGGAGTGTGGATTATTTTGTTAATTATTTAGATGGAAAAATTCTATTATGAAAAACACCTAACTGTGCTAAGAATACAATATATGTCGAAATTACCAAACTAAGCACTCATTATGACATTCATATCTAACACCATTTGTCAGAAAATCAGGAAATTTTAAAACAGAGTATCTCATCATAACAAAATCTTCACAAAAATAAAAATGAAACTACGACCAAAATAAGTTTCTGAGTGGTTCATCTGTTAGTGAAAAGGGAAAGCCATTTATTTACAGTGAGTTGATTAAATCACGTTTGTGGCAGCCAAAGAAATGTGTCCAGAGAAAATCATTGTAAGACTATTAGCCTTTTGGGGCACCTGGGTGGCTCAGTTGTTGAGCATCTGCCTTTGGTTCAGGTCATGATCCCAACGTCCTGGGATAGAGCCCCCCCGCATTGGGCTCTCTGCTCAGCGAGGAGCCTGCTTCTCCCTCTCCCACTCCCCCTGCTTGTGTTCCCTCTCTCGCTGTGTCTCTCTCTGTCAAATAAATAAAACCTTTAAAAAAAAAAAAAAAGACTTAGCCTTTTGACTGGAAAAGTTGAGGACAATGGGAGCAACAACAGTAGTCAATTAAAAAAATAAGGCAGGGGGCGCCTGGGTGGCTCAACTGGTTAAACGACTGCTTTCGGCTCAGGTCATGATCCTGGAGTCCCGCGATCCAGTCCCACATCGGGCTCCCTACTCAGCAGGGAGTCTGCTTCTCCCTCTGACCCTCTTCCCTCTCGTGCTCTCTATCTCTCATTCTCTCTCTCTCAAATAAATAAAATCTTTAAAAAAAATAAATAAGACAGAGATGCCTGAGTGGCGTAGTTGGGTAAGCATCGGATGCATCGGATTCTTGGTCTCAGCTCAGGTCGTGTTCTCAAGGTCATGAGATCGAGCCCGCATCAAACCCGCATGGGGATCTGTGCTCAGAAGAGTCTGCTTGAGATTCTCTCTCCCTCTCCCTTTGCCCCTCCAACTTGCGCACTGTGCTGTCTCTCTCCCAAATAAATAAATCTTAAAAAAAAAAAAAAAATAAGGCAGGTAGAGGAGAAAGGAGTTGACTTAAGTAACTATGGAAATGAGTGAAATGGAAAACAGCAAAAGGAACTGCACATAATCACTGTATTCTAGACGTTGAAGTTGTTTCCCATGGGGGTATGGGTTAACTATTCTGAAACCATTACATATGTATACTGGAATTAATAAATAAATGGATGACAGATGGTGTGAGCCAAATTTCTCACTGCTGGGAGTGGGAGACCACAAACAAGATAGAAAGGCTAGAATGATCCAGGTGGTACTGGATTAGAAGTGGAGATACCAGTATAAGCTCCTGTTTAGCTTAATACAGATACAAATGGATACACACAGATACATCAGAAATATTTACAGATATTTCTGTATGTATATAAAATGTGTTATTATACACCTATTTCCTGTATGTTATTATACACTTATTTAATACACACATATATTTCCTTGTCAGCTGAGAAGACCTATACACAGTAACATTCCAGTAGCAACAAGCAACCTAGCACCCACACCTTGATTTCTAATAATATTCTCCAATAAAAGAAACCAAAGCTCCTTGGAGAAATGACTGACTCCACGGCTGAGGCCAGCAATTCACTGGATAAGCCTGGAATATCTTGTAGTGCCAGAAAGGAAGAAAGTGCAACAAACGAACATACAAAAACCACCACAATGAAGAGAGTATGTCAAAAGGACATTCCTGTCCAGCTGAAAGAGTTCAAGAGCCAAAATTAAAAAAAAAAAAATTTGAACAAAATGAAATAATGGATAACTCAAAGTATAAAGTATCTATGAGTCTATACTGATAATGAATGAGAAGAGACCAATTTCCCATGCCATAAGTGGAGTAGAGTGAGCCTCGTGATTTCCTTCCAAAAAGTACAGTATGGAGGGGAGGGAATAATTTACACCAGAGAAACTTAGCCAGGTGATCAAAGTTAACATCAACAACAAATCATGTTGGTAACATGTATTCCTTGATACGATGTGAAGGAAATGATACCTTACTTCTGTGGTCTTTCTCACTAAAATCCGTTAACACCAGTCTAACCATGAGAAAAATCCCAACTGAGGAACGTTCTACAAAGTATCTAACCAGCACTCCTCGAAACTGTGAAAGTCACTGAAAATAGGAAAAGTCTGAAACGGTGTCACAGCCAAGAGGAGTCTAAGGAGACATAACTACTAAATGTACATCCTAGATAGGATCCTGGAACAGAAAGGCAAAATTAGGTAAAAATTAAGAAAATGTGCATAAAGTAAGGACTTTAGTTAACAAGAATGTATCAACACTGGTTCATTAGCTAGGACCAATGTACCACACTAATTTGTTAACAGGGGAAATGGGCATGAGGTATACATGGGAACACTCTGTACTACTTTCCCAGATTTTCTGTAAATCCGAAACTGCTCAACAACAGAGTATTTGTTAAGAGGGGAAGGGAATGATTTTCACCACTGTTGCCTCTTGATTCAACAGATAATATAGACACTGCGTAGCTGTTTACTGCAGAAGTCAGTGCTGGGTTTGAAGTGACTGAAGAGTCAGCCTCTATGAACAGTTATATGGAACAACTATAGGTGAGAATCTTTCAAAGACGTGTGAGAGAACACTAATACAACCTGACCTTGAATCTGCTGAGATGTGTGACAAATGGTGGTGGTAAAAAATATGTAAAGAAGAAAGGGCTTAACTGGACAAATTTACAGGGCTTGTGAAAATGTAAGGTGTTTCAAGCATATGGTTATTCACTGTACTATTCATCAGCAGGTACTCCACAAAGAACTTTTAATCACATGTTGAGCCAGTATTATCAAAAGTCCCCTTCATTCACTGTCAATTCATTTTTGTAGACTTAACCATGGTCACTTCTGTGAATTTTTGTCAGAAATAGAAGGTGAGGGGCGCCTGGGTGGCTCAGTCGTTAAGTGTCTTGCCTTCGGCTCAGGTCACGATCCCAGGGTCCTGGGATCGAGCCCCGCTTTGGGCTCCCTGCTCCAAGGGAAGTCTGCTTCTCCCTCTCCCACTCCCCCTGCTTGTGTTCCCTCTCTCGCTGTGTCTCTCTCTGTCAAATAAATAAAATCTTTAAAAAAAAAAAAAAGAAAGAAATAGAAGGTGGATCCTGATTTGCACTACCAAACAGCAGTTCAATGGCTTCGCAGCAAAATTTTATTGTGATTTTTTTTTAATCTAAAATTTTTCTGAAGAACCACACTTAAACCTTATTACTGAATACTGAAAGGCTTTGGAAATTAGCTTTTGGTGCAGACTTGATAATGTTTCCTAATGAATTCAATAAAAAATTATAAGGCAAATAAAAATTAAAAAAAAAAAAAAATTATAAGGCAAAATAGTATTTTTATGGGGCACCTGAGTGGCTAAGTCATTAAGCGCTTGCCTTCAGCTCAGGTCATGATCCCAGGGTCCTGGGTTCAAGCACCGCATCGGGCTCCCTGCTCCGCGGGAAGCCTGCTTCTCCCTCTCCCACTCCCCCTGCTTGTGTTCCCTCTCTAGCTGTGTCTCTGTCAAATAAATAAATAAAATCTTTAAGAAAAATAGTATTTTTATGGCAAATAGATTATGGCAAATTAACTTGAACAGTAAACACTGTTGTGTTTTACCTGTGACATTACCTCAGGTAATGTCAAGTTACTTTATTCACTTCCTGTACTATCAAAGTTAACACAATGATATCTCTGTTCACACAAAACTCTGAAAGACCTATTTTCTTAATTCAAACTACACTTCCAGCATACTTCCAATCTTAATGGAAGTGCAAAGTAAATCTCTATCTTTCAAAATCCATCTACCTGTCCAACTGAGAAGCTTCCATCTAGGTAGGGGTGGCTGGCTGGCTCAGTCAGGTCAGTTGTGTGGCTCTTGATCTTGGGGTTGTGAGTTCGAGCCCCACGATGGGTGTGGAGATTACTTAAAAATAAAATCTAAAACAAAAACAAAAAACAAACCCCCCACCCCCCACAAAACTTAAACTTCCATCAAGTCTTCCACTGGAAACGATTACTCTGCAGTGGTACCCAAAAAGGCAAATATCAAGAAATGACTCTAACAGGGCGCCTGGGTGGCTCAGTTGGTTAAGCGACGGCCTTCGGCTCAGGTCATGATCCTGGAGTCCCGGCATCGAGTCCCACATCGGGCTCCCTGCTCAGCGGGAAGTCTGCTTCTCCCTCTGACCCTCCCCCCTCTCATGCTCTCTATCTCATTCTCTCTCTCAAATAAATAAATAAAATCTTAAAAAAAATGAATCTAACAGAATTCTATAAATGCCTTCCAAGTGATGAATGTGCTCAAATAAACCATATGCTCAAAAAAAATCATATGCTCGGGCGCCTGGGTGGCTCAGTTGGTTAAGCGACTGCCTTCGGCTCAGGTCATGATCCTGGAGTCCCGGGATCGAGTCCCGCATCGGGCTCCCTGCTCAGCGGGGAGTATGCTTCTCCCTCGGACCCTCCCCCCCCATGCTCTATCTCATTCTCTCTCTCAAATAAATAAATAAAATCTTTAAAAAAAAATCATATGCTCATGGATTAATATTAATATTTGGCAGTACCTGTCTGTGTAAAGACATTTTCAAAGATGACAAATGTGCAATCTCACTACAGATTTCAGCATTAACAGATGAACATTTGCCATCCATTTTGATAGGTAAAGCTAACTTTGAACCCCAGTAATGTGAGATGTTATCTCCCAAAGTGAATTCCACTCTTGTAACACACCTGCCTTACAAAAACTGTATTGAACTATTACATTTTGAATTCTGCCAATAAAATATTTGTTTTTTTGGGCCGCCTGGCTGACTCAATCAGTAGAGCATGTGACTCTTAATCTCAGGGTAGTGAGTTCAAGCCCCACGCTGGGTGTAGAGATTACTTAAAAAGATAAAAATAAAAAAAATTTTTTAATACGTTTTCTTTTTTGTTATTTAAGTACCTATATAATATCCTCAGTTTTGCCTCTTGACCCTAAAGCCTAAAGTATTATCTGGACCTATAAAGAAAAAGTCTGCCAACTCTGGTTCTACACCATTTGCTTATTAACAAAGGCATTTAGCCCAAATGGCCATATAATAATAAACCCTTAATGAGCAGTAATTCTCAAAACTGTAGGGGTCTCAAATGGTAGAAACTGTCATTTTTTAATCCAACAAATTACAATAAGACAAAATTAGTAATCAATCATCCCAAAACAATTTCCAAAGCACCGGCCCAATTAAGTAGTACAAAACAACACACGCTCTAAAGGTAAACTACCTTTCATTCCCAGCACCACCAACTAGTTTTGAAACCTGTGATAAGTTACTTTATTAAATCCCACTGTCTCATCTGTAAAACTGATTCCCACTACACAGAGCTGTTATTAAAATTGAATATGTGAAGTACCTGAAACAATACTTACTAGCCCATATTTAGCACTCAATAAATATTATTAATCAGGCCAATGTCAAAATCAGAGAGTTAAAAGACAAGACTTCCACCAGCTAGCATGGGTAATCACATGGTCATTAAACAATTACTATCTTTCTCCTGAGAATTCAGAATTTGTCTTTATGGTAGACTCAGAATGTAAGACACTCATACAGCTTGAGAACCTCTTAAAGAAGCTGTACACTCTGGCAACAAACCCAAGCCTAAACTTGATTCCAGGCTGAATGAGTCTGACGCTTAAATGACACCACTATTCTGTGCCCAGGTTCTCAATTTACGAGAGAGAGGGAGGGATCAATATGCCATCCATGCACCTGACAGTTTCTACCCAGACTGGTAATTTCTAAAATCATGCTTTCAGGCTATGCACAAGTACCTTGGGACAAAATAACATTCTCATCTGAATCCTCTGGATCAACCAGCAGGTAAGACTGCCAGGAAATCGTTTACTTTCCCAGAATTTATCATCTTTTTATCACGTTGCAAAACTTTTACAAGCTACAATTTCCTAAAAACTTAAACCTCTATTTCCTTGAAAATCACTAATAGTGTAATCTTAGAGTAATATTACTAGATTAAATGGCTATATCAGGGCAAGTACCAAATCAAATTCCTTTTTGTATCCCCAGTGTCTAGGTACATGTCTGTTGAATGACAAATGGGTATCAGCTATGTATTTTTTTACTATGGAAAAATAAACAAAATTGACCATTTTAACCATTTTTGAGTGTATCATTAGGTTCAGTAGCATTAAGTACATTCACACTGTTACACAACCATCACCACCAGCCATGTCCAGAACTTTTCCATCTTCCCAAACTAAAACGTGTACCCCCACCCACAACCACCACTCTACCCTATGAATGTGACGGCTCTAGGTATCTCATGGTAAGTGGACTACAAGATTTTCGTTTACGTAGAGTTTATATCACCTAGCATAAGGTCTTCAAGGTTCATCCACGTTTGTGGCATATGTACAGGTTTAAAAAAGAGAAAAACATGCACAGAATCATGGAACTTGAAATATTAACTAAGCTTTTATCTGCCTGAGCAGTGTTTAATTCTTCTTACCTAGTTTTCTTTTTAGAAGCACACACATACTAAAAATGTCAAATGGTACAAGAGTGACAATGAAAAGAGTTCTTCCTAATTTCTACCCTCCTTGTCCCCAACTTCCAGTCTCCTTCCTTTAATTTTTAATTTTGGAACACAACGCCCAAGCACATGTTAACGTGCCTTGAGGATGTCCTATTAAGACATTCAGTTGGCCTGTCAAGACCAGCTAATCCCCCTCCTCTAAAAATACTGTCGTAAAGATGAAAACAATGTAAACTTTTTTTAAACAGTTTACAAGTATTTCACCCAGTTAACACTCACTGAGCACACTCTGAATAACGTCTTTGCTAGGCAGCATACTGAGGCAAGAAAAATTACAGGCTCTGGGGGCACCTGGGTGGCTCAGTTGGTTAAGCGACTGCCTTCGGCTCAGGTCATGATCCTGGAGTCCCGGGATCAAGTCCCACATCGGGCTCCCTGCTCGGCGGGGGGTCTGCTGCTCCCTCTGACCCTGTTCCCTCTCATGCTCTCTGTCTCTCATGCTCTCTCTCAAAATAAATAAAATCTTTAAAAAAAAAAAGAAAAGAAAAATTACAGGCTCTGGAGTCACATAAAAATTAGTTTAAAACATTCCCTTTTAAGCCTAAGTTTCCTGATCTATAAATTAGAGAAGTAACACTACCTCATAAGCTGCTATAATATTTAAATGAGGAAAACATCTAAATTTTAGTACAGTTCCTAGTAATATAGCAAGCACTCAAATAGCAGTAATAAATAATTCTTGGAGCGCCTAGTTGGCTCAGTTGGTGGAGCATACAACTCTTGATCTCGGGGTTGTGAGTTCAAGCTCCACAATGGGTGTATAGATTACTTAAAAATAACAATTTTAGGGCGCCTGGGTGGCTCAGTTGGTTAAGCGACTGCCTTCAGCTCAGGTCATGATCCTGGGATCCTGGAGTCCCAGGATCCAGTCCCACATCAGGCTCCCTGCTCAGCGGGGAGTGTGCTTCTCCCTTTGACCCTCCCCGCCTCGTGCTCGCTCGCTTTCATTCTCTCTCAAATAAATCTTAAAAAAAAATAAAAATAACGATTTTAAAAAAATCATTCTTAATTTCCTTCACTGGGTACCATGGAAAGCACAAACATGAATCAAACTGTATTCTTTCAGGTGCTTATAATACAACACAGGAGTTTATCTCTGCTCAGTATGTATTATCATTATTCTGATAACATTATGCTGAGAACCTGGTTAAACTTCCAACCAGCCCACACTTATAATGTTTATGGGTCTATTTCTAAATCTGACTGAAATAGTCATCTGAAAAAATAATTGTGACTTGAAGTGCTAGAATAAAGAGAAAATTTGCTACCATCAGAGCCTGTATAGGGTGTGTCAGCCTCAAGGCAGTCTACAGCTGGCTTTACTCAAAAAGCAGAGAGCCTTGTGATTAAGAGATCCACAATCCACTCTAATCTACTGGCAAAAACACTACCCAGGAGGCTATCCGTTTTGGACAAAGAGGACTAGAATTAGAGGAGTCACAGAGCAGTAAGAACTGGAAACACACCTAGAAATCGTTATCTAGCATAACTCTAGGTTTACAGAAGGGAAACTGAGCCCAGAAAAAGGAAGGGTTTTACCTAAGAAGGTGACCTAAAACTAGAACCTAACGGCCCTTGGCCATCAGTGTCCCAATTCTTTCATATCATCATGCTAATCATTACCTGTTAAAGAACCTTAAGCCACAAACTTCATCCAATTGGCTCTGATTCCTCACTTTTCTTCCATTTTACTTGCTATCTAAGAAAAAATTTCTTTAATATGCTTTATGAAATCAGTCTTAAACATTCCTAAATCATCCTAAAATATGCTCTACTGGAAGCCACAGGGGATGCTGAATAAGAATAAATCTAATTCGGCGCACCTGGGTGGCTCAGTTGGTTAAGCGACTGCCTTCGGCTCAGGTCATGATCCTGGAGTCCCGGGATTGAGTCCCACATCGGGCTCCCTGCTCGGCGGGGAGTCTGCTTCTCCCTCTGACCCTCCTCCCCCCTCTCACGCTCTCTCTCTCAAATAAATAAATCTTAAAAAAAAAAAAAAAAGAAAAAGAAATCTAATTCACTAAAGGCCTATTTGAAACGAAATTTCAGTAAACAAAAAACTAGAGTTGGAAAAGAAGATGGTACATTCACAGTCTATCTTCTGCAACTGCTTAGCTTTATTAAAAAAATTTCATCCAAAATAGTAATTTAATTAACAACCCATTTAAACCAGAGCATTAGGCAAAGACAACAACCTTTAGATGAATCACATTTGCTTTCATTTGTAAATAAGCAACAGAAAAGAGACCAAATTTCATGACAGAATATCATAAACAAGAAGATCTATCATATGCTGAAAATCCATTAAAACAATCACCTTTGGAGATTTTTTTCTTCTTTGTTTTTCCTTTTTTAAATTACAAATCAGGAGGAATTACTAGGTTTGACATGAAAGTAACTACTACTAAGAATACTGCCAAATTTTCAACTAAACTTATTTTCAACTAAACTTACTATTAGAAAGAATCTTACCAACAATTTTGGAAATCTATCCCAAAATGTCCATATTCTCTGGTTCTAATTCTAGAAAATAAATTTGTAGCCAATATTAACCCAACAGCAATTTATAAACATCATTTAGGGAAGCTCAAGCCTTCTCTTCCCGCAAAATACCAATTCCCAAGGCCACTGAGCCATTCCCTTAAGCAGAAGGTTCCTCACAAAATGCATCTCATTCCAAAGCATTTATAGGTAATGTAACAGCTCACCAGAATCAGTCCTATTATTCTTAAGTTTAACTAGGAAAACAGGCTGCTATAAAAAGTGGTATAATTACTAAGAGAATTACATCATCTGTCAAACTGATTTTTTTAAAAAGATTTGAGAGAGAGCACGCAGGGGAGGGGCAGAAGGAGAGGGAGAATCTCAAGGAGACTCCCTGCTGAGTGGGGAGAGCCCAACGTGTGACATGGCTGGATCTCACAACCCTGACATCATGACCTGAGCCAAATCAAGTTGGATGCTTAACCAATTGAGCCACCCAGGCGCCCATGTCAAATTGATTCTTGTAAATGGAGTTTTTCCCCTAAAAGATTTATGACTCATGCCATCCCTAATTTAGCAATCCTGCTTTTTATTTCTTGGAAATGTGGTTTTAGATTACATTAATATTTTTCCAATCTCTCGTGCATAAAGTTAAGAAGATTTAAGCCCTGGCAAAAAAGTATAAAGGCCACTATACACAACCCAAAACACAAATCAGGACTTGAGATTCAAAATATTTTTTTTTAAGACTTTATTTATTTATTTGACAGAGAGAGAGCAAGAGAGAGGGAACATAAGCAAGAGGAGTGGGAGAGGGAGAAGTAGGCTTCCCACTGAGCAGGGAGCCCAATGCGGGGCTCGATCCCAGGATCCTGGGATCATGACCTGAGCTGAAGGCAGCCGCTTAACCAACTGAGCCACCCAGGCGCCCCGAGATTCAAAATATTAATAAATACTAAAACAAGGGGCGCCTGGCTGGCTCAGTCAGTGCAGCATGTGACCCTTGATCTCAGGGTTATGAGTTCAAGGTCCACACTGGGTGCAGAGATTACTTAACAACAGACAAAATCTTTAAAAAAAAAAGAACACTAAAACCAATCACGTGGAAAAAGTAAAATTAGATCTCTACCTCTCCTCACAGACAAAATAAACTCTAAGTGGACTGAAAATAAATAAATAAAATTTAAAAAAGGAACAAACATTAAATGTGAAAAGCTTTGAAACTTTTAGAAGAAAATACGGGGGGGGGGGGCGGTGCCTGGGTGGCTCAGTCAGTTAAGCGCCTGACCCTTGATTTCGGCTCAGGTCATGATCTCTCAGGGTCATAAAATCAACCCCCTCTTCGGGCTCTGCTCTGCGGGGAGTCTACTTTCTCCTTCTCCCTCTGCGCCCCCTCCACTCTCTCACACTCTCTAAAAAACATTTTTATAAAAAAGAAGAAAATATAGGAATCTAAATGAATTTAAGAAAAAGGATTACAAACAAAATATTCTAATTATAAACCATAAAGGTAGAGATTGATAAATGTCTGTTTTAGAAAATCAAAACGAGCAGTGCCTGGGTGGCTCAGTCAGATAAGCATGTGCCTTCAGCTCAGGTCGTGATCCCAGGGTCCTGGGATAGAGCCCCACATCAGTCTTCTTGCTCAGCGGGGAGCCTGCTTCTCCCTGTTCCTCTGCCTACTGCTCCCCCTGCTTGAGCTTATGTTCTCTCTGTCAAATAAATAAATAAAATCTTTTTTAAAAAAAGAAAATCAAAAGGATTATAAGCAGGGTGCCTGGGTGGCTCAGTTGGTTAAGCGACTGCCTTCGGCTCAGGTCATGATCCTGGAGTCCCGGGATCGAGTCCCGCATCGGGCTCCCTGCTCAGTAGGGAGTCTGCTTCTCCCTCTGACCCTCTTCCCTCTCGTGCTCTCTGTCTCTCATTCTCTCTCTCTCAAATAAATAAATAAAATCTTTAAAAAAAAAAGGATTATAAGCAACTGATAGATTCTTAAACACTACATCTGAAACTAATGATGTACTGTATGTTGGCTAACTGAATTTAAATTAAAAAAAAAAATCAAAACGGACTCACATACTAGAACATATTCATAAAACATATAATCAAAGGATTAAAATCCAGACTCTAGACTATATATAAACTTCTACAAATAAAAATACTAAAAAATTCAATTGTTTAGGTAAAAAAAAAAATCACCTCATTAAATACTTACTGAACACCTACCATATGCCAGGCACTGTCCTAAGCACTACAGATACACAATGACAAAGGGAAAAAGTCTCTGACCTCATGGTGAGGCAACATATAGAAACAAGTAACAACATATTGTATGTCAAATGATAAATGCTACAAATAAAGTGGGGTAAGGGGATGAACAGGCAATTCAAGAAAGAGGAAACCTATACAGCTAATACACACATGAGAAGATTTAATCTTCACTATCAGAGAAACGCCATTCTAAAACTACAATAAAATATTTCATACTCATAAGAATGACAAAAATTGGGGTGCCTGGGTGGCTCAGATGGTTAAGTGTCTACCTTCGGCTTGGGTCATGATCCCAGGGTCCTGGGATCGAACCCCATGTCTGGCTCCTGGCTCGGCTGGGATCCTGCTTCTCCCTCTCCTTCTGCCTCTCCCCTGCTCATGCTCTCTCTCTCTCTCTCTCTCTCTCTGTATCTGTCTCAAATGAATAAATAAAATCTTTGAAAAAAAAAAGAATGACAAAAATTTTATTTTTTTTTTAAAGATTTTATTTATTTATTTGACAGAGACAGAGAGAGAGAGTGAGAGAGGGAACACAAGCAGGGGGAGTGGGAGAGGAAGAAGCAGGCTTCCCACTAAGCAGGGAGCCCGATGCGGGGCTCGATCCCAGGACCCTGGGATCACTACCTGAGCCGAAGGCAGACGCCTAACCAACGAAGCCACCCAGGTGCCCCCAAAATGACAAAAATTTTAAAGTCTAACAATATCGTGTCATTAAGATTTGTAGCAACAGAAATGTTTGTAATGGAATATAAACTGGTATAATCTCTCAGGAAAATAACTGTTGCTAGTATCCTAATAAAGTTAAAAATATGCACATCCTGGGGCACCTGGCTAGCTGAGTCAGTAAAGCATGAGACTTTTGATCAGAATCAGTAGAGCATGAGACTCTTGATCAAGCCCCACACTGGGAGTAGAGCCTACTTAAAAAAAAAAAAAAAAGAGAGACAGAGAGAGAGATGTACATCCTATGACCCAGCAATTACACTTTTAGGCATAAACCCTAGAAACTCTCCCAAGTCAAAAGAAAATATATACAAGAATATTTCTGAGAGCACCTGGGTGGCTCAGTTGGTTAAGCGTCCAATTCTTGGTTTCAGCTCAGGTCATGATCTCAGGTGGGTCCTAAGATCGCGCCCCACTTGGGGGGCTCTGCATTCACCTGGGAGTATGCTTAGATTCTCTCTCTCTCAGCCCCTCCCCCACATGAGGGCGCACACGCACTCTCTCAAAAAAAATCAATCTTCAAAAAAAAAAAAAGTGGGGCACCTGGGTGGCTCACTCAGTGAAGCCTTCCGCCTTCAGCTCAGGTCACAATCCCAGAGTCCTGGGATTGAGTCCCACACTGGGCTCCCTGCTCAGCGGGGAGTCTGCTTCTCCCTCTGACTCTCCCCCCTCTCATGCTCACTCTCTCTCTCAATAAATAAATAAATAAATAAAATCTTAAAAAAAATATTTTTGGTGGCACTCTCTGAGCACCAATAGAAAAACAGGTAAATTATATATTCATACAGTGGATACTGTACAACAGTGAAAATGAAGAACACATATACCATAAATGAATCCCAAACACAAGCTTGAGTAGAAAGCTACCAAAATAAATCAGTATTAAACATATGCAAAGCGTAAAACCACACAAAAACAATACCATATTTTGTTTAGGAAAGCATACACACTTAAGAGAAGTCTAGAAAATGGGTGCCTGGGTGGCTCAGTCGTTGGGAGTCTGCCTTTGGCTCAGGTCATGGTCCCAGGGTCCTGGGATTGAGCCCCACATCAGGCTCCCTGCTCCACGGGAAGACTGCTTCTCCCTCTCCCACTCCCCCTGCTTGTGTCCCCTCTCTTGCTGTGTCTCTGTCAAATAGACAAATACAATATTTAAAAAAAAAAAAAGAGAGAGAAGTCTAGGAAAACCCGTATCTTAAAACACCAAAAAAAGAAATGGTTGGGAGAAGGGGAGAACAATCCTAGAAAATTCAACTGTGGTAGTAGAGTTTTATTTCGTAAATTAATCTCCTAAATATATGGGTACTACTTGTATTATTATTGTATTTTTGGATGTCTTTGTATGGCATGTTTTTTAAAGCATGAAAAAAAGGTTTACACGATGCTGAACGTTGTGGTTGTGCTGCCTTTAGGATTCCCTTTCCCAGTCTCCTAGGGAAAAAGATTCTCTAGGATAGAGACAGAAGAGGACTAGCATTCCCACGGACCTCACAAACTTCTTGGTCAACCACATTGAGATTTACTGAAATAGGATTTATAAAGCAATGCTCCTAGGGTCAAATCAAAGAAACAACTCTACACCAAAAGATAAGCACATGAAGGTATCTGTTGAATACAGGCAGAGTGGTAAAGAGCAAGAGCCTTGCAAACAAAAGACTGACCTGGGTTAGCATCCTGACTCCACTTCTGTGCAGGCTTGAGCAAGATGTATAATCTTAATAATATTTTCTCATATCTCAAAAGTAGATACACTAATCTTATAGTCTATCTTAAGAACTGAATGAACTGATGTGTGTAAACCACATAGCACACTGTATTCTAAAAGGGCATTTTGGGGGAAAAAAACCCAGAAAGTTGGAAGGGAGAGGCTCTTTCCCCAAGCAATGTGTTTACATAATCACCAAACAATAAATCAAATCCTTAAAGTTAATTCTGTTTCCAGAATCATCTTCAAAAAACTAACTTGATACACAAATATCTGTACGATGGAAAGCAGAGATCAGGCTAAATCCCTAGGATTTTGCCTAACTCCATATTAGATCCAGTTCAGGTGCTGACTGCTCAGTGAGAAAAAAAAAATTACATTACTATATAACATAACAAGAAACGTTAGTCAAGAAAAGGTTGTGGGTTTTTTTAATTTTGTTTTTTTTTAGTAATCTCCACACCCAATGTGGGGCTCAAACTTACAACCCCGAGATATAAGAGCTGCATGCTCCAACGACTGAACCAGCCAGGCGCCCCAAGAAGTTTTTGGTTTGTTTTTTAGAGAGAGAGAGAGCTTGTGCATGTGTGAGAGCACGCATGAGCAGGGGGGAGAGGCAGAGGGAGAGAGAGAGAACCCCAAGCAGGCTCCACGCTCAGCGCATGGGGAGCCCAACACAGGGGCTGGATCCCACGACTGCAAGATCATGACCTGAGCCGAAATCAGAAGTGGGACACTTAACTGACTGAACCACCCAAGCGCCCAAAAATGTAAATTTTCAACAGGAAAAGGTAATACTTTCAAAAGGAAACTAGATTACTCAAGAGTTACTACAGGAAAAGCTAAGTTTGGACACATAATTCTTTATGATAGGAGACAAGCATCAAAAAGTGTATCCAAGGGGCGCCCGGGTGGCTCAGTCAGTTGAGCATATGCCTTCAGCTCAGGTCATGATCCCAGGGTCCTGGGACTGAGTCCCGCGTTGGACTCCCTGCTCTCCTGCTTCTCCCTCTCCCTCTCCCTCTGCCTGCCGCTCCCCCTGCTTATCTCTGTCAAATGAATAAAATTAAAAAAAAAAAAAGTGTATCCAGGATTTATATATGAGTTTCTTATTCATTAAAGGGAATAAAGGAAGGAGAATGAATAATCTAGAAGACAAAGCCTGTATCCCTATAGCTTTGCTGTGATATTTAATACCCAACAAGGAAACTAAAGACCCTCTCCTCAGAAAGTACCCTCTATTTCTTGTTGGCAGGTCTCAGATTAGTTACCAGAGTAAGATGAACTGAGAAGGGCATGGTCAAGGGGGCGCCTGGGTGGCTCAGTCGGTTAAGCAACTGCCTTCGGCTCAGGTCATGATCCTGGAGTCCCGGGATTGAGTCCCATATCGGGCTCCCTGCTCAGCAGGGAGTCTGCTTCTCCCTCTGACCCTCTTCCCTCTCGTGCTCTCTCTCATTCTCTCTCTCTCTCAAATAAGTAAATAAAATCTTTAAAAAAAAAAAAGAAGGGCATGGTCAAAATTCTAGCTGGAATAACATACTGTACATAACGTTACAGTTTATGTATACTTTTGACTAGCACATAAAATCTTAATTTCCAAATAGCCACAGCAGTAACTCAGTTGACAACTTTGAAACCCAGTGTTATCTTTCACTTACATTCATGGTTCATGTATGCAAATACACAACTCATTAATAATCAGTGGGTATCAGGTTTTATCAGGAAGCTGGCACTTTGGATGAACCATATTAAAAATTTTTTCATTAGGGGCACCTGGGTGGCTCGGTTGGTTAAGTGACTGCCTTTGGCTCAGGTCATGATCCTGGAGTCCCGGGATCCAGTCCTGCATTGGGCTCCCTGCTCAGCTTCTCCCTCTGACCCTCCCCCTCATGTGCTCTCTCTTTCAAATAAATAAATCTTTAAAAAAAAATGTTTGTTTTTTTTCATTCAAAAAAACTTCAGGAGTGCCTGGGTGGCTCAGTTGGTTAAGCCTCTGACTCTTGATTTCAGCTCAGGTCATGATCTCAGGGTCACGAGATGAGTCCCACCTCAGGCTCCATGCTCAGTGGGGAGTCTACTGAAGATTCCTCTCTCTCCCCCTTCCCTCCATCCCTGCTCATGCGGCTCGCACTCTCTCGCTCAAATAAATCTTAAAAAAAAAAAAATGTCATTAAGCTTCCTTCTCTAAAACAAGAGATATTCAGGACACCTGGGTGGCTCAGTTTGCTGGGTGTCTGCCTTTAGCTCAGGCCAGGGTCCTGGGATCAAGCTGTGCATTGGGCTCTTGCTCAGCAGAGTGCCTGTTTCTCCCTCTGCCTGCCGCTCCCCCTGCTTGTGCTCTCTCTCTCTCTCTAACAAATAAAATCTTAAAAAAGGGCACCTGGCTGGCTGTCAGTAGAGCATCTGACCCTTGATCTTGCGGTCGTTAGTTTGAGGCCCACACTGGGTGGAGAGATTACTTTTTAAAGATTTTATTTTTGGGGCGCCTGGGTGGCTCACTCGGTTAAGCATCTGTTCGTTTCAGCTCGGGTCGTGATCTCAGGGTTATAAGATCAAGCCCCACATTGGGCTCTGTGCTCAGCACAGAGTCTGCTTGAGACTCTCTTCCTCTCCTCCTGTCCTCCCCCCCCCCAAATAAACAAACAAATCTTTAAAAAAATACTTAAGAAAAAAAAAGATTGTTTTATTTATTTTTAAAGATTTTTATTTATTTGACAGAGAGAGACACAGTGAGAGAGGGAACACAAGCAGGGGGAGTGGGAGAGGGAGAAGGAGGCCTCCCGCCGAGCAGGGAGCCCGATGCAGGGCTCAATCCCAGCACCCTGGGATCATGACCTGAGCCAAAGGCAGACGCTTAACGACTGAGCCACCCAGGCGCCCCAAAAAAGATTTTATTTTTGTCAGAGAGAGAGAACACAAGCAGGGGGAGCGGCAGGCAGAGGGAGAAGCAGGCTCCCCACTGAGCACAGGGCTTGATCCCAGGACCCTGGGATCATGACCTGAGCCGAAGGCAGACGCTTAACTGACTGAGCCACCTATGCGCCCCTCTCAAATAAATCATCTCAAAAAAAAAAATATGGGACGCCTAAGTGGCTCGGTCAGTTAAGCATCTACCTTCGGCTCAGGTCATGATCCCCGGGTCCTAGGATCAAGGCCCGTATCAGGTTTCTTGCTTGGCAGGGAGCCTGCTTCTCCCGCTGCCTGCCGTGCTGCCTGCCGCTCCCCCTGCTTGTGCCGTGAGTGCATGTGCACTCTCTCTCTGACAAATAAATTTTTAAAAATAAATGAAATACATACATTTCTCTAAAGAAAAATCTTTAAATAAATAAAAATGAAATGTTAAGCAGAACCCCTAAGTAAAAAATTATCACTGTAGAACTGCTCTGACTGAAATGGGAGTGGGCTGCTCAGAGTCCTGCCAGCTCAGTCTCTTCCCTCAACAGATCCCGAGGCACCCTCCTCACTCCAAATGGTATTTTAAAATCTCCTGTCCAATCCATACTTGGCTAAACTTAGTAAGAATTCAAGAAAAACATTTATCATCACAACCTACTTATAGTTATCTTAGTTTTACAGTATAAGTCTTTAGAGAATGGCTTTTGACAAATTTTCATAAATCAACTTCATGATTCACTTACAAAAGATGTACACATTGTAAGAACAGTTTGGTCAGTTTTGACAAAATATACTGTGAAACACTACTCCAACCAAAATATGGAATATTTCAGGGGAACCTGGGTGGCTCAGTCGATTAAGCATCCGACTCTTGATCTCACCTCAGGTCTTGATCTCAGGGTCGTTGAGTTTAAGCCCCGTGTTGAACTTTAAAATATATATATATGGAATATTTCTATCACTCCAGAAAGTACCTTCCTGCCCCTCTGCAATCTCCTCACATACCACCATACAAATCATTTTCAACTGGTAGCTTAACAGAATATGAGTAAATCAGGACTTAATAGCGGGAGCACTTCCAGAGACAGCCAACCATTCAGCATATCTCTTACCGTATTAATTCACCCTTTCTTTCAGTATTTACTAAGCCCCTTCTATGTGACAAAGAACATAGAAGGTGTGGGGACTCAGTAGTGATTCAAACAAATCCCTGCTTTACTCTATAAAGAGGTGAAGACGCAGTGGATTAAAATAATGTCCCACAGGGGCCCCTGGGTGGCTCAGTCAGTTGAGCTCCAACTCTTTGATTTCGGCTCGGGTCATGATCTCAGGGTCCTGCGTGAGGTTGAGCCCCACGTCGGGCTCCACATTCAGCACGGAGTCTGCTTGTCCCCCTCCCTCTGGGAGCACTCTCTCTCTCAAATAAATAAAATCTTAAAAAACAAAAAAAATAATGTCCCACAGTAATAATGTGCGGGGGGGGGGGGTTGATGAGAGGAATACCTATAGATAGGGTGTCAAGAAACGCGTTGTTCAAGGGATGCGTGCAGGTGGCTCAGTCGGTTGGGCGTCTCCTTCAGTTCAGGTCATGATCCCAGGGTCCTAGGATCAAGCCCCATGTTGGGCTCCCTGCTCAGCAGGGAGTCTGTTTCTCCCTCTCCCTCCACCCCTCCCTCCACTCATGCTCTCTTGCTCTCTCTCTCTCAAATAAAATCTTAAAAAAAAAGACTACACAAAGCATCACTTAATTATATCTGAAACAATAATTTATCTTAAAAAATTTACCCAATTTTTTCTAGTGGGCAACCCCACTCTGGCATCTGACCAACCTCCTCAATCTCCTCCATTTTTTTTAAATTTTTATTTATTTTTTTAAAGATTTTATTTATTTGCTTGACAGAGAGAGATAGTAGGAGCAGGAACACAAGCAGGGCAAGTGGGAAAGAGAGGAGGCTTCCCGCCGAGCAGGGAGCCCAACGCGGGGCTCGATTCCAGGACCCTGAGATCATGACCTGAGCTGAAGGCAGACACTTAACGACTGAGCCACCCAGGTGCCCCAATCTCCTCCATTTTTAAAGTTTTTTTTTCTGATAGCCCATAGTCTGATAGCCAAAGCTATTAGTCAAGACTACAGGACACATCCTTTAGACACACTGTGACCATCTTCTGGGAAGCCCTGATGTAATGGAGCCCTAGAGTGAAGAAATCTGGGTAACTTTAAGAAAGCAGTCTCACCTCTCTGATGTCCTCTAGCAATTCTTTATTTATCCTGCCCTTATTATCAAAATAGAAGGAAAAAACTGAGTTATTGGGGCACCTGGGTGGCTCAGGTGGTTCAGCATCTGCCTTCCATTCGGGTCATGATCCCATGGTCCTGGGATAGGGCCCCGCGTCGAACTCCTTGCTCAGCGGGAGTCTGCTTCTCCCTCCCCCTCTGCCTGCTGCTCTCTCTAGTTATCTACCTCTCTCTCAAATAAAATCTTTAAAAAAAATTTTGAGTTATTATTCCTCAAAAAAAAAAGGCATATTAAACACACACACACACAAAAACACAATTTTGATCTTTAGGCCTAAAGACAAGAGCAAAAAGTCTTCTAATTAAACATTCAGCAATTTCTCTTTGCTTGGCGTTCTATGTTCTGAAACAAGCCCAGCTCTGCAGTTAACGATATTCTAGATGCTAAAAAGCAAATCAGGCAGAACAAAAACGAGGACACTGCACCCATGCCAGCATGGACTGGGGTCAGGTCAATGCCTTTAAACTTTCTAAAAGCCCTTGGGTTTCTTGAGTTTGGAAACAAAATAATTCAATGTTTTGGACTTCTCTCCCTCATTGGCCTGCAAAAAATAAGGCAACAAGACATAAAACAATTTTTAATGGTGATAGAACATTAAGACAGAAAAAAGACTTAAGTGGAGGCATTAGAGACCTGTATCATAGATCTAGAACAGGGAGACCAAATTAAAGGGCCCACAAACAGACATGTAATATAAGGTGTAAAATAATATCAAGTGACACTTCACACCACGTCAGGGATACATGTCAGGCTGTAGCGAGGTCTCCAACTAGAGAAGACATGACCAACTACAAAAGATGGCTGCTATGAAGCAGAAACACAAGTCCATGGCTGCCAGAACTGATTTTTCAAAAGCAGCCTGAATCCAAATTTTTACATAAAATCTCCTTGTTTTTGTATGTTGACAACGAATTCAAATTTATAAGACTATGTGAGCCAATCAAAACACATCTGGAGATTGGATTCAGTCCATAAGCCTTCAGTTTCCAACCTCTGCCATAAAAACAAAAATACATGGTTTTTTCAGTGGTACAGCTCTAACTCTGGTGTACAAAGTACACCCCACACATCCAATAACACACCATCATGTAAAAATATACTCAAAAAATATGAATATACAGGGCACCTGGGTGGCTCAGTTGGTTAAGCGACTGCCTTCGGCTCAGGTCATGATCCTGGAGTCCTGGGATCGAGTCCCGCATCGGGCTCCCTGCTCAGCAGGGAGTCTGCTTCTCCCTCTGACCCTCTTCCCTCTCGTGCTCTCTACCTCTCGTTCTCTCTCTCAAATAAATAAAATCTTTAAAAAAAAAAATGAATATACATCTGAAACCCCTAACTGCTGAAGGAAAGCAAGAAAATGATCTTGCTCTTCATACCCTAAAGTGCTCCATTTGTACCACTTAAAATAGGAACTGTTTCTTCCAGTGAAAGAAAACATTAGGAAATGGATTTTTGGGGCGCCTGGGTGGCTCAGTCGTTATGCGTCTGCCTTCAGCTCAGGTCATGATCCCTGGGTGCTGGAACAGAGCCCCACATGGGGCTCCCTGCTCAGTGGGAAGCCTACTTCTCCCTCTTCCACTCCCCCTGCTTGTGTTCCCTCTCTCTGTCAAATAAATAAAATCTTAAAAAAAAGAGCGAGAAATGGATTTTCATGAAACTGAGCTCACTAATGTTCAGCTTCCTCAGTATGTGCATCAGCCCATAACTTGCAGACAAAAAGAAACTAAAAGATGAGGGGCGCCTGGGTGGCTCAGTCGGTTAAGCGGCTGCCTTCGGCTCAGGTCATGATCCCAGGGTCCTGGGACTGAGCCCCATGTCCGGCTCCCTGCTCAGCAGAGAGCCTGCTTCTCCCTCTCCCTCTGCCTGCCACTCTGCCTACTTGTGCTCTCTATCTCTCTGTCAAATAAATAAAATCTTAAAAAAAAAAAAAAAGAAACTAAAAGATGATCTATGGCACAGCATTTAACCTTGATCTTTAAAAAAGTTCCCATGAAAGACTAAGAAATGGGGTGCCTGGCTGGCTCAGTTCTCGGGGCAACTCTTGATTTTGGGGTTCTGAGTTTGAGCCCCACGTGGGGTGTAGAGATTACTTAAAAATAAAAAGGACGAAGGAAAGCAATCTTTTAGAAGGGTACCCATGACTCAACTCTCCTGATAAGCTCTGGGCAACTACTTTTTTATGGGTTATAAACCTGCATTCCAAGCTCTAGAGCAGCATTCTTAAATTTTGAGACGAATGAGTAAGATAGAAGGTATCAAACCTTTGAGAAAAAGCACTCCCTCACAAAAATTTTATAGTTCCTGGGCTCCCCACAGTCCATGGACCAAAGATTAAGAATGGCCTGCTCCAAAGAATATTAAACCTACATATCTCCAACCCCCTCCTGCTTCCCACCAATACATCTCCATTCCACCCTCCTACTTCAGGTAACTACCATGTCCAGCCTGGCCCAGTACAGCAGCCTCTTAAATGATATAATGATATCCCCCGCCCCCCACCTTCCATACCTCTGCAAAACTGATTTTAAAGTATCAACCGGAAGGCTTCAACGGCTTCCCCAAACAACCTTACCTGTCCATCTGTTCTGTAACCTCTCTCCTCACTGTGTCAGCTACTTCGGGCCTCTTTTCAGTGCTGAAAGCACACTAAATTCTCCCCAACTTCAAGTTTTGGCACTTGCCGTTCCCTCCACACGGAATCCTCCCTCCTACAAAACTGTCTCCTCACTCTCGCCCGAAAGAACTTCTCTGACCACCCTGAGGTCTCCCTTGTTAGTGTCTACTACAGTCCCTACTTGATATCTCTACATCACTTTTCTCAATTTGTCATTTATTGGCTTACCTGTTGTGCCTTCCCCTACTCTACTGGAAGTTCTCCAAAAGCGAGATCTCTGCTCTCACCACCCCCGTACTCCCACAGCCTAGCATAGGAGCCAGTAGATGGTACGTTCTCAGGCACTATTTGTTGAATCAATCAGCCAAATACTGAACTGACTCAATCTTAGATGTTTACAGAATGAGTACGTGAAGCAATCCATCAAAATCTAGTATTTGAGAGAACAGCGTTAACCACACTGCCTTCAATTCAGGATGTCATCGTGCCCAAGAGAAACAGACTAGCATCTTAAGATTCTTAGTGGTTGAGACCATCCAATCGAAATAATAGTCATAGGTCTTCGGCTCTCTCTCCGTCAGCCTCATCTCTCCCCACCTCGGCGCTAATCTCAGCAATATTCCAAGCTTCCTCCTCCTAATTTCTCAGGACAAAACAGGACACTCTCTTTGTAACCCATAATTTCACTAGCTAAACCAAATTCAAAAAGTGCCTGTACGCGGTGTTAATGGTAATGAAATATGCTAAAGAACTACTGTTGGCTACTATTAGTACTATCAGCCCCACCACTAAAATGGGACTTAAACATCTGCAGACTAAAAATGTCAGTCTCCAAAACCGGAGACCTGCCACTGGTGCCAAAAGGGTTAAAGAACAAAGCAAAAAGCCTGTATTAGACATAAAAGATTTTTAGTTAAACAACTTCTTCTGAAAACTTCAATTCACCTTTTACAAGATACAATCAAGCCTAAGTGGCTGCGGAATAATCTTGTTTTTGGTATTGCTAAAGTGTGTGCACTAGTTCACAAAACGTAATTCCCAGCAAAGAGCAAACTAAGCCCGATTTGCTCCACAAGTTGGTTCATGGCAGGAACCGTTGCTGACTCTTTAACAGGCTTCTACTTAATGATCACACACATCAAGCTGTCCAGATAACCGAACAGACAATATTTCCACAAACAAAAAAAGGGAGGGCCATCTGAAAAGAAGGAAAATGCTGGTGTGATACCTGCCTTTCCACTCTGAGCCCACCATCTGGAAATCCCATAAACGATGATGATAATGATGTAGTTTAATACATGTCAGGTAATGAGCTAAGCGGTTTTCAATTTAATCTCATTTAATCTTCACAATCACTCTATAAAGTAGCCATTGTTACTTACCGCTATTTTGCAGATAAGGAAACCGAGGTACCTGGAAGCGAAGCCCCTTGACTTAAAATCAAAAGCTAACGGAGCCAAAATTTGAACCCAGGCAAGCTGGCTGCAGGATCCATCTGTTATGCTGCCACCAGAAGCTTCACTGGCTCTCGCCCGCCAGGCTCTACCACACTCTGAGCCTTCTCCTTCAATCCAATTAACAACCTCCCCATATACACGCTACTACCCCTGATGGCTTCGAACTTCTGGGCACCAGCGCTACTCGCCAGCTTCTGCCGCCATGCTCCACCCCTAAAATTTACAAAGGCAATGAGAAAAGCTGATAAAAGTTGCTAAAGTGCTAAAGGAGGCAAAGAAAATTGCCTCCTACAAGCAGAACACACACCGATTACCACTGGAATGCAAGTCGGCCTCACCTCCAACCCAAGAGACTGAAATAAAAGTGGGCGCACAAATGTTCCCGGAGCAGATAAATTTGGACTATGCCTCCTCTGGCCGCAAGGCAGAAAAGAAGGACTAACATTTACTGAGTGCCAGCCACATGCGCCCTAGGAGAAGACAGAACCAGGCCAATGGAGCCGGGGGGGGAGGTGGTTAGCACTCAAAGAGTTCCGGGAAAAAGAGAAATCCAAATAATGGGGTTCCTACGACTAAAGAGAGAAATGGAAGAGGTGGAGGCCTCTTCCTCGAAGCTCGCAAGGAGGGGGAGAAAAGGGTAGGAGCTGCTCGAGAGAAAAGGCGGCCCAGAGCGTCGGGAGCTAGGCCTGAGCGAGGGGAAGCCCTGAAGGGCGGGGAAGGGGAGGAGCCGGAGAGAGCTGAGCCCGCTCAGAGGAGGCCTAGGGGTAGGCGCGGGGGAGCGGCTCAGCGCCCGGCCTGCCGGAGACCCTGACCCAGCCGCCGCGGAGGAAAGATAAAAGACAAAACGACTGGAGCTGGTGGAACTGCTCTCATCCCCATCAAAGGCCTTCACTCACCTGGGCCCACCGCAGCGATCGCAGCTGCAGCCTCGCAACGGCACAACCGGCCCGAACCTCGCCCCCGCCCGACAGCGCGCCCCGCGTCCCCGCTCTCGGACGGCGGCAGCGGCGGCGTCGCCCCGCTGACTCCTGGGAAATGTAGTGCTAGCCCCGTCTCTCTTTGCCAACTTGATGGTCGGCTGAACTACGTTTCCCACAAGGCAAGGCGAGCGTTGGGCCCGCCGCTTCGCGTCACGCGCCGGATTGTCGGCAGTCACGTGGGTTGCTCCGTTCCATCCCCTCCCCCCGCCTGGGTGGCCTGGGGAAGAAGGAGGGAGGTGGACGGAAGGGGCGGGGGCGTTGCTGACGCCACTACCCCCACCATTTTGGAACCAGCCTGAAGGGAGGGCCTGAGCCCCACCCACTGGCGGCCTTCCTCCGTTGTCGCAAAATCTGTGAGCTGGGAATCGGGGCTCCTGGCTTTCAGTCTCTGCCCTGCCACCTCTCGCTTTGTGACCTTGAGCAAAACGTCTCCCCTCTGTGAGTCTCGGTTTCCTCCCCTATGGTATGACACTCGTAATTTCTATCCCGTAGAGTTGTTGCGAGAGTCCGACAAAGTAAAGCACATGAAAGCGGCTTGTACTCTGAAAGCGCAACTCAAAATGGAGTTGTTTTTATTGTGATAGCGTGACCTCTTTCGGAGACCCAGGAGCCCGATGGGTCAAGCTCTGACCCACCTCATCTCCCGCCACCGCCTCCTCCCCCGCCCATGACCATGGGAGCACAGAAAGAGATTTTCTGAAAGTGTAGTCCTGTGAAGCTTGTTAAAATGGATGCCACTCACCTATTAAGCCAGAAGTTTCCCGGGAAGTATAGGCTTGGAATCTGCATTATAAACAATTCCCCAGTGATTCTCGTGCAACTACAAGTTCGAGGACCACTGCATTCATCAGGGTTTTGCACAAGCTAGTTTCCGCTGGAATTACTGCCCTAATGAACTCCAACCTTTAAGACTGAGCTCAAATGTCACCTCTTCTATGAAGCCTTCCAAGTTTACTAGCTCCCCCCATGTCTACTCCCACCGTACCTTTGCACCCTATTCTGTAATTTTCAGAACCTCTGTTTGTCTTCCCCACCAGACTGCGAGCTCTTTGAGAACAGAGATAGGTTTGGGTGGATTTCTGCATCCCCAGGGCAAAGTAAAAGTAAATACGAATAAATATTGAAGAAATCTGCTCTTCCTGCAAGAAAAGCTCAGCAGGCTCAACTCAAGTCTCAGATCATGCCACAGCCCTCACCCTTACTGAACTCGTGGCATTCCTTCCAGGCTACTTACTCTTTCTTCCTTCTTTGAGCACTTCCCTGCATGCCCTGCCGTGCTTCTTGTAAGGTTCTGAATCAATTTAATTTTCTTTCTTCCTTTCTTCCTTTCTTTTTTTTTCTTTCTTTCTTTCTTCCTTCCTTCCTTCCTTTCTTTCTTTTTCTTTCTTTCCTTTCTTTCCTTTCTTTCTTTCTTTCTTTTAGTAGGCTCCACAACCTGGGGCTTGAACTCATGACCCTGAGATCAAGACCTGAGCTGAGATCAAGAGTGTGAGGCTTAACCAACTGATCCACGCAGGTGCCCCTCAACCTAATTTTTAATTCACAGCTTTTCTGAGGGCTATATGCCATGCCCAGTGCAAAATACTTGGAACACAATAGTAAACTAGAGGGATACAAAAATAGTCACTCCTCCTGGTTTCTGAAATACTCTATGCTGGATCTCTTACCTCTCTCCCATCCACCTCCACCCCTTGTTTGGCCCAAAACCTACCCCACAGTTCCAGCTTCCTCCCTCTCTTTTCATTCAGTCTTTCTCCCTGAGTGACCTCTCTCCCTGAGTGACCTCGCTTCTTGAGCGACCTGGCATACTCAGGTAGTTTCTCCATCTCTTCTGTGCATTTTACTCCGTTAATAACATCTTGACATCAACTCAGATTGTTCCAGATGGTTAGGAGTTCCCGTACCCTGATTTTCCACTGGTATCTCAACCTAATCCTGCTGAAATCTGAACTCTTTTTCTCTCCGTATTAGGTAATACAACATTACCTAATTGCATAGTTAATTGTTGATATGTCTGTATTCTCCACTAAGCTTTAGGCTCCTCTCAAGAAAATCTTATCACGAGACTTTAATGGCTCTGACAGATGTATGCCTCAGTGAGACAGATTGACCCTTTTACTAGCTACACTAGAGAGCAGGACTCCGTAGGACTGTGCTTTTCTGAAGTAAAGATGATCTGGTTCTCAAGTTTATGTGCATAATACTTTCTTGGTGCTAGCTTTGATAAGGCAAATATTTTGAATTGTTGGCCCCAATAATGATTGTGCTACTTCATAATCTTTATTAGATTATGAATGTAATCCCAAAAAGTGTTAGAAATATTTCCAAGCAGTTCTTGGTCTTTATTCTGCATTTCTGGGCATTTGTAATATGGTATTCTACTGATTTATGTATATTTTTTTAATTAAAGTTTGTGTTTAGATATGGAGGGGAAAGAAGTTTGGAAGTATATTCTAATAAAATATTAAGACTTTTAAATATCAAAAAAAAGAAAAGAAAAGAAAATCTTATCACAGGCACCTGGGTGGCTCAGTCATTAAGCATCTTGCCTTTGGCTCAGGTCATGATCCCAGGGTCCTGGGATGGAGTCCCACATCGGGCTGCCTGCTCAGCGGGAAGCGTTCTTCTCCCTCTCCCACTCCCCCGCTTGTGTTCCTGCTCTTGCTTTCTCTCTCTCTGTCGAATAAATGAATGAAATCTTAAAAAAAAAAAAAGAAAGAAAGAAAGAAAATCTTATCACTATGTTCATTTATTGAGCGTTTACTATGGGCCGGGCCTTGTGCTAGAAGCTCCGGAGGAAAATGGTAAGCAAAACAAATGTGGTCTGTGCCTTCACAGAGCTTACCTCTAACTGGAGAGACAACATTAAGAAATTTATTGCTGGGGGCACCTGGGTGGCTCAGATGGTTAAGCGTCTGCCTTCGGCTCAGGTCATGATCCCGGGGTCCTGGGATCAAGTCCCACATCGGGCTCCCTGCTCAGTGGGAAGCCTGCTTCTCCCTCTGCCTCTCTCTCTCTCTCTCTCTGTCTCTCAGGAATAAATAAATTTAAAAAATCTTAAAAAAAAAAAAAGAAATTTATTGCTGGGGTGACTTGCTGGCTCAGTTGAAAGAGCATGTGACCCCTGGGCTCAAGGTTGTGAGTTCAAGTCCCATGTTGGACATAAAGATTCTTAATTTAAAAAAAAATTTTAAGGAAGCCTGGGTGGCTCAGTAGGTTAAGCATCCGCCTTTGGTTCAGGTCATGATCTCAGGGTCCTGGGATAGAGTCCCAAGTTGGACTCCCTGCTCAGTGGGGAGTCTGCTTCTCCCTCTCCCTTTGCCCCACCCCCACCCCACCCCCACTGTGTGCCCTTTCTCTGTCTCTGTCTCAAATAAAAATGAAATCTTATTAAAAATTTTTACGTCTAGGGCTCCTGGGTGGCTCAGTTGGTTAGGCGACTGCTTTCAGCTCGGATCATGATCCTGGAGTCCCAGGATCGAGTCCCGCATCGGGCTCCCTCCTTGGCAGGGAGTCTGCTTCTCCCTCTGACCCTCTTCCCTCTCGTACTTTCTATCTCTCATTCTCTTTCTCTCAAATAAATAAATAAATAAGTCTTTAAAAAATTTTTTTTTATGTCTAGGGCGCCTGGGTGGCTCAGTTGGTTAAGCAACTGCCTACGGCTCAGGTCATGATCCTGGAGTTCCGGGACTGAGTCCCACATCGCACTCCCTGCTCAGCGGGGAGTCTGCTTCTCCCTCTGACCCTCCCCCCTCTCATGCTCTCTCTCTCTCTCCTTCTCTCTCTCAAATAAATAAAGAAAATCTTTAAAAAAAAAAATTTTACGTCTAGGGGCACCTGGGTGGCTCAGGCATTGAGCGTCCGCCTTTGGCTCAGGTCATGATCCCAGGGTCCTGGGATCGAGCACCGCATCCGGCTCCCTGCTCAGTGGGAAGCCCGCTTCTCCCTCTCCAACTCCCCATGCTTGTGTTCCCTCTCCTGCTGTGTCTCTGTCAAATAAATAAAATCTTTAAAAATTTTTAAGTCTATTGCAAAAAAATAATAACTCTATTACATGCATGATTAATTACTAGTGTGGTAGGGCGCCTGGATGGCTCAGTCGTTGGGCGTCTGCCTTCGGCTCGGGTCATGATCCCGGGGTCCTGGGATCGAGTCCCACATCGGGCTCCCTGCTCCGTGGGAAGCCTGCTTCTCCCTCTTCCACTCCCCCTGCTTGTGTTCCTGCTCTCGCTGTGTCTCTCTCTGTCAAATAAATAAATAAAATCTTTAAAAAAAAAAAATTACCAGTGTGGTAAGTGCAACACAGAAAAGTATGTGTTACATGCTATGATAACATAGAACAGGGGTTGGTAAACTATAGCCTACAAGCCAATCCTGGCCCTCCTCCTGGTTTTGTATGGCCAGAAGCTAGAAACTGTTTTTATATTTTTATTTTTATGTATTTATTTATTTTTAAAGACAGAGAGAGAGGCAGAGGGAGAAGCAGGCTCCCAAGGAGCAGGGAGCCCGACACGGGACTCGATCCCAGGACCCTGGGACCATGACCTGAGCTGAAGGCAGACGCTCAACCATCTGAGCCACCAAGGCGCCCTGTTTTTATATTTTTAAATGGTTGAAAAAAATCAAAAGAAGATTAATATTTCATGACATGAAAAGTATACATGAAATTCAAAGTTCAGCATCCATAAATTCATCTATGGTTGCTATGACACACAATTGAGCTGTGGGATGGGCACCTGGGTGGTTCAGTCAGTTAAGAGTCCACTCTTTTTTTTTTTTTTAAAGGATTTTTTATTTATTGATTCATGAGAGACAGAGAGAGAGAGAGAGAGAGAGAGAGAGCAGAGGGAGAAGCAGGCTCCCAAGGAGCAGGGAGCCCGATGCGGGACTCGATCCCAGGACCCTGGGATCATAACCTGAGCCAAAGGCAGGCGCTTAACCATCTGAGCCACCCAGGCGCCCTAAGAGTCCACTCTTGGTTTCTGCTCAGGTCATGATCTCTGAAGGTTGTGGGATAGAGCCCCCGCCCCCTCTGTGGGCTTAGCACTCAGCTAGGAGTCTGCTTCTCTCCCTCTCCTTCTGTCCCTCCCCTGGCTCATGCACATGTGCATGCCTGTGTGTGTGCGCACTCTCCCTCTTTCCCTCTCTAGAATAAATAAGTGAGGTGCATAGGTGGCTCAGTCGGTTGAGCATCTGACTTCCACTCAGGTTGTGATCTTGGGGTCCTGGGATAGAGCCCTGCATTGGGCTCCCTGCTCAGCGGGGAGTCTACTCATCCCTCTGCCTCTCCCCACCCCACTCATGCACTAGCTCAGACTCTCTCTCTCAAATAAGTAAAATTGAATAAATAAATAAATAAATAAATAATCTAAAAAAAAAAAAAAAAGATTTGAGTAGCTGTGCATTCTGTGACCTGCAAAGCCTAAAATATTTACTATCTGCCCTTTAAAGAAAAAGTTTGCTGACTCTTACCATGGAATCTAAAGATTCTGACCTAGGCTAGGAAGTCAAAGGAGGCTTCACTGAGGAAGTGACCCATAAACTTGTTGTCAACCAGGCCAAGAACTAGCGAAATATATTGCAGGCAGAAGCAACAACACATGGGAAAGCCCTGTGACCTGAAGGAACTTGGCAATCCTAAATAATGTTAAGCCTGCTAGTGACTCTTTAGTTCCTAAAGCACAATGAGCCTGGTGAGGTCCTAACCAGCCAGATCCTGCTGGGTCTGACAGTCCAGGTTGAGGTTACTGGATTTTACTCTGAGAGCAATGGGAAGCCATTGAAAGATTTATAAGCAGGGGAGGAATTCAGATTTCCTTTTGTAAAGGATTATTCTGGCACAGTGTGAGAATGGATTAGGGCAAACCCGAATGAAAGTAGAGAGACCAATTAGGAAGTTATACTGTAGTTCAAATGAGTAGACACAATATCTTGATCCAATGTGTTTTCAGTGGGGATGAAGAAAAAGGAAGCAGATTCAAAAGATGCTCAAAAGATATTTAGGAGATCAAATCTACTGATCTTGATGACTGACTGGATGAGAGAGGGAGGGAGGAGTCAAGCCTCCGCTTCCAGCTTGAGCAGCTGTGTGGATGGAAGTGCTATTAGTGCCTCCCTCCCACTCGGCTTGTACAAGTCTGCCCACACGCATCACAATGTATTGGAATCCATTACATGCCTGTGTCTCCTGCAGAGAGCCATCTCCTGGAAGGCAACCATGCGCTTGTTCTTTTTTTTTTTTTTTAAGATTTTATTTATTTGAGAGACAGAGAACACGAGAGTGAAGAGGGTCAGAGGGAGAAGCAGACTCCCTACTGAGCAGGGAGCCTGATGCGGGACTCGATCCCGGGACTCCAGGATCATGGCCTGAGCCGAAGGCAGTCGCTTAACCAACTGAGCCACCCAGGCTCCCCATGCGCTTGTTCTTTGTCCTCCTAGAGCCCGGCAGCTGTCTAGGCAAAGAACTGGCAGCAGTAAGTATGTGTGGACTTTTTGTTTTTTAAAGATTTTCTTTATTTATAGGGCGCCTGGGTGGTTCAATTGGTTAAGCATCTGCCTTTGGCTCAGGTCATGATCCGTGGATCCTAGGATGGAGTCCCGCAGCGGGCTCCCGGTTCAGCAGGGAGCCTGCTTCTCCCTCTCCCTCTGCTGTTCCCCCTGCTTGTGCTCTCTCACTCTCTCTGTCAAATAAATTAAAAAAATCTTAAAAAAAAAAAAAAGAGGGAAAGCTCTTCCCCAGCATCCCTGCCCCCTGCCTCTTTCCATCCAGGCCCTGCTCCAAAAGGTAGTCAGAGTGCTGTCTCTCAAGCCCAACTCTGATCATGCTGTTCTCCGGCCTCAGTGCTCTCAAGATCAAACCCTAAATCTTTGATGTGGTCTACAAGGCCCCACGTGGTCTAATCTCCTACTATCCCTCCAGCTTCACCTTCACCTTCAAAGGTTCTCCGTTGCCATTGGGATGAAGGACAAGCTCAAGGTCTTCCACCACCTGGCCTCCATGTCCTCAGCTTTCATACACCAATGTCCTAGTCATGTGTGCTTGTCTTGACCATTCTCTGGACTTCCTGCCTCCTTGTGCTAGTTCATGCCCTTCTTCCTCAATGGCCCCAGCTATCAAAAGCCTGCCTCATCAGTTCCAAGTCCCCCTCCATCAGGAGTATCCCAACACCTACTCTGCATTTGTCAGACTCTGTCTTACATTGGTGTGATTTCTGTACACCTCATTCCTCCACTAACCAGGGAGCAAATACAGTGACTGTCTGTTGCTACGCCCGCCCAGCCTCCTTCCATTCCTCCTCCTCTGGGAATAGCACTGTGATAATCCTTTGAGAAGCCTTTCCACCCCCACTCTGGCTCCAGGATGACCAGGTGATTCTGGCTGATCAGCACATTTCATTCCTTTGGCAGGTGGCTCAGACCAGGCTAGCAGAGGGAATTAACATCAGCCTGAAACCTATACTGGAAGACTGAAAAAAGAGCCCTCTTTTTCCTGGGATTTCCTGACCAGAAGAGGGGCAGCCGGACTTGTGAATGGTCATTTTCACCACCCTTTGGAGAGAGCCTCCCTGAGAAGGAAGCCAACACAGTTGGAAAGCAGAGCCATGAGCTGAGAAACACATCTTCCAGTTGGAACTGACTAGACCAGTTGGGCCCTTGAATTCAGCCATGCCTGAAGTTAGCACCTCTGGACTTTTCCATGCATGAGCCAGTAAATGAATTTGTTTGAGTTGGGTTCTAAGCTGGAGTCGTGACTAACTGAGAGAAGCTATTGGAACTAACTTTTGTACACAAGAGGCTTTCAGAGCAGGAAGGAAGGTGGGAAGGGAAAGCAGAAGAGACCAGCACCAGTGTGTGACCCTCTAAGCTTGAAGGGCCACCTGGGAAACAGAGGAGCAGTTACCTTTGCTGTTGTTCAGACCAACCAAAATGCCTTCACCTCCGTCTCTGCTTTGCAGAAGAACTGAACCAAACATTGTGCTCAGGGTAACAGTTGCTTGTTTTCCCGTTGATCATTGGCAAAAGGAAGATCTTCATGGCTGAGCTTAAGCAGATGGTTAGTCTTAAGCCAACTGGCTAACATCTACCATCAGGGAATATTCTAGTCCAGTGGTTCCCAAACTTGTCTGCACATTGGAATCATCTCAGGATATTTTTTTAATTTTTTTTAAAGATTTTTTTATTTTTATTTTTTAGAGAGAGAGAGTACAAGGAGGGGGAGCATCAGGTAGAGGGAGAGGGAGAAGCAGGCTCCCCGCTGAGCCAGGAGCCCGACATGGGGCTCGGTCCCAGGACCCTGGAATCATGACCTGGGCCGAAGACAGCCACCTAACCGACTGAGCCACCCAGGTGCCCCCATCTCAGGATATTTTAAGATTCCAGGGCCCTCCATCCTACTGCCTCAACTGGCCTATGTGAACACCTCTCCATCGGTCTGAACATGGTGGAGGGGTTGTAAGTATCACTCTCAAACCCCAACACTAGCATTGGTACCAGCTTCTGTTCATTCATTCTTCTCGTTGATCTGAACTGTGTATTGTGTCCTGTGTCTTCTGTATTGCCCTAGCACAGAGACTGCCACAGAAGTTCTCCATATAAATAAAATAGGCTCAGGTCTTGATTGAATCCCTGTCCCATTTATGAGATAAGAAGGGATACAAAATATACAGATAAGACACAATATAGTCCTTTCCCTCAGGGGTCTTCAGTTTCACCAACAGCCTCGGAGGGGCACGGAAGGCTTCCGGAAGAGGAGACATTTGAGCTGGTTCTTGAAGGATACCTGGGGCATTGCAAGAGAAGTATGAAGATGCAGAGACGTGAAAGTTCATTCAAGGAAATAGTGTGCTCCCTCAAGGGGGCTTGGAAGAACTGTTCTGGGGGACACCCCCCCACACATCTGCACACACCCCTCTGGGTAAACCAGAGGGCAGGGCTTCACTTTGGTTCTCCTCAGTCCGCTCATGTGGGCAGATCAGTTGAGACTGAGCACTGAAAACCAGATGCTGACAGAAGGAAAAGAGGCTCAGAGACTAGGTCCCATGGGAAAGTAGGATGTGGCACTAACCATCAGCCATCCCTCTTTTCCCACCCTTGCTCCAAGCAAGCTCCTCTTGCAGTTGGGGCGTCCCCCTTTGGGGTGGCAATAAATGCACCAGCACTGACCCCTCTTGGACTCTGATTTGTTGGTGTGGGGTCCTGGCAAAGCGAGTTATTCCCAGGAAAGTCAGAGCCAGTCCTCAGAGAATCGCCACAGGCCCTGCTCCAGACAGGAATTCAGGCCTTAGAAGCCACTGCCCCTGCCCATTCTTACATCCACAGCAGAGGCCTGGACCTCACTGATCTATTAACACTGAGTGACTTCAGAACGGGAAATGGAGCCGGGTTCGGGTGGCGGGGGTATTCTTCACTGGCACATTTTATTTACTACTAAAACCTGCTTCTTTAAGGCAATTGCTTTTTTATCTTTGTCTGGCTCAGTGGTTCTCACCTGGGAGCTGTTTTTCTCCCTCAGAGAACATTTGGCAATGTCTGGAGACACTTTTGGTTGTCACAACCTGGGATCGGGGCAGGGGAGTGTGTTACCGACCAACATTTGGTGGGGAGAGGCCAGGGATGCTGCTAAACATCCTATAGCTTACAGGACAGCCCCTCACAACAAAGAATAATCCTGTGCAAAATATCAATAGTGCCGAAGTTGAGAAATCCTTTATCTTGCTTAGACAAAAGTTCAGTGACACTAACCCTTATATATTTTTTAAAGATTTTATTTATTTATTTGAGAGAGAGAGAGAATGAGAGATAGAGAGCACGAGAGGGAAGAGGATCAGAGGGAGAAGCTGACTCCCTGCTGAGCAGGGAGCCCGATGCGGGACTGGATCCAGGGACTCCAGGATCATGACCTGAGCCGAAGGCAGTCGCTTAACCAACTGAGCCACCCAGGCGCCCGAGTGTAGAGATCATTTAAATAAATAAATATTTTTAGGGACGTTGGGTGGCTCAGTCCGTTAAGCATCTGCCTTCGGCTCAGGTCATGAACCCAGGGTCCTGGGATCGAGCCTCATGTCAGGGAGCCTGCTTCTCCCTCTGCCTGCCATTCCTGTTGCTTGTGTTCTCTTTCTCTGACAAATAAATAAATAAAATATTTAAAAATAAATAAATAAATAAATATTTTTAAAAGTAAATAAATAAATAGGGGCGCTTGGCTGGCTCAGTCGGTTGAGCATCCGACTACTTGATTTTGGCTCAGCTCGTGATCTCAGGGTTGTGAGATTGAGGCCAGCATCGGGCTCTGCACTCAGTGAGGAGTCTGTTTGAGATTCTCTCTCTCCCTCGGCCTCTGCCCCCCTTCATGCTCTCTCTCTCTCTCTCTCAAATATAAATAAATAATCTTTAAAAATTAATTAATTATCCTACGGTCTGGTCAGCAGTAACTAACACAAGGTTTTTATTTGGCAACTTATCAATGAATTCATGCTCAATCTCTCTTCCCCAGCCCCTGTTATGGGGAGATGGTGGACGTTGTGGTTGGGGGATACTGCAGAGGTCTGTTAGGGTCAGAGGGGGTTGAAAGATGGGGTCACACAGTGCAAAGAACACAGGCTTTGGAATCAGCTCTGCGGTTATATTCCAGCCTCAACTACTCATTTAGCTGTGTGCCTTTAGGTAAGTGACTTAACCCCTCTGAGCCTCAGTTTTCTTGTCTATAAATAGGACAACTCCTACCTTACAAGGTCCAGGCGCTCAGCTATTAATGTGACTTCAACCTGAGTTGATAGGGAGCTATCAGATGTTATGTGAACATGGACGACAAGGTCAACTTTGAGTGGTTGCTGGGACAGCCTGGAGAGAACACTACTTACCCTCACAGTGTCTCCGTTTAATTCCCTCGAGGCAGGTTCAGACTAGAATCTCTCCCTTTGCTTAATTGGTGCCTCAGCTGGTTGTTGCCAGCACAGTGGTCTGACTATGCTGCAGAGGTTGTGATTTGCATTTTGGCCTCCTTGCTGTGGGTAGATTTCCTCCTTTTTGCCTGGGGGTGGGGACCCAGGCTGTTAAAAGCTTTGGGGTTGCCAGGCCAAAAGCAGAGGTTGCCAGGCACCACAAGACATCCCTCAGCCAGGGCTTTTGTTTACCAAAGCCCCGGCTCTAGGAGACAGGGATCTGGGTTATTCCAGAGCACAGGGCTCCCAGGCTGGGGAGGGGCAGAAGTGGCCCATTAGAGGAGCTGGGAAGAGGTTTCCCAAGCCTGGGAAAGTGAAGGTCTGGGGTCTGGGCGTCTTTGCTGACTCGGCTGTCTTTCCTTGAATAATAGCAACTTTGCAGCACTCCCACTCAGATCTCCCAGGACCTCCAATGGGCCTGCGGAGCCCCTGTTTCTGGGGAAGGGTTGGGTGTGCTTGTGCTGAGTGTGGTGGCTTGGGAGTCACAGCAAAAGACCACTGGGGCAAAGCCAAACAGATTCATGAGGATAGAGCGAAATTAATTGCTGATTAAGTCCTCCCCTGAATGTTCTGGACTGGACACACCGTCAGGAATTATACATAGTGCTTAGGAGGGGTGGGGACATTATCAAAAATTAAATTATATAAAGTTGCAGTTAAATAAAATGTATTAAATGGTAATAACAGGCGCCTGGGTGGCTCAGTCGTTAAGCGTCTGCCTTCCGCTCAGGTCATGATCCCAGGGTCCTGGGATCGAGCCCCCCATCGGGCTCCCTGCTCGGCGGGAAGCCTGCTTCTCCCTCTCCCACTCCCCCTGCTTGCGTTCCCTCTCTCGCTGTGTCTCTCTCTGCCAAATAAATAAATAAAATCTTAAATAAATAAATAAATAAATAAAAGGTAATAGCTTCCGAAGTGCATCATTTCCTAATCGTTTCAGTGCGTTCCGCTATCATCCGCGCCCTGGGGCTCTTCACGTCTGCACGGGGGAAACGCGGCGTCATGCACAGCTGCACATCTTCACAGCAACTCCTCCGGTGACGTCATGCTGGCAGCTTGCCGTCCGTGGCCCGCCGCGGCGGGCAGGATTTATACCACGGCAACTGGCAAATGTTACAAATTAAGTCTCTCCCTAGCACCACCCACCCTCAACCGTTTGTAAACATTTACCAGCACACCACTGGGTAGAGGATTTCCCAAATATGACTATGATTGAATTTCCCGCTGGCCTGGCTGCCTCGAGTGTGGGGATGGGATTTGGAGCAGATAATGGGATATAGAGAAATAAATAAAAGTGACACGTCTTACATCTGAGCATTGTGGATAACATGCATACTTGCTACAAATACCTAGTCCAGGTGTACTTGGGGGCTCATTTCTCCCTCCTCCTGTAGAGACAAGCGCGCACACCCACTCACAAAGCGCCCTCTCGCGCACCCTAAGACGCACCTGTGGTGTCTTCCCGATGGAATAGCACCGGGAATGCCATGAGGGCAGGGACTCTTTTCACTGCTGCTTTAGTCTCAGCAACCCTCCCGGTTTCCATGGCCCCCAAGGCAGACAGTTGAAGCCCTGCTCTGGGGCAAGAGGGGCACAAAGACTGATGGGAACCCAGCCAGAAACCAGGAGCTGCACACAGAGATCTACTTGGGAGCAGGGAAGATTGTCAGTTGGGGCAATTCCTCCCCAGGGAACTTTTTTTTTTTTTTTTAATTCTAAGTAGGCTCCACGCCCAGCATGGAGCCCAACATGGGGCTTGAACTCACTGAGATCAGGACCTGAGTTGAGATCAAGAGACCAGGCACCCCCACTGTTTTGTTTTTCTTTTCCTAAGTTTTTACTCAAATTCCAGTTAGTTAACATACAGTGTAATGTTAGTTTCAGGTACACAATATAATGATTCAACCCTTCCCCGGGGAACATTTGGCAATATCTAAGAGACATTTTTGGTTGTCACGACTTGGGGGGAGAGGGTATAGTGGCATCCGGCAGGCAGAGGGGTCTAGCAGCAACTAAATATCCTACAATGCACAGGACAGCACCCCCCAACAGACACCCCATCAAAGAATTATCCTGCCCCAAACATCAATAGAGCTGAGGTTGGGAAGCCCTGGGATAGGGGCGCCAGTGGGGAGACATTCGGACCTGATCTTGCTGGGTCTAAGAAGAGATAAGGAGAAGGTCGGCTTGCCCGGGAGCTGCTGATGCCTCCCTCCACCACCACCCATTTCTCCACGTGGCGTTCAGGCTCTCACTCTGCATCTTGCCCTGCTTCTCTGGTCTGTCTCTGCTGTCCACCCTGTTTATCTCTGCTTATCTCGTGGCCCCTCTTCCTCATCTCAGTTGTACCAACTGCTCTAGCCGGATCCTTGTGTTCTGAGACATGAGACAAGCCTCTGACTTTCCTACTCCCTCGGCCCACACTAATCACTCCAGCTGCCTTGGCCTGGGAGCTAGGCCAGGAGGCTGGCAAAGAGGGAGGGTGGAAAGACAGGGAGCCTCAAGGTTCTCACTCTCCCCACCCCCCAACCTGCCTTTGCCCCTAAGGTCCCACTATCTCTGAGATACCTGGAGTTCCAGCCTGCTCTCATCCCCAGGGCCTGGGACCTAAGTCAGCCTGCCCAAGTGGCCTTATCCTGTCTACTGACCTCTTTCCTCCCCACCCCACCCCCAGCTCCTTAAATTTCCCCTCTAGCTTAGTCCAGCAGCTGTTACAAAACAGCTGGGGCTGGGCAACTCCTCACCCCCGGCCCCACCCTGAGCAGTAAGAGATACCAGGCTCATGACTGCTGCTGAGCCCAGTCCGCTTTGCTCAGTGACCAAGAACTCCTGCCTGGCCTCTTCCCTGGTCTTGGTTTCCAGGACCCAGAACCCAGCACTCAGAGCCAGGACATGATACCCTCTGCTTAGAACCCAGTGCTCAGGGCGCCTGGGTGGCTCAGTTGGTTGGGCAACTGCCTTCAGCTCAGGTCATGATCCTGGAGTCCCGGGATGGAGTCCCACATCGGGCTCCCTGCTCAGCAGTGAGTCTGCTTCTCCCTCGGACCCTCCCCCCTCTCATGCTGTCTCTATCTCATTCTCTCTCTCAAATAAATAAATAAAATCTTAAAAAAAAAAAAAAAAGAACCCAGTGCTCAGTATCCAGGCTCAATTACCAGTGCCCATCACCCGGACCCAGGACACAGGACCCAGCCCTTGGTGTCTGGCCAGAGCTGCCTGTCCTGGTTCCTCCACTCACTTCCCCTGGCAGACCTCAGGGACTTCATGGGCCCAGTATGCTGTATGTTGGGCCAGTGGAGCCAGAGGGTTAGTGCTGTGTGAGGCCAGGGACCCTGCAGAAAAGTCTGGTGGCAATTTTAAAACAAACTTGGATGTCTTTTAAGTAAAAATCATCCAAATGAGGATTTATTTATTTTTTTTTAAAGATTTTATTTATTCATTTGAGACAGAGAGATACAGAGAGAGAGAGCATGAGCAGGGGAGAGGCAGAGGGTGAGGGAGAAGCAGGCTCCCCGCCAAGCCAGGAGCCAGGAGCCGGAGCCAGGAGCCAGATGCTAGACGTGGGGCTCGATCCCAGGACCCTGGGATCATGACCTGAGCTGAAAGCAGATGCTTAACAATCTGAGCCACCCAGGCGCCTCCCAAATGAGGATTTAAAATAAAAATTGGGGAAAGGACCAGAAATATGGGCCGAGCGAGGAGAAAGGCCAGGGTATATTGTTGCCAGGCAAAATCCAGGATGCCCAGTGAAATTTAAATTTCAAGAAACCACAAAGACTTTTTAAATGTATGTTCTTTTTTTTTTTAAAGATTTTATTTATTTATCTGAGAGAGAGAGAGAATTAGAGATAGAAAGCACGAGAGGGAAGAGGGTCAGAGGGAGAAGCAGACTCCCTGCCAAGCAGGAAGCCCGATGTGGGACTCGATCGTGGGACTCCAGGATCATGAACCGAGCCAAAGGCAGCCGTCTAACCAACTGAGCCACCCAGGTGCCCTTAAATGTATGTTCTTGCCATATTTAGAACATAGTTATACTGAAAAACTATTTATTGTTTGTTTGAAATTCTACTTTAACAGGGGTCCTGTATTTTGATTTATTCAATTCAGCAAGCCCACCAGGGGATAGGCCTCTCCCCCAGCCCTCATCCAGATTATCTTCCAGCAGCTTTAGGTGGGGAAAAAGGGAGCGTTTCCATCACTGCTCACTTTTCAAAAGAAGAAACTACAGGGCATTCTATTTTTTATTATTTTTAATTTTATATATCATCTCATTTTCTTTAAGGAGCCAGCATTTATTTACTATACAAAAGAAATCAAATATTATAGATACCATGTCTTGCCTAGATTATTTCTTTTTTTTTTTAAGTAGGCTCCAGGCCCAGCACGGAGCCCAAGGTGGGGCTTGAACTCACAACCTGGACCGAAATCAAGAGTCAGATGCTTAACCAACTGAGCCACCCAGGCGCCTCTTGCCTAGATTACTGCAACATACCGTTTTTGTTCACTCTTTAAAATGATATTTTGGGGCGCCTGGGTGGCTCAGTTGGTTAAGCGACTGCCTTCGGCTCAGGTCATGATCCTGGAGTCCCTGGATCGAGTCCCGCATCGGGCTAGCTGCTCGGCGGGGAGTCTGCTTCTCCCTCTGACCCTCCCCCTTCTCATGTGCTTTCTCTCTCATTCTCTCTCTCTCTCAAATAAATAAATAAAATCTTTTAAAATGATATTTTGACCAAATAGTACAGTCCCATGCTTCAAATTTTCCATAAGTACACAAAGAACATGCAATGAATTATCTTTTCTACCCCTGTTCCTTGGTCATCTGTTTCCCTTCCTCAGTTTCCTTCCAGAGACATTTTGCTGCCACAGCCTCATAACTGTCTTCCTGCCTCCAGTCTTGTCCACCTGCCTCCATCCTGTGGGCGGCTGGTCCTTCACCTCCAGTCATGCTACCCTCTGACTTAAAACTCTTCTGTGCTTTTTCATGCCTTAGGAGAAAGAACCAATTTCCCAGCCAATCAGGATACAAGACGTTCAGTGCCTGGTTCCTGTCCAGCTTCCGGGACGTTTGGCAACCTTCCTGCCTGTCTCAGCCTGCACCAGAGAAACACGACCTGCCTATTAGTCTCCCTTTCTCACTCCCCCAACTGTTCTGGCTTGCATGCTCTTGCTCAGGTTTCTCTCTGCCGGACATTTATTGTACACAGACAGCATCTACTGTGTGCCAGGCACTGAGGGCTAGGAAGGACAGAACTGAAATATTCCTGTGACTCAAGTTCTGGCAGAAGAGCATTTAATAGACAAATAGTTATAATAAAGCCTCTCTTGTGCTAGGGTAGGTACAGAGCTCTCTGGTCAAAGGAGGCCTCCTGGAAAAAGCAGTTTTTAAGAGTTGAAAGCCATCAGCCAACCCCGATGGGGGGACCGCTGGGGGTGGGCAGGGGAGAGTGTCCCAGGCCAAAGAAATGGTTTAGGAAAAGGCTCTGAAACACCCAGAAGACTCACAAATGTAGGATAATGGGAACACAGAGAAAAGAAGAAGAATGTGAGGGCCACATGGCAACCCCAGGAAGTCATTCTACGCAGTGTGCATTTTATCCCAAGGGCAGTGAGGCCCGGGAGGCATTTAAGCGGGGAAGTGTGTGGGTGGATTTGTGGTTGTTGGGCAGAGCCTAGATTGGAGGCGAAGCCTTACTAGCCTCTCCAGGATGGCCTGGGCTAGTGTGAGGGCACTGGGGACAGAGCAGAGATATTTCAGAGGTGAGACAGTGTGAGGAGTGACTTCTGAGGTAACTTCTGGCTTCAAGGACTATTAATCGGATCCTGACGATGTTCTCTAGGATGGGGAGTTTCTTACTTCACTTTTTTTTTTTTTTTTTTGGTAAGCTCCACGCCCAGCATGGATCCCAACACATCTTGAAATCATGACCCTGAAATCAGGACCTGAGCTGAGATCAACAGTCAGATGCTTAACCCACTGAGCCACCCAGGCACCCCAGAGTTCACTTTTGGACTTGTTGAATTGGTGGTACTTGCAAAACGCCCAAGCCAGGATGTCCAGTAGACAGATGCATAGGCTGTCAATCTCGGGAAAGAGGTCTGGACTGGAGGTTCGCATTTGTGAGCCATCAGCCTAAAGATGGCAATAAAAACTCTATCTTTTTTTTTTTAAAGATTTTATTTATTTATTTGACAGAGAGAGAGATAGCGAGAGCAGAAACACAAGCAGGGGGAGTGGGAGAGGGAGAAGCAGGCTTCCCGCCGAGCAGGGAGCCCGATACGGGGCTCGATCCCAGGACCCTGGGACCATGACCTGAGCCGAAGGCAGACGCTTAACGACTGAGCCACCCAGGCGCCCAAAAACTCTATCTTTATTGGGACTTTACTGAGCACTTACCAACTGTCAGACACTTTTCTAAGCTCTCTACATACACTAACTTATCAATTCCTTACAACACCCCTGTGAGCTACGTGTCTTCGCTCTCGCCATTTTACAGACCAGGGGAGAGGGGTTAGTTACCATAACCAAGGTTACACAACTACTAAGTAACAGAGCGAGGGTTCTAACCCCAGCAGTCCAGCCAGGATCATGCTCTTCACCACACTATACAGACTCTCACCTAGACAGTAGCTTGAGCCCCAGAAGTGGGTGAGATCAAAATTTCCGTTTGGGAAGATGAACAATTCTAGAGATGAATGGTAGTGGTGGTTGCACAGTGATGTGAATGTATTGAATGCCACAGAACTCTACACTTACAAAAATGGTCAATTCTGTTATGTATACTTTACCACAATGAAAAAATTGAGGGGTGCCTGGGTGGCTCAGTCGGTTAAGCGTCTGCCTTCCACTCAGTTCATGATCGCCAGGTCCCGGAATCGAGCTCCATGTGGGGTTCTCTGCTCAGGGGGAGTCTGCTTCTCCCTCTCCATCTGCCCCCAACAACCTCCTACTCTCTGTCTCAAATAAATAAATAAAATCTTTTTAAAAATTGAAAAAAAATAATAAAAAGGGTAACTTTAACTTTTACAATATTATTTAAATTTGGCAGAACATTTTATGTTTGAATAAATGCACTTTTTTAAAAAGATTTTATTTATTTGAAAGAAAGTGATCGAGAGCATGAGTGGGGGAGGGGCAGAGGGAAAGGAAGAAGCAGACTCCCCTTGAGCAGGGAGGCCCAAGTGGGGCTGGATCTCAGGACCTGGAGATCATGACCTGAGCGGAAGGCAGATGCTTAACCGACTGAGCCACCCAGATGCCCCTAAATTTGCACTTTCCAAACAAAAATATTATACCTTACAGTCTCCACTGTTACAATTTTAAACACAAAACTCTATTGTTGAGTTTTAATAATATATGTAACAATTTAGAGGCACCTGGCTGGCTCAGTGGGTGGAGCGTGCAACTCTTGATCTCGGGTGGTGAGTTCGAGCCCCATGTTGGGTGTAGAGATTACTTAACAATAAAATCTTTAAATTATATGTATATATGGGGCGCCTGGGTGGCTCGGTCGTTAACCGTCTGCCTTCGGCTCCGGTCATGATCCCAGGGTCCTGGGATCGAGCCCAGCATCGGGCTCCCTGCTCGGCGGGAAGCCTGCTTCTCCCTCTCCCACTCCCCCTGCTTGTGTTCCCTCTCTCGCTATATCTCTCTGTCAGATAAATAAATAAAATCTTTTAAAAAAATAAATAAATAAAATAAATTATATGTATATATATGTATATATACATATATATAAACACACACACACACACACACACATATATATATATATGGGTACCTGGCTGGCTCAATCAGTAGAGCATACAACTTTAAATCTCAAGATTGTGAGTTCAAGCCCCGTGTTGGGTGTGGAACCTACTTAAAAATTTTTTTTTAATTTTTTAAATATATAAATTATTAGCACAAATGATCACATAGAATGACAGAATTGAAGTAACTTAAGTTCTGTTTCTTTGCCTTTACAATGACTGTCATCATTCATTCTGAAACTACTGTTTAAACTCAGAAATGTGGAGTGTTACAGAGTTGGAGACCGCAATTAAGCCCAGAGCAAGCTTGAGTGATTTCAAAGTGAATGTGCATATCTGAGTCTGTGTGTGTCAAGAGCTGACTATTTAAGTGAAATTTCTCCTAATTAACTTCCACGTAGAACACAATGTTTATTCAAAAGTAAGTAATGGGGCACCAGGGTGGCTCAGTCAGTTGAGCGTCTGCCTTCACCTCGGGTCATGGTCCCAGGGTGCTGGGATCGAGTCCCGCATTGGGCTTCCTGCTCAGCAGGGAGTCTGCTTCTCCCTCTCCTCCCCGCTTGTGCTCTCTCTAGCTGTCTCTCTCCTCTCTCTCTCTCTCTCTCTCAAGTAAATAAATTAAAAACAAATCTTTAAAAAAAGTAATAAATTGTGCTAATTTGAAGCTAATATATATATTACTAAAACTCAACAGTATCTATAGCAACCATCTAAAGATTTTTTTTGGGCAATATCCACACCCAACATGGGGCTCAAACTCACAATCCCAAAATCAAGAGTTACATGCTCCACCTACTGAGCCAGCCAGGCACCCCTGTAGCAACTATTTAGAACTCAGGCCAATAAAATATTTTCGGGGGGAAGAAACATTTTTGGGGGGAGAAGCATTTTTAAACTGATATTGTTTAATGAAAAGCTGACCAATTTTTAGCCCTTTTTTTTTTTTGAGAGAGAGAGAGAGAATCTTAAGCAGGTCCCATGTCCAGCCCAGAGCCCTGTGCCGGGCTTAATCTCACAACCCTGAGATCATAACCTGAGACGAAACCAACAGTCAGACACTTAATGGACTGAGCCACCCAGACACCCCTATTTTTATTATGGTTCTTAAATTCTCTACAGGTGATATATCTTTATTGCCCACACCTGGGTAGGGCAGACCCCCCCCCACCCCACCCCATCATCATCCCACATTTGGTAGGCCACTCCCAGCAGTACCGGGATCCATTTCCCTCCTGGTAACTGTGGACCAGAGCAGAACGCCAGGGGGTGCCCTTTGCAGGCATTTAATTTCTCAACCCTTAATTTAAAGGACCTTCCCAAAAAGCTTCCCCTGACATTCTTTCCCCCTTTGAGTCTGAATCAAGTACATCTCCTTTATATTCCCATAGGACCCTGTGTCTGGTTCTATCGCTGACCTCTTACCCAGTATTACATGTCCCCAATTCTAGGCCATGGAAGTAAGGACTGGAGCCTATGAATTGGTGAGTGCTCAGTGTTCTGGCCAGTGCTCAGTTCTGGCCACGTCTAACATGGCCGTCTCGAAGTTAAGCGCTTTCAGGAAGGGGCTGGTAGTATACAGGAGGTGGTGTGGAGCTGCTCCAGGGCGTCAAGGGCCCTCAAGGTGGGGAGGGGGCCTTGCAGGTAACAAAACTCTTTTATTCTACGGGTCACCTCAAGGAACGTCTCACCCATATCACTAGCCCACTAGCAGGTGAGAAATTGGAGCTCACAGAGCTCGGGGGTATTGCTCACGGCTACAGAGGGACTCACTGGCCAGGCCTGGACACACACTTCCAGACCTCTCCGCCAGGACAACCCCGCCCCGTCCGCCCGCCACAGCCCTGCGTCCAGTCGGGGCAGCTCCGACCTCACCTAGCTTTGCCCATGTGCTCGTTTGACCGGGAGGGGGCGCCAGATGCCCGTTCCTGGGGAGGCCGGGGCCCGGGTGGGGGTGGAGGGACTGCTTCTTTGAAGGAGGCCCACCCGGACGGAAGCCGTGGAGCTGGGAAGCCCTGGTAAAGAAAGGGTGTGTGTTGGGGGCAGTTTTGTAAGAGAGCCGGAGTTCGGGAGCGTTGGCGGCTGGCTGGGACGCGGAGGAAAGGTCACTCGTTGCCTCCTTCGGGCCCTGCCTTGTCTGGCCCTGTTGGAGAAAGGGAGGGCTCTCCGGAGCGGAGGGCCGCTGCCATCCCCCTCCACTCCCAGGCTCGCTCAGGGCCTGGCGCAGACCGGACATTCCTAAGTCTCCGACGGGAAACCAGGAAAGAGACCGGGAGGCCAGCCTCCCTGCAGCCTGGGCCGGTTCTTCCAAAGCCCGCCCTGGCCCAGGACTTCCCGGAAGACCCCAGGCTCCTGAACACTGCCCCCCGCTGGAACTTCCCCCACACTCTTGCCTCCAGCCCTCCTGGCTCCTCCCACCCAGCCTGGGGGATCAGACCCACCCCCTTGAGCCCTGTACAAGAAATTGTTATCCACCGACTTCCAGGTCAAACCCGTGATCTGTCCCCCTAAACCGGGCTCTCTTCCCGAGTTCTCTCTCTCAACGAAGAGACCAGTATCCATCTGGTTATTTAACCTGGAAAGCTTAGAATCATCCTTGACACCTTTCTTTTTCATTCCCTGTGGCCAATCCATTTTTTCACCCCTCGTGTCCCGGTTTCCACCACTCACTGGCCAATTGCCCATCCTCTCTTATCAGAGTTGATGTTCTTGCCTCGACTCCCTACAGTGTCTCTTCCCCTCTCCACTCAATCCCTTCTCCAGGTGATAGCCCTGATAATCTTTTCAAATCATTAATCTGATCATGTTGCCCACCTGCTGAAATCTTTCTCGAGCTTCCTAGTGCTTTTGCAATAAAGACTAAATAAACTCTTAACATGGCCCACAGGGTCCTGCATGGCTGGTCCTTCCTACATCTCTGGCACTACCCGCCCTCTGTCTTTGTTCCAACTACATGGGCCGTGGTTGTCATAGGGCCTTTGCACATGCTGTTTCTTCCTCTGCCTAGAATCCCCCCCCTTCCCCGCCTTGTTAACTGCTACTCCTTCAGACCGAGGCTCCAGCATTGCTTTCTCAGGGACACCCTCCCTGACCTCCCTGACCAGGTCAGATCCCTTATGACTGACTCCTAGAACCACATACTTCTCCTTCACATATTTGTCATAGCTGTAATTGTTGATTTGTTTGCAGTATTACTTAAATAATGTCTGTTTTTTCTACTAGACTATAAGTCCCGTAGGGGCAAGGACCGTGTCAGTTTTTACTCACTGGAAGTCTCCAGCACCCGTGTACCTGGCACATACTAGGGACTCAATGTTTCTTGAATAAATAAGCAAATGAATGTTGCACACTTCTCTCCATCTCTATTTCCAGATGCTAAGCCTGTATCATCTCCTCTCTGGACCTTGGCAATCACTTCTTCACCGGTCTCCCAGTTTACAGTCAAGCCTCTACCGGTTTCCCAGCCAAGAGCAAGAGTGGTCTAATAAAAATGCCAGTCTGACCATGTCACCCTTCCCACCCCATTTCACAGCCTTCAGCGGCCTCCCCATGGCCCTTGGAATAAAATCCAAACTCCTGACCCAGCCTTACAAGGACTTGCACAGTCTGGCTCACCTCATGCCAAGCCCCACCTCCTCAACGGACCTTTCTTAATTCAACAAATATTGAGTGCCTATTGTACCAGGCCTGAGGATTTTGTGGTGAGTAAAAACAGACTCCTTCAGATCTGCTGACAGCCCTCCAGATCCTCCTTTCCCTGCAGGGCCTTTGCACATGCTTTCCCCCCTGTCTGGAAAGTGCTTCTCTCTCCTTTCTCCACATTCCTACTTTGCCCAGTCAGTACCTGCTCACCAGCCAGATCTCAAATGAAACACCATTTATTCAGGGATATGTTATCTGACCCCCTTCTTTGGTTCCTCTGTTAGATGCTTTTATTGCTTCCTATATTCAGTCTTCATGGCACTTACCGCATTTCCTATTTTTGTATTTGTGTGGTGATTTAGTTAATACCCACCTTCCCCACCGGGAGCTTCCATGTCTGTTTTTTTGCTTAGTATTGTATCGCTCTGGTGCTTAACTGGTGCTCCACACTATACTGAATGAATAAAGAAAGGAGTAAATGATTCCCTTGCAAGAGTTTTCGGAGGGCACTGCCGCCAGGGAAATGTCGGTGCCTCTGCCTCGGTGTGAATATGATGAGCTGGGATGGGGGGTGTGTGTGTTTGTGAAAAGGAGCTCTCACCAAGGAGAGGGCCAAGAAGCTATTAGTCCCTCCTTGGGGCTCCTGATCCCAACACCTGAGACTTGGCCCCGCCCACCTCCCACCCCACCCAAGCTCTCCGCAGCAACCCTGCTCCTGCCCCTACTCCTCAAGGGCTTTCCACATACTGACCCCTCCACCTGCACCTCTTCTCCCTGTTCTTTCTCCCATGGCTGGCTCCTCCTCAACCCTCAGGTCAAATTTACATGCTGCTCCTTTAGAACACACCTTCTCTGAGTAGGTTTCCCTGATATTGCTTATCCTTTCATCCAATTCATTTCCTTCTTTGAAATGGACATGCACGTATGTATTTATTGTCTGTGTCCCTGGATGAGTGAGAAGCTTTTGGTTACATCAAACAGAAAATCCAGCTCCATTGGCTTAAACAGTAAGTTGTCTGGTGGTAGGACTGGATTTGGGTTTGGTTAACTCAGTGGTCTTCTCAAGGACTTAGGTTCTCCGCATCTCCCTGCTCTGCCACCCTTGATGTTGGCTTTGTCCTCAAGTTGGTCAGCAGGATGGATGCAGCAACTCCAGCCATCACAGTCAACTTCATGTCATACAAGCAGAGTTTTCTCCCTTGTTATGTGTCTTAGTTAACTATTGCTGTGTTAACGAATCATCACAAAACTTAGCTGTCTAAAACAATATTTATTATCTCACAGTTTCTGAGGGCTAGAAACCCAGGAGTGGCTTCGCTCGTTGGTTCCGGCCGAGGAGCTCTCGTGAGGTTATTGTCAAGCTGTTGGCCGGGGCTGAAGTCATCTGAAGGCTTAGTTGAGGCTGGAGAAGCTGCTCCCAAGCTTATTCATGTGGTTGTTGGCAGGGGGCTTCAGTCTCTTGGCATGCAGGCCCCTCAGGCTGTTTGCAGTGTAGCAGGGGCCTCCTCCACAGAGGGTCCAAGAGCAGGAGAGTGACCAAAACAGAAGCTACAGTGTCTTTTATGACCTAACCTCTCATGTGACATGCCATTGCTTTGGCTGTGTTCTGTCGGTCACTCAGCCCAGCCCTGGTACAGCCTGGAAAGGGACTACACAGGGTGTGAACACGAGGAGGTGGGGTCACTGGGAGGACCTCATTTTTTTTTCTCCAAGAGTGAGGATGCCTCTCCTAGAAGCCCAAGAGGCTTTTCTTTATATCTGCTGATCACAGTTGGGTCGCATGCCTGTACCTAAACCAGTCACTCATGAGGGGTTGGGGACCATCATTTTTGCGTCATTACAATCATGATTCACCCCTGGGCCTAGGATCTACCTCTGCTGAAGCACAGAGGTGGGGGCGGGGGATCCAGGAGGAAGATGGCCACTTGAACAAAATCATTTGGGCAAATGGGAATGGATGTTGAGTAAGCAACTGTCTATGACACTCACCTGCTAGATTGCAAACCCTGTGAGAACAGATCTTTTCCTACTACTGCATCCCTACAACGTAGTCCGCTGCCTGGTACCATATTTGTTAAATGAATGAATTCATTACAAGATGGAGACCACATGCAGGAGGTCTAGAATTAGTACCGGATAGGGGCAGATATCACCAGGCCCTGGCTCCTTAAGTTCTTAGAAGGCAGGAGGCCACCTGCTCCCACCCACCACCAGCCCCAAGGATAGACAGGACTGGCAGAATTATTCTCACTTTATTTCTGGAGAAGTTTGATCAGATGCAATAACACTGATTCCAGGTGAGGGCAGGGGGCATGGGTACCCCTAAAGCAACCAGTATCCTGTGGCCCAAGGTGCCCCCCATCCCCAGACCTGGGTTCCCCCTCAGTGACAGTTAAATAGAGAGAGGAAGATCACCCCAGGGAGTCTTGGGAGGGTCTGCCTCCTGCACCCGCCCCCGACACGCAGAGGAGTCTGAGCACAAGCTATTTACAGTATTCACATCCACTGTACCCCACCAAACCAAGGCAAATACTACAGGTGGCCCCTCCCTGAGGGAGGAGGCCAGAGAGGCTGTGAGTGTATGTGTGTGTATTGGGGGGGGGGGGCGCGCGTGTGAGCACACGAATGCACTGAGGGACAGGATCTGGCTCCGGCCAAAGAGACATCAGTCTATAAGGTGCAGATTAAAAATAACAGAGGACCCACCCCCAGGGGCCCAGGCCACTTCTGGCTTTGTTCTGTCTCTTTCTCTTGCGGACGTCCTGGTAGATGATGCAGAGGAGCCCTCAGCTGCACCTGGATCCAAGGCAACCTCCTAAAGGACTTCTGGGGAGAAAGCAGGGGGGGAAACAGTCAAGGCAAACCATGCCTCCAAGCCCAGATGTCTGGGGGTCTTCAGGGTGGAGTGTGACAGGGCCTCTGGCAGAGCTGGAAGAAAGGGCAGGGCTGGGGAGTCTGGAGAAGGCTGCTGGGAGGGAAGTCAGGGGGCCAGGAGTCAGGGATCCCTACCTGTGACCTGTGGGGGCTGTACCACAGCTTTCTTGAGGAAGGCTTCTGCCTCTGCGAAGGGCAGGAGTGCCTCTGGCGTTCGGCCCAGACTCTTGTCCCCAGAGGGCCCCTTAGGGGAGAAGCCATTCTCCTGGTGTGCAGGGAGAGGCTGTAGGCCATTCACCAGGGACCCTGGCGACTCCTTGCTTGGCAGGCTGTGGATGCAGGGCCAACACTTAGGCACTCCCACCCCAAGACCACCCAGGCACCCCACAGCTCCAGTGTGATCCTGACTGCCCGCTCAGGGTAACTGGTACCTCCACTGAGGCTCCTGGGGGGCCAGCTCCTCTTTCTGCCCTGCCTCCTTCTGCAGCCCCGGGGGCCGAACCTCCCCGGCTTTCACAGGCTCTGTCACAGGGAAGGAAGGCCCATCAGTTAGGAGCTGGGGAGAGGAAGAAGTTTGAGGGTGGTGGCTAAGGGGATGGAGATGAGGGGAACAGGGCCTTTACCTGGGCTGAAATTGTTGGTTTGTGCCTCCTTCCTGTCCGGCTTCTGCTTGGAATTGGAAGAGCAGTCAGACTCAAGGGCTATCTGGCCCCCAGCTGGTTCTGGTGCTGACTTCTCCTCTCTCCCGGCCCAGACCCTGAGTGCCCCCCTCCCACGCGCCCCAGCTCTGTTCCTCACCCCCAACAGTGCCTTTGGGGAATCCTGACCTTGGTTTCAGCAGCTTCTGACTTCCGAGTCCTCTTCATTATCTCCTCCAGACGCTGTTTGGAGGCCCCACATCAGTTAGGCCCAAGTCCTGCCCTACGTGGAAACCTCCCACCAGCCAGCCCCTGTCCGGAATGTCCTTCCCAGGCCAGGAACCAGCACTCACCCCAACTCCTTCCCGACCGACCCTTTACAAGCCCGAGGGAGGGCCCACCGCCCCAGCCTCCACTGGCCCCGTAACTGAAGCGGGTACCCAGCGCAGAGCACGGCCCCGCCCACGGAAGCCCCGCACTGCTCTGCAGACCTTCTTGCGCTCTTGCCGCTCCTGCTCCTCCCGCTGGAAGTGCTTTTCCCGCTCCAGACGCTGCCTCTCCGCTTCTTCCCGGGAGCGAGCTTCAGCCTCTTCTTTCTGCCAAGGACCCCCGGCGAGCTCTAAGCAGCCGGATCCCCCCCCTCCCTCCGGGCCGGCCCCCAGCCCGCCCCCAGGAGGCGCCTGCACCCACTTTGCACTGCCGGCCGGCCGGCCAGCCAGCCAGCCCGCGGGGGGGGGGTCCAGGGGCGGGGGGGGGTCCGGGGGCGGGGGCGGGGGCGGGTGGGCACCTGCTTCTGCAGCCGCTCCTGTTCCTCCTGCTCCGCCTGCGCCTTCTCTCGGGCCTCCTGCTCCTCCCGCCTCCGGGCCTCCGCCTCCCTCTCGGCCCGAGCCTCGGCCTCCCGCGCGAGCTGTTCCTCCCGCATGCGCCTGGAACACAGAGGAAATTTGGGCTCAGTCCTGCGCTTCTCCCGCAGCCTCCATAAGGGCCCCCCCTCAGTCCCCAAGGGCGCACTTGTCCCTTTCTGCTTGTAGCCTCCGCTCCTGTTCCTCGCGCTCCCGCTGCTCCCGTGCTTGGCGCCGCTTCTCAGCCAGGAGCCGAGTGGCCTCTTCTCGGTCTGTGGTGCCAGCCATGGGTTTGCTAGGGGTCGTTGGTGGAGCAGGAGCTGGGGGTGAGGTCAGGAGAGCAGTATCTGGAGTGGGATCCAGGACCAGGAGTCAGCACACACCAGCTCAGGCACCTCCATCACCACTGCCTGCCCCAGCTTCCTGGACCTCAGGGCGACCCACCCACCCAACTTCTGCCATGGACTCAGAACGGTGTGTAGTCCTCCCCTTTGGCCTGTGTTCTGGGCCTGGACCTGCTGAGGGCCGGAGCCTCCAACACCCAGTCCCCAGGCACCTCTAGGCCCCTCTCTCTGACCACGTCTCCCACACAGGCAAAGTTGGCTTCCCTTGCCCAGCCCACCTGCAGGGATCTCAGCTGTGGGCTGCTCCTTCTGGGGCTGAGCTGGGGTGGGGGAGGGCACAGGCGAGGGTGCTGGTGAGGCTGGGGCTGCTGGCTCCTTCTCTTCACTGCTCTTGCTCTTGCTCTGGTTCTTGTCCACAGGTCCTGTAGCACTGAGGCTCTCCTTTGCCTCATCCTTCCTCCGAACCCGCCCCTTGGGTGATGAAGTGGTGCTCCGAGGGGATGGTGGTTTGGGGGGTAGAGCGTGGCCTGGCCCTGGGCTAGGGCAGGGAGAGGCAGGCCTGTGCCAGGATGTGGGGGAGGATGGCCGGGCCTTGGCCTTGGGGCTGAGAGAAAAGGAAAAGTTAGGCTTTGAGCACAGCGTCCACACACACATGTACACACGTACACACCCTCTGAGCATGTCATTCCCTCAGGAAAGCATCCCCGCCTCCCCAGGGTAGCTCAGCTCTCCCCACCTTATAGGCTCTCACAGAACCAGATTATTTCCTTTTAGAGCATATGTCCCAGTTTGTAGTCACATATTCATTTGTGAGTGTTCAATTAATGTCTGTCTCACTGATAGTCAGTAAATGAGAGCAAGAACTGAGGCCTGGCTTGGCTCCCCAACGTGTCCTCAGCGGCCAGAAAGGACCTGGCAGGTCCAGTTCATTTATTCAGCAGGTATGTGGCCAGTGCTTACCAGATGCCAGGCACTGTTCTAGATGCTAGGCTACTTCAGCCATCAAACACACACAAGGGGCACCTGGGTGGCTCAGTCGTTAAGCATCTGCCTTCAGCTCAGGTCATGATCCCAGGGTCCTGGGATCGAGCCCCCGCATCGGGCTCCCTGCTCAGTGGGAAGCCTGCTTCTCCCTCTCCCACTCCCCCTGCTTGTGTTCCCTCTCTCGCTGTGTCTGTCAAATAAATAAATAAAATCTTAACACACACACACACACACACACACACACACACACACAATCTGTCCGCAAGGAGCTTTCATTTTCATTCTAGGGGTGGGGGCCCAACAAATATTTGTGAATGGATGGATGCACGAAAGAAGGGCCGGGTGACGCCGGGGACGTGCAGGCCCCACCGCGCGTGCGCACCTGAGCTCCGCGGTGCCGGCGATGCCGGCGGACAGGCGCGGGCGCGGAGACGGCGGCAATGACTGGCGCTTCTTGAGGCTGCGCTCCCGGGCCAGGGCACTCTTCTCCTTCTCGTTTTCTCGCTCCTTGTCCTTCTTCTCCTTCTTCTGCACCTGGCGGGGAGGAGGAAGGAGAGGGGCGGCAGGGTTTAACGGCGCCGCGCTCCCTGCGCCCCGGCTCCCCGCCGCGCCTGCGCGCGCACTCACCGGGGAGGCCTCGGGCCGGCGGCGGACCAGGGCCGGGCTGCCCCCAGCGCTGGGCTTGCGGCGCTCCCCGCGCTCCCCAGCGGGGACGCAGCGGTGCGCGTTTCGGGGAGCGCTGCTCGGCGGCGTCAGGGGGCTGGCGGAGGCCGAGCGCGGGCACACCGGCACGGCTGCAGAGGGATGAGTGCGGTCGGGGTGCGGCCCACGAGCGAGGCTGGCCCCTGTCCCGCCCCTCGTAGGGGCTCTCCCAGGGCCGCTGCCCCTACCCTGGTCCCGGCCGTTGCGGGGCAGCGTGACCGCACTGCGACTCCGTGCCAGGAAGGAGAGGGTGGGTGTCATCAGGCGGTCCACGATGCTGCTCTCCCATGCGCTCAGCTGCAGGCTGCGATCTAGAAGGAGAATGCCAGGAGCAGGTTACCGCTGGGGGCCGCAGCAGGCAGGCAGAAGCCCAGGGGGACTGTTAGGTACCATCCGTGCCAAGCCCAGGGAGGCTTCCTCCAGGACCCTTACCCCAGTCAGATGGGGCCACATTTGTCTGCCCTGGGGCCTGACCTCCACTGCAGACCCAGGCAAGGAGAGGCTTCCCAGGGCAGTGTCCTGCACCGCTCGAGGGCCCCCTTTACCACTTTCCCTAGGTGAAAGACCCCCGTCTCCTCCCATCCCACTGCAAAGCACTGCTCCTCCTGCTACCAGAGGGCTGGCCTGGGGAGGATGACCCCATGAGTTGGGGACAGTGAGGGTCCTTGTGCTCCTAACGGAGGGGTGTCCCAGGCCAGACGGAGGCTGCTAGGGGGCCTGGCTGGCCTGGGCCACCCTGCTCTGTCCCCTCAGCTGCTGGGTTATTTTTAAGCCTCAGTCAGGTGGAGTCGGTACAGCAGCTGATTTGGTTGCTAGGCAACAGAACAACCAAATAAAAGCTGGAGAAACTTATAAATAACTCCTACCATGGCCCCTTCACATGTGAGCACCAGGGCATGGTGGGAACACAGGGCCATGCCACATTGGTCGGCCACAACTCTGGAGCCAGCTAAAGCCCCAGCTAGGGCTCTGAAGGCAGAGAGGGTGTGGGGTTGCTTGGGCCCCCCAGGGTGGAGCTGGAAAAAAGGGCCCCCTCTTGCACACACAGCACCCAGGCTAGTCTGGTGCTCAGGGGCAAGGCCACCTGCCTAAGGCTAGCCGAGGCCAGCTGGCAGTGGTTGGAGATGAGGCTGCCTGCCCATTCCCACTCTCCACCCCTACCCCCAACCCCACCCCCGCCCCCACCTCCACCTGCTGTTGAGGCCCCAGCCAGGCTTTCTGTCTGCTGGGACACTGCCCTTTGTCTCTGTTCTTCTCCCCTGCAGGGCACACCTCTGTCCTCAGGGTCCAGACCCAGACGCCACCACCAGCTCCCCTGAGGGGCGCAGAGCACTGAATGGGGTAGAGTGGGGATGGAGACCTGGCGTATGTGAGGGGTCCTGGAACCTGGGGTTCTTGCTGAGCTCTGGAGGAGGCTTGGTGGGGGGCTACAAGGGGCTCTGGAGGGAGGAGGGCTGGGCCTTCTCTTACTTCTACTGGGGGAGTTCCAGAGCGTGGCAGAGGACTTTGAGAGCCGCTTGTTGATTATAGAGTCCACGTGTTTAGGCAGGTTTACTGCCGACACGGAGCACCTGCTCCCACCTGGAGGGGAAAAGACACGGCATTAGGGCCGGGCCGGACAGGAGCCAGGGGGGGCACTGAGGCCTTCCATGCAGGATGCTCCGCGGGCAGGGTGGGAGAGGGAGGAGTGGGCAGGCTAGGAAGGAGAGGAGGAGGCAGACTTGGCTCTGGGAGGAGGGGGAGGATAGGGGACCAGAGACAACCTGGATTGGGGGAGCTGATGGAGAAGGAACAGAGGGAGAGGATGGAGCAGAACTAGAGAAACTATAGCCCTCCTGGCCAGGAAGCCATTCCCTAGGGCTGGGCGCTGCAACCCTTCCCCCACAGCCACCCAGCCTCGGCACTTGCTAGCACTGCCCCGCCAAGGCGCTATGGCTACAACACCCACGTACTGGGACAAATGCAGAGACATTCCTAAACAGAAGAACCCACAGTCACGGTCACACAAATCCACACATCCATAGGGGCACACAAAGACAAGTACATGCAGGCACAGGCATAGAGAGTAAAAGGTACACTTCCACATGCACATGTGTGTGCAGACATGCACAGACACAGAAACACAAACATTAACAATGTGTCAGACCCAGATGCACACAGGCACAAACACATCGAAGCAACTTAATCATGATATTTGTAGCAGCTGATGTTTGTTGGATGCTTACCATGTACCAGGCACCGTGCTGGGCACCACACACATGTTACCTCACTTGATCCTCCCAAACATCTACCTACAACCTCGGAGGCAAGTAGTATGGTTATCCCCATTTTACAGATGAAGAGCCTGACATCGAGATGTTAGAGGTCACACTGCAAGTGCCAGAGCTGGGGTCCTAACCCAATTCTGTCTGACTCGGGAGCCCTCACTGAGGTACACAAAGCCATAGACACACCAAGGCAAACAAACGCATACTAAGACACACAACACACAGATCCATGAGCACATACACGGAAAGGAACACAGCTGGAAATACTGCACTCTGCCATTACATAAAGACATCCAAACACAATGGGACATACATGCCAGCCAAGAACCAGACCCAAATCCTGATGGCCCTACACGAAGAAAACTCAGAGACACACATATCTACCTCCCAAGACAAGTTCACAAGGGGGCGACAGTTTTCTTAAATACCCAGTGTCTGCAGGGCATTAAAGTGTTCTTTTCTGTACCATCGACTAATAGTAATAACGGGAACAAAGAGGCTCATCTAAAACGACAGAGGTTTGAAGAGCAAACCAAACGAAGAGAATTCACCTCTGACTTGATAGCAGAAGTCCTTGGGAAGGGACAGTTTGGTTTACAAGACCATTCCAGAAGACACAAGTCACACGAAGCAAGGCATACCTGCTGCTGCAGGGGGCTGCCAACTGTTGGCACCGAAGCTCCTCCCTGGCCCCACGCATCAGGCCCCTGCCTCGCCCCCCCGTCCCCCCAGGCCCTCCAGCCCACTCACTGGTCTTACGTCCTGGGGAGCTGTGGTGCAGGGCTCCTGCCCAGGACCAGCGCTGCTGCCGGATTTCAGCCCAAGTCTTCTTCACTGACCGCTGGATGGCTGCTTCATAGCGCTCCTGGTGGGGTGAGGGGAGAGGGGAGAGGTCTGGGCTCAGAATCATTCAGCACACCTGGGAGAAAGGCCCTTCTCTCTGCTGTGACAATGTCTCTCCCACCCAAGTTTTCCCTGACTCATTGCAGGTAACCAAGGTTACTGAATCCTTGCTATGATTAAAGACCATTTGTAACAAATCCCTTCCAACTTGTTCTTGGGGAGCTTTTCACTGTTCTTGAGTCATTTCCTGGATGTACGAGCTGTTTCTCTGAGGATGGGGTGGGACTTTCCCTGCCTGAGGCTCCCAAGCGGGGCCATGTCCCCCTGGCCCTGAGGTCCTGACCTTGGGGCTACGTTCTCCTTTTAGCCTAAGCCCCCACCCCCCCACCCCTGCAGGGGCCCAGCCACTTTCTCCTTCCTTTCCTCACCAGGGCTCAAGCCAGGGCCCTCCTCCCACCCTGGAGCTCAGCACACTCACAGAGACACATGTCCGCATGCATGAAAACACACCCGCCTGGGACGCACACACAAATACTCGCACTGACACAGCTACAGGTGCCCCCCCCTTGCCCAGCATGCACAGAACCAAATGTATCTGCAGCCGCACAGATGCCCAGATGGTGCACACTCAGGGACACAAATGTAGATATGGATACGGATACTACCGCGTAGACACAGATGACGCCGAGGCGTGGACACAGGTATGCGTCCACACTGAGCCAGCGTCCACACGTGTGCGTGCGCGCACGTGTCCGCAGACCCGTGCCCCCCTGGTTAGCGATGAGCACGCACGCACCTTGTTCTTCTCCAGCTTCTGCCGCTGCCGCTCCTCCAGGGCTGCCCGGCGTTGCTCGGCTTTAAGCCTCTGCTCCTCCAGCCGCCGCCGGCGCTCCTGGAGCTGCTTCTCCCGCAACACCTTGGCCTTCTCCTCCTTCTCCAGCCACACTGCTTTCTTGGCCGCTGTGGGGAAGGGGCCCCAGGGGGTGTGAGGGGTCTCAGTCAAGTAAATGGCCTTCCCCGTTACCCTGGCCCCAGGTGGGTCTTTCTTCTGCCTGCTTGGAGGCGGGGAGGGGTGGGCCCTCTTCTCCCAGACTCCCCGCCTCATACTGAAGGGCTTCTGGAAGACAGGCTCAGGCCTAGAAGGAGGATTTCCCTGATGGAAGGTCTCTTTCTCCCCCATTGGCCTCATGGTTTCTTGGTGCTAAAGGAGACATGAGTTCTTTAGGGCCAGATCACCCTGTCTGACTTTGGAGCCTGCTGGACAGATTTCCACGTATTGCATGATTAAGAGCATGGGATTGAGGGTGAGATGAGGCTTCTGGGTCTGAATCGCAGGTATTTCACTAGCTGTGTGTGGCTTAGGAAAATGATTTCATCTCTCTGAGCCTCTGTTTCCCCAACCTCAGAATGGGTGGAGAGAATTAAATGGGATAATGCATGTACGGCTCTTAGCACAGGGCACGCAATTAAGCGTTCAAAAGTGTTAGTGCTGTGGATAAGAGATTGACGGTGAGGGTGGTAGGGATGATGACGCTTCTCCAGCACTCACCCAGATACTTGGCCCGTTCTTCTCGCCGCTCCTTTGCCAGCTTGTGTCTCTCTCCTGCTTTCTTTACATCTTAGTCAAGAGAATGAGAACAGACTTAGGTCAGAGGCTCGCCCCAAAAAGGGGAGTCAACCTCAGGGCCCGCCCCCAGGTCTCATCCCCATCCCTTTTATCATCTCCTCCCGGGCCCAGGAGATTCTCTCCAGTGGCATCAACCAGGGCTGGAGGCCTGAGCCGAGGAGTTTGGCCCAGGATGAGGGACATCATTTATACCTTGCTTGGTGGGAGGGCTGTCAGAGGCTTGCACTGCTGTCGGGGATGGCTGGCTGCTCCTTCGAGGAGGCCTGGCATCCCGTGGGCCTGTGGCTGGTGGGGTGGGTCCCCTGAGCTTCACTTCTGAGAAAGGAGACTCTTCCTGCTGGGGGGCTGATCTAGGCCCAATTGGCCCTGGGGGGCTCTCTGGTTCCAGTGGGAGTTCCTTAGAACTAGCGGCATTCTTCATGGCAGGAGGGGTGTCTGGGGGAGTGTCGGGGACCAGGGCTGACATCGGTGGTGGTGGCGGCGGCGGGGAGGGGTCACCTTCTGGAGAAGGTCTTGGCTCTAGGGGGGTCCTGGCTGCCACAGCTGGAAGACCAATACAAGAGAGGAGAGTCAGATAGCACATCCTTGCCATCAGCCCCACACGGAGCTCTCTCCCTCATCCAACTGACATCCATTCATTCACGCACCATGCTTACTGAGTTCCTTCTGTGCGCCAGGCCCTGTTCCAGATGCTAATGATACCATGGTGAAAACACAGCCCATGCTCCCTGCCTCTGTGGAGCTGACCTTCCGGCAGGTAGACAGACAAATAGCTATGCAGTTACAGCACAGAGTAAGGACTATGTCTGAGGGTAACACAGCAGAGGTGGTTAACCTATATTTGGGGGGCTTCCTGAAGAAGGAAAAACCAAGCTGAGAGCCAAAGGATGAGCTGGGGTTGACAAAGCAAGGAGGAGAGGGTTCTGGCAAAAATAAGAGCATCTCAGAAGGGGCAGAAGGGAGCAGGGTATATGGAAAGACTGAGAGAAAGTCGGTACCACTGGTTAATGCCCAGATTGGTAATGACTGGTTTCCATGTCTGCCTCCCCAACCTCTCTGCTTTACTTTGGGGCCATGGGGCCCACCCAAGGCCTGGTGCACAGAGGGTGCCAGTGCTGGGCACATGGGACTGGCCAAGAGGAAGGACATGAGCTTGGGCACAAGCGGGATGCGGTGTTGTTCACTCCCCCATGGGCGGGGCAGCCAGCTACTTTCACTTTGTCACCTTTTTTCCTTTCCCAAACACCCACAGATTTCTTCTTTTAAGACAATAATATTTCAAGGGGTGCCTGGGTGGCTCAGTCAGTTAAGTGTCTGCCTTCGGCTCAGGTCAAGATCCCGGCGTCCTGGGATCGAGCCCTACATCGGGCTCCGTACTCAGCGGGGAGCCTGAGCTTCTCCCTCTCCCTCTGCCTGCCTGTCTACCTACTTGTGATCTCTCTCTCTCTCTCTCTCTGTCAAATAAATAAATAAAATCTTTAAAAAAATTTAAAAAAAGACAATAATATTTCAAGATCCCTGTAAAAGACAGCCAAGTGCCAAGTAAGGAAGCCATGTGATTTGGTACGGACCTGTATATGCACACAGGTGAGCATGTATGTATTCTGGAGAGTTGAAAGACAGGCCGGTTCTGATTTTAGTACCCCAAGACAGGAATGGACTGCATGCTTCCCCAGCAAGTAACCTTGGTGAAGCCACTCCACCTTTTTTTTTTTTTTTTTTAATTCATTCGAGACAGAGATACAGAGAGAGAGAGAGAGTATGAGCAGGGGGAGAAGCAGGCTCTCTGCTAAGCAGGGAGCCCAACATGGGGCTCGGTCCCAGGACCCTGGGATCATGACCTGAGCCGAAGGCAGACGCTTAACCATCTGAGCCACCCAGGCGCCCCAACCACTCCACCTTTTTTAAGTCTCACTTTTCACATCTGTAAAATGGGGATAATGAGCCCAAGCTAGCAGGGATGTCAGGGAAGTGCCTGGCAGAATTCATGTGCCAGCAAACACCATTTCCTGCCCTTTCCCTGTGGGTCTTATAAAGCTCTACATGTTGAGCCCTGCAGTCATCTGCTGCTACTGAGCACTGAGGGGAACAATGGGGACCCGGCCCCCGAAACGCAGGCTCAGGGAGCAGGGCCAGGGTCCGTGAGAAGCTCTATCTATGGAAGCATTTTTTACTTTTACTGGATGTCTCCACCAACTAAGTCCTCTCCTCTGGGAAATCTGGCCCTCTTGGGAGGTGGCAAACCCCTACCCCTGTGGGTGACAATCTGTGTGTAGGGAGAGGACGCTCCCAAGGGGTCACGTTTGGGAGTCTGGGCACCTTTTTCAGGGAGACAGGTGTCCTGTGGCTGAATGTGGGCTCTGAAGGCAAACTCTTTGCATGTGAATTCTGGCTTCCCCATTAAGTGTGTGACCTTGGGCTAGTTACAGACCCTCTCTGTGCCACAGCTTCTGCCGCGGGGTAGGGATAGTACCTATCTCACAAGATTGTGATTTTAGTGATAATAATAACCCTTAACAGTTACATAGTTCTCAATTTCTCAGCTTCCTATATTCAAAGCATTTTACACATATGTTTCAGTTCTCACTGACAATTACTTATGAAGGAGGCACTATAAATATCTTTTTTATAGATGGGGAAAGTAAAGCAATTTGAGGTCACTCAGTTGGTAAGTGAAGGAGCCTGGACTTGAACCCAGCGTCTGTCACCAGAGCCCAGGCTCTTACTAGTTACAGCCTCCTGCTTCTGTTTAAGGCCGTATGAAGTAATATGTGTTATGCAACAAAATCTGAGGCTCACAGTTTTTCCCTATTCCCTCCCTTGCAGCTTCCTGGGCTCCAGGCAAGGGCCCCAGCTGAGGCCCTGTCTCCCTAAGGGCCCGTCCAAGTTGGCCAGCCCCTAGGTTCCATGACAGCCCACCCCACTTTCCCCACACCAGCTGCAGAAAGCTGCCTGGCCCGGATTAGTCTACCTCCCAGACACCTGCAAACTCTATTCCAACTCCAATGGGCAATATAACTAGAGGCAATCGTTTAGTGAGCGTTTGCTATATACTGGGAACTGAGCTAGGCCTTTGTACCCCTATCCTGCATCCTTCTTTGAGCTCTGAGAGGCAGAGATTCTTATCCCCATTATACAGATGAGACGGTCAAAGCTTACCCCATGAAGTGATTTGCCCAGGGTCATAGAACTAGCATGTGGCCGAGGCAGGATTTGAACCCGGGACTGTCTGGGGCCAAAAAGCTTAGGTGTGAGCATGCTAAGCTTGAAGGCTGAGGGTGAGGCCTGTTTACTGTCATTCCCCTAGCACCTGTGCGTGCTGCGGGTGTTGCAAGGAAAACTGGTAGGCGGATGTTTGCCTACACCTAGGTAAATCACACCCACCAGGCAAGACACCGAATCTCCCAATAGGTCCCAGCTAGCTGTGTGCAGCTTGAGAGGAGGAGGTGGGGGGATGAGGCCTGGAGGGACCTGCACTCCAGTGTCAGATGCAGTGGAGTAGGAAGAAAGGTCCTAGGCTTCAGAGTCAGACAGGCCTGGGTGGGAAACCCCAGCTCTGCTGTGGGACCTTGGGCAAGCCCTGAGCCTGTGTGAGCTTCAGTTTTCTCACTGAGTTGTTGGCACCAACAGCGAGTAGGTAAGCATCTCTGGTTCCTGGCAGGGGTTCAGTAAGTGGCACCTGCCCAGAGGAATCTGTCCACTTCTCCCGATCTCTGGTACAAGAGCCCATTTGAGTCAGGCCTTCACCCCCACTGCTCCATGACACTGCTCTTCTCAAGGTCACCAGTGAACATTGCTAAATCAGCACGCAGCCGTGTCCCCAGCTCCTAACTTGATGGGCCTTCCTTCCCTGTGACAGAGCCTGTGAAAGCTGGGGAGGCTCGTCATGGTAACCGAGGGGCTGCGTTTGACACGGTTGATCCCTTGATGCTCCTTGAACACTTTTGCACTTGGCTGTGAAGACAACACACTTTCCTGGTGTTCCTTCTACCTTGCTGGCTGTGACTTCTCAGGCTTCTTCGCGGATCCCTCTTTAATTGCCTAACCTCTTAGCGCCAGGTGCCCCAGGCTCCGTGGAGCATCTCATCTCCTTTCCGTCTGCATGCACTCCCTTGGTGACCTCATCCAGACTCATGGCTTTAAATACCACTGCTCTGCTGATGACAACCAAGTTTGTGTCTCCAGCCCAGACCTCTCCCTTGAGTTCCAGTTTCGCTCATGCAACTCCCTATTTGACACCCTTGCGTGTCTTACAGACACCCCAAATTGAACACATCCCAAACTGAGCTCCTAATCTTCCTCCAAGAACCCTGCTTCTCTCCCAGTTTTTCCCCATCTCGGTCAGTGGTAACCCCGTCCTCCCAGGTTCTCAGGCCAAAAATCCAAGTCGTTTTGGAATCTTTTCTTATCTCACACCCCACATCTAATCTCTCAGTAAATCTTTTTGGCTCAGTGTGCAAAGTATATTCTGAATCCAATCACTTCTCACCATCTCCAATTCTATCATCTTAGTTCAGCCACTCTCATCCCTTATAAAGACTCCCTGCTGGGGTGCCTGGCTGGCTTAGTCGGTGGAGGTGGAGCATGCTCTTGATTTCGGGATTGTAAATTCAAGCCCCACGTTGGGTGGAGAGGTTACTTAAAAAATGAAATCTTAAAAAAAAAAAAAAGAAGATTCCCTGCTGCCATTTTCTGTTCCCCTTTCATCTTTTCTCAACACAGCAGCGGAGCGATTCTGTTTAAAAATAAGTTAGATTGGGGCGCCTGGGTGGCTCAGTCGTTAAGCATCTGCCCTCGGCTCAGGTCATGATCTCAGGGTGCTGGGACTGAGTCCAGCATCGGGCTCCTTGCTCCGCGGGAAGCCTGCTTCTCCCTCTCCCACTCCCCCTGCTGTGTTCCCTCTCTTGCTGTCTCTCTCTCTGTCAAAAAATAAATAAAATCTTAAAAAAAAAATAAATTAGATCAAGTCACAACCCTGACAAAATCCTCTGAAGAAGCCCTATCTCTTGGGGAGGAAAAAACAAAGGCCTTACAATGGTCTCTGAGGACCTTCAGGATCCCCCCCCCGCCCCTTAGGCCCATTACCTCTTGGGCCTCATCTCCTCCTCCTCCCCGCCCCCACCCCAGTCTTCCAGCCGCTGTTCCAAGCATGCTCCTACTGCAGGGCTGTGTACTCGCTGTTCCCTCTGCCGAGATCCTCTGCCCCCATATTGGGGCGCTCCCTCACCTCCTTCAGGCTCTTATGCCAATGTCATTTACACCCTCCCTGACCCTATTTAAAATTACAAACTGCAATGAAGTCTCCCTCCCCTTTCCAACTGTATGTTTTCTTTCCAATTCTATTTTTCTCCCTAAATATTAATACCATTTTAACACTGTCTCCCACCTTTAGAAGATAATCTCCACCAGGGCACATATATGTCTGTTTTGTTAGCTGTTCTGTCTCTAAGGCCAACAGGGCCTGCACATAGGTGCTCTACAACTACCTGTTGAATGAATAAATCAACGAACTCCACCTTGGCTGATACCATCAGCATCTCTCCTACCTGGATGACTACAGAGTCTCCCCACTGCTCTCCCCACACCCATTCTCACTCTGCTCTCCATGGAGCAGCCAGAGTTAAGTGTTTGCAAATGGAAATCTAATCATGGTACTCTTCGACACTTGAAACCTCTCAGTGGCTTCTCATTGCTTTAAAGATAAAAACAAAATTCTTGAACCCAAACTATAAGTCTGGCATAGTCTGAAGTCCCTGTTCTTATCTCCTGCATCTCTTGAATCTCTTCTCCATGCTCCCCACTTGCTTTCTGCACTCCAGCTACACTGACCTTTGAATTATGATAACCATTCATATTCCCTTCTGCCACAGGGCCTTTGCACATGCACTTTCTACTCTTTTCTTAGTTAACCCCCATTTAGCCTTCAGATCTTCACTCGGACATCATTTCCTCAGGGAAGGCCTTCCCTGGCCTCTCAGATCAGGATAAACTCCTTCATTCTATACAGTCATGGCTTCGTGTGCCTCTTGTTTGGAGCACTGTGACTGTTACAATTTTCAACTTCCTTAGTGTGCTTCTCTTGTTATTGTCAGCCTCCCCTTAGACCAAAAGGAAGCCCTATAAGAGCTGGGCTATGTTTGCTTTGCTCACCACCACATCACCAGCAGATGGTATTAATGAGAATGAGAATAAAGTGCTGTACTCGAGAGCCACCCCAGCCTAAAGCTGTGCATGGAGAAGGAGATATTTACTCTAATAAAGAATAAATCCATGTGGTAATTTATTGCAAAGGGATAGACACTCGAAGGGAAGAAAAACAACTCCATCTCAATTGAATTTGGGCAGCTTCCTGGACTAAGGCACTCAGGTAGAAGTTAAAAATAATAATAAATGTTTGACTTCAGCAGCTCAACAAGAAAGACTTCTCGAGAAGCAAACGGGACATCTGGAACTCTTCTTTTGACCTGGTGGACTATTGACCCTAAATACAAATATTTTTCTCAGAAGCATGCCAACATTGATGAAATGCCATTGGGACAGTGTTACCCAGAACAAATTATAGTAAGCCAAATTAATTACTTGGTTAGTTATCTTTTTTTTTTTAAGATTTTTTATTGGGACACCTGGGTAGCTCAGTCAGTTAAGCATCTGCCTTCGGCTCGGGTCATGATCCCAGGGTCCTGGGATCAAGCCCCACATAGGGCTCCCTGCTCGGCGGGAAGCCTGCTTCTCCCTCTCCCACTCCCCCTGCTTGTGTTCCCTCTCTCACTGTGTCTCTCTCTGTCAAATAAATAAATAAAATTTAAAAAAAAATAAAGATTTTTTATTTTTTTATTTGACAGAGAGAGAGCACAAGCAGGGGGAGTGGCAGGCAGAGGAAGAGGGAGAAGCAGGACCTTGTGGGGCTCGGTCCCAGGACCCCGGGATCATGACCTGAGCCAAAGGCAGATGCCTAACCGTCTGAGCCACCCAGGTGCCCTGGTTAGTTATCTATATGGCATGGTTAAACCAATTTCTGATTATTCCTATTTTCACTCATCAAATGTGATCCTTCAGCCACTGTATTTTCTTTTTAGTCTGTGTCAAATTGTGAGGTTTTAGCCACTGTTAGTTTTATTTTGCGAAGCTGATATCTACCAGAAGTATTTGTTAAGAACTGGATAAGAGACAGATAGTTTGTATTTATTTCTTGGCACAAAAAGCATTCCCTGGGCAAAGGTTGCAGAAGTTGATCATAGGGTCAGTAAGTCTTGTCTTCTCAAGAGCCCCAATAAGGAACTGTACCTGGGGTCTGCTGAAAGATCTGAGCCAAGTCTCTCAGAGGGCCTGTCCCACGTCTCAGGGTGCTTACTCCCCATCTCCACCCCCTGGGAGCTGGTAGTCCCTTCCTCTGGCCCCTCCGTTCCTCCCATACCAGCAACTGCTGCTGGGCCAAATACTCCTCTCACCACACTGATAACTCAGTCTGGTTTTTCTGTTTGCCTGCTGCCCCATCTCTGCCAGCATGAGAGCTCATGGAGAGAAGAGACGGGGTCTTGCTCCTTTTTCAAGCCCAGGGCTTATCTAGGACCTGCTGGCCAAGAGCAGGGGTTCTGTGTCTGTTTAATGAACACATGGATGGATAAGTGTGTGGACTGATGGGGGTACTGCGGAAAGCCACCTAGCCAGCACATTGTCAAACCCCGGGCTGCTCCAAAGCCTAGCCTCCCTAACCCTAAAGGTCCTGCTCATATCAGAGCCCTGTGTGTGCCCTGCCAGCTCCTGAACTCAGGAAGGGAAACGAGGTAATTTATCGAAGACCTACTGTATGCCAGGCACTTTTCCTCATCTCATCTCATTCTTATGACAGCCCTAAAAGGAAAGTTCTATGGATGGCCCCTGTTTCACAGGAGAGAAAACTTACTCAGACAAGTTAAGTGAATTGCTCATGTCAGCATCAGAGGTAGGATTTGAACCCAAGGTTATCTGTTGACAAAACCCTTATGTCATACTGTTTCTAGTAGGTGTCACATCACCCCTCCTCGAGGCTCCTGCCTGTTCCCTGAAGAAGGAAGTAATTCGGTGGTTCCCTCAGGGAGGTTTCCCCCAAGACGGTGAAGGGCGCAGGTGGGGCAGGCAGGAACTGAGCTCAGAGGGCAGGAATGCAGGGAAGGCAGGCTCCTGCCCAGGCTGGCCACCAGGAGGCAGGAAGTGAGGCACCTGGGTAGGGGGTGGGGGGGTGGGGTGAGTGGCCGTCCTCCAGGGGGCAGAGCAAAGGAGCACCAGGGGAGAGCCAGCGGAGTGCTGGGAGGAGACAGCACCCCTGGGCGGGGAGCATGGGGAGCAGAGGCGCGAGGCAGAGAGAGAGGACACAGGACAGAGCGGGGCACCTGTAGCCAGAGCCCTCTGGCTCTCACAGCAGCTCCTTGGGTGGCAGCACTGGGCCAGACAAATGAAGATGGCAAGGCCAACAGAGGGGCAAAGACATGCAGAGAGACAGAGTACACACCACAGAAAGAGAAAGACACTTAGACAACGTGGACAGAGCCTGAACAATGGCGAGAGACAAGACACATCCTTTTCTCCCTCCTCTCTCTCCTATATACACAGGAATCAGATTTCGTGGGATTTGGAACTCCACACACACACACACACACACAAACACACACAGCCAGGCGCCCCCTCCGAGGCACAGAGGAAGCCTCAGAGACCCACACAGCCCTCAGACACAGTGTCCCCAGTATACTTGTACAGCCTCATCCAGGTCAAGTCCTCCCTGCCCCTTCTGGGCACTCCCTTACCTGGGCCCAGGGCAAGTCCAGTTAACAGCTGCAATAGCTAACACCGTGTCAGGCCCAGCTCAACACTTTAAACACATCAGTCCCTATCATCCTCACCACAACCCTATGAGTTAGACGTTATTAACCCATTTGACAAATGAGGAAACGGATTCAGAGAGCTTAAGACACGTGCTTAAGTCACATAGCTGGTGAGTATCAAAGCTGGGGTTCGGGCCCGACGCAGCGTGACAATCTGTACCTTCACTCTGTTACCCAAAGGGGGCAGCCTCCTGGGTTTCCCTGCCTGGAGAGATCTGAGCTGGGAGGATGAGGTTGGGGGCAGGGGCGGGCCCCGGAAGGACAAACTCTGAGAGATGCCTGATTGTGGGGCTGGGACAGAGGGAACCCTTAGGGGGCAGCATTACTCCCAGCCTGAATAGAGCTGAGCCAGCTCTGAGAGAGAGTGAATGAGGAGGGGGCAGCCTGCTCCAACAGTCCTCAGAACCTGGGCCACAGGCCCTTAGCAGCAGGGCACTGGGGCCAGGCCATGGGCCTCTGTGAGAGATAAAGCTGGATCACAATTGAGACAGCAGATCCGAAGGAGCTCTCTGGCCTGGTTGGCGGCCATTGTTCCCAGCCTCCAATCAGGAGCACCCACTTCCTGTTATTTTAGGCGGCAGGAAATGACCCCATCCCGCAGCCCAGGCCCCACCAGGGCCCTCCCTCAGCCCCAGCAGGTCGGCCTGCGCTAGGGCCTAGAGGCTCAGGGCAGAGGCCTGAGGGTGGCCTGCTGGCTGGACTCTGCCACCACTGCCTGGGTCCAGGGCCTCCTTCTGGTCTGACCTCCTCAGACTCCAACCTGACAAGAGGCACAGGGGACCCAGGGCTCTGCTGGCTCTACCTCTGCCTGCCAGAGAATGGATCATGGGGTCCCTAAGACCAAGATGCCTATAGATCAGTCATGCCAGGGAAGCAAGTCAGAGTCTATCGCTGGCTGGCTCAGCCATGATAATTCAGCCTAGAGGTTTGGTGCAGAGGCTTTAGAGTCAGATGAACCTGGGTTCAAATTCTGCCTCTGCCAGTTCCTAGCTGTGTGACTTTAGGCCAATGACTTCCCTCTCTGATCCTCATCTGTAAAATGAGGATAATAGTAGGCCCTACTCAGGGATTGTTTTGAGAATCAAATGAGACCATGCACATGATATGCTAAGCACTATACCTGGCACGGAGAAGGCCCTTAATAACTAGGAGTGGGAGATAAGTTGGACTCATCCCTGGTGAGGGGGCACATCTCCTCTTACAAGTGGGTAGGAGCACTGATGGTGGTATAGCAACATCACGCTCTCTACCCCCTACCAGGTCAGGCTCTCTGCTCGCCTCAGGACAGAGCTGCAGCTGAGAGGTGGCGGACCAGACAACCAGACGTCGAAGGCTGTGCCCTGGGGTGCCAGGCAGCGCTACCACAGCCAACAAAGCTGCTTTATCTGGGCCTGGCCCCTTGGCTCCCTGACTTGTCCCAAGGCCCAGTGGGGACTCAGGGACATGGCTCCCTGCGGCTTGTGGCCTAAGGTCTAGTGGTCAGACCTGAGACCTGTCCTGGCCACCCTCTAGTGCCGCAACTCTAGTCAGGGCCCTGCTTTTAGCTCACTCCCCCCACCCACAGCTGATGCTCATCCTGAGGGAAAGGGGGAGTGCACTGGCCTGGTGCCCCTTCCTCCTCATTTGCATATGCATGACTGCACATTAGGGGCTCATTAGAGGCTCATTACTGGGCCCACCAGCCCAAGGGGGGACGAAACTGTCCATGGGAGGCACCAGTTAGGCTGGCTGCCATATGTAGAGACATAGCCCATTGTGCCAGTCTTGTCAACTTCTACTCGTCCTTTTAGGTTCACCTGAAACGCCTCCTCCTCTGTGAAGCCTTCCACAAGCAGAGCCCACTGACCACCATATCACCAGTATACCTGTGGGGTTTCCCTACCCTGAGCACATCTGCTTCCCTCATTGGACCGGGAGCTCTCAGAAGGTAGTGACTCTGATTCACTTCTCTGCCCTCCGTGTAGACAGCACTGATGGCACGCACCAGCATGTTGTGCTGGACAGCCGTCTGCACCCACCTCCCAGGGGCTCTCTTCTACTGCCACAGCCCCCCTCAAGCACGGGGGCCGCTCTGCTCCCCAGATCCACCCTGGTTCATATGTGTCTAGAACTCCCCTCTCCCTGGCCCTCTGTTCCATATTTACCTCCTGAAATTCTAATTAATCACACCTCCTCCTCAGGCCTCCAAAGGAATTAAAAAACAATAACAACAAAAAACAGAGTTTATTGACCGCTAATGATGTGCCCGGGCCTAGGCTAAGTGTTTCATGTGTTCATCTAATTTAATGATCCCAATCTCTCCATGAGATAATTTCTAGCATTATTCTCATTTTATAGATGGGAACATTTAAGACTCAGTTTAAGCAACATACCTAAGGTCACACAGTAGTAGGTTATGTTTGATTCCAGAGTCTACATTCTTAAGCAAACTGGCTCCCAATCCCTGTTCTCACCTCCCCCATGTTTCATACCTCCCTGTTGGCACCGGTTCTGATGAGCATAACCACAATAATGGTAATAACACTGTATTGTGGGCATCTATGTGCCAGGTTCCTTTAGGTACATCATCTCTAACCCTCACACTAACCCCACAAGGTTTGGTAACACCATCTCCATTTTCCAGGGGCATAAACTGTGACTGGAGGAGGCAAGTCACTGGCCCCAGTCCACACCTGTTCCCTACTCCATGTTGCCTCCTGGAAATGCTCAGGAGGCAGGGGAAACTCAAGGATGGCAGGGATCATGCCATGTGCACTCAGTGTCTCAGCCCCATGCCTCAGACTCAACAGGGTACATGCAGTGGGCACCACCTTTATTCCCTGGAAGCCCTTGGCTTGGAGGGGGCCCCTGTCACCTTCACCTTCTGTGTAGGGATTCACCATCAGCCTGATCTAGGTTCTCATGTAACTCCATTAAGGCCCCTGTGTATAGAAGAGTCTTCCCAACCCAGGACCCTGTATGCAGACCCCCTCAGGCTCCTCAGTACAGCCAAGCATGTCCCCCAGGCCCTCTCCTTCAGTCAGGCATCCCACCCAAGTGCCTTAATTATAAACCAGACACTCACTCAGGCCCTCATCTGTGGCCCAGTCATCAGGCCCATTCAGGCCCTGATGTACGCACCAGTGCCTGCGCCCATTAGATGCCGAGGGCCAATAAGCAGATGAAATGGACCCAATCTAGGACTCCCTGGGTGTCCTGTCTCAGGCTTAGCAGAGCCAAGACTGATCCAAGTGCCACTGTTCCAGCACAGTCTACACACCACCCCAACCACAACAGTCTGATTAGCTCCCCCACCACCATCACCTGCGTCCCTCAGCTCCCACACCCACACCAGCCCCTGGAAGCACCCACGCTGGCATGGGGAAGAGCCCACCCACAGCCCAGTGCCTCCGCCTTGTCTTGGGCTCTCCGCACCCACAGACACTGTTTCATGCTGAGCCCACGCCCCAGGGGTCAGGGAGGTGGCAGGGATTAGGCTCTAGGACTTTACGGAGGTGTGAGGTTGGGGCCGCCTCCCCCCTGAGTCAGTGGGAACAGAACTTGGGTCCTCAGTAATCATGCTCTCCCCTCCCCTTCCAGGAAGAAAGAGAAAGAGAAATCCCTCCCTCCAACACCAGGCCCAACCAGAAACCTGTCCCCACCCCCTCATCAGCTGCTCCCAGATCCGAATGGGATTTGCAGAAGTCCTGGGCACTGGTGGTTGGTGGGGTGAGGGGAGGGGAGGGTAGCTTTGATGGTCTTCTGGGGCCTGGAGTGTGTGTAAGGGGGCGGGGGTAGGCATCCCAAGCTTCAGGCTGAGGAATGATGTGGCAGGTCCCGGGAGTGCGGCCTTGAGCCTTCACCTCATTCTCGAGAGAGACTCGGGCCTGGAGAGGCTAGGAAGGAGGGTGGCAGGATACGCAGCTTTACTTCTGCCCCCTTCCTCCCCAAATCCGGCTGGGTGGGCTCCGGAGCAGGCCCTGGCTGCACAGGAGGCGGCCCACTCCTCAGCTCCCGCCCTCGCCCCAAACAATGCCGCCTCCCCCTCCCCCTCGTCTTTATCCCGCGGGTTACTTGGCAGCCGCCGCTCGAGACCTCCCCTTGCCCTCCCCTCCATTCCAGGCCGGCTCGCAGCAGCAACAGGCCCTTTGCGCGGCAGCTGGAGAGACGGGGTGGGGGCAAGGTCTGGGCCAGGGCCTGGGCGTGGGGGGCGCCAAAGGCCTAGGCTTTGGTATGCAGGACTCCAGGCCTGAGAATCCGGACCCCTAACACACACATTCAGGCTGGGGTCACCCTTGCCCACCCGGGATGAAGAGGGGGACAGACGTCCCAGTTCAACTGAAGAGGGCCATCAGGGCCGGAAAGGGGGTGTTGGCGGGGCAACCGAGGTGGCACTGGGCCGGGGCGGAAGGGTCACCCCAACAACTCCGGAGCGGGGTCCTCGAGGATCCCGCCGCCCAGGGCGTCCTAGCGCCCGGAGTGGGGGAGGGGGCAGCTGTCAGAGGATGCGTCGGTGGCCCCGAGCCGCCGCCGCTGCAGCCTTTATTTTTAAACTTCCAAGTGGTCAGAGGGCGCGGCGGGGGAAGGGTCCCCGCCCAGCGGGTTGGCCTCCTCCTCGGCCTTCCCGAGGCCCCGCGACCTCCCCCCATTTCGCCTCTGCGTGGCTCCCGGCATACCTGGGGGTGCGCCGGCACCCAGATCTGCATGTGGGCCACTCTCCATGGCCGCGGCGTCACTGGGGGTCTTGGGGTCTCAGCGGCGACGGCGGCGGCGGCCGGCGGCCAGGACAGGGGTCCCGCGGCGCATCACGCCCGGCCCTGCCCGGCGGGCAAGACTCGGAGGCGGAGGCGCTCCGGGGAAGGTCGGGGCTGCCTCAGCTGGTGGCCTGCGAGGCTCGGAGTCGCCGGCCGCCCAGTGTCTGTCGGCTCCAGCCGCGATCCCGTTCCCTGCCCGGCGCCGGCCCAGTCCCGGCCGCGGCCCAACCCTATTGTACCGCCCGGGCTGGGCCTGGCCTCCCCGCTGGCGCGTACCAAGTGCGACGCGGGGAGGGCCTTCCCCCCCACCACCCAGCGTCCGGGACCCGAGCCTCTGCGCGCCCGCCTCGCTCGCCCCGCCCCGCCTCCGCCCCGGAGCGCGGGCCCTCGAGCTCCGGACGCCTCTCCTGCGGCTGCGGCCGAGGGGACGCCACTGCTCCCCGAGCACGCCCGTCCCGCCGCCTCCCCCTGCGGCCGCGCGTTGGTACGCGCCACAGCGCGAGAAGACTATGTAGGGAGCGCTCTGGTGACTCACCCGCCGCTTGGACTGGGGGGAGTCGAAGGGAGCGGGGCTGGGAGCCCCCAATCCCAACCTGGAACTTGGGGGCTCCGGCTCTGGCGCCTTGGCGGTAGCCTCAAATCCAAATTCTCTCCCAGTCCCACGTCAAACTAAATCCGATCGGGAGATGTCGAGAGGCCTGAAGGAGGGTCCCAAGGAGACCCCTAAAACGGCTCTGCTTTCTCTCCCCTGGTGATGGCTGGGATGGGGAGAGGCCAGGAGCCTTGCTGCTGCCCTTCCTCCAGCATCCTTTGGTTGGTGTCTTCCCTGCTCCTCCGGGGTAATTACAGGCCCGCACCAATGCCTTACCCAGGTCTCTAATCTGCTGGGTCCCTCCCAGCTCCAAACTGGGTGGTCCTGGTCCCGACCCTCCCCCACCCCCCCTTGCAATCTCCCCGGAAGGATTTTCTCTCCTGTGGCCTGTCAAGGAGGGAGTGAGCCCCTTCTGACTCCCCTCCCCGTAGTCCTGCTTCCCAGCTCTTCGAGGTGGGTCCCCTTGTTAGTGCCAGCGGAGGTGGGGCCTGAAGCCAAGTCTGGCCAGCCTGCGGGGGGTGGGGGGGTGGGGGACTGGGGGGGAGCTTGCTGGGAAGGTGGATCGATGATGGTGCTGCAGGGATTGACAGAGGGGAGGAAAGAGGAGGCACAGCTGGACCCTGCCACCCCCTCTCTGCCCTTTGTCCTGACCTCTAGAAGGTCAGTTCTCTGGTTCTCCATTGTCGGGAGATTAGGCCCCGTGAGATGCTAGCCTCCTGCCCCTCTTTCTTGCTAGTGTCTTCTTTGAACAGCTTCAGAAAGCAGCCATTTCAAGGGGAAGGGTGGGGAACAAAAGGGTCTGGGTCTCAGGTGACCTGGGAGCAGCCTGTCCTAGGAGGAGTGAGTAGCTGGGGGGCCTGAACTCTCTTGGAAGGGCCCCCCGGGAGGGAATAGTGCTGCCTCTAGCCCCGAATCATTAGAAAATGATGATGATGGAAAGCCTGCAAATGGAGCGGCTGACCTTAAGCTAGTATCTTAACTTTTTTGAAACACAGTTTGCTCACTGATACAATCAGGAAAATGATAGTACCGTGAGGTGTCATGGGGTCATTAAAGGTTAAATAAGGCAATGCAGATGAAGTGCTTAGCACAGAGCCTGGCATATAGGTAGGAAGTATGTAATAAATATGATGATGATGGTGATGATGATGGAGCTTTAAGGATAAAAGCAGATTAGGAGGAGGAGCAGAGCCCCCATCTTTGTCGTCAGCCGTCCCACCTGCAGGGTGAGGGGACCATGTGGATGATGGAGTCCAGGACTGTGCTTTGTGAGGTCAGAGTCCTCAGGGCCTGCATCTTCCAGATGTGAACAGGCCTACCCTGAGCCAGGCAGTGAGTAGACTCAGAATTCATGAACAGAACCTAACAGGGGTGGGGGGCGGGGAGCCCTCTGGGATAGTTCTTCTTCAGTGAACTTGAGATGACTACAAGGATGAAGACCCTGGGCGGGAACAGTGAGATCCCTTCCTTGGCTGGACCTCAACAGTAGTGGAGGGGGAAATCAATGGGAGCTAAAGATGAAAAGATAGCCAGGGATGGTCTATATAGGAGGATTTGAATGCCAATTGACATCATGATCTACATGATACTGATCATGGGGAGTCGTGGGAGGTTTTTTGCAAGGGGAGGGGTGAGCAGTGCTTTAGAACTGGAAATTCTCTATTGTGTCTAGTGATCTGAGATTGACTTTGAAGGATCATTGCAAAGAGACAGTGTGTGGTGTTAGCCTATGTCAGTGGTTCTCAACCAGAGAGGCAATTTTGCCCCACAGAGGTCATTTGGCAATGTTTAAGGGCACTTTTGGTTGTCAGAACTGGGGGTATCACTGGCATCTAGTACTTAGACATCAGGGATGCCGTTTAACATCCTACAATGCTCAGAGCAAAGAATCATTAGGCCCAAAACGTCAACAGTACCAACACAGAGGAACTCTTCCCTAGACTGTAGGTGGAGGCACCTATACCCCCTTTTACAAGATGCTAGTGGTGGAGACAACAAGACATCTGGGAGTTAGCCAACTTGATGGGCAGTCCTCCTGGCCAGCCCCAGGCCTCCTGTACAGCTAAGGGGTCCAGAGTGAGTCTTGGGAGGATGGCTGAGGGGGAGCCAGGAGAACGCCAGTGTCCTGTGATTAAGTTGAAACCATCAGATGGAGAGGATGGAGTCAGTTCCTCTCCATTTACCCCGGACTGGCCAGGATCCCTGGCAGATCCCAGGCCCTAGCAACTGAGAAGATTTGGAGTGTGTGTCTCTCTGAGTTTAAGGCTGGGTGACAGTGTCTGGGAGCCTCACCGCCCCCGCCCCCCGAATATTAGACATCCCAGAAAAGGAGCAAATGAGGCACTTGCAACATCAGGGACTGAAAGCCCCAACAGGATGCCCTGCCCTCTTTGGTGAAAGGCAGGGAACTCTGTCAGCTCCCCTGTGCCTCCCCTACCGCCCAGGGCAGTCCCCTCCTCCTCGGAAACAATCATGAATGAGCTGTTCCTCTCACCACGAGGCTGGGCTGGGGCTAGGGGGCAGGTCGCTGAACAGAGGATCAGAAATATGTCCCCTTTCCGATCCCCCTAGGGGGAGGGCAGGAGCGAGAGCATTTACAACCTCCTAGGTTTGGTGGGGCAGTGTCCAGGATGAACCTGATGGAGGGGTGAAGGAAATCACTGGGAGATTGACACAGAGATCAGAGAGATGAATCAGGACCAAGGCCCTGGAGGCTGCCTCCACACTCACAAAGTAGGAAGTGGGAGGGGCCTCATAGTGGGGGCAGCAGACAGAACAGACACCAGACTCTCACTCCTACCCCACCCCTAAGGCACTGCACTGTGAATGGGTCTCTAACCCATACCCCTCTCCTGGGGAGTCCTCCAAGCCCACTCCCTGGAGCTGAGGGTGGAGAATGTCCTCAAGGGCGGTGGTGACACCAGCTGCAAACAAGGCTTCCCTCCCTCCCGCTTGGGGAGGGGAAGGAACAGGGACAGATTGGAAGGGGGAGGAACTCAGATCCAGGATCAAATAGGCTCAACGCTTTGGATTTCTGGGAGGGTCTTTGTCTGGAGCCCCTGCTAGGAATGGGAAACTGTCCCTGCCCTAGTTTTTTCTAGGGAGAAGGAAACGAGGGTGAGGAGGAGGCGCCTAGCGTTCCTAATGTCCTGGCCCTGAGCAGTGATGGAAAGGGACTGGGATTTGGGAATGATGGGAGCGGTACTGAGAACTCTTGAAGCAGCTGTCCAAGGAGGTTTAGGTTCCCATCCGAGCAAGGAGGAGACCCTATAAATCAGCTTGAAATGGACCCCACCCCCATCCTTAATTCACGACTTGTGACACAAGGAGGAGTCCCAACGAAAAAGACTCCAAAAGGAACAATCATAGGCAGACAGAGGAAGAATCTCAGAGGTCCTAAGATAGGCAGGGAGAGGCTCCACCTCTAGCTTCTCCAGAACCACCCAGCCTGACAGGAGGCTGGGTGGGGTCGGGCGGCTGGCCGTGACTGTGACTCAGGCTTCTGTGGGCAGCCAAGGGCAGCCAGCAGGGAGGAGCCCAGACCAACAGACAGGCCAGCCAACTGCAGCTTTCACCTCAGCTGTCCTCTCTCCTGGGAATGCAGGAGGTCCTTCCCTGGCCATGCTGGCCTCTGGGGGCCTAGCCGACCCTGGCTTCACCCCCACTTCCACTGCCGCCCCTGCGGACCCTCCTGTTCCTTCCCAGAACTCTCAGCCAAAGCACTGACACAGGAGGGGGGAGTCAAAAGTCACTGCCTCCAGGGAGGCCCAGAATGTCTGTGTCGCAGGGAGAAGGGTATAATAATGACTGGTCCTGCACCCTGAGGGAGACACTGGGGTAATCTTGGGAACTGGCTTTTAGCTGGAGCAGCCTGGGCCCCCCAGTCTTCCCCAGCCTGGCTGGCTCACGTCTGGGCAGGCTGGTTGTCATGGTGAAGGCTAGGGGCTAGAATGCAGCTGCTTACAGAGTCAGGCTACCAGGCTTAAGTGAGGAGAGGGTGCTCAGGGACTCCCAGGCCAGCCCTCTCACAATTGACCAGCCAGAGGGGGTGGCTGGAGCTGAAACCAAAGAGCTATGGTCAGGGACTTCCCCTTGGCGATGGGTGACGGTGTGGCCAGCACATTTCCCTGGTATTTCTGGGACTTGTTTGTTGGGTTGTTTTGAGAGAGTGGCTGGAAGAAAGGGAATATGCATTTACTTTGTGCCCAAGTGCTCTGCACTCCTGTCTGACCAATCTTCACAACAACTGGGAGAGATCCAGCAACTTGACTAAAATGGCAAAGCTGAGCTTAAAATCCAGGACTGGCTGTTACCAACTCTAGGGATCTTTCTTTTCCAGGGACCAGGCAGTGTCGTTGTCCTTGGGGAGGGAGGGGAACAAAGTGACCTGAATTTTAGCATACAGACTGGGTATTCCATCATGAGGCCACAGTGGTAGGATGCAGGTACTGGCTGCTTTTGGAGTTTGGGGACAGATGACAACTTGAAGAGAAAGCTCCTAGTTAAATGCTTGGCACACAGTAGGTTGTCATTAAATATTTTTGCAACAAGAAGCCAGATCTGTGTATGAGCCATAGCTAGTTTTCTGGGACCTCCTGGGAGCCTCTGGCTCTGAACTGCAGCAACAGCGGAAGAAGCTAGTTCGAAAGGGGGACTTTCCAAGACCAACCCATTGAGACAGGAATTTGCGGAGCATCTGTGAGGGTGAGGGGACGGGAGGAGAGGGAAGTGTGTGGACGATACAGGATTGCCGCAAGCTCCGGACGCCACCCAGTGGCCAGAAGGCAGCCCTGGCGGGGAGCCAGGCTCTAAGACCCAATCGCGCGCGAAGCACTCTGGGAGTTGTAGTCCAGCGGTGCTGCCACTGGGGCTATTGGGTGTTGTAGTCTGACGTCTATTGGGCGGGAAATACCCTCGTCGGCCCGGACCACGAGTCCCGTGGTGCCCCGCGGCAGGCCGCGCAGGCGCGTTGAGTTGGTGCCGGTCAGTCCCGAAGGCTGAGGGGCCGCGGCCGGGGCGAGAGGTGTCAGGAGGGGTTGCCGAGAGGGTCTGTGGCGAGGCGGGGTAGGGCGGCTGGCACCATGTCTAGGCAGGCGAACCGTGGCACCGAGAGCAAGAAAATGGTAACTCGGAGCGCGTGACCTCGGCGGGCGGGGCGGAATGGAGGGGTTCTGGGGAAGGGACCCGGCGCGGGGCGCAGTTGGAAAAGGGCCGCCCGTGAGCGCAGGGTGCTTCCGCGGGAAGGAAGGAGGAGGGGGCTGCCTGTGGGTCGGCAGGGGAGAAGCACGCCGGGGGCGTCCCAGGCCTGAGGCCGGTTGGAGGGCCGCTGGAGCGGCTCAGAGACCCCTCCCCCGGATCCTGAGAGCCGCTGTGTGCGGGACCCGCGACCACGGCGGTAGTAACAGTAACTACCACCGTCGTCCTCTTACTGTGTGCTAGGCACTGGGCCAAGGACCTTACGTACCTTAGCTCGTTTAATCCGCTAAGTAACTCTCTCAGGTGGATAATGTTATCGCCGTTTTACAGCTCAGTTAGGTTACATAACTTGCCCAAATTTACAGCTAGGAAGAGTTAGGATTTTAACACGTCTCTATAACTGTAAAGCTTCAGACTGCTAGGCCCTATTGTCTCTCACGCTGTGCTCTGGACATTGCAAGAGATGCTCAGATACTGGTCTTGCCAGAAAGGAACTTTGTACTTGGAGGAGTGAGAGGTGGGCCAGGGTAGGCAGTAAGTGGTGCCCCTTGGTGAGTGGGGGCGGCTCCTTTCTTGTCCTGGGAAGAGTGGGACACTATGTAGTCTCATAAGGGTTGGCAGTAGATGGCACGTGGGCCTGGAAAGTAAGGTCGATGACGTTTTTCTCCAAGTTAAGACCTCTTGGCAGGTGTTCCTTTTCTTTGCCATGTTCTTACCTCCTTCAGAATTGCCCATGCTGTCTGTCTTTGTTTTCAGATTTAGAAACTAAATAATCCAAGGTTGCAGGTTGGTTAGGCAGAGCAGGGGCCCTTTGTTGACACTCAGTTCTAGAGGGGTGATCATACATCCCTCACACCTTGGCATCTTACACCAGGAACAGCACCAAAAATGGGCTGCAGGAGGCCCTAATACTTCAGAGTAGTACTTACCTGTTTTTCTCTCAGACCCCTTTTGAGAAGCTGCTGATACCTGTGGATCTTCCCAGAAATAATAAGTTGACAAACATATACACAGACACTTACCTACATTTGGGGGGGATTTGTGGGCTCCCTGAAAATCCTCCATGGATCACAGGTTAAGAATTTCTGTTTTGGGGCACCTGGCTGGCTCAGTCTGAGGAACATGCAGCTTCTGATCTCCTAGTTGTGAGTACAAACCCCACATTGGGTGTAGAGATTACTTAAAAATAAAATCTTTAAAAAAGAATTCCTGTTTTGGAGGAAATACCAAGAATTTCAAAGAAGAAAAGTATTATTTTGCTAGGAAACAGTATCATGTAGGGGGAAAAGCATGGACATCGTTGGAATTCTGTCTTGATTGATCCTCAATTTTCTTATCTATAAATTGGAAACAATAATGCCTACTTAGAATTAAGTGAGATAGCAGTGTACAATGTATGGGGCATGGCAGATGTTTGTTTCCTCCTCCTTTTTGTAAGATATGAACAGATACAAGAGGTCTTCCTGCTTAGTTTTCATATCGTACTCTTGTCTTTTTTTTTTTTTACTTGAAATCCCTATTGAAATCTTTTTTTTTTTAAGATTTTATTTATTTATTTGACAGAGAGACACCGCGAGAGAGGGAACACAAGCAGGGGGAGTGGGAGAGGGAGAAGCAGGCTTCCCGCTGAGTAGGAGCCCAATACGGGGCTCGATCCCAGGACCCTGTGATCATGACTTGAGCCAAAGGCAGACGCTTAACAACTGAGGCGCCCAGGTGCCCCTGAAATCTTTAATACTATTTTATTTATTTATTTTTTAAGGATTTTATTTATTTGACAGAGAGACAGCGAGAGAGGGAACAAAAGCAGGGGGAGTGGGAGAGGGAGAAGCAGGCTTCCCGCCGAGCAGGGAGCCCGATGCGGGGCTTGATCCCAGGACCCTGGGATCATGACCTGAGCCGAAGGCAGACGCTTAATGACTGAGCCACCCAGACTGCCCCTTTAATACTATTTTAAATAGGAACCCCCAGTGCTCACTCAGCTTTGGTGAGTGGGAGAATTAGGGAGGTACAGCAGCACACTCTTATCTCAAGGCTTTTGCAACTCCTGGTGTCTCTGCTTAGAACTTCCTTCCCCCAGGGGCGCCTGGGTGGCTCAGTCAGTAGATTATGGGACTCTTAATCTCAGGGTCCATGGGATTTTCAGGGGTTTTGAGTTCAAGCCCCACATTGGGCATGGACCCTACTTCAAGACAAGAAGAACCAAAAAAAAAAAAAAGGAAAAAAATCCCTTTTTCCAATAAGTAACCCTAATCCTCATCTAGCTACTCCCCACTTCATTCAGTTATGCAAATGTCACTTCCTCTGAGAGGCCTTCCCTGACTACAGTTTTCTGTCCTCTTACTCTATTCCATTTTTCTTCATAGCACTATTTCATTACGAATTACATACTTGTTTATTTTCAGTCTCCCCCATGAGAATGTAACCACCAGAACAGGGATTTGTTTTGTTCAGTGCTCTATTCCTAGCATCTAGAATGATGCTTGGCACTAGGCAATCAATATTTAGTGAATGAATGACATGAAGGTTTGGTGCATCCTCTCATTCACTTATTGCTGGCGCCTACTTAGGACTTGTCACATGATCCTCTTTATGGCCACCTGGTTTTGACATGTTCTTCTCCTCCCGGGAAGTCTCCCCCTCTAGCAGCCCTTTTCCCAGTTGGCCCTACCTTAGGCTAATTGCTGTCTTCCCACTTAAACCTTCCAAGACTTAAATGATTAATATGCCCAAGGAACTAGACCCCTGCTTTTAGTCTGTGCGAACAGAAATAGCCAATGTACCAGGCAAACTTTTCCTGAGCCCTAACTCTATGCATAGGTCTGTGCTAGGTGCTGTGAGAGATGCAGTCCTAGTCCGTAACCTTGAGAAGCACATTCTGAGAGGCAGGAAAGTATACAACACAGTACTGTCTGGCATGGAGTCCCAGCTTAACTGCTTACTTGCTGTGTGACCTTGGGCAAGTTTCCTCATTGTCGTAAGCATCAGTTTCACTGTCTTTAAAAAATAAGTTAGAGGGATGCCTGGGTGGCTCAGTTGGTGGGTTAAGCATCTGCCTTGGGCTCAGGTTATGATCCCACTGTCCTGGGATCGAGTCCCACATCAGGATCCTTGCTCGGTGGGGAGCCTGCTTCTCCCTCTGCCTGCCGCTCCCCCTGCTTGTGCTCCTACACTCCCTCACTCTCTCTCTCTCTGTCTCGCTTGCGCGCGCATACACAAATAATAAAAGATCTTAAATTAGAAAGTGTAGTAATAGTATCATGGGGTTGTTCTGAGAATTAATTGAGGTAATGCATGAAAAGCTAGCAGTGTGATGGTGTACTTAATGTAGTTGGCACTCAGTAAAAGCCAGCCAGCAAGCATCCTTGTTAGTAAAGATATTAGCCTTTATGTGTCTGTGTCGTGTTTGGTTCCTGAATTCTATGAACAATCAAACCTCCCCTTATTTTGTGTCATGTTACTAGTAACCCAACCCTAGCGGTTCTATTCTCCAGTGCTCAGGTGAATTACTCCTTGGTAGCAGCACTCAGAGTCTCCATGACAGGAGGCTGGAGGGTAAGAGAGAGTGAAGGTCCTGTCACTGACCTTCACTCCCAGCTGTTAGGGGCAGTCACACTGAATCACTTGTGTTGATAAAAATAGTAAATGTGACTCTTGGAGCATTAGCTCCAAAAATCAGCCCCCTTAGGGAGATTTGTTATTTGTCTGGGGCACTAACTGAAAAGCCTTTTGAAAACCCTCAAGTGCCATAGCTCACCTGAAGTAGGGCTTGGCTTAACTTGCCCTGCTCAGGTTGTGCCTGGAGTACTTAGAGATCAGATCAGCTGTTCCAGTATGAAACCACTCCTGTGGTTTGTTGGTCTACAAAGCATTTCGGTCCATTATCTCACTGGATCCTCCCAACAATCCTGTAATCAGCATGACAGATTTTACTGTTACCATTTTTGTGTGAGGAGATTGAGATTATGCAAAGCAAAGTGACTTACCTAAAATCTCACAGCTAGTAAGTGGCGGTCCAGACTCAGAATCAGGTTTTCTGGCTACTAACCCAGTGTTCTTTCTGTATGCCTTATTAGTTGTTACAGAGTTCTTTATATTGATTCAAAATCTCCCTCCTTGAGCCTAGTTCAGGGTACTCTTGGATACCACAAACTAGTGGTTTAAACTAGTTTTTAAAAACTAGTTTAAAAATAAAAACAGAGGCCCTTGGGTGGCTCTGTCTGTTAAGCGTCCGACTCTCGATTTCAGCTTAGGTCATGATCTCAGGGTCGTGAGATGGAGCCCAGTTTTGGACTCCAGGCTAGGCATGGAGCCTGCTTAAGATCCTCTCCCTCTCCCTCTGCCCCTCCCTCTTTCCCTCTTTCAAACAAACAAATAAATAAAAATAAAAATATCTACTTCTAATGTAGGTGCGGGGCAGCAGGTGCTGTACAAACATTGTCTCCGTGGGCTCTTACAGTAACTCTCTAAGGCAGATACTGTTGTCACCATTGCACACATGGAGAAAAACTGATCCAAGATACTAAGTGATGGCTTAGATCACATAACTTTTTACAAGGTGGTGCTCAACTGTAAGAAGACTGAGCCTCAGTTACTTAACCTGTCACCTGTAAAAAGAATGAATGATGTTTGTTCTGCTAACCTCTCATGGTTGTGATTAGGATCAATGAGAAACTGTGAAGGCATTCTGAAGGTGTTATAAATGTTTATGGCCATAATTATTAAACATAATTAAAGTACCTGAAAGTAGAAATGTTGCAGAAGAGATTCATGTTTTCTTCTGGGAGGGAGAATGTGGTTATTATGTTCAGTGAAGAAATTGGATTGGTTGAATTAGCTGACCTTTAAGGTCCCATGGAACCTATTATAAGGGTCACAAGGACTGAAAACCTAGGTCAGCAGTAACCTCTCTGCCTTCCTCTTCTGTTTTCTCTTTTGTTCACTCCTCTCAAATCCCACTGGTTTCTTAGCTGTTTCTCAAACATGGCAGACATACTCCCACATCAGTGCCTTTACACTTGCTTCCTAGAATCTTTTCACCCAGATATCTTCATGGCTTTTCCTTATTTCCTTCAAGTCTTTGCACAAATATCACCTTACTAGGCCTTCTGTGACTATCCTATTTAAAACTGATCTCTCTCGAGGCGCCTGGGTGGCTTAGTCGTTAAGCGTCTGCCTTTGGCTCGGGTCATGATCCCAGGGTCCTGGGATCCAACCCCGCATTGGGCTCCTTGCTCCGCGGGAAGCCTGCTTCTCCCTCTCCCCCTGCTTGTGTTCCCTCTCTTGCTTTGTCTCTCTCTGTCAAATAAATAAAACCTTAAAAAAAAAAAAAAGCTGATCTCTCTCTCTCTTCCTCCCTCCTCTCTTTGTGTGTGTGTGTGTGTGTGTGTGTGTGTGTGTGTGTGTATAATCTGTTTATTATCTGTTTTCCTCCTGTTAGATGGTCCCTGGAACATAGTAAACATTGAATGAATGCCTTTTTCTATACCACAGCCCCATTCCTGTTTTTAAAGTATGAAGACCTTTAAGTTAAATATTTGCATTGCATCCTGTTTCGAGTAGGCTTGGTTCATAATCAGAGATGGATACAGACTTGCAAATTAAGAGAGTGTGGAGAGCCAGGGTCAGGAATCCTGTTCCCAGATCCCAGGCATATTGAGTCTGTGACCATGGATATATCTGTCTAGAGCCTTGATTTTTCTTATTGGTACACTGGGGGCTGCTGCATCTATAAGGGCTTGATAGCATCACAGTATGCATGTTACTTGGCATTATGGTGGGCTGAGGCCATTGGAGTCTCCGTCCAAGGGCTCATTAATAATGGAAGGAAAGCTCTCCTGATTTAATGCAGTGGTGCCAACGCTATAGACTGGTAACTGCTGGATTGTCTCCATCCATTCATGTTCAAGCCATTCTAGTGCCAAACCCTTGACTAAAAAATCATCGTCCTCCTTAATAGCTTCCCTTAATTGCCATATTTGGTAAATGGTCTCTTGGAGACACCCTGATCTGACTGTTTTAGTTGAGTTCAAACAGCTTCCTGATTCTGAAACTCATTCTCTTTGACTTCCTAGTACGGCTAAGCTTTTGCTGTTTTGGGGTGTGGGGGGGTTATTAATATTGCACTTGTGGGGAACAGTGGATAGAATGAACATTGGCTTAGAAACTCTTGTTTTTTGTTTCCCAAAATTACTTTTGTCAATAATTAGCTGTTTGTCCTTGGGCAGATTACTTAATCATTATGATTCTCTCATTTCTTCATCTCTAAAATGAGATTAATTCCTGCCCTTTCTGCTTTACAGAATTATTGTGGGGTGGAAAATGAGATGATAAAAAATAGAATGCAGTGTGTAAGCAAAAGGCACTCACATCACTAGTCTTGTGGTGACCTCGCCACCAGGCCATGGGAATGAGATGAGGGGCACTGATGTGCTGAGAGCCTGGGCCTTAACATTACTTGGACTTTGCTCTCTAGAAGACTTGAAGACAGAAAGGTGCTCTGCTCCGAGTTTGACAAGCTTCCATTCAGAAGGGAGTGGCTGAGTGATTATTTCTTTTGAATCCATTGGTCCAGACGTGCTGTTAGCATGTTTCTCACTTTGTTTAGCTCTGATAGTGCCTTTCCCCCCCACCTCCTGCTTTCATTCTTTAGTCTTGGCATTACTCATCCTGTCACCTTCCACACCTCTGTTTCTTGGTGGGTAGGTGCCAAGAGTTTTTATCTGAGAAAGGGTTTCTGTGATTTTAACTGTGGTTGTAATAGAAACCAGTCCAGATCAGGATTATGTTCCAGGTACACAAAAGATTGGATTCCTTTCAGAGTTACCTCTTTCCTGGAAACATTTTCGCTCTGTGTCAAGAGGAACGTTATTTTTCCTCATGCTGGTGACTTAAGAGGGGGGTTATCAGTGCAATGGACTCTGGGACTTCCTCTCCTCCCCATAGACCAGGCCCGTGGGTCCTCTGATGCTCCTGGGTGGGGCACTGGGAGTGCACTTGAACTCTGGGCCCTGACACTGCAGACATTCTTAGATGTGGAGAAGCCATGGGTCTCACCCGCTAAGGTACAGAAGCTAATCTGTAAATGTCTTCTTCAGGTCTTTCATAGTATCCAGTGGATGGCTGCCCCCACCCCCCAATTCTAGTGACCAAAGCTTAGGCTTGGCAGCTATGGTGGGTTCCTGGGTTAGCAGAAACCCACCTTGATGTGTTGGAAGAGTAACTGCTCCATGTGTGAAGTGCCTTTTACAACCTGTTCTGTAGTGGCCACCTTGACCCTGCGGGGGGCGGGGGCACGCTCCTTGGCCACCCCACAGGGAATGATGTTCTTTCCCACCAGACACAGATGACCTTCCTTTGAATCCTGACAGCTGCACTGAGGCTGACCCAGACTTACTAAACTTTTTCTTTTGTGCTTCTTCGTCCTGATTGCCTTTTGAATCTCTTTTAGAGCTCTGAGCTCTTCACCCTCACCTACGGGGCTCTGGTCACACAGCTGTGCAAGGACTATGAAAATGATGAAGATGTGAATAAACAGCTGGACAAAATGTAAGTAAGCTCCTCTGCAGGAGAGACAAGAATGGGCTCCCTAGTGCACATTCTACATGGTCCTTTAGAGCCCAACACCGGGTTCTCTCTTATAACCAACATTTTGGGCATAGTTTCCACTGAGCTCATTTTTGGGATGTTTTAGGATTGTCCCCCATTTTCCCTTTACTACTAGCAGCCTTATGTTCGGACATAACATAAGACATTCATACCCCATGATATAGTCTGTTCTCTCATTTTCTTCCCAGGGGCTATAACATTGGAGTCCGACTGATTGAAGATTTCTTGGCACGGTCAAATGTTGGGAGGTGCCACGACTTTCGGGAAACCGCAGATGTCATTGCCAAGGTCATTATCCTGGGCCACCTGGCTATGCTGAAGGATGTCACTGGGAGGCACTGCTTACCACTCTCTCTCTCCCTTAGAGAGGCTCTTAGTATTCCAAAAGTCTAGTTAGGCAGCTGTCTGGGCCAAAGAAGCCTTCCTGATGGTTTGGGAATAGCACAGATCATGAAAAGGGAAGAGTGGTTGGGATCATCCGTGTGGTTGAAAGCCCCACTGAAATGAAAGCCAGATCTCCTCGACTGTGAAGATAGAGTAGCATGGGGGTTACGAATATGGGCTTTGGACTCAGACAAACCTGGCTTCAAATTCTGGCTCCAGTACTTACTAGTTAAGGGTAAGTTAATTTTAACCTTTTTAATTACCACTTACCTCACCTTTAAAAGAAGAAAATAAGAGCTACCTCACAGGGTGGTTGTAAGGAGTAGATGAAATAATGAACATGAGCATTCAGGTAAAGTGAATGCACTTAACATAGTGTGCTTGTGGTAAATGGTCGCTATTAATAGTATTAGCATTACATTTTATAGAATTAATAATAAATGGTAATATGCCTCTAGCTTTGTGGCATCTGTAACCTAAAGGTTGGGTCTTTCTGTTGTAGAGCATGCTGGCCCAAATTCTAGAGAGGGCTGAAGTGAAGAGAGCTTTGTGAAGGTTTGGAAGTAGGAGAGTGGATAGAGGGAAGGATGTCTTCAGAGTAATTTGGCCGCAGTGACCATATTTGCTTTCAAGAAGAAGGGTTCAAGATAGCGCAGACAGAGAACAGGGCAGTGGGCTGTGGCCTCTCATGTGCTGGCTCCGGGAAGCCACCCCTGTCAGAAGTGTAGGTAGACAGCAAGTTGCCTAATTGTATGAGGCCTTGAAGGAGAGGGGTGTGGAATTTGCATAGATGTTTTTCCTTTTTTGCCCTGAATACCTAAAGCCCCAGTGTTTTGCAGAGGCCACAGTTTTGTTCCTGAGCCACTTAACTTTCCTTCACCAGTCCCATCATCTTCCCTGGTGCGCGGCTCCCACTGCTCTTCCCCATGGTGCTGTTGTGTGTCTCCTGACAGGTGGCGTTCAAGATGTACTTGGGCATCACTCCAAGCATCACCAATTGGAGCCCAGCTGGTGACGAATTCTCCCTCATTTTGGAAAATAACCCCTTGGTGGACTTTGTGGAACTTCCTGATAACCACTCATCCCTTATTTATTCCAATCTCTTGTGTGGGGTGTTGCGGGGAGCCTTGGAGATGGTGAGTGCAGCTCTTTACCTTCTGGGACACCTGAGCTATAGTAGGGGCTTGATAAATTTTTGAATGAATGAGAGAGAGAGAGAGAAAGAGAGAGAGAAAAGAAAGGCCTTTGCCTCACCTCAGCACTCTGCTGCCTGAGATGTGATGCTACTGAGCGTAGGATCCAAAGATGACTCTCCCTGAGAGTGGTGCTGTCAGCCCCCAAAGCCCAGGAACACCCATTCCTGGATTGGCTCATTTGGTGACAGTCTCATTTGTGGGTGTTCTTTGCTAAGTCTGTCCTTATGGGTCGCGGCCACTGCTTCCTGCAAAGGAGCATTGGAACTGGTCATCCCGTCGTTGTGGGAAACTAGCCCCCTCGTTTGGACTGCTGTGGATGAGTCAGTTACAGCCCCATCCCCTGTGGTTCCCCAGAGCCTGTGGCTAGGCAGCTGCCCCTTCATTTTCCCACTGTCCCCCAGGTCCAGATGGCTGTGGAGGCCAAGTTTGTCCAGGACACCCTGAAAGGAGACGGTGTGACAGAAATCCGGATGAGGTTCATCAGGCGGATTGAGGACAATCTCCCAGCTGGAGAGGAGTGACCATCCCCAGGACTTCAGGGTAGCTAGCAGGAGCACTTGTTGGAATCCGAAGCCTCAGAGCTCCCTCTGCCCTTTAGAACTCAATGACTCTTTAACACGGTTGTTACATATTCTTCTAACTCTGTTTCCATTCTCCATGCTAATAAAGAGCAGACTGTGATACAGTCCACTTACCCCACAAGTGTGCCCATGCAGGAAGGAAACTCTTTGCTCCTTTTCCCTTCAAAGGGGTTGTTGGATGCAGTCGTCTTTGGTTGGACTAGAAAGAGCTCAACCATTTTACATTCCTGTTTGAATTTTCCAAAGCAAAACCCTTTTTGACCCCATTAAGAGGCAAGTCTCACACATCTATTCCTGGGCCTTTGGAATGCCATTGGTGAATGGCTGTAGAGAATCTAGGGTTGTGGGGCGGGGGAGGGGAGGCTCGAAGGGGTGGATAGGAATTGCTAGTTGTAGTGTGACACACTCTAGCGCTTGTCCAGAAGGGGGAGTTGTGCCGGGAACCCTGACTTCTGGGAAGCCACCCAGGTCTTGTTCCTCCCTGCTGTTTGGAGGCGACATCACCTCTTTTTACAGAGGGTCCATCCTTTTTTCTTACAGATTCTTCAATAAAGACACATTCTTGAGTGAAATCCTAATCATGTCCTGTTTTCTTTCTGGAATTTTATGGCAGTGGAATGAGGAGACCAACTAAGTTCCTAGGCCCTGCCTCACACTTACCTGGTCTAGGAATGGCTCCTCCCCACAGACCAGAGAGTCTGGGAAACCTGGGTGCAAATACCCCTTCAAAGTCATTTTTGGGTCTATTGTCTAGCAAAGCCTAGAAGCTGACCATTATCCCTGATATACCTAACATGGACTATCTCGAGCTCTTGGCCACTGAGTAGGAAGGCATGGCTAGAAAGACCTTGTTAAGAATGGGGAGGGGCGTGCCTGGCTGGCTCAGTCAGTAGAGTGTGCGACTCAATCTCAGGGGCATGAGTTGGAGCCCCACGTGTGGTGTAGAGTTTACTTAGAGAAAGAATAATGGGAATGAAAGCCTGATTGGAAAAAGTTTGAGAGAATAAAAGAGGATTAAGGGTACCGAAATTTTCTTTTGAAGAGTTTTGCTGTAAAGAAGAGCTACGGGGGCGCCTGGGTGGTTCAGTCAGTTAAGGCTCTGGCTCTTGATTTCGGCTCAAGTCCTAATCTTGGGGTTGTGAGATCTGGCCTGGGGTGTTGGGCTCCGAACTTGGCGGGGAGTCTGCTTAGGATTCTCTCCCTCCCTCTGCCTCTCCTCCTGCTTGCATGCTCAGACGCACATGCATACTCTCTCTGTCTCTGAATAAATCTTTAGAGGGAACAAAAGAGCCAAGAAGTAGGGTAGTGTCTACAGGGGGATATGAAGTCAAAGCAAAGTTAAACCTCTAATGTTGGGTACAATTTATTGAGTGCTTACCACTTGTCAGACATTGTACTAGCACTTTACGTTACCTAATCCACAATAACTCCCTTATTTATAATAATTCCATTTTTAGAGGGGAGACTGTAAATTGCCCAAGGTCATACAGCCATTAGGTGGTGAATCTAGTGCACAAAGCCCATGTTCTTAGCCATGATGCCTGGTTAGCCCTGTCGGGGAGGAAGGGCAGTCCTGCAGCCCCCTCTCCCAGCCTTACAGAATTTAGGATAGCTTTTTGGGTGCCTGGGTGGTTCCGTCGATTGAGCATTGGATTCCTTTTTTTTTTTTTTTTTAAGATTTTATTTACTTGACAGAGACAGCGAGAGAGGGAACACAAGCAGGGGGAGTGGGAGAGGGAGAAGCAGGCTTCCCGCTGAGCAGGGAGCCCGATGTGGGACTTGATCCCAGGACCCTGGGACCATGACCTGAGCCGAAGGCAGACGCTTAACGACTGAGCCACCCAGGGGCCCTGAGCATTGGACTCTTGATTTTGGCTCAGGTTGTGATCTCAGGGTCGTGAGATCGAGCCCTGTGTTGGGACTCTGTGCTCAGTGTAGGGTCTGCTTGTCCCTTTCCCTCTACTCTTTTCCCCATTTTCACTCTCTCTCCTCTCTAAAATAAATAAATAAAATCTTTAAAAAAAAAAAAAGAACTTATGATAGCTTTTCAAGGGAGGGATCAGAGGTTGTCAGGCCATGTTGGTAGCACTGTTCTTGGAGACAGCCTAGGCTCTTGAGGTCCAGATACTCAGGTTATTGGCGGGGAATGGGGCCCCCAGGCTTTTCCCAAGGTTAGGGCACAGGCCTGAGATGAGGAGAGCCATTATAGGTGCACTGCGCAGGAAGTGTGTCTTGGTTGCATAGATGAGGACCAGCGTTCTGGGACACCTGAACAGAGGCAGTTTACACGTGATTTGCCTCTTCCAGCTGGGTCAGGCCACTAAAGGGGGGGAGGTGGAGGTCACTTTTGCGTTCCCAAATATAGGGAAGCTCCCACTGGGATCCTGTCCTCTGAGCGTTTTTACCTCCCGCTCCAGGTACAATTGGGGGCCCCAGGGCAGGTCAACTGTATCCTTAGCACCCAATATAGGGCTGGGTCCAATCACACCAGAGAAATGACTGAATGAAGGAAACTAAGGGAACGGATGCTGGGGCCCAGATGTGGAAACACTGTGTGGTATCTGGGGTATGCCAAGAAAGGGGAGCAGCACCACCCTTTCCTTCTCCGGGGGGGGCTCTCACCCTTCCTCCTCTAGTACCACACCTACTTTCCAGCAGCCGTTTGCATGCTATGAGGTTTTAGATATTTCCTTTCCCAGAGTTAAACACAGGCAGCGTTACAGAGTCGGCAAGCTGTGGAAACAAAGCCCCCTTAGTGATTTTTCCCAGTGACAGCCCCACAATTGTGTGATGTGCACCCAGAGACTGAGGGAAGGGAGGGGCTGAGGACTGTGGAGCTGCTTAGAGCATCACCTCATCATCTCTCCCGAATGAGCCGAACATACAAGTCCCAGCAACCTAACTTCGGCCCCCCCTCCCCCCGCCCCAGAATGAATTCATTGTGGATTATATAGCCTTCTACTTTTACGGTGACTCTGAGGCTCAGACAGCCTCCTCCAGGCTAGGCCATTCCACATTCTCCATGATGTACTGGCACACCCTCCAAACAAGATGGGGCAGGTTTGCTGGCTTTATAGGAGGGGCTGAATAATGAGGTCAGCAGCCTGGTTGAGGTGGCGTTCTGGGGCTGGAGGAGTCTGGGCTGGTGGCCTTTGGGCCTGGCACAGGCCCAGCAGAGCCCCAAGGAAAGGCCTTGCTCTGCAGCCTTTGGCCACCAGGGGTCTCCAGATCACCACTCTGCTGTCCCAGAGTGACGGTTGGACCCCTGGTTTCCATGATTTGCTAGGAGATGCACCTGATGAACAACTCCCAGAGGCCGGTCAGAACCCGGAAGCACCCCCTTCTCTTCTAGCCACTCCCATAGGATCTGACAGTAAAGCTTGCGTGCTGTGAGGCTGAGGGCCTGCCTACTGAACCCAGGGCATGGGGAAGAGCACTTTGGCAAAGAAGTGTGCGGCCCCTGTGCCTACTCCAGCCTCTCGTGCTGGCCTCTGTTGTACAAGCTAGCGCTGAGCCCTCCCCTCGTCAACCCCCTTACTTCCTGAGTGGAGACCAGAGCACCAGCACTGTTCCCCTCCCTTACACCCCCACCAATAACATTCCCCTGGCGGATTGGCCTCCCCTATATTTGTACTGGGCATCCAGAGAAGGAGGTGGCAACAGAAATTGCATTAAGTAAAATTAAAATAGTCTCCTAACAAGTAGTTCATTGTGGACGGTTGGGGGTGGTGGTGCAGGAAAAGCATCCTCCCGTTCTCTGGTTCTCTCGGAGCTTAAGTGCTACCATGTGCTGTTCCCTGGAAGCCAAAGGGCCGGTGGAGGGGGGGTGCGGTGGCAGGCGAGGAGCCTCGCTGTTACCGATCCCCAGCCTTTGATGTAGCGCCAGGCCTGACCCTAGGACAGCCGAGGGCCACTGCCAGGGGAGCTGTGGGACGCAGCGCATTCCTGGGGGCAATCTACGCTTCTGGCAGGAGGAGAGGAAAGTTTCGACTGTGGGGAAGGGGGTGGAGAGAGGGCGCTGCAGATGAAGTTAGAGGGTGGGTGTTGTGAAGGACAATGGAAGGAACCAAGGCATAGGGCAATACCATCTTACTTCGTCTGGCTCGCTTAACTGGCTTGGGCAGAGGCCTCCTCCAGGAAGCCTTCTCTGATGGACCCAGAGCTGCTGAGGAGCAACACCTTCACTCTGCACGACACGCATGGGCCAGTCCAGTTAGAGCCCCAGAGGATGCCCGGAGAAGCCGCTGCTCTTCCCTCCTGGCTCTGGGGGCCTGGACTGTCAGCTATGGAGACATCTAGGACCGAGCCAGGCTGAGGAGGCTGGGAGGACGATGTGGTGGCATGAGAGTGTGAGTGTGTGAGTGTGGATAACAAATGTTGTTCATAGCAACAGCTAGTATTTACTGAAGAGTGACTAGGTGCCAGTCAGGGCTGGTCTAAGTGCTTCATGTGTATTTTTCCTTTCGCCTTCACAACGACCCTATCCCTGTGCCCATTCTGAAGATGGGAAGACTGAGGTACACAGCTAGGGCATAGTAGATTCAGGACACAAACCCGAATAGTCCAGTATCAGACACCAAGCTCTACGGTGTGTGTTACATGTGTAAGTGTTTGGGTTTTAGTGTGCGTCTGTTTCCTTGTGTTCCTTGGGGAGCGTGTCTGTATGTAAACTCTTTCATTTAACAGAAATGGAGCCCTGTGCTGGGGGCTGGGGACCGGACAAGTGGACAGGGAGATGGTGGCAGGGAGGAGAGACGAGGCTGAAAACGAGAGACAAAGGCAAGTCCTGGCCCCACTACTTCCTGGTTACAAAACACTGAGCAAAGGATTTGAACTCCAAGCATCAGTTTTTCATCTGGGTCAAAATGGGGATTATAATAATGCCCACATTACAGACTGTTTTGAGGATGAAACAAGATGCAGTGTGTAAATTTCCTGGCATATTCTGCATGTTCCCTAATTGGCCGTTATGATTCACCTGATTTTCGCTACAGAATTGTCTTGTAAAACTACTGTGTGTGGATATCCGAGGGGCTGAGTGTGTGCAGAGAGTAATTTTGTGAACTCGGGGCTGTGTCTGGGGTGTTCATCACTGTTATCCCCAAGCATCCAGCACTACTTTTCAGCGCAACGTAGGTGCTCAGAAAATGTTTATTGATGGCGTGTTGACTGAGTGTGAGGAAGAAGCCAGGAGGGCCCACAGAGAGAGGGGTGTGTGGGCCTCCACCGGGACCCGCTATACCATTTATGGGGCTCAGTGCAAAATGAAAATATAGAGCCCCTTGTTCAAAATTATGAATTTCAAGATGACCAGCAGAGCAGTAAACCAAGCTTATCTGAACAGGGAGCTCTGTGTGACTGCACAGGCAGGCATGCCCACGAAGCCAGGCCTGGCCTCCATTTGCCTGAGTCCCCAGCTGTCCCCAAGCCCAGATGTCCTGGAGAGAGTAGAAGCAGACTCCAACCATGGTCTGCCATGCTTCCCAGGCTGCCTGCGAGGAGGTGAGGAAGGGAGGGCAGGCCAGGAGAAAGCAGAGGGAGGGTCCAGAGACCTGCAGACCTCCTCCCCAGGGAACCTTTCCAGAACCAGGCCATGCCTAACAGTGGCCCTCCATCCCTTCAGGAGCTCACCGCCCCCCCCCCCCCACCAACCCACCAACCAGGGAGCTGGGTGGTCTGGGCACATGTGGTCACATTTAGATGTTGATTGAAGCAAAATTGTTATAAGATTAGAACATTTAAGGTAACTTTAATTTCCCCAGCATTACTGGGATTTTTGAGGATGGGGCTGAGCGATCCCCTGGGGTGAAAGTGAGGGGGGTTGTGGGGGTTGCAAGAGGGTCTGTATTTCTCTAGTCCTGTAGGAGAGGCCTCTGGCAACTGAAAAGGAAGGAAGGAGGGCAAGACAGAGGGAAGGACTTCCCAGGAATTGTAGAACCAGGAGTCAGTCCTCCGGCAGATGTGGAAGTGGGAGGTGGGGATGGGGTGGTGGGGGGGAATGCAGAATCTCCAAGGCCCTGGTAGAGCAGGAATTACCAGCACTACACCCCTCCCCAGACTATCTGCACACCCTGGGCCACACATCTGTGCAAACATCCCTCCCCCCTCCTCAGCTTGCCAGACAGATGGGATGGTGGCAAGAGGAAGGTTCCATCCAGGCCCTCCCCAGGCTCCAACCTGGGGTGGTTGGAGCCTAGTTTTCTTATTGGCAGATCAAGATAGAAATTTAGAATGAATGGGAGAATTATGGTAACGGCAAAAAAGATTATGCACATTAATTGAGTCACTTCTATGCGCCGGGCTGGTGTAGACTTTATATGAACTCTCTTCCAAGAGGCCCTGTGGCACAGTGGGTAGACGGGGCCAGTCTGCCTGGAATCAACTCCAGCTTGCCCCCTTCCCAGCTATGTCATTATGGGTGAGTCAGTTAACCCGTCTGTGCCTCAGTTTTCCCATCTACAAAGTGGGGACTGTGCTCATACCAATCTCAAAGGGTTTGGGAGGATTAAGTGAGTTAATCCACATAAAGCACTCCTAATGGTGCCCGGCAGGGAGGAGGAGTCTGTGAGAGTTAGCCTTTATCATTCGGGACTGTCATTATCCCTCTTTAAAGAGGAGGAATTTGAGGTTTGGAGAAATGAGGTCACTTGCCCACAGTCACAGAGAAGCAGAACTGGGATCCAAACCCAGGTCTGCTTGACTTCTCAGCCCATGCTCTGAACCACCGGGCGGGCGCCAGTATTGGCTCTGCCAGGGGCTGCGCTAAGCAGGTCACATGCCTCGTCTGGTTCGTTGTAAACACCCACCCCATTTGATACCCCTGCTCAGGTCTAGAACAGTCCTTTTTAAAATTTAAGAAAAAAAATTTTTTTTTTAATAATAAAATTAAAAAAAATTTAAGTAATGTCTATGTCCAATTTGGGACTCGAACTCATGACCCCAAGATCAAGAGTCACACGTTCTACTGACTGAGCCAGCCAGGTGTCCTAGAATAGTCCTTGAATCCTCTCTGCCAGCCTCTGATTCTTGTGGCTGAGGGAGCTGAAGCCCAGAGAGGGCCAATAACTTGTTCAAGGCCACACAGCAGGTGACCACTGGCAGAGCTGACCCACTGATATCTGGACACCACCAGAAACAAACCAAAGGTGGAAGCCCCTGGCAAGTGGGATGGCCTAGCCCAGAGGGGAGCCTTGATGGGAGAGTCTGCAGACATCTGGCTCTAGGACACTCATTTCCTGTCTTGAAGTGTGCTATGCAAAGAGCTGGTGGGCGAGGAGGCAGCTGTGGCAAGGTCATGGCAAGGCTATCTCAGCCCCTGTTGGGGGATGGGCAGCTGAGGCCCACCTGGAGAGTCCGAGAAACACCAGGGCTCCAGGTCAACGGGACAGGGCCTGGACTGGGGCTCTCGGGTGGGCTGAATGAAGGAGCTGAACTCTTTCCCGTTGTAGGGCAGAAGAAGAAGAGAGGGGGTGGGGACCGTGTGTGCCACAGAGAACCAGGCCCCGGGGCGTCAGGAATGTTCAAGGAGTGAGTCAGGAGAATCAGGGGTGGGATCTTGTAGGGCATTGGCTGAGTGTATGTCAGTAGCTGTGTGCATGAAGCCCATAGGACCCCTTCCCCAGCACAGCGCACCCCCCACTTGCCTGCTTCCCCTTCCCTGAGTGCCCCTCTCCTCTCTACGAACAGCTCACACTCAGAGCTAAGTGCTGTCCGTGGATTGAGGGGTTTAATCCTCACAACTAGACTGTGAGCTTTTCAGATGAGGAAACTGAGCACCAGAGGTTAGGTAACTTGCTTCAGGGCATGCAGCTGGGGAAGGGGGCGTTCGGATTTGGACCCCCGTCAGTCTAATTCCGGAGTCCATGCTGTCAACTTTCAAGCCCTGCTCCTCAGCTCCCACCTCCTCCCCAAACACTCACCGCCCCCATCTGATCCCTATCAAGGGCCTGGGTCTCAAACCAGCTCTGGAGGAGGGCCCAGTTCGCCACCCCAGTCAGTGTGCTCTTAGGTCCCCTTGCCAACTGGTCCCCTCCCCTTCTTAGGGGAGTGCCCCAGCCCGCCCCCCCACCCCACCGTGGTTCCTCCAGGCTAGCTCAGGCCAGGAGGCCAGAGCCAAAGACCTCTTGCAACCTCCCCAGTCTGAGGGGTAGAACAAGAATGGGCCCAGGCTCTGCAGGTGGGCAAGGGTGAGAGGCCCCACTGAGGAGTGGTGGGGCTGGTGTGTACCTTGGCAGGGGGACAGCAAAGTGGGAGGCCCTTGGAGGGCAGGCAGGAGGAGGGGGAGGGGGCGATGGAGGCAGGCCCAGACCCAGAGACAGGCTGCCCTAGGCCTTCCCTGCTCCTTTTCTAGACCTGTTGAGGGCTCAGCCATTTCCCACTTAGAACACACACACACACACACACACACACACACACACACACACACACACACACACACACACACACACACACACACACCCCCTCACCCCAAACCCCCTTCTGCTGGCCTCAGTTCATGTGAACTCCTGCACCGCACTCATTGCTTCTACCTCCCCTGCGGCTTTTCCTTTAGCCTCTGCAGCCTGGCTCCTCCCCTGCCCTGGCCCCGACCCCAACCAGCAGGCCCTCATTGCTGGTCCCAAAGGGTGCTCTTCTGTGACACCTAACCCTGGGGGCTCCCTGGCCTTCTAGAAACACTCTGTGCCTTTGCCTTCTGAGTCACTGCTCTCCTGGTTTTCCCCCTCGCCCCTCACCTTCTTGCTCCATTTTGCTGACCCTTCTTCCTCTGCATGCCCTTTGAATGTTGGTGTTCCCTGTGTCCTGGTCCTGGCGTCGGCTTCCTCCTCTCCCTGCACTCCTTCCCTAGGCACTGCCTAGGTGGCATCAGTCATCATCTGTCACCATGGGCCCCTAATCTCCAGCCCAGAACTCTCACTTCCCTTCTGAACACATGGAAATCCCACAGGCATGTCCAACTCAACGCATCTGACCACCTTCCTTATGGACCACCGCCTCCCCGTTGCCTAACGACAAACCCGGGCGCCGTCCTTGATACCCCCTTCCCTCCAGGCTCCTCGCCCTCCAAATCCTGCTCATTCCACCTCCTTAACTCCTCTCACCCTTGACCCTTCCCTCCAACCGCCACTGTTTGCCTCCGTGGACCAGCCAGGATTATTCCAGCAGCCTCCTCCCCCACGTTCCTGCCTCGGTGTTCTGCACAGACAGGGCGAGGTGGGGGGCGGGGGGGGGCTCTTTCCTAAAGCACAGTTCCGACCATGTCACTGTGCCCTGCTCCTGTCTTCGGTGGCTTCCCATTTCCCTGAAGGTGAAGTCTAACCAGCTCCAGCATGGCCTACAAGATTGTGCGGCATCGGTCCCTGCCTACCCCTGAGCACACAGGTTCACCTCCCTAGAGCCAGAGGTGCAGCCCAGGGGTGCTCCTCCTCCGTCTCCTTTGAGGGCCCTGAGCCCTCCACCCTCAGCCTGGGTCATGGTTTGCGGGAAGCCGTGGGCTGCTCATTTACGGACCACAACTCCAGGGCTGCCCCGTCCCTGCACTGACCATACCCCTCCTTCTTTGTGGCAGGTCTGTGTCCCCCTAGATGGTAACCCTCTCGGGCGGGGGGCCCAGACGCAGACACAGGGTGCGCGAGGATGAATGGGGACGCGCAGGTGTGTGGGGTCTCAGCTCCGGAGGCAGGGAGGGGGGCGCACGTCGGGGCCCGGGCTGGGCGCGCGCTCTCGGCGGGGCAGGGCGCCGGCCTTGGCCGTGGCTGTGGAAAGAGGAGGGTGGAGGCCCCGCCCCGCCGCGCCCCTCCCGCCGCCCCGGCCCCCCCCCCCCACCGCCCCGCGCCGCCCGCCCACTCCGGCAGCCGCGAGGGGCGGCCGGCAGAGCGACGCGGAGCCCCGCCGGCGCGGACCTCGACGGCGCCCCCTGCCCCGAGCCCGCGCGCCCCCGCGGCCCTCGAGGGCCGGGAGCGGCGCCCGGCGGTCGCCCCTGCAGGTAAAGGCGGGGAGGCTGGCGCGGACGCGGGGGCTGGGGGCTTTGAGGGCAGGACTCGGGCTAGGCTGCCCGTGCGACTGTCCCGGCCAGCGGGCCAGCGCCTCCGGCCTAGGGGTGGGGATGAGATGGGGCCTCGTCGGGCCACGGGGTGGGCGCTAGGATGGGGGAGCCCGTACCGTTCCCTGCGCCCCGTTTCCCCAGCCAGAGCTGCCCAGGCGGAATCCCCAATAAAGCCCTCTCCTCCCTTCCTCTCCCACACTTGGGGGCTCCAGCAACAGACAGCTGGGTGGGGTCCCCCGATGATGGGGCTCTGGGCACATCACTTCACCTCTGGGAGTCTCCCTTCCCACCTGTGGAATGGGAGCGACAAAGCTTCCCCCGCAGAGCCGGCGAGGAGAGAGGACAGGTGAGGGGCCTTAGAGCCCCTTCCAGCCCCAGGCAGGGGAAGCCCCTCAGCTCTTCCCTTTCCCCTCTCCCCATCTTTCTGCCATCACTGGCTTGCTGGCCACCTTTCAGTTTCTCTGTTTTTCTGCTTCTGCCCCCAAGTCCCTCCTATTCTAGGTGTTCTGGCAGCACCCCCAAACTGGAGACTGAGGTTTTGTCCCTACCAGAGGCTCAGCACACCCCCAGCACAGCTCAGACCTGAGACTTGCAGGGGTGAGAGGGACTGGGGTCCCCAGTGTATCTGCTCAGGGGCTGGAGACTCAGGGGCCCCAGGAGTCCCTGGGTACAGAAACACTGTTCAGCCAGAGGGACTCAGGAGTTGCCAGCTGGGGAAAGGCGAGCCTTCTGAGTTTGCTTGCTCCGTGTGTGTGTATCTGTGAGTGAGCCTGTAAGTGTATGCACTTGTGGGGTAGGAGGGGGACAGTGAGTGTCTGCTGATAGGTTATTAATGTGTGTGTCCGTCAGGGTATGCTTGGGTGAGACCCCCAGTGTGTGTGAGAACCTGCTAGGTTCCCAACAGTGATGCCACTGACCTCCCTCTGGGGACCCTGGGGACCCAGAAGTGCTTCCTCCCATCTGCCTACAGTGCCTCTTGCTAAGACCTGTGCTCTTGTCTGTGGCCAGGGTCCATTCCCCCTTGGAGTGCCCTTAGCAAGGGCAACCTCCTGGGAGCCGCCCCGGGCGTTTGGAACGGCTGGGGGCTGGGGTGGCAGGAGAGTCAGGCAGCCCAGGGCTTCTCTCTGAGCGCTGACCCTCACTCCCTGAGCAGATGGGGTGCCCTCATGGAGCCCATTCTAGAGCCCAGGAGAGGGGTGGGGGTCTGGTGGGCAGGAACTCTGTGGGGGAGTTGGTGGTCTTGGTCAGGGCGTAGATGCCTCCACTGGCCTCCTGCTGGGCTGGGGCACACCAACAGATCCTTGGACGATCACCCCCAAACTATGAGGACACACCACAGACATACACACACACAGCTACATTCCCTCCCACTGATGGTCACACACAACCACACATGTGAACGTGTTCTGAACACACCACCACAGATGCTAAAAACGACTGGCATGTATGTGCCCACCCACGTTCACACCCAAACTCCTTCAGACGCATGGTGGGCCCCACTGGGCCCAGCCAGACGTAGTCAGACAGGACAACACTCACACTCACACACACACTCAGACACAATCACCAGGGTCTCTTTCTCCGGTTTCACTTTGTCCACCAGAGTGAAAATGAGCGTTTCCGCTCTTTGGTTCAGTGGAAGGGGAAAGAAAAAATGGAAGTAAAATTGTGTGCTCGAAAGAGGGAGGGGAAAGATACCAAACAGGGCTGTTAACCATAAGCTCCCTGCTCCTGGTCTGAGCCAGACCAAAGGTTAGCAGAGCCCCAGCCTCCCAGCCCTGCTGCCCCCCGCAGCCCACTCCAGAACCCCCCAAGTGCCAGGCATGGGGCTCTCCTTATGGGACGGTGGGGCCTCAATGAGCGGGTCCCATCTGTGGCCTGAGGCACTTACAGAGTTGGAGTGGAAGAACCAGAGAGGCACCGGGGCCTCTCATATGGGGTGCAGCTGTGTCTCAGGGTACCAGTCGAGGGGGAGGCACCGTGCAAGCCAAAGTGTGGGAGGGAGGGGCTACCAGCGAGGCAGCACCAAAGAGGTGACCCTGGCTGGGCTTTTTTTTTTTTTTTTTTTTGACCCTGGCTGGGCTTTTAAGGAGAATTCGAACTTTGGCAGGTGCAGGTGGTGGACAGGGTGAAGGGAGGCCATTCCATTCAGAGGGGACAGCAGGTGCAACGGTGTGGAGGTGGGAAGGTTCTCTTAGAGGACAGTGAGTAACTGGTGGGTCATACAGTGGGGGAACGAGTGGGAGGGACTGAACACTACTTGGGGTCAGATTTCCAAGAGAAACGGTGCACCCTGGGAGTCTGTGCGGTTGCTCTGGGGGCCAGGATGAAAGGGCATCTTACAGGCAAGGACCTTGCTGAGGAAGCTGGGCCGTTGGAGGGGGTTAGGCCATGGGGGCTGAGGTGGGTGGTCGCCATGGAGATGAGAGGAAATAGATGGAAAGGAGGAAGGGGAGAGACAGGTGAGGTCTCAGTGACTGACTGGCCATGGGGCTGAGGCAAGGTTGGCCCAGGACCTTGGCACTGGGTGACTGTGGCCTGTCCCCAGAGGAGGCAGGTGAAGAGGAGAATATGGGTTTGGATCTGGGTCTCTGGGACGCTGAGATGGCAAGGGACTGGGTGTTGAGTGTGGCCATGAGTTCAGGGGCATAGGGTCTGGGAGGCCTGGGGTGTGTCCGGAAGCCCGAGTGGGTGGTGAGGCCCTACGTGCGCACATGGCTGCCCAGACATCAGCCAGGGAAGTCGCACTCCCGGAAAGGGAATTCCGGACCCACTCTGTTCTGTGGGCTTTTCCAGGGTGCTTGGGTGTGGACGGTGAGTCTTGAGTGAAGGCAGCGCGTGCAGTGGGGGAACAGCTGGCCTTGGCAGTCGGACAGACCTGGGTTACTTGCCATGTGACCCTGGGTAAGCGGCTTCCCAGCTCTGTGCCTCGGTTGCCCCATTTATAAAAACGAGAATGCTAACACTAGTCTCCAAGGTCATTTTACTTGCAGAGAGCTAAGGAGTGGTCCCAGGTCACACACGTAGCACCTGGGACGTTCACCCAGACTTCTGATCGGTGTTGGTTACACCTCTCTGGGTGGATCCTGGGAAGGGACGTGGGAGGACTTGGCCCTGCTTCTATTCAGATTCTTGGAAAGTTTTGAATTGGGAGGTGACTGTCCCCATGCAACCTGAATTGGCGGAGATTCCTGGCTCTTGGAGGGCAGTGGGGGTGGTAGAGGCTTAGTGCCTCGTGGGGAGAGCCATGCCGTTATTATGGGCTCATCCCATGGCGGGGATGGAGACTCCGGAGGAACCTTCCTGAGGTCACACAGCAGCCAGGGGCAGAAGTGAATCAGAGGCCAGGATCCTGGCCTCAGACCTTCCTTCCTCTTCGAGGCTGCCGCACTAGCAGGGCCCATCAAGGACCTGGGGTGGAAAGAACTTTGTCACTTCCTCTTTCTGTCCCCTTGGGGGAGGGTCACAGTAAGAGCTTATTGGGCACCTACTGTGTACCCGGTCCTATGTTCACATGTCTCATTTAGGCTTTGTAACAATGCTGCAAGGCAGGAATCAGTGGCCCATTTAACAGGGGAAAGTAGAGGCTCAGAGAGGTCAGTAATCGGACCAGGTGTCAACTTGCTGAGTGCTGAGCCAGGATTCACCCCCAGGTCTATGAGGATGCGTGGCTCATGGTCTTCCCACTGACGTCTGGGGTCACTGCCCTCTCCAGGGCCCGATTTGGTGGAGAAAGGGATGGAAACTTAGCTGTTGAGCATCCACAGTGCCCCAGGCATTTTCACAGCCCGAGGCACTCGTTGGGGGTGGGGAACACGAGGAGTAGAAGGTACGAGAAGGTCAGGCCTGGAGAAAGCCCAGAAGAGAGGGGCCTAGGATGGAGTTTCCTAGTATCTAAGAGTCCACTGTGGTTCTGGTGGGCCCTATGAGGGAGAGCAGCCTCTGGAGGGAGGGGGTCCTGGTTTCGGGTCTCAGTTTTGCCACTGGCAGCTGTGTGACCTCAGGTGACTTCTCTGGGTCCCCATAATCCCATTTATGAGATGGGCTGGGGATGCCATCCTGTGGTGGGGAGCAATGCCGATCGGGGGGGGGAGTTGGGGGGGTGGAGGTCATTTCTCTTCTCCTGAAAGATCCCAGGAGGCCTACTCGGTGATGTCCATCCCTGTCCCGCAGCCACAGCCCTCACCACCCAGAGGCTCTCTCTGTGTCTAGCCTTCTTCCCTCCCACCGTGGCGGCTGCCGGCCGCCTTGCAGCTCTGCGTGGGCCCTTCAGGCCACGCTCCTCTGACAGGCGACCGCGCTCAGCTCGTGGCAAACATTCTTCTCATAGTTCCAGGAGCACAGCAAATCCGGCTGCTTAGCCAGGAATGCAGAGTCCCCCTCCTGCAGCGGCAGCAGGGGCTGGGCGGGGGGCGGGGAGCTCCTGGGGGTCAGGCAGGAGAGGTGTGGGGGCCCCCCTTCCCCCCACCGCCCCCACTGTGCCTCTGCCGCAGAGAGCCGTGGGGCTGTCCTCACCCTCTGTGGACTCCCTCAGCCTAAGTCCAGATGCTGGGGCCATCCACCACTAACTGGCTGGGTGAACTTGGGCAAATGACTTTCTTTGAGCCTCAGTTTCTTCATCTGTAAAATAGGGTTTATAATACTAACCTCACAGGGCTTTTGAGAGGCATCACGGTGATGATAATTATAATAATAACAGCGAACGTTTATTGAACGTTCCTATGTGGTGAATACCGCTGGACGTTCGCTCTCTGACATTAACTTGTTTCATCCTCCCACATGCTCTGTGAATAGGAATTGATCCCATTTCATGGATGAAGCAGCAGAGGCACAGATGAGTGAGGTCACATGCTAGGAAGAGGTAGGCCTGGGAGAAGAACCCAGGCAGCTGGGCTCTCAACCCGTCATGATTTTTCAAGCAAGAATCTCAGCCTGGGCCTGCGCTGAAAGTGGGGACTTCCCCCATGAGCCCCTCTCCAGGAGAGGCTGACTGTTTGCCTCAGGGCCATCAGCACCTCAGTTAGGAAAGTTGGGATGGGGACTCCGGCACCGGACCCTGGCCAGCCTCCGTGGAAGCCCTCTGCTGAGAAGCTGGTAGGGGGCGGGGTTGCAGACTGTCCCACCCACCTCTGGCCTGGGATTTAGCTGGCAGTGGGCTCGGTGCAAAGAGGAGATGTCGCCAGGGGAGGGCCTCAAGGAGGAGATTAGGAAAGGCAGCTGTGGGTGGAGGTTAAGAACAGAGTCCCATTGAAGTAGGCTGGGGCCCTGCCCCAGCACACCCACCCGCCCCAGCTTCCCATTTTGGAGGACTGAGGGGGCCTGGATCACCTGGAGGAGGTTCCTGAAGGCCTCCATAGTCGCTGCCCATCATGTTCCCAGCCTTGCCTGTCCCTGTGGTCATCCGGGTTGCGACCGCACAGGTGGGGTAGAAGAGAAGAGGGGACAAGGTCCCGGGGCCTGAGGTCTCCTGGAAACCCATACAGGTGGTTTGGCCATCTGGGGGCTGGGCGAGCCCCAAAGTTCAGATCTGGTCCCTGTGCTTCCCAGTGCTGTAACCTTGCAGAACGAATGTCGCCCCTCTGGATCTCAAAGCTCCTCCTCAGAAGAATGGGACAGCAATTCCCACCTTACAGGGTTGGGCAGGAGTTTGAGGAAATGATGCGGGGAGCGTGCCTAGTGCTGTGTCTGGTGCATAGTACTTGGGACTTAGAGACGGTTGTTACTAAGGGCTACCATGGGGCAGGCTGGGGAGCCAGCTGTAGGCTGGGCCGTGTACCTCTGATTCTGATATTCAGGCATCTCTTGTGCTGACACCGGCTAGCCCTTCTCATTCCAAATCATCTGTCTAGTGCAGAGGCAAAGAGCCCAAGCATGGGAGCCAACAGCCTGGTTCAAATTCAGTCTCTACCCCTCATAAGCTGCGTGCCCTTGAGCCAGGTATTTAACCTTCCTGTCCCTTGGTTTCTCCATCTGTAAAAAGGGAAGACGAAGTACCTACTTCACTGAGTCATTGTGAGGATTAAATGAGATAATCCACCACAGAAACCCAGAGCCCGGGACATAGTAGGTGCGCGATAAACGTTAACTATGATTAGTTAGTTCTTTTGTTCCTTTATTTTCTTTTAATTTTTCCCATCCTCTGGATATGTTTAGGGCGTTCACACCTCCATACCCTCACCCATGCTGTTCCCTCGGCCTGGACGTATCGCCTGTCCCTGCCACCACCCCATTAAATGCATGCTCATCCTTGGAAGCCCAGATCCGGCCTGGCGCTGGGGCTGGGGTAGGGGGCCTCAGGGGCCCGGGTTGAGTGGGGCAGTGAGGACCTCCCCCTCAGCCTTCATGAGCTGGCCTGGGCCCTCAGAGAGGAGCCTCACAACCCAGCTCTAGGGTTGTGGCGCTCGGTGGCGGGGATGGAGGCAGGTCTTAGCCGAGTCAGAGGCAAAACCTAGGAGGGGCTGGCTTTGGCATCTGGCTGCTTGTGCGGCAAGAGACAGGGCCAGGGTGTCAGAGTTTCCATGGGAGCAGGCAGAGGCGAGCAAGCAGCTGGGGGAGAAAGTGACGCTGTTGCTGGCCTCCCTGCCAGGTGGGCTGGCTAGGTGTCCCCTCCCCACCCACCCGGGGGTCCCATCTGGGCCCGGGCTCCAGCCTCAGCTCCCTTGTGTACGGCTGTGTGTGACGGGGACAAGGCCTGATTGAGGGAGGCAGAAATGGGGACCTGGCCATCCAGGGCTCTGACCACCGCCCCTCCCCACTCAGCAACCTCCCATGGCTCCCCATTGCCCTCCAAAGAAATGCAAGCATGGCATTCAAGGCTCCTCACTGTGTTGCTCCCGCGTTCTCAGCTCTTGCTTGTGCTCTCAACCCTTTGGCCCTTCTGGACCTTCCCTGTATCTGCCAGGTTGCTTCCTACTGCCTGGAATTCCTTTTCTGACTTTGTCTGCCTTTCAGACTCCTACTCACTCTTCAGGATCCAGTTCCAATGTCCCTTCCTACGTGAAGCCTCTGGGGAAGCTCAAGGGGGAGGCAGTGTTCCCCGCTTTGGGCTCCTACAACCTGGAGATGTTAGCCAATTGTGCGATGGGCCCTTGTTTGATGCTAGTTCAGGGCAGGGCAGGGCCCGGGGCTGAGCCATTTCTGTGCCCCAAGGCCCAGCCTCGGTTCCCCACATAGCAGGAGAGTCCTCAGGCAGGAACCCTAGCCTATGGTAGGGGCCACCCTAGCCCGGGGCCCGACAGAGAGTAGGGACTTCTCCAGTGTGGATCCTGGTGCGCAGAAGGAGCTTCCTCAGCCTGGGCCCGAGGACGGGAGGAACTCCATCACCCCAGCCCAGGCCCGCACGGGCATTGCTAAGTGTGCAGGGAGCAAATAAAGGAAGACAGTTCCCTGAGATGAGGAGAACTGAGATGAGGGGAGGCTCCCTGAGATGAGCCTCCCTGAGATGAGGGGCTGAGATCGGGGCCGGTTTCCTGCAGGGGCTCCGGGTAAGAGGGCTGCAGCAGGCCCCGGGGTGGGTGGGCAGGGTGGTGGACTGTGGGTCAGGGCCGGCCGGGCTCCTGGCAGCTTCCTCACTGTCCCCCTCTTTCGTCCCCAGGCCTTGCCTTTGCTGGGACCTTCAGAGGCCCCTCGGACCTGAGAGGTAAGCTAGATGTGGGGGCGGGGTTCTCCGACATCCACAGCTGGAGGAGGCCGGTGGTTGCTGGGGTCTCACTTCACTCCCTCCTGCTGCGGCGGAAGCGCCACCCAGGCTCAGGGTGTCCTAGCGGGCAGCCCCTCGCGCAGGTGACCTCAGCTCCCTAAGGCCTGGCCTTTAAAACCCCAGCCCAACTTGTAAGCAGCTTTTTCTCATTTGTGAACTATTTCGCCCTGGCTCCTTGGCTCGGCCTGTGTTTGCTTGGCCTGCCTGGGGTGCAGTGGCCTGGCTGGGCTCCCGCCGGGCCCCCTCCCAGCCCAGCCCGGCTCCTCCTGCCGCCGCCACCGAGCGGGGAAGCCGCGAAGGCTCAGGAATCTTGGCCGGCGCGAGGAGGCAGCGGGCGGCGGGTGGCGCTCCGGAAAAGGCTGCAAATGTGAACCAGAAGGCGAGGCATTGGCTGCCCTGAAGGCCCGGCCCGGGCCCGGGGCTTGGGGATGGCTGGGGCTGGGTCGGGGGGGAGCGGGGGACATTTCCATGTTCAGTCCCGCGCAGAAGTTCAAGGCCTCTGCTGGGAAGTGAGCTGGAAGTCACCAGCTGAGGCCTGAGCCCCTTGGCAGGGCAGGACCGGTCCCCTGGCCACCTGCCTGAGGACACATATTGCCCTAAGTCCTGCCCACTGCTGGGCCTTTTCTGGTTCCTCTGCCCCCAGTTGGCTGTTCCTACCTCCCTGGAAGCGTTTTTTGCCCCAGGATGCTCCTCCCCAGGAAAGTAGTTGGACTTCTACCTTCCACCCTCTAGCTGGGCAGTGGCTGGAGCCAGAGCAGTGGACCTAATCCCCTGTGGGGACGGAGATCCTGCCCCAGCCCCCTATGCCCCAGAGCTGAGAAGGACTCTGGAAGAACCACAAAGACCAAGGGGCCCTATGGGAAGTCATCCTGCGGGCGTGGCTGAAGGTGGGAGGTGGGGTTGTCAGAGGCCTGGAGCTGGAGCACCCAGGCTGCAGACTCTATTGAGCACCTACTGTGTGCCAAGCTCCAGTCAGGAATGAGGCAGGGATGGGAGAAGAGGTGCCCAGGAGGAGTAGCTGTTCTGCTGGAGGGAGGCACGGAAGGCTGCTTGGAGGAGGAAGCATTTGAGCTGTCTTAAATGAGGAATCATATGTTTGCTTGGAGGAGAAAGATAGGAAGGGAACTCTGGGCAGAGGGCTGTGAGGCAAAGGCAGGTAGGCGGGTAGAAGAAAACACTGAGAAGGTTGGGGCGTCTGGATCTGAGGATGCTGGGGCTCAGGGCTGCAGTGGGCTCCTCGCACCCCTAAATGTGGGTGTTCTCCTCAAGGGGGAGTCCATGGCCCTCGTCCAGGCTACAGCAACCTGGTTGTTTTTATCTTCAGTCCATGTTTCTCTCTGTCAAGTTCCAGACCCGACGTTCTCTGCCTCCACCCCAGAGGCCCGCTGCTCTTCCTTGCCCACATGTTTGCTCTGCCCTCAGTTTGAAATGCTCCACCATTACTCCTCTGGGCTCTAGAGCTTTGACCTGCCCTCCCAGCCTCCTTACAGGGCTGCTTCTGCTTCCCACACTGAGGCCTTGTTTCTGGGAGCCTCACCTGCACAGGTGAGGGATGTTGGGACTCTGGGCAGATTTGAAGCCTGGTAGGGGAGGCAGGGTGGGCAGGGAGCAGTGCCTATGTCCTGCCATCGACCTGGATGATGAGGTGGCCCCCCAGGCAGCCCTGCCCCCACCTGGCTACCTCCCTCCACCCCCCAAGTCCCAGGTTCCAGGCAGTTCTTCGGTTTTGGAGCAATCTCCATGCCTGTGCACTGAGATCTGAGGGGTTCAGAGTCTCCTATCGATCCTGAAGGACAGAGAGCTCAGCTCACGGGCCCTGGACTCCACAAGTCTCCACCCAGGGAGGTCAGACACAGACCTGACGTTAGCATGGGCATTAGGGCCATAATCGCTGGCCTTCCCGAGGGTCCCATCAAGTGACCAACAGCTAGAGACTTATAGAGGCTGGAACTCAAGACAGCGATTGAGGTTCAAGGACACAGGAGAGGAGAGAGACAAATGGGGTCACAGAGATGGGCAGAAATAGGACAGTGACACAGCGACGGGATGAGAGGGACACCCAGGAGATGCCTGGGAGGCACAGGCAGGTGAGGATCTGGGTTTAGTGACACCGAGACACAGAGGAAGGGACACAGACGGGCGTGGCACACACCCACATGGCTCCCATAGCGAGCTGCTCCCCGCCTCCTCCTCTGTCTGACTCGTGGAGTGCGTGCCCCACTTGTGATCTCAGGTTTGCCAAGCTCACCATCAACCTCTGCCCTCTCCACCTCCTCCATTTTAATTGGTCCACATCCTTCTGGGTCTGAAGTATGCCTCCTCCTCCAGGAAGCCATGCGAATTGCAGAATAACATGGAATTTATCAATTCGGTACTAGGGAGCCACTGGAGAATCCAGAGCAGGGGAGGGCCACGGGCAGAACTGTGCCAAAGTGTGGTCCACACACAGGCAGCAGCACCTCCCCTAGGAGCTTGTTAGAAATGCAGATGTTGGGCCCTACCCCAAACCTACTGAATCAGGATCCCTGGGCCTGGGACCCAGGAACCTGTGTTTTAACAAACCATCAGATGCACACTGAAAGTTTAAGAAGTGCTGTTGGCGTATCTATGAAAAAACAGAGAAGCTGAGAGTAAGGATGGGAGAGAGGCTGCTATGATAATGCAGGCGAGGATTTGGCAACTTAATATAACAAACCTTTACTAAACAGCTGGGATTTGCCTGCTCTGTGTTGGGGGAGTATAAGATATGTATTAGGGCAGACACTATGGGGAAGGAGTAGAAAGAAGAGAAGTGAGAGAAGTAGAGGAGAGCCTGCAGATTTGGGTTGGGGGTGTGCAGGTAAAGGAACAGGGCTGTCATGTACAGTTGTACAGGTTGGTTACTGTACAAGGGCACCCAGGAAATGCAATGAGAGTACCTGAGTCTGCTGGAAGGAGGGGTAGCCCTTTCTAATCGTGCTAAGGCATTGTACAGGCTAGGGAGATTCCTCATTGCCCTGTAAGGAAGGAAGAGTCAGAAGTGATGTCCAGATATCTGGCCTGGGCTCTTGGGAGTGGGAAAGAAGCAAATAAAGGGGAGAAGATAATGACAGCAGTTCAGGTAGAGGTATCTAAGAGCCAGCCAGGTGAAAATGCTCAGCTTGAGAGTAGGGCTCAGGGCGAGGTCATAGCTGGAGGCAGATGTGGGAGCCCTCAGTGATGGGATTGGGACTGTGGGGCTGGCAAGGGCTGGAACCTGCAGGAAAAACATCCAGAGACAAGGGATGAGGCCTGAGCCAGCTCCTTGGGGCAAGCCTGTGTCTGCAGAGTGGGCAGGGGAAGGGATCCAAGAAGAATCTGAGGAGGAGCCTTTCCAGGAAGGAGAGCAGAGCCCCAGGCAGGATTCTGCGCTGAGGGGTGCAGGAAGCAGGGATCGGGGTGAGGGTTAGAGACAGTCCTTCCAAGGAATTTGGCTGAGAAGGCTGGGGAGAGGTGAGGGTGACTGGGATGGGGGGGCGGTCAGGCCTGTGTGGACAGGTGATGGAAAGGCTAGAGACAGGGTGGGGGTAAGGGGCATACGTAGACAGTGGGGGGCCCCGGGGAAGGGGTCGGGAGGTGGCTGGGCCTTGAGTAGGTGCACACCCCTTTCATCTGAGACTCAGGAAAGGAGGACAGGAGGGGCCCTGGGTGGCTCAGTCGTTAAGCGTCTGCCTTCGGCTCAGGTCATGGTCCCGGGGTCCTGGGATCGAGCCCCGTGTCAGGCTCCCTGCTCCACGGGAAGCCTGCTTCTCCCTCTGCCTTTGCCTGCCGCTCCCCTTGCTTGTGCTCTCTCTCTCTTTCTCTGTCAAATGAATAAATAAAATATTAAAATAAATCCCCATTTCCCACAAGCGGGGAAAGAGGTGGGGGAGAAGGGCCAGGGAGCCCCGGCCAAGTCTGGAGCTGCCTGTCTGGGCAGTGGGGGGCGGGCACCATGCCCAGTGGGTGAGGAGAGCAGCTTCTCTGCCCCTGTGTGAGATCCATGAGTGCATCCTAGTCCTGAGCAGGCTGTGGGACCCCCCGGGTCAGTCCCATCTCTGGGGCCGTCAGGGAAAAGACCTGGAAGACCAGAAAATTGACTTTGGAACTTTCATAAGGCCCTGGCCTTTTGGCAGCAAGTTCCCTGAGTACAGGTTTTCAAGGTTGGAGAAGATGTTGCTTTGCAGCAAGAGAAACCGAAGTTAGACTGAAGGGAGAACTTTCTGGCCATCAGGGTAGCAGGACAGAACGGCAGTGGCTCAGATCACCTCAGTTAATCCTTCCGCACGTGAGGACACGGAGGCTCAGAGAGGTTAAGTCACTTGCCCAAGACACACAGCTCATACATAGCTGTGCTGGAACAGGAATCCAGGGGCTGCCGGAACCTACGAGGGCCTTAGGGGGTCCCCAGGCCTGGACCCCTGAGAGAGAGAGGGAGAGCCTGAGCGAGAACTGCTGCTCACCTGTTGAGGTGGAGAGAGAGACAGAGACAGAAATGAGCCAGGGCCAGAGACGCAGGGAGAGAGCCGAGAGGGAGGCTGGGTGAGTGGGGAGACGGGAGGCACCAGGGGAGCAAGCGGGGCCGGCGATCCCGCAGAAATGTCTCCACAGCAGGAAGCGTCTCATAACATACCTGTGGTTTGGCCGGCCCGGGGCTGCCTGCGCGCTCCCCATGTTCCCTCAGCCGCCGCTGCGATGGGGGGCTCGGGGAGGGCTGAGTTCCGTCCACCCCCCACCCCCGGGAAGGGCGCTGCCAGGGCCACACCGGCCACACCCCCGCATGGTCCCCGGGGAGCCGTCTCCCTCGGCCCCCCCTTTCATCTGGACCTCTGGTAGCTCGGCTGTGAAATGGGCCGGGCCGGGGGGAGGGGGGCAGGCCTCTACATTCCGTCAGATCCGGGCGGGGGGGCGCCCTCTGCTGGTCACCCCTGGGACAGGACCCCCGGAGAGCGGGGGGCCCGGGTGGAGAGGGGTCGTTGTTAGCTGACGGCTCTCCCCCTCCCGCAGCCCCGTCCGGGGGGACAGGGGTCTGTATTCGTGCCACTTCCTGCCGGCACCCCGTCCTCCCCCGAGCCCCGAATCGGTCTGAGAGACCCTGGAGCCCTATGCACTCCCAGCCAGTCCCCCTGGCCAACTCCGGGAGGAGGCCCCGGCTGCCACAAAACGCTGACTTGGACAAAACGCTGTTTTACGGGGATTTGTTGAAAAGGGGGAAATCCCGGCTAAGGACTTGCAGCTGTGCAAACACCTCGTCTACCCTGCCCGCCGCCACCGCCCTCGAACCCCTGAATCAGCGTCTCCTTCTGCACCCCACCTCATGCCCCTGCCAGCCCGGCCTCTTCCCAGCTGCCCTGGCTCCTGCCTTGCTCCCTCAGAGGTCACCAGAGAGGGTGATGGCTTGCCCAAGGTCACACAGCAGAGCCGGCCTTGAGCCCTGACACCCCTGCTTGGCCACCATTGCTCGCGGGGAGGACAAGGAGCCAGCGAATGAATCGTTCTTTTCTCTGCACTTCTGTTCCCCGTGCAGGCTGTTCTTAGCTCAAGTTCTTTGATTGAGGCCATGTGAGTGTGTCCCCACCTCTTCCCATTCTGGGTCCCTCTGGCCTGGGGAGGGGGCTCCCAGGGCAACGACACGTATCTGCACAAAGGAAAGGACCAAGGGAGTTATCGGTATGGTCTTTAAACTTGACAGGGACTTGAGTTCATCCAACTTCTATCAAGTGTCACTGTGTGCCAGCCAAGGGACAGAGAGTGACACAGCCAGAGAGGGATACAGAGCTTGAGGGGAAGTGCAGGCCTTGGCGGGCAGGGCGGGCGTCCGATAGGCTTCCCGGGGATAAGTCCACGGATAAGTAAGAGTCTGGAGGCCGATGTGCAGAAGGCACAGAGCTTCAGGGGGCTGGGCTGTGAGGGGGTGAGGGGCGGGAGAGGGGTGCCAGTGGAAGGGACGCAGGGGGCTCGGAGCACCCAGGCACCCTCGGCTCTGATGGTGGCTGGGTTGGGGGCAGTGTGTCCCACGAGGCTGCCATGACCGGCCATTCCAGGGGCATCATCCCTCTCGGCAGCCCCGCGAACAGGCTCAGCACACAGCCTCTCAAGGCCATGGGCTTGCCTCCCCTCTGGGAGCTGGAGTGATGTTCTCTCCATTGGCCTGGAGCCTCTCTGTCTGTCTGTCTGTCTACCTGCGGCCTTGGCAGTTTTCACAGACCTCTGCTCCAATCCTGGTTGCACGCTCTCGCCCACAGGCGCATTGCTGTACCTCCCTGAGCCTCAGGCTCTTCCTCTGCAGAAAGAGGAGGGGGGGGTCCTTCCTTCCCAGGGGCCTTGGGAGGCGGGGGGCGGGGGGGGGAAGGAAATCATTTATTGAACAAAGCACTGGGCTGGCCTGACCGGAGGCCCTGGTGCCACGACTGTGAGCCGTCATCCTCACGCAGACCCTGCTCACTGGGGAGGAGACATCTGTTCCGGGGTCCTGCAATACACCTGTCACCCTCAGCCGAGGGAGCCCAGTGCAGGAGGTGCTGGGACAGGGCACGTTTAGGGAGCCACAGGGTGTGAGGCAGGGATGCTTCCCGGGGACCGGCATGGCCAAGGAGGCTGAAAGGTGGGGAGCTGGCTGGGGGCGGGGGGCCCTGCCTGGGCTCCTGGCCGGACTTGGGGCTCTTGCCCTGGTGTCCTGCCTGTCTATGCTCCCCCGTGGTCCTCTGCCTTTTTAAGTTTCTTTTTTTTTTTTTTAAGATTTTATTTATTTACTTGTCAGAGAGAGAGAGTGAGAACACAAGCAGGGGGGCAGGCGGAGGGAGAAATAGACTCCCCGCTGAGCAGGGAGCCGATGCGGGACTCGATCCCAGGACCCTGGGATCATGACCTGAGCCAAAGGCAGATGCGTAACTGACTGAGCCACCCAGGTGTCCCCACAGTCCTCTGCCTTAAGCCCCCTTCCAGCGGAGCCCAAGGCTGCCCGCACCCTCCATCGCCCCCCACCCCAGTGAGGCCTCGGCTCCGTATGGGAAGAGGGTCAGGGCTCCCAGAGCCAGGGCTGTCCTGAGTCGTCCTGTGGCAGTGCCATGACTTTGGCCTCTGGCCTACTGAGGCCAGAACTGCCCCCTCTCCTCCCCCCTGCTTCCTGCTGCAAGCTCTGCCCACCAGGCAGAACATTCTGGCTGCATGCATGGGTGAGCACCCTCAGCGCAGGTGGCCAGAGCAGGAGGGCCGGCAGCCCTCTCCAGAGAGGTGAGACCACGTGGTGTTTAGGGACTGGGGCTCGAGTGGCGCTCGGGCTTCGGTTCAGACCCTGCGTGTTTCCCCATGTGGAGAACAAGAGAGGCAAGCCTCTCGGGGCTGACCCGTTAGGGCAGTGCCTGGCCGGAGCCTCCATCAGCCAGACGTACCTGGGGGCCCGGCCCATGGGCTTCGGCCCTTTAGTCCTGGCGTCAGTCATGGTGCGAACAGAACAGGGGACGTGTGTTGAGGGCTGTGTCCTGGGCAAGATTCTTACAGTCTAGGCTTCCATTCCCACATCTATAGAAAACAGAGATGATAACTGTATGAGCCTCAGGGGTGACTGAGAGGACTCTGAGGTGGGGCCTGCAGAGCCCTGGGCTGGGGAGCCCTGCATGTGGCGGCAATTCCTGTTCCGGGGGCTCAGGGGAGCTTGAGGGACATATACCTGCCCAAGGTCACAAGACAGGTGGATGGCAGAGCCAGGGCTAGCGGCCTCACTGGCCTTCTCCGGAGCCCTGCATTCATTCCTTCGGAGCTCGGTGTGATACTGAGCTTGGAGGAATGCTGAACTGCACCTCTGGACCCAGCCCAACCCCAGGGAGGGCCTTGCTCCCCACATGCATCCTCGGATGCGGATGTACACAACCCACAACCTGCAGACCCCTTGTGCAGTCGGGCACAGGTGTGGAGAGGCTCCTGGTAGGGGGAGCCCAGAGCTGGGAGACAGGGGAGGTGGGACCTGCCTTGGACGTTCAAAGTGCCACAGAGTCTCTCCTTCCAATATGGAGGGGCGCCTGCTGTGAGGCAGGCACAGCGTCTCCTACCCCTGAGAAGCAGGGTGTTAGTCCAGCTTTTTAAAAAAGACATCTTGGGGTGCCTGGGTGGCTCAGTTGGTTAAGCGTCTGCCTTTGGCTTGGGTCATGGTCCTGGGGTCCTGGGATGGAGTCCCACATCGGGCTCCCTGCTCAGCGGGACTCGTCTGCTTCTCCCTCTCCCTCTGCCCCTCCCCACCTGCTTGTGCGTGCTCTCTCTCTCGCTCTCTCTCAAATAAATAAATAAATAAAATGACATCTTCATTGAGATACAATTCACATATCATATACTTGGCCCATTTATTTATTTTTTTAAAGATTTTATTTATTTATTTGAGAGAGAGAGAGAATGAGAGATAGAGAGCACGAGAGGGAAGAGGGTCAGAGGGAGAAGCAGACTCCCCGCTGAGCAGGGAGCCCGATGCGGGACTCCATCCCGGGACTCCAGGATCATGACCCGAGCCGAAGGCAGTCGCTTAACCAACTGAGCCACCCAGGAGCCCTACTTGGCCCATTTAAAGTGTCCGATTCAATAGTTTTTTTAAAATAATGTTGGCAGCTGTCATCACAGCCAATGTGAGAACGTTTTCATCACTTCTAACAGAAACCCTGCCCGCTTTGTGATCACTCCCTTTTCCCCTCCCCCCAGCCCTAGGCAACTACTAGTCCACTTTCTGTCTCTTTACATTTACCTTTTCTGGACACTTCATATAAATGGAATCATATATGATTCTGTGACCGGCTGCTTCACTTAGCATGATGTTTTCAAGATTTTCCTGTGTCGTAGCACGAAGCAGCGCTTCATTGCTTTGCCTTGCTGAATCCTGTCCCACGGGGTGGCTACGCCACAGTCTGTCCATTCATCTGTGGATGCACATCTGCGTTGTGTGGGACATCTTACTCCCTGAGGAAACTGAGGTTCCCAGAGTGGATTTCTCGGGCTGCGTGTCCACCTCTAGTCTGTGCTTCTTCCCCACCCAGGCCTTGTTCTCACAGCTGAGCTCCGTGCTGTGACAGGGCTAGATCGGGACACAAAGGGGTGAGGGGTCAACTTTAGAGAGGAAGGGGTGACAGCGTTCCAGCGCCCTGAAGGATGAGTAGGAAATTGAAAGAACATCGAGGGGCGCCTGGGTGGCTCAGCCGTTGAGCATCTGCCTTCGGGCTCAGGTCATGATCCCAGGGTCCTGGGTTCGAGCCCTGCGTTGGGCTCCCTGCTCAGCGGGAGGCCTGCTTCTCCCTCTCCCATTCCCCCTGCTTGTGTTCCCTCTCTCGCTGTGTCTCTCTCTGTCAAATAGATAAATAAAATCTTAAAAAACAGACAAACAAACAAACAAAAAAGAAAGAACATCGAGGGCAGAGAAACAGCAGGGGCAAAAGCCCAGAAGTGTGAGGCTGCCTGGTGTCAGCGGCAAAGGTATGGGGGAGCAGAGAGGCGGAGAAGGGGGTGGTGAGGTGATAGGGTTGGAGACAGGGGCTAGATTTTATTTTATTTATTTTATTTTATTTATTTTTAAATATTTTATCTATTCATTAGAGAGAGAGAGAGAGCGCAAGCAGGGCGAGTGGCAGGCTGAGGGAGAGGGAGAAGCAGGCTCCCCGCGGAGCAAGGAGCCCGATGTGGGTCTCGACCTCAGGACCCTGGGATCATGACCTGAGTTGAAGGCAGATGTTTAACCGACTGAGCCACCCAGGCGCCCCAGGCACTAGATTTTAAAAGGCCTTGAACGCCCTGCTAGGCACCACAGACTTGATCTTGAAGGCAGAGGGGAGCCCCAGGAGGGCACCATCAACATGATGTGAAGTCAGGCAGACCTCAGACCCCAGTTCTGCTGCCCTTTGCTTTAGTTTTGTCATCTGGAAAATGGGGATGACAGTGATAATAACTTGTTCAAGTACTGAGAGCATTAAGGGAGTTCCTGTCTCTGGAGAACTCAGCCTGGGACCTGGCAGAAAGCCGGCCCAGCACATGGTACTGGGTCTTATCATTCAAGGGTCTTAGCAGGGGTGCGCCGGGGTCAAATGGGTGCTCTGGAAGGGCGTCTGGCTGCCAAGCGGCCGGTGTGGGGCAGGCTGTCGTCCAGGGGAGAGGGCCCCCCCGGAGACTTGGGTGAGGACGGAGAGCGCTGCGCGGGCTTGCGGGACCTTTAGCAGGTGACTCCCGCAGCCTCGGACACGGTGGGCGTTGCTCGTGAATTACACCTCCGTTCTGATCTTTCCGGGAGTCCCTGGGCCCGGTGTGAAGCCACCCGGGGGCTGGCTTGACGGCCCCTCTCGGTTCCTCCCTGCAGCGCGCCCGCGGACGCCATGCGGGGGGCTCTGACGCCCCTGTCTTCGCTGCTGCTGCTGCTGCTGGGGTGCGGGCCGAGGGCGGCCACCGGAGGCGGGGCCGGCGGGGCCGCGGGCTACGCGCCGGTGAAGTACGTGCAGCCGATGCACAAAGGACCCGTGGGGCCGCCCTTCCGCGAGGGCAAGGGCCAATACCTGGGTGAGCGCCTCCCCGCCCCTCAGGGCCTCGGACGGCTCCTGACCCCCACCTCCCTGCCTCCTGACCCCCCACCAGGTCCTCCCTGGCCCCCAGCCATAGCCTCTCCATCCCCACCTGAGATCTCCCCCCCGCCCCGCCCTTCCCTTTTCCTCCCGACGCGGGTGCAGGGCCTCCGACCTCCGAGCGGCCGGAAGTGGGGCGCGACGGGCTGGCAGAGGTGGTCTTCAGCGCGGGTGGGGAAGGGGCGGGACGGAAGCGGGGGCCGGGGTAGGGGCGGACTGGTCCGACGGGCCCTAAGGAGGGCTGCTGGCGCCACCTGGCGGCCATTCCAACCCCCCCACGTGATGCAGGGACGGGAGTCACCCCAAGCTCCTGGCGAAGGCCTGGCCTGGGTAGGTTGGGTGCTAGGAGCCCCCAAGAGGGCCGCTGGACCTAAACCCCTAAAGCCCATCTTCCATGAGTGCACGGAGAGGGAGACGGGGTGTGGCCTTTGTGAACAGATGTAGTGTTACCCCATGGGGGTGTGGGTAGATGCGACCCATGTCTCCACTTGCTGGGCCCCTGACTGCCCCTTCTCTCTCTGTCTCTCTGTCTCTCTCTCAGAAATGCCTCTTCCGTTGCTGCCGATGGACCTGAAAGGCGAGCCTGGTCCGCCTGGGAAACCCGGGCCTCGGGGGCCCCCTGGCCCTCCTGGCTTCCCAGGAAAACCAGGCACTGGAAAGCCAGGGCTCCATGGGCAGCCTGGCCCTGCCGGCCCCCCTGGCTTCTCCCGGATGGGCAAGGCTGGTCCCCCAGGGCTCCCGGGCAAGGCTGGACCACCAGGACAGCCAGGGCTTCGGGGTGAGCCAGGGATACGAGGGGACCAGGGCCTTCGGGGGCCCCCAGGACCTCCTGGCCTCCCTGGGCCCTCAGGCATTGCTGTCCCTGGAAAGCCAGGCCCCCAAGGGGTGCCAGGGCCCCCAGGATTCGGAGGGGAGCCAGGGCCCCAGGGGGAGCCGGGGCCCCCAGGGGATCGAGGCCTCAAGGGGGATAATGGAGTGGGCCAGCCAGGGCTACCTGGGGCCCCAGGGCAGGGGGGTGCCCCTGGACCCCCTGGCCTCCCTGGTCCAGCTGGCTTGGGCAAACCAGGTTTGGATGGGCTTCCTGGGGCCCCTGGAGATAAGGGTGAGTCAGGGCCTCCCGGAGTACCAGGGCCTAGGGGGGAGCCAGGGGCTCTGGGCCCAAAAGGGCCCCCTGGGGTGGATGGTGTGGGGATGCCAGGGGCAGTAGGGGTGCCAGGGCCACAGGGCCCAGCAGGGGCCAAAGGGGAACCAGGAACCCGGGGCCCCCCTGGCCTGATAGGCCCCACTGGCTATGGGGTACCGGGACTGCCAGGCCCCAAGGGGGACAGGGGCCCAGCTGGGGTCCCAGGACTCTTGGGGGACAGGGGTGAGCCAGGTGAGGACGGGGAGCCAGGGGAGCAGGGCCCACAGGGCCTTGGGGGGCCCCCAGGACTTCCAGGGTCTGCAGGACTCCCTGGCAGACGTGGGCCCCCTGGACCCAAGGGGGAGACAGGGCCTGGAGGACCCCCAGGAATGCCTGGTATTCGGGGTGACCAGGGGCCTAATGGCCTGGCTGGGAAACCTGGGCCTCCAGGAGAGAGGGGGCTCCCTGGGGCCCATGGACCCCCTGGACCAACTGGGCCCAAAGGTGAGCCGGGTTTCACGGGACGCCCTGGGGGACCAGGGGTGGCAGGAGCCCTGGGGCAGAAGGGCGACTTGGGGCTCCCTGGGCAGCCAGGCCTAAGGGGCCCCTCAGGAATCCCAGGGCTCCAGGGCCCAGCTGGTCCTCTTGGGCCCCAGGGACTGCCAGGCCTGAAGGGTGAACCCGGCTTGCCAGGGCCGCCTGGAGAGGGGAAAGTGGGGGAACCCGGAGTGGCTGGGCCTACAGGGCCCCCTGGGGTCCCCGGTTCCCCAGGACTCACTGGCCCTCCTGGGCCTCCGGGGCCTCCCGGTCCCCCTGGTGCCCCTGGGGCCTTTGATGAGTCTGGCATCGCCGGCCTGCACCTGCCCAATGGTGGCGTGGAGGGCGCTGTGCTGGGCAAGGGGGGCAAGCCGCAGTTCGGGCTGGGAGAGCTGTCGGCCCACGCCACACCCGCCTTCACCGCCGTGCTCACCTCACCCTTTCCTGCCTCGGGTATGCCTGTCAAATTTGACCGGACTCTCTACAATGGCCACAGTGGCTACAACCCGGCCACCGGCATCTTCACCTGCCCTGTGGGCGGGGTCTACTACTTCGCTTACCACGTGCACGTCAAGGGCACCAATGTGTGGGTGGCCCTGTACAAGAACAACGTGCCAGCCACGTACACCTATGATGAATACAAGAAGGGCTACCTGGACCAGGCATCCGGCGGGGCCGTGCTCCAGCTGCGGCCCAACGACCAGGTCTGGGTGCAGATGCCGTCGGACCAGGCCAACGGCCTCTACTCCACCGAGTATATCCACTCCTCCTTTTCAGGGTTCTTGCTCTGCCCCACATAACACCACGGCGGCCTTGCCGCCTTGGCCTCTTCCTCTTTAGTGGTAGAGAGACCTTCTCAGTTACAAGAACCTCCATTTAAAGAAAAAGACCAAAGGCTGAACAGACGCGGAAGCAGAGGCGGCCGTGGCCTTGGCCCAAGGAGACTGGTTTGGTTTCTCCCTCCATGCAGGCTGAGGTGGCTTCTGGAAGAGGCTGGCCGGAGTTCCTCTCCCCTCAAGTGTCTGTGCAGCATTGGGGTTGCGCCCCCACTGCAGGCAGGGGCCCCAGGACACTCAGCTCAGCTGCCGGAGCCCCCTGCCCTCTCGGGAGTCCTGGGCTCTGCTGGGTGGTGAAGGATGCTGCTTCTCTGCGTCAGAGCGGAGAGGGGACTGAGCTCCCCATTCCGTTCCCCCCAGGGAGACACAGGCCCAAGCCCTGCCCTTCCGAAGCTGGCCCCCAGATGGCACCTCGGATCTTGGCTGGAGCTCTTCCAGCTCCCCTGGGACCTCCAGCAGCTGACGCTGCATTCCCTGAAGAGTTTTTGCTTCCAGGGGAAAGCAAAGGGCAGGGGACATCGAGGTGGCCAGTGTGGACGCCCTGCCAGGACTGCACCCCCAGCGTGATGCTGTGGCATCAGGCCTGTCCATGGCAGGTGCAGGTGTGTGGCCCCTTCTCTGCAGGGCCCTGGGAAGGGCCAACCCCTTTTCTGCTCCAGCTGCAGCCACAGGAGCGGTGGTTTGTGATGGGAGGGGCACGGATCTGTGGCACGATGGCAGCCCTTCACGTCCACCTCCATCTCCCAGGCTGCTCCCACTGACTGGCTCTGCTCAGCATTAAGGGCAGCCACACAGGCCTTTGGGGACTGCCGCAGCAGGCCCGGGACAGGATGGACCATCAGCAAACTTGAGTACCCTCCCTTTCTCTCTCCTTCCACCTGCTGGGGGAGGGCTGATTTTTTCATACAAAATTGTAAGGTATCCCGCCTCAACTGTCCCCAAGGCAGAGAGTCTCTTTTTTGGCCCTCAGAACAAGGTACACACAAGCTCGGGGATGAAGAAGGCTCCCGCCTGCTTCTCCTTAACAAGGACCATATGGCGGGTATGTGTGTCTACTAGAGGGGTTAATCTGAGGGGGCTTCCTCTCCTTCTACCCTCTGGTTCCAATTTCCTGTTCTAAGCAGGATTAGGGCCCAGAAGGCTGAGGCTCTGAGGAAAAGGGTGCCAACAGGCCCCTTTGGAATGAGTTGCCTCTGGATGTTTCTGCCGTTTTCCCCAAGCAAAGCCCCCCCTGCAGGAAACGGGTAGGATCCCTCTCCTATCTCCTAGTTCAAGCTCAGTGGATAAAGCTGAGATTAATGCTGGAGCAAAGATGGCCACTTTCCCAGGGGGCCTCGGGGCCTCTCTGTCAGCCCTCCCCGAGCCAACCCACTTCTCTGCACCAGGTGTGAACCTGGGGCGCCCGGTGTGGTCTCGCACTGCTCTGATTCTGGCCAGCACCAGACTGTCCGTGTTGGAAACGGTGGTGGCTGACTTCTGGCTCACTGCGCTGCAGGCCCCTGGGCAGGCCTCGTCCCCGACCCACTTCTCCCAACAAAGCAGGCCCTTTCACTGCTTGTTTTGTCTTTCAAAAGGAGTGAAACCCAAAGCTGTGCAAGAGACACTTGAACAGGTTTTGGCTGGGGTTCATGGTGGATTGCTTGATCTCCGATACCCGAGAGAACGAATGAGTCTCAAAGCGACCGTGGTGGGGTCCTTTTTGCTCAGCCTCCTTCCTGGGCCAAAGTCACCAGCATCTGACCGGTCAGGGAGAGGTTCCGATGGGTGGAAATTCGTCAGCTCTCTCAGGGGGGAGCCCAGGGGACTAAGGAGGGCACTGGGGGAGCCAGAAAGAGCTGTTTCACAGAACTTAGCTTCTGCTAAATGTCATTCCTGAAGCCTTTGGGGAGGAGTGGCTGGTGTTTCTGAAATGTCTATGGGGTTTTAGTTCCAGGTGTCCACTTGACTAGCTTTGATAAACGATGCCAAGTTTTAACTATGAAAACTACGGTACCTTGGTGCATTTTTATATTCTGATTCCTAGGGTTTTTTTTTTTTTTTTAAGATTAAGGTTTGAATGTTTTCATTGGTAATTTCATTTCTAACCTGGTATAGGAAGCTTAGTTCTCTACATACCTATTATGTGCCCTGTGTCACAAAAGATTAGGGAAAAATGCACTTGGGAACAACAAAAAAAAAGGGACTTCTTTTCGAAAAGAAAACCAGCAGTATTGATGGACTGTACTGACACAACCTCAATAAAATCTGTTGTATGAAATAGCGCTGTGCGGGCCTGGCAGCAATGCAGGGGGGTCTCAAGCCTTTGGGGCTCCTGCTCTACGCCTTTTCTCAAGGAGCATGCATTCCTCCCCAGGCCCCCAGCCATGGGTTCTGTCACCACATCAAAAATGCTCCATGCTCCTAGGCTGCTAAGGCTCTGCACCAATCACTGCCAAACAAGGCAGTGATTGCAGTCGTTTGAGCTTCCCTGGAACAATCCCACAAGCTCTCAAGGGTACTGGGGCATGACAGCTGGCTCCAGATCCCAGGGACCAAGTTTCAACATTTGATACAAATTATGAATGAAATCATGAACCTCTGACCCTGAGGGTGGGGGCCAGTGTCAGGCCCATCGCTGAAGGCAGGACTGGGCGGGGGGGGGGGGGGGTGGGGGGCTGTCCTGGGTGGAAGGCACCTGCCCACAGCTTTGCTATGCTCAGCACTAAGAATCTGTCCCCGGCTCTAGGGATGGGGTCAGCAAACCTGAAACAATCCAAGCCCTGAAAAGTCCTGTGGTTTGCCCCAGCCTGGCAGGACACCATCTCAGCTGAGAGCAGAGACCTGCCCATCAGTCCTCAGACCTGAGGCTAGCTGCAGAGCTGGGCATGCTTCTCTCTCCACTGAGGCTGGAAGGATAATTGGAGAATATCCCTAAAGTTAGAGGGGAGGGGTCTTCTTCCTTTCAATTTTCCTTTCTTCAGAATGGTGTGCAAAACTTCCTTTCAAGCCAAGGCCTTTGACTGGGGCCCAAGATACAGAATGAGGCCCAAAGCCTTCAGTCCACCCAGGGCACCGACATGATGCACCCTCCTCACCCAAGGGTTGGCAGTCTGGTGGGAGAGGGTGCCCTCTGCATCCTCCTACTGGGGTCCTGTTCTTGGGCCAACAGGACCTGGGTCCTATTTGGGGAGCAACCTATGAAGCCTCAGAGAGCAGGGACATCTGGCTTGTCCTGCCACTGCCTGGGCCACTCTGAATGATCTCCAACAAAAAAAAGCACCAAACCATGCCCGCTCTGCCCTTCCTGGCCAAACAGCACAGCCAGCTGGAAGAATGGGAGGAATCTGCCCGACAACCCCGCAGCCTTGCTACTGGCTTCTAGGAGAGTGGATGAAGAGGTGCAAGGCTTGAGAAGGTCAAGGGGGTGTGTGGGGGGGTGGGGTGGGAGGGGGCAGAAATTCATTCCATTCCAGGCAGAGGAGAAACATGGGCACCAGTGGTGGGGTTTACCAAAAGCTGTTTATTGCTGGGACTTCTTGCTGGAAGCTGTTAACAAGCCCGGTGACAGCCAAGGGCCAGGTGTGCATCCAGATCAGCCAGATGCAAGTGCTGGTTTCCTGGACCCAGGGGCTCTGCCCAAAGACGTGCTTTCTGGCAAACTGGGTGCATCTCGACGAGAGGAAATGGTGCCACTGCCGGTCATCTCTCCCACACCCCCCACCCCCATCCCATGTCTTGGAGAAGACAGGGAAATGCCACGGATACCCTTCCCAAGTAAAACCTGTCCTGACCCCTCCTGTCTGCCCAAGGAGCCGAGGGGCCCCAGGCTCCGCAGTGAGCCGGAACCCCAGTGCCAGGGAGGCACCAGCCTTCCCCTCGCCGTCCAGTCACCTCCCCCAGGACCCCAGCCCACATCGCAGGCTGACGGGGGCGGGGACCAGGGCCCGAGGAAGCACAGCGTCTCCGATCTGAGCTGTAGTGGGGCCTGCTGGACGCAGCGGAGTCCCAGCCGCTGAAGCCCTCACAGACTCTTCTGGAAGAGACGGTGCAGGCTGTGGGCCAGGACGTCCGTCTCCTCATAGCCCTCGCAGCTCTGCTGCCAGCTCCCTGGCACCTGGCCCATCCCGTAGTAGGCCCCGGCAATGGCCCCGGCCATGGTGGCGATGGTGTCTGTGTCCCCCCCGAGTGAGATGGAGTAGATGAGAGTCCTCTGGAGGCTGTTGAAGGCAGAGGGGATCTCGGGGTCCGGCTCCATGCAGCGCAGGAAGCAGTAGATGGCGGTGGGCACAGATTCGAAGGCGGCAATGCCATTGCCTGTCGGGAAGCCAGCACATGGGGACCCCACACTCCCCCCACCCTCTGTGTCCCCAGGCTCCTCCCGGCCGCGCGCCCCAAGTCAGTACTCTCAGCTTCAAGCTGGGCTGCGGTTCAGACCACAGGCTCTAGAATTAGACTACCCAGCTTCAAATCCTGGCTCTCCGTCCTGCTAGCACGGGGCCAGGCAAGTTCCCTCACGGCCGAGATTCTGGTTTCTGGGGTTCGACTCCTCGGGCAGAGAGGGAATAAAGGCAGTGACACTCAGGGCTGGTGTGGGGGTGAAATGAGCCAGGCAGAGTTTCCTGTATGGTGCCCAGACACAGTACAGGTGCTCTATAAACAAGCACCAGTTACCAACATGAATGGTCAAAACTAGTGGCCACCTGCCATTCCTGGGGACATTGAGCTGTGAGGCCAGCGGTGTGGGAGCCCTGGAGTAACCCCAGCAAGGCGGCGCTGTGTTCCCAACCCTGCCAGGGACCGCACAGTGTGGGCTCCGCCATCACTGCAGCTGCGGGCAAGAAACGCGGCAGCAGGCGTGCCTCCAGGCTCCCCTCCGTCCTGAAGCCCAGGACTCGCCCTGAGGATGACGGGTGTGAGGGTCTACCTACCTAGCTCGGACACCACCTCCTCTCTGGTCACCGAGTCCTGCTCTAGAAGAGCGCCAATCTTCTTCAGTCGGCTGGAGTAGGGACGCTCCTCCATGCCCAACCTGTGGGTCGGGGGCGAGATTTCAGGGAGGTCAGATCCGACAGGGTGGAGCTGGGAGGCAGGGGAAGGGGTGTGTGAGGGGGAGGCGGGGAGGTGATCAGGCTGACACCCAGCACTGGTGTCTTGACAAGAAGTAGGAGAGGGCTAGGTGTGAGCCGCTCATCTTACTCTCTGGTACCCTAAGAGCCTCGAAGTAGAGTCAAGGCAAAGGGGCTCCTCCCACCCCTCCTAAGAGTCTGCAATTAAAAAAGAAAGGTTTCAGCTTGTGGCGATGCCAGAGGACCCCACAATGCAGGCACACCCACACATGCCCTTCCAGCCTGCCTCCTTCCCATACTCACTCCCTTGCATCTGAGACGGACTGGGCGTCACTCTCCAGCTCTTCCATGTGGCCCAGGAGTTGTTCGAGGAAATGTTCACTCGACGACTCCCCCTGCAAAGCCAGGTGCACGGCCAGGGCCTGCAGGATGGCACCGTTGTAACCCAGGGAGGAGGCGTGTGTCAGCTGGGCTGAGAGCCGGGCAAACTAGGGCAGAGGCAGTGGGAGCAAAGACGTGCTGTCACAGAACCTGGGCTGCAGAGACGAGGGAGGGAGGGAAACACCCAGCAGCCAGCCCACCCGGACTACCTTCTGCACATCCTGGACATTGCTATAGGCCAGGGAGATGCCGGCCACCCGCATGGCACCCCCGTTGCCGTAGGAGCCTTTCCCGTTAAACTGGGCCCGGGCGGGCTCAAAGACATCACGGCACTTGGGGCTCAGGAGCTTCTTGAAGACAGTGATCACTCCAGCGCCGTAACCCCGGTCAGGCTCTTTCTTGTACTCCTGAGCAAATCTAGGGGAGTGAAGGGAGACAGGATGAAGGCTGAACAGATGTGTGCTGGGGCCAGGAGAGGAGAGCTCTGGCTGCTCCGGGAAAAGCAGCAGCCTCAGGGCCCTAGGGAGCCTGTACCAACAGTGCTGCCTCTTCCGCCCTGCTGAGGGGGTGCCCAGCATGCACCCACCCACATCATCGCTCTGGTCAAGAAGTACAGTTACTCTGCCCACCTGCTTCGCCTCCCCCCAGGACCGCCCCCCCTCACCTGTGAGCCATGTCCACCTCGTCGAAGGCCTCCTTGGCCAGCAGGGACTGCACCAGGGCCCTGGCCATGGCCGTGTCGTCTGTGTAGTACAACACTTCTGCAGGGACGGGGTGGGGGTGAGGGTGAGATCGTGCTGCAGGGCATGAAGGTGGGAGATCCGCCCCCCTTTTTTTAAGTAAGCTCTATACCCAATGTGGGGCTTGAACTCATGACCCTGAGAATGAGGTACATGCTCTACTGACCGAGCCTCCCTCTCTCCCGCCCAATTTCCTGGGCTCCAGGCCTGGGGATTTTCAGTAATTCTTTATTCCGAGTCAGTTATGATGACCTCCTGATTTCTGAAGGAAAATCTTCTGCCCCCTTCTGACTGCCATGACCGCAGCTCTCCTGCACCACCCTCCAACCCTGCTTGTATGTGCAGCCAGAAAATTCTTCCTAAAAGCGACTATCCCTTTCCTCATCTCATTCTCCTGCTCAAAATCGCTGTCTGCTGCTTTCAGGATTAGGCCAAATTCACTGCCTTGGCCTTCAAAGCCCCTCCCCCGGTACATCCCACTGCTCCCCTCCACACCCCCAGAACCAACCGTGGAGCCTGGGTCAACACCCCTCCACCTGCCCCAGTTTTTTTTTTTTTAAGATTTTATTTATTTGACAGAGAGACACACAGCGAGAGAGGGAACACAAGCAGGGGGAGTGGGAGAGGGAGAAGCAGGCTTCCCGCGGAGCAGGGAGCCCAATGTGGGGCTCGATCCCAACCGTGACCTGAGCCGAAGCAGACGTTTAACAGCTGAGCCACCCAGGCGCCCCAAGCCCCGCTCCTTCTTCTGGGTGCCCGGGACCACTGCTCTGGCACTTCTGACAAGCAATGCCGGTTATATGAAGACGTCCCACGTAGGCTGTGAGCCAGCAACGGACTGGCAGGACTCGGTTTTCCTGAAGGAAGGGATGGCTACAGAGAAGGAAGCGAGCCCCCACCCCGCTCCCACTCCTCTCTGTGTACTGCAAGCCCCCTGCCCCACTTTCTCCCCTTCATTCTTAGGGGGCTCCCATTCTGGCTTCACTAGGAAGCGGGGTCGACAGGCCTCTTACCCACAGCCACACTCTCCTGTCACCTCTTGACCAAGTCAGTCCCTCTTCCAGTCCACCCAGCCCAGCTCCCTGGTGGATTTGTTCTTCCTTCCTCTCCCCTCAACCTCGCCCTGTGTGGTGTAGCACCCATGCTCCCTTCGTTTGGCCCCCGAATCCTGCTTTTCCCCAGGGAGCCACTTCTCTATCATTCTCAGCCCATGTGACTGGGGCATACGGTTCACACCACCACTAGCCTCTCCTCAGAGAGCACACCCTACTCCTTTGTTCAGGGATGGACAGATGGCCAAGCCAGGCCGAGGAGATGCAGTCTGGGATTTCTGCTGGGGCCGCTGCAGACAGACTCTTCTTCTCTTGGAGCAGCTGGGACCACCCCACGGGGAGGGTCTGCCAGAGAGAGTGAAGTCAGCCTGTCAGAACGCGGATCTGAATAAGGAGCGGAGCTGGGTCTTAATGACGTGGCTTGAACTCCTAGATTCATCTCCACCTGAAGCCAGACCCACCTCTGGACTTCTCAGTTATGTCAGCCAATGCATTCTCTTTTTGCTTAGGCCATTATGAGTTGAGTTTTCTGCTACTTGCATCCAAAAGGTTCTAAAACACCAGAATGTTTTTCCTTCATCTTAACATCAAAACAAAGATGAAATTAAAACCCACCCCTCCACCTTGCCTTTGCCCCAACCATGGCCCCTGTCTCTCCTTCCTATCATACCAAACCATACTATTTCCTTTCTCCACTTCTGCCTAAACCCACTGAAATCTTACTTCCAGGTCTCAACATTCTACTGAAAACGGTTTTTGAAATCCAGATTTCCTTCTCCTTAACCTCTCTGTAGCATGACACCAGTGACCATCTTGAAATTCTCCTGGGTTTTGCTGATGCCCTGACCCCCGCTTCAACTCCCATCAAACGTTTCCAACTCTAGCTCCTCCAGGATTCTGAGGATGGTCCCTTTTTCTTACTATCCTACACGCTCTCCAAGAATCATCCGCCGCTTGACCTCAGAGATGTGGGTGAGGACCTGGCTGCGCAAGGGGAGGAGACAGGCTTTGTATATAAGGGACAGCACGACAAAGGCCTGGGCTCGAGGAAGCTGGTGTGAGAGCAGCTGATCGCAGAAAACAGGGCCAAGGGTGGCAGAAGGTGAAACTGGGGACTCAGGCGCCGGCCAGGTAGGACACGTTTAGGAATTTGGTTCTATTCTGAGGGTAACGCAAAATCACTGCAGAGCTTCCGGCGGGGGAGGCCCGTCACGTCTGTTTGGAGAAGAGCTGCTGTGTGGAGAATGGACTGGCGGTGCACACGGTGGACCAGGCGCAATGCTGGAGAATGACGCCCAGGTTGCCGGCTTGCACGACTGAAAGGACGGGCTTGCCAGGCCCCCAGCCGGGGAACGTTTCCGGGCGAGACGAGCGAAGCTGGGGCTTGGACTCTGACGCGCTGAGTCCGAGCTGCCCGCGGCTCCTCCAGACCCGGCCCCTGCAGCTCCGGGCAGCTTCACCTCCGAGACTTGTCTCTCCCGCCCGGGGGCCCCCCGGCCAACGCGTCCCCACGTGCACCCGGCCCCGCCCACCTGTCCGCGCGCTCCCCGGCGAGCCCGGGTCCGGCTCCAGGCTCTGGACGTGACGCAGGACTGACGTCAGGGTGACGGTGTCGTGCGCCTCATAGAAGGAGCCCACGCAGTCCCCGAGCAGCGCGCCGGCCAGGCAGCCTCGGAAGCGGGAGAGGGAGCGGGCCGCCCCAGCCCCCGCGCAGCCCGCCGCCGTCATCCCCGCCGCCGCCGCCGCCACCGCCATCCGCGCGGAGCAGTCGCCACTTCCGGTACGGCCGGCGCGCGCCGCACGACAACGCCCCCCCACGCGCGCTGCCTCTCTGCGCCCACAGCGCCGCCCAGCGGCCCGGAGCCGCAGCTCCCGCGTCCTGCAGCACTGGCTTGGGCCAGGCCTCTGCTTTTAGCCCCATTCTCCCCACCTGTAAGCGGCTCACAGACGGGCGGGATGGCCACTGAAGGGTCCCCGAGGTGAGAGGAGGCCCGAGCCAGACCATTGGACCCTGGCAGCCCTGCCCTTTAGGCCACTGTCTCCGTTCCCCCCCACCCCCCACTCCCTGTGGCCTGCATTTAGCAAGCCTTGCTCTGGGCCCCAGCAACCTCTGCCCTCCCTCCCTCCCATGGCTGCCCCAGCCCTTGGCTCCCTCAGGCCTGGGCCCCCACCCCCAAGCCCTCCCACTGTGATCCTAGCCGCGTCTGCTTCCCCCGGGCCTCCCCTAGGCATCAAGAGGGCAGGCAAGGGTCCAGCTGGGGCGGAGCTGGTGAGCGGTCACGCAGCTAGAGCTGGGCGGATGCTGGCCTAGCCCAGAGGGGTTCCCTGAGGAGGGAGGAGGGAAGGAATCAGATTTAGAACATGGAGCTTGAGGGATGATGTTCCCCAACTTTGCTCCTCCATACACAGGAAGGCCAAGAGCCCTGTCACTCCCTGCTGGCTATATGCAGGAAGAGCAGAAAGCCATTTGGACTGAGAACCACGTTTATTAGATTCATTTTCTCTACCCCCCACCCTCTTCCATCTCCCATCTGACCTTTCCCTCATCCCTCAGCCCCCCAAGACTAGGCCAGCTGCAGCTGGCAGCTTTTGAGTGGACTCAGGGTGCGGTTTGTGGTGCGGGTGAAGGTGTCCACCTGGGGCACAAACTTCTCCGCAGGTACAGTCAGCTTCCTGCGGGTGTCCATGCACTTGGTGTCCAACAGCATGGAGTTGGCCTTGCAGTCAATGTCAGCCTGCAGCCGGGCCAGGTGCTTGTGGAGAGCATCCAGAGCATCCCTGGGGAGGAGGCACGAACAACCCGTCACCCCTGCCCGACGCTGGGAGGTCAGGGCTGAGCTCGCTGGCCTTCAGTTAGGAAGACATCAGAGAAGCCAGCAGGCAGCAAAAGGCCCCATGGGTGGCAGGTGTCTCCCGACGCCTCCTGCCCACTCCCCAAACGTACTGTGCCTGGGCCAGCTTCTGCTTCAGGGCATCGATGGTTGCCTCTAATTGGTGAACCTCGTCAGTGAGGCCATACTGTGCCTAGAGGCAGAAGGGTGGGTTGGGAGGCCCAGGTCAGCCTATGGGCTTGGATACTGCCCTACATCAGCATCCCGGCTCCGCCAGGAATATGTGCCGGGGCGTGATCCCGAGGAAGCCTTAGTGGGGGGCCCGTGCCCCACAGGGGTACCCTTGCACCTGGTCCCGGCACAGTTCCACATTGGGCCGGTAAGTTCTGGACTCTAGCCGGGTATGACATAGCTTCAGGTTCTGTAACTTTCTGTGCAGGTCCTCCCGCAGGTGCCGGATGTCCTCCTGCAGCTCAGCGATCTCCTCCAAGTTCTGCAGGGACAGAGTAACTGGTCTCCACCAGCTGAACCCACCGTGGTGCACCCAGTCCAGGGCTTCCTGGGGGCTCTCATCCCACAGGAGGAACCCCGGGCCCCAGGGACTAAGCAGAGAAGGCTCACATTCTTCTCCTGCCACCTGAGCTCACTGTACACTTTCTCCATCTCCCGCAGCCGCTTCCTGAAGGCAAAGTCTGTGGCCACCCTCTGGGCTTCGAGCTCATTGTTGGTCTGAAGGACAGGGGAGGCAGGGCAAGGGGAGGCATAAGCTCGTGGCCATCTGAGGAAATTGCTCAAGTTGGGGGGGGCGATGCTACATGGCCAATAGGGAACCCTTGGGCCACCAGCTGGCCGTGGAAGAGCAGGGTGTGGGAGGGGTCAGTCACCTCGGCAATAGTTAGGGCGATGGCCTCCCTCAGCTCTACCGCGGCTTTCATCTCAGCCTCTGCCAGGTTCTTGTTGAACTGGCTGAAGTCGTCCCACTGCTGGAGGGTGGAGGAGCTGTGAGGGGCAGGAAACACCAGGCTCAGAAGAGTGTGGGCTGTGAGGTGGGGAGGAGAAACTGAGTGAAACACTTCTTACCCGCTGGGGACACGCATGGGATTAGCCTTCAGAGAGATGTTTGGGGACTTGAGGTTGAGAGAGAGGCAGCCTCTGTCGATGTCCAGTGTCTCCATTTTGTCCCGATGGTCAGAGCTGAGCTGCTGTCGGACCTCCTGCAGGAGGCTGGGGAGGGAACAGACTTGATCAGGATCGTGGTCCGGAAGGGATGCTGAGGGCTGGGCCAGCTGGGGTGACCGTGGAGCTGCTGCAGCAGCAGAGACAAAGGCCGGCAGAGCTGGAGGAGCACCCTACAGACAAAATGGGGGCCCCCGCCTGCTTACATGTGCCCATGCGGGCACCTGGATGTAGCTAAACTCACTGAGGCTCACACATAACACACTTGCGAGAAGGTACTCCGGGGTGGTGGCAAATGGGCTTCATGTCTCGTGCTTCCAATCAACTGATAATGGCTGCCTAAAGCAGGGTGGTGGGAAGTGTTTTGAGACCGTGTCCAGGCGGTGGGCAAAGAGCTACAGTCAATTAGTTGTTTCTGCGGTGGGCACCCGCAGGGTCAGAAGGCAGCCTGAGAGCCAGCTGCTCGGTACCCACAACACATTTCACGTGTAAGACATGCAGCCTTGGGACCCCTGGGTGGCTCTGTCGGCTTAGCCGAAAGTCGGCTAAGAGTCCGACTTTCGATTTCAGTTCAGGTCGTGATCTCAGGGTTGTGGGATCGAGCCCCGTATCAGGCTCTGCGCTCAGCACAGAGTCTGCTTTTCCCTTTCCCTATGCTCCTCCCCCTCCTCTCTCTCTCTCTCTCAAATAAATAGATTTAAAAATCTTTAAAAAAAAAATAAGGGTGCCTGGGTGGCTCAGTCGGTTAAGCGTCTGCCTTCAGCCTCAGGTCATGATTGATCCCAGGGTGCTGGGTTCGAGCCCCGCATCGGGCTCCCCGCTCTGCGGGAAGCCTGCTTCTCCCCCTCCCTCTGTGCTCTCTCTCTCCCTCTCTCTCTTTCAAATAAATAAATATCTTAAAAAAAAAAAAAAAGACATGCAGGCTTCAAGTGCAGGTGAACATGGGAATGCTAGATCTCCCTTACCAAAGCTTCTCAAAGGCCTGGCTAATCTTTTGTTGCAAGGCCTTCTTGGTGGCATCAATGACCTCCACCTCTTTGTGTAGCTCTTCCTCCACAGGATCCTTCACCACATCAATGTCGCGCCTACTGTCCCTCAAGGTCAGGCACTCGATTGCTACATCCAGAGGCAGGTTCTTGGCCTGCAGGTTTTGCTCTGCCGACTCCTTCATCTAGAAAAGAGAGGGAATGGGACACTAGTGGGGCCATCGCTGGGAAGCAGCTCTCATCCCCACTTTAGCGGCGGGGCAGTGAGTGACTCAGGTGGACATGCCACCCAGTACCCCCATCAAGGGTGCGCTGACCCTGAAGTGGGGGGGGGGAGGTCCTGGCTGCAGAGTCTACTGGCGCCCTGCCCTGGCTCCCTGCCTGGGTCAGGGCATCGATCTCAGCATCTAAATCTGTCAGACACTTGTCCAGCATCTCCTTCCAACGGTTCACAGTATCAATCCTCTCTGCCAGTCGAGTCCTATTGTCATGTTCATCCCAAATGGTCTGGAAGAGACAAAGCCAGATAAAGAGGGTGTGGGGTCGGGGCTCTTCCTCTGCCCACCCAATGAGGCTCCGGGCTCCAACCTGGTTGTTGGTCTCGTTGCGGAGGACCCGGGCTTCCTGGCGGATCTGGTGCGAAGCATCTCGCTGCCGCTTGGCATTGGTGGACAGCAGGTAGCTGTTGGTGTGCCAGTCTGGCAACCGGAAGCGTTGACTGGGCTTGATGCTCAGTTTGGCCATGGCGCAGGGGTTGAAGGGTCAGAACACCCTAGGCCTGTTCCAATCACCCACCTCCTCTGGAGAGGGAAAACAAGGCAGGAGACCACTCAGGAAATGCTGTCCTAGATCAAAAGCCCCCTCCAAAGAACATGCTCCTGTCCATTTTGCTTCAAGCCCCTTCCTGCAGGAAGCCGGCTTGGGAACAGCCCTGGCTTTACTCAGCTTTGTGGGAGGCATCCACTAAGTTTCCTCCCACCCATTCATCCACAGACACAAACTCCTGGACCCTGCAGGTTCCAGAACAGGTGAAAGGGAACCATGGAGTCCACTGGGGTGTTTGTGTGTGTGGTGCCAAGCCCTTGGTGGGGCTGGTCGAGGGGGGGCGGCTAGCAGGAAAAATAGTCCTTAATGCAGTTTCCACCCCTGCTTCCAGGCAACCAAGTCTTGTAGAACCTTCTTTCCTTTGTTCGCCCCAGCTTTGGGCCAGGACCCTGGGGATCTAAGAGAAGGAGCCCTGTTCTCCATCCAGGAAGAGAACGAGCTAGCTCTGAGGGGACACGGGTTGGCACCAGAGAGTTGGGGGGCGGCTGGCTCCCTGCCCATTTGGTCGTCCCGCCCTCTGTGGGAGGAAGGAGGGCGGGTGTGTGAGGGTCCCCACTGGGAAGAGCTGGGGTCCGTCTAGGTCCCAGCCCAGCCCTCCTCTCCCCTCCGCAGGAAAATCATCTTTGGTTTGAATTAATACCCCCGCGCAGGCGCCGAGAAAGGAGGAGGAAGGGGTGATGGAGGGAGCTCGGCCTGGGTGAGAGCCCCCACCGCCCCACTCTTCTCTGCCTCTCACCTCCAGCCCGGCTCGCACTTCCGCCCTGCGTCCCCGGCTCCTCTGTTCGGCGCCCCAGGTTGCTAGGCACCGGCGCTCCGCCCGCGCGTTACCTCCGCTGGTGTTTGGTTTGGCAGGCGCGCGGCGGCGCGGCGGCGGGGCCCGGAGGCCCGAGGGGTAGGAAGGCAGCGGGGGCCGCAGGGCTGGGGCGCCCGTAGGGGGCCAGAGGAGGAGGGCATCGGGATATCGCGTTCACTTCATGTACACGTTAAACATTTGTATTTTGCTATAAGTTATGCATCGACAAGGTAAAAAAAAAAAAAGCACAGCACATAGAAAAAGTAATCTCCCGCTCAGTCTCACTCCTCAGCAGATATCCTTCCAGAAATGTATATGTATTTAACATTATTGAACACATTCCTTTGGTCCTGTCTTGCCCAACATTTGCATCCATCTGCTTGATGGCACAGAAGGAATGATGCTTGTTTTTGGAGAGGCCGCATCCCTGGGCGAGGTAACTGGGGTGTTAGAAGCAAAGCTCAAAATCCAGCCTTTTTTTTTCCCCTTAAGTTTTTTTTTTTTTAATTCCACTATGGTTAACATACAGAGTTCTATTAGTTTCAGGTGTATTATATAGTGATTCGACAATTATATACATTACAAAATCCAAGCATTGTTTTAAAAGTTTTTTTTATTTTAGAGAGAGAGCAGTGCGATTGGGGAGGGGAAGAGGGAGAGGGAGAGAAGCAGTCTAAGCGCTGAGCCGGAGCCGGATGCCCGATGGATCTCATAACCTGAAATCGTGACCTGAGCCGAAATCGGGCTTAACCGACTGAGCCACCCAGGCGCCCCCAACCATTTTTTTTAAGAGGAGGAAAAATAATTCAACCATACCAGTACTATTCTAGGCCTTGGGAGATGTTAACATTTAATGTTCATAACTAATAGGAGAGGTAGGCACTATCTCGGTTTTCGCAGCCAAATAAAGACTGGCTCTGCAGAAAGGCGGGGATGGAAACTCAGGTCCCACTTTTTCTGTTAGGACTCCACACTGCCTCTAGTGGTGGCTCTGGAAACCGAGAGGAACGCTCTCCCCGCAGGCTGGCCGGGTCCTCTTCTGAGGACTGTGCTGATGGTAGGAGGTGGGTGCTATTACTGTGTAGGTCTTACCTGCGAGAGAAGTGACGAACGTGCCCAGGGTCACATGACTAAGTGGTAAAGCCTGGATTCAAACCCAGGCAGTCTGTCCCAGAGGCCAAGTGCAGGTTTGATAGAGGATGGAAAGGAGTTCCAGAAGAGTCCTCAGCTTTAACATCCCAGTGATTGGTGGGATGGTGTGATCCTCCATAGAGGAAGGACAACCAAGGGGCTTGGTAGGCAAGGGTAAGATAACAGATTTTAAGAAGTTTGAGGTGCTTGTGGTGGATCCAGGTGCTGCCCAGCAGGCAGTTAGAAATCTGAGTCTGAAGCACTCCAGAAAGACTGAGGCTAGGACATTTCCCAAACTTCCTGACCACTGATGTTTTTTTTTCCCCTCAGAATATTTTCTAGGGGCGCCGGGGTGGCTCAGATGGTTAAGCATCTGCCTGCAGCTCAGGTCATGATCTCCAGTTCCAGAGATGGAGTCCCACATTAGGCACCCAGCTCAGCAGGAGTCTGCTTCTCCCTCTCCCTCTGCCTCTCCCCCTCCCTCTGCCTCTCCCCCCTGCTTGTGCTCTCTCTCTCTCTCTCAAATTAATAAATAAAATCCTTTTCTTAAAAGAATATTTTCTAAACTCTAGTACATGGCTCACAAAGCAGACATGCGTGGGACTTTGTGATGTTCTTTTACTAGGATTAAGGAAGACTAAAAAAAGTTTTTGGACAAATGAATTGCTGGAAGAAATGAAGAAATTTTAGTTTATGTTTTGAAACATTTTATAACAGAGAAGTAAATAAATGTGGCAGAATGGTGGTGGCTTTGGCATATATCTGTGGCTATGATGGTGGGCTTGGTGTTCATGACTCATGATGTTCCTACACATCCTGGCTGAGGGAAGAAGATATTAGCAGAAAAGGTCAGGCAGCTGATGGATTGGACCGAGAAAAACAGAGTGATAAGAACGAGTGATGCCATGTTCTATCATTTTGTACTAGAAACACCAAGAAACTATTATTGTGATGTTTACCACTCTACAGAAGTTTAGATCGTGTATAATCGCAATAGTGCTAGGATGCCTGGGTGGCTCAGTCAGTTAAGTGTCTGCCTTTGACTAGGGTCATGATCTCAGGGTCCTGGGATGGAGTCTCATGTTGGCCTTTCTGCTCAGCGGGGAGTCTGCTTCTCCCTCTCACTTTGCCTCTGTGCTTTCCCTCTCTCTCTCAAATAAATAAATAAAATCTTTAAAAAATATGCAAAGGTGCTGCTGAAGAATTTCAGATCTTGACAAATTCCTGACAGCACTCCAGTGCATTCAACAAGGTATTTTTTGTGATGATGGATTATGACGAAAGCCCCGAGGCCTTTCAGATACACCAGTTGATGTCAGTTCCAAGTGTCCCCCACTTTTCTGCTAAGAGGAAATTTATGTCAGATGACATTTACCATCTGGAGGAGGGGGTATCACAGCTGAGCATGTGGCTGAATGGGTAGCTGCGGGAACTGAGAGGAGACCAACCTCAGCCTCGGACAGCCTACAGATTATCACGACCCCTTCAAGCTGGGGATATTTTTGGCTCTTAAGGAGGGGGTATCACAGCTGAGCATGTGGCTGAATGGGTAGCTGCGGGAACTGAGAGGAGACCAACCTCAGCCTCGGACAGCCTACAGATTATCACAACCCCTTCAAGCTGGGGATATTTTTGGCTTTTATTGGTGGACTTGTGTATTTATGGAAATGGAATAGGAAATTTATTTTTAACAAAAACTTGTGGGCAGCTTTAGCTCTGTGTTTTGTGATCGTGATGACATCTGGTCAAATGTGGACTTGTATAAAAAGAGCCCCATATGCTCAAAGGGATCCTCGAACAGGACACATACATTATATCCATGCAGTGGGTTACTCTCAGTATGTGGTAGAAATATACATCATTTCTCTGTTTATTGTGTGCATTATCCTGGGAATGGTGCTCATAGATAAAGCAGCCACATCTTGTTTGAACATTATAGAGAGGAAGATAATGACCTCGACTGGCACGTGTCTAGTTGTATTCTTCAGTTGGCTGCTCTTTTTCTTCAGAGTTAAAGAACCTAAGTATCCACTCCGCATTCTCATGGGTTTTAAAGGATCCTAGAGATATAGATAATGAAGCAAGACATTTTTTAAAATGTGAAAAAAAAAAAACCATGAAAGAGAAGAATGTGAACTCATAACTTTTTTAAGTGATTGAGATTTAGCCACAGGGGACATGGAGTGCTTTGGCAACAAGCCATTTTCTCTCAAAATCTGTGAAGTATGATAATATGTATCTTCTCTGTTCTCAATTTTCTCCTCCCAGTAAGTGTCAGAGATTACCGAATTTAGTGAATTTCAATGATTCAGATCCTCAGAGAGGTACGACTTCTATCCAACCAGAACAATGTTTAAAAGGATTTTAATTGCTAGTTGGTCAGCTGATCTTATTCTTTTTTTAAAATTTTTAATAATTTTTATTGTTATGTTAATCACCATACATTACATCCTTATGATCTTATTCTAATATGAAAAATAATACCTTGATAAGGTACCCCCACATCTAGCTACTGAAGATAACTATATTGCCTCTCCTGGAGGTGTATCTTGCACAGCCAACTTTGTGTGTTGTCTTCTGAAGCCGAAGTATCCTTCTGTAGAATGCACTTCCAATGCCCAGAGGTAAATACAGTATGACTTAGTACTCTTGCTCAAGTCTTTCCTAATGAGGTGTGCTATTTTGCTGCTTGATCGTTGTAGACTTTATAAACTAACTGATTACCAGACAATAATTTCTCCATGATTGTTAACTTCCTTTTCTCTGGAGACACTTCACATAAATTATCTTTCCTATTTTTTCTTTCAAGTGGCTAATCTCTAACAAAATAGCAGTTCCCATTTTGGTGTTGACTTGAGGTTGTTTTCTATTTGATTTAAATCTAACAGGAAAATGGGTGTAAAGATGATTCACAGGATGAATAATTTCGTTCATCTTTTTCTATTTAGTAGCATGCGAAAATATCAGTTTCCAATATGCAGAAATACTAAACTGAACATCTTAAAAGCTGTTCTATTTCAGCCTGTCTTCCCTCTTAAGCGGAAAAACAAAGTACAAATTCAAAGACTTTTTTTTCCCACTATCTTCTTTTTTGTCTTACGTCGATAATCAAAGTTAAGTCCTAACCAGCTCACTAACATGCCTGGCAGATGACAGCGAAGACTGAAGTTGAGGTTTGCTAGTGAATCAAATTCTGGCCTTCCCTCTGGAAACTACTGTTTTAGACATGTGACAACTGTGCTTGTGAAAATGTTTTTCAAGCAACAACTTGGTGTCACATTAAGAGTTTTGCTTTAAATTGGGACTGGCTTTGGCTATGTATAGTTAAGTAACTACCCTCCTCCAAAGTCTGGTGGAAGTTCTTGAGGTTTTATACAAGAGTTGTTTGCCAGCAGAGTTGGGTATCATTGTCCCAGAGTAAATTATTATTATTGTTATTATTATTTTTAATGTAAGCTCTATGCCCAACGCGGGGCTTGAATCAAGAGTTGCATGCTCTACAGACGAGCCAGCCAGGCGCCCCTACCTTTTTTTTTTTTTTTAAAAACACAGAGTGGGTGGAAATACTTGACCTCTCTCACTTTAAGTATTTTTTTTTTCTTTGCTTTTACATTACTCCAAAGGGAACTGCTTGACTCTAGGCTTTTTCCCAGTTTATTTTCAGCTGGTCTTGCACCTGTCTTGAGATCGCCAGGGTGCAGTCTTAGGTGAGGATCATTTGTTAGGCACAGCATGGTAGTCAAAAAAGGCTGCGGCTCCCATTACACTTGCCCTGGAGGTTGAAACAACTTTTATTTCCCCACTTGGTTTTCTCTTCTTATCTCCAGAGCCCACTCTTCTTACATAAGAAAGAAAAATCTCAGTTAAAATGAATGGAAAGTGGCTTGCCATATTCAAAGTAAAATGTTATACTTTTATGAAGATTTTCAAATTAATATCTAAAGGGCCTTAACGTAGACACTAGTCATACTTTTGTATTAAAGGTTTAGATTAGCACCTCTTACCAGATTTTAAGAAACACTATTCAAAGGGATACCACCCTTTTATAACCTTTTATAATCTAAACTTTTATAATCTAAAATCTATGAAAGCACAAAAATAAATTAGAAATATTAAACTCACATAATATATAAAGATGGTTAAGCAACCTTAATGTTACATTTGCATAAAATACAAAGCACATTTTGAATTATGTCTGAATGACAGTGGTTACTGAAATCCTGTCTGGGGCAGCATCAAAACTATTCCTATGGTCCTACCTGGGGTACCAAAAAAACTCCCCCCAAAACAAAAACTACTCCTATGTTCTGTTTTTGGTATTGGTTTTTGCAAGATAATGTGAAAATTCCATTTAGCAAGATTAAAGACAGAGTAATACTGTACATTTAGCAGTTTCAAGTACTTTCAGGTTATTTCTAAATCACATAGCAAAAAAGTCTGTTAATGGTTGTGTTTCAGCTGAGAATCAGATGTCATATTAGGCTTCATAATCCTAAATCTCTAATGTGTCTGTTTTGTTTATAATTATAAACACATTTTGAACCCAAACATTATTCTTACCAGAAAATATTTTAGTAGAGACAAATCTGAGAGAAGTGCTGCTGTATAAAGGCATTGCAAAGATTTTATAAACTGCAGAAACTGTACAAGTAAGGAAAGTGATGGAAGATAGGAAAACAATCATCTTCCTCCTACAGATAAGACTAAAGATTTTCAGTCCCCTTTATGATAAAAACATCTTAGCAAATATTGTAAAAATGATCACATCCTTTCCTGGCATTGACAGATGAACCTAATTAATTAGGTATGAAAGGCTCAGCAGCCAAGAAGAATCTGTCAAATGACCGGACAACTGAAACATGGAAACCACGAGAACTTAAAGCTCAAGACGGATGGCCACCCCCTTCTAAAAAAGCAAAACCACCTTGGATTTTTACTTTGGACTGCCACCTCATTTCTGCACACTTTAGTGTAGTGCTCTGAGCACCCTTTTCTATGAAGAAAGCTTCAAGCCGCTGAGCTCCAATATAATTGGATTTGTTCTGTCCAGTTCATGTTTTCCTAATCAGAGCAGTAGGCTGATTGAGGTGTGCCTCAATAACCATGCTGCTTTTCCACACTTGCCTATGTTACATGACAGCCTCTGTGATTTTTCAGAGCATGGCCTCATTGTTATACATACTTCCCCCATTTAACTGTATGCATTTGGGTATAATTATTGATTTTTTGGAATTTTTCTATACCAGTGTAGTTAGTCAGCAAAGACTGACATTAGGGTGATTCTCTTCAATTGTCAAACTTATCAACTGACACATATAGTTAAAAAACCACCATCACCCATCAGCATGTGTTAGTAAGCTACTTCTTGTTAGCGTTGGTAACAAGATCAGAATCTGTCCTGTTAGGTTTAGAGTCTGGGGACATATAGCTGGGAGAAGACCGTGTGGGGAATACATGTTAGTAGGAAGGGATGTTCTGGAAGACATAAATAGGCTTAGTGGAAATTATGAAGGGACAAGTTTTTTTTCTTCTTTTTTCTTTAAAGCTCTGCGCCCAATGTAGGGCTCGAACTCATGACCCGGAGATCAAGAGTTGCACGCTCTAACCACTGAGTAAGCTGGACTTCTTCCAAGTGGTGAGCTACCCCCCCAGGGAAGGAGCACATCCTCAAAGGGATTATCTCATTTAATGTCCCAACAGCCTTACTATTATCTTCTTTTAATGGAGGAAACTGAGGCTTAGAAGCATCAAGGAACTTGTCCAGAGTATCATGCAAACAGGGTTTGAAGCCCGGACTTCACAACTCTTAAGTCGCGATCCTTTCACTGCACACACTGACTCCTGTACCTAAGACGGAGAGCTGTAATGAAGACCATACAATACAAAGATTGGAGCAAAGCTTTTCTTTTTATTGCAATTATTAGTGAAATTTACACTTCAAACGGAAGCTAAGCAACACGAAAACCATTATTATTATTTTTTTTTAAATCGAGGATTAAAAACAAATACAACACAGAACCCTTCCAATATGCAGAATGGCAGAAAAAGGAGGACTGGTTCTGTCACAGGACATTCTAGTGACAGTTTGGCTCAGGAAGAATTATGACAATTTCTTTAACATAAAGTATAAGTGACTGAACTGCTTAAAAAGCATCTTCTCCAAGCTTCTCAATCTCAACCCTAAGTATTTTGTAGTAATTTCTTGGGGAAGGAAACTTAACTGAAAGTAGAAAATTTGCTACCAAACCTTAATTACCGAAAAAAAGCACTTTTGTTTAAAAACTTTATTTGCCTTCTGCTCATCATAATTACATGTAGTCTTCAAGGAATTAAAATGACAACCAAATCCAAAGCCTGGCCCCCAAGTACACAGTGATAGAATTCGGCATTTAGTGTTTCTAATTATACACTGATTACATATATATAATAGTTTGCTCCCACCTCCACTTTCCTCTTAAAATGTGGCAGTCAAGTTTCATATCATTCAAGATCTTATCTGGTCATACAGCATATTACAAACTCAGACTCCACTGTTTTAACTGATGTTACTGTGTAACCAAACATTAATAACAAAGAAAGGTTTATAAACATTTTGAAATTCTGCAGTCTTTATATTACTACAGTAAATTGTTTTTACTTATGAAAAGCCAACAAAAAATATAAGGCCAGACCAGGTGTAAGACCGGATGGGAAAGATGAGGAAGGAGGTCTGAGAGTCCATCATTTTACCTTGCTGAACCTTGGTTTCAGCAGAAATATTTGGCAAGAATAGTTAGTGTGGAAAAGGAGGATGGAGAAAGAGGTTACTCCGATTTTATGTAATAATTCAGTTTTAAAACATACTGATATCAACCCCCAAAAATAGTTCACATCTGCAATACAAATAGGCACACACGGTCAAGATGGTTAAAAAGTAAAATTTAAAAGGCTATTTGTCCATCTGCAGGACATCTGCAGGTGGTCCCACCCTCCCATGTCCTATATTTACATTTTACTTTTCAGAAAAGCCCCTTTAAAAAGAGTGCTATTTCCTCCTCCATTACTTAGGGTTTAAAAAAAGCAGCAATTATCTAAAGTGGGAGCAGTTAGCAATGCTTTAAGGGTGTGCATTTGTGTGTAATATAAATGTTCTCTAGAGTGAGTTGCCAGATTACACTGGAATGGTTATATTACAATTTTAGTCCCCAAAACACGAAAGAAACACATTTTTTTCTATATAAATTTATGTAATACAGTGTTATAAACAAAGAATATTTACACACACACACACACACACACACACACACACACACACACACACCCCCCACTGCTTCCCACAGTCTATGAATGCATCCATATACTAGTCCACAAGAATGATCTTTACTCACAAGATACAGTAATACTTTTATGGGTCCATAACTGAAGAGAGACATTAAAGTGACACATTATGGCAAAAATTGCTTCATTAAAAATATTCCTGATGTATCGATGTTCTTAGCTATCTCACTCAGCAAGGTGGACTTTTTGTTCATTTTCTAAGCCTGAATCTACCCAACTTTTCACTTTCCGTACCTGTAATTCTCATTACCTTATAAAACGAAGACAGATACCGCCCATGTTAGCGATGAGCTGGGAAAAGCCCAACGGCTGCAACAAGGTCAGAGGTCAATATCTATTGATTAAAAGTAAGCGTTAAATGCATCCATACCCTGTGTACCTAAAATGCATCCTTTTTTTCTAAACAAATGAAAAACAAAAAACCAGGCTTGTCTGTTGCAAAAAAGGAATTGCTTACACAACCTGTCGTGATGTACCCTTTGTCACTTCCTAGAAACAGGAACCCCTTCCCTCCAGAAACATGGGTAAGCCTGTCAAAATGTGAAGGTTCTACCAATGATCTGTAAAGGTAACTGGGTCAGACACCAATCATAGGCTGCCTGATATCACCTGCAGATGCTCAGAACTGAATTAAAATGAAGGAGGAAAACCTTTACCGTATTTTAACTTTTACAGATACACGGTGATTGGAAAGCAAGGTTCAACTCTGCAGAGTGATGAATGAGATAATCACACTTTCCTTCTTAAAAACGAAGCCCCTACTCCAAAAAGAGGTACCAAAAATCTGACAACAAAGCGATGACTACCTGGTTGTACACCACCAGCCTCTGATGCCAACATGTAGCAAAAATGCCTGAAGGCAAAGGCGAAGTTAATTTCTGATTATCTGATGTTTTTACCGTATTAATCTAATTCAAAATACAATCGCAGCTGCCATAGCACCACTACAAGAAGTTTGGTTTTTGAAGTGACACTTTTGCCCAGGATTATTATAAAGAAGAATTCAGCCTGGGTATCTGGCAGGGGAGAAACAAACAGGATACGTTTGGAAGTGCACATCATACCAGGATAAGGCCTAAGTTTCTCTTATACCTGTTTGACAAAATGATCCATGGTCATTGAGAAGATACTTTCATAGAAGCAAACCAGAAACGAACCCTTCGTACAACACTCTTCTATGATATTGAACTTCTGAATACCTCTTCCTTTGGCGAACTCAAGCACTGTCACAAACGATATCCACTTCTTACAACTTTGTGAGGTAGGTGAGGGCAGGCATTATCACTACCATTTCACGTGGAACTAGACCTGGAGGGATTGAGGAAATTGCCTAAGGACACAGCAAATTAGTGGCAGAGCCCTGACTGAACTCCTAAGTCTCTGGCTCATGTTTAGAGCCCTTTCTACTCTCAAAGGAAACACATTTTTCAACATTTTCCAGTTGTGGTCTTTGAAAAAGTTCCTGCATTCCAAAACACCTTATACTTTCTCCTTTACAGCTCAGGCTTGACTAGGAATTGGGTTGAGTTAAAAAGTTTTTTATATAGAATTGTGCACACACCAAGAGGCATATGAGAGATATATCTATGTAACTGAAGTCTGAACAAATCGATAAATTAGGAGAAAAGAATAGTCAAGTATTCTTCCAATACAATTTTTATATATTTAAGAAGACGTGTCAGAATAAAACCACAAGCATTTTAAAGTTTTAATCAGTCTGTCTGATTCATTAAGACCAGAAGATACATTAATTTGCCTTAAGAATATGGGGATCTGTTACAGAAGGTTGAAATATTACTTTCAAGAATAATTTATCACTTTAATATATTTCTGATATATATCCTGTTCACTTTATCACTCTCTACTTAGCAAAAAAAATTATGGCTAGAGATAATATCTGTGGCGTTAACACTTTCAATCTTAATTCTCACTGAACAGAGTTTCCTTCCATCTGTAAACTAAAGGTACGTTCTAATGAGTTTCATTATATCTCCCTTTTGCTTTATCCCTCCCTTTGAGAGGGAGAGAGAGAGAGAGAGAGAGAGAGAGAATATGGGTCGGGGTGGGGAAGAGAAGAGCTGCACAATTCATAAATGGCATAAAACATCCATTACATCACAAAACAGAATGATGACACTCAAGCAAATTAAAGAATGGTATGTTCAAAGGAAAAACCGTGGAACCCAAACATGAAAACAGTGCTCAGAGAGTCTCTTAATCAAGCTATAACTTGTGGTGTGTGATCCTCCTTCCCCAAGTATTTTAAAGACGCTATTATTTACTCATAGTGGAATTCCGTATAAATGACCTTTAAGGAGAAAGGGGTTGCACCCTGGGCTAAGAAATGAGAAAGCTCCTGGAAAACATTTTAAGACGCTTCTTTTAGGGACATACTATTAGAAAATTTCTCATAGTGCTTATTATTCCTGATATTTGAGTTAGAAAAAGAGCACATACACATTTGCAGGGTTGTCATCAATAATATGAGATCACTCCCTTTCTTTGAAACAAGGAGATATTTGCAAGTTAATTACCATTGGAGATCCAAGTCTGTTGCTACCAAAACCAAAGCTTCCTCTTGTTAAGCAACCGGGGCCCAGATTGTATCCATTAACCTGGCTGAACTATGTCAGGCAAGATTTTCCCTTCATTACAACGTTATCTGTGTTTTCCCCAAATCTTTCACCAAAAACATTTCTTTATAGGAAAGGCTACCTTGTCTGGAAAGGTCCTGCTTGGCGTTTTCTATATAAAGGGAAAAGCCATGTCGGTAGCAATGCCATGGCTCTATTTAAGGATAATACTTTATTTAATTTCTTTGTTATAATTCAGAAGCAACTTCCAAGACTTCTCTAACTTATTGAGAAGAGATGCAGCTTTAGGTCTGGGACAACAGAAGAAAATAAATTTAGGTTACAGAGAACTCTTCTCAGGTCTCTTCTGTAGGTTCATAGAGCAAGTCCCTCTTTTACAACGTGGTTGTAAGAACTAGGCAAATATGACCCACCTGTAAGGTATCTAAGGATCCCAGCAAAGAAACCTTTCCCACATCCCCTTACTATACACACCTCACAGTCCCACCAGTCCATTTCTTTACAAAACCTGTTTCCACAGGTTCTTAGAATAAAGATAGTCACATCTGCAAAACTTAGAATTTTTCCTCGTTTGGTTCTAAAAATATTAATATAGGGTCAAATTAAGGAATTTTGTTTGTCCTTCCAATTAAAGCATGGAGTAAATAAGGATGGAAAGTTTCAGGCATTAAATACCAGAGTAATCTTCTCTAGTCTCTGGCCACAGCCTGTTAAACTTCAAACATAAAAATTATAGATGTGAACACAGTTAATTTTTGGAAATAATAAAACCAAAACCAGCCAAGTTCTAATACCAACACACCCATCTGTTTTCCATTCGTATAGGACTGTTCATGACAGTTCTTTTTTGGGATGAACTATTACTTACTGCACAAGTATTTCTTTCTTAGGAGGTGGACTATAAACAGGAACATGTCACCAAGTACTTCACCGTGGTAATTCAGTACTGATGCCAGGTACCTTGATTTATGGAGCCAACAGTTAAAAGAGAAAAATAAGCTGTGTGTGTCAGGTTCCTATGAATTTTCAGAAGGAAAAAAAAGAAATAAAGGACTATTTCTACACCAGGTTGCCTTAAAAATGTTGGTCTACAAGAATTACATGCCTGTCAACCTAGGACAATGTTGAAACATAATGAATAAAACTATTAATGTTATAAGCACAATAAATATCCTCAAGAGGTGCCATATACTTACAACAAAAATATATCTTGACTGCTTGAAACATATTTAGTAGCAACAAATTCCTATAACCAGAGTACCAGTCTTCAATTAATGCTTAATGTGGGGATGAAGGAAGTAGCTGAGAATAGTACATAATTAAAAAAAAAAACCCTGTAACTGGTAAAAATGCAGAAAGAAATATGACTAATGTCTATAGGAAATCATATGCTGATTCACTTTAAATTATAAAATTTTACATAATGTAACATTTTCCTAATTATAACTACTTGAAACTTCCTCATTTACCCCCTCAGTGGAAAGAACAGGGTACAGCAAAATGTCATACACTGAGCCCCAATAATTTAGAATTTAAAACTCAGAGGATGGGATAAAATTTATCTTTTAAATTCTTACAGAAAAGTGGTTTCCCAGCAAATTCACAATGTAAAAATACTATGGAAATATTTTACTTGCTTAAGAGAATTCACTCTTTTCATGTGCCTTTGTAAAAAGTGTGCACTGCAATACAAATAATCTTATCTATTCACTAGGAAACTGGAGTGACCATAATTGTTTGAAATTAATATTCTATAATCAATACTTTTCACTGACTTCTGATTAATTTGCATTCACAAATTATTACTTAATTAGATTTTTAATTAACTGAAATACTGTATTATTCAGTCTATCTGCTTTTCTTCCTAGCCACTTACACTCTCTTTCTTCACTGATGCTCAGGGTTGAATCAACTTTGAAAGTATGCTAGGGAAATGATCGGGGCAGCAAATCTTTCATTTAATATAACTATGGGCGTGGGGAGGAAATCTCATTTCAAATTCAATTATCAATGACTTCTGGATCATTTGTTATTTATTTCCCAGGCCTATAAAAATATCGTAATCCTAATGCTGGATGATGTGACCATTTAAATAGTTTCAATGTAGTTCAAATTAAAAAAAAAAAAAGAAATGTAACAATCATTTATTTGACAAGTTGCCCCAAAACTGCAGATCAGGTAAAATAAATCCAATCTGTTAGTGTTAGTTTGCTACTTAAGGGAAAGAAATCTAACTTATATAAAAGCCCCATTTCCCCTCCACATTTAGAAATCTGTCTAAAGACTGACTTTAATGCCCACTATATAAACAACATTAAATATTCTAAGTTAAAAAATAGTGTTAACGGTTTATTGGTAAAAATCCAAACTCTAGACTTTATGGAATTAGTAGTTTGGTTGGTATATTAACATTCCATCTTAATCTTTGCTAATATTACAAAGAAAGAGGAAAAGCTAGAAATATCTATAAAAATAAAATACCTTAAAACCAACATCTAAGCAAAATATAAAAGTTGCACACAAATTGCCAATAAATATAAACATCACAATAGAAAATTAATATTAAAAAAATAAACTCATAATTGCTATTAAGACATTATAAAAAATGAAAAAGTTTAATGTGCACGTATATTTGCAGACACAGTACACTCCAAACAATCGATATAATTTTACTATCATTTATTACATAATGCAGCATACAAGGTTACTGAGGTGTGGTGTTTTTTGTTTTTAGTCTATTCTTTTCTGGAGAAATGCTCACCAAATTCACAAGAACTGGTTAGGTGATCATTTACTGCTGTTTACTAGTACTAGTAAACAGTCCAGGGGAAAACTGCTTTCTGGTAGATTGCTACATTTCTAATAAGTATGAATGGTTCTGCTATTACCCTTCATATTGCTTATTTCCTCCAAAGCCCAATTTTGCATGTTGCATTTCTAATTAACTGACCATACCCTTTTTAGATGCACTGTCATCATTTTTCATAGTTTCCCCCATGGTAGAAAAAAAGAATCACTTAATCTTTCCCTAAAGATAGAGATAAAATCACTTTACTTGTTCTCTTAAACTAATTTCCATGATGACTTGGCTCTCCTTTTATATATAAGCAGTCTTCTTTAATAAATATTAATTAGAAAAGGATGCCAATAGATATTTACAGAAGGGTCAATCTATGCTTAAAAAAGAAAAAGAAAAAAGAAAGGTAGTCTATGACATACAATTTCCTGGCAAGTTACCTTCCCCTTTGGGCACTTGCTACCATACCTATACTCTTGTTAAAAAGTTTAGCAGATTTGCTGTTTTATGTGCCTTACAGATTACCTTCAACACAGCTGAGAACTGAAAGGGTTAATTGTTTAAAATTTACTTTTTGAACTTACAAAATACATTTGGTGAGCATTTACCTAGATGCTTTACTGAATAAAACCTTTACTTGGTTCCCTTGGACCAGATTCAGGACAACAAATAACATTATTATGAAACTGTCACACTCTTGGAGTTCTAAAATAATTTATCTTTTAAATTTTTAGTCTCGTGCTATTTGAAAAATAAAAATCTACAGCACCATCTTCTGAAAAGGCACTTTCTAAGAACCGCCTTGCTTTAAAAAATGATTTAAAAATTTAATTTAGCTCTACCCTGAAGAATATCTTTGCTTTACTGAGACCCTAACATAGATACATTAGGTTTTGGTTGTTTCAGACGTTGATTTCAAAAAGGAAGGGAGACCAATGGCTGGACAGATCAATTAACAGGATCTTAATTTTGTCACACTCTCTGTTAGCTGATACTTCAACAGGGTTTCTTATTGGTAAATCTCAACCTTCCATATTAAATTTATTATCTATTTTTAATTCAAATTAAAATCTTTAAGTTTCCATACTTTAAGAACATTAGATTCTTGAGGTTTAATGAACACTGTAAAAATCTAGAGTACTATCTTTGCTGGGTAAAGAAAAATAAAATTCAGCTAGCAGTAGATAGTATTAGCACAAGCCTTGACCATTTTACATTAGTTAAAAAAAATTATTTTGACCGACATGGAAAATTATAAACTAAAACGTACCATTTTTAAAGTAGGAAAAATTCAAAAAATATTTTTTCCCTTTGAGATATCTATAAAAAGAGAGAGGGAGTGAGAGGGGGACAGAGAGATTCAATTTTTTCCTCCTGAGGGTCAGCTTAGGTTTCACAATCATGGTATCATTTCTAACACTGTCACTGATCAAGAATGTTCTTAGTACAAGCAGAAATTTTTTTTAAAAAGATTTTTTGGAGAAAACTTTCACATTTCTGTACTGATTTTATACATCTATTCTTGGCTTATTTGACTCCTACAGAATCATGAAAGTGCTTTATATGATCAAATGGGAGGGATATAGGAAAATAAAGACAGACTCTAGAGTCAGGGTTATACTGCCACTCAGGGAGGCCTCACTTGATAAATATAAAGTCTCCCAACTATTATTATTGAAGCTTTAAGACATCCATGAATTCTCAAGAAGAATGAAAAGGGTTAAAACTTTGTATGGATAAAAAAAGCAAAATAAAGATGCCAAGCCAATGATGTCTTTTTGCAGCTTGACTGATAACTCACAAAAGATAATTTAAGTAGCAAGTTACTAATAGGAGCAACCTGTCTTTAAAAAATACTCAGTAGGAGAACATCTAAGAGATGATTTAACCAAATATTTAACTTAGGTTTAATGATACCAAATAAAAATTATACAGAGTTATCAGTTAAGCTTTTTGGCAAAATATTTCTATCAAGTTTGAAATAGCAAGACTACAGAATATTCTAGCTGAATCCAAGTGGCTAGCTTGATGGAATTCATAAAAATCACCACCCTTCGCAAATTCATGTTAGCCTCTGAAAACACCAAATTCCGTTAACAACGGTCTTTAATTCCTGGCCTATAATCCATCTAATTACTTCAGATCTATTACTGGCACTCTGAGTGTTGACCTTTTCCTTAAACACTGAGATCCTCTGCCAGCCATTTCTACTGAATGGCAACTCAGATTTTATTTAAGTCTGTCATGACTAAGCCTATCATGCTGTCCGTCATACTAAAATCCGTTACAAAATATACAAGTAAACATTAGGCAGTGGTGGGTCATCAGAGAACCTAGTTTGGAAAACTAGTATGAGTCTTTAGAAGGCTAGGAGTCCCTATGCTAGAAGGTAGAGATGAATTTTTATCAAGTGCCTTCCACAACACCCGGTACATTCCTACTAGAATCCCTTCTAGACTCTTCTAAGAAGAGAAATAAATTAATAGATTACGAACAGGTATATTTCCAGAGAAGAACTTTTTTTTTTCTGAGTAACTTGTTAAAAGGTAAAATATTAAAAAATAAAGGGCATTTGTACTTCTGTGAAAATATGCCAAAAACCAGTACTGAGGAGATTGAGGTACCCTTTTGCGAAACCACTAAAGTAAAAATCCACATGTCTAAAACAGTATCCTAATATTAAATTGAAACTAAAATGGCAGCACCCTTTGTTACCTTGTTATTTCATGTTCTTAATCTTATTTAGGAAAAAAAAAGGGGGGGTGTCTAACACTAGCCTCCAATCCTGCTCATCTCCTTAACCTTTAGTGCAGTAACTATCAGACTCTTCATAATTAAATAAATATAGCAGCTACAGTATTATGAATGTATGGTCCTCAATGCCAATAACTTGATACTGTAATAACATATATCAGCACTTTACCCAGACACATTTGCCATACAGAATATACATTAAACTCCCAACTCTTCTTCACATGAAAATCAATTATACCAGTGGCTGGGACTGATATTTTAAAGTCACTCTTATGCATCATAGAAAACAGCAGACCAAAATTTAGCATTCATTATATAGTTTAGTGAGCAAAGGCAGGAACAGAAAGGTCATTGTTGAGTTTCATGACCTTTAAATTCAAAACAATCTTAAAAAAAATTTTTTTAATAAAAAAAGATCAGGAATTCTACACCAGAAGTGAATAATTAAAACAAATTTCAAAAAGTATTTGCCACCTGGTCTTTTAAATTCTAAGCACAAGGCTTCTTTTAATTAAGTTTGATATACCAATTTGTTAGTAAGCAAAATATACTATACATATCCTTTCAAGTTAACCAACCTTAAACTAGCAATGTGAAACTGTAAGAAAGAAACCCTAAAAAAGAACTCACTTTTAAAGGTAAAGCTTTATATTTAAAAAATTGTTTTTCCTCAGTAAAGTCCTAAATAGATTTAAATTATGGGCTTCATTCTAGCACATGGAAACTAAATAACTGAAAATTAGGTGAAGCAGTAGAGAAAAGGTATCTACAGTTCTTTCCTGGGCCCTACAGTTTCCCACATTAAGTCTGTGTAACTTCTACTGGTAAAGGAAGGTGTTTTACTCATACTGAGAAAGCATACAGCAATCAAGGTTTTAGCATCTAGGGTATACTATTTTCTTCTATTCATGTTCCTGACTATATTCAGTGAAATTTCAATGTTAAAAAAAAAATACATGCTTTATAGGAAATTTTTGGAGGAGAGGGGGAGGGTTGGGAGAAAAAATATATATACTATACAAATATTACTTCATGTAAAGAGCTTTGAAACAGTGTTGTAAATTGCATTTCAGACACTTCAATAATAAACATACAAAATACAGTACTTTCTTAGTTTTCTGGCAGAGGAACGAAAGATTTCATACCTGTTGGAGGACATGGGCTCAGATTTTAGGCTCAAAATACAGTAAATTGGCAATAAGAGTGGATTACAGGTAAGAGAGAAACTAAAGAGCTAATCCATTTGTTATCATGTGCAGATGGAATTCTGAAAGGATTAACAATGCCCACTGGAAACAATCCGTAGTATCTACACTCTGAACCAGTGCAAAAAAGAAAAAAAAGAAAATTAAAATGCAATTTTCATGAGTCACAAAGTGCAACGCTCCCCTGAATCCAATGTTACTGATGAACTCAATTTTGACAGCTCTATAATACTTTTTAATATCGTAAAGTGAAATCAATAAAACAGAAGTTTTGTAAAACTTTTTCCACATTTCAGTGATTTAACTTAAAATGATCAAAGTCCTAATTCCTTTGCCACCATAACCCTAATTTTAAAAGGAAAGTTACACTGCTGATAAACTGGCAAAAAATGTTTTAAAAATATCATTTTATATTTTCCTGATTCATTTGAGTAAATGAAAATGGGCACCTAACCCAGTATGATTGTTCAATAAACGTGATCTATTTTCAAAGAAGTAAATGTCTTCCAAATCTTAAGCTATTCACGGGCTTTTCTTTTCTTTCTTTTCTTTTTTTTTTTTTAAGTAGGCTCCACGTCCAATGTGGGGCTTGAACTCACAACCCCGAGATCTAGTCGCGAGCTCTAGCCACTGAGCCAGCCAGGCGCCCCTACTCACTGTCATTTCTTAAATCAAAGCTCAACTCTATCTTTAATATTCAAGGTCAGACTCACTTAGGAAATTTAACTTCCTTCATTTTCATTATGATTTTTAAAAGACAGGCTTTAAACTTGAAAAATTATAAAACTTTCCTTCTGAAATTAAGGCTGTATTACTTTGCCCTTTTAAAATTATGGAGGTGCCTGTTTCTCCCACTGTCCGTGGTAAAGATATCAAACAGACACAGCTTTCCTTTAAAACTACTTATTGCACTAAAAGACAGCAAAAAAAAAAAGTTGTCAGTTCTTAAAATAAACATGATTACATTTCTATAAAAGATGTTGCCAATACAGTTCTCTATTAAAGCACTATTCTAATAAATAGAAAAGAAAAGAAGCTATACTTCAAAACACACACATATATGTTTATATATACACATATATATAAAAATATATATATATGAAAATCACATTAAGGTATGAGAGGCAGCAAGTAAACTAGCAAAAAAAAAAAAATAATAAAAAAACCCTCAACAACCCCTTCTCTCTCTCTCCACCCAATTTCAGAGGCCTCAACCCTAAAGAATTCCAATTGTTTAGAATATTTGCCCTTTATAAAAGCTACAAGGGATTTTAATGTATAACGCATAGAAACAGAAGGCTAAATTTAGAATACATATCACTTATAGAGAGGAATTTCTGAGTTACAACTTTTGACAAGGTTTTATATTCATAGCAGCTTTAACAAACTAAAGAAAAATAATAGTTTAAGGCTGCTACTGCTTATGTACACATTGTACAAATGGCAAATGTAAATTCAGAGCAGGAGGGGGCAGACACACACTCTCACAGAAACATTATATATATATATATAATTACATATATATATATATATTAATTTTGTTTCTTAAGAAAGCAGTATCAAGAGTTGAGGACTTGGAATTGTGTATGAGACAAGAGACCGGAGTAGGGTGTGCAAAATAAAAGTAAAAATCTAGTTTGCCATGCTTCATATCCAAATGAACCAGATACATGAACATCTGAATGTCACTGGTAGCATTAGGAAAAAAAAATGTAGGAGATGAAGGAAAGGGAGGTAGAGAGAAAAATCAAAGTGGTGTTGGTAAGATAATAAAAGGGAAAGAAAGTTCCCCAAAGGAATGACCTATAAAATACACGCACAAACACATATATATCTATTATCAATGTAGATCCAGATATATATGCATATGAAGTATACATGTATATATTTAAAATATACACAGATACCTTTTACAAGAATACACGAATGCACATTAATTTTTTTGCACACATAATTGTGAACAATCACTTTGATTATTCATATAGGTGTGTGTTTTTTTTAAACTGTCATTTACTTTTTCTTTACTTTTTTTTGCAAAGATAGTTGTGCTGCCAAGCAACTTGAGGTAAAGGCATTAAAAGGGTTAGACTACAAGAAAGTGAAAACAAAACAATGGCGATACTTCCTAAGGAGACCGCACAAAAAAGCAGTTGGCTGGTTTCATATTGCATAATGGTGCTGTGTTCCTTGATGAAGTAAACAATCTTCCTTGTATCAACATAAAAATCAGACCCTGGTCCCCACACAGTGTTGGTTGCTGTATGGCTGGAGGCATCCCCACTCAACTGACTCCACTGGAAACATATGCTGTATGTCGATGCATCTTTCAGTTCTTCCTCTCAGAGAATATTCTTGGACTTTTTAAGCAAAGTACATTGTGCGTAAGGTATCTTGGTGAATCTGTACAGCCTTGGCAAGAGCTTGTGGATCTCGTCCGTTGCTCTGTCCTGAAACGTGACTTCCTTCAGCACTGTAAGAGAAGCGGCAATGAACACAAAAACAAACCCTATTCTGATGTAGTAATTTTGAAAAATATTACTGGTAGAAAATTTCAAAAATATTAAAAAAAATAGAAGCTGGTATAATGAATTGCTACATTTCTATCACCCAGCTTCAATAATTATTAACTCGAAGCCAATTTTGTTTTACTTCTCTCGCCTCCCCAGGATTGTTTAGAAGTAAATCCCAGGCATACTATCATTTTGTCTATCAGCAACAATCTCTCCCTTGAATTAATTTGGCAAAGCAACTAAATCACTATACCATTCTAGTACTAATAAGCCTAAAGTGTACATTTTAATGGGAACCCTTATTTTGGGCAGTCAGTTCACCTATGGCTGCTTTTCACATGGATCACTGACTCCTCTAACAGTCTGTGGAACTTTAATTCTAAATGGCAGTACTTTATGGTGAACAGGAAGGAAACATACATGTAAACACTTAAAGATTTCTCAAGAAAGTCCTAACATGACGACCATACTTGCATTTGAGTGAAAATCTCTATTTGTTGTGTTTTTATATTACCTGTCATGTTCTTTGTCCACGAGATGATATCTGGCTCTGAATGCCACTAGGTGAGCATAATACGCTGGTGCAGGTATAGAAACAGATCGTGTACAGCGCACATAAGTGTGGCAGAGCTGGTAAGTTAGCAGCTGAAGTTCATCTGCAGTAAAGCAGTTATCATCCCATAAAACATGATAGTGTGAAGGACGGCTGGTACCCTGCAGAGAAGGCAATGGCATATTCTGTTGATTTTTTTTTTTAAGATTTTATTTATTTATTTGACAGAGAGAGACATAGCGAGAGAGGGAACATAAGCAGGGGGAGTGGGAGAGGGAGAAGCAGGCTTCCCGTGGAGCAGGGAGCCCGATGCGGGGCTCGATCCCAGGACCCTGGGACCATGACCCGAGCCGAAGGCAGAAGCCTAACCGGCTGAGCGACCCAGGCGCCCCGATTTCTAAACTTTTAAATAAATACTCAGCACAAAGTTATATAAAAAAATAGCTTTTGTACATTAGTAAAATAAAACATATTCTAATTTAATAATTCATTAAAAATATTTAATTGATTCTGGGTATATATCCAAAAGAAATAAAAGCAGGTACTCAAAACAAATACCTGCATACCCTTGTTCAAAGCAGTATTATTCACAATAGTCCACAGGTGGAAACAACCCAAGTATACGACAGGTGAATGGATAAATAAAATGTAGTACACACACACACACACACACACACACACACACACACACACACACACGAAGAAAATTCTGACACATGGATGAACCTTGACGACATTATGCTACATGAAATAAACCAGTCATAAAAGGACAACTGTTGTATGATTCACTTATATGAGGTAATGAGTAGTCAATTTCAGAGAGACAGAAAGTACAATGGTGGTTGCCAGTGGCCAGGGGAAGGGAGAATGGGGAGTTAGTATTTGATGGGTACAGTGTCAGGGAAGATGAAAAAGTTCTGGAGACAGACTGTGGTATGGCTGCACACAACGTGGATGTACTTAATGCGATAGGACTGTACACTTAGAAATGGTTAAAATGGTAAGTTGTATGTTATGTAATTTTACTGTGATAAAGACCCCAGAACATTTAGTTGAGTTCCTCTGTATTAGTTACTATGTTAGTTAGGTACTGCAGATTCAAAGAAAAACAAAGTCGACAAAGTCAAAGGTTTCCTTTCTTTTGGAAAACATAATTTAGTAGAGGAGATACAGCATCTATAATTATAAAGACAACTAATAAAAGCTATAGTACTACTGGCACTTAGTCCTGTATGAGAATACCAAAGGAAGTAACTGTTCTTCACCAAGGGGAGAGGGAGAGAGATCTGGCCTTGTTTGGGTGGTTAGGGTGAGGGCACACCAGAGAGAATAAACAGCCTTACCAAAAGCACAGGGGGCATAACATTTCATGGTATACTTGGGGAATACCTAACGGACCAGTATGAGCAGAGTATGGTGCATGAGGGAAAAAAGCGAAGTTTTAAAGTCTGGGATCAGACTGAACGACATGCTTAGGAATTTGGACTTTCACCTATAAGCAGCAGGGAAAGTACTGCACAGTTTATGTTTTTTAACAGGAGAGACTTTAGGTATGATGACATTGGAGTTTTATAAATATAATAGTAATAACATGGAGGCTGGATTAGAAACAGGAAGAGACTGAAAGCAAGGGGAGCACCCAGGAGCCTGCTGCATTAGTTCGAGCATGAGATGATGAAGGTCTGAAGTAAGGAAACGGCAATGGCAAAGGAGAAAAGCAGAAATGTGAGCTAATACTTTTTTTTAATGTTTTATTTATTTATTCATGAAAGTGAGAGAGAGAGGGGGGGAGGGCAGAGGCAGAGGGAGAAGCAGGCTCCCCACCTAGCAGGGAGCCCAATGCGGGACTTGATCCCAGGACCCTGGGATCATGACCTGAGCCGAAGGCAGACGCCTAACCATCTGAGCCACCCAGGCTCCCAAGATGAGCTAATACTTTAACAAATATTTGAGCACCATTTGTCAGACACTGTGCAAGATTGTGGGGATAAAATTCAAATTATTACCAAATCTTATCTTCCTCAAATTATACACTCCTAATGCATTTATATTGTACATTCACACATTTCAATATTTACTGAACACTCATTGTATGCCATGTCCCATATCGGGTGCCAGGCACACAGTAATGAATGAGAAGGAGATATGGATGTGAGCTCTGAATGATAAAGGAGGGCTTGTGAGATGGGGAAAGAGCATTCCAGGTACAGGGAAAGAGCATTCCAGGTACAGGGAAGAGACAGGGCAAAAACCCTACCTAAATGTGATTCATTCGGTTCTCTATCACTGTTCTTGTCCCAGTCACAATCATCTTTTGCCTGGACTATGTTAATAGACTCCTAGTTGAGGTCCCCAACACCACTTTTACTCCCCAGTAGAATCTGTACTTCAGTAAGAGTGAATTAACACACACACACACACACACCTAATAACATTAATGTCCAGCTTAAAGCCTTTTAATGACTTCCCAATGCACTCTGACTAAAACCCAGGTTCTTATCTCTGCCCCAAAGGCCCATACATCCAGCCCAGGCTGGTCTCTCTAACCTACCTTAATGCTGTGGTCACAGCCTTATTTGATCCCCTCAATGGATAACGTTTTTTTTCCACCAAAGAACCTGTATGTGCCTCTGGCAGGAATTTTCTTCCCCCTTCTTGGCTTGGTTAATAACTCCAATTTACTCCTCTTGATCTTATCTTAAATATCATTTCTCAAAGAAGCTTTTTGTGATCTCCCAATCTAAATCAGGTCCCCACTAAAATCTCTCTTCCTGTCTTTACTTTTCCTTTATTGTTTTTATCCCAATTTATACATATATATTTGAGATTACTTACTTAGTATTATGTCTCCCCCAATATATTCTAGGAGGAAGGGATTGTATTTACTTGTTCACTCTGTATACATAGTATCAACACCTATCTTCTAGGAGGTAGCCACAATAAATATCTGTTGATTGAATGGGTGAGTAGTCTCTGCCTTTTAGGACTTTATAGACTAGGGGAAGAGGGAGAGAAACAAAAGCATGGTTACAATGTTGTCTAATGAATGCAACAAAGAGGTATGCATAGGGTGCTCAGGCAGTGCAGAGGACCGGCATTTGTCTCGGGGAAGGATTTAAGAAAGGCGCCGGGAGGAGGTGATGCCCAAGATCGGTCTTAAAGGATGAACAGTAAGTTAGGGAAGGAATAATTAAGGTAAGGGAGCAACATCGGCAGGAGACAGTGAGATCTAAAAACAGTTTAGAGTGGCTGCAGTCGGCATTGTGTTTATGTGTGTTTGTGTATGTGAAAGGGAGGAGATAATAGAGGAAGAGAAAAAGAGAGGGAAGGAGGAGCAGGAGGGAAGAGTGGGAGAAAAAAGCAAGACAGACTGATGGTGTAGCAGAAGTAAAGGGGGTAGGATGCGGACATCAGGAATTGAGTCTACAGGTTGTCCTGAGAAAATGAGACTTCACCTTAATGGCTATGTAGCACGAAGGAGGTGAATGACAGGGTCTTACCTATGTTTTAATCAATCCGAGGGAGAATAGATTAGATGAGGGCATTTAGGATCATTTTACAATTGTACAGGAGAGTAATAATGAAAGCTGGAACTAAAGTGCAGATGAGAAGGGTCTGAGACTGAGAAGGTTAATTCTATAGGGCTGAGGGGTTGCTCAGATAGGGGTGGCAGGTGAGAGGGTGCAGTCAAAAGGCAACCTCAAGGTCTGGAAATCAGGAGAAAAGTTGTGTCTGTAAGAAGAGATTTCAAAGTCATACCGATTATTGAAACTTAAAAATTTAAACCAAACCAAGAACAAATGGAAAGGCAAGATGAAAGGAGAAAAATGTGTGTGGAAGTCAAATGGCAGATGGTGTCCATGAGGGAGCGACAACAGTCTCAGGTGTTCAGAGCTCAAGGAGCAACAGTGGCAGGCTGCTGTAAATTGAAGAGGAAATTACCAAGGGTAGTCTTCTCTGTTCTTAATGTAAACATTTTACAGAAAGTATAAATATACAGAGAAAAGCCCATGGACCCTAAGTGTACAGAATGAGGACTGTTCACAAGTAAAAATACCTACGAAACCAGTACCAAAATCAAGAAATTAAACATTAACTGCAACCGTGAAGCCTCTTTCCTGGTCACCACACCCTACCTACGCTGCTCTTGGTAACTGGACTTTTCACAATATAGATAACATTAAAGATTATGTCTGCTTTTGAACTTTATAATAAATAGCATCATAGGTATGTGCCCTTTGGGTCCGACCTCCTTGGTTTGACACTGTGTTTATGAAATACATCCACATTGTTGCATCATTCTCTTTGTTGTAGAATATTCTGTTACATAAATATACACTATTTATCCAATCTATTGATGATGGGCATTTGAATCATTTGTAGTTTTTGGCTATGACCAGTGCTACCATAAAATTAATGTACTCTCTTTTGGTGAACACAGATACGCATTTCTGTTGGCTATCCTGGAGTAGACAAGATCCTGGGTCACAGAGCATGCATATATTTAACTTTAGTAGATGACGACAGTTTTCAAAAATGGTCATGTTAATTTACACTCCCACTGGCAAAATGTGAAGTTTCAATTGTTCTATATCCTTATATTATTTGTCTCTTTAAATTTCAGGTGAGTGTCTTTAGGCTATTGTTTTAAGAACAGTTTAGTTAAAAATTAAAGAAAGATATGGGAGAAAAACTTGAAGGCAAATGGCAGGATCAAGGAACTGTATTTTAGGACGGGTCCATTTTAAGCTAAGGGAATGGAATCAGGAGCTTCCAACAGACTGAAGATACAAGAAAGAGGATGACTGGCGAACTAAGACCAACTCAAGGCAGGCCAGAGCAGATGTGAGCAACAGTACATATTGAACCTTTTTTCAGGAAAGTAGGCATGACTGACAGTGTAATTTCTTACTGAGGAAGGGGTCATGTGCTGAGTGTTGGGGCAAAGGACCAAGGTTAGGGACCCATGGAAAATGACCAAGGTTAGGGACTCCTCAAAAGAGGAGTCAAAGGATTGTTAAACAATAGTGAAGGATATCTTTGAAGTTTTGGTGATTTGTGTTAGGAAGTTATAATTTAGGACACTGCCTGCTCTGATTCCTGAACGGGGAGCATTTCTCTCTTCAGGAGAACTCTCTTTGGAGGCTCAGAGGGGTCACATGCTCCACCCAGTTGACACGTTTCTAACAGTATGTCAAGTGAGTTTTTTTTCCCCCTGCTGCCCTGGAATTTCAACTAAGGCCCAAAGCAGAGATTAAAGACGCTAGGCATCCCACAGTCTAAAGAGCTACTAATCTTTGGAGCCAGCCACCTCCCCTCAAGGGCTCACTGAGAGGAGCTAGTTCAGGACAGGCTTTATCATTACTACCCTGGCTCTGGCCTCTTCTAACCTAACCCCCATCCTCCCAGTAGGAGAAGAGAGTGATTATGGGTTTTTTGAAAACATGGAATGAAAGGTATGCTCTCTCCCATGAAGACACATAAGGGGGACTCGAAGAGACTCTATTATAAAATAAGAGCCTGGGGTGCCTGGGTGGCTCAGTTGGTTGAGTGCTTGAGTGTCCAAATGGTTCTGGCTCAGGACGTGATCTCAGGGTCCTGAGACCGAGCCCCACTATGGGGTCAGTGCTTGGTATGGAGTCTGCTTGAGATTCTCTCCCTCACTTTCTCCCTCCCCCTTTGCTCCTCCATCCACTCATGCATGCTCTCTCTCAAATAAATAGATTTTATTTATATATATTTAAATAAAATATTTATTTGAGAGAGAGAGAGTGTGCATGCACGCAGGCATGAGCTGGGGAAGGGGCAGAAGGAGAAGGACAAGCAGACTCTCCACTGAATGGGGAGCCCCACTCAGGGCTCCATCCCAGGACCCTGAGATCATGACCTGAGCTGAAGTCAGATGCTTAACCAACTGAGGCACCACATAATAAAATCAGATAAGAGCCTGCTGGGAAGGGAGGCTATTATCTCATGCCCCAGTTGAACACCTTCTGACCTCAGAGTCCACAGGCCCCCTCTGCCAACTCCACAGGGCTGGAACGGTGAGAATTCCTGGAAAGAGTTTTGGGAGCCTAAAGGAATGAAAGTGAGCAGAAGAGCAGGAGCTGTGGAGCCCATGCAGTGGGATATGTAACCTAACGGAACAGTCTGTACCATTGATGGGGCCCAAGAAAGACACTGCTGCCCTTTGAGGGTCCTCAACCCTGAGGCTATAGCATCAGAAGAATCAGAACAGACTACAGAAAGGCTCCTGTCAGCTCCTAACCACCAGCAGGCTGGCAGTCAGGAATACCAGATGAGTGAGAGTCCTAGAAGGAGGAGGGGAAAGAGGTATCTCAGAGTCAGGCCATGGTCCTTTCCTCTTCTCAAAGTTACCAGGACTAAAGCTCTGGCCTGTCCTGGGCAGATGAAGGGTGGAAGGGAGTAGCAAGCTTTGACTTCATTTATAAATTTAAGTTTTAAAAATGAGTGGGAGGGGCACCTGGGTGGCTCAGTTGGTTAAAAGTCTGTCTTCGGCTCAGGTCATGATCCCAGGGTCCTGGGATCGAGCCCCACGCTGGGCTCCTTGCTCAGTGGGGAGTCTGCTTTTCCCTCTGCCCACCCCCCTCATGCTCTCTCTTTCATTGTCTGAAATAAATAAATAAGGGGCACCTGGATGGCTCAGATGGTTAAGCGTCTGCCTTCGGCTCAGGTCAGGATCCCAGGGTCCTGGGATTGAGCCCCACATCGGGCTCCTGGCTCAGCGGGAAGCCTGCTTCTCCCTCTTCCTCTGCCTCTCTCCTGCTCATGCTCTCTTTATCTCTGTGTCTCAAATAAATAAATAAAATCTTAAAAAAAATGAGTGGGAATTTTACCTCAAAATAAAATGGGGAAGGGAGAAAATAACACCAATAAGACCAATAAAAGTGTCAAGAAGTTATGTAATTTGGCTAAAATGTTGTTGAAGGATCTGTTAATCACTGATAAAGTTAAAAATAGTGATATGAAAAAATAATCTCTTATACTGGTTAGAAATGATCAGATTTTTAATTTTAGCTGGTAAAAAACAAGACTCCTATTTTTGATCTCTGGGAGTTTGAAAATTCTAATAAAGCTGGGAAGATGTGTAAAAACCATCTTTAGTTCTTGTGAAATATTCCTGGTTATTTGCTGACTAAAGCAAAGTTTCAATTTGGTGTCCTAAAGGAAAACTGTCCCTAAAATTTCTAGTTAAATAAACTACGAAATATCCTGTCTTTAAGACTCATGATGACCACTTGCGTATCAGTGGTATCCAAAAATTGTAGAGTGAAAAAATCTTTTTAACCAGGATTTCCAGAATTCATCTGAACAGAGTATCTTTTTTTCTACTCTACAATATTTATTGAGAAGTCATAGCAGTAGCGTTCTGTGGGATACATGGATGGAAACACTAGGTTAAAAATATGCGCTCCTTGGGGCGCCTGGGTAGCTCAGATGGTTAAGTGTCTGCCTTCGGCTCAGGTCATGATCTCTAGGTCCTGGAATCGAGTCCCACGTCGGGCTCCCAGCTCAGCGGGGAGTCTGCTTCTCCCTCTCCCTCTGCCTCTCTCCCTGCTCATGCTCTCTCTTTGTATGTCTCAAATGAATAAATAAAAAAATCTTTAAAAAAAATATGTGCTCCAATTTTACAACTCTGGAAGGTACTTTTAACTTTTGTTTTGCTAATTGACTGTTAACCTTACCCACAGTGAAAATGTACAACACTGATTATGAAGAGGAGCAGATATAAGAACGTAGATAAATGAGTGGGATAATTTTAAAGCTGTAAGAGTGAAATGGGGGTTAGTGTATTTACAACATACAAAGCTTTAAAATACAGCTGTTCAGTATAGAACATCTTCCTGCAATTTGTTTTATTTTTTTAAAAGATTTTATTTATTTACTTGAGATAGAGAGAGCACAAGCCAGGGGGGACAGGCAGACTCCCCGCTGAGCAGGGGGCCCAATGCAGGACTCGACACGGGGCTTGATCCCAGGACCCTGAGATCATGACCTGAGCCGAAGGCAGACGCTTAACAAGAGCCACCCAGGCGCCCCTGCAATTTGTTTTAATCAAGGGCAAGTAACCTAAAATAGTTTTGGGCTACATTCTCTCAAACATCCAAGGAATGTGGATTCACTGTGCTGTTGGAAAGTTTAAGCAGCACTGAATTAAAGCTTATGTTCCACTAAGTAACAGAGCTAACAAATTAACAAAATGATTTTATGAAAAGAATAAGACTCAAAATTATTTAACTGATTTTCCCAACACCATTTGTTGAAGAGACTGTCTTTTTTCCATTGGACATTCTTTCCTGCTTTGTCGAAGATTAGCTGACGATAGAGTTGAGGGTCCATTTCTGGGCTCTCTATTCTGTTCCATTGATCTATGTGTCTGTTTTTGTGCCAATACCATACTGTCTTGATGATGACAGCTTTGTAATAGAGCTTGAAGTCTGGAATTGTGATGCTGCCAGCTTTGCTTTTCTTTTTCAACATTCCTCTGGCTATTCAGGGTCTTTTCTGGTTCCATACAAGTTTTAGGATTATTTGTTCCATTTCTTTGAAAAAAGTAGATGGTATTTTGATGGGGATTGCATTAAATGTGTAGATTGCTCTAGGTAGCACTGACATCTTCACAGTATTTGTTTTTCCAATCCATGAGCATGGAACGTTTTTCCATTTTTTGTGTGTCTTCCTCAATTTCTTTCATGAGTATTTTATAGTTTTCTGAGTACAGATCCTTTGCCTCTTTGGTTAGATTTATTCCTAGGTATCTTATGGTTTTGGATGCAATTGTAAATGGGATCGACTCCTTAATTTCTCTTTCTTCTGTCTTCTTGTTGGTGTATAGGATTTCTGTGCCACTGATTTCTGTGCATTGATTTTATATCTTGCCACTTTACTGAATTCCTGTATGAGTTCTAGCAGTTTTGGGGTGGAGTCTTTTGGGTTTTCCATATAAAGTATCATATCATCTGCAAAGAGTGAGCGTTTGACTTCTTCTTTGCCGATTTGGATGCCTTTTATTTTTTTGTTGTCTGATTGCTGAGGCTAGGACTTCTAATACTATGTTGAATATCAGTGGTGATAGTGGACATCCCTGCCGTGTTCTTGACCTTAGGGGGAAAGCTCTCAGTTTTTCCCCACTGAGAATGATATTCGCTGTGGATTTTTCATAGATGGCTTTTATGATATTGAGGTATGTACCCTCTATCCCTACACTCTGAAGAGTTTTGATCAAGAAAAGATGCTGTATTTTGTCAAATGCTTGTTCTGCATCTGTTGAGAGGATCATATGATTCTTGTTCTTTCTTTTATTAATGTATTATATCATGTTGATTGATTTGCAGATGTTGAACCAACCTTGCAGCCCAGGGATAAATCCCACTTGGTCGTGGTGAGCAAAATAAGTCAATCAGAGAAAGACATGTATCATATGACCTCACTGATAGGAGGAATTCTTAATCTCAGGAAACAAACTGAGGGTTGCTGGAGTGGTGGGGGGTGGGAGGGATGGGGTGGCTGGGTGACAGACATGGGGGAGGGTATGTGCTATGGTGAGCACTGTGAATTGTGCAAGACTGTTGAATCACAGATCTGTACCTCTGAAACAAATAATACAATATATGTTAAAAAAAAAAAAAGAAGAAGAAGATAGCAGGAGGGGAAGAATGAAGGGGGGGAATCGGAGGGGGAGACGAACCATGAGAGACGATGGACTCTGAAAAACAAACTGAGGGTTCTAGAGGGGAGGAGGGTGGGGGGATGGGTTAGCCTGGTGATGGGTATTAAAGAGGGCACGTTCTGTGTAGAGCACTGGGTGTTATGCACAAACAATGAATCATGGAACACTACATCAAAAACTAATGATGTAATGTATGGTGATTAACATAACAATAAAAATTAAAAAAAATTATTTAACTGAAACTTAAAGCTGTAAATCTACAATTAAACTCTTTTACATGCTCAATATCTGTCAGTAAATGCCCAAACTTTGTGAAGTATTATTATCAAAAAGAAGCAAATGTCAAAGGAAGAATCAGGTATATTAAATTTTTTGAAGTTTTAGGTTAAACTGCGGACTCAGTTTAGGGAGATTCATTCTACTAGGCTACTTATATTCTGGTATTTTCATAGAAATAATCCCCTAACTCAGGTAAAGAAGGGGAAGAAATTTATTTACTGAGAGTTTCACCTCAGTGAAATGTGGAAACAATTTGGAGTGCAGAAACAGTGTTTTTTTCTTTTTCTGAGATTTAAAAAAATATACATAGGAATGGAAGTTCCTGAATTAGAACATTTCACCCACAGGGCAGGCTTACCTGTATTCCAGCATGGCTACAGAGGTAAAAATCAAACTCATACGGGTGTGTAATATCTGTATCAACTGTTGTTCCAGCTGGGATATTGCCACTTCTTCCAACCTAGATTTGTTTGGTCAAAGTTTAAACAAACAGGACAAAGGTGAAGAATGTATCTGAAAGCACTTAAAAAAAAAAAAAAAAAAAAAAAAAATATATATATATATATATATATATATATATATATATGCTGATCCCGTGTTTCACTACTTTCAGCTTCAAATATTACTTGAGCAGGCATTAATAGCAGAGCTTATTCTAGTCCTGGTTCCTATTCTTACATATTGCTGAAAGTGAGAGCTGATAAACAACAAAGAGTTACTAGTGTCTACTGGTGCTTAGCTAGTAGGTGATCCCAATATGGGTGGAACACTTAAAAAATTTTTTAAAAAATTACTTAACTACTCCAATTTATGGTACCTGGGAACAGCAGGTACTCTTGAATGTGTAATTTATGAAAACTAGCATTTTTCTTGGCGAACACTGTATTTTTAGAGAGAAAGAATGCTGACAATAACATCAACTGTAGTCACCATTTGTTAACCATATATGGGCCAGGCACATAACATACATATTTCCAATCAATAAATTCCTGTTAATTAGGTATTATTACCACATGTTCAGGAAGCTTGGGCTCAGGAGTATGAAATACTTTGCTGAACAGCACACAATAAAAGGCAGAACTGGGAGTCAAATACAGAACTGACTGCAAAGGCCCTATTCCTCTTATTTCATACTAGCAGTTCAACATCCTGTAAGGAAATCTGCACCCTGCATAGCTATGATGTGAATATGAATGAAATGGTTCAAAATTTCTGATAATGAAAGGCTTCTAATAAAACACTTTAAAATGCATATGTATACTCACCTCTACCTCTTTATCCCTAAACACATTTAAAATCAGTAATTCTAAGTCTAGATTTATAAGGCTAACAAATTAAAAACCATTTTACTACTCAGATATTCTTTCTGCATGTGAGGGACTACTATCAGGTAGTGGCTTGAGTTATAGCTGTGTATATCAGTTAGCCTTCACCCAGTATAAAACAAAAACTGTTCATAATCAACTAAATTATGCTTACTCTTTTTTTTTTTAAGATTTTATTTATTTATTCGACAGATAGAGAGACAGCACAAGCAGGCAGAGTGGCAGGCAGAGGGAGAGGGAGAAGCAGGCTCTCCGCCAAGCAGGGAGCTGGACGTGGGGCTTGATCATAGGACTCTGGGATCATGACCTGAGCCGAAGGCAGCCGCTTAACCGACTGAGCCACCCAGGCGCCCCTAAATTATGCTTATTCTTAATACATAAATCAAATTAACACATATAAAAAGTTTTACTCTACTTAGAGAAGTAGCAGAATAGGTTCATATCACAGCTCCACCAGTTTCTAGTTGTGCTATTTAGGGCATGGTACCTTACCTCTCTGTGCTTCTGATTCCTTATTTATAATTATGTCTCATCTATTAGTAGTAGTAGTATTTAGAACAAAGGTGAAAGAGAAGTAGACGAATGAAGGACTAGCATGACTAAACATCAGATGCTAGTAATCATTAAATCTAACTTAGGTTTTCCTAATCCTACTGTTGAAGAAACATTTGGTTTTCTAGGTACAAAAATGTACCCAGTAATTCGGGGTCAAACGCCTTTAACAACCGGGAGGCCATAATAAGGAACTCTCACTACCGCTATTAGAGAGGTGTTATAGGACAGTGATAATGAGTACTCTGGAGCCAGGCTGCTTGACCCGAGTCCTAGCTCTACCAATTACTAGCTTTATAACCTTGTTCTTTAACCTCATATGCCCCAGTTTCTTCCTGTGGAAAATGACGATACTAATAGCAAACACCTTACGGTGTTGTGAAGATTAAATGAGTTAAATTTTGACACATACCTAGAACAATGTCTGCTATTATGATTTCTTTTCCTCTATTATTTTTCTTTTCCTCTATTATGACCACCATCACCACCACTCTACAACTACTAGCCAACCTTTATTGAGTGCTTAGTATGTGCCAAGCACCATTTTGGATACATTACATAATTTAATTTACTTAATTCTCTTAACAACCCAATAAAGGAAAATAGTAGTATCACCCAAACCTTGTTGGGAAGGAAACAGACACAGAGATGTTAAGTTACTTGCCCAAAGTTACACGGAAAGTGTAACCAAAGGCTAAATATATACCAAAGCAGAGATACACTCCTCTCTGTCTTTTCTGTTGACCCCTTTTCTCCAAGGAGACACCAACACTTGCAATCCTCAGATTTCTCTGCTCCAAGATTTGAAAGATGGGGGCCAAGACTGCTACTCGCCTATGCTGCATGTAAACAAGAAGACAGATTTCCCTAGGTATTTACCCCTCCTTCTCTAATTATAAAAATACATAGTCATACTACAAAATATAAAAAATAATTCTGTGGGGCGGTACCTGGCTGGCTCAGTCAGCAGAGCATGCAACTCCTGATTTCAGTGTAGTGAGTTTGAGCCCCACATTGGGTGTAGAGATTACTTAAAAATAAATAAAATCTTAAAAAAATTCTGTGAATTTTAAAAGAAGCACTATTTAAAAGTTGCTTTGCATGAATTTCTACGAATCATTCTAGAAAGTTCCTAGCTTCTAAAAAAACTTTTTTAAAGTTTTATTTTAAAAATAATAATTTTTACAAGATATTTTTAAAAATAAATGTACCTTTTCCCCTCTGAACATTTAAGACATACAGAAATAGAAAGAACAATTTTAAAACTATGAGTTTCTTCACAATAACAAAAAGCATTAACAGGATTTCGAACACTTGGAGTATTAACAGAAATTCTAGGAAGTT